>NC_058154.1:6492619-7752619 GCF_011075055.1 Mangifera indica
GGTGGTATGTCATATGTAAGTGAGTGCTACTCAGCCAATGGTGGTGTTAACATAAGGTGACTCATACTTTCAAAGGTTTTATGATTAGTTTAGAGGACTTTTTATATAATCCTGATAATCTGATCATCATCCATGTGGGGTGTTGCAACTACATCCGACATAGGTTCTTAAGCTACATCTTGGCTTTCCTCTAGAGTTGGAATGTCATTAATCTCATCATTACTTATTAGTCTCATAGATCTTCTTATTCTATAATCAAGCACACAACCTCAATTGTTTATAATACTATTTAATTATAGGTTATAACTCTATTTACAATGATTGATGGATGGGAGCAGTTGGTGTCGCATGAAGGGCTTCAGATGATTATACATGTATGAATCACTTTTGGGGTATCTAAAATCATGCTCTGATATTATAAATGTAACACCCCTCTCTAAAAACTTACCTTTATTTAGAATATGCACCCCAAGAGATGTGACCTATCAAACTTCCATAGTATGCTATTACAGTTATTAAATGTAACCCATTGAAATCAGACCCACAATCCCAAAAGTGTACTAATTATATAATATGATTATTCAAACACTATCTAGATAACATATATGAAACCATATAAATCAATGCAAAACAACTATCTATTAAACCCAAGTGTATCAATATATGTAAAATAATTCATAATAATATGTAAACAATTTATAAACAAAAACATCAATGCTCTCTATCCTCATGCACCATAACAAGTCATACTGCTAGTCTCTTTTTCGTTACCTTACTGCTTTGAAACCCTACCTATAAAATCACACAACAAACACGTAAGTGAATTTACACTTAGTAAGTAGAAAAAGTAATATATGAAGTAGTGTTACTTTATATGAAAATCCACGATTGTATTCCTAGTTTCCTAGATGTCTATCTAGATTATCTCATCACCTAACACCCTTACTCATATAACAAGATATCATCTCGAATGACTAACCTTTACAATGTACATCGACGTCTCAAGCATAATGTGAAAGCTTATGATATCTTGAATGTCATTCTTATGTGCAATTCGTACATATGTTGGTTGAACTTAGGCTGTTGAAATAATACCACTTATACGGTAGGACCCTAGGCCTCTTCCATCTTTGTACATATATCCCAAATGCTACGACACCTATCGTTGTTGCAGAATCACATAGATTTATTAGTCTTGTTGCTTTCACGACCATTCTACACATAATTTGGTGACTAGCAACATCATTGTATGTGGTATCCAAATTTTCAACTTGAGCATGATCCGATCAAGTACGTGTTGTCTTCTATATAGTCAAGTACATCTTTATTGATTTTCATCACTAACAACTCTTATTAGGGTCTTATCGTTGGCTTTCTTACATCAAAATCCTTTATAAAGGTAAGATTGTCATTTCTTTACCCCATGTATTCATAGCAAAACTTTATAGATTCTTTATCAATTTCAAGTGTTTACATTTTCAAGTTTCTCTAAAACTACATAGGTGTGTATCCTATACACACAAGCGTGTATTACCTAGTCTACACAGTATATGTCCTAGGCACATGAAATTGTATCTTTGGTGTTGGACACACGGTTGTGTATCCTATACCACACGGGTATGTGTCCATTCCCGATTCCATACCCTTATATACTCAACTGGGTAAATTTTTCCTAAATGGACACGAGCATGTGTCGTTGAAATTCTAGAATTTTTAGAATTCCAAACCTAAGTTTCTTGTACTTTCCATACATCTATATATAACTAAAACACTTTTAAGAGAGCATAAATAATTTAATTTAAACATTATCAACATGGCACAACATATGCCTAATAGGCCTATCCCATTTTGCACTACATATCAAAGGTTCATTCATCCATATGTGAATATAGACAAAATTTCCATCCTTTTATGAACCCAAATAGACCATTAAATTAATTTAAACAACCCATACATAAAGAGAATCATTTCTAAACTAAGATAAAGTAATTCTACTTATGACCATGAAAAACTCAATCAATCCTTACTTCCATTATATATATAACACTATCCTAAGCAATCAAGTATCATGCAAGCATTCAAATCAGACGTATTAAAAGCAACTTAATACAAAAAGTCGTAAGGAATCATGCTACTTTCCTTGATACAATGACGATAATAGTCTTTTCATGGCTTGAACAACTCCATAAGCTTCTCTCCTAGCAGAACGTGACCCTAACACTTTCCAATCCTCCCGCCTTTCCTGTTTAGCTAAAAGGATTTTAGCAAAAAAGTTAGTGCTACATGTTCTTATGACTGTTTTTATTTTCAAATTAAACAGACATACATGGGCATGTGCATTAGTTATTGAGCATTAAAACATGTAGTGTGATTCCCATAGAATATATCCTTATCCAAAAATTCAAAATTCGCTGACTAGACACGATTGTGTATTCTACTAACACAGATATGTATCTTGGCCAAATTTGACCAAATTATATGACATGTGGAAAAACCATTTTGCCATCTCTACCATATAATACATAGGCGTGTAGCCTCTCATACATAACTATGCATGCCACAAATCACATAATAGCTTCTCAAGCACAATCTCACATAGAAAAAAAAAACTAAAAAGACCAAAATAAGCTCAAGTTTACTTGTAGATGTTACAACACCCGCAGAGGCTAGGGCAAACCAACCACTATTACCTTGAAACTTTTTTCAAAATTTTTTTCCTATTTTTATTTTCTATATAAACCCCCTCGTTCCCCTCTTCCCTTCAAAATCACATTAAGAATATAATTTTTCAATCTCTCTCTACATATTTTCATTCAATTTTAATTTCAACCTCTCTCAAATCTCAATCAAATTTTAATTTTGTCTAAGAACTTAGTTTATGTTTGTTTAACAGTTTTATATTTTTTTCAATTTTTGTGCTTAGTTTCTCATTAATAAATTAATTTTTTTAAAAATTAATTTTTAAATTTTACTAATTTATATTTACTTTCAAATTAATTTAACCGAGAACAATACTTTGAAAATGGTAGGTCGACCCTCCAAATCATATTTTATATTTATTTGCAAATGATGTAAAATCTTTTTCTAATACTTTTTTTTTTTGTATTTTTATTTTTATAAAGTAAAAGTTCTCATTTATTCCTACAAGGTCTCTCTTACAGTGTCTACATTACTCCTTTTCTTATCCAAGTGAGTCTACAAAAGTGAATTCATCTAAATTGTTTGAATAAATTTTTCATTTAGAATATATTAAATGTTTTTATTACCAAAGTATTCTGCAGAGAACAAATAATTAACAAAATTGTAAAAGAAAATAGAAAGTAAGTTTTTAGTGGTGGAATAGTAGATTAAAAAAAAAAAGAGAAAGGTAACACTATCTGATGGATACACACATGAGTTTCTTGATTCTTCTTGTTGGCAAAACATATGAGAGACAATTATCCTAGATCAAGTGTCAAGTAAGCTAAGAAAACATAGTTAAAGAAAACAAGTCCTAATGTGACTTCATCGATAAAATGAGGAGTTTTTTTTTAATTGGAATGCGGAAATAATTGATAGAAAATGATTTTACGTCATTTAAAAATAAATAAAAAAAGTGATTTAGAGAATCAACTCACAATTTACAAAGTACAGTCTTCGGTTTTATTAATTTGAAAATAAATATAAATGAGAAAAATCTAATAATTAATTTTAAAAAATTAATTCATCAATAAAAAACCAGGCTGATTTGACATGACACGACCCCTTAAAGCATGGGTTGTGCTACGAGCTTTAGTATTTTTACAGGTCAACCTAGCCTATAAGACTCACATTATGTAGGTGTAGGCCTAGCATGGTCTACAAGCACAATGAGTTATGTTGAAGTCGGCCTAACCATCCCAATGTCACCTCTCTACATGAACCTTATGAATATCCAAAGGAAAAAAACATTTCAAACAGCAGAAAAATCAAAAATAGAAAAACTCTACATGGTATAGTAAGAAAGATTATATTCCCATGTTTTGATGGTTAATATCTCCTTTAATTTTAAATAATTATAATTTAATACACATCTTTGTCAATTGAGCAAACAAGATTTTTGAAAAATCATGATATATTAAAAACATCACTGGCTTATAATAGAGGCAAATGTTAATTTGGGCCTTAGTAAACCCACCCAGTTGTTGTATTGTTACTTGGCCCAACCTTAACATTGTCAGTCCAATGGCATGGTCAGTTCAATAAAAAACCCTAACAATATGTGCGAGGCATAACGTAGCCTCATCCCCACTTGTAAGTCTTCTCTTCTACATGTACGTTCTTGAGTTTCGTTTTAATTATTTTGAATTGTACATTTGAAAAGCATGGATATTTATTTATTTATTTATTTTAATTGATGTGATGATAAGATGAGATTGTACGTTCTTGAGTCACCATTAATTTAACCAAAAAGCTATGAAACCAATAAAATAAAAGTCAAATTCTTACCTTTGCATCAATCCGTACAACTGAATACCATGTCCTGGATATATGGTAGAGGAACATAACCAATTGATGTGAAAATAATAGGGAAGCTGGTAGTTACAAATTGTAGTTATGAAATAGGGAAGTGGGTAGTTACAAAATGCAGTTATGAAATGGGCAAGGGGCAGTTATGAAGCAATTATGGGCAAGAATACGTATGGGAAAGATGGGAAGTTATGAAGACAGTTTATGGAGGCATTTATGGGCAAGTATAACAGAAAGATTGTGGAAGAAATAAGGCAAGGAAAAGTTAATTTATTTTGGGTTTCCTTTGGCAAATTAAGAGATAGAGTTAATCTCTCAAATGCTAGTGGAAGTAGAGAGAATCTAGCCTCTCATATACTAGACATAATAAGGAGAAATTATGACCTCTCATATGCTAGACAAATTAGGGAGAGATCTTGGCTTTAGAGGTGTGTACAATCCATAGTTGTTGAAGGCAAAAAGTGCCTTTAACAAATTAGGAAGAGATCTTGGCTTTAGAGGTGTGTACAGTCCATAGTTGTTAAAGGCAAAAAACGCCAAAAAGCTATGCGAGGTCGTATCGCTTAAGGAAAAAAAGTGAAGTGAAAACGTTGTTTTTAGACCAAAAGTGATTTAAAAAATAATAATAAAATATAAAATATAATAAAAACTAATCATTCAAATACTAAAGAATAATATCATAGATAAAGTTTCAAAAACACAAATTGATTCTTAAATTAAAACATGAAAGAATATCAAAACTCTTTAATGTACATAAATGGTTATAAAACATGTATTTTAATCGAAATTTAAGTTTTCATCTTCATCATCGAATGTCACATCTTCTTCTTTATCATCGAATTTTTCATCTCTAATTTCATTTATTTCTTCATTAAAACATTCTTCTTTATCAAATGACTTGTATTTTAGAAACTTCTTGTTCTTAGACATTGACTACGGCTAGGCTTAAAAAATGATGAGATTTTGGCTTTTTTTGCTACGGGTTCAACCTTACCAATGCAAGAACTTGTAGTAGCTCTTGTAGCATAAACAGGTTTGTTAACCTCGCTAGCCCTAGCGACATTACCCTATGTTAAAGAATCATCTTCAAACACCAATTCATCATTACCATGAACATCATTTGCACCATCCATTTGCCTCATCAACCATTTATTACTTTCATCAATTGTATCAAGCAAAATTGGGTCTATGTTATCGATAACTGAATATCGATGCTGTAATGCTCAATTGTATTTCACAAAGACTAAATCATTTGTCTTTGTTATGCTAATTTATTTCTTTTCTTGCTATGAACCTATATACATATGAAATACATATTGATTAGCGCACATATTAAAAAGTAAATGAGAATTGGATAATATATTGAATGGTTATTGTAATACCCTCAGGTATATTCCAGGGATAATTATGTCTTTTGACCCTGTTTTGAGATTTTTCTTATTTTAAATATATATATGTAGGGGTGTGCTTTATATATATATATATATATATATGTGCGCTAATCAATATGTATTTCATCTTCTCCCGTAAGAAACTCCAGCAGCCACCATTTTTCATGTTTTTTCCTTTGCTTTCTTGAAGAAAAAGGAAGGATTTGAGGGAGTTGGAAGATAAGAAAAGAAAAGAAAAGAAAAGGAAGCACTTGGAAGCTTTGGTAACCAAAGATCTCCTTCCTTCTTCTTTTATCTATGTTTATATGCATGTTATGTGAATATGTTAGAGTGTTTTGGTATTGATTTAAAGTGATTTTGGTGATAAAGGAAGCAAAACAAAGAGGAGGAAACCAACTTTCAAAGATTTGGCTTAAAGCAAGGTAAGGGGTATCCTCCTTGATATGTGACATGTTTTAGGGTTTTGGTTCCTTAGATCTATATTATATATGTTGATTTTGATGTTGAGGAATGTTGTTTGGCCATTTGGGATGTCTATGTATGTGATTTTGTTCATGGCAGAAAGTTACAGAATATTTACAGTTTTTGCCACTGAGTTCGTCCCATGTTTTGGCTGCCTTATTGAATGAATTATGAGTGCTATTATATCTTGTTGGAAAGCTCTTTGAATCCTCTTTCTAATGATATATAGCTTGTATGAATTAGAGATCATTTGGACTGTTAAAGATTGTATAAACCGAAAGGACTGTTTTACTAAAGAAAAACAGGGGAGGCAGTTTTTGCCACTGACTTTATCTGCTGTTTTGACTGCCTGATTGAATGAATTATGAGTGCTATTATAGCTTGTTGGAAAGATCTTGGAATCCTCTTTTCAACGATATATAGTTTGTATGAATTAGAAACCATTTGGGCTGTTAAATTGTATAAAAAGTATGCTGCCCTGCTAAATGTCTGTTCTGTGAACAGTATTTCGTAATTTTATCACTGAGTTTAGCTCACGTTTTGACTGCCTTATCTATTGAATTATGAGTGCTATTATAGGTCGTTGGAAAGCTCTTTGAATCCTCTTTCCAATGATATATAGCTTGTATGAATTAGAAACCGTTTGGGATGTTAAATTGTATGAAAAAGAAGGTTGCCCTGTTAAATGACTGTTCTGTGAACAGTGTTTTGCAATTTTGGGCAGGAAAGAAAGAAGGAAAGAAGGAAAGAAGGAAAGAAAGAAAGAAAGAAAGAAGAAAGGAAAGAAAGGAAAGGAAAGGAAAGAAAAGAAGGAAAGAAAAATAAGAAAAAGAATTTAGGACTCAAGATTTAGGGGTCGTCCCAAGAGTAATGTCTGGTGAGTTATGAATAAAATTAAATGGAAGCAAATGTAGTAAAATATAAGACCCGTATGTATGCTATAAACTATGAGGGGGCACTTTACACTACACCGCCCGCAGTAGGGCATGTCCGCAGTAGGACACGTCCGTAGTAGGATATAGACCCCCAGTAGGGTCCGCTCGCAGTAGAGCATGCTCGCAGTAGAGCTTAATTCAGAGTCAGAAATAGTGTAGTGAAAGAAAAAGAGCTTGAGCTTAAAAAAAAAAGTGCCAAATCCCTATAGTTAGCTTCCAGAAAGTATTAAATAGACACCAAATGGGACAAAGTATAACCCAAATAGTAAAGAGTGAACTAAATTACCCCCTCAATCTCTTATAGAGGTTAGGATGTGGGGTTGAGTCCCAAAAGTGAGTTTGAACAGGAAAAAAAGATAGTTTACTTAATTTTTCCCCTTACTGAGTGTTCTTATCACTCACTCCCTTTTCTTTCCTGACTACAGGTACAGGTGATCGAGGTAGCTGCGAGGCAAGGTCAAGTCAGCGTAGGTAGATCTAGCTGGAGCAGGTTATCTCTGGTTTTTAGTACATGCATACAGTAGCATGTTCTTATGGACTTTTGACTTTTGAGATTATGGTACAGTTACATATGATTACTCCCTATTTTCAGATACTTTCAGATGAGTCTTCATATGAGTATATACATCTTTTGTTCGCTTCCAGATTTTTAGTTTTCTTGGAATACTTCCTAAACACTTTTAATGATGCGTTTATTTTAAAGTATTTTTAAAAAGAAAAAAAAATAGACGCTCCGAATATTAATTCGTAATATTTCTCCTTTGATGGGTAGTACTTCTAGGGAGGGATGTTACAGTTATGTAAGTATAACAAATTAATACTCACATGGTCAAACACACTCTAATTCCTTTTCATAGCCAGAAGTACTACATGTGAGGCTAAGAATTTTGACAACAAACTTTTGCAAATATGGACAACTCGATCCATAAGCACTCTACCACTTAGCTGGTGATTTTGGTTCTTTATGTCTAACAGCGAGATCTATCCTAAATAAACCTCTGCCTCTCTTATATAAGGATAACTTATCATTGATTTTGTCTTGTTCATTTATGGTTGAAAGCAATCTCTGCAAGTAGTCATATAAACCATTCATGACCTCAGTATCTGCTTCCATCCTATTAGGGTTCGTATAATAGAATTTGAGATTTAAGTAATACCCTGTTGCATGCAATGGGTGATGAAGCTGACAATCCCATCTATGATCAATCATCTCAAGTACATGTTCATACTTATGCTTTTCATCTTCTTTGAAAGATTTTACAATTGTTTCTTTATCCCTTTCCATAGCCTCATATATATATCCCATTGCAAGTTTTCTTTCACCATCATCTAAACGCAACACTCCAACAAAAAGACTAAATAGCTTCAACATATAAGGGATATTATTATTTCATATTATAGATTGGATGACCAATGATGTAGTTCTTTTTCTAGTTGATTCCTTTATCCATCTACTGTGTGTTCACTCCTCTGATGTTAACATATTCCTCAAATTATTTTTATGTTGATAAATGCGTTGCAATGTCAAAAATATTGTTGCAAATCTTGTAACAGTTGGCCTAAATAACTCTTTCTTCCCCGTGAATTGTCTCATTATATTTACCACACCAGACCGATTATAGATATATTCATTGAGAGCAATAGCTTTTTTTTCATAGTTTTTGCAGTTTTCCAATATTAGATCAATATAATATGTTGCACAATATGTGAAATATAAATGATTCATTTTAGCTTGTAACAATTTTCCTAAAAAACAAAAAGTATATTCAAATTATATGTAAATTTCAATATATGAAGTATTGATTGGAAAAAATAAATTAAAGTTCAAAATTTAAACTCTTACTAGCCACTATATTGTTTGATGCATTGTCAGCTACAAATTGAACTATATGTTGTGCACCAATCTTCTCCACCATCTGATCAAACAATTCAAATAATTTTTCTTCTGTTTTTGCATATACAAAAGCATCAATAAAATTAATGAAAACTAATCCACTAGGGGAATTCACCAAAAAATTTATTAGAGTCCTATGAGTTTTATCTATCCATCCATTAGCCATTATGCTGCAACCATATTTTGCCCGCTCTTACTTAAGTTTTTTTAATTAAACTATTCACCCTTTCACACTTTTTTTTTTTTAAGTAAAGGAACCCTCACTTCATGATAACTAGGTGGCTTCATCCCAATTTCATATTGCCCAATTGACTCAATCATACCTTTTAAACTAGGACAATTCACGACACTAAAAGCTATACATGCATCATACATCCACCTAGCAATATCTTGAGAAGCCTTTTCCCTTAATTTTTTTTTTTCATAGGCTTCATTTATGGTGGATTGTCTCATCACATCTTTCTTCTTATTTTTCTATTTTGGTGGAGTCATCTATAGGGGCCTTAAAATTAGATTGTTGACCGAAACTGCTACTTTGATAAGAATATTTACTCGCACTACTTGAAATTTTCTTTGTAGAAGATATGATATTAACTTTCTCATCATCATCTCCCAAACGATCAACATCATTTATATTAGTAAACAAGTTCTCACCTTTGTTTGTTTTACTTGCAGCTTTGGCATTCAAGTACTATGTAATCTCCTCACAGACATGAGGGGGATACTTTGTATATTGCTTCACATCTTTATACCCCCCTACAAGGTGCTTCTTTGCTCTATATACTCCCCCACTTGTTACTCTCCCACAAAAATTGCATATAAAATTGTTTTTATTGTTAGGATCAACTAAACGAGCATACTTCCAAGTTGAATCTCTGTTAATGTCATTGTGATCTTGAGAAGAAGATATTTTAGAATCCTAAGTATATAACCAATAAAAACAATTTAGAAGCCTATTTATAGAATAAAACTACTGCACTAATCATACGATAATTTATAAAATAATAAATTCAAGTTATAACATAACTATAACATATAAAGTATAAATAACAAAAATAAAGTATATCATATAAGATGAAAATACAACTAAATTAATATGTGTAATAGTTATTGTAAAAAAAACTAAATAATTATATCAATTGTAAATGTTAGGTTCTTAAATTATGTGTAAAATTGTAATTGAAATATTTAGAAGATGAAGATAACAAGTTAATAATTAATTATGTATATAAATATAAAATGATTAAAATTTAATTTACAAAACAGTAAACATAGCCGTAGATTTTTACATGTTCTAATAAATAATAGTTTCAAAAATTGTACGTTACACAAAATTTTTAATTACAATTCACAAGACAACAATAGAAAATTTAATAAAATTGTTAAAGAAGATTAAACAATTACACTTTGCAATCTGCATAATACTGTATGCAGTCAGGCTTAACAGCAGTCGTAACTTTATCACATCTTACGGTTTTCACTTAAAATTATACATTGAATAAAACAAAATTTACATCTATACTGCACTGTCACTACAGTGCTTTATGAGTATTTACAAGTGTACACGCCACACAAGAAACATATTGAATGACATAAATTATTGCAATATGAAACATACAGTTAAATCACGTTATATTTACATATATTTATATCAAAAAGGTACATCCATTGATTGACATGTCAATCAAATTAAATTTTATATAATAAAACTTTATACAGTAAATTTTGCATGCCAGGCAACAGCGGCGGCAAATATATTATATAATATTGCAAGTCTTTTGTATTTCAGACCTGAATGTTGGCTGACAAATCTTTACAGTTGACAAAAAATATATATAATTGTCCGTAGACCTGGCCACGGCCGGTTTTGCCCGTGAACCAGATTAAAATTGACCGGATAAAATCAAAACAATATTAGTAAAATTAAAATCAAGTTAAATCAAAATCAAAATCAGATTTTAATGGTTTAATTTTAATTTATTTAATTTTAAACTATAAAACTATTGATTTATATCTAATTTATGAACCTATAGTTAAATCGACAATTCATATCTTATGAACCGACATTTTCAAATTTTTTTTAAATTTTTTTATTTTTTTAAATTTTAAAAAAGGAACCAATGGTTCCTGCAAATATGCAGGGGACCGTTATCCATTGCATATTTTAGAAATTCTCCTGCAAAATTTCTAAAATCAGCTTTTACCTCCTTTTTTTTAATTTTCCTATATATATCTATTCAATCTCTCAATTCTTCTACTCAATTTTTCAAAGTCTCTCATTTACTCTCATTTCTCATTCTTTCAATTTTTAATACTCTTTCATCTTTCAATTAAATTCCCTCAAATTTAATTAAATTTTTTCTTTATTTTTTATTAATTATAATTTCTATTTCTATTATATAATTCATAATTAATTATAGAATTTATTTCAATAATTAATTTTATTTATTATTTATTATATTTTTATTATATTTCATAATTAATCATATAATTTATTTCTATAATTAATTTTATTTATTATTAAAAAATGACAAGTAGTAGACACTCTTCTGGTAATAAGAGATTCGGTTAATATTCATATATATCAAATATGAATGAAAATCAATTTATAGATGATTTTTCAATACAAAAAAGTGAAAACCAATATGTAGAGGTGGAACAACAATAATAACATCAATAACAGGTAGAGATGGAACAACACTCCCAAAAAATTCCTACCTCCGATATTTTCAAAATTCATTTCAAGAAAATACAAAAAGAACATGATAATTTTGAAGTTGCTTACAATTATTGTAAGTAACTTTATAAATTCAAACAAGGAGATGAATACGGGATGTTTAAAAGACACTTAGAGTCGAAGCATCAAGACAAAATGGGTCAAAGTAGAGGTCAAACACAACTAACCGGGTATAGTTCTGCACATAAATTTTTATTTATTTATAATAATAATAAAAGTAAGGAAGAATTTACAAAAATGATAGCAATAGATCATTTAACATTTAGTTTTGGTGAAAATTTAGGTTTTAATAATTATTATAAAACTGCATTGAATCCTGCACATAAAACTATTCTAAAAATCATATTAAAAAGATCATTATTTAGTTTATATAAAAAACAAAAAAAAAAATTAATTTAAGTTTTTACAAATTTTGATAGACATGTATCTATATGTAGTGATATTTGGAGTGACCATTGACAAGTTCACTTTTACATGGGTATAACTTATCATTAGATAGATGACAATTTTGAATTACAAAAAAGAATTTTAGCATTTAAGGTGTTTAATGACCGACATACAACTGATAATATTTATAAAATAAGTAAAAGAATATTAGAAAAATATAAATTAGTTTTTAAAATTTTTCCAATTTCATTTGATAATGCACATTCAAATACGGCCTTAATAACTGATTTAATTAAAATTTGTAAACCCAATTTAGGTAGTAGATTTTTTCATATTAAATGTATATGTTATGTATTAAATTTGTGTACAAGAGGGTTTAAATTGTCTTAATAATTATATTAGTTCAATAAAAATAGTAATTTCATTTTTATGGACACATCCCCAAACTATGAAATAATAGGATAAATTTTGTAAACAACATAATAGAAAACCAAAAAGTTTCCTAAGCATGTGTCGACTCGTTGAAATTCAACATATGAATTACTCAACGAGTCTTTTGATTATCGGAATTTATTGTGCATATTTATTTTACAAAATATACCACAAGTTACATTATATCCCCAATATTGGGATGTTTCTAAAACAATTTTAAATGTATTAAGAAATTTTAATAATGCAACTTATACTTTAAGTGGGGCTTATTATCTCACTTCTCATTTGTTTTTAAACGAAACTGTTAATATTATTGGGGCTTTACAAGAAACCGAACAAGATGTTATTCTAAAAACACTATTTTTTTAATGAAAACAAAATGGTTAACTTACTATAAAAAATTCTAAAAATTTTTCTTGTTGCTTGTTTTTATTAGGATCTCAAGTGTAAGGTATGGGACTTGGATCTCACATTGGAAAGTATGAGCTACTAGTATGGGGTTTATATGACCTTGGGCTCTCCCATCTCAATAGCTAGTTTTTGAGGTGTGGTTCTCCTAAGGTTTGTATCATTTGGTATCAGAGCCATCACCACGTCTCCCAGTTGCAATCATGCAGCGCGGGTGGTGACGCCGACATTGCAATTTTTCGCCCGGAGCTAGCAGGGAGCTAGCGCATAGCTAGTCTGCGTGGGCGCCGGGGCTGCGAAGCGTGGTGGTATGTTAGGATCTCAAGTGCAAGGTATGAGACTTGGATCCCACATTGGAAAGTATGGACAACTAGTGTGAGGTTTATATGACCTTGGGCTCTCCCATCTCAATAGCTAGCTTTTGAGGTGTGGTTCTCCTAAGGTTCGTATCATTTGATATCAAAGCCATCACCACGTCTCCAAGTTGCAATCGTGCGGCGTGGGTGATGATGCTGACATTGCAGTGTTCGCCTGGGGCTAGCAGGGAGCTAACGAACAGTCAGCCCACGTAGGCGCCGGGGCTGCAGAGCGTGGTGGTATGTTAGGATCCTAAGTGCAATGTATGAGACTTGGATCCCATATTGAAAAGTATAGGCAACTAGTGTAGGGTTTATATGACCTTGGGCTCTCCCATCTCAATAGCTAGCTTTTGAGGTGTGGTTCTCATAAGGTTCGTATCAGTTTTTTTTTATTCTAGGTTTAAATTAGATGGTGTTACAAATTATTTGACATTATATTATGAATGTTTGCAATTAGATTGCGAGGATGAAGTTAATATTCTATTAACTATAATTAACATTATGAATTTAATTAAAGAAATTTATGCTGAATATTTATTAATTTATGGTAATCAAGGTAGTTTTTCTTTCTCACTACCACCTATTGCCCCATCATCAACCCAAAATATGAGTTATGATGATCGTATTATAATGCAAAGGGGCAAAAGACCAAGAGGAACATTAGGGTCCACCTCGAAGTTTGATATTTATTTAACTACTATTTTTAAGTTTGGTGACAACAATATAGGTAAAAACTTTCCAGTTCTAAAATGGTAGAGTCGATATGCATCAACATTTCCAATATTAACAATAATTGCTAAACAAGTCATAACAGCACCAGTATCAACTGTCGCAACAAGTTTTTAGTCAAGAGAGCAATATATTGGATGATAGACGATCAAGTTTCGCTCTTGAATCTATTGAAGCCCAAGTATGCTTGGACGATTGGATAAGAGCCAAATTACGCCAACAAGATATAAAAGTGGAATTCAATAAAGAATCGTTTGATTTAACTATGGATAGTTCGATGACGGAAAACAATAGTCAAGATAACGGAGATGAATGATAAGGTAAGGGGATACTGTCAGTTATCGGATACGCAAAGGTAAGAGAATTATATAGGCTTTGATTCTTCTAAACCCCAAGAAGATACGTAGAACGCTTAATTGAAAAATTAAGTCCAAACCTTTATTTTAATTTTTAATTATTATAATTAATAATTTAAAAAATAAATTAAGGTCGTGTATTAGAATTGACGGTTCAATATCGGTTTCGAACCGAGATTATGAACCGGAACTATCGGTTCTGAACTGGTTACAAACCGTCCTATTACGGTTTCGGTTTAAGGTTATTATTTTTTTAAACCGTAAACCGGTGCTTTCGGAAATCGTTGGTTCATGAATTGTGGTTAGGATTAATTGTTGGAATAATGTAACAATCCACCAGAGAAACACTAAAACGCTCGAATATTAAAAGAATCTGCTGAAATCTTGTTTAATTGATGAAGATTTCCAGCGAGAAGAAGCGGATGAAAAATCAGAAAGTTGGCTGCCACTGTAAATAAACTGTTTAAAAGAGTGATATAAATTTTTTTTTAAACTTATAGGATATAGTATTAGTATTAGGGCAGGTTCTGTAACCACTTTTATTATCTTTTTATGCACCAAAAAGCGCGACTTAAGCATTGCTTCTCAACTTCCTCTTGCCTTGCACTTTCGAAAGCGTTGAACCTGTCTCCCTGAGCCACCTCACTCTAAAAGTGTGCTTTTCACAACTATGGCACAGTTTAATATAGTGTGATTTGAGAGTTTTTTTAAATAAAACTGACAAAATAGTTTTAAATTTTTTTAAATTAAATTAAATTATTTTAAATTTGAAATCAAATTAAAATAAAAAAATATGGTCTGATCTGATTTAGATTACAGTTTAAATATATTAAAATTATTTATTTTTAAATATATATTTTTAATAAAATTATAATTTTTAAAAATATAATATAAATAAGTAAAATAAATATAAAATATATATAATATACATGTGAGAAAAGTGACAAATAAATATAAAAAAAAATATACCTAATTACTTATTAAAAATTTTAAAAAGTATCTCATAATAGTCATCCATTAATCCTTATGTTACATTCACAATGTTTTATAAATGTTTGGTAATCTCTGGCTGTGAATGTAGCACCTGACAAGTGATCCTTCTGTAGATATTCCAATTTTGTAGATCCAAATTTCACAAAAACTTTAAGATGAAGGAATCCTCGTAAAGTAAAATGGACCAAGGCCTATAGGCGGTTGCATGGGAAGGACATGACACAGGTGAATACTTGGGTTTCATTATCTTGCTTTGCTGTCTTTCTAGTTACACAATCTCTGATGTTTGAACGAATATAGTAACATTAAATGTTGATCTTCTTTTTACATTGTTCTAAGGACTCAACTTTTGAATTTGAAAGGAAGCGTAATAGACTAGAGAGATGTGACAGAAATCTCGCAGAAAGCACTCTAAAGGTTATTAAGAAGATTGATAAAATCAGAGTAGCCAGAGAGGAGAGACCATAAACGGAGGTTTGCTACCACCTTCATTTGTTTAATTATGTTTTATCTACCCATTGAGTTCTAATAAAAAATTCCTGGCAGGATGAAGGGCAAGAAAGCAAAGGAGCAGAGAGAGGCTGCCGTCGAATTGGAGAAAGGAACTCACCTGGTCAAAGCCCCATCAGTTGTTGCACAGGATCAACCTCTCACTCTTCCAAAAGACAAAGTCAAGGTCACCCAAGCGCAAGCAGGGGAGAATCAGGCCATAGAAGAGTAAATTTAGATTTGGGGCTTATTCTCATTTGTTATATATACCGACAATGTCATATTCAGAGCTCTTTTTCCAAGTGTCAAGAAGTCTGTTTTATTGTTTCAGTGAAAGTTTTCCCTGGAAGTTTAGTTGTACCTGCTTCATTAAGCTTTTTCTTGTTAATTTGATAGTTCTATACTTTTGGTCTTTATCTTTGGATGATGATGGTCATAGTTCTTTTCCTTTTTGCACTTATCAGAATTTGGACTAGGCATTTTCTTTTCAGTACGCAAATATTTCCATTTGTTTTGTGTTCAGTTGAAGGGTTGTCTAACATTTTGGCTATCAGCTGATGTGAAGCTTTTGTTGAAGGTTTGGTACTTTGTATTTAGTCACAAACGTATCAATTACCCTTGCATAGTGATATTTGTGATGCATATACATTCATGGTCTGGAAGAACTAAAGCATTTTTGCTTTTCGTTTTTTAAAATGATGTGATGATACATAATGTCTCATCATCATCTGCATTTCATACAATTCTTACATTATGTTTTATTATTTGCATATACATTCGTTGTCCGGAAGAACTAAAACACAATTTGCAAGCTTCTTCATAAGCTTGACTGGATTCATATAACAGAAGATTTTATGCAACCATAGCAAGCTAAAACTTCTTAAATTTTTTATATTAGGAACTTTTCTTCATATTAACATGTGCATCTTATTATTCTTGATATGAAAGCATAGTGGTGCATATATTTTCTTTATATTTAGCATAGTGCTTCATTGCTTCTGCGTGGTGTTTGAAAGGAGTTAGAGTTCATGATAAAGTAACTATTTTTTCAACAATAACACCACATTTTTCTTATTAAGTAATTTTGAAATAGAGAGAAATAAACAATCAAATCTTCTAATCACATTCATACACATTATATAGATAAGTTAGCAAGAAAAGTTACAACCAGACATGTCACTTATTGGCAAATCAAACTATAATACAAATAAAAGTTTTATGACTTCCAAAAAATGAGAAAAACTTCACATGGCAGTTGAACTTTCTAATATTTATGAAATTATTTTTCTATTTTATCCTAGGTCCACAGGAGAAAACAATGGTTTCTTATTAATCAGGATTATGTAATCAATGCAATTATCCTACTTTATGCAATTAGAATAAAATTAAATCTTTAAAATCATACTTGTATTAAGAATCTTTAGATTTAATATCTACGTGTAATTCCACCTCTTCACCCTATAAAAATAAAATACCTCCAAAGAGTTAGATAGACACATAAGACATTCAAAAACGAGCTTCTTCAAGCATTCTAGTTGTCGTAGATACACAATACTTTATTGAAATCATTACATAAACTTTATTGGAACAATTATGGTAGACCTTGTTGTTTTGATGATGATAAAAACATAAGTTGAAAATACTTATATGTCTAAAGAATGTATTAAGTATGACAAACTGGACAAAACTTGAAATTTGTAGGGTAAAAATAAGATGGAATCGAATTGAAGATAATAAAGTCATGTTTTAGCCATGACATAGTCGTGCACCTCCTATTCAGCCTTCTGGAAACCTAGTTGAAATTTAAAGAGAAAGTTGCCTTGCTAACCTACACCTCTTAGTCCAACTGTGCCTCCTTAAGTTATCTAGTTGAGTAATATTAATCCTTCTAGTCGTGTTTCTTCTTGTCTCAAATTCCTTCCAATTGTGATCTTCAAATTGTGCCAACTATGCAAGGACCTTCCAACCGTGCAACATTCATAAGTCGAGTTATGCACTTGCATTCTTGTCCAACTGTGCAAAATGCTTTGCCAACAGTGCATATGAAGTAGTCAAAGTGCAATGTCCAGTCGTACTTCAATTGTGCCAATCATGCCCTTTATAAAATCAAGCCATTATATTAATTGTACACAAGTTAGCATGGAAGTCGATTAAGCTTTTAGCATTTTTACAAAACAAATAAATGAAGCAAATTGTCTGTGCCAAGAAAGTGTCGCCTGTGGTTAGTGCATTTAAAGCTATCCATTGGAAACTTTGACCAAGGTTGACTTAGCCGTAAAAGTCAAATGCCAACGATGCTCTTGAAACATGCTGACTGTGCTTATGGATTTTTAAGAGCAAAACATTGTTTTTAGAAGACAAATGACTAGTTTTTTCAAAGCAACTCAAGCTCAATGGAAATTTGCTCAACCCTATCACTAAGCTTTATAAATTTAGCTCACTTTGAAAAGAGGAGGGTTAGACAAGCTACATAAAGAAAATTATTCTACTCTCTTCCATTTTCATTTGTTGCTTTCTCTCTAAATCTCTCACAAAAACTAAACTCATTCATTTGAGAGTATCCTTGAGCTAAACTTTATATTTTCAACCTTTATGAGGCATTCAATACTTCAAAATTTGTATTATAAACACTTAAGGGCAAAATTATGTATCAACTAGTGTATTAGACGCAATCCCAAACAAACTAAGTGTAAAAAAGTTTTTCAAGTGATATTGGAATTCTAAGGTGGTTTTCTTGGAGAAGTAGATATAGAAGGCTTGCAAGAAAAAGCTTTGAATCACTCTAAATTGAGCTTTTCTAAACTCTACTCTTATTTTAGCTTTTATTAATTGTTGGTTGTTTGTTGATTATTTTCATTAATTGTTTGTGCACATTGAATTGTTTGTGCTAATTTATTTTGTTGAATTTGATTAATTGAATGTTTTTTTTGTATAAATTTTTGTGCTTAAAAGAATTCATTTGTTGTTTTTTTAAAGATTCTATTGACTCCCTACCCCCTTTAGATTCATTTTAGCTATTCAAAACAGTTTTTCAATTGGTATTAGAGATTGGGCTATAGTTTTCTTAAAATCTATCAATTTTTAGATTTAAACAATCTTTCTAAATGACCAGTACCTTTACACCCATTTTCACCAAAGGCCAATGCATCACTAGGCCCCCATTGTTTAGTGGAAGCAACTAGACCCAATGGAAAATTAGAATGAAACTTTATGTTAGGTCTATTGATTTTAAATTATTGAAAATTATTAAACATGGTGATTTAGTGCCAATGGACCCTATGACCAATGAACCGAAAAATAAAATAAACTTTAATGATGAGAATGAAAGAATGATGAATTTAAATGCTGAAGTTATTAAAATTTTATTTTATGCTCTTGATGCTACCAAATTTAATAGGGTATCAGTTTGTGAGTCAACTAAAGAAGTTTGGACCATACTTCAAACCATACTTGAGGGAACAAGTTAAGTTAAGGAGTCAAAGATTGAACTTCTTTCCTAGGAATATGAATTGTTTGAAATAAAGTTTAGAGAGAACATCATTGACATGTATAAGTGGTTCTTTAACTTAATAAATGATCTCAAAAAACTTGGGAAGAAATTTGAGGCATTAAATTAGTGAAAAGATTTTGAAATCGTTACTGGATTCTTGGACCATGAAAGTAACCACTATTAAAAAGTCCAAGAATCTTAGCATGATGGGAATGGATGAGCTCATAGGAAGTCTCCTTACCTATGAGATGAAGAGGAAACCAAAGAAAGAGAGATATTGCCTTGAAAGTTGTTCGTGAAAGGAATAGGAAGAAAACTCTTCCATGGATAAAGTTGGTTTGAGTCTTCTAGTTGGGAAATTTAGCAAATTCTTATCAAGATCAAAGAGGAACAAAGGAAAGGGGTTTGCTAGACAAAGAGGAACAAAGGAAGATGGCAAAAAGAGCAATAATAAAAAAATTTGCTATGAATGCAAGAAACTTAACCATATTCACCAAAATTGTCCTTTAAGAAATAAGAAGAAGGAGAAAAAGGAAAAGAGGTTTAAGAAGAAATTTCTTGTCACAAAATAAAGTGGAAGTGATAACTCAAGCAATGAGAGTAAGTTGGAAGATGAAAAGGCCAACATATGGGTCATAGCCAAGAGTGACTTGGAAGATGAAGTAAATGATCTAAACTTATATTCTTTAAATGAATTGCAAGTTGTATTTGTATAATTAATGAACGAATATGAAAGCATGGAAACTAAATACAAAGTATTAAAGAAGCAATTAACATTAAAAAGGAGCATGACACATTCTCATATGAGAATGATAAATTGAAGATTGATTTTGAAGTTGTATCAAATGAAAAGGAATTATGCATAAAGGAATTAACATGTATTAAAAAAGAACATGAAAAATTAAAGAAGAAAGTGTCAAGTTCAAATGAATTATTTGAAAAATATAAAACTAACACTAAAAGTTTGGATGAAATACTTGCCTTACAAAGGAGTGGTCTTAATAAAGAAGGTCTAGGATATAATAGAAATAATCCCTTCCCAAACTCATTTAGGCCTCTAAAGAAACCAGATATATTGCACATGAAAGTCTATTCTTCTCATTGAAGACCAAAGATGGACGTAATGTCAACTTTGGGAACAACTCAAAAGGAAAGGTGAGTTTCATTGATACAATAGGTAACTCTTCTTTCTTCATTAATAATTTATTGTTTGTTGAAAGTCATATGCATAATTTACTTAGTATAAGTGAATTATGTGATAAGGGTTTCAAAATTAGTTTTTACTCTTTATGTCGTAAGATTGTTGATGCTAGCACAAATGCAATTGCATTAATTGGTCATAGACATTCAAATGTCTACATTATAGACTTGCTTGACATTGCATCTAAAGACCTATGTCTTATGTCAACTAAGAAGGAAGACATGTGACTATGACATAGGAGATTAGGACATGCAAGCATTGATGTTTTGCAAAAACTTTCTAAAAGAAATTTAGTAAAAGGTTTTCCAAAGTTGATTTTAAAAAAGGATCATGTGTGTGATGCTTGCATGAAAGGCAAATTACAAAAGTTTGCTTTAAAACAAATTATTATGTTTCAACCTCAAAATCCCTTCAACTTTTACATACAGATTTGTGTAGATCATCTAGAACTATAAGTCTAAGTGAAAAACATTATTGTTTTGTGATTGTTGATGACTTCTCAAGATTTACTTGGGTTTTGCTTCTTGCTCATAAAATTGATGTGTTTCATATGTTTGTTCCATTTGTTAAGAAATTGCAAAATTAAGTAGGCTATGCAGTTACAAGCATTAAAAGTGATTATGTGAAAGAATTTGAAATTTTGAATTTTGAAATATTTTGCAATGAGCACGACATTGAACATAATTTTTTGGCACCTAGGACCTCTCAACAAAATGAAGTTATTGAGAGAAGAAATAAGATACTTGTAAAAATGGCTCAGACCATATTATGTGAACATAATTTACCAAAGTATTTTTGGGATGAAGCCATTAACACATCATGCTATATCATAAATAAGGTCATGATTAGGCCAATCTTAAAAAAACCTTCACTGAGTTATTCAAAGGGAAAAAGTCTAATATTGCATATTTTTATCCCCTTAGTTGTAATGTTTTGTGCTCAACAATGGTAAAGATAACTTAGGAAAATTTGATGTCAAGTCGAATGAAGCAATTTTCCTAAGTGACATTACCACTTTTAAAGCGTATAAGGTCTTCAATAAGAAAACTCTCTTAGTTGAAGAATTTATACATGTAGTATTTGATTAATCATCTAAGTGCGTAGAAAATATAAATGAAGATGAAGTCATTAAGCTCATGGAAGATCTAAAAATTAAAGACTCATCTAAACCAAAAAAAAAAAAAGATCATCAAGTTGAGTTTAAAGAACAAGAAGATGAACTTATGCAACCTCATGAACCATAAAGAGAATTCGCATATTCAAGGGTGAATGATGAAATGAAGGAAATATCATTGGAGATCCTACCCAAAGAGTAAGGACAAGAGCTTCATTGTAATACCCACAGGTAAGTCTAAGGGTATTTTAGTCTTTTTATTTTGTTTTAAATTGAATTATTAAATGATCTCAAAAGTAATACACATCCATGTATAGGGGTATACATAGTTGTTTATTGTCAATGAATTTGAATTTTTAGATAAAATCACGATCGCAACAAAATCAATTGTTACCTCAGTTGTGCAATGTGACACACGCCCATGTATAACCCATACACACCAATGTATCGCATCGAGTAGACAAAAATAAAAACACATTTAACCTAATTCTCTCACATTATTCTTACCTAACCATACCTTAAAAAGAGAGAACAAAGATAGAAAATTGTTTTGGTCACTAGAAGAAGTTGTCAATCGCCATAAATCATTGTAGCTATGAAAAGAATTGCTTGTACATCAAAAGATAAGTAAGTTCTTTCTTCCCTTGGTTAATCATGCATGATTCTATGAGTTGACGATATCTGCCTTAAATATTCTAGTTTTTTGTTAATTGAAATTGCCATGATGACATTTTTATATGTATCTATGTCTCTGTATTGATGAAATATTCTACTTTTTACCATAAGTGTGAGGTTGGAATGTGGATTACAAATTTAGATGAACATTAGTTGATCCATGATGATTAAACACTATATATGTGTTTAATTAATTAGAGTATGTTTAGTATGCCTAGAGATGTCTTATGAATTTGATAGTCAAAAGATAGTAGGAAATATCAATGAATTTGTGAATTTTTATGATAATTAGATTATGACACATGGTCGTGTATGGCCTTATACATGCCTATGTCTATAGTTTAAAATAGGAAAGTCCACAATTTTTGCACGCTTATTTTGAGGAGAGGCACATTTGATTGTGTTATGGGACACACTCTCATATGTGACTTTCCAAAAGTAAACTCCTCACTCAAAAAGAGGCACATAGGGGTGTAACCTATGCATACACTTGTATACTTAGTAAAAAAGACTAGTTTACCCCTAGATTAACCACAGTAAAGGGGAAGAAGAAGAAAGAGAAAAAAATAAAAGATTTTAGTAAGAAAAATAAGCTAGATAAAATTAGAAAGAGTGTCTGACTATGTGGAAGACATCACAAGACCTTGATTGAGTTAGATCTACATCAAAAAATTATAAAAAAGTTAAGAAAATGGTTCATATTCAATTAGCCACCAGTTATATGCGTAAGTGGTAAGATTCATGAAATCAATAGGGTTGAATACCTATGAGATGCATCATGCACTTAGTGCTAAGGCGCATAACCACCTAATTTATTTAGGTATGCATGGTACGGATTATGGCTTTTCAAATATTTTCTCACGTGGTTAGCAGAATGCACCATATATATACCCATGGTATGAGGTCATCCAAGATAGTTTAGACAATAGTTCCAATTAGTTTATAAGGTAAAAGAAATGATGTTACCAAAGTTTTTTTCGTGTGACCAAGGTGTCCAGATAGCTAGCCTAATAGGTCGTACGACATGTGCAGAAGATATGACAAATAGTAAAATAGAAGGTTTCATACACTTTCACTAAGACATTAGACATGTCAATTTCAACTTAGGTTATAGTAACCTTTGTAAATGGCCTATAATAGAGTATGAAAGTGTTGAGTTGTGACCACATTCAAATTCGCAAATAGAATGTTAGGTATACCCATTTTATGAACATTCAGGGTGTTGAAAGATCATTGACTTATTGAATGTTTTTACTCACGTGTTCCTCCTTGTTGTTTTATAGGCAGAGGTGAGTAACGGGGCATACGGAGAAGCCAATAATCTAATAAACAACTATGTGAGGGTGAGAAGAATAACTGTCATTTTCTTTTTTACTTTCTTTCCTTTATGTATGTGGAACATTTTAGTTATCTTTTGAGATTTATCTATGCAGAATAACTTTAAATTAAGTACATTTATGAATTTTTAATAAATTATGTGTTTCAATTTTTATTTATATGACACTTTTTGCATGCTTAAATATTTATGATCATGTATTGAATGATAAGATTTTAAATTAAGCAGTCTAGTTATGCACGTCTTTTCAGATCATATTTTAAGTAGAGACATGTATTTGAAGAGAATTGCTACATTCATTAAGAAACATATGTCTATTTATGGCATTTTTGTCATAAATGAAGCCCAAGAAGGTAGAAAAAAACTCTTGATGATAAGAGTTGGATGTTTGCAATGCAAGAAGAGTTGAATCAATTTGAGAGAAACAAAGTTTGGGAATTAGTTCCAAAGCCAATGAATCATCCCACCATTGACACATAATGGGTATACCAAAACAAGGTGGATGTAGTTGGTATTGTTGTAAGAAACAAGCCTAGGCTGGTTCCTTGGTATTGTTGAGAATTTTTTAAGATGATGCAAGGAGAATTCAAAGTAAGTATGATAAGAGAGCTCAAATACTTCCTTGGTCTTCAAATCAAATAACTCAAAGAAGGAATTTTGTTTAAACAATAAAAATATATGAATGACCTCCTCAAAAGATTCAATATGAGTGATGCAAAAGAGCAATCCACTCGCATGATCACCTTAATCAAGTTAGGTAAGTAGGTAAAAGTGTTAATATTAAAGCATATGGAAGCATGATAGGTGTATTATTGTATTTAATGATATCTAGACTGGACATCATGTTTAATGTATACATGTGGGTACTTTCAAGGGTTTTCATTCAAATTAAAAGCATTTTTGGACGTCAATTTCGAGGGATGTAGGATTGATAAAAAGAGCAGTAATGATATTTGTCAATTTTTAGGAAACATATTGGTCTCATGGTTTTTAAAGAAACAAAACTCCGTGACAACTTCTACTGTGGAAGCCGAATATGTTTTTATTGGATCCGGGTCCACCCATGACGGGTCAACCTGACCCGATTTGATTAACTGCCAAAGAGCAGTTATTAGCAGTTATTGGCAGTTGGACTTTTATATAAAGTCCTAACTGCCTCCCAAAAAATGTGATGATATGGTGATGTGAGAAGATGAAAAATGAGAGAGAACGCCATTTTTACAGTGAACTTTTCTCTCCTGCCAAAACCAATACACAGTAAATTGGTCTCCCAAATGGAAATCAGTATGTAGGCAAATGGCATCGTGAAAACAGACTAACATCAACACCTCGTGTAGATTTCGAAGACGCTTCATCGAACACATAAACGGGTACGTAAATTCTATTTACAGATTTCACAGAATTTAGATCCTGGCATGTTTAATTGTTTCTAACATTGGTATCAGAGCCTAGGATACATATTTGTTATGTATCTGTATATAGAAATTTGTTTAAAATTTCATTTTTGGGGACGAATTTAATTCGGCCAAAATTGCATGAAATTGGTGTTGGGAAACATGTTTGATGTATGCTAGGAATAATATTACATGTTTTAAATTGAAAATCAACTCGAATTAACGCTGGAATCGATCGAAATAGACCCAAATCTGAGACCCAAGGCACGTTTTTTCTTGCTCATCGTTTCGATGGATTCTGACACCGTCGATGTCAGATCTTGGAACAATTGGACTCTACATTGACTGGGCTACAAAAGCCTTATGGTCTTGTCACCAGTAAATCGTCGAAAAATGGCCAATTAGATGGACAGTAAGATTAGGGTTCATCGCACAATTTTGGGTCAAAATCGGGTTGGAAAAACCCGATTACCCAAACTTGAGGTCAACGGGTTGGTCAATACCCAAACCGATCAACGGGTTAACCCGTTTAGTCAACCGAGTCACCCAACCCAGATCTTGACCCATGGATAACTCGATCAACTGTTGATCGGTCAACGGTCAAATAGTTGACTAGTCAACGATCAACATTTGACCAGGCGTGAGACCTATTTTCGATGCATGAAACCGTGTGAATGAGTTGCCCAGCACGTGGGTTTCAGTGCGTCTGAGTTATCCCTGACGCGTGATGGCACGTGCATACACATATACGGTGCGTGAAGGCATGTGACAACGTATGTAGACATATATACAACGTGTGGAGACGCGTGCGGTGTTTACTTGGCACGTGAAGGAGCTTATGAGCTTATTTCTGCCCATAAACACCTATTTTTAGAGTGTATTGACACGTGAAACTTGTTTTCTAGTCCTTTAGAAGTTGTGTAGTACTTGGATTGGTAAATGAGATGTGTTCCATGAGTTTTACAGCGTATAATGACATGTAATATCTTATTCCAACTCCCGAAAACACATATTGGTGTTTTAGGATACATGTTTCTACTTCATGCAAATTTATTGATTAGAAACCATCACGTTGCATGTAGAAATTATCAATATCCTATTGAGTTCTCTTAATTGGGAAAGAGAAAATATTCATGCATGAATATGATTCCCGTAATCAATGATCTTATTCGGGACAAGAATTGAAACCTTTTGGGACTGAGTGGATTCATTACAGCTTAGTAATGTACGATAGAATATTCATTATTTTATCGTTATTCCCAAAACTAACGTAATACGAGGTATTTGACATAACGCAAATGTAATAGAGACTTTATCATGGATAAAGTGACTTAAAGATCAATACAAGTTGATGAAATGGTCCTAATCAAAATAGATGATGCATTCGTTGTATCATATATATTTGTTAAGTGTGAAAATTCTGAGATTGGTAGAATTTAATGAAATTCTCATCCAAAATTAATATTGGCGTAATTAGATTAAAGTTTAAAATGTCAAGCATTTGTGTCATAGGAGATGATTGGGAACATAGTGAACTTTTGATTCTGTGCCTTATGTGAGATATTTTAAAATTTTAATACGTAATTACGACAATTGATGTGTATTTGATTGCATTGATAGCGTTATGTTAGATAGATGTCTCAATGATCTAGTTAACCATAACATCTTAGAAAATGATGGCTGATTTGAATGAAAATGATACTGAATAGAGAGAATTAAACCATGTGGCATTTGAAATGCATAATATCCTAGTTGAGCAAAAGGCTTTAGAGGCTGTGAATCAGGTTAAGATTTAGTTGTGGCTAGCTAAGGGATAGAAATCTAATCAGTGCCTTACATAAACGTGATGTGGACCCACATCACGCATGTAAGAAGCAAGATCCACTTCGTGTGATATCTTGATTAATTTCATGATTATCAATCTGGTATATAAGTATCATGAAAGTTCAACTGCATATGCCATAAGTCTGGTTTTAGTTGAAAAGTTTGGAGGAACTACAGTCCTCAACTGATGACAGTTGATTTTTGAATTTGATTGAATGTCAAATCTAATTATAAAACTAAAGTCAACTACGCGTAACCTGATACATGAACATGAGGTTTATTTAGAAAAATGATTTCTTCTCGAAAGTGGGAGTGTATCAAGGTACATATGACCCACAATGAGAAAAGAAGGACTTTTTTCAATTATTCTAGCCACATAAAATTGGAGGATAAGTACCCATGAGGTAGCTGAATTTAATGCTTATGCATACGTTACAGAATCAATTTTCAAAAGTGAGTGGCTCAAGTCCTAATATAAGAAGAAGATCGTTTAATGCTCAAAGAATAAGAACAAGGAATTGAAATGAGAAGAGTGGCAAAAACACTAGAAGAAGAGATGAAAACAAGATGAGTAGTTGCAATAGAAGCAACAAGAATTATATCGCCTGTGAATGAACAGAGATGAAAATGATAGTCTTGTTTAAAATCAAGTGATGAAACTTTGATTTTCTGATACTATGATATTAACTGAGTATTATCCTACGTGGATTATGGACTCTGTAGCCACCGACCAAGTAGTTTATGATAGAAGATCTTTAGTAGATTTCTATCGAATTTTGAATAAAATGGATTAGATATATGTGGGCAACAACACAAGGGTTATAGTAAGAGGAATAGACACGAGCAAATAAGTTTTGCAGATGATCGAATCCTATACCTACACAAAATCCAATATGCTCTAATATTCAGTAAATCTTGGTCAAAGTACTTGTTCTTCTTAAACTAAGATATAATTTGAATTTCTCTGGGTGTTCTATTGAAATATGATAGAATTGATTTCTACAGATTTGGTTTGTTGGTTGAATGGTTATATGGTGTTTGTCACCTTACATTTTTTATGATGTTAAGTTTTTCATTATTTGCTTCTTCTATGTGTATGGATATGAATGCAAATATATGACATTTTACATTTGGGCATGTAAGCCAAGATGGGTTGAATAAATTGGCTTATGAAAGTTTATTAGGAACTTTCACATATATAGAATTATCCATATGTAAGTATTGCTTAGTTAGAAAAACTTCTAGAAAACCATTTGACAAAACTATATGAGTTTGACTTCCTTTGCAATCTATATACTTAGGTATATATATTTTCCTATGAATGTAAAGTTTGAAAATGTATCTCATTTTTCATTACTAATGATGATAACAATGCTTGATTTGGTCTTGTCTACTTGATCTCCCATAAGTCAAAAGTAGTAGACTGCTTTAGACACTATATATAATTGAGGTTGAGAATCAATTAAACAAAATAAATAAGAGTTTTATGAACTCACCGAGATCTTGAGTATTTGTTCCAATAGATCAAGGAACTGAGTAATGAAATAAATAGTATGGTAAATAGTAATTCCAAAACTTTGTAACAACTAGTGTAGTGAAGAAGAGTAATTGAACTCTATTGGAAATGGTTAAGTCAATGAAAGTGCAAGCAAAATGTCAAGTCACTTTGTGATGATATGATATTTATTGTTGCGAGAGAACTTAACTGATTGCCTACTAATCCAGTTACTTCCACTCCCTATGAGTTATGGTCAGAGAGAAATTTGAGATAATTGATTGCAACCTCAGTGGTTAGCAATATCAATCCATAATTTTTCTCATAAGTTAGAGTAATTGGGACTAAGAAGAAATGAATGTATCTTTATCAGATACATTGAGCACTCTAAAGGGTATGTGTTCATAAGGGAGGATTTCGTTGGAAGATTAATTGGACTTGTATTAGAGATACTACATTCATAGAGGATATTTTTCTTAAAAAGGATGATGTTGATAATAGGTTTCATCTGAATGAGATGAGAAAAGAATGAGGATGGATATCTTTTAATGACCATTAGTTGAGTCCTAAGATATAAGACCTATACTTGTTTTAGTTAGTGGGAGCAAATGCAATTAAGCTCCAGCGTATTTCGGATAGTGGGAGTAATGATCTTTAATTGTTTGCTTCATTCATCTCACCCTAGTAGGAGCATTGAGATTAAGCTTTAATCTATTTCGGATAGTGAGAGCATTAATTCTCAATTGCATTGAAGTGGACGTCCAAAAGTATTCAAGTGACGTTTTTAAAGTAAAAACAAGGTTTCATAACCACTCCCCAAGATGATAAAGAACCTGAAATAAATATCTCATCCTTTGATAAGAAAATTTTGAAATGCATTGGAAGAAAATATGGAATACAAAGAAAACAAACCAATTCTAGGTTTTGGTTGACTTATCGCCAGATCGAAAATTCATTGGGAATAAATGAGTTTTCTGAAAGTTGCAAGGCAGATAGCTCAATAAATATATATAATTTTGCTTAATAGCAAAAAACTATATCCAATGAGAAGGTATAGATTGTGTAGAAGGATATTTTCATCATTTATAATATTTACTTCAATGTATCTAGTTCCAGCTATGATAACACATTTAAATTTAGAATTACACTAGATGAATGTCAAGACAATTTTCTTTAATGGAAAACTTGACAAAGAAATCCGCAGGAAATAAGATATATATCTTATTGTTATAGGTCTGAAGTGTAAAGTGTGCAAGCTTCAAAGACATTGAATGACCTAAAACTGTCATCTAGATACTGGTACTTGAACTTTAAAATGATTAATCAAGACCATCATGTCTATGTGACAAAGTCTGATGACAAATTTGTAATTCTATCAATATGTGTGATGATGTATAAATAGCTAGAAATGATTTGAAGTAAGTGATAATCATCAAAGGATGGTTGTCCATATCTTTGACTTGCAGGATGTAGGAAAATAGAATACATATTGTGAATTTACATTTAGAGGAATTATTCAAAAAAACTTTTGACTCTGTCATAAGAGCGTAATATTCAAAAGGTTCTAGAATAATCCAACATGATATACTGTGAACCCGTTGATATTCTTGTGTCAAATGACGAATTATTGAGCTAAAAGAGATATGTCTCAAAACTTAAGATAGAAGCAGAGAAATGTCAAAGGTTACCTATTCAGATGTCATCAGATGTATTATGTATGTTATAGTGTATACATACCCAAATATTTACTTTGTTATTAGGCTAGTTAGTCGGTATAAGTAAATATTGAAAAGAGCACTAAAAGGCTGTATGTAGAATTGTTGATATTTTTAAGGCTCTGTGGATGATTGATTATGTGATTAAGGATCGAACTTACGTTTGATTGGCTATTGAGATTCCAATTGGGGAAGTGTTTTTAAACCAACGCAAATTAGATTACAGCTAAGTTTTCTTACTCCAAAAGGACCCATATCTTGGAGCGATAAGAAACAGAGATGCGTAGCCATATCCACATCGGAAGCTTAGTATATAGCCTATTTAATAAATGTGCAAGAAACTGTTTGGTTAAGAAGATTCTTTGTGAATCTGAGTAAGCAAGATAATATTGTTAAAGCAATGGTTGTCTGTTGAAATGAAAGATCTTAATTTTTTATAAGATAACCAAACGTATCGACACTAGACATAACGTAATAAGAGACTCAATTTTCAAGAGGAAAATAAACGTACAATATAATTTTACGCATTATATAGTCACTGATCCTTTGACTGAGATTCTTCCAAGAAAAGTATATCTTGCACATGTTAAATTTCTTAGATTACATAGATAATGATTGATGAGTGTTGAGCTTATATATTGTACTAATGACATAATGTCGAAAACCATGAATTTAAGTTCATTTTATGTTTTGAACTTATGTCCCAAAATTCTTGGGTTTTCACTGCATACACATCATTTTTAGCTCAACAAGATTGTAATGTCACACAAGTTAAAGATTGGCTCACTCACACGAGCAATCGCCTTTGGCGCTAAGAGAGCGAGCAAAGATGAGATATTATTCTTGAGAATTGTGATGCTAAGAGAGCATACCAATGGGAGACAAATTTCTCAAGAAAAGATTTATTGAAATGAAAATGACGCCTTGATGATTGATCAAGATGAGGTCATGAATAGATATATTTGAAAATGATCGATTTGGATTCTCCACGTCCAAATAACTTATGAATGCTAAATGTGAGTTCTTAATATAAATAAATACCTGAAAGTGTGAAAATGATTAAGAACTCAGATTAGACGCTCGGGGTAGTGACTGAACTAAGATCTGTACAGTGTTGTGAATGACATTTGAGAAAATACACACTGTAGCACATGATTCATACCATGTGTGCATAAGTAAGACGACCTATTAAAGTAGTGGAAGGATGAATCCCTGCTCCTTCACTGTGTGAGACTTTATGAGGATTAACTCATGTTGGTACCTTTTGACTCTTTACTGTTGTTCGACATTTACTCTTAGTGTTGCTATCTTAGCTTGGAACCTATGGCCACACATGATTCGGTCTATGGAACATGACTAGAAAAGTAGTTAAGTTTAAATTGAGAATTTCGAGTAGAAGAGGAAGACTTATATATATTCCGTGTGTCCATTGGCTAGCCGATCATGTCACTCATATGGAGATTAGACTTGATCATGGATATATAGGAAAATAACACAATGAAAAATAAGGGATTAAAGGGAGCTGGTGTTATCGAGTAAGTCTGGGGTGCTGTGAGCCTAACGCTTTATTTTTGTTTTATTCAGGTTGAAGCGGTTATGCTATTCCTAACAGATGCATAGTAATTAGCTCCCAAATGCAGGTTGCTCGCGAGGTCGTACGACACATTTGCAAGTATGAAACGTACTGCTATATGAGATTTCTGTGGCTAAGCATTTGGTTCGAGTCTTCCATCATGTGTGAGTGGGAGATATTGGATTTGGGTCTACCCATGACGGGTCAACCTGACCCGATTTGATTAACTGCCAAAGAGCAGTTATTAGCGGTTATTGGCGGTTATTATTGGCAGTTGGACTTTTATATAAAGTCCTAACTGCCTCCCAAAAAATGTGATGAAGTGGTGATGTGAGAAGATGAAAAATGAGAGAGAACGCCATTTTTACAGTGAACTTTTCTCTCCTGCCAAAACCAATACACAGTAAATTGGTCTCCCAAATGGAAATCAGTACGTGGGCAAATGGCGTCGTGAAAACAGACTAACGTCAACACCTCACGTAGATTTTGAAGACGCTTTATCGAACACGTAAACGAGTACACAAATTCTATTTACAGATTTCACAGAATTCGGATCCTGACATGTTTAATTGTTTCTAACAGTTTTTGTCACTAATTGTTGTGCACAACTTTTATGGATAAGACAACAATTAATGAATTTTAGTTTTGAAATGAAAAATATTTCAGTACTTTGTGATAATAAAAGTGCAATCTAACTTTTTAAAAATCCTATTTTGCATTCTAAAACAAAACACATAGACATTAGACATCATTTTTGCATGATCATGTTAGCAAAGGTGATATCACAATTGAATTTATTAATAAAATTAATCAACTTATTGATATTTTTACCAAGCCACATGATAAAGATAGATTTGGCCTCATAAAAAGGGAGCTTAGGATGATCAATGCAAAACAAATAAGTGCATAATGTTTTCATCTTTATGATTCATGTTTGTAATGATATTTTGTGCTAAATTGATTGAATTTGTGATATTTGTGCTTGTCGTATCCTACTTGAATGAAATATGAATGTTTATGATTATTTGAAAGTGCATTTACATTTGTATGGCATAAATGCTTAATACAAATTTGAGTCAAATCAATTTGAACTTGTTTTTAAAGTTGATCAAATATAGAATTATATCAAATGTCCTTAATTCATTCAAAATATCCAAAATTCATGTTTTGAGATATTTTAGTCATTACAAAACTGAGTTTATTCTGCAAAAATTTCATCTATAAGGCTTACACGAACATGTTATTTATAGTTCAGGCATGTCGTTAATCGACTCAGCTAAATATTTGAAAAATGCGTATGAATAGACATTAGATTGACTGATGCATAGTTGGCCCACGTGTTAAAATTAAATGTTTTTTGGCACAATCGATAGCCACCCTTGCTGCTCATACAAATACATTTTTGTAAAGAAAAATACTATCTTCCATCAGCACATTTCAACTCATGGTCATCATTCAAATTTCTTTTTTAATTTTATTTAAAAAATTGTTATTATATTATTATGTAAAGGCACAATTGGCATGCACAAAATGTGCTGCCTATGTCGTCCATGCCATCATAGGCATATTAAGAGAATTTTATTTCTCCTAGTCGGCATTTGCTTGTATAAAGGAGAGGTTCACTTTCCCTTTTTCTAAAAACTAAATCCTTAACTTCCTCTCCACTAACGACACCACTCTCACCAAAAATTACTTTATTTTTTCTTCAAAATCTTACAAAGATCAACATTCATATCCCATTAGCATCTTTTTACGTCTTTTCATCTCTAGATTTTTGCTCAAATCATCTCATGAATGTTTTGTCTCCATAGGCCTTCAATCCCTGCACAACTTCCTCACGTTTTCTTCACAAGCTTTACACAAGTTCTCAATTTTTTTTTTTAGTCTTTGTGCTCCAACTTCATTAATGGGTTCAAGAACTAAGACAACAAAGGGTGCAAGTATCTTTCGTTCAACATGTGTTAGAGTTGGTCCCTATGATATTGTTATTGGAAATGATGAACAAAAAAAGTGTTTGGATGTAATTAAACATAAAAATATTTTTATGGGTAGAGTTGTTTATTTTCTTGTCCTAGAAGAAATTGGAATTACAAATGAGTTTATGAAAATAGTAAACAAAATAAAGTGGAAGAATTTATTTTTCACGAGATTTGATGTTTACAAGAATCTGGTATATAAGTTTTATAGCTCTAAAGTTGCAAAAAGATTCTAGATATAACATTGTAGATTACACTATGAACTTTAGACTGTGTGGTAAGGATCATACAGTCAATCCAAATATTCTTGCCATATGGTTAGAGTGTGATTGTGAAATGATGTTGAATACCCCAAATGAACTTTAATCAATCTGATGCTTGGAATGAATTAGAGGGAAGGGAAATGTATAATTCACATCTTTCAAAATCAATGAAATTAGATAACCCAATGTACATAATACTTTATAGGATCATCACCTACACTTTGAATGCCATAACATATTCAAATGGATCAGTTTTTGTTCAAGATTTAAAGTTGATGTTTGCTACTCGCCATGAAATCCAAGTTGATACAACAAGATGGCTAATAAATAAATTATATTGTATTAAGAATAATGATCATGCCATTCAATTTGGGATGCTCATATCATTTATTGCACAAAAAATTACGTTAAGCTTAGGAGAATAAAATCCAAACCACCACATCCAATTCAAAAATCTTGACTATCTCATCACCTAATCCTTAGTAAAGATGAAATTACTAGAAAGGAATCCGCAATGAGGTTACAAATTCTGAGAATACTATCCAAGGCATCAAAGAATTATTGGCGGTGAATGTTAAACACTCTCATAATGACTAATATGAATCTAGATAGGGGGTGAATGAGTTCTTAACAAAAAATTAAAAGATACACTACAACAAATTCTAGAGCTAACTTTACAAACCACATAACTAAAACACTAATAATAAATTTAACAATAATAGACTTTAAAGCATAAATAACTAACAACAGTAGCTGAGATAAATAGCAAGCAAAGCACAACAGTAAATAACAATATTAACAACCACAACTACAACAATAAATAACAGTAATAATAAATAATATTTAAGGAGTTTGATTGTAGAAATGCTCATTTAAAGTGGTTTAGAGCTTTCTTTTGCAAGCTTCCTATGTCCACTTCTCTAAACAAACTGTCTTGGAGTTTCACTATATCTTAAAGAATTTTCTACAGATAGTATCTTTAGGATTTCGCCCACTATACTAGATGATAGGGATTACACCCACAATATTTGATTACAAGTTATGAACAAGTTTAAGTAAACAGAACTCTCAAAGAATAAAAGTTTGAAGCCCAAGGAGAGTTACAAAGAAATCAAAGTAATAATATTTTTAGTTTTTCTTTTTGGCTTCCTTTGATTTTTCATTCCTTTTTTTTTTTCTTCACGTTTCCATTGATAGTCTTCTGAAAAAATTCGACGAACAAATGGACCTCGATTAGAGTTACAATGGATAGGTTTAAATGCTTCAACGGATAACTTTTAGCACTGGGCAGCAAAATTTTGTCACGAGTGGCTTGCTTTATTTTTGTGTTTAAAAAACAATCCAAAAGCTTGAACGGGTATATGCCGACTTGTATATGGTTGAAGTACAATTTGATTTTAAGAACAGCACGATTAGAAAATTTTGAAAAACTGCACGGGAGGGACAAACTTTACACACGTCGCACTTATACTGGATTCTATGTCACGGTTGGGATAATTTTCAGTATGGACCAACTGGGACAATAAATATTTTGACATGTGGCAATGACACATTGGACAACTGGGAGACGACATCTGACAGTAATTCAGATGAAAAATGTCACAATTGGAAAGTTTTTCAAATGTCCCAACTAGGACATTTAATGGAATTAGACACATGACAATAAACAATGAATTTGAAGCTTTCTTGGACATATGGTAGTAAGACATTGGTTAGAGGTGACATGACATTGGCAATATTATGTGAGGAGAGATGTCATGGGTGGGACAATTTTCAAATGTCCCAACTAGGACATTTAATGCTAAAGGTTAAAAGAAATTAATATTAGTTGATTTTGGTCAATTAAATTAATATTTAGAAGAATTAATATTTAATTTGGTTCATAGCTGGACTTTATCATTTTATTTCCAAAAGGCTGAATAGTTGATGCACAGTTTAATCATAGTTTGGTCATGGGTAGATACGACCAATTTTCACCAATATTTTCTTCACCCAGATTTATCTGCAAATTTCACATTTTGTCCATCTTGTAATGCATTGCAGTATTCTTTAGACATATTAATAAATTAAACTTAGATTTTTATCTCATCAAAACATTAAGATTCAACAATCTCCTTCTTTTCGATTGATAACAAAAATCTAGTTTAAAAGAAAAATATAATATACAGTAAAAAATTTAAATATAAATCATAGTTACGCCCCCTCGCTTTTAGCCACAAAAATACTTCTACTAATTTCTTCCCCTTTTTGTTAGCAATAAAAAAAAGGACACTAGAATTAGTTGCAAGCAACAAACTCATATAATAATCAAGCAGAAGTATTAGCAGGTAATACATAATTATAAATTGCTTGCAAATTCAATAAGTTATTAGCCCAATCTCTCCCCCTTTTTGTTATAAATTAAAAAAAACTTGAAAAAATTTCTTTGATTTTTTGAATATCTCAAAATGACTAATAAAATAAACACACTTCCAATATCAATTGACATTAATCAACCAACTGCACAATGTCAGCATCAATAATAAAGCTAATCCATACCATTCATAATATTATTACGGGAATCGGATCAGAAAAGCATAAACAATAGCATGCAATAACAATATCAATATCAATATCAATATATATATGAGTGTCAGCATCAAAACATAGTAAAAATAAAGTAAAATAAGAAACTAAGATTATGAAATGCAAAAATATGAAATGCATGATCATGGATTACGATGCATCCAATCATGAACTTCTTGTTGAAAATTCTCATGATCTTCTCTTAAGCATTGTTGTTCAAGCATGATATGATTTTGCCTTTCATGTATGCCATCCAGACGAAGATAAAGAGCCTGAAATCCTTTGTTCATGAAGTTCATCATTTTAGTATATTGAGTTTGGAAGGAGTTTATCATTTCTTCACGTCCTATTTTGGGTTGTCTTTCAATCCAAGAACTCAATCCTAGAAGATTACGGGGTGGTAGAGGAACTCGGTACTTAGGAGGAATTTGTTTTTCTTCATCGTCAATAATTCTTTGATGCCTTGGATGGTAAGCTCTAAATCAATAGCCTATTTGATTAGTTTGTTTCGATAAATTCCATTTTTATTAAGGATTGAGCTGAAAGAAGGTTTGAATCTTTGAATTGTATAAGATAATCTAGATCTTTGTCTGCTAGGTTTAATCCAAGTTTTCTTGCAATAAAGGATACGATCATGCCGAATTGAATTGCATGACTATCATGTTTAATAAGGTACAATCGATGGATAAGCCAACGAACAATATCAACTTGAATTCTATGTCGAGCAGCAAACATCAATTGTAAGTCTCGAATTGAGACAGATCCATTCGAGCATTTAGAGTACAGGTAATTATCCTATGAAGTACCCTATAAACTAGATTATCCAACTTTCTAGACTTAGACAGATGTGAATCATAAACTTCTCAACCTCTTAACTCATTCCAAGCTACAGAATGATTAAAGTTTTTTGGAGCACCTATTATTCTATCACAATCACATTCCAACCATTGAGCAAGCATTTCTAGAGTAACAATAAAATCATGTCCATGTAGTTTGAATTTTATAGTGTAGTCTACAATGTGATGTTTAGCATCCATACCTGCTTTTAGAGAACTGTAAAACTCGTAAACCTGAATTTTATATATATTAAGTCTCATAAAAAATAGATTTCTCCATTTCATCTGATTTACAATCTTTATAAACTAATCGACAATACTAATTTCCTCTAAAATAGGCAAGAATACACACCTTCCCACAAAATTTTTTCTATTTCTAGTTTCACTCAAGCAAGCCCTTTGTTCATCACTTTCAACATGAATATTATAATATGATCGAGGATTACCTCTGGTTCTTGGAAACACGAAGATGAATCACAATAATAAGGACTTGAAATCTTTCCGTAGACACAAATTTGTGAGAATAAAGATGAACCCTAGAGTAAATCGTGAGAACTTATCAATAAGAATCTTTCATGAAGAAATGTAATATGATGTGAGTATGTTATGAGTGTTGTCCTTGTGAGATTTTTTTTTAAAAAAAAATGGAACAAAATGAAGCAAGGAAAGAAAATGGAGAAAGTGTATGTTGGCACAAATGAATAGAAAAAAAAAAAGGTGAAAGTAATAAAGCATGTGGTGGCAAGGCAAATGAATAATAAAAAATTAGATGAAAGTAATAAAACATGCGACAACACAGCAAAAAAAATTAGGTAAAAATAATAAAGCATGCGACACTAATAGATTAAAAAAATTATATATATAAATATATACAATTTTTTTTAATTTTATGAATATATTGTCACAAGTGGCACGATTTCCATGCTCACTGTGATACATGTGATCTAAGTAAATTCTTTTTTTAACTTATGCATTTTTTTTTAAATGAGTAAAAGTGATTTTTGTTAGTGCAAAAAAAAAAATTAAAGTCCTTCCAGGTCAAGGTCTTTAGACAATTACAACAAAAATAGTAAAATATATACACTGTATTTAATAAAATGTAGACTAGTTTCAAAAACTATATATATTTATCAAAATATTGCAAAATATATGAAATTTGAATATTTTGATCGAATCAAAGACATTTGATATAATTTGAGATTCCATCAACTTTGAACATAGGTTCGAATTGATTCGATTTGAATTTGTATTATGTGTTTATGCTATGTGAATGGAAATGCATTTTCAAATTATTACAAATCATTCACGTTTATCTTAACAAGCACAAACATCACATAATCAATATTATAATCAAACAAGATATCACTGTCACAAATTTATATGAATAAAAACATTTAACACTTACTTGATTTGCATTAATCATACTAAGCTCTCTTTGAATAAAGCAAAAACGATCCTTATCAAAAGGCTTAGTAAAAATATCAACAAGCTGATTGTTAATATCAATAAATTCAATTTGAATATCACCCTTACTGATATAATCACGTAAAAAATGATGTATAATATCTGTGTGCTTTGTTCTAAAATATGAGATAAGATTTTAGAAAGTTGAACAGCACTTGTATTGTCACAAAATATTAGAATGCTTTTCATTTCAAAATCAAAATCCATAAGTTGTTGTTTCATCCATAAGAGTTGTGCACAACAACTAGTTGTGGAAACATATACGGATTCCGTAGTAAATGTTGCCACTAAATTTTGTTTCTTTGAAAACCAAGAAACAAGCATATTACCTAAAAAATGACAAGTGCCACTTCTGTTTTTTCTATCTATTTGACATCCTCCAAAATCAGCATCCAAAAATGCTCGTAATTCGAATGAGGATCCTTTAGAGTACCATAAACCAACATTTTGGATTCCCTTAAGGTATCTCATGATTCATTTCATGGCATTTAGATATGATGCCTTAGGATTTGCTTGAAAATGTGCACACATGTATACACTAAACATGATATCGGGTCTAGATACGGTTAAATATAACAATGCACCTATCTAATTTTGTAGAAGTGCTCATAGGAGTGGGTTGCCCTTTAGCATCTTGCTTGTTAAACCTTTTAAGAAGATCTTTGACATATTTGGCTTGACTAAGCAAAATCCCTTCCTTTGTTTATTTGATTTGAAGTCCTAAGAAGCAATTAAGCTCTCCCATCATGTCATTTCAAACTTGCCCTACAACATCTTAGAAAATTCTCTACAAAGATACTCAATAGTTGCATCGAAGATGATGTCGTCAACATAAATTTGAACAATTAAAATGTCTTGCATATTCCTTTTTATAAATAAGGTGGTATCCACTTTTCCTTTTGAAAAACCATTTTCAATTAAGAAAAGACTTAATCTTTCATACCAAGCTCTTAGAGCTTGTTTTAAACCATATAAAGCCTTCTTTAATCTAAACACATATTTTGAAAATTCATGATTTTCGAAATCGGAAGGTTGTTCAACATAAACCTCTTCTTGAATAAAACCATTTAAAAAAGCACTTTTAACATTCATTTGAAATCATTTGAAATCAAAATGACATGTATATAAAGACAACATCCTAATTGCTTTTAGTCTAGATATGGGTGCATAAGTTTCATCAAAGTCAATACCTTCCTCTTTAGAGTATTCTTGGGCGACTAGTCTTTCTTGTTTCGAATAACAATGTCAGACTCATAAACCTTGTTTTAGTATACCTATTTTGTGTTAATGGTGGGATGATTTATTGGCCTTGGAAATAATTTCCAAACATTGTTTCTCTTAAATTCGTCTAACTCTTCTTGTATTGCAAGCTACCAACTTTCATTTTTAAGAGCTTTCTCTACCTTCTTAGGCTCTATTTGTGATAAGAATGCTACAAATTGACATGCGTTTCTCAATGAAGCTCTAGTTTTTACTCTTTAGGTAGGGTTTCCAATAATTCTTTCTTCTTTCACTTCACCCTTGGATATGAGATTTCTCTTTGTGGTTCTTGAGGTTGCATGAGTTCATCCTTTTGGTTTTCAACCTTACCTTGATGATCTTCCTTCTCTTCTTTTGGTTGAGATAAGTCTTTGATTTGTAGATCTTCCATGAGTTTAATAACTTCAACTTTATCTCTATTATCTATATACTTGAGAGATTCATCAAATACCACATAGATAGATTCTTCAACTAAGAGGGTTCTCTTGTTAAAGACTCTATATGTTTTGGATGAGGAAGAGTAACCTATGATGTCAATACCAATAACTTTTCCTTTGGAGTTATCTCTAAAGTTGACATTACCTTCATATTTAACCTTTAAAGAAGATAATAAACTCCTATCTTCTGTCATATGTCTTGAGCATCCACTATCTAGATACCACTTACTAGAGGACCTCAAATAAGATTGTAAGCAAGCCTACAAGATAAATTTATCTATTCACTTTTTGGTACCCAAATAGTTTTGGCTCTAACAACGTTAGTTTTAAGTGTCCCTTTAGGAACGCAAACTTTCTTTACTTTGAAAGGTTTACCATTCCTAATTGGACAATGTCTAATAGTATTCCTAATGAATGAACAGAATTTGCATTTCATATGTAATGCATGAGGTTTCTTTAAAAACCTACATGTGTTTGAAAAAGGGTTACTTCTATTATATCCTAATCATTCCTTATTAAGACCACTTATTTGAGATGCAAGCATCTCATCCAACTTTTTAGTACCTATTTAAAAATTTTCAAATAATTCATTTGAACTAGATACCTTTTTCTTTAATTCTTCATGTTCGTGTTTCATGCATGTTAATTCTTTTTGGCATGAATCCTTTTCATTTTGAACAATATCATATTTCTTAGTCAACTTATCATGACCATGTAGAAGTATATCATGTTATTTTCTAATGCAAATTAATTGTTTCTTTAATGATTTATACTTTGCTTCTATGTTCTCATACTCATCCATCAAGTTTTCAAATGCATCTTATAATTCATGCAAAGAGTATGATTTGAATCATTTACCTCATCTTCTGAATCATTCTTGGCCATGAAACATATGTTGGCCTTTTCTTCCTTTAACTCATTTTCATCACTTGAGTCATCGTTTCACTCTAAATAGCGGCAAACACTTTTTTCTTGAATCTCTTCTCCTTTTTATCTTTCTTCTTCTTTCTCAGAGGACAATCTTAGTGAATATGGCCCGATTTTTTGCATTCATAACATATTATCTCATTGTTGCTCTTTTCACCCTCTTCCTTTGTTCTTTTTTGTCTAGCAAACCTTTTTCCTTTGTTCCTCTTTGATCTTGATAGAAATTTGCTAAACTTTCTAGCTAAGAGACTCACATCATCCTTATCCATGGAAGAATTTTCTTCCTCTTCCTTTTCATCCATAACCTTCAATGCAATATCTTTTTTAGTCTTAACTTCTTCATCTTTTGGTTTTCTCTTCATTTTAAAAGTAAGAAGACTTCCTATGAGTTCATCTATTCCTATCTTGCTAAAATCCTTGGACTTCTTAATAGTCGTTACCTTCATGGTTCACGTATCTGGTAATGATCTCAAAATCTTCTTTACCAATTCGATTGTCTCAAACCTCTTTCCAAGCCCTTTAAGAATATTTACTAAGTTAAAGAATTGTCTATACATGTTGATTATATTTTCTCTGAACTTTATTTCAAATAACTCATATTCCCAGAAGAGAAGTTTGATCTTTGACTCTTTAACTTGGCTTGTTCCTTCATTTGTGGTTTGGAGTATGGTTCAAACTTCTTTAGCAGACTCACAAGGCAATACCCTAATAAATTTTGTACCATCAAGAGCACAAAATAAGAAGTTAATGGTTTTATCATTTAAGCTCATCATCTTTTCATTCTCATCATTAAAATCCATTTCATTTTTAGGTTCATTAGTTCTAGGGTCTGTTGGCACTAAATAACCATGTTCGATAATTCTCCATAATTTAAAGTCAATAAACCTAACATGAAACCTCATTCTAATTTTCCATTGGATATAATTTGTTCCACAAAATACGGAAGATCTAATGGTGCATTGTCCATCAGCAAAAATATAAATAGGTGTATTAGCCATTAAGAAATAGGATTGTATCTCTAAAAATCGTTAGATTTTAATAAAACTAGAGTCCAGACTCTGATACCAATTGTTAAACACTCTCGTATTGGCTAATGTGAATTTAGAGGGGGGTGAATAGGTTCTTAACAAAAAATTAAAAGATAGACTATAACAAATTCCAGAGCTAACTTTACAAACCACACAACCAAAACACCAACAATAAATTCAACAGTAATATACTTGAAAGCATAAATAAACAATAGAAGCAACCTAGATAAATAATAAACAGAACACAATAATAAATAACAATATTAACAACCATAACTACAACAATAAATAATAGTAATAACAGATAATATTTAAGGAGTTTGAGTTGTAGAAATGCTTATTTAGAATGGTTTGGAGCTTTCTCTTGAAAGTCTCCTACGTCCACTTCTCCAAGCAAATCGCCTTAGAGTTTCACTATATTTTGAAGAATTTTCTACTGGTAGTATATTTGGGATTTCACCCACTACATTACTTGATACGAGATTGCACCCATAATATTTGATTACAAGATATGAACAAGTTTAAGTAAATAAAACTCTCAAAGAAAAAAAGTTTGAAGCTCACGGAGAGTTATAGAGAAATCAAAGTAATAATATTTTTAGTTTTTCTTTTTGGCTTCTTTTGATTTTTCTTCCTTTTTTTTCATCACGTTTGCTCTTCAATTTGAAACCAAATTTATACAAATATTTGATTCCCATTGGGTTGAGTTTCCATTGACAGTCTTCTGAAAAAATTCGACACAGAAAAAGGATTTCGATCAGAGTTGCAAGGATAAGTTTAAATGCTTTAATGGATAACTTTCAGCACATGCAGCAAAATCATGTCACGAGCGACTTGCTTTATTTTTGTATTTGTAAAACAATCTAGAACCTTCAATGGGTATATGCCGGCTTGCGCACGATTGAAGTACGGGTTTGATTTTATGAATAGCAAGGCTGGAAAGTTTTGAAAAACAACACGGGAGGGACAAACTTTACACATGTCGCATTTATACTAGATTTTATGTCACGATTGGGATAATTTTGACATGTGGCAGTGACACATTGGATAACTGGGAGATGACATTTGACAGCAATTCAGATGAAAAATGTCAAGGTTGGAAAGTTTTTCAAATGTCCCAGTTGGGACATTTAATGGAATTAGACACATGGCAATAAATAATGAATTTGAAGCTTTCTTTGACACATGGCGGCAAGACATTTGTTAGAGGTGACACTTGGCAATAATATGTGAAGAGAGATGTCACTGGTGGGACAATTTTCATGTGTAACGTTAAAAGAAATTAATATTAGTTGATTTAGGTCAAAAACTAATATTTTTTATTATTGTGTTGGTTGATTTCTAAGGCGCACGATTAGTTTATCAATTAACATAATCTACTGCTAGTTTAGGTGTTGAATCTGTAATTGTTCAATCCATCTAATTGAAATGGCAACTAGGTTTACCGTTTGTTGCGTCAGAAACTGTAAATCCTAAGAAAATAATCAATTAGATTAAATGCAACGTCGTACATTTGTGTTGTCTTGCTTCGTTGGTCTTTCTAATTTGTAATGCTATTGTTTAATTAAATTCGAGATCATAGCCGAATTATTAATCAATAAGGGTTAATTGGAATACATGTTTTTGGTTAACTAATCATAAAGAATGACAGGTTAATTTAATACTACAACGAATATTTGAATAATTAATTTGATATTTTTGGTTTCGATGATCAATCATAGTTCCAATGGTGGATGTGACCGTAGACCAAGGTTTGTTTAATCGATTAATTGTTTTAAATTATTTCACTGAATTTTATTTATTATTTTTAATTTGCATTCAATTCAAAACCCCCATTATTTCCTTGTTTCGATTTATTTGTGACGACATACTAATCAAAGCTTTTCGAGGGAACGATCCCTACTTTTCTTTATTATATTTTTGTTACAGAAATTTAGAATTTAATTTTGGTGTCAACAACAGCACGTACCAAATTTTGGCACCGTTGCTAGGGAGTTTTTAATTTGTATGTTCGTTACGCGATCTTCGAAACAAGTTAGTTTACAATTTGATCCTAAGATTGAAAAGACTGCAAAAGGGCTAAGAAAAGAAGTAAAAAGGAGACTGCACACACACAGATCTACTTATGAAATAGAGGAAAACATGGCTGAAAATCAGACTTTAAGAGAGTTTGCTGCTCCAGATTTGAATCAATAATTGCACTGCATTACTTTTCCTAATTTAGATGTTAATACTACCTTTGAGTTAAAATCTGGACTAATCCATCTTTTACCTATTTTTTGTGGCTCTGCAAGTGAAGATCCTCATAAACATTTAAAAGAATTTCATGTGGTGTGCACCAGTATAAAACCGAATGGAGTAACCGAAGAACAAATCAAGATAAGAGCTTTTTCGTTTTCTTTGAAAGATGATATGCAAGATTGGTTGTATTATCTCCCCGCTGGAAGTATCACTACTTGGCATGAGATAAAGAGACTGTTTCTGGAGAAATTTTTTCCAGCATCAAGAGTTGCCAGCATAAGGAAAGAAATCTATGGCATTAGGTAGCAGAGTGGAGAATCTTTATACGAATATTATGAGCACTTTAAAAAACTTTGTGCAAGTTGTCCATATCACCAAATTAGTGACTAGTTACTTATTCAATATTTCTACGAAGGACTCCTATCAAATGAGAGAAATATGATTGATGCAGCGAGTGGTGGAGCATTGGCTAACAAAACACCTGAAGCAGCTCAGAATTTAATTACAAACATGGTTTAAAATTCACAACAATTTGGAAATAGATCAGACAATTTGTCTCAATGTGTCAATGAGGTGAATGTGATACCCTTAGGTGAATCCCACATTGACAAAGCACGGGAGAGATACTGGGTCTATGTATGTATCCCACATTGGTTAGTGGTAGGAGAATTTGAGTGGTTAAATAGCCTGTGAGCTCTTTAACTGTTAAGATGTGTTTTGGGTTGCAAAGCCCATAAGCAAACCCATAATGGACTGTGTGTCCAAAATAGACAATATCTTGACAGTGGGTCGGGCTCTTGGACCTGGGGTGTTACAAATGGTATCAGAGCAGCTCTGCGTGTCCTCTTGAACGATGGTGGGGCAAACCTCAGTGAGGATGCTGAGTCCCATAAGGGGGGGTGTATGTGATACCCTTAGATGAATCCCACATCGACAAAGCATAGGAGAGATGCTAGGTTTGTCTATGTATCCCACATTAGTTAGTGGTGGGAGAATTTGAGTAGTTAAATAACCTATGAGCTCCTTAATTGTTAAGACGCGTTTTGGGTTGCAAAGCCCATTAGCAAACCCATGATGAACTGTGTGTCCAAAATGGATAATATCTTAACAGTGGGCCGGGTTATTGGACTAGGGATGTTACAGTAAATGTCTCTTCTCTTGAAAGATGACTTGATGATCTAACTACCCTTGTACGTCAAATGGCTGTAGGAAAAATAGAGGCAGTAAAAGTTTACAGAATCTATTCAATGGGGGGCATCTAACTGATATATGCCCAACACTTCAAGAGGATTGCTCTGAACAAGCTAATGCAATAAGTGGATTTTTAGGACAACAACAAAGAAATCATAATTATAATCCTTATTCGAATATCTACAACTTAGGTTGGAGAGATCATCCTAATCTTCGTTATAGGAATGCATATACGAATCAGCCTTCGAATAACTTTCGGCCATACCAGTAGCTTTATATTCCTAGACAGCAGTAACCAACTCAAAATTCTAATTCAGGTATATTTCCTAAAGATATTGTTAAAACTTTGGCTACTAACACTGTGAAATTCCAGTAGAAAACCAGAACCAGCATTCAAAAGGCCAAACGACTATTTCCCACCCAAGGTTTGATGTTTTCTCAAATGTCCCCCCTTTAACTATGGAAACACTAAACACCCACCTATGAGCAGTTAAAATTAACGGTGGTAAAGGTAAAATCGTTATTTTTTTTATAACATTAAAAAAAACTAAAATATAATCTATTTTTGCCCCCCTAAAGTTTGAAAACTAAAATTTTCCCCCACCCTAAGTTTCAAAAAATGGCAATTTCACCCTAGGGTTTAGTTTTGAAATCTCCGATGACCTCTCCGGCTCTGTTATGATGGACTCTCCTTCCCGAAGTATCCTCTCTTTTTAGCGATCCCTTTCCTCCCATTTGGAGGCCCAATCGATGTCAAAGACCCCTTGGGAAACGAAGAACTTTGTCGGGGAAGAAGAGGATTCTTTGTCTCCCAAAAGGTCTCCGACACCGATTAGGCCTCCAAATGGGAGGAAGGGATCACCGAAAAGAAAGGATGCTTCGGGAGGGAGAGTCTGTCATAATAGAGTCGGAGAGGTCGTCGAAGATTTCAAAACCAAACCCTAGGGTGAAACTACCATTTTTCAAAACTTAGGCTGAGAGAAAATTTTAGTTTTTAAAGTTTAGAGGGGCAAAAAGAGATAAAATTTTTAGGCATTAGGGTTCTGTTGAATTTAATCGACCATGGGTGGGTGTTTGGTGTTTCCATAGTTAAAAGGGGGATATTTGAGAAAACATCAAACCTTGGGTGGGAAATAGTCATTTGGCCCACTCAAAATCTGGAAAATCAAGTGAGTCAGATGGCTACTACAATCAGTAGGCTAGAAGCACATAATTCAAGCAAACTATCATCACAAACTATGGTGAACACAAAGGAGAATGCTAGTGCCATAGTGTTAAAGAGTGGAAAAGAGTTGGAGATGTCAATTAAAACACCATCTACACCAACACAACAAGTAGAAAACAGAGAGGAATTGGCAACAGAAAATAATTCTTTCGAAAATGCAGTGACAAGTAAATATCCTTCTTTCAGCGAATACAAACTTGTTCCTCCTTTTCCTGAAGCTTTAAAACTGAAGTACGAATGCAATACGGATTTATATGAGACCTTTCGAAAGTGTGAGGTTAATATCCCACTTTTTAATGCAATCAAACAGGTGCCTCGCTATGCTAAATTTTTGAAAGAGCTGTGTATATTGAAAAGGAAGCAAAAACTCAAAAGATGTGAAAAAATAAGGGCAGAAGAAAATGTTTCAGCCATAATTCGAAAAAGTCTTCCTAAAAAATGCAAAGATCCAGGTATGTTTTACATTCCTTGCACAATAGGAGGCACTAAAATTGAAAAGACCATGTTAGATTTAGGAGCATCTATTAATGTAATGCCATATTCCATTTCTTCTGCTCTTAATCTTAGACCTCTAGAAAAAACTGGTGTAGTTATTCAATTGGGCGATAGATCAAATGCATATCCTAAAGGGTTAATTGAAGATGTTCTTATTTAGTTATGATAAATTAATTTTTTCAGTTGATTTTTATGTTCTTGAAATAGAAAATTATGACCAATCTACACCTATTTTGTTAGGAAAACCCTTTCTAAAAACAGCTAAAACGAAAATTGATATTAATAAAGGCACACTGACCATGGAGTTTGATAGTGAAGTTGTCCAATTTAATATTTATGACATTATGAAATATCCTGATATGGATTTTCCTATGTATTCAGTTGATTTAATTGATTCTCTAGCGCAGGATATTTTTGATGATAAAGATGAGTTGGAAGCAGCTAACCATGAAAATATTTTGAAAGAACAAGATGAATTTAAATTAATTTTAGATGTGTAGAATACAGTGGCAGAGATGAATGAGTTCAGAGAGTTGAAAAATACAGGTAATGTATCTTATATTGAGCAGCCAATGCCTAATAAAAAACTGGTACCTTTTGTTTTATAGGCACCAGAGTTAGAGCTGAAACCTCTTCCAAATCACCTCAAATATGTGTACCTTGGAGATGGTAAGACCTTACCAGTAATCATTTCCAGCAAGTTAAATGAGCAGCAAGAAGAGAAACTGGTGCAGATTCTGAAGAAGCATAAAACAGCCATAAGATGGACCATTGCTGATATTAAAGGAATCAGTCCCTCTACTTGCATGCATCGAATTTGTCTTGAAGAGGAAGCTAAACCAATTGGATAGCCACAAATGAGGCTAAATCCACCGATGATAGAAGTGGTAAAGAAGGAAATTTTAAAGTTGCTTCAAGTCAGAGTGATTTATCCAATTTTAGACAGCGAATGGGTCAGCCCTGTTCAAGTTGTACTGAAGAAGACCAATATCACAGTGGTAAAAAATCAGAATAATGAATTGGTACCTATTTGAGTTCAGAATGGGTGGCGGGTTTGTATAGATTGTAGGAAATTAAATTTGGTAACCCGTAAAGATCATTTTTCATTGTCATTTATTGATCAAATGTTGGAAAGGCTAGCTGGTCGAGCTTACTACTGTTTTCTAGATGGCTTTACAGGATATTTTCAGATTGCAATTGTTCTAGAAGATCAAGAGAAGACGACTTTCACATGCCCATTTGGAACCTTTGCATATCGACGAATGTCATTCAGAGCTTGTAATATGTCGGCTACTTTTCAAAGGTGTATGGTCAGTATATTTTCAGATTATGTTGAGCACATTATAGAAACTTTTATGGATGATTTTACTGTTCATGGGGACTTATTTGATAATTGTTTGCACAATGTCGCACTTGTTTTACAAAGATGCATTGAAACTAAACTTGTTTGAAATTTTGAAAAATGTTATTTTATGGTTAAGCAAGGTATCGTTTTGTTGCATGTAGTTTTAGCTAGGGGTATAGAGGTAGATAAGGCTAAAATTGATATTATTCAATCTTTACCTTACCCCACTAGTGTACGAGAAGGTCGTTCTTTCCTTGGCCATACAGGTTTTTACCGACGTTTCATTAAAGATTTTTTGCGTATTACATTGCCATTGTGCAAGTTGCTGCAAAAGGAGGTAGCTTTCGAGTTTGATGAAAGCTATAAAAATGTATTCGACAAGTAGAAGCAGCTGCTGACTTCTGCACCAATAATCCAACCACCTGATTAAAGTCTCCTATTTGAAATAATGTGTGACGCAAGTGATTAAGTCGTAGGAGTTGTTTTGGGCTAACGAGTTGGAAGGGTGCCACATGCCATATATTATGCCTCGATGACCTTAAATGATGCACAGAAAAATTATTCAACCACTGAAAAAGAACTATTGGCTATTGTTTTTGCATTAGAAAAATTTCATTCTTATTTATTGGGTACTGAAGTGGTTATTTATTCTGATCATGCAGCCCTTAGGTATTTGATAACAAAGAATAAGGCAAAACCAAGGCTTATAAGATGGATTCTGCAGCTAAGTGAATTTGACCTAGAGATCAAGGATAAAGCTGGACAATAAAATCATGTTACTGACCATTTAAGCCGCCTAATTCATGTAAAAACATAGCAGAATCTACAGGAGCAATTTCCTGATGAGCAGTTATTTTCAACAAGCTGTAGACTACCCTAGTACGTAAACATGGTGAATTATTTAGTTACTAACATACTGCTAGCTGATTTATCTAAGGCTCAAAGAGAAAAACTGAAAAATGATGCAAAATATTACGTATGGGATGATCCGTATCTATGGAAATATTGCACTGATCAAATTATAAGAAGGTACGTACCTGAAACTAAAATTTCTTCTATTATTATCTTCTATCATTCGTATGCTTGTGGAAGCCATTTTAGAGCCAAAAGGACAAAAAGAAAAATTCTGGATTGTGGATTTTTCTGGCCAACTTTATTTTGAGACACATACTCTTTTTGCAAATCTTGTGAACACTATTAGAAAACAGGTAATATTTCACAGAAAAATGAAATGCCTCAAACTCTTATTTTAGTTTGCGAAATCTTTTATGTTTGGGGTATTGATTTCATGGGGCCTTTTCCATCTTCGTTTGGTTATGTTTATATTTTTTTAGCGGTTGATTATGTCTCGAAGCGGGTAAAAGCAAAAGCTACCCAAATTGATGACTCTAAAGTTGTTTCAGGTTTCCTTAAATCTGATACATTCAGCAGGTTCGACATCCTAAAGGCTCTAATTAGCAATCAAAGGAAACATTTTTGTAACCAAACAGTGGAAGTGCTGCTAAAAAAATAAGGTGTAACACACAAGATTGCTACGGCGTACCATCCTCAAATTAGCGGACAAGCTGAGGTTTCAAACTGAGAAATTAAATCCATCATTGAGAAAACCATTGGTCCAACAAGAAAGGATTAGAGATTGCGCTTGAAGGATGCGTTGTGGGCATATAGAACAACATACAAAACGCCAATTGGTATGTCGTCGTATAGGTTGGTATTCGATAAGGCCTTCCATCTTCCAGTTGAATTAGAGCATAAAACATATTGGGTTGTCAAACAATGCAATATGAAGTTGGATGAGAATGGCGAACATAGGAAATTATAGTTGCAAGAATTAGAAGAAATTTGCAATGACACTTACGAGAGTTCTAGAATTTATAAGGAGAAAACAAAAGCATTTCATGACAATGATTTCCAGAAAAAAATTTTCACTTGGCCAAAAAGTTCTCTTTTATCATTCAAGACTTCGATTGTTTCCAGGAAAATTACGTTCTCGTTGGATTGGGTCTTTTGTTGTTACTAACATTTTTCCTCATGGTGCAGTAGAGATTCAGAGTTTAGCGACATCAAAAGTATTTAAAGTTAATGGCTACAGACTAAAACTGTTTTACGAAGGACTGCAAGCTGAAAACGTCAAAGAAGGGGAGCTGAAAGATCTCGTCTACATTGATAAATAGATGAAGGCATTACGTCGAACTGACGACTGTAAACAAAGGCGCTACTTGGGAGGCAACCCAAGCTTTCAATCTTATTTTGATTAATGCTTTAGTTTTAATTTTCTAGACATTTGTTTTTAGTTTCGGTTTATGTGTTTCAATTTTAGTTTTAAATTTCAGTATTAGGATTTTGGATGTTTAATTAGCAATTATTTTATTATTTTCGATTAAGTTTATTTTAATTTATTTTTATGTTACTATTCAATCATCTTCTTCCTCCTGCTAGGTTCTAGTGAGCCTTTTGTAAATGTTCATAGGGGAGAAATCTATATTTTGGTGTTCTGGAACTGGTTTATGCAGTAGAGATTCAGAGCTTAGTGACATCAAAAGTATTTAAAGTTAATGGCCACAGACTCAAACTGTTTTACGAAGGAGTGCAAGCTGAAAATGTCAAAGAAAGGGAGCTGAAAGATCCCGTCTACATTGATAAATAGACAAAGGCATTACGTCGAGCCGACGACTGTAAACAAAGGCACTACTTGGGAGGCAACCCAAACTCTCAATCTTATTTTGATTAATGCTTCAATTTTAATTTTCTAAACATTTGTTTTTAATTTCGGTTTATGTGTTTCAATTTTAGTTTTAAATTTCAGTTTTAGGATTTTGGATGTTTAATTAGCAATTATTTTATTATTTTTGATTAGGTTTATTTTAATTTATTTTCATGTTACTATTCAATCATCTTCTTCCTCCTGCTAGGTTCTAGTAAGCCTTCTATAAATGTTCATAGGGGAGAAATCAGCATTTTGGTGTTTTGGAACTGGTTCATGCATTTCTGTCAAACTTTAGCTCTGGCTTTGTTATTCTGTTAAACATAAGGGGCCCATATGCTTAAATGAAAGTATAATGCCAGGTTATATGAAATCTCATTTGCTAATACCGTCAAACTACACTTTCTTTCCCATTTAAACCCTAGTAGCCCATGTACTTACTCTGCAACGCCATGTTTAGAACCTGCTCACAGCATCAAAGACCAGTGTAATCCACCCATCGAGGCCTTCTACACCAGAGTTGTTATCAAAATCCGAAGAATCCTCCATTAATTGTCACTCTCCATAATTTGAACTGTCGTTCCTTTTCCCCAAATCCAGAGATGTTTTCTTTCCCCTTTCTTTTAAATTTCAGTTTTCATTATTATATGTTTTGTTTAAACATTAAGGACAATGTTTGGTTTAAGTGTGGGGGGGGGGGGGGGGTTTATTTGTGTTTTATTTTTCTGCTGTATACTGTTCTGTCTTTCAGTTCTATTTTTATTCTACTCTGTTCTATTTACCTGTTATGTTATTCTCTGCTCTATTCTTCTTTGTTCTGTTTTTGTTCTTCTTTGTGTTTTTCTTCTTTTGGTTATGCCTAATTTTTCGTCTTGTTCTATCTTTGTTGTTGTTCTTTGCTGGTGAAAGTTTGGCTTTTGGTTTTATTTTTCATTAATATGGTAGTTGGTGTATCCTTCCCTGTTTTTAGTCAGCCAAACAATTCCATTAATTTCACTTTAAATGAATTAATTTGTATGCATGCCTTGGGATTTAGCTGATTAAGTAAGAGAGCAATGTACACTGATTTGTTAGATTAACTAAGGGTATGCACTTAAACAAATTTTGATAATTGAGTGCTAGAGTTTTGTTTGAAGTTAAGGTGAATTGATTTAACCCATGAGTTTTGAGCTGAAAAAGATTAAAACATACATATCAATCTATGTTTTCTTTGATGAGTGATATTCTCCCATGTGAATATATCTCTAGAACTTGGTTTGAACTGTTTTGAGACCACACTGATATATGCATGCAAGAAAATGATAAAGACATTCTTCTTTAAAACCTTTTAGCTTAAAAAGCCAACGTATTTTAACTTCCTAGGTTGTGATTTAAGAGGTAATGAGATGTTTGCAAAAGATCAAATTTTGGTGGTTATAAAGATTATCTAAAGTTTATTTTAAGATATATTCTTATACTCACTCAATGGCCTATATTTGGAAAAGTACTAAGTAGTGTGTGCAGTAGCCTCAACCATAAACATTCAATTTGTAGTTTACTATAGAGTAGCTTCTTGAGCGTGTGGTTGAAGGATTAGTTGAATAAACTACTTAATGTCAACTCTTTAGTAGTGCAATTAGGTAAAAGACCATTGATAGATTGAGATATACAAAATAAAATATATTACTATCAAGAACCTCATAAAGAAAGGAAACATTAAGCTAAAATATAATGCAAAGTTGATAAAGGTTAAACCCCTAACCAAAGGAATAAGACCTATAACCCATAAAGTCATGTTGAAATATAAGGGTGTTTAAGGTCTTTTGACATTTAGGGTTAGTGGGAGTTTTTTATTTTCATTGTTTTTATTGATATGGTTTGTTACTTATTTATTTATTTATTGATCATGATCATATTGACATATTTATTTGTCTATAAATGTATGCACATATATACATTAAAGTACAACATGTGTCTCAAGATAAGGTTTTTCTTGACTATGACAGTTGTATATATATGTTTCACGAGTCTTGAGCAAGGTTGAAACATATAGACTTCGTTGGAAGTAAAGAGATTTCCCTTGTTTCTTTAGAAACATAAGGTTAAAGAGAAATCATAAAGAGGACTGACAAAGATATAACATATGTTTGTGATCACATTGTTGGGTGCTATTTCTGCCACACTCCCAGATTTGATCCGTGTTGATTTGATTATTAGTAATTGTGATCAAGAATAATCTTATGTTGATAAAGGACAGAGGTAATATCTTGGTTCGATATTAATGGTCATATTAACTGGATTAGTTATAAAAGTGTAATTTATCTTTGGACTATTTTGTTTTTTAAAATAGTGGCTACTTAAAGTTAAAAATATTAATTACCCAAGAGTCAAAATTGTTTTCTTTTTCTTAAAATAAAATAAAAATAATTAATGTTACCCAAGTGGGAGAATGTTAGAAATTTCTTGATGTAGGCTAACATTAATTATGATTTTTTATTTAATAAAACCGGGTAATTGAATAGTTCAATGCCAGTTTAAAAATGGGCTTAAATGATCAATAAAGATAAGCCTAATACACTTAAAGATTATGATCTAGGTGGACAGTATAAGTATGGACCTTAAGGTTTATTGGACCATGATGGTGGGTCAATTAACCTACTATAAATTGGCTAGATCTTTGCTCAAAAACCTAATGCAGAATAAATGCAATATAACTTACCCATTCAAAGTTGTCATTTAGAGAGGTGTCTGGAGTAGAAGACCAAGTCACATCGAGAGGTGATCTCAACAGATAATTTCAGGTGATTTCAATAGATTTTTCAGTTTTAAATTGCATGGAGATTCAGGAATTTCTAAAACCCTAAAGTTTAATTCAGTATTTTATAATTTATACGTAGATCTTGGGATTGTAATTGAATGATTTATTTTATTCTACTCTATGAAATAAATCTAACACTAACTGCTTATGATTGATTGATATGCAGGCAACTGTTTATTTAGGGGTTTTCTCATGTTCTAAATTTTTAATTTAAAGAGAGAAATGGGTGTGAAGCAAGCTATAAAGAGTTTGGACGCCTTTCTCCGCGCAGAGGAGCACTTGTTGCAGAAAACCCAATCTGGGGCACTTGGTTATTCAACTTATAACAATTTTGATTTTGTATTAATTTTCCTGCAATTTTGTTAATAGGCTGATCAAATTATTTTCCGTTTTTATTTTTAATAACCCAACTCAGCCAATCATTTATAAATATTTTTAATTCACTTGATGATCTACTGGATTCTTCCCTCTGTTGCTTTCTTCCGAATTGCCCAACTAAGTTGTGTGGGAGGAAAATTCTAACCATATTGCTGTCAATTCCGATGCTTTTATGCCCTACCTAAAAATTAAAAACTGAAATGAATTACTTTTTTTGGTGAGAAATCTAAACAACAATTACTACACTAGACAATTCAAGAAGCACACTTTGCGGATGCTAATTAATAGTTTATGTATAGCTTCTCAACAACTACTGCATGAGACAATTGATGAAACAGATTTTGTCTGCTATTAACAGTTCATACTTTATGTATAACTTCCCAATAATAGGGTTCTGTAGGTGAGTTAAATTGCCAAAGAATTTAAGTCAGCAGTTTATCGGAGAACAAGAAAAGATTAGAATGAGTTGTCATAGGTGGGCTAGCACTTCCGTTCAAGGATACATATGGTCATGCATGAGGTCACAGGTAAGATTGACCGTGAGTGGTTAATTCACTTAGTTGAAAAACGATGCACGTTTATTCACACAAGGCATATAATTATACATCAAAGTAAAGTTGAATGGACGCTCATGAATCATCTTTATTTGTCACAGGATAAATTTGGGGACGTACAAGGCACAGAATATTTTTGAATCATACCATGAGAGTATTGCACTTTCTTCTGTCTTCACATTATTGCACTGAATTCCACAACAGCTCAATCACCTCTCATTAGCACAAATCTTTTCACCAATAAGGGAGAAAAGGAAAATAATCTCTTAGACGTAGGGAAATTGTATTTGCCTTGGTAAGTTCTTCTCATTATCTTTTAGTAAGAAGTTCATTTGTATCAGTTGATTGGTTGCTGAACCGGTTGTTTGAATTTTAAAAATTCTAGAATTCGTTTTTACACAAATTCAAGAATTTTGGTTAAGTTATTCTAATCTGATAAGTTCATAAAGGCATGAACTGCCTTCTCATTGATCTTTGACATCTTAAGAGACATTCTTGATCAATTATCATGTGAAAAATTACACAATAACACAAGATCCGAAGAATGACCTTTAACCTCTCATGAAGTCTATTCAACAGAATTTTTATATCAATTAAAAAAGAGTAAATACCCTTTTCCAACCTAAGATTTGACCTAAAAACAATTTTCTACCTCTCGTTGGCATAAATAACACTTTTTTCATTCAAACTCAACTCTATTGAAAAAATAATTAATGTTGTAAAGACAAAATAGTAATTTTATTATCCATCAATTTTTAAAATTAAAAAAATAACTTCCTATCAAACTCAAATGTTTCATACATGACAATTTAACCCTTAAAAAATTAGTTACATTTTGTTTAATTTTTTTGGAGGTATAATTGTCATTTTCTAGCACTATTAAGTGGCAAACAAATATTTCAAAAGTTTCCAAAAGACCCCCAAATTTTTTTCCAATTACCCTTAAAAAATTTCATAAAGATCCCTAAAAATTACCCCTGATATATGATTATATGAAAAATATACTCTCATCTATAGGAAGAGAGAAAGAAGAAATAAGGGTGATAAGAAAATAAAATAAGACACTTATATAATTTGAATATTTAAAAGTTATTTTTAATTTTTTGTAAATTTAGAGGTATATAACAATTTTAGATGATAAAAAAGTAGGGATAAAATGACAATTGTACTCAATATTGTTATCTCATTAACAGAGTTTAATTTTAAGTGGAAAAATGTTATTTATGATTTATTTTGGATAGGAAAATATTATTTATGTTAATTAGAAATCGAAAATGTTTTAAGACTAAACATTGACTGAGAAAATGTAATTCACTCTTTAAAAATTAACAAACCAATTTAATCAAATTAAAATAAGCTAACAATATGTTAGAATTATCACATATTCAATAAAAACATGTGAAACACACAAATCTAACAAATATTTCATCCATAAAATCAATGTACATGTATAATAAAATATCTTTGGACTATGATACCATTGCAAGTTTTTCATGCAGTCACATCATGACAGTGGAAAATTTTTTATAATACCCAAAAAATCCTTTACCCTAGGAGTAAGGGTATATATACATGTAATTAGGACGGTAAAAACAATCATACTTGCATTGGCTCCTTCTCTTTGAATTCATCCCAAATCAGCCTTAGATGAAATAACACGTCTTTTAATGGTCCAAGAAGGCCTTACTAGGTAATTCATGTAGGCGCTCTATGACAACAAGGAAACACACATATGCTAACATTTGTTATGAAGATTAGTGTATAAAGGAGTGTGGAGACAAATTTTTGAAAGAACAAAATTTTTCTCTCCCTAACTAGAAATGGTAAGAATGATAAGAATGGATATGGTTATTGTTGAGATATTTGTATAGATAGTGAATCATAAAGAATCATATAGATTGTATAAAATAGGAATGCTAAAATATCCTTCTTAAACTTAGATAGGAGTAGTTAATAGTCTTCCTAAATTAGCTATCCTAACCTCTTATATAATTATAATTTTATTGAATATGAAATATACAAAAAATTATATTTTCATGGTATCAGAGCCTAGAATAAGAATTTGAAATTTTTTCAGCATCCTCTATTCAGTTTCTGGCAAATAAAAACCCCATTTCCGGTTGTTTCTTCGATCACCATGATTTCATCATTTTCCGATGATTGTGTTGACACTGGAGGGATCGAAATAGTCTCGCCATCAAACCTGTCGAAGTCTCGTTGTCGTTCACCGCTGCACGCACTCACATGCGCGGCTTGTCCTTTCATTATTCTCCGTCGTCGATCTCCTGTTCTGACGACCGTGGAACGACACCGCCCTCTCTATTGGACTTAGACAACACCGACGATTCCATCCGTGGAAACTCCACCGTCATCAGATGCTGGAATATCTCACACGAGCTAGTCGTTATTCTTGCTCAGGTTGTGATCTCTAATCTGCTTCTCTAGGGAGCGTGTTGTCTCACCATCGGTACTGCCAAAGCTCTGGTGATCCTCCTTCGGCCATCCACATGTCGTTCTGTCACTGTCCGTCGCTGTTATTACTGAAAATTAGTTTTTATCGACCTTTCTCTTCTCTTCAGACTATGATTCTTCTACTGGCCTTATCTTCGGGAGTTTTTCAACGCTTCTTCTACCAGGTGGATTAAGTTTTCTATTTTATTCTAATTATTATGGCTATTGAAAGCTCCAAAGCAGGTACATCATTCTCTTTCACTTCCTTGCCTATAATTACAAAAGAAAAATTAACTGGTAGCAGTAATTATACTTCATGGGCTGCTTCTATTGAGTTATGGTGTATGGGACAAGGAATCGAGGACCACTTAATCACTAAGGTTGAGGATGTTAAAACTGATAAGTTTAATTGGATTAGAATTGATGTTGCTTTGTGTAGTATGTTATGGAATACAATTGATATCCAACTTCAACCAATTTTTAAAATATATCGGACATGTTTTGACCTATGGGCTCAGGCTAAACTTTTCTATACTAATGACATCCAACAACTATATTCAGTGGTGTCTAATATGGTTAATTTAAAACAACCTGGGTTGAGCATGTCAGATTTTCTTGGACGGATGGCTTCACTGAAAACTGAGTTTAATTCTCTCCTTCCTGCCGGTAAATCAGTTGTAGAAGACTTGGCACAACAAGATAGATTCTTTATGGTATTAACTTTAGCTGCTCTCGGCCCGGACCTTAATAATGTTCAGGATCAAATTTTGGCTAGTGCAGTTATCCCATCACTTGATGAGGTTTTTGCTCGATTGCTTCGTGTGTCCTCTCCAAGTATTATAACAGGTTCCAACCTAGACTTATCGGTACTTGCCTCCCAGACTCAACAAGGAGAACGTACTGGTCGGGGGAATCGGCCACGATGCAATTATTGCCATAAATGGGGTCATACTAGAGACAAATGTTATAAACTACATGGTCATCCTCCTCGAGTTACCAATGTTATTCAGATAGATGTTCCACACTCTTCTAATAATCAGTCTCAACTATCATTGACTCTCACAGGTGCTAATTACGAAGAATATCTTAAGTATCAGGCATCGAAGCAGTCTTCATCCAACATTACTTCTAGTGCACATCCAGTTCACCCAATCGTATGCTTCACTCAATCCTCTCAGTCTAGACCTTGGGTTCTCGATTCTAGTGCTTCTGACCACATCTCTGGTAACCTTAATTTACTTTCTCATTGTACTAAATCTCAGTCTCTACCTGTTGTCACGTTAGCCAATGGTTATGTAGCTCAAGCAACGATCTTAGGTTGTGCACTTCCTCTTCCTTCTTTACCTTTAAACTCTGTACTTTATATACCTAAATGTCCTTTTAATCTCATCTCTGTGAGTAAACTCACTCATTCTTTAGACTGTGTCATTACCTTTACTAAAGATTCTTTTGTTATACAGGACCATAGTACAAGACGGACGATTGGCACAGGACGTGAGTCACAGGGTCTCTACCGCTTACATCTACCATCTGAGTCTGTAGCTTGCCCAGTTACTAAGTCTCCGACAGTTCTTTACAACCGCTTCGAACATCCTAGTATCTCCAAACTACAAAAGATGGTACCTAGTTTGTCTTCTTTATCATTTCTTCAATGTGAGTTGTGTTAGCTTGGAAAACATACTAGAAAAATATTTCCCAAGCGAGCCAATAATCGGGTTGCATCCCCTTTTGAGTTAGTTCATTCAGATGTTTAGGGTCCTAGTAGAGTCGCGTCTGTTTTAGGATTTAAATACTTTGTTACTTTTATTAAAGATTATTCCTGTTGCACTTGGTTGTTTTTAATGAAAAATCGATCTGAGTTATTTTCTATTTTTGAGACTTTTTTTGCTGAAGTAAAAACACAATTTTCTACTACTATACGTATCCTTCGTAGTGATAATGCTACTGAATATTTCTCTGCTCATTTCACCAAGTTTATGTCTTCTCAAGGTATTTTACATCATTTATCTTGTGTTTATACCCCTCAGCAAAATGAGGTTGTTGAACGTAAAAATCGACACCTCCTTGAAACTGCTCGTACCTTTCTTATACACAATAATGTCTCCTCTCAATTTTGGGCTGATGCAGTCCTCACTGTTTGCTTTCTAATAAATCGAATGTCGTCTTCAGTTTTACAACATCAGATACCTCACTCTATTTTACATCCTAAACAACCTCTATATTTTCTTTCTTCTCGTATTTTTTGGTGTACTTGTTTTATTCATAACCTATCTCTTGGTCAGGACAAGTTAACCGCTCGTGCTCTCAAATGTGTCTTACTTAGGTACTCTCGTCTTCAGAAAGGATATCGGTGTTATTCTCCTAAAACACGTCGATATTATATTTCTGCGGATGTTACCTTTTTTGAGTCTTCTCCTTATTTTTCTTCTCCAGGTGGTTTACCTATCACAAAAACTCTTCTATTGTCTTCTATTATCTCCTTTCCTAATTCTCTATCTAAGTCTACTCCTCTCCCTGAGAAGTCTCTTCAGCCAAGTACGAGTCCTACAAGTGAAGATGTTCATAAGGTAACTCCTGAGCTTCCTATGCGTCCACTTCCTACACCAATCTCCTCCAGTACTGAGGTCTTATCTCTTGCTGATCAGTTTCCCATTGCCATTCACAAAGGTATGTGTTCCACTCGTTATCATCGCTTATCATCGCTTATCACCGTCATATTATGCATTTATGTCTACATTGTCCTCTATTTCTATTCCTAACAATATTCATGAGACCCTTTCTGACTCTAGATGGCGACAAGCAATGTTGGATGAGATGTCTACTTTACATGCCAATAGTACTTGGGATTTAGTTCCATTACCTCCTAGACACACCACTATTGGTTTTCAGTGGATCTATACTATTAAGGTTAGTCCAGATGGCAAGGTTGATAGATTGAAAGCTCGGTTGGTTACGAAAGGGTACACCCAAACATATGGCCTGGACCATTATGAAACATTCTCTCCAGTGGCTAAATTGTCATATGTTCGTCTATTTCTCTCTATGACTGCCATTAGGCATTGGCCTCTACATCAGTTGGATATTAAGAATGATTTTCTCCATGGTGAACTTCAGGAGGAGATTTATATGGAGCAACCACCTGGTTTTGTTGCTCAGGGGGAGTCTAGATTGGTTTGTAAACTTCGACGTTCTTTATATGGCTTAAAAAAATCTCCCTATGCTTGGTTTGGGCGTTTTAGTACAGTAATTCAGGAATTTGGCATGAGTAGAAGCGAGTCTGATCATTCAGTGTTCTATGGACATACCTCACAAGGACAAAGTATCTATTTGGTTGTTTATGTGGATGATATTGTTATAACAGGAAATGATCAAGATGACATTATGCAATTAAAGCAACATTTGTTTAGACATTTTCAGACTAAAGTTTTGGGGCCACTCAAGTATTTTCTCGGCATAGAAGTGACACAATCTAAATCTGGAATTGTTATCTCACAAAGAAAGTATGTTTTGGATATTCTAGAAGAAACAGAGATGTTAGACTGTAAACCTATAAACTCTCCCATGGATCCTAATACTAAACTCTTACCTAGATAGAGGGAGCCTCTTAATTATCCTATGAGGTATCACAGATTGGTTGGTAAACTTAATTATCTCACCATAACACGACCTGACATTTCATTTTCAATCAGTGTTGTTAATTAGTTTCTTCAGTCGCCATGTACCCATCATTAGGATACTGTTGTTCAGATTCTACAGTACATCAAAGGAGTACCAGGAAAAGGTTTACTCTATGAGAATAAGGGTCATACACAGATAGTTAGATATTCTGATGCCGATTGGGCAGACTCACCTTCAGATAGACAATCTACTTCTAGGTATTGTGTCTTAGTTGGAGGAAATCTTATATCATGGAAAAACAAGAAAACAAGATGTTGTGGCTAGATCAAGTGTCGAAGCTGAGTATTGTGCTATGGCATTAGTTACCTGTGAACTTGTTTGGTTGAAGCAGTTAATTCAAGAATTAAAGTTTGCAGATGTTCCACAAATGACATTATTTTGTGATAACCAGGCTGCTCTTCACATATCTTCTAATCCAGTTTTTCATGAAAGGATAAAGCATATAGAAATTGATTGTCACTTTGTTCGAGAGAAAGTTATATCTGGCATTATTGGCACAAGTCATGTCAATTCAAATGATCAACTTGCTGACATCCTGACAAAATCACTTCGAGAGCCATGAATTAATTATATTTGTAGCAAGTTTGGTGCATATTATTTATATGCTCCAGCTTGAGGGGGAGTGTTGAGATATGTTGAGATATTTGTATAGATAGTGAATCATAGAGAATCATATAGATTGTATAAAAATAGGAATGCTATAATATCCTTCCTAAACTTAGATAGGAGTAGTTAATAGTCTTCCTAAATTAGCTATCCTAACCTCCTATATAATTGTAATTCTATTGAATATGAAATATACAGAAAATTATATTTTCAGTTATAAAAAAGTGTGAATTTACATTGTAAACCTAGTAGTTTCCTTATATACTCTACCCCATATCTTGCACTTTTGGCGAAATCCCTTAATTTATATTAAGTAGGCGAATTTATATTTTTTATATTTATTCCTAAACTTTTAAAACATTTTTTTAGATATCCAAATTCACCAATACTAGCCCCTAAGTGATGTTGAACACTTTGGTAGTGGTTTTCTCCACTAGTTGATCAACTCAAACTAGAGCCCTCAGACAAGATATGGCCATGTGTCTTACTGACGACACCTATAACACTCTCCTTTGTGATGTCTACCACATCTTTGACAAACTAAAATCTCAAGCCCTTTATGCTTCTTACTACTCTTTCAACCTTTCTTATTTCCTTTGGGCTAGAAAGGTCATTTTCCTTTCCTCTCGAAGGAAGGGCCTCTCTAAATCGAAAAATTGTAACTACCTAATTGTGGCACTATAGTTGGTGCTAGTATTTAGGGTTAATTGAGCCTAGGTTTGGCCATACATCTTCTTTACAAATACCTCTGCTCTTAAGGCTCTACTCAAGAGCTCACTATAAGTTTGGGGTAGCTCTGTACCTATCATCACATCTCGGGTTATAGTTGGGTTAAACCCATACGTGAACTTCTTCATTCGCCCAATCTTTCTATTAGCTATCTTAAGGACATATCTTGTCAGATGATTGAACTTATTATAGTACTCCTTTACGAAGTATATGCCCTAAGTTAAGGTGAGAAACTTTTGAGCTCTGATACATGTCAAATTTACTCATTTGTACTCAACTTCAAACCATTTCCTGAATTTTATCCAAAACATCTACAAAATCTTTATTGTCTCTCAAACCAAAGTCCACCATGTTTTAGCACTGGACTTGAAAAAATAAGTGGCATATCTAACTCTCACCTGATCTGTCATGTTAAGCAAGTTCATCACACTCTTGAGTAACTCAAACCACTCCTCTGTTGTAACTGGGTCTTTAATACCATCAAATTTCTAAGGTTGGTGCAAACTGGGTAGGTAAAAGATAGGATGCAGCTAAGTCTTGGTTGATGTTATTATTGGTGTAGAAGTCACCTCAATTGAGCCATAAGCTAGTGTCAGTAATACCTGAGTCAACTCACTAGCTTAAGCTGGAGTACCTCCCGACTCTCTAAATATCTCTCTAAATATGTTTTTAACATCTTGAGCACTTAAACCAACTTAAGGAACTTGGGGTACTACCTCTTTCACTCTAACTCCTCTATGGGTTTTCAAATATGATTGTTTCTGGTACTAGCTTTGGATCACCTTATTTTTTCCTAAATTATGAGTCTTCATCTAAACTTAGCAAATATAATAAATTTTACTTATTGTGATCAATTTTGGGTAGGGTTAGCATGGTATGAGGGACTTACATTACTACTCTATTTGACTACACAAATATTTTAGGATAACTTTTGTGTACCAAAATCATGCTCTAATACCAACTTGTAATGTAACACCCATAAGTTAGCCTAAAGGTATTATAGTCTTTTTTCCTTGTTTAAAATGAGTTAATTAATGCTTTCTAAGGTGATGCACACTCGTGTGTTAAGGCACACACGATCATGCATCATCAATAGAATTTGAAATATTGGATAAAATCATTATCACGACAAGATCAAGTGTTACCTTAATTACGTGACATGATAAATGCCTGCATACTATAGATACATGCTCGTGTGTTATGTCTAGAAAGCAAAAATGAAAATGTGATTAACCTGATCTCATTTATTATTCTCACATCCAACTATACTCAAATGAGAGAGCAATGAAGTGAGAAATTCTTGGTCATCAGAGGAAGCTGTCGATCATCAAAAAACTATTAGCCATGCTAAGAGTTTGCTTGACTATTAGAAGTCAAGTAAGTTGGTGTTTCCCCTTGGCTAATTAAGTAATTATTGAAATAGTTGTTATATTTTGTTTATGAATCTTGTTTGAAGTATCACTTTGCAAGTTTGATGATTTTTGTATTGATTATATTTACATATCTTGATGGATTTATTGTGTGGGTTCTGTGAATGCAAAAATTAAGTTAAACATTTTAGAATGATGGCTTAAAGACTCATAGATAATTTTGTATAAGCTACTCTATGTAATATGCACTTAGTTATGGATTCTGGGAAAGTAAATATGAGATTACTATGTTGTTTAACAGTTAACAAATGATTTGATGAGAAGAGGTCATACAGATATGATACCTTATGAGAGTTACAGAATTCATTGGTAGTAGAAAAGGTTTTTACATATGTGAAAGACAGCACAAGACCCCGACTAAGTCGGATCTAGGTTAAAATCAGAAAAGTTAAGAGAAGTGGTTCATATCTAGTTCACTACTAGCTTTGTGCAGAATTGGTAAGATACATGAAAGCAATAGGGTTGGATACCTATAAAATGCATCATGCACTTGACACTAAGATACATAGCCACTCAGTTCAGTTCAAGTGTGCATGGTAAGGATTGTAACTTTTTAGATATTTTCTCACATGGTTAGTAGGTTACATCACATATGTACCCACAACAGAGGTTATCCTAAGATGGTTTAAATAGTAGTTCTAATTAGTTTATGTGATAAGGGAAAGGATTGCTACCAAATTTATCCCTGTGTGACCAAAGTATCCCAGTTATCTAGCCCAATAGGTCATAGATATGTCAATTTCAACATAGGCTTTAGTAACCTTTATGGATGGTCTACGTCAAGGCACGAGGGTGTTGAGTTGTAACCATATTTGAATTTGTAAATGAAGCATCAAGTTTATCAGTTTTATGTATATTCAAGGTGTTAAAAGGTCATTTATTTATTGAGTGTTTCCACTCACATGTTCCTTTTGTTGTTTTGTAGGTATAAGTCAATAGTAGGGCATATGAGAGAGCCAATGGTCCAGTAAGCAACTACACGAGGGTAAGGGGCATAGTTGTTAATTTGATGTTTTTCCTTGGATTTTCAAATTTAGAAGTTAAGTCGTACATGCCTCTTTGATCATATTCTATATAGGAGTATGTATTTAGAGATAAATGTTACAATAACACCCTTCCTCTAGAAGTACTACCATGTAGAGGAAATTGTCACTAAATTGACTATTTGAGCATTGCTTTTAATAAAACATAAAATTAAACTTATGAAATAATTGAATGAAAACTTCATTTATTAAACTTTTAAAATCACCAAAATATCCATATCAAAAACATACAAAAGATGTTATAATTCCAAAGCATAACTGAAAAATAATCATATGTAACCAATTACATAAATAAACTCACAATAAAATATTACTTGTGCAAAGCTAAAATGATGAAATGCTCTCACAACTCTACAACCTCTAACAACTACTCATCCTATAATCGTTATGATCATCTATACTTACACACATGAAAGTAGAGAAGTGACTGATAAAACACTAAATAAGTAAGAGACTCTATAGTTTAACTTTTCTTGAATTCCCCAAAATGTCTTTGATATCGACTCATATTATCTATGTCATTCGGAGTTGGCATTAAACTCTATAAGGATGATGGTAGGTCCTAACAATCAACTCTATGCTCAAATTATACTCTAGGGAATGTCTAGGCTACATATCTTAACACTCAGATCAAATTATTTCTTATTCGGTTACTGATAATATTGTTAATTGTCGTTATGTTGATTTCTAATTCTCTGGTATTGTGTAAAAATTTAATTCAATCTAATGGAATTATTTATCTTTTTGCACTTAGGAAGCTTTGAACATTTTCGAAGCTAAGTTTGGGCCAAAAAGACTAAGAGTGGAGAAAACTTACCAATCAACAAAATCTGTGATGCTGACTAAGTGTGGGCACGTACAATGACGAGAACATATTTCAAAATTTAAATTTTGAATTCCAAATCAACTGAGATATTCCAGGAAAGTGAAAATTTGTTTCCTAGAAAGGGTAATTATTAGTTGAAAAAAAGGGAATACTTTTGGCAAATGGGGGGGATATAGAAGGAAGAGACGGAATTCATTATAGGGAGGATATATATATATATATATATATATATATATATTTTTTTTTTTTTCTTTTTGAAAAGAATTAACTTTTTTGGTTTTATCTTATCTTGATGATTGGAGATCTGAGCATGGCTTATAGTGGCTAAAATCTTTTCAATTGGTTGAAGAGATTTAAACCCATTGAACTACAAGGATTGTGAGATTTTCGTTCTTTAATGCATCTTCTTAATTATTCAAGTATTGATTATTTTTCTGTATTATATATTATGATTGTATTGGTTGATTGCTAAAGCGTGCGATTAGTTTATCGATTAATATAATCTACTGCTAATTTAAGTGTTGAATCCGTAGTTGTTTAATCTATCTAATTGAAGTGGCAACCGACATTTATTGTTTGTTGCGTCAGAAACTGTAATTCCTAGGGAAAATATTCAACTAAATTAAATGCAACGTCGTATGCTTGTGTTGTCTTGTTTCGTTGGTCTTTCTAAATATTAATGTTATTGTTTGATTAAATTCGAGATCGTATCCGAGTTGTTAATCAATAAAGGTTAACTGAAATACATGTTTTTCGTTAACTAATCATAAGGAAAGACAAGTAATTAAAACCATAATGAATATTTGAATAATTGATTTGCTACTCCTAGGTGTTGATGATCAGTCATAGTTTCAATGGTGGATATGACCGTAAACCAAGGTTTGTTTAATTGATTATTTGTCTTAGATTATTTTACTTAATTTTATTTACTGCTTTTAATTACAAGTCATATTCAATTCAAAACCCCCAGTTTCCTTGTTTTGTGTGATTCGTAACGGCTTACTAATTGGAACTTTTCAAGGGAACAATCCCTACAAACCCTTTACTAAGTTTTTATTGCAAGAATTTAAGATTTTAATTTGGGTATAGATGACAGCGCTGCTAGTTAGTAAGGAACCATTTGTCATATTCCTATCTAACATAACCATACTTAACTTGGTGGAAGCATCTGTATCTGAAAGTTATAATTGAAACTATATACAAAGATTAAGCACTATGGCCATATGAGTTATCTTTCTATTCCACTATACCAAAGTTATGTCTTAACAAGAGGTCTTCTTCAAGCTAAGACACTATTGCAGGTATGGTGTCCTACTACAGAAGTGCCCTATTACAGGTGGTATAAAGAATGATGCCCCTCGTAACAATCCTATGATGTCCAGTATGCATGCAATTTGAGCCTTAACTAAACCTTGGCTCGTACTCACTTCTACCTTAACCTTACCTTGTGTTTGCTAAATTCTCATCTCTTAAGCACATCGAGTACTACTATGTACTGAGATCTCTTTGTTAGCTCTTGAGATGACCCTTAGATCATTAACCTAATTACCTTTCTCTCTTTTTTTTTGTTCAACTCTAAACACACAAGTGTGTGTTTATGGACACATGATTATGTCCTTTTATTTTCTTACACATAACCTCTTACTCTCGGCTTCTCCTTGTATGATATTTTTCTTATATACATGGGAGTGTGCCTTCAACACACGGACGTGTGCCCTTTCAAGTACTTATTTTAATTTCTTTTTTTTTAACTTATCCTAACTATGTTACTTTCTAAGGGTATTATAATCATTTCACCCTTACACATGGTCGTGTCAAGGTATACACGATAAGACCACACATCCTAGTTAACCACTCATCAGTCAATAATATCCAATGATTGTCAGAACATTGAAAAACTTGATTAAATTTCTGGGCATCGCACACACAGATATATATCTCATACCACACAGCTATGTAGTGAACCCAAAAGTTAGATCCAACTTCTCACCCTTGTCTAGTTTCGACACATTTTCAATGAACCCTAATTCAGCCTCCCTCATCCTAACATGATTTCAAGCATTCTTATCAACACCAAACATCATAGAAATCTCTCAACAATAATTTGAATCCACAATATCAAACATATTCACATAATACATCAATAAAAAATACATGATATTCAAACATGAACATAACTCAAAAGGTTAACCTCACTAAAATATAAGAGCATATATAACAACATTACATCCTCTAACCATAACATCATCATTACACATCTCCTCTAAACAAAATTTTCAACAGAATCTCATATACATACTCTTATGCATACATGAAACCCTTTTATCATAAAGAAATCATGTGCTCATGCATTTTTTTCCATAATCTCACTTACAAGTATCTTCTAATTGATCTAAACCAAGGGTTTAATCACAATTTGAAGCATAAAGGAATAATCAAAGCCCTATTTACCTTAAATTCGTAGAAATCAAAGCACACAAGCAAGCCCTCTTCTCTCTAGCTTTCTCTTCTCTATGTCATCGAAAAACAAGCACCAAAACTACCATACAAAAGCTAGTTGATCAAACTCTCGTTTTCTCTCTGATTTCAAAAATTTTGTGCATTCAGGGATTATGAATAATAATCCCTAAAATGCAGCAATGTGTATTTTATAAAACTAGAAATGCATAACGTCACACATAGGCATGTGTCATATAATTTAAATTTTACATAAAATCTCCTTATCTAGCTGAGGTGGTAGTGATATACGAACATGACCTCACTATACACGACCTTGTGTCACCCAAAAATCACTACTTTGACTTTAGAATAACACTATCTTATTCAAAATCATTAAAATTCAAGCATAAAGACTATTTTACCCTTGAGACATACATATGGGTGTTACACACTATAGTCAATCACTCATATGTCTAATGCCATAAAAGCTACATGTTTATCATTCTTTCTTAGTGACAAAGATTTGGTCAATGGGTCAACCAAATTGTCATTTATGTTAAACCTCTTAATTTGTATGTCTTCTTGCTAAACAATTTATCAAATTAAGTGACACTATCTAAGTATATGGTTGGACCTCTAGTGAGACTATGGCTCTTTTGCCTGAGTAATGGCTCTCTTATTGTCGCAATAGAGCTTAGTTGGTTTAGTAATACTAAAAACCACACTAATTTTTTAGATAAACTTCTTGATCCAAACGACTTTCTTTACCGCTTCAAAGAAGGCAATATACTCAAACTCTATTGTAGAATTAGTTACTGTATTTTGCTTAAGTTTTTTCAACTAATTGTACCACCATTTAAATAAAACATAAATCCCAACTGATATTTAAAATCATCTCGTTCCATCTAAAAGTTAGCATCACTATATCCTCTTATAATGAGCTCAAGATCTCCTCTTTAATAAGCTCAAGATCTCCTCTTACAAGGAGCTCAAGATCTCCTTTATACACCAAGAATGCATCATAGTCCTTCTCAAGTACATTAGGATAATCTTGACAGTTGTCCAATGTGTTTCACTTCGATTAGATTGATATATATTATAAACACTTAAAACGTATAAGACACTATAAAATCCTTCTTTAGATACATATCCCTATGCAAAATATAACCTAAAGAGACATGTACAACTTGAACTATCAACCAAGATAGTGGAAATTAAGAGCATGGAATTAAACATTTACGTATAAATACATGTAAAATGGCTAATGGAATAAATACTTTAACTTATCTTTTAATCTTATATTCTGTCTGAGGACACATCTTTTTTTAGAGACATACATCATGGGACATAGGCAAAAATCCTTTCTTAAATTCTTCCATACTGAATCTAGTCAACACCTTACCTATATACGTATTTTGACTTAGTTCATACAACTTACGCGATCTATCATGATAGATTTTAATATCTAGGATATAGATCGTTTATTCTAACTCTTTCATGGAAAAGCACTTCGATAACCAAGCTTTTATCGATTTCAAGTTGGGTATATCATTCTCTATAATCAAGATGCCATCAACATACAATATTATAAATACAATTATGCTCCCATGAACCTTCTTATACACACACGGTTTATCTTCATTTTCAATGAATCTAAACTCTTGAATGACTTTATCAAAACAAATATTCCAACTCCTAAAAACTTGTTTGAGTCTATAAATGGACATTTATAACTTACATACCTTGTTAGTCTATCTATCAAGAATGAAACTATTGGTGTAACACCTACAAATACATCTTGAAGGCAAAACAATTTTTATGCATAAGTTTATTTGATGTCTGCATGAGTTAATGGGGTTTAAAAGTCAAACTATAAGTTTAGAGTGAAACACAACATTGTATGGTAAGGCCATTGTCTTGTGTCGATGCCGCATCAGTAGGATAAGATGATTTCCATGTAATTTTCAAATTTAATGACACATACTCGTGTGTGTTATATGGGGTTTCAGGTTTATATAAGGCATATTCATTACGGTTTAGGGATTTTTACCCTTATCCCTAAAAGCATGAACTTTTATGAAATAGTGATGGATTTTGAGATTGATCATTTAGCTTTTCTACAACAACTCTAGTGATCGTCTTTTAGCAACATGGTGATAAGGAAAGAAAAGAGAAAAAGGTTTTCTAAGGTGTTCTGCTTGTTACGAAATTGAAGTAAGTAAGGCATGTATTTAACCTTATCTCTATTAAGGTGATTATAAGGAGTTCATGTTCATATGTTCATGTTTAATACGGGAATCAAAATGGGATTGAATATGTTAATTCGATTAAATAATAATGGTTGCCATTCAATTGTTTGTGCAATGGCATTTGAATGATATAGCCCTAATGTTTGTTGATTAAAGCATTGCCATAATAAGATATGAATTTAAGCGATCATGATTGATTTTAATAGTTAGTGTTATGAAGGAGATATTCAATTGATTTTATGATTCAAGTGTTGATGTGCATGTCCTCGTATGTTTGTGGTGTTTATGCTTTATATTGATTATGTTTGGAAGTTATATTGTGATGAATTTTGATTAAGTGTAAAGATATTTAAAAAGGCATGATAATTAGAATGTAAACATGTTGGTATGCATAGTAGTGAGATTGATATATGAATAGAAAATTGGGGTTAAATTAGGAGTCTACTCTTCTAAATTTTGAACTCAATATACAATTATGTGGTATGGGATGCGCGTCTTTGTGCTTGAGTGTTAAAATTTTAGGCAAAGTTCTTTAGCGTCCTAACAATCATTGGATGTCATTAATCGATGAATAGTCAACTAAGGCAATGGACTTCCTATGTGTAGTATTAGCATGATCGTGTGTGAGGGTGAAATTACCTTAATACCCTTATAAAGTGGCACGGTTGAGATAAGTTTTAAAAAGGAAAATATCACACGAGAAGAGGCTAAGAGGAAGAGGCCCAATAGAGGGACACACCTTCATGTGTCCATAGACATGCCTTCATATGTATAAAGCAAAATAAACAAAAAAAGAAAGGGAATTAAGCTAAGAACTTATAGGCTATTTCGAGTGATAATACAAAGATCCATTGTATGTAGTAGTACCCCACATGCCAAAGAAATAAGTTGTATATATATATACAACTTACTTTTTTGGCTAAGAACTTATGGGTCATTCATGGGCATGACATATATATATATATATATATATATATATATATATATATATATATATGGCCAAAGGACATATTCCTATCCAAAGTATATTGTTTTCCCATGTTTCCCCCTTTTAACTTTGAAATTCTCAAATACCTACTCATGATTGGTTAAAATTAATGGCAGTAATGGAAAAATCATCATTTTATCTATAATATTAAAAATAAACTAAAATATAATCTCCTTTTCCTCTCCTAAACTTTAAAAACTAAAAGTTTTCCTCCAACCGAAGTTTTAAAAAATGACAGTTTCCCCCTAGGGTTTAGTTTCCAAATCTCTATTATCAAATCTGGTATCATTGTCAATGATCTCTCCTTCTCGAAGCTTTCTCTTCCTCTAGTGGTCTCTCTCCACCTATTTAGACGTTTGATCAACGTTGAATGAGGCTTGAAATACGAAGAGCTTCGTCAGGAAAGATAAAACTTTTCGTTTTCCTAGAAAAAGACATCTTGAAAGACGATCATCTTCCCCAAACAAAGATTCATCTCCTATCGTCTCCCAAGTCTCATTCGATGTTGATCAAGCATCCAAATAGGTAAAGAGAGACCACTAGAAGAAGAGGAAGCTTTAAGATAGAGAGGTCATCGACAATGGCACTAGAGATCCAAAAACTAAACCCTAAGAGAAAACTATCATTTTTTAAAACTTCGGTTAGGGAAAAACTTTTAGTTTTTAAAGTTTGGGGGGAAAAAGAGATTAAATTTTTAGGGGTTAGGGTTTCATTAATTTTAACTGCTCATGGGTGGATATTTAGGATTTTCAAAGTTAAATGGGAAAACTTAGGAAAACAACATATTTTAGGTGGGAAATAGTCTTTTGGCCTATATACATACGTACATACATACATACATACAAACAAAATTAAATGAAAGGTAAAATGAGTTTGAGTTTAGTTAAAGCTCAAGATGCATGCATGCTAGACATCATAAGGTCGTTATGAAAAGGTACCGTGAGTACACATTCCCTACACTGCCCATAATAGGGCATGTCCACAGTAGGACAACAACCTGTAATAGGGTACCTTCTCGGAGTAGAGCCCAATTGAGATCTAATTTGGTATAATGCGACAGAGAAATAACTTACATAGCCAACGAGTCAAATCCCTATATTTTATCTAGTCTGATTGACCTAGTATATAGTTTCAATTAAACTTCCAAATACACATGTTTTCACCAAGTTAAGTATGGTTACATTAGATAGAAACCTAAATAGTGGTTTATTAGTAACCAAACAAGATACAATTCAGCCCGAGATTTAATATGTGTAGTTCAGACTTTCCCTAGAGTACAGTATAAGCACAACAATGATTAATAAGACCAACCATTATCCACAGAGGAGTTCAATGCTAACTTTGGATGACAAAGATAGTTTGGGTCAAGATTAAGGGTATTTTAAAGATTTAAATAAAAGTTATCAATAGAATCTCCTACTTACTAAGTGTTTTATTAGTCACTCATCTACTTTCATATATGCAAATGCAAGCGATTGTGACAACTGTGGGACGAGCGGTGGTCAAAGGTCATAAGATTGCAAGGGCATTTCCATCATATAAGCTTTCATGAGTTTTATTTTATCATGAGTTTGTTTATATATTTGACTACATATTATTATCTTTCAATTATATTTTGAGTTATGACATCTTTTGTACGCTTTCAACTTTGGTTTTCAAACAAAGATATTTTGGTAAATTTTCAAAGTATAATAAATGAGGTTTTTATTCAATTATTTTACAAGTTTAATTATATGTTTTAATATAAGCAATGTTCAAATAGTCGATTTAATGACATCTTCCTTTGGAAGGCAATACTTCTAGAATGGGATGTTACAATTTGGTTATGTTGTATACACATTCTCTACTAGGTTTCCATTAGAAAGATGATCTTGAAATCTGTCTGCTAAATTTTGTAATTATTGTATCCAGCAATCCCAAGCAAAATCTAGATAGACTTAAACATTGCAACTGGCAAAAAAGTTTTATCATAGTCAATGTCATGTTTTTAAGTGAAACTTTTGGCAACCAGTCATGCTTTATGCATATTACTTTTATATCGATTTTCTTTTTGTAAACCCATTTACACTTTCAAGTGGATCCATTAAAAACCATACTTGATTTGGGTAGATGGAGTTTATCTCATATTTCATAGCCTTAAATCATCTCTCCTCCCAAACAAGTAGATCCTTTTGATCAAAGTCCTCTAGAGAAATCAGAAAGCCGAAAAGGCTAAGTAGGAGGTTGAGTAGGACATGAGAGATCACCACCCAAAGCTATTTGAGTCAAATTTCAAGGACAAAATTCTAAATAAGAAAGGGAAAAATGTAATACCTTTTCATATGAATAGGATTGAATTTGGATCGAATCAAGCCAAAATCAAAAACAAAAAGAAGGGAAAAATGTAACAACCTTAAGTACTCTCCAAAGGCATTATTGTCCTTTCCATATGAGTAGGATTGAATTCAAATCAAATGAAGCCTAAATCAAAAGCAGAACTTAGTTTAGGTCTGATGTAAGGTTATGGCCCTTAGTAGATCACACCTATATGCAAGTTTAGAGGTGCGTTGGTACCTCCTAAGAGGTACAACCGTAGACAATCAAATTTTTGGACTTTTATAAGTCATAGGAATCTTAATTAGAAAAGGAAATCAATAGCATATGTATGTGAGTTATTTTCCCTACCATGAACCCTAATTCCCTACCTTTTCTTACACATTAGAAAGAAATGGAAAGATTGTGTAAGAAGAACCCACTAACAACCAAGAAAAGAGCCACCAATGGTAGAGTAAGGAAAGGAAAAAGGAAGACTCGCAGTAGAAATAACTCGCTTGTGTTAGAAACCAGGTAAGTAGGACAGATTCTTCCTCTTCTTAGATTAGATTCATGTGATCTTGAATCTTTGATGAATTCTTGAATGGGTGTACACTTGTGCAAGGAACCATGCACGCTTGTATAACATTTTACAAATCTAAAGGAAAATACAAAGAAAATGAATAATGTAAGCTAACATATACCCATATGTTATATGGTATATACCCGTACACCCTAATTGCCTACATGAAAGCCCATGCATTGCATAATGCATGTTCATATGCCCTTCAATATTGTGTGTATACACATGATTCTACATGGTTAATTATACATGCAAATCCTAAAGAGGTATGCTTGTGCGTACAAGTGATGTACACTCGTGCCTTTGTTGAATTAGATGATGTATGCTTAGAATTTGACTTGAGAGTGATTGTACATCAACCTTACCTCATGTACACCTATGCATGACTAAGTGTACGCCCGTGCATAGAAGGAAAAGTATTATTGTGATTGGGTTACATTACAAAAAAAAGGGTTTTAACTAAAGTTAGTCATTAAAAGTCTATTTTTCATCTTTAAAGAGTCTTAATGATGGAAAAAATCTTGTTGCCACCTGTCATTATAGCTTCCACCATTAAAAGTATTAATAACGAGAAGAAAAGTTTCATTGCTATTATAAAAACAAGATGTGTAAATCCTATCGTTAAAAATAATAATAACAAAAAATATTTCTATCATTAAAACAATTTTTTTGGTCATTAAAAAATGACAACAACAATAAATATCTTCATCGTTATAACAATATTAAACAATCACTAAACATAATATCAACGATAAATATTCTTATCGTTGTAGCAAAATTTTCCAGTCACTAAATATAATATCAACAATGAATATTTTCGTCATTATAGCAATATTTACTGGTCACTAAATATAATATCAATGATGAATATTCTTATCATTATAGCAACATTTAATAGTCACTACAGATAATATTATCAATGAATATTGTTGTTGTAATAGTTATATTTAATGATCATTAAAATAACAATTAAAAAATCATTATGGAAAGAGGAATATCAATAATGAAAATTCGATTCTCAAGATATAATCATTAACATTGATTATGTACTAGTTACAATTATCTTAAAGTCTCTATATGATTATAGGTCATACCTAAAAGATGACTCAATAATTTTTTATTTAGAATTAAGGCCTATTGAGGTGTCATGAGATACTTGAGGGATAGATACCCATGGAAAAGATTGGATACGATCATGAGAGAGATACCCGAGGGAAGAATTTAGATATGATCAAGAGAACTCAATTATAAATTAAATGAACTACATAGAAGTCTAAGAGCATTCTAGGAGATTGGATATCGATAGGGATTGATTATCTCAATGAACTATGAGATAAGTTGATACCTACAAGACATAAAGTATAAGCCTATAGGCTGATTAAGGGAGTATTTGTGACCTAGGCAAACTTGTTGATATGGTGAAGTTTGTCGATTGGTGTCCTTAGACTAAGAAATACTTGCTAGGACCATATGTATGTCGATTAGCTAAAACTTACTAGAATATAAAGAGTCTAACACTTGGGGCCCATAGATTGATAATCTAGTACCATAAGTCTATTGATTGACAATGAGATTGAACAACCAGGACTACAGAGGGAGTCTATAGAGTGGGAACGTCGATTTCCTTAGATTCGGTTAAGATTTCGACAACCTTAGAATGAGAAAGGGATGACTTGGGTTAGTAAAAGAAAGGGATAGATTTTGATTAAGAGATGTGGGATAGGTGAGGCGACGGATCAGTGATGGAGCGATTGACTCATAGGCATAGATAGCCGGGTTATGATTGATGATTCATTATGGATTTAATATGCTTGGGGATGATTTAAGGATATTTTGTATTTTAATTAATAAATACTATGGAGATTATTTAGATATAACATAGATCTATGCATGTTTTGATTGTGGAGTAAACTGATTATTTTGGAAATATTATGCATGTATATTAAATTTTAGTAGCACTTTACCTTGATGGATAGAATATTCGAGGTGGGGTGTTACAATAAGTTCATCACGATTAAGATACACCTTGATCTCTTCTTCACGATTATACCATTTTGAGAACATTTATCTTGATACATAAGATATGTGTCTTATTATTATATAATTATTAAGATAATATCTTGACTTTATTTCTTAAGAGAAATTGCTTTGAGGGAAAAGTTGTACTGTTTTAAAAGAAGCATTAAGAGATTCCGAAGAAGAGTCTGACTTTTTATTGTTAATCAAGTAATTTATTACGTTAAAATGACATTTTTTTTCATGATTTATTCAACTGGGGTTTCTAGTTAATTTTAAATTAAAAAATTACTCTTTTATTGTCCAAGTTTGAATGGGTCTATAAGTTTTAAGGTTTTGTATGGGTTTTAATCAATTAAGCTTTATTTTTTCTCAAGTTTGAGTTTCAACTTTATACAACTACTTTACATTTCCTTTTTTTTTTTTTTTTTTTTGGTTATTCATAGAGATTATTTCTCAAGGTTTTGTATGGGTTAACGTTGATATGGTTTTATAGGATCTTTAGTATTGATTTTCTTTTACGCACAGTTTGTTTATATATATTGTTATCTTAAGTATCCATGGTAATGACAATGAATTGATGAATTTACAAATTGACAAAAAATGAACTATGAATGATGAAAATACCATGAATTTGTTGTGTACAAATGATGAATCTGATGATAATTGGAACATAAAAGATATAGTTGATATTATGAATATGATGATGACTAGTTTACAAGGGATATAGCCGATTTAATGAATTTATGATGATCGAGTCATCAGGGATAGAATTGACACTACCTGACAAAGATTAAGAGTATGAAATTTATTTTTCAACCATATATATGAATAACATATATGAGTTCTTTCAAATCGTCATTGAAGTATAATGCATAATAAATGTTGTTATGAAATTTCAATTTAAGGGAAATTTTAAAAAATGGCCAAAATGCCCTCCCATTAAGCAAAAATAGCCAAAATCACTATTTTCAAGCCAAAATGCCCAAAATCACTGTTCCAAAAAAAATGCCTATGACTTTTTTTAATACCAAAACTACCCTTCCCCTCATATTTATATAACTCTCTCACTTACTATGGGGTTTTAATGTAATTTTAGATAAATATGAGAGGTTTTTGGATATTTTATATTATAAAGGCATTTTGATATTTATTTATTTATTTCAAACTTTTTCTAAAATGTCAAAATTACACTTCCTTTCATTTATATAACTCCCCTCACTCATTATGGGGGTTAAAATAATTTTAGATAAATATGAGGGGTTTTTGGATATTTTACATTGTAAAGGCATTTTCATTTTTCAACTTTTAGAATTCGAATTTCAGTTCCATTTTTTCAAATTTCACCGTTTTACGATATATCGATTCATATTTTTCAGATTTCTGAAGGATTTTCCGTTTGTTGCCATTCTAGGGTTTTTCAACTTTTACAATTCGAATTTCAATTCCGTTTTTTCGGATTTCATCGTTTTACGAGATATCGACTCGTATTTTTCAGATTTCTGAAGCATTTTTCGTTTGTTGCCATTCTAGGGTTTTTCAACTTTTAGAATTCGAATTTCAGTTTTGTTTTTTCGGATTTCACCGTTTTACGAGATATCGACTCGTATTTTTCAGATTTCTGAAGGATTTTTCGATTGTTACCATTCTAGGGTTTTTCAACTTTTAGAATTCGAATTTTAGTTCAGTTTTTTCGAATTTCATAGTTTGACGAGATATCGACTCGTATTTTTCAGATTTCCGAAGGATTTTCTGTTTGTTGCCATTATAGGGTTTTTCAACTTTTAGAATTTGAATTTCAGTTCCGTTTTTTTCAGATTTCACCGTTTTACGAGATATCGACTCGTATTTTTCAGATTTCTGAAGGATTTTTCGATTGTTGTCATTCTAGGGTTTTTCAACTTTTAGAATTCGAATTTTAATTCAGTTTTTTTGAATTTCACCCTTTGACGAGATATCGACTCGTATTTTTCAGATTTCCGAAGGATTTTCTGTTTGTTGCCATTCTAGGGTTTTTCAACTTTTAGAATTTGAATTTCAGTTTCATTTTCTCGGATTTCACCGTTTTATGAGATATCGACCAGTATTTTTCAGATTTCTAAAGGATTTTTCGATTGTTGCCATTCTAGGGTTTTTCAACTTTCAGAATTCGAATTTTAATTCAGTTTTTTAGAATTTCACCGTTTGACGAGATATCGACTCGTATTTCTCAGATTTCTGAAAGATTTTCTGTTTGTTGTCATTCTAGGGTTTTTCAACTTTTAGAATTTGAATTTCAGTTTCGTTTTTTCAGATTTCACCGTTTTACGAGATATCGACCCGTATTTTTCAGATTTCTGAAGGATTTTTCGATTGTTGTCATTCTAGGGTTTTTCAACTTTTGGAATTCGAATTTTAATTCAGTTTTTTTTGAATTTCACCCTTTGACGAGATATCGACTCGTATTTTTCAGATTTCCGAAGGATTTTCTGTTTGTTGCCATTCTAGGGTTTTTCAACTTTTAGAATTTGAATTTCAGTTTCGTTTTTTCAGATTTCACCGTTTTACGAGATATCGACCCGTATTTTTCAGATTTCTGAAGGATTTTTTGATTGTTGTAATTCTAGGGTTTTTCAACTTTTAGAATTCGAATTTTAATTCAGTTTTTTCAAATTTCACCGTTTGACAAGATATCGATTCGTATTTTTCAGATTTCCGAAGGATTTTTCGTTTGTTGCCATTGTAGGGTTTTTTAACTTTTAGAATTTGAATTTCAGTTCCGTTTTTTCAGATTTCACCGTTTTACGAGATATCGACCCGTATTTTTCAGATTTCTGAAGGATTTTTTGATTGTTGCCATTATAGGGTTTTCCAACTTTTATAATTCGAATTTTAGTTCAGTTTTTTCGAATTTCACCGTTTGACGAGATATCGACTCGTATTTTTCAGATTTTTGAAGGTTTTTCGATTATTGCCATTATAGGGTTTTCCAACTTTTATAATTCAAATTTTAATTCAGTTTTTTCGAATTTCACCGTTTGACGAGATATCGACTCGTATTTTTCAGATTTCTGAAGGATTTTTCGATTGTTACCATTGTAGGGTTTTTCAACTTTTAGAATTTGAATTTCAGTTTCGTTTTTTTGGATTTCACCGTTTTGCGAGATATCGACCCGTATTTTTCAGATTTCTGAAGGATTTTTCGATTGTTGTCATTCTAGGGTTTTTCAACTTTTATAATTCGAATTTTAGTTCAGTTTTTTCGAATTTCACCGTTTGACGAGATATCGACTCGTATTCTTTAGATTTTCGAAGGATTTTTTTATTGTTGTCATTGTAGGGTTTTTCAACTTTTAGAATTTGAATTTCAGTTCCGTTTTTTCGGATTTCACCGTTTTACGAGATATCGACTCGTATTTTTCAGATTTCTGAAGGATTTTTGGATTGTTGCCATTCTAGGGTTTTTCAACTTTTAGAATTCGAATTTTAATTCAGTTTTTTTGAATTTCACCGTTTGACGAGATATCGACTCGTATTTTTCAGATTTCCGAAGGATTTTCTGTTTGTTGCCATTCTAGGGTTTTTCAACTTTTAGAATTTGAATTTCAGTTTCATTTTCTCGGATTTCACCGTTTTATGAGATATCGACCAGTATTTTTCAGATTTCTAAAGGATTTTTCGATTGTTGCCATTCTAGGGTTTTTCAACTTTCAGAATTCGAATTTTAATTCAGTTTTTTAGAATTTCACCGTTTGACGAGATATCGACTCGTATTTCTCAGATTTCTGAAGGATTTTCTGTTTGTTGTCATTCTAGGGTTTTTCAACTTTTAGAATTTGAATTTCAGTTTCGTTTTTTCAGATTTCACCGTTTTACGAGATATCGACCCGTATTTTTCAGATTTCTGATTTTTCAACTTTTGGAATTCGAATTTTAATTCAGTTTTTTTGAATTTCACCCTTTGACGAGATATCGACTCGTATTTTTCAGATTTCCGAAGGATTTTCTGTTTGTTGCCATTCTAGGGTTTTTCAACTTTTAGAATTTGAATTTCAGTTTCGTTTTTTCAGATTTCACCGTTTTACGAGATATCGACCCGTATTTTTCAGATTTCTGAAGGATTTTTTGATTGTTGTAATTCTAGGGTTTTTCAACTTTTAGAATTCGAATTTTAATTCAGTTTTTTCAAATTTCACCGTTTTACAAGATATCGATTCGTATTTTTCAGATTTCCGAAGGATTTTTCGTTTGTTGCCATTCTAGGGTTTTTAACTTTTAGAATTTGAATTTCACGTTTTTTCAGATTTGTTTTACGAGATATCGACCCGTATTTTTCAGATTTCTGAAGGATTTTTTGATTGTTGTCATTATAGGGTTTTCCAACTTTCATAATTCGAATTTTAGTTCAGTTTTTTCGAATTTCACCGTTTGACGAGATATCGACTCGTATTTTTCAGATTTTTGAAGGTTTTTCGATTATTGCCATTATAGGGTTTTCCAACTTTTATAATTCAAATTTTAATTCAGTTTTTTCGAATTTCACCGTTTGACGAGATATCGACTCGTATTTTTCAGATTTCTGAAGGATTTTTCGATTGTTACCATTGTAGGGTTTTTCAACTTTTAGAATTTGAATTTCAGTTTCATTTTTTTGGATTTCACCGTTTTGCGAGATATTGACCCGTATTTTTCAGATTTCTGAAGGATTTTTCGATTGTTGTCATTCTAGGGTTTTTCAACTTTTATAATTCGAATTTTAGTTCAGTTTTTTTGAATTTCACCATTTGACGAGATATCGACTCGTATTCTTTAGATTTTCGAAGGATTTTTTGATTGTTGTCATTGTAGGGTTTTTCAACTTTTAGAATTTGAATTTCAGTTCCGTTTTTTCGGATTTCACCGTTTTACGAGATATCGACTCGTATTTTTCAGATTTTTGAAGGATTTTTTTATTGTTTCCGTTCTAGGGTATTTCAACTTTTAGAATTCGAATTTTAACTTTTAGATAAGGATTTTATTGTTTTTTCATGACAAGATTATTTAAAAAATGAACTCAAATACGATACACATTCATATATAACCACAAATAAAGTATATCATATACATATGAAAATACAATAAATATATACATCTAAACATAGAAATAATGATAAATATACATCCGTGAGCTACTCGATACAATGAAAATACAACTGTGTCGCTAATCGTCGACGCATATACCTCGATCAATGATGGCTCAAGAGGGAATGTGACATCCTCCTAATGATGAAGATATATAAGTCAAAATAATTGTAACATATAATGAATTAATCGACTTATTAATTTACTAGTACATACCGGATCACCAGTGAAAATACGACCTATATGAGTCCAAACAGGGAGATATCCGGGATAATGTCGTACGCTGTGCATGAGATATCGCATCTGCCCGGAAGTGTCTGGACTCGTCGGGAATGCGCAGCTCGCTCTCAATCCGTCTTCTTTTGTGAGAAATATCCTGTAACAATCACATAAAATTTGTTAGATATTCACAAAAATAAATATGTAAACAAATGTATTAGTGAAAAAAACATATAAAGATGAGAAATACCAAATAATTAAAAAGGAAATGACAAAACTTAACAAATAAGAACAGAAATTCGAGTTCTATACGTTCAACTTCTATAGAATGTTAACAATCAAAAAAGTTATCCTTAAATGACAGAAAATAGAAAAAACGAAACTGAAATTCATACTTTATAGGTTGAAATACCTTGAAGTGACGATAATCAGAAAATTGTTTGAAAATTTTGAAAATACGAATCGATATATCCTAAAATGGTCAAATTTGAAAAACGGATGTGAAATTCAAATTTTATACGTTGAAGTACCTTAAAGTGACGATAATAAAAAATTCGTTCAGAGATCGTGAAAATACGAATCGATATATCCTAAAATGGTTAAATTCAAAAAAACGAAAATGAAATTCGAATTCTATACGTTGAAATACCTTAAAGTGACGATACTCAGAAAATCATTCGGATATCGTGAAAATACGAATCGATATAACCTAAAATGGTGAAATCCGAAAAAACAGAACTGAAATTCGAATTCTATACGTTGAAATACCTTAAAGTGATGATAATTGAAAAATCGTTCGGAGATCATGAAAATACGACTCGATATATCCTCAAATGGTGAAATTCGAAAAAACGGAGTTACAATTCGAATTCCATACGTTAAAATACCTTAAAGTGACGATACTCAGAAAATCATTCAGAAATCATGAAAATACAAATCGATATATCCTAAAATGGTGAATTTCGAAAAAACGGAACTGAAATTCGAATTCTAAACGTTGAAATACCTTAAAGTGATGATAATTGAAAAATCATTCAGAGATCATGAAAATACGATTCGATATATCCTGAAATGATGAAATTCGAAAAAACGGAGTTGCAATTCGAATTCGATACGTTGAAATACCTCAAAGTGACGATACTCGAAAATTCATTCGAAAATCGTGAAAATACGAATCGATATATCCTAAAATGGTTAAATTCGAAAAGACGGAGTTACAATTCGAATTTTATACGTTGAAATACCTTAAAGTGACGATACTCAGAAAATCATTCAGATATCGTGAAAATACGAATCGATATAACCTAAAATGGTAAAATCCGAAAAAACGGAACTGAAATTCGAATTCTATACGTTGAAATACCTTAAAGTGACGATAATTGAAAAATCATTCGGAGATCATAAAAATACGATTCGATATATCCTGAAATTGTGAAATTCGAAAAAATGGAGTTGCAATTCGAATTCGATACGTTGAAATACCTTAAAGTGACGATACTCAGAAAATTATTCGGAAATCGTGAAAATACGAATCGATATAACCTAAAATGGTGAAATCTGAAAAAACGGAACTGAAATTCGAATTCTATACGTTGAAATACTTTAAAGTGACGATACTCGGAAAATTATTCAAAAATCGTGAAAATACGAATCGATATAACCTAAAATGGTAAAATCCGAAAAAACGGAACTGAAATTCGAATTCTATACGTTGAAATACCTTAAAGTGACGATAATTGAAAAATCGTTCGGAGATCATGAAAATACGATTCGATATATCCTGAAATTATGAAATTCGAAAAAATGGAGTTGTAATTCGGATTCGATACGTTGAAATACCTTAAAGTGACGATACTCAGAAAGTTATTCGGAAATCGTGAAAATACGAATCGATATAACCTAAAATGGTGAAATCCGAAAAAACGAAACTGAAATTCGAATTCTATACGTTGAAATACTTTAAAGTGACGATACTCGGAAAATCATTCGAAAATCGTGAAAATACGAATCGATATCCTAAAATGGTGAATATCGAAAAAACATAACTGAAATTCGAATTCTAAACGTTGAAATACCTTAAAGTGACGATAATTGGAAAATCGTTCAGAGATCATGAAAATACGATTCGATATATCCTGAAATGGTGAAATTCGAAAAAACGGAGTTACAATTCGAATTCGATACGTTGAAATACCTCAAAGTGACAATACTCGAAAATTCATTCGGAAATCGTGAAAATACGAATCGATGTAACCTAAAATGGTGAAATCCGAAAAAACAGAACTGAAATTCGAATTCTATACGTTGAAATACTTTAAAGTGATGATACTTAGAAAATCATTCGGATATCGTGAAAATATGAATCGATATACCCTAAAATGGTGAAATCCAAAAAAACGGAGCTAAAATTCGAATTCGGAAAAACGAAACTGAAATAACGTCGTTACATCGTAAGTTGTGTCAAAAAACACCAAAATTTGAAAACTCGAATTTGAAATTTGAAAAATACATATAGAAAAACCTAAAACAGAAAAAACGGATATAAAATTCGAAAACTATACAATCAGAAACCGTGGATGAGAAAAATCTCAATTTAACCCCTAATGAAAATTCTTTAATTAAAAAGGTCCAATGTTATATCAAAAATTTCCATAAAACCCCCTTTGTTGTAATGAATCTCATCCAGCTCTCCAAGATTTAAAAAAACCCAATTTACCCCCCAACTAAGTTTGAAAATGACGCTACCGTGGGAAATTTCGTTCTGCCGTGGGAAACTCCGTTCCCACGGCAGACTGCCGATCCAAGTTTCAGCCAATTTCGGCCAATTTTTGGTCATTTTGACCTCCGATTTTTACATAAATCAAATCTACACATTGTATAACATAAAACCCCTCAATCAATTCAACAAAAACAACCAAAAATCCAAACATTTTAAGCAATATTCAAAGCGTAAACCCTAAAATTTCAAACCCAAAATTCTCAATCAAATCTCAATGATATCAGCAATAAATTGATCCAAACAAGATTACGGGAGATATACTAACCTTCTTTGCCATTTGCGGTTGCCGGGAAGCTTCAAAATCGACGGAAATGACCTTCGCCATGGGATTGACGTGGGAGGAGGAAACTTTTGCGATTTTTTGTGGAAATGTACAGTGAAATCAGAACCTGCCGTGGGAAATTTTGCTTTGTATATAAAGGGGGGCAGTTTCGTAATTTTGCTTTTCCCACGACAACGTGCGAAATTTCAAAAAAATCCGACGTGGGCTAAGGATTTCCCCGACACCCCAATGTTTTAAAAAAGCCAGTTTACCCCCCACAACCCATTGTTCATTCAACTGCCGTGGGAGAATTCGTCCTGCCGTGGGAAATTCCGTTCCCACGGCAGACTGCCGATCCATTCGGCAGCCAATTTCGGCCAATTTTTAGTCGTTTCGACCTCCGATTTTCACATAAATCAAATCTACACATTGTATAACATAAAACCCCTCAATCAATCAACAAAAACAACCAAAAATTGAAACATTTTAAGCATTATTCAAACCGTAAACCCTAAAATTTCAAACCCAAAATTCTCAATCAAATCGCAATAATATAAGTAATAACTTGATCCAAACAAGATTACGGGAGATGTGATAACATTATTTTCCATTTTCGGTTGCCGGAAAGCAAGAAAATCGGCGGAAATGACGTTCGCCGTGGGATTGCCGTGGGATGTGGAAAAAATTCGAATTTTCTTTGAATTGTACAGTGAAAATTTGCTATGTTTATATATGGGGGCAGTTTCGTCATTTCACAAAACCTGGGCATTTTTGCTTAAAGGTGAATTTTTTGGGCAATTTCGCTTAGACCCCTTTAATTTTGCCTAGTTTTTAAAATTTCCCTTCATTTAATTGTTATTGTTTGTGCTTCTCCCAAGGATAGAACTCTGATGACAGAGTGAAAGTTCAAAACTTAAAAAAGAAGAATAATGGCCGATGAAAGCAATGTATTTAATGCAACGTCGGTGCTAGAGGAGGCACATAAGGGAAGAAACCCCAAGAGTTAGTGATGCACTCGGATCCATTAGATGAAGATGGTCAAAATAGATAGAGCTAGTTGTGGTTGACCTTATTGAAAAGAAGAATCGCAATTTATGGAAGAAGATGATTGTCAGATAGACAACTAGTTGCAAGTTTACAAGCAAGCAAGACGCCAAAGAACTAGACAGCCTTATATGACATGGAAAAGTACTTGAACAGAATAAGGTTGTTTGATTGCTTTTATCTTCTTGACCTTGTAAGATAACGATGGTAAAAACACACAAGCAAAAGGTACAGGTTTAAAACTTGCAATCAAACTTTTGATTTATTATATATAATAATTGTTGAGTTGGTCATTAAAACTTAGATTTTCTTCCACTTGGTGTAGTCTTTATAAACTTGACTAAGTCAAAAAAAATAACTCTCAATTAAACGTAAAGTTGATGATCAAACTCAAATAAGGATTTGTCATTACAAAAGAAAAAGTTGGTGGCATCGAAAGCGTGGCGAAAACATGTTTGGTCATCTGACATCTAACAATAATTTTAAATTTAAATTTACCAATCACAAAATCATAGATTTTAAAATCAAAGTAACATTGAAATTCACTTTACAGAGTTAAGGAAAAACCGATCAAACTAAAGTTAAAGCAACGTCAAACTGGCTTGAAGGAAATGCTAATGAATAACTTCCATAAACTTGGTAAAAAAAATTAGTGGAGGCATATATTAGTTAAAAACTTTTCAAATACAAAAATTAAGTGTGGATATTGTTGTTATTTAAAATCAATAACAAAGCGCGGGGTTTTCAATATTTTTCCGAAGCCAGTCAAACTATTTTGGTCATTTTTCATGTACAAGTGTGGCTACAATAAATTAATCTATTCAATTAGTTGCTTATACCTTGATTCATTCAGATTCAGAACATATTTACATCTGAGCATACAAATACATTATATTATGCATCAGAAGAAAGAGTTTTATCAAGAAGCTAAACACAGATAAAAAGGAAAAAGCACAGTGAAAAATACCACAACTCTGCAGCCCAATGACTGTGGTGCTCCAGTTATTTTCGGAGAAAATTCTTCAGCTCCGGTAGCAATATGCAAGCAATCAATTAGATTTCCAGCAATTTCAAATCTTATCTTTATGAGCTTTAGCTTTTTCAATTGACTCCATGGCCTCTTCAAATGATTTCTAAATGCAAATAATCACATTATTAGTGAACAACCTTATTATCCTTTGACATCCAATTCACAAAAAAAATCTAAGACCAGGAGAAAAGGTAGCAGAAATATTCTCAACATTCTAATAAGAATATAATTCTACATAGTTGCTAGTACCAATCACGCAAAAAGTGGCATATTGAAGTGCTAAAAGAATCAATCAGAGTTGATTGTATTCATTCAGAAGAATTAGTTCAAAAGATGATCATGGAAATCCTTAGAACCAAGTAACTTACTCCAGAGTTATGCATTCTCCAAATTTCCTCTCTGCACTTATCAATTACATATATTCCACCAACTAAAGCACTGCAAAGAAAGGGAAAAACAAAGGAAGATAAATAAATAAGCATTTATCAAATAAGTCCTCCCATACTGACAGAAAATCAAGTAAATTCTCCAAACCATTTGAAACATAGGAAAAGAAACTAATCATTGTAGAAATCACTGATGCAAGTAGACCAATATTGTCGAAGGCATAATATTGATTTGCAAACCAAATTATTTCACACCATGACATACTTCCACCATGTTTCCTTAGGGGTGAATTTCAAACAAGGAAAGAATTTAGAAGACAATTGACCAGTAAAAGCTCTTGGCAAAAAACGTACTTCAGAATAATCTTATGAGTATATTAATTTTCTAATCCCAGTAAACTTTACTACCAGATAGTTGGCAAAATGAAATGCTATCCCACAAAATATTACAATGAAATTTAAATATATTTTCCAATTAAACTGGGCCAATCTTGCAACTGATTTCTCAAAATTCTCAAATGCTCTACCATTCCTCATGAAAGAAAGTTTCAAAGTGGTGCAAGGGGATAGATTTCATCACAATATGGGTACTAAAACCTTCCAAAATCAACTGGCCAAATCTCTATTAGGGTCGCAGGAATAGGCAACCAACTCTAATGAACAAAAGAAAAGAGATCATGTCTGAAAAACCACTCCTCTGTTTTAAAAAATATATTGTAAAGTTGCATTCAATGAAAGAAGATTTAGAAAAAGGTGGGCAAGCTGACTACAGAAATAAAGATCCATAAAACTCCTAAAAGATTATAAAAGTCATTCTTAAACATTGTGTATTGAATAGCTCAAAAGATATCATCCAACAATTATTAAACAGATTGCACACACGAAAGGGCATGCAACAAATAAAAAATTATGTCAAAATCCCCTAATCACCCTTGATTTGAGAGACAAAAGCCAAAAAGAGAAGCTTAAAACTTTACTATTTCTAGTAAGAATGAAACATTTTCCCAAAACTGCCTTAAAAAAATTTCTTAAACCTTCTCAGTCCGTTAATAACAAAAGTATACCCATGACTACTCTATCCCACACCAGAGCTACTTTCCATTTACCCCAAAAGGAGATAACTTTTTCCATGAAAAATCAACAAAAATAGGGATCTGACATGAAAATGTTAAAATCTGAAGCAAGTTTAAGCCATGATTGCATGGCAATTGAGCACATTAGAAAATGGTGTTAAGCGCTCTCAGAATTTTCCTTGTAAATTGATGGAGGGCCAAGCGAGCAGCCCACACATGGAAAGGAACCAGAACAAGAAAAATGCACAGCCAAGTCCAAATCAACCAGCTTTGAGTCCACACACACACATGAAACTAACCCAACCAAGTCTAAACGGCTGACAAAGGCATAAGGTGATGTCTTCAGAGGAAAACAATAAAGAAAGAACAATAAATCTTTCTTTGTTAAGATTATAGTTGGTTTTTCTTTGGAAGCATATCTCATAGAATCCTAGTCCTAGTAAATTAGGTTTGGATTAGTTTTCCAAAACATAGTTATCATATTTCTAGTGAAATTAGTTTCCCTTTTAAATTAGGTTAAGTACCCACCTATATAAAGGTGTCTATGTTTTGTATTAAGGACATATAAAAAAAAAATATTCACTTTTATCTCTTTGAAGAGCTTGATATAACTAATCGATTCTGAGTTTTTGTTATATTTCTTCTCTCCTTGAACAAGAACAACAACCTAACGTCTCAGTGAATGATATCGCAACTCATTTGACGCTCGTCTTACATCATAAATAATATACCAATTCGATGATAAACAGATCAGTAGTTAGTCTCTCTAAAGTAATAGACCATGACATGCTGATTGGAATATTATTCTCCCAAATTAAATCATAACATCCAGGAAAGGGTGTATCACTGAGGCTAGGGTAAAAAGTCTCAAATGAAAAATTACCTGACTTCTCAAGAATCCTTATTCTTTTATCAAAGTCTTCATGGCCTTTTTATAGATATATTGCAACACCCGTGAAGGGCAAGGAGGAAGAGACCATCATGCTAGCCATTATAGAATTATACCTAATCAAGTAACACTATAACTTAGAGTTATATCATAAAATGCAGCCTCTTTGACTCATTTTTCTTCCCAAAAATATTTGCCCAAATATATATAGATGATTACTAATCTATCCATTCAATTTACACAGAGATTAGAAATCAGCAGACTTCCAACTTTTCATTTTGCGATGAAACCTTAACCTAATGCAATATAAAGCTGCCATAAGACTCCCCAACAAGAATTAACAACTTCAGATAACCAGAAGGGCTCCAACAATCTTCCAAGTTTAAAGGATGCATATATACTCATCAATTAAACATTATCTTTAACGCAAAGCATTCAGAGTTACGAATCAGCCATGCCTATCGTAAAGCAAAATCAATCTTTAATTTAGTAATAACATAGCATGTGCACCACGTTTAATCATACCAAATTCTAAGGGAAAAAAAACTTCGAAATTGATCAATTCAAAAATATTTACAAATATACGCAAATTAAAAAATCCATACCCGGCGAAGGCGCAATTGAGAAGAAAGGCGCGAGTAGTCATATACCGAATCGCAATCTCAAACTTGGAAACAACACCATCACCGTAGGGAGCAGCAGAGGCAGAGGCTGAGCGCGTGTTGTCATACCCATACCCATACCCATAATTACTGTAAGAGCGACCATATTTATTACTATTATAATTTTTATATTGAAAATCGTAATGGCTTCGTTTCAGATCGTCACCGAGAACCTCGTACGCCTCAGAAACCTGTTTGAATCTGAGAGTTGCATCTTCTCTCACAGTCTTTGGGGATTGAGAATGCTTGTCTGGATGATATTTTACAGCTAGTTTTCTAAAGGCTTCCTTTATTTCATCTCTTGTTGCCTCTCTGCTTAAACCCAATACCCTGTAGTGATCCATCGTTACTCTTCATTCGTTCTTTCTGCTTCTATTTTCTTCGCTTTTAGGTTCTGTGCCCCCACAACGTGCAAAGTGCCGTTGTGGAACCACCGTGGCCGCTTGTTTATCCATCAGAGAAAGGAAGGCATTGGTTTTTCAAAAAAAAAAACAAACTACCCCTAAGTTTAGACGCCGCTGGACCTGCTCGCGGCCAAATCAAACTCCCATTAAATAGTATGGCCCTCGAGAGGCGGGCTGTATCAGGCTCGTGAATTGAGCGGACCATGTTAAGGCTTTAATAATATTAAACTTGACTATTCTTTAAAATTTTAAAAAGTAATACAAAAATATCCTTTTTTTTTTTTTGCTACTCCATTTAGATTTTTCAAACTAGAACATATTTATAATGATATATGAGAATAAAAAATCTAATTTCACTCTTACTTATTCTTACAAAGTCTCTCTTACCGTATTTATTTTAAACTCTCTCTTTCTTATTTGAGTCTATAAAAATAAATTCATGTCATTCATTTAATCACTTTTTTCTTTTAGAATACGATAAAACTAACAAGAAGTAGATGTTGAACATAACTAAAAAAGTGTCATAGATTGGTATTGATAATTTTAAATTTTATAATTATTTTTATTTTTTTATTATATAACAATGGTTTATCTCCTCCATAAATGAGGTTTCTTCAATCAAATTTTAGAGTTTGGTTTCAATTCAAATATGAATATAAATAATAAAATACGATATTAACTTTAGATAATTTGAATATATATATATATATATATATATAAATTATTTGGTAGACACAGTTTAAGGTATCTTGTATCGTGTCATAGAGCCATCAAGTGTTAACAGGTCGATCTAACTTGTTAGGCCCACCATTTTATTGAGCCTAATGAGTCAAACTGAACCATTAGCATGACACAACCCATTATCATATTTACCTTAGTTTTAAGCAAGTTTGTCAATTGGGTCGAACAAGCTCAAGTTTTGATTATTCAACTTGAAAAAAAAAAATTGGACAGGACAAAATTTGAGTTTTGGGCTAGCATGAACAAAATTTGTGTTCAATAAATTTATCAAGCTTGGGCCTAAAGAAAGGTTAAGTAGCATTCTTAAACTAAAATTAACTATAAACAATCAAAATTGATAAAACAATGAGATAGGATTTATCACTGGTACCACTTTTACATTACCCGAGATGTGTACATATTTTGTATAAAAATCTAACTATAAATCATATAAAGAACATTAAAAATCGTGCATCTCAAATTAACAATACAACTTGAGAAATGACAAAAAAAAAAAAAATAGGATAGAACCAAAAAAATATAGGATAAGAGTCAAAAAGGAAGGGAATAATTGATCTCTCCTACCATTGCTATCATCACTACTGCCCCAAGAAATGTTAAAATTTTGGGCTCAAATCATGCAAAAAGTAAGAAACAATGCAATGAAATTCTTTCTTACTTAAATTAAGATTAATTTGTTGTCAAATTTCTTTAATTTTTAACTGAATTTTAGATGAAATTATGGATGAAGAAGTGTTTGAGTAGTCATCTAGGGTTTACTTAATGTTATAGATAGAAGTAAAATGAGTGGTAAATGGGCTCTTTGTTATACTTGTATAATCCTTGGAGTGTTGACTAATATAGTTTAGAGTTCCTAAAATTAGGTTATTTTAAAGAGAAATTAAATTTAATATAACAAAATTTTTAGATGGAAGAGAATATTATCCCACTATATAGAGATCAACCAAGCAATTGCAAAATGCATAACATGGATGGACCAAACAACCAAAAATAATTGAAATATAAGTAGGGTTCATTGTCATTAAAATTTTACATAAATGGCATCATTGTCATAGGATCAATCCAAATATATATATATATATATATATATATATATATATATATATATATATATATATATATATATATATATATATATATATATATATATATATATATATATATATATTAGAATAACTGATATTAAAGAGAAAAATATTAAATAGAATTACCTGTGAAATGAGAAATGAAAGTTAGAGGAGGGCCGGTGTAAACTTTTATAAAATGAAGAAAAATTCTTAGATTATCTCCATCTTCAAAGAGTGGAGAATAGGAGGTATTTATACATGTTTCCCACCTCCTACATGGTTACAGCTAATTAAAGTAATTAATTAAAACAATAATTGCTTTAATTCCAAAGTCATAAATATTTAGTGTGTTTCCATATGGAAAGTTATTAGATACACAATACTCTCACTTGAATTTTCACCACTTATAAATAATTATATTAATATTACTAAAAAAAAACTTAATAAGATAAAAACTAAAGCAAATGAACGTAATTATTTAATGTTCGATAAAGTGAGATTAGATGTGCTTATACTACTTCATTAAAAACTTTATTAGAAAAACCCAGTGAAACAAAACCTAGGGAAAAAAAAAGGACAATGCATATTTTGTCTAATATATGATAAACTTCAAGAATTTGTTGCCCTTAATAAATGCTCTCTTTGATAAATGCTCTCCTAATGAATGTTCTCCCTCTTTGTAATGAGATTAATTTAATTGTTCGCTAAACCGCTGCGTACCGATGTTATACACTAACTTTTAAAATGTGGATGTTGGTAATGTCTTGACAAACAAATCTATAAGATTCTCATTAAATTATATTTGTTTGGCATTAATCTTTTCACTCTACTAGAGCTCATGAGTGTAAAATAACTTTGGTAAGATATATTTGGTTCTATTTCTTTTAATGTATCCACCTCAAATTTGGGTAATACATAATGCATTGTTTTCGTATAATATAGATGAAGTGTCTATTGTAAAAGGAATATTGCATATATTTCAAATATGATAGATGACAAATCGTAACTATATGCATTCTTGATTAGCTTCATAAAGAGTTAGAATCTCTGAATAATTTGAAGATATTACAACCAAAGATTGTTTGGTAGAGTGTTATTATATTGTTGTGTTATTATAAGTAAAAACATATCTTATTTATGAACGGGTCTTATGAGAGTCAGAAAGGTAACTGACATTTGCATATCCAACTAAACTAAAATTTTTAGGGGATTTGATATAATAGAATTATCTCAAATTTCTAGTTCCACATAAGTAGCAAAATATACTTTTGATTTCGTTTCAGTGGAGATGGGTCGGTGTAGAGTTAAATCAGGCCAATTAATTCACTATGAAAGATATATTTGGTCTAATGCATTAGGTTAAATATAATAAAGTTTCAATGACATTAAGATATAGTACTTCATGATCAAATATTTTTCATCTTTTTCTTTGGGACAAAATGGGTCATTTTTTAGATCAAGAGACCGAGCAATCATTGAGATACTCAAAGAATAAGTTTTATCTATATTAAAATATTTGAGCAATTTTTCAATATACATAGATTGATGGATAAGTATTCCATTTAAATTGTGTTCGATCTATAAGTCAAGATAATATTTTTGTTTTCCCCAAATACTTCGTCTCAAATTTTTTTTGTTGATATTTAATAATTTTTGAAAGCTCTTTGGAAATCCCAGTTAAATTTATGTTATCAATATAAACTATCATAATAGCAAATCTCGATTTTGACTTTCTAATAAAAACATATGAGTATTTAAGGTCATTCATATAGCCCTCTTTTTTCAAATATTCACTAAAACGATTGTACCACATTCTTTGAGATTGTTTTAATTCATACAATGATCTTTATAATTTAATTGAGTGCATGCCTCTTGAATTAACTTTTTTTGTTTCAGAAAATTTAAATCTTTCAAGAAGTTTTATATAAATTTTAGTATCCAAATTTTCATATAAATAAGTGGTAAAACGATTGTACCACATTCTTTGAGATTGTTTTAATTCATACGATGTTCTTTATAATTTAATTAAGTGCATGTCTCTTGAATTAACCTTTTTTATTTCAGATAATTTAAATCTTTAAAGAAGTTTCATATAAATTTCAATATCTAAATTTTTATATAAATATACAGTAATTACATTCATTAGACGTATATCCAATTCTTCAAAAACTATTAAGCTGATTAAATATTTGAATGTGATTACATCTAAAACAAGTGCATAAATTCTATCAAATTTTATGCTTTGCCTTTGGGAAAAATCTTAGGGTACAAGTTTTGTTTTATATCTAGCAATTTCATTTTTCTCATTTCTTTTTCTCACAAATACTTATTTATATCCAACGGGTTGGACATCCTTAGGTGTTAAAAACTACAAACCCAAACATTTGACATTTTGCAAGTGAAACTAATTCTATTTAAATCGCTTTTTCTTATTTAGATCAATCATGTCTTTGTTTGTACTCAATCATAATATGTAGTTCAAAATTATCACTATTCATAATCTCAGTAGCTATTACGAATGAGAATACATTGTCAATTTTAACCGTTTTATGGTTCCACATCTCTTATGTATACATATAATTTATAGAAGTTTTTGTATTCTCATTTTCTTGTATTTCAGGAGTTTGTTTCATTTCAGAGGTTCTAGTCTCTTTAGGGATCATAACCTCTTCTAGAGAAATATCAGTAAGTGTGGACTCTTCAATTATTTTAGGATTATTATGATTGATATATATTCGATTCTCTATCTTTCTTTTTTAAGGAATAGTATCCTTCAATCCAATAGATCTATTATTCTTCTAACATGTAGTAGATTGATCAATTATAGCTCTAATGGATTGTTCAATACTCACATTAATTTTCACTAGTGCGTTAGCAACTAATATGTATGATTTTGTCACTTTTGTTGCATTCACAAATGTATTAGATATTTAGTTGGCAATCATTTGTAAATATACTATCCTTTGCACTTTTGTTTTACTTTGGGATATGTGAGGATCTAGATGAGACATGATAGATAAGTGTCATGTAAGTTTATATCTAATTTTAGAAGGCATTTACTTTTTCCTTAAAGGTGAGAATATTGTCTTATCAAAGTGATAATCTACAAATTGTGCAATAAAAAGATGCTCTGTTAATAGTTTCATACAACTAATAATGGATGGTGAATTATATCCAATATAAGTTTTTAAGGTACGTTAGGGTCTAATTTTTGTGTATTAAGGAGACACAATAGAGATATATACAACATAACCAAAAATATCCTCAAATGAAATAAATCAAGTTAGTGATCAAGAACTAATTATAAGGGAGAATATTGATGATAAGAAAAAGGTCACAAGCGAATTAATATTGCAGAATGTAATATAGCATATTCCCATATAAAAGTTAGTAATTGAATTCTTAATAATAAAGTACATACGATTACCTGGAGTCGTTTAATAAGAGATTCAACTAATTTATTTTGAGTGTAGACATACGAGACTAGATTTCAATATCAATATTCATAGACATTCAATACTTATCAAATGTCTTGTATGTAAATTCACTAGTATTATTTAATTTTATTGACTTGATTAGATAATCTGATAAATATATCTTTAATTTGATATTTTATGTTAATAGTTTAGCAAAAACAACATTTTGAATTAGCAATAAACAAATATAGGACAATCGCACAAATGTATCAATTAAGAGCATGAAATAATGAAATGACCAACTTAATAGATAAATGGGTCCAAATATGTCCCCTTGACCCTTTATAGGAATGATGAGGATTCAACTCCAACTTTGGAGGGAGATAGTCTAATTATCAATTTGCCTTGTGAATAGACAGTGCAGAATTTTTCATTAGACAAGAAAATCTTATGATTCTTTGATGCATATCTATATAAGTTTTCAACAATTCTACGCATCATTGTAGAGCTTGGGTGAACTAAACATTCATGTCAAAGCGTAAAGACTTTTGGATCAAAAAACTTATAATTTGATACTACGTAAGTTTTAATAGCCTTTATGATTGTATAATATAATTCAGATGATAAAATAGATAATTTTTCTAGTATATACCTTCTTTCAAAGGTATTATCAATTATACATAGATATTATATACTGTTTTCATTCATGGTTTCAATATGTTAACTATTATTTCTTATATCTTTATAGCTAAATAGATTTCTTCTATATCTACTTAAATATAATACATCATTGATGTTCAATTTAGTCCTTTTTTTAAACAAAATTGTGGCTTTTTAGAGTTTTTAATCATATTTATTGATCTTGATATAGTATTTACTTTAGCCTCAATTGGTAATAAAGTTAAAAATAATTTCTTTTCCTCAATTATTATGTGTGTTATTGTATTATCTATGAAACACATGTTTTTATCATCAGCTTTTGAAATTAACGCTTTAATTTTGGTGTTCATTTCCTTTTATTTTAAAATTTACATTAGTTAAACACGTCAATTGAGCCGGGTCGAATAGAGGCCCGATACGAAGCATGAAAAAAAACAAGACACGAGAAACCTAATCCAGTACTGTAACGTGTCGGGCTAGGCCCATGGGCCTATTGGGCCAAGCCTCGGGCTTTAATATTAAGCTCATGGGTTGGCTCGGCCCGATACTGCTTAAAAATATTTTTTTAAAAAAATTTTGCTGGCAGAAGCAAAGCTTCTACCTTGTGTATCCTTCTGCATTGCAACAAAAGTCTTGTTACGTAGAGGGAAGCAAGGCTTCTGCCTTGTAGCAGAAGCCTTGGCCTTTTTTTTTTTTAAATTATTTTTTTTTTTTTTATAAACTTATTCAAATTTTCTTCATTTTCACTTTCATTTATAAATCTCTCAATCTCAATTATTTCATTATATTGTCAATCTCATTTTCTCTCATCAATTATCTTTAAGAAAATATCTGAATTCATAAATAATAATTCTTTGTGTTTATAATTTTATTTTTATTTTAATTTTATCATTACAAAATATTACAAATATATCAAGTATCAAATGAATTCAATCCATTTAAATATTATCGTAGTATATATTTATTTATGTTTTATAATTTGAAAAATAATTTATGTTTAAAAATTTTAAATAATTTTTTTTTAATATTTAAAGTCCAGCCCGGCCCAACCCATTTAAAGCCCATTTTTTTATGGGTCGGGCCTTAGGCCTTTATATATTAATAGGTCAGCCCGATCCGAAAGTCCATTACTGTTTGAGATTTGGGCCCGGCCTATTAGCCCGATAGTCGGAGCCTGAGCCAACCCGGCGTGACCCATCGACACCTCTAACATTAGTCATTACAAAATTTGAAAGGAAGAAATACATAGTACTAATTACACAGCATAATATACATGATTTCTTAATTTTGAAAGAATTTGGAAATATCAAAATTCTCTAAATCGTCAAGATCCGAATTATCAACACAATTTAATTTCATCTTTTTGTTAGCATTTTTGATAGATGTTTGACATAAATCCACCAAATGTTTAAGTATATGACAGATACATGACCAATGGTCTTAAGAACCACATTTATAACATTTACTTTCATGATTTTGAGGTTTACTTGGTATCATTTTTCCTCGATCTTATTTTGCTTCATCTTAGGTCTATTTATAGTGGTGAGATGTTTTATTATGCTACCTTTGGATCAAAACTTATTTCATTCATAACCTCGTCTGAGTCCATGATAATTACTATTGGTAGTTGCGTTCATTTCAAGAAACAATACACTATTAGTAGGGCGTGTATGATAGTTTCTCAATAATAATTCATTATTTTACTCAACCACCAGCGATCAGTATATTAATTCAGATTTTTTTTTTTAAGTTTCTTTTCCCATATTGTTATTGCAAGAGCATATTTGAAGTATGAAATATGAAGAATGTTTTCTTTAATATATTTTCTTTAGTTATTTTTTCTCCACATAACCTCATTCGGGAGACTATCCTAAACATTACAGAGTTATATTCACTTACAGATTTAAAATTTTGCACGCTTAAATGACTCTATTCATACTTTGCCATTAATAGTGTCATTGACTTTTGATGATAAAATATTTCTTTTAGGTTTTTCTATAACTCTAGTGAATCTATAATATCCACATATTCTGTTCATAATTATTCGTGGATGTGGTGATAAAAGAAAATAGTATTTTTGGATTTATCTTGTTTGGATGCATTATTTTCTTCTTTTATTATTTTTTCAAGGGTCATAGATTTCAAACGGAGAGTCGTGCCCATGACCCATTAAGTATAATTTTCTCCATCCAATTGAAGAACAACACATTGAAGTTTTACAAGATTTGTCATTTTCACCAATTGTAAGGTGATGAAAGTAATAAAAATTAGTGATATGATAAAGGAAAAATTATGCTCAAAACTTCAGGTTCATATTTGTTTCATACTCATAAAATTTCTGGTTTTATAATTAATATTCAGAATATTATAACATATAAAACTTAAATAATATTTCAGATTTCAATTCATACTTGTCATAACTTATGTAAACTTCATGTTGTAAATGAGATATAATTATAATAAATATTTTCATGAAATTTGGGATTACGAGTCTATATATATTCTCATGATTTTGTAAACTTCATGTTACAAATCGAATATAATTATTATAATATAAATAAATATTTCAATAATATTTAGGATTTCATATCCATATTTATAATTTTGCAAATGAAATACAATTATAAATGAAAAATTAAATAAAAGAATAATAGAAATTAAAATAGCTACATTTTGTATTTTGTAAACATGACAATATCATAACTGGGATATCTATATTTGTAACATATAAACAAAATAATAATATAATTAAAATACTACTAATATTATGACATATTTAAGTGATTTGTGCTGATTATATATTAAAAACATATTAAAATAACTGATTTTAAAGAGAGAAATATGAAACAGAATCATCTGTGAAATAAGAAATGGAAGACGGAGGAAGACCAGTGTAAACTTTTATAAAATGAAAAAGAATTGTTAGATTATCTTCATCTCCAAACAAAGAGTGGAGAAGAGAGAGGCATTTATACACGTTTCTGACCTCCTACATGCTTACAACTAATGAAAGTAATTAATTAATGCAATAATTGTTTTATTTTAATTCCAAAGTCGTTAATTTTTGCTTATGGTTAAATGTTTTCATTTATTCTACTTCATCCGCCTCCCAAATATTTCAAAAGTTATAACTAACGGCTTATCTCTAAATGTTTTCATTTATTCTACTTCATACGCCTCCCAAATATTAAATGTGTTTCATATAGAAAGTTATCAAATATATAAGTAGGGTTGGATTCGAATCAAATTTATTCAAATTTAAATTTGAGTTTAATTTGAATGAGTTCGAAACAAGTCAACCCTAAACGAACTTGGTTAAGCTCGAGCTTGAGTTACTTGTCAAATTTTTAATTAAAAATTTTGATATAAAATGATATCATTTTGATCAATATATATTAAAACGTGTCAAATTTTTAATTAAAAATTTTGATATAAAACGATATCGTTTTAATTAATATATATTAAAACAGTATCGTTTTAATAATGAAAAATGAATCGAGCCAAATTCGAATCATTATATATATATAAAGATCAATAAGGTGAGAGCATCATTGCATAAATTTGTTTTCAAATTTTTGTTTCATCATTAATGCACCTTATGTATCATTTCATGGCTACAGTTTTTAATAAATAACAATAAAATTATATATACAAATAATAGTGTATTATTATGTAATTAAGTATTATTTTATTTTTAATTTAAAATTACTTAATCACATAATAATATATTGTTATTTATACACATAATACTATTTAATAAATTATAATTATGATAAAAACCTTTAAAATGAAGTAGCTTTTTTTCAAGTATATTTTGTTCCAAACACTAGAAAAACTTGTATTTCGAACGCTTTTGGTCTATAATTTAATTGATGGACTAAGATCTTCTTCTTCTTATTTGTTTTTAGGTGAACAAAATATAAAATATATAATTAATTATTAATATATTAAAATAATAAAAATCATAATTTTACATAAATGGGAAAGTTAAAATGTCAAGAAAGATCAATTAGAAGACCATTTCAAATATAATCTAACATAATAATCTATCTACAATTAAATAATAATGATACGTACACTTATGATGATTACCAATAATAATATATAATTATGTTATTAAAAATTAATTTATCATTAATTTAAAATCACCATATCTTATATAAAATATGTCTATATACACCAATTCAACAAAGAATAATAATAATTGCAACGGATTGATCATGCAGAATCAATAGTGCACTTGGTGGATTATTTTAATTTAATTTTTTTTTTATGTTATTTACAATTTGAATTCAAGATAGATTGAATGACATTTAATTACTTGATTAGAGCTGGTACTTTTAATTTTTGAGCAAGTTCATTCTTCATTACCATACGATTTTACTCTAATTTTCTTTGGGGATTTTGATCTCAACCTCTTTATGATTTAATAAATTAACAATATTTTTTATGAGATTTATAAAATAAAACAATCCTTTTTGTTATTTATATATCATTAAAACTTATAAATATGATAGATTAAAATTATTTATTTAGTTATTGGTTACCCATTTATAATAAAAAATTATTATTATTCTTATAATAATAACAACTATAATAATAATAATAATAAAGATATTGTTGTCAAATTAAGGTGAATTGTGAATGTTATGGTTGATGCCACTTATTTAGATGTTCATTTTGCTATTTTTAGTAAAATTAAGGTAATTCCGAACATATTTTCCAAAATGCCAAAGGACTATTTGTCAAAAGACAGATTTTCATCTATTAACTTTTAAAAATCTAAATACTCATTTATTTGTTAATATTCACCGTCACAGTTAAAAGTAAAATTATCATTTAGCCCAAAATATTTAAAAAAATTATCTTATTTCCCCTATAGGTTTAAAAATGTAACAAATTCCCCTTACCTAAGGTTTGAAAATTTGTTATTCCCCTTAAGGTTTGAAATTTTTTTCCCAGATTTCTTGGTGAGCTTCTTCATCACCGTCTCTATCTTTATCGATCTCTTTCTCCCAGTACTCTCACCCTCACTAGCGCTCTCTTTCCCTGCAAATATCATCGATTTCCACTGTTGATGACAAACAACTTTAAAACCCACAAGTTGGTTTCAACTCTAATGTTGATTGATGAGGAACAACACTGGGGAGACCAAACACATTATAGAAGAGATGTTGGGAAGATGAATCACATGACAACGACATTAGGGAGACGAATCACGCGACAAAAGAGACTTCGGGGAGACAAATCTCGTGATATCATTGGAGAGATTAATTGTGCAATGACAACACTAAGGAGACACTTCCACTTGCAGTTGAGATCCGTCGGCCTTCTTCTTTGGCTGCTGACGGAAGATGCATGGGGAAGTCTAGCTTTGCTTATTGAAAGAAATTGAAAAAAATTTCAAACCCTAAGAGGAAATAGTGAATTTTCAAACTTTAAATGGAGATAAATTATCAAATTTTTAAATATAAAAAGAGAAAAATGACAATTTTTTAATATTTTTAATTAAATAAAAAATTTATTCTTAACTGTAATAATAAATTTTTAAAAATTAATAATATAAAAATTTATCCTTACATTAAATTTTCCGTGGAAAATAGTCCTTTGGCCTTTCCAAAGATTACTATAAACTAAGATGCAACTTGAATTTTAAAAGAGATATTTGGTCCCCCATAGAAAATGTACGTTTCAGAGTTTGATGCAGCTCATTTGGAAAATGCTGTTAGGGCGAGCACTGTCAATTGAGTTTTGTCATCAATATTCAATTATTGAAGCTGTTCATTACCATAAATATTTTTACCTTTTACTCAGCATTGGGCTCCACCTTTCAGCCTGTGCTTTGCTTTTCTCAATCAATCAATAATTCTACCCGATGACACCACGACAACAATAACAACAGTAAGTAGACCTCGTAAATGGGTGCGTTTTTTATCGGTGTAAATCCGATTGATACTGATGTAAGTAGAATAGATACAAGATAAAAACTGGCATAATCAAATTTTCCATAATTTTAATTTTTTTATTCAAATAAATAAATATTTTATGAAAGAATATAAATTTATCTCAAATTATAAAAATATTTTCTATAAATTTAAAAATTTTAACATTTAATACAAAATTAATATTTATAACAAAATATTTAATTCTCGTATTCTTTAAACTTATTTTCAACAAAACAAAATTTTAAATTTTAAAATGGATTTGAATTTATTTCATGTCAAAATAAAGAAAATATATGAAATTTATGTTAAGTATATTGTAAGTTAGATTTTGAAAAGGAAGAAGAAGATAAATATGAAATAAATAACGGATAACCCGTGAGTATACTCAACTCATTTGTAAAAACTCATTCCCTGATGATATAATCTAAAACGGGTAAGAGTTCAAAAATCTAGAACTCATACCCAATTTAAAACAGGTTACTAATGGGTTTGTAAGTGACTCATCCGTTTTGTCAAGTCTAACAACAAAAATAATTATTTCACTCTTTAGATATATTAATAATATTTTTCATCTAAAATTTATTTAAATTGAAAACTGTGACCTCTAAATTATTGTGGATCTTTTGAGTGTAGATTCAATTGAGGTTGTGATGGTCATGACAATACACATGACCCAAAAACAATTCTTTGGAAGACATGCTCCAAAGTCACCTATAGTAAAATCTATCCTAATTGTGAAGCCATTCATTGTGATCAATTTGAAGTCACGTTTCAAGTCATTGAGCTTTGGATCATCAATCAAGCCGTTTTACTTAGGCGTATCTAACCAACATTACTATGACCTCCTCCTTTACTACTAGTTGCATATCGTCAACGAAGTCCAACTTCTAATTCATCATCGTCTCCTGGCTTTACTTGGTGTGAAAAAGGAATATCTCATGTGAGTCATCTTTCATCCTTAATCACTTACTTAGGGTGGACTATGAAACTATCGGAATGAACGAGTACATCAACCCGAAAACCTTTGCGACATTGATGCAATTACCTATGCAAGAATTGTTGAGTTGTACAAATTACAAGCTTTAGCCGATGATATTCAAGACAATTTGGGTAAAGTAACAAGGTTTGTGATGTTGGCATGTGAGCCAGTCATTCGACATACGAATCGACCATTCAAGATTAGTATTATGTTTGCTCATGAAAAGGGAATAATCATATTGTTTAAGGTATCATTAGGGGTTGCTTTGAATAAAAAAGTTAGATGAAGATTGGAACAAGGTCGCACAGGAGTTGTTCAATCAAGTTGGGTGATAAAGTGAATGTACGGATGATGAAACATTTCATATACATGTTTTATGTTGATTTTGAGGTGTTGATGGCAAAGGTTTAGGGCCTATAACATGTTGGTTGAGATAAAAGAGTTCATGTGGGTGTTCGAGAGTTATCCAATCCAATGGACTTGAGTTGTTGGTGGGGGTTAAAATATAATTATAATAAATATTTGATATCTGTAACCAAATGTTAACAATATTTCAATTGTTACACTTTTTATAAAATTGAAAATTAGAGTTAAAAATAAAATTTCAAAATATAATATATATTAAAAGGTGTTTCAATTATTTTATATTTCTCTAAATTAATAATAAGTAAGGTCAGGGTAATATAATATCATTTGTGTTGCGGCATCGTTTGTTTTTTTATTAGGAGGTTAGATTAGTCATTATTGGTCAGAAATTATAAATGATGCGAAAGTGAAAATTGTTTTTAGGCAAAACGGACAATATTAGTCACTCACTCTAATAATAAAAAAAATTGTGAGTTAATAAAAAGGTTGTGTCTTCCCCGCCCCCCATGTACCAAGTGTTCGATTTTTGTACTTCGTGTGTTTTGTTTGTGCAGGCTGACGAAGCGGCAAAGCTTGGTGCCACACATAATTGGTATCAATGCAGAGACTCGTGACACATGTCATGTCATGTCATCTACTCATTGTTTATTATTGCTAAAATGAATTCTTACCCTCCAACTGTAAAAATTTAGTTACCCTTTTATTTTACAGTTAATTTCATTCTTTTTCTTTTTAAATATTGACAATAACGTGAAAACTTTTTCAGGATCATTTATGATTTTATTAATTATATTAAACTAATATGATTTTATAACCTAAATTTAATCATATAATTAATCCAAAGATAAATATATTCGAACATCTTGATTAGACAATGAATATTTATATATTCTTATTATATATATATATATTATGAGGATAGGCTGACTATACTGTTCAAAATATACAAAATTAGAGCCCTTTGTATTTCCACCTATGCAAATATTTATTGGATATTTTTTTTTATATAAATTGTTGTGTTTTTCAAAAAGTCTAATAAAATATTTAGTAAATTAGATTTCCAAATTACTGATACACAACGTGGTAATTTTTTTTTTTTCAATTATAGGTCATTTATATTAAAAAATAGAAAAAAAACCATCTATCACAATTTGCTTAATTGATGCAAAAAGACAAGTAGAAATACAAAGTATTTACCAAATATTCCTCTACCGAAATTTCACAGTATTTACAAAAACCATCTATCACAATTTGCTGATTTAGTGTTAATTTCACAGCATTAAAATTCATTTATTCCTCTACCGAAATATCTCTCTTGAATTGAATTTATGTAATTTTTTAAACTATTAAAATAGAAAATAAGAAAAGAATTTAGTGGGGGAAGTTTGTAAAAAACGTGGTAAGTATTTTTGTTATGACATTGTATCTATTCTAGTAAGTCTATATCTTTTTTAACTTCTAATATTTATATGGTTAACACCAGTAAGGATATTTGTAGGGTTGTGAAAGATAAATGAAAGTTACTATTGAGTGATTTGAAAAAATTACTGTGTTAAAATGACACAAATGTGTGTCGTTTTGTGGTGATTAGATAATTCTCTCCCTCAGAATCTGAGCCTTCACTCTCTGTTTTTGCTGCTAAACTGCGTTGTGTTATTGACAAAAACTGTCGACACGTCGTTTGTCTGTTCCCACTTACGTGAGACCCACCGGACCCACCACATCTACGGTGGGTCCCTCTTCTTCATAACAAACAGAACAAAATAGAAAGAGAAACCATTTTACAGGCATTGCATACTGGTTCGCTTGTTTTTTTAATCTTCTCTCTCTAGTTAGTCCGTCCCTAGGGTTTTTCAATTCTGAATCTGATTCATTTCAGCTAGCTCTTTTTCTTGAATCTCCCTCCTTTTGCCTCCCCAACGTTGCTGCATCTTCTTTCAGGTATCCCATTTCTATTTTGGATCTCATTTTACTCTCTTTTAGCTGTTTTAGCATTTCTGTATAGCTTTGTATTTTGCGATCTTTCAACTTGGCTTCTGCACATTTTGTTTTTTCTGTGGAGAAAGTTAGTCTTTTGTTTGTGTTATTTTTTATTTTCAACTGGTTTTGCGATTTTGTTGAATTTTTTAACTTTGTTTTTAGTTTTAACTTACTTGGGAATGATTTAGGTTTAGATGAAATATAGCATGCAAAAACTTCCAGCTGGTTTTGCTGTTTCATCAATATTCTCTTTCTTGTTGATTATATCATATTTAGTTAAGAAATAATACGGATGATTGGAGGTTACAGCTTAATTAGATTCTTTGTAGGTATAAGTTAATTAATGTAAGACTTTGACAAGTTTAAACTTTGTGGGGTGGCTTGAACTTCGAGAAGTAGTGGACCATTATGCTTGGAATTATGAGTTTTAACATCTCTGTATGCTCTTAGATTCTTTCAGTTACAAGTGTATTATTTGCTCCACTGGCAAGACAGTGAAATAATCATACTTTGGTTTGCTTTATTTTTTTTTTTTATTGGTTATGCTGATGCTCTTGATTTTTGGAAATTATGCCAGGTTTGGGTGTTGCATTTTGGTGTGAAAAAAGGAAGTCGATTGATATGGGCTTTAGAATCCATTTATCGAAGAAATTCTGGAGGATGTGTGCTACGAATTCAGATCTATCAAATTCTTGAGAAATGAATTAGTACAAACTTGCAAGGGCACATCCTACCTTTTCTCTGAGTACTACGTTCAATTGAATTAGTTGGGTGCAAGGAACCTAGCAATGGATTCATTTCCAGGTACTTGTGAGATTGTGGAAGCAGGGGAAGAGCTGAATTCTATTCAGCATTCTGGAAGAACTTCCCAGCCAAATTCTAGATCAACTGTGGTTCACAATGATCGAAAGCTTACTGTGATAAAATTCGCTTACAAGGAATCTATAGAATATGATATTAATAAGCTTTTTGAGGCTATCAGTCTAAGAACTTCAACCAAGGGTTCAGGATTTTCACCTGATGTTGGCACAAGTGCGAGCCCATTAAGGAAAAATGCCTTGAAAAAGCCAATTAGCTTACCCCAATCACCGCGAATTGGAACTTCAGAGCCAGTCTCCCTAAAGCAGGCATTAAGGGAACTTTGCATCACTAAGGCGTCCGAAATAGCTGCTACAAAACGACTGTCAAAATCAACTAGTTCTCCAGGGGTATCAGAAGCTGTTAGGATAAAGAGTTTGTACAATGCAAAGGTAGTGGAAGCTGCCAGTGGATCTGGCCATTATCTAGATGAAGGTAAGGGGAGTATGCTTGAAATATCTCTGGTGCCAGAAGATAGCCCATCAACTTCTTCCCAGATTATACCCCAGGCAACTCAATTGCCGAAGATAAAAACTTCAAACCAATGTGCTCATCCTAGGTTAACTATTCCAACCATGCAAAATGCTGCTGGTAGCACCAGAAGTGCTCATTCTTCTCCTTGTGTGGCTGTTTCAACTGGACAAATTGCTACCATGGCCAAACAAAGTGCTCATTCTTCAACTCGGCCTGCTGTTTTGACAGTGCAGGATGCTACAGGGACCGACCATGGTGCCCAGTCTTCACCTAGGTCTGCTATTCGTATGACCAACAGTGGTATTGGGACCAACCAAAGTGCACATTCGCCTCGACTTGCTATTCCAACTAAAAATTCTCCCAAGACCACATTGATGCAAGATGAAATTATTTTTGCATCAAAAAAATTTGGAACTCAAGCCACAAAAACAGAAATAGCACAGAAAGAGAGATATACACCTGAAGCTTCTCCATCTTCTAGTACTCTTGACATCCCTGAGTCAGTGAAAAAGGTTACTGGCCCAACCAAATCAGCAAACAGGGGATCTGCCGTAAAGTCGGGGAGGAAAGGTAGGCTTCGTGTTGTACCTTCTTCAGGTTCAGTTAATGGCAGTAGAGTAAGCAAGCTAACAAGAAGTACCACACGAACAGCTAAACCAATCCTCAGGAATAAGAGTTATATTAAAAAGAAAACAAAACAGGATTCAACTTCAGTTGCTAGCAGTTCTAATACATACAATGAAGTTAAAAGGGACTTGGACCCTAGTATGACTCAACTGGTTTGCCAGAGATGCCAATGTGCTCTGAAGAATGCAAGTGATCAAGCCAATCAAGATTCCTCTGTGTCCTATGGGGCTGGTAATACTGCTGAAGTCAGGTCTACTAATGAAGATACATTTACATGTGAAGTGGACTTTACTGTGGATAACTGTAAAGGGAGCAATGCCGTTGTTGTGAAAGCAACAAAGATCACAAAATCAAGAGAAAAGGGAGAATGTTCCCAGAGTTCTAAAAGTAGCCTTGGTGAATATAGTAGTAGTACAAGCAACAGCGATGACAGCAATTTAAGCAGTTCTAGTTGTGGTAGCCGGCCTCACATGTCAAAAGATGTAAGGTGGGAAGCTATCCGGCATGTTAGGGTGCAGAATGGAGCCTTAGGGTTGAGACATTTTAGTCTCTTACAGAAGCTGGGTTGTGGAGACATAGGGACTGTTTATCTGGCTGAGCTAATTGGAACAAATTGCCTATTTGCTTTAAAGGTTATGGACAATGACTTTTTGGCAAGAAGAAAGAAGATGCCCAGGGTCCAAACTGAAAGAGAAATATTGAGAATGCTAGATCATCCTTTTCTCCCTACACTATATGCCCAGTTTACATCGGATAGTTTATCATGTCTTGTGATGGAATATTGCCCTGGCGGAGACCTGCATGTCCTTCGGCAAAAGCAGCTTGGCAGAAATTTCCCTGAACCAGCAGCAAGGTAAGATTCTTTGATGAAAGGTCCACTCGTGTTGGTTTTTACTATTAATCTTTTGATTCCTAATTGTGCATTAAACACAATCAAGAAACAAACTAATGGAAAATCTAAGGATCATTCATGTCATGTAACATACCAATTACTTCAAGATTTGCACCCTTTTGATTATTTGTGACAATTAGTTAGATTTACAATTTTGTACTCGTTGATACAAATAAGCATATTTTACTTCAGTCCATCGTAGTGCTGTGTGCTTATTGATAAGATGCCACAACACTGCCATTTCAGACAAAAAACCTCCTGTTATCCCTTTAGCTAAACACTATCATTTGAAACCAACTTTTTCTTGTTCACCACTCTCTGCAAGCTGCCTCTAATATCTGTGCTGCAGCCTTTGGCTTTGCCATAACTAAAAATAATTTTCCATAGTTTTTCAATGTCACCAAAAAATATTCAAATATTATGTGAGCTGGTGCCTCCATTCATTAATTTAGAAAAAAGGAATACATATAAATCTATCTGATCTAGTTGGAGCCATATTGTTTGCATTGTAACCTGCAACCACCATTTGATTGTATTTGTCACCCGGTCCTTCTCCTTGTTTTGTAATAGCAGTGATAGGGGTATTCATATAGGCATATATGCGTGTGTGTATGTACATATATTAGACTGTTGAATTTTTGTTCTGTCCTTACTATCAAGTTGAGTTACGTCACAAATCTTTTTTGCATTGAAATCTTTGATGCTGAAATCTGATGCAAAGATTGGGGCACGCTTTTATATATATATATATATAAATAAAATATCTGGTGATGGCCTTGGTTGGCTTATACATTTCCTATTATTAAAAAGACTTTCAACTGTTTGTTCAGGTTCTATGTTGCAGAAGTCCTCCTTGCTTTGGAGTACTTGCACATGCTTGGAGTTATTTACCGGGATTTGAAACCGGAGAACATTCTGGTTAGAGAAGATGGCCATATTATGCTGACAGATTTTGATCTGTCACTTAGATGTTCTGTTAATCCAACTCTTCTGAAATCCTCGTCATCCAATAAGGATCCTGCAAGAGTGTCTGGTCCATGTTCTGAATCTAACTGTATTCAGCCTTTCTGCATAGAACCCACCTGTCAAGTTCCATGTTTCAGTCCTAGATTTTTACCTGCTACTGCAAAAACAAGGAAGTCAAAGAATGACCCAGCAGCCCAGATGCGATCACTGCTGCAACTTGTGGCTGAGCCAACTGATGCACGATCAAATTCATTTGTTGGGACCCATGAATACTTGGCTCCTGAGATCATTAAAGGAGAGGGTCATGGAGCTGCAGTTGATTGGTGGACATATGGTATCTTACTCTATGAACTTCTATATGGAAAAACACCCTTTAAAGGCTCTGGAAACGAAGAAACAATAGCCAATGTGGTGTTAGAAAGCCTCAAGTTCCCTGATAGTCCTCTCGTTAGTTTTCAGGCAAGAGATCTCATTAGAGGGCTATTGGTAAAGGAGCCGGAGAACCGTTTGGGATCACAGAAAGGGGCAGCTGAGATAAAGCAGCACCCCTTCTTCGAGGGGTTGAATTGGGCACTTATACGTTGCGCGATTCCTCCAGAACTGCCTGAGTTTTATGATTTTGGGGTTCCCCGTTTGGTGTCCGAAAAGACCAAGTATTTGGAGTGTAATGCCACAAGAGGGCACCCTGAGTTCGAGTTATTTTAGATCAAGTTCCCTGTTGTTATAACTGTATGTTGCTTGTACAATATTGTATTTAAGGTCTCACTAGATTTTGCAATTCCGGACCTCAAAATCCTTCTTTTACCAAATACGCACTTGAAAATATTTTGCTCCTATTATCATTTCCCTTATAGTATCTAGGGCTAGATGCGAGTAGAACCTAAACATCGGTGAGCTCAAGTTTGGCTCCATAGAAAATATGTCAACTCTAACTTGGCTCAAGTTCCTTGAGGTGGAACTTGGGATAACTTGAGTTTCGATTCGATGTGTAAGTTCGGAGTTTGAAACTTAACTCTATTTGTAACTTGTGTTATTGCCTCAAATTTATGGATTGTACTTGTGGTTTGAATTCATATATGAGACTCATGACATAAATTCAAAACTCAAATTCGTGGTTTGAATTTGACATGCATTGCAACTCTATAAATATTATTTTCCCAACAAAAACACCTGAATTTATTTTACATAATCTATAATCCATGGCATGATTTTCGCACAACATGAATTTTAAAACAGTAAACTCTCAAAACACAGTTTCATTTCATAATTATAATCCTTTATCATGCAGAAGAGTTGAAAATGAAGGCTAAACTAGCATCCTTTATCAACACCAACTTCACATCATTTATAGTAAAACAAGAGAGCCATGATACACCATTGAAAGATTTATTGCATGATATCTCCATCGTCTTAGTAAATACGTGTTTGTTGTATATAACATTTCATCGTATCTTTAGAGTGTAAACACATAAAATACATTTTATATATTTACCTTATTACACATGTATTAAACAACCGCTTTGTACATTGTATTTTTAATTTTTTCTTTGACAAAAGAATAAAATAACTTTTTTTTTTATAAAACATAGAAAACCCAACCAAGCAAGAACCAACTGTATTCTTTTTCTCCCAAAATAAAGAATTTCTAATGATCTCTCTCTCTCTCTCTCTCACACACACACACACACACACACACACAAATATATATATATATATTTGCTTTGATCTTTGTTTCCCATCATCAACTCATTATTTTATCATTTAGTTTGTTGATATAAAAAAATGACAGTTTACATTGATGATCTGATTAAGATAAAGAACTTATTACTTTGTCAATATTATACCAAACCATCTTGCAATGATACATTTTGGGTTTGATTGTTTCGATTGCAAAGAAAATCTTAAAGTGTTACGATGAATTATATATTAATCCAACATAGCGCTTACACACTTTTCAATGAGTACTATATTAATAATTCTAACAAAAATTTTACAGTAGGTTAATGTCAAATTAGGTGGATTAGTGCATTAGATGCCTCGATGATTTCAAATTTAAGGATCACATGTGTTATTGTTTATTAGAGAATTTGTTCCGAAGACACTAGGGTTACTATTTATATAAAATCCTCTGATAAAACAATATAGTGAACATGCAATTAACATGCACCCATGTATTTTACCAAATTATCACAAACACTTTTAAGACATGAGATCTATCACTTCCTTTTAGCAAAGTCTTTCAGCAAGATGATAATCATATCACATTATATGTGTTTTTGGTTAAGATATTATTAAGGTTACATATGTTTTTAAATTAGTTACCATATGACATATAAGGTTTTCATGATCAAATTACACGTTGATTTTTATATCACGGTTCTAACAATTTAACATAAATAAATAAATAAATACATATATACATACATACATATTATGTATGTATGTATGTATGTATATTAAAACTATGATACAAAGTTTGAATGAATATTATCCTTAACCATACATTGCTACTCATTTTTAAGTAGGGGAACACCCAAAATATTATTAATTCTCCACTGCCCTAAACGCTCTATTCTCACTTAAATTTTTTTTTCTATCTCTTGTATTTTTGTTTGTCTATCCCAAAAAAGGTACATAAATATAAACCTTACAAGTTAGCAACAAAAATAATAAACAGAAAAAAGAAACAAAATTTTATTTATTTGAAATAAGTACAAGTACAAGAATATTTGATCTACAAGTAGATTAATGACTAAAGCAACTTAGTCTAGCAGAGTAGGTGGCATGCTTTTTTGACAAGGCCTAAATCTTCCTAGCGGAAAACAAAAGTTAAAAGATCACAAGGAAGGTCATAAATCCCTAATATCTAGATCTTCTCTTCCTTGAAGCTTCTTTCCTGATGAAGTTTCGCAAACCTTATATTCAGATCATAAAGGCATGTAAGCTCCTAAGCAAGCCTAAGGTGTGTCAAAAACCACTAGTGAAAACCTCCCTAATTTAGATGACCTATAAGGCGAAGGATCTATAGTAACCATAGTCAAAATCATTTAGGCTCACCCTATAAAAAAAGTCCTACTATGTTTAGGGAACTTCTTCATATCAAATTATCACTCCACTTGTTGAAGAATATTGTTAGGATCCCAAGTGCAAGGTATGAGACTTAGATCCCATTTTAGAAAGTATGGACAATTAATGTGGGGTTTATATGACCTTGGGCTCTCCCATATCAATAGCTAGCTTTTCAGGTATGGTTCTCCTAAGGTTCATATCATTTGGTATCAGAGTTTTCATCATCATACAACCAACAAAGAAAGAATTGAAAATTTGGAGGCTGGGCTAGGAGAACTTCAACAAGGCATGAATCGAATAGAGCTTGGTCTTGCCGACAAGTTGTGTCACATGGAAGAAACCATTACCAAGCTGTCCGAGGTCTCGCAACAATACTAATGATTGTAATGGTCAATCGTACCACAATAGAGCTGAGTTCAAAGATAATGTTAAAGGGGAATGTCAGATGTTCTCATCCAAATTAGCGAAACTTGAGTTTCCACAATTCTCAGGTGATGACCCAACAGAATGGTTCAATAAGGTTGATCAATTTTTCGAATATTAGGCCACATCAATAGCACAAAAAGTCTCTTTGGCGTCATTCCACCTTGAAGGTGAAGCTAATCAATGGTGGTAATGGCTACATCGAGCCTACAAAGAAGAAAGGTGAGAAATAACATGGATAGTTTTCAAAGAACTCTGGGCTCGTTTTGGACCCATTGACTATGAGGATTTCAATGAAGCGTTGTTAAAAGTCAAGCAGATCGATTCTTTATGAGACTATTAGAAAGAATTTGAATGATTGGGGAATCAGGTAGGAGGTTGGACTCAAAAGGCTCTAGTGGGAATGTTTATGAGAGAACTTAAGGCAGAGATAGTAGATGACATTTGTATGTTTAAACCATAGACTTTGAAGGAAGCTATTAGCCTTGCCCGAATGAAGGATGAACAAATGAGCAGGCAACAGAAAATTGTCTGACCATTTAATCCACTTGTGGTTGGCGTAACAAAAGTCAAGGTTACATCACCATTGAGACAACTTACGTGGGAGGAAATACAGAAAACGTAGAACTCAAGGTCTTTACTTTAACTGTGATGAGAAGTTTACACCTGGTCATAGGTGTTAAAGACCATAACTTCTTTTATTGGAAGATAGCACCTACAACCATTATTCCAAAGATGAGGAGGAATCTGAAAACCAAGTGGAGGCTTAACCTGAAATTTCTCTACATGCACTTTTACGATGGTCGGTCTATCGGACCATGCGCGTAACAACAAAGATTAAGCAATATGAAATGATTGTCTTAATTGACACTGGATCCACCCATAATTTTATTAGTGAAAGGATGGCCACCCTGCTGTAATTACTAGTAACACCTACCAAACCTTTCAATGTGAAGGTTGCTAATGGCCAACTGTTGCAGTGTCAAAGGAGATTTGAAAATGTCCAAGTTCTGCTTCAAGGTATTCCCTTTATCCTCACTCTTTATGCCTTACCATTGATTGGGTTGGATATGGTGCTTATAGTCCATTGGTTAGAATAGTTGGGAACAGTGGTGTGCAATTGGAAACAACTTACAATAGAATTCCAATGGAACAACCAAACTTATAAGCTACAAGGGATTGACTTACATTCAATTTATAATGCGTCAATAAAGACTATATCTAAGTAAGTGCTGCAAGGGAGCTCTATAATTGCCATTTGTCTTCAAAGCTCAGTTGAACCTTTAACGCAGGAAGTCTACCCCAAGATGCAACAGATTTTGGCAAAGTTTGTGGACTTATCAACTTGAAAGAAGGCATCGAACCTGTCAACGTAAGGCCTTACAGGTATGCCTATTTTTAAAAAGCTGAAATTGAAAACAAGTTCATGACATGATACAATTGGGGTTAATACGATATAGTACTAGTCCTTTTTCATCTCCTGTTTTGTTGGTCAAAAAAAAAGATGAAACATGGCGTTTTTATACGGATTATTATGCACTTAACGCCGTCACCATAAAAGACCGATTTCTAATCCCAACTATTGATGACATGTTTGATAAGCTTTATAGAGCTTCATATTTTGCTAAGCTCGATTTATGGGCTGGATATCATCAGGTATGAGTCCATCCCACATATGTGCATAAAACTGCTTTTCGAACACACAATGGCCATTATGAATACCTTGTCATGCCTTTTGGTCTATGTAATGCCCCATCCACATTCCAAGCTATTATGAATTCCATATTTTGCCCTTACTTACGAAAATTCGTACTAGTTTTCTTTGACGATATCTTGATCTATAGCCTTAGTTGGACCATGCATCTTGAACATGTTCAAAAAGCTTTTGAAATATTAAGGCATAATCAATTTTTCATCAAATTTAGCAAGTGTGCGTTTGGCCAACAAGAAATCGAGTATTTGAGGCATATTATAACTTCTTAAGGGGTTAAGGTGGACCAAGGAAAAATCCAAACTATGCTAAATTGGCCTAGACCTACTAATGTCTCTGAGTTGCGTGGATTTTTAAGCCTTACAGGTTACTATTCGCAAATTTGTCCGCAATTATGGCATATTAACTCGTCCTTTAACCAATCTCTTAAAAAAGGGTCAATTCAGGTGGACAGATGACGTTGAAGCCACTTTTCAAAATCTTTAACAAGACATGACCACAACGTCTATATTAGCCATGCCAAATTTCAATGAACCATTCACCATTGAATCTAATGCTTCTAAAGATAGGATAGGCGCAGTGTTAACATAACAAGGGAGACCACTAGCTTTCATGAGTCGAGCTTTGGGCATTACCAAACAATCCATGTCCACCTATGCCAAGAAATGTTAGCCATCATTTAGGCCATACAATCATGGAGGCCATATTTGCTTGGCCGAAAGTTCTATATTTAGATGGATTAACGTAGTTTGAAGTATTTATTGGAGTAGCGAATTGTGACACCTGAATAACAAAAATGGGTGTCTAAATTGCTTAGCTATGACTATGAAATTATCTACAAGCCTGGTCAAGAAATTTGTGCAGTCGATACTTTGTCAAGGGTAGCCGGTAAACCTATTCTTCATGTTTTATTTATGTCTCAAACATCATTATGGGATACAATTAAATCTATAACTAGTACTGACCTTTACATGAAAAAAATCAGAAAGTTGGCAGCAAAAAAACTAGGTAAGTCTTACTCATGATGAAACAGGATGATTTGTTACAAGAATAGAGTTTTGGTACCCCTTCATTCTAGTGTCATCCAATAACTCTTACGAGAGTTTTATGACTCACCAATAGGAGGGCATTCAGGTGTATTAAGGACGTATAAAAGTTTAGCTCAACAATTCTATTGGCCCTTCATGCATCAGGTTGTGAAAAATTATGTCGCTTCTTGTGATGTTTGCCAAAGAACTAAGTCTGAAACCTTATCACCAGCTGGCCTTCTTCAGCCATTGTCGATCCCATGTTAAGTATGAGACAATATCACCATGGACTTCATAAAAGGCCTTCCTCTTTCGAATGGTAGAGACACCATTCTTGTAGTTATTGATCGCTTGAGTAAATCAGCACACTTCCTAGCATTATCACACTTTTATACTGCAAAAATGGTGGTAGAAAAATTTGTTGAAGGAGTTGTTAAACTTCATGGCATGCCACGTTCCATTATAAGTGACCGTGACAGAGTGTTCATCAGTCATTTTTAGCATGAGTTTTTCAAGATGTCAGGAACACAACTGCAAGTGAGTTTCGCCTATCACCTCTAAACGGATGAGCAATCAAAAGTGGTGAACCGCTATATCGAACAATACCTTTTAAGCTTTGTTTATCAACAACCACGTAAGTGGCTTCTTTACCTTCCATGGGCAGAGTATTGGTACAATATTACCTATCACATATCTGTTGGAATGACTCATTTCTAAGGTTTATATGGTAGACTACCTCCGACAATTCCCCATTACCATGAAGAACTAGCCTCGTACATGAAGTCAACTATGCTCTAACTTCTTGAGATGTTCTTCTCAGATAACTAAAGGATAATTTGATTGCGCTAAGGAATAGAATGAAGCAACATGCTGATTCCAAGTGGTGGGACATTGAATACCAAGTTGGAGATTGGGTTTATCTCAAGCTTCATCCTTACTACCGATAATTTGTCTTCAAACGAGCTTATCAAAAGCTTGCTAGCAAATACTATGGCCCATACCAAATAGTAGAACGAGTTGGAAAAATGGCTTATAAACTTAAACTTCCACAAAGAGCCCGCATCTATCCGATTTTTCATGTGTCACTTCTTAAACAAAAAATTAGTGATAATGTCTTAGTTGGTACTGAATTACCACCTATGGTGGATGATGGTGATATTGTTGTGGAACCAGAGACCATTTTGGATACACGCTAGATCAAAAGGGGTTCCAAGGTTGTTAAGGAAAATTTGATCAAGTGACGTAAACTTCCTGCTAAGGATGTGACATGGGAAAACTCTCAAGAAGTGTGAGATAAATTAATGAACCTTGAGGACAAGGTTCCAGTTAAAGGGGGAGGTATTATTGATGAGCCAAAGAGGTCCAATAGAGTGTCTATGAAAGATCCAAAATACCTTGATTATGGGGTTTATATGGCTTTGAACTCTCCGATCTCAATAGCTAGCTTTTGAGGTATGGTTCTCCTAAGATTCGTATCAAATATAACTTGGTATTAGTCAAATGAACCAAAGTAGGATTTAAAACAAGTAAGACAAACAAGAAAATCTACTAGAAACTTCAACAAAATTCACTGTTGGGTTATCTTTGTTGAAAAGATATAAGTCTAAAGAAATAAGAAACTTCTGAGAAGATACCTTAACGCTATCTCAAGGGACTTCTTCACCCTTAGTGTAGCTTAAGACTCAATGGGAAAATAAACTCTCTTGTGTTGTCCATTGAGAAGAAGTTAAACCAAAGATTGAAGAGGGAGTTGACGTATAAGTCCACTTTAGGATTGTAAAGGTTCATAGAAAAATAATGACTTGCCCATGTAAAGAAAGTAATTGTTGTGAACAACACCACCACCACACTTGGGGAAGTGCTTAATAGCAACAAATACAATGACATTTGGACATGAGCCACCTACAAGAATACATGAGAAACTATTCTAAAGACCAATATGAACATCTTCTTATTCTTTGGAAGTTTTAGACTTCAAACTTCAATCCTTCATCAAAGTCAAAGGAAAATAGTCAATAATAACTTGCAAAGCATTTAGAGAAACAACTCATAGAAAACTTTCACTCTAGACTCCTTTTATAGTCAAGGAATATCCATCATGATTGTTCAAATGGCTCTTAAACATGTGTTGATCATCCTGTGATGCAAGCAATGCAATTCTAATCATATTATACAAGAAAGGTGAAGGATAAGATTGAGACACCATTCAACACTCATGATAACGCCAACTTACATTATCTTAAAAGATACAATGAGATCTCTGTGAAACAAAATATTCTTGAAGTATTTCACGCACTCCAAGAATTGGGGGGAAAATATTATGCAATCAAACTAAACACTCCAAAGTTAACCATCGAAACATAGTCAAACATAGTAGACAATGATCAACCAATGATCTCTTATGCTTGAAGCCCACAATGGAATGAAGACTCAAACATCATGACAAGAAACCAATGATTAGATGATACGAAATCTATAATTTATAAATAAAAGGTTGTTCTGCGATTATCGAAAGAGGGGTCTAATCATATTCCATATGCAACATCTTCATAAAGGTTATCCAACAAAAAGTTAACTTTCATACAAATAAAATGTCATTGATATAGATATAACTTCATTTATTTGAATTCAAAATCATCGTTCAAGGCTCTTAAAAAAAGAAGGATTTTCTACAATTAAAAAAAAAAAGTGTATATAAGGAGGAAAAGAAAGGAGAAGGAGAAAAAAAAAAAAAAGGAAAACAAATAGAACACTAGAGATATTATATTTTATTATATCATTCTTGTATTACATCAAAACTAATGAAAAATATTATAGATGTAAATATTCTGATCATTGGGTTGAACCATATGAAAACTCTATTATTATATCTATTGCTCTACGATACTTAATTAATATTATCAAATACTCTCATGCCCGTAGTACATTTAATTAAGTTTTTTTAAACTTTAATTATCATTATCGTAACTCATTTTGGGTGAACTTAAAATTATGTATGTTAGTTAATGATGAGAAATTGTATCAAAATATAAGTTTACGTTGAACATTTGATTTTTTTTTAGCTCTATGAAATGTCTCACCATATTTTAATGTTAACATTAATTTTATTAAATAATATTTTAAATGATTTAATTATGACCCATATTCTTGTGTTTACTGCAACTCTACAGTTTCTTTCTTCACTATAAAAAGCCTTGATTTGTGTACCCGATGACGCAAACCAACTTCCTCTGCTAGCTGGTTTTACATTTATTTACTATTTTGTTGCTCTTGTTCTTGAATATTTTCACAAGAATTTGTTGAATTAATAGAATAACAATCCTAGAGGTCAACACTTTGTTCACGTGTCTCTCGAAAACTTCACGGTCTAATCGCCGGTCCATTCACAATTCGCTACTTAATAAATTATAACTCATACTTTGTAAATCAGTAACACTATCATAGCATTTAATAAACGTTTACTTTCTTTAATTATTTATATGTAATTAGGCCGAAAGACTTATACCCACCCAATGTTTAGTTTACTGTCAAACTTATATTTACTAATTTTTAAAAATTTAAATATTTATTTATCAATTATTAAAACTAATTAAATTTGGTAATATTAAAGTTATATTTATCATTTAATTCATAAAATTAAAAAAAAAAAAATTTCGTTTCTCCACTTTAGTTTAAAAAATTTATAATTTTTTTTAATCTAGGTTTTAAAAAAATTTATATTTTTCTCTTTAAGGTTTATTTTTCTTTTTTATATTTTTCTCTTTCTCTCCGATGTTGAGTAAAGTTTCTTCAGTTCAATTTGACGTAAATATGACAATCTCTTTTATCTTATCATGTCGAAGTCTTCTTTTGAGACAGATCTTGAAAGGCTGACCAAAGGCAAAAGGTTTTGACCGAAGATTGTATTATCAATTCACCATCTGTATATGATAAATGAATTAATGATGTAATAAACATTTAATTGTGCTATGTCCACTTGGTGTCTCAATACCCAATTTGTCATTTCAAAAAGGATTTTATAGGAACAATTAATTTTCAATTTCAATACATAGGTTTTATTGTTTCAATTTTCCCTTTTTTTAATTTTAAAAATGTTATTAAACATATTCTCAAATAATAAAATATATATTTTTATTTTAATTTATTATAAAATGAAATTAAGGATTAGTTTAGGATTTTAGCTTTTAAGTTTCGGCTTATTTTTTAATGTGTTTGATGAATGCTACTTTTAGAATTGCTGTAATTTTTAAATTTTGTGTTTAGTAAATTACAACATAAAACTAGTTTCGAAAATAATCTATTTTTACTTTCGAAATTCTTTTATAAATTTAATTATTTTATTATCACATTTTTGCTATAACTTAAGATTTAATTATTTTTTAAATTACAATAATCCAAAATAATCTATTGAACATATAAATAGGTAAATGAGAGACTTAAAATCTTCCTATTTTTATGGGGAGAAGAAAGTTATTCTTGATCCCCCATTACATGTATTTATGTTTTTGAAGAAAGTCTTTATCTCTAAATTTAATTTAAAGAATAAATTCGGAAAATAATGGATGGATGTAACATGGGTGCCCACCACACCCAACCCAAGTCACTTCATCTAGTTGTACTCGTGTCAAATACTTATTCCAATAACTGAATGGAAAGGCTATCTAGAAGGAAAAGGAATTGTGGTTTGTCTGAACCCAGAAATTTTGTTTAGTGAACATTATCATTCCTATGAGGTACACAATAAAAATACAAATTTCTTTATATAATTTGATATAATAGTATTTATTTAAAAGATTTTAAAATAAAAAAATAATTATATCATTAATCATAAATTATCAACCCAATTTTTATTTTGATAAGTTTATATAATTTATTTAACATATAATTTTATTTTTTATAAAAAATATTATTATATATATAAATAAATTATAAAAACTTATTTATATAATTTAATGTGAAACAATTAGGCTATTATATATATTTTACAGAGCGTTAAAACGAAAAACAAGAAATGGATTTATAGACCAACAGCCTCTAAAAATTTCTATTACGCCTTTACGAAACATGGACAACAGTGTTACAAAAATATTTTCCTGGACCAAATAATCATAGTAAGAAATATGGTACGAAAATGATATTATACATTCTAGATGTTCCTTCCTTCTTTGACGAAGAAAAATATGGCATTCAATGTTCAACTAATCATCGGGAAGCCGCCATCAACGAAACTTACAGTGACTAGTCTTCAATATTTGTCAAGTCAAGCGGCGGTGTCTTTGCCCTCCTCACTGCTTCGTTATAAGCTCCCTAATTTCTCTTCTCATTCTCGTAAACAAATCTCCACCTCCATCTGTAATCCATTCTTTATTCAAAAAACAAAAATTATCTCATCTGGTGATGAATTTAGTTCCTCTTCATAAAAGATTTTCATAATTTAGTTAGTTAACCATTTTCTTTTGCTAGATTATACACCGACATTTGCAGTAGTGATTGAATTAATCAATAAATTGTGGCTAAAATGGCTGCCGCTTTTGCTGAAGAAGATCTAGCGAGGACGATGAGCAGAACAATGACTCGTCGCCCGACGATGCGGTCGGGGAGTCGGCGGAACTGGATGGCATCGGCGAGTCTGGCGTCCGCAAGCATCCGAGAGGCGTGGAATTCACAAACAAATGTGTTTACGCAGAGCCAACGGCAGGATGATGAAGAGGAGCTGAGATGGGCGGCAATCGAACGGCTGCCAACGTATGATCGGTTGAGAAAGGGGATGCTGACGCAGGTTCTTGAGAATGGGAAGATTGTGCACGATGAGGTTGATGTGACAAGATTCGCCATGGAAGATAAGAAGAAACTGATGGATAGTATATTGAAACTGATTGAAGTTGACAATGAGAAATTTCTAAACAGACTTCGAAACAGAACAGATAGGTAAATTGAATTGAATTGAATTGAATTGAATTTTTATAATAATAAATGAGATTAATTTCAACTTTTGGTTAATTTTTTCTTTCTTATAGAGTGGGAGTTGAAATTCCAAAAATTGAAGTTCGATTTGAGAATTTATCAGTTGAAGGAGATGTCCATGTTGGAAGTAGAGCACTTCCCACTCTGCCCAATTCTGTTATTAATGCAATCGAGGTAAACTTTTTATTATTTATGATTTTGAATAAATTTTTAAACTATTTTGATAAATAGAAAATATATATATATTTGTTAGGCATGGCCATGGCCATGGCATGGCATGGCATGTTCATGAAGGTGAAGCCATAATTTAATATTTTGTAGAATATTGTTTAAGAAATTACGTGCCGTCAACGTCGAAAGTGGATAACAAAATTTCCTTTGCGTTAATTTTCCGAGAATGTCGCCATCCCTTACGTTTAAAACGGACAAAAGAGCATTACAGAAATCCTCCAGCTAATAACACTTTTGCTATTAAAATTCTATTGAAATTGAAGAAATAACTATTTTCATTTTTTAAATTTGAAAAATTTATTCCTATTTTAAAGTTAAATTAAAAAAATTCATTATTATAAAATTATTTAATATTTGCACTATTATGGTTGTAAGCAGATTAACTCTATTATTATTATTATTATTATTTTAGTGTTAAAACTAAGTCTTGACTTTGGAATAAATTTAAATGGGCAATTTTTAATTTGTGAATGCAATCGTATAAACGGCCACAATGACAGACAAGAGTCCTAATATTCAGTAATATTAATATTACATTTATGATTATCCCAACCCAAGCGTCTCTTAATATATGAAAAACCTTGTAAAAATAGGCCAAACAACTTATTTCTACCCAGAGTATATTCTAATATTAAGTTTTTACCTCTTATTTTTTTAAATCTTAAACACTCATTCATAAAAAGTTAAATCTATTAGTTTTAAAGACAAAATTATCATTTTATCTATAATATTAAAAATAAATTAAAATTTAATCTCTTACCTCTTCTTTCCCCAAAAACGCTAAAAATTAAAAGTTTGTTCTAGGGTAAGTTTTAAAAAATGACATTCCCTTCCTAGGGTTTAGTTTTTAAACTTCGATGTTATTGCCAATGGCCGCTACCTTTCGAAGCTTTCTCTCCCTCCAACAATCTCTCTCCACTCAATTGAATATTCGATCGATATCGAATGAGGCTTGGGAGAAAAAGAGCTTTGCTAGAAAGACAAAGATTTTCATCTCTCAAGCCTCATTCGATATCGATCGGGTCTCCAACTAAGTGGAGAGAGATCACTGGAGAGAGAGAAAACTTCGAGAGGGAGAGAGTGCCGACAATGGTATCAGAGATGATGTCAGAGTTTGAAAACTAAATTCTCAGAGGAAAAATATTATTTTTTAAAACTTGACTTATGGGAGAAATATTTAATTTTTAGGGTTTAAAAGAAAAAAATAATAAAATTTTAAGGGTTAGAGTTCTCTTAATTTTAACTATTTATAAATTAATAAATAAAATTTTTAAAATTAAAGAATGAAAACTTGATAGATTTGAGGATATTTTGGGTGGAAAATAGTACTAAATAACAGATGCTTTCGGCTCACATAAAAAACACCTACTGTAAATTTTCCTTTTACATACATTTTAAATACAAAAGATCGGAATCAGCAAACCTTTCAACTTTCATATTGCAGCTCAAATTATCTTATTTGCTAATACCATGAAGCATATGTATTTAAGATTTTTCTCACTAATTATCCATGTCCGATTTTAATTTACAAAGCCCAGTTCTTTTCTTATTGTAATCTAAACTTGTAGATTTTAGAGCCTTTGTTTTTTAAGTTGGAAGTGTTTAAATTTTGTAAATAGAAATGAGACAAGTTGAAATTTGGATGGGTGGAAAATCTCTCCCTGGATACTAAAGTTTTTGATTTTTCATGGCATATAGAGCGCTCTGGGTTCAGTTCGTCTTGCTCCATCAAAGAAAAAAAAAATCCAAATTCTTAAAGATGTTAGTGGAGTCCTCAAACCATCAAGGTATGATATTTAATTAATCAAATTATAACTTATTTTTGCAGTATCATTAACTAACTAAAATGGTATTAATAATAATTGATTATGTATTTTTCAATTTCAGGATGACCCTTCTTCTGGGTCCTCCAGCCTCTGGGAAAACAACATTGTTGCTCGCTCTTGCAGGCAAACTCGATAAGGAACTGAGGGTTAGCTTCTTATTTCCTGCCTACATTACTTGTTTGCGTGTAACTTTGTTGTTAATTGAGATAAGTTGAACAGACATCTGGAAAAATTACCTATTGCGGACACGAATTGCACGAGTTTGTTCCTCAGAGGACTTGTGCATACATCAGTCAACATGATCTTCACTATGGAGAGATGACAGTGCGCGAGACATTGGATTTCTCCGGCCGCTGTTTAGGTGTTGGCACCAGATATGATATGCTGGCAGAGCTTTGCAGAAGAGAGAAAGAAGCAGGAATTAAGCCAGATCCTGAGATTGATGCTTTTATGAAAGCCACGGCAGTGGTGGGTCAAGAAACTAGTTTGGTTACAGATTATATTCTCAAGGTTTGTTCTCCATTGCAAGTTTGCTCTTTTGTTTATTTATTTTCTTGTACCTTGTTTCAAAGACCTTACATTTTAGAAACATTAACAGATTCTTGGCTTGGATATATGTGCTGATACTATAATTGGTGATAACATGAGAAGGGGTGTTTCTGGTGGACAAAGGAAGCGTGTAACTACTGGTATGCTTCCCAAGAGAAGTCCTCCTGATATTCTTGTTTGTCACATATAACTTTTTCCTACAGTAGCAGCTTGTTCATTGCCAACAGCTTCAACCCTGATTTTACATCTTCATATCTACTCTAATTTTGGATGTAATCTTTACAATTGTGAGTGCAGGAGAGATGTTGGTGGGACCAGCAAAGGTTCTTCTAATGGATGAGATATCAACAGGACTGGACAGTTCAACCACTTTTCAAATTTGCAAGTTCATGAAGCAAATGGTTCATATTATGGATGTTACCATGATGATTTCTCTTCTTCAGCCAGCGCCGGAGACATATGATCTCTTTGATGATATTATCCTACTATCAGAAGGTCAAATTGTCTATCAAGGTCCACGGGAGAATGTCCTTCAATTCTTTGAATACATGGGTTTTAAATGCCCAGACAGAAAAGGAGTTGCTGACTTTCTGCAAGAAGTAACTTCCAAGAAGGACCAGGAACAGTATTGGTTTAGGAAGAACCAACCTTACAGTTTTGTTTCGGTTTCTGATTTTGTTGAAGGTTTCAAATCTTTTCACCTTGGCCAGCAGATTGACTTAGATCTTAGAGTTCCTTTTGACAAATCTAAAGCCCACCCTGCTGCATTGGTGACAGAAAAGTATGGCATTCCAAATCGAGATTTGTTCAAGGCATGTTTTGCGAGGGAGTGGCTGCTAATGAAGCGTAATTCTTTTGTTTATATATTCAAGACTACCCAGATAACGATTATGTCATTAATAGCCATGTCCGTGTTCTTTAGAACAGAAATGAAACCGGGCACTTTCTTTGGTGGAACTAAATATTTTGGAGCGTTGTTCTTCAGTTTAGTTAATGTGATGTTTAATGGGATGGCAGAACTTGCAATGACTATTATGAAGCTTCCTGTCTTCTATAAACAAAGGGATCACTTATTCTACCCTGCATGGGCTTTTGCTTTACCTATATGGATCCTTAGGATCCCTTTATCGATTTTGGAATCAGCTATATGGATCATTCTGACATATTATACAATTGGGTTTGCTCCCTCTCCAGGCAGGTAAAGTAATTCATCTAGTTCCAATCAGTCCATATTAATCACCTACCAAACACTATTAGATATTAGATTGTAATTAGTTTTTCTATGATTTGGGTTCTGTCATACCTGAAATTAGAACTAGATCAGCTACTAGAGTTCTTCTGTTAACAGTCCTTTTACTTTCTCTTTTGTAGGTTTTTCCGACAATTCTTGGTATTACTTGGTGTACATCAGATGGCTCTGTCCCTCTTTAGGTTTATTGCTGCTCTTGGAAGAACAGAAGTTCTATCAAAGTTGCTGGGTACCTTCACCTTGCTAATGGTTTTTCTGCTTGGAGGATTTATTATTTCCAAAAGTGAGAATATAACCCTATTTGCTGTGCTATTTATTTTTAATTTTTTAGCACAAGCTGTTAAATTCAATTTATTGTGCTTGATATTGGATAGTAAATATTTGTGATACTTTTTCTTTAAGCAAGGATTAATTTTAGAAATCTTTTGCTTTTTTTGCCTGTAGATGACCTTGAGCCATGGATGAAGTGGGCATACTATATGTCTCCTATGATGTATGGACAGAATGCTCTAGTTATGAATGAATTTCTTGATAAAAGATGGGCCAAAGTAAGTTCTGTTATGCTTGGATCATCTTCTTTTTGTCACATTGCAGTTTTCAACTAACTAAACCATGCTGTATCTGTTTTCCTGTCCTTGAACTCATCAGAAAGATCTTTTAAATATCTCATGCAGGCCTATAATGCCACCGGCAGTGATGCACATACAGTAGCAGAAGTACTTTTAAACACTAGAGGCTTCTTTACCGATGGGTATTGGTTTTGGATTTGCATTGCAGCGCTTTTTGGATTTTCTCTACTCTTCAACATTTTATTCATTGGAGCATTGACTTATTTGAGTCGTAAGTTATAAATAATTTCACCTCTGGATATCTTGTACATTGTTCAAGTTTCAATATTTGATTAACATTTCTTCTTGTATTGGAATTTCTTTTCAGCTTTTGGTGAGTCAAAAGCAACTGTCATAGAGGATAATGGAGGCAAGAAGAAAAAGAAGCAAGCCTCTGAGGAACATGGTGTAGAAGGTTAACATTTTTTCTGTTTCCTATTTTTCCTTGCGAGCCTTGTTAATTATGTTAAAATGTGGATCATAGAAGGGCCAGCAACTATTTTGTCTGCATTAGAAATTATGCATGTCACAACACTGTAGGTATAAACTCTTTAAAAGCCTTTGCCCACCTCCTAAAGATTTGAACAGAAAATAATACTGAGTTGATGAACATATATATAGTTATGTTCCAAAGCATGTATGGAAAAGTAGAATATATCAATAATTGGCATTCAATTTATGTCTGATAGCAAACTGATCTTTCAGATTGTTATGTCTCGCTCTTGTGGAAAATATATTATTCATGAACTCTGTGTAAACTCAGTTGATGTTATATTCCTTTAATGTATTGACTTTGACAATCAATTACAGGTATTAACTCGACAATGAAAAGCTCATCCGAAATGGTCAACCTTGCTGACTCCAAAAGAGGAATGGTTATGCCCTTCCAACCCCTTTCACTTGTATTCAACCATGTGAACTACTATGTGGATATGCCTGTTGTAAGTCATTCATCTCCAAGCATATATTTATCTCAAATATTTATATAGACTTTGTTTGTCCTAGAAGCTTCTTTGGTGATTAAAACTAATGCTGTACATTTCTGAAACCAAAACCAAATTTCCATGTCATTAAAAACCTGTAAATCTTATCATTTTACTACAAAATTAAGTAATTAACACTTAAAATTTCTGGTCAATGATAAGCTACCCCAAAGATCAGCGTGAGCAATGAAGTAAACACTAGTAACTAGGCTACTTGGCCTCTATATCTCTTCCGAGCTATAGCACAAAGTCATGGAATTTGGGAGATCATTCGAGAACAATAATGTATTGTCATTTGTACAACATTTAACATTTTTCAGTTAACTACCTCTAAAAAGTTAGAATGGCTTCTTTTAAGTACATAATGTAGCTAAATATTTTTTTTTTAACATTGTTTATTGTCATGTAAATGAATGCTTTTGTTGAAAATGTTTTGATTGTCACAAGCGTATGCTGAGATGAGTTAATTATCATCGCTTGCCAGGAAATGAAGACTCAAGGGGTTGAAGAAGATCGTCTTCAACTGTTACGAGATGTTAGTGGTGCTTTCAGACCAGGGGTATTGACGGCACTAGTAGGTGTAAGTGGTGCAGGGAAGACAACTCTGATGGATGTCTTGGCAGGAAGGAAGACTGGAGGGTATATTGAGGGAAGTATTAGCATTTCTGGCTACCCAAAGAACCAAGAAACATTTGCACGTGTAAGCGGTTATTGTGAGCAGAATGACATTCATTCACCTCATGTAACTGTATATGAATCACTTCTATACTCAGCCTGGCTTCGTCTTCCTTCAGAAATAGATACAAAATCACGGAAGGTAGGTTGAAATTACAGTGTAATAATATGTTCTCACACTCTGAAGTTACCTTTCTTCTTCCTATAACCATATTTTGACCTATTAGCTAATGATTCCATTGTAATTTAATTCACCTAACTGTGTCATGCAGATGTTTGTCGAAGAAGTTATGGACTTGATAGAGCTCAAACCATTGAGGAATGCTTTAGTTGGGCTTCCAGGTATAGATGGCCTTTCAACAGAACAGAGAAAGAGGTTGACAATAGCTGTAGAGCTGGTTGCTAACCCCTCTATCATCTTCATGGATGAGCCAACATCTGGTCTTGATGCTAGAGCAGCTGCCATTGTCATGCGTACCGTGAGAAATACAGTGGATACGGGAAGAACTGTTGTGTGCACCATTCACCAGCCAAGCATAGACATTTTTGAAGCGTTTGATGATGTAATGCTAAATTTTTTATAGACTTTCCTTAGGGTTGTTTTATTCATCTATGATGATTGTATTTAACATGCAAGTGGGATTTATGCTTATTGCAGCTACTCTTGATGAAACGAGGTGGACAAGTCATTTATACTGGACCCCTTGGTCGCCATTCTCACAAACTCGTAGAATATTTTGAGGTGAATATTTCTGTTATGTTGTCTGGAAGATTGGTTCTGTTAACAGCCAACACACCGAAAACAGACTCTAATCATTTTAATTTCATGTCCCCTCACGTAATTTTCATTTTACTTTAGGAAAATTTCTTAAAGAGTTCTTGGATTCTTAATTGCACTGATGCCTAATATTTATTACCTGTTTCAGGCTATCCCAGGGGTTCCTAAAATTAAGGATGGATACAATCCAGCGACATGGATGCTTGAGGTCACTGCTCCTTCGGTTGAGGCTCAAATGGGTGTGGATTTTGCTGAAATCTATGCCAACTCCTCTTTATATCAGTAAGTTTGGGTGTCATAGTTTTACATTTATTTGACTTATTTCCACATAGATTAGAATTCCAAGCATTTTTCTGAATGATTTGACATACTTTCAGGAGGAATCAACAACTTATCACAGAGCTTAGCACTCCAGCTCCGGGATCCAGTGATCTCTTTTTCCCAACCAAATACTCACGATCCTTTTTTACTCAGTGCAAAGCTTGCTTCTGGAAACAATTTTGGTCTTACTGGAGACACCCTGAATATAATACCATCCGGTTTATACTTACGATATGTATTGGCCTTCTTTTTGGTCTCGTCTTCTGGGACAAAGGCCAGAAAACGTAAGTCAACTTTTCCCTTTTTTTTAATTAATTGGTTATGTAAAATGGGCCCCAAGAAAAACCATACATGATTTTTTCTAAAATTTTAGATAATTTTCATACAATTTAATTAACCAATGATAAAATCTCTTTGTTTAGCAATCAGTTGGATTCAGGTGTCTTGCTTGTTTAAAGAATGGATGAAAGCCTCCTCTCTTTTGCATAGCTATTCAATGTTTAACTCATCTAGATGAAAATATAGAAATTTGACATTTGCATGGACCTTGATTTATTTATTTACTTATTTTGTGCAGATCCAATCAGCAAGATTTGATAAACTTTTTAGGAGCTGTTTATGCTGCTATGACATTCCTCGGAGCTTCCAATGCTACCAGTGTGCAGTCTGTTGTTGATATCGAGAGGACAGTTTTTTACCGTGAAAGAGCAGCTGGGATGTATTCTGCGCTACCTTATGCATTTGGTCAAGTAAGAAATCTCATCTCTTTATAAGTTACATCTGTTTTGTCTCTTCCCTTTCTAATGGAACATAAAACAGGAGCTTATTGCTTTCAAACTAGAAAATGCAAATCAAATAATCGAGAGAAATTCCATTTTAAACCCAAACCTGGAAAGCATTTATGTACATTGTGTTGTTAGAAGGTAAAGTGCATTTGATGAAATATGAATAATTGAGTAAATAACTTTTCTCCAATTTTCCAGGTTCTCATAGAGATAATTTATGTGGTAGTTCAAACTATCATCTACACTCTTATCCTCTACTCCATGATTGGATTCGAGTGGCAGGTGGATAAATTCTTCATGTTCTTCTACTTCATATTCATGTGCTTTATCTACTTCACATTGTATGGGATGATGGTTGTGGCATTGACTCCGGGCCACCAAATCGCTGCCATTCTTATGTCCTTCTTCCTAAGTTTGTGGAACTTGTTCTCTGGTTTTCTGATTCCTCGAGCGGTATGTGACTTAAAACTAAATAAATTTTCTGCTTTGAGATACCTATCAACTTCAATGCAAGGATTGTACATCCAAATTCTTTTCAATATTTTTAACTCATTCACAGTTTTCCCATAACATTAAGATTTGCTTCAGAAACATTTATCATGTGTGAATTATAACTAGCTTGAAATTCTAGTACTTTTCATTTATGTTCAGCATATTTCTATTTCAATATCATTTACCTCTTGCATAAAAATTCACAAAAACTCCTCACATATGTTGCAGCAACTTCCTGTGTGGTCAAGGTGGTACTACTGGCTTTCTCCTGTTGCTTGGACCATCAATGGCCTTGTGACTTCTCAGTTGGGTGACAATGGTGAGACTGTAATTCTTCCAGCAGGAACTTCAACAACAGTGAAACAATACCTCAAAGACAATTGGGGATATGACTATGATTTCCTTCCTGTGGTTGTGGTTGTCCATATGGCATGGGTTCTTGTTTTCTTCTTTGTGTTTGCCTATGGCATCAAGTTCCTCAACTTCCAGAGGAGATGACGATCTTCAATCTCGAATCTCTTGCACTTGTATGTTAGTTTTTAGAGTTGTATACATAAAACATTAAAATTTTTTTCATGTAATTAGTGTGCTATGGGGAAGCAAGAATTTTCCTGTATTATTATCTGTTTTTCAATTTTATTCTTTATTCCTGATTTTTTTTTAAGTATGTGGCTGTAATTATAAATCTATCTTTACCCTGACAGGGCCTTGTTGCCAAGGAAAAGGCAAAAGTTCAGAGAATTCGACTTTTGATGGAAATCTGTGGTGATAAACTTCTGATCTTCTATGTTAGCAGTCTAATGCTTATTGTGTTGTTCATTGTATTAATGTTTTCAGTGCCAGACCTCTAACATCAACTTAGTGAAGGGGGTGATTCAATTCAACAAGTGGTCAAACCAAACTATTTAAAATATTATTTAAAATAATTTTGTATAATTAATTTGTAAAAATATAATTCAAGTTGATTTAATATATAAATAAATTTGGTCTAATGACACACACACTATTAATTGTTGAGGTGCAAACATTTCTTTAAATTTTTTATATTGATGTCAACTCTCGAGTTTGATTGGGCTAAACTCTTAGGCAAATCATAATCTAGGATGGTTCTAACAGTTGAATCGTGATTCATCCCGGTCCAACTTCCAATCTAGTTTTAAGGCAAGCTTGGAGCTTGGGTTTCGACTAGTTTAAATCCATTCATTATATAAAATAAGATAGCTTTCATAACAATTTTTATTGTATCTCTATATGTATACTAAGGATCCATTTGGGACATGTGATTGGATTGGATTTGGATTTGATAGGATATGTTATCATAGGATTGGAATGGAGTATTAATAGTTTTGTCTTGTATTTGATATTAGGATTTGACTATAAATAATCATATTCTATATTTGCTATTATTGATGCAATTTCTCATCATCAACTGATGTATGCAATTTAGAGTATTATACAAGACAAACTATGAAAGCATGAATTAGAATATGAGAAGACTTGAGTTGGTCTACTATGAGTTTGTAAGAGGATAAGTTGAGATAAAAAGGAGAATAAATGCGACACATGATTTTTTATATGGTTAGACCCGATGATCAAATACTTACGTTTATGATATTTCCATTAATTTAAGTGTAGTACGAGAATATTACAAGTTGGCGCTTATAGTTGTAGTGTTTAGTGTAACAATGTTTTTCTCTTTTGTTTTTCTTTGTTGTCTCTCTCTTTCCCTTTACTTCTCCTTACTTTGTCTATTTATATACAAGACTTTTAGAGGGAAAAGTACATTTGAAACTCCCTTAAATTAAGATCTTAATATGCATTTCGAATTTAAATGAAAGAGAAATATGCTTAAATCCATAACATCTTATTATAGGAAAAGTTAAAGTCTTGCCGGATAAGCGTTATGAGGATGTTATGTTGTTGAATTTGGATGGATCTTTTTCTTGATAAGATTATAATTGTGCTCTTGACTTCCTTCACTTCATGAGTTGTAGAGTTAGTTGCATGGTCGCTAGCCACTTGTTGAGATGTTTGTGCTTTAAATAGGATTTCATTGAGTTACAAATTTTGGGCCAGAGTATTGCTTAGTCGCTATCTGTTGGTTGTCGTTGTTGGTTGCACTTTGAGGGTTGACTTTGGGGTGAGATTTTTATCGTACAACAACTATTCCTTGTGCAAAAAAGACTTCAAGAATCCTCTACCAAGTGGAGCTCTTATTATATGTTTTAGATTACACAAGTTGGTGTTGTCATAATTCCATATACCTTAAGTATAAAAGAAGACTTGGAATTTTGATTTCCCATAAGGTTTTTTTCTTAACTTTCCTTTGAAAATGTCTTGTAAGTTGTTATTAGTCTTTTCCTTTAGAATCATATGAAGGGAAGAAGTTTAGAGTCTGAGACTTCTATGGAAGAGGAAGAAATTGTTAATATATGCTCTATGTAACACCCCTCTCCAAAAACATATCTCTACATGGAATAAGACCTGAAAGACATGTATGACTTGACTTTTTAATTTTAAAACCAAGAAATCAAGGCATGGTAATAAATACTTAAATGTGCAAAAAGGTGAAACTCATAATATTAACTGAAAGCCTCATATATTGATTTCGTAAAATAAAAGAAATGTTTAAAACTCGATTTGAATAGTCATTGTGCATAAACAATTATAAAACTGTAACTTAATGTCATAAATACATAAATATAAAAAGATCTAAAAAATGACTATTATACCCTTTGCCCTTGCGTAGCTGTTCTACTGGACCGCTAGCTTTTCTTTATGCCTTATTACTCACCTCTACTTGTAAAATAACATAAAAGGAGTGCGTGAGTGAAAACACTTAATAAGTCGGTAATCTCTTAGCACCTTGAATAATAAGTAAATATGATAAACCTGAGATTCCATTTGTGAATTTGGATATGATCATAACTCGACACCTTTGTGCCCTGACATAGGCCATCCATAAATATTACAAAAGCCTAAGTTAAAATTGACATATCTGATGCCCTAGTGAGAATGTAAGACACTTGGCATGTCACTATCTATTGTGCCTTAAACATATTCCATACAGCTTATTGGGTTAGCTAACTGGGATATCTTGGTCACACGGGAAGATTTGGTCATAGTCCCTCTCTTACCACATATGCTAGTTATAAAACTACTGTTTAAACCATCTTGGATGACCCCTACCATGGGTACGTATGTGATATATCTCGGTAACCACATGAAGAAATATTTGAAAGCCACAATCCTTTACCATGCACACCTGAGCTGAATTAAACTGAGTGGCTATGCGTCTTGGCATTGAGTACATAATGCATCTCATGAGTATCCAACCTTATTGCTTTCATGTACATTGCCATTTTTGCACATAGTTGGTGGCTATTTAGATGTGTACCACTCTTCTTAACTTTTCTGAATTTTGACCTTGATCCAATTCGGTTAGGGTTTTGTGTCATCTTGTTTTTCTTGTAAGGTTTCTTATTCTTTTCTTTACTTTTTCTTTCCCTTTCCTTGCACTTGTACAAAGGGCAAAATAATCTTTTACTGCCTACACGGGTATGTGCCTAATGTACATCGCTGTGTCCATTTATTTAAACACATTGTCCATTTTTGAAAAGTCACATATAAGTGTGTGTCCTATACCACATGACCGTGTGTGCCCTTCCTTAGAACGAGCACGTGAAAATTATGAAATTTTCTATTTTTCTTGAAGGACAAACGAATATGTAAGAGACCATACATAGCTGTGTGTCACAATCTGAAAATTGGAACGTCTACGACTTCTACATTTTCTAGCTAACTTAAGCAATCCTACACATAATAAAAGTCTCAAACCTCATTTTTAAGCATCCTAAATTGATTCATATAATTGTAAAAACATAAACATGATCAACACAATAAATCCTAACCATTATCACCCTCAATCTAACTGGATTAACTTAATATCATAACCCTAGAGCATTCAACTGTATAGCTATGTTTATAAACATTAATGACCATTTTCCTTAAACTAAAATCACATATACAGACACAAAATCTCCCATCATATGTTCTTCATCATCAAAATGCTACTTCTTATATTTAACATCATACTAAATTCATAACAATAAGATCACACGATTCACACATATTTATCATACAAAAGTTCACCATAACTATATTAAAACAATCATAACTTTACCATTCAGCATCATAGTGCTCATATTTCCAATAATCCGTTCTTTAAATAAACAAGAATAGGGCAAACTTTAGAGTGGTATAGTCTTCATATGGCTGTGGTGTTTTGACGACCAATAACTTTCTCTGGTGAGCAAAGATCTCTCTTTATTCTCCTTTTTTTGGGTGTATGATTGGAGGTGTAAAATAATAAGGAGAATTAGGTTAAATGCTCTTTTTATTTTACCTCATTGATGCGACACACGGGTATGTATCTATAGTACACGGGTGTGTGTTATGCTATCTAACAACGGAAATCTTCTGATTTCGTTGTGATTTTAATCTTATCTCAAATTCAAATTTTTATTGATGATGCACAACTGTATATACCATTACACACGTGCATGCATCATTCTGGAAAACATTTATTAACTTAATTTAAATAAGGAAAAAGATTAGAATATGCTTGGGCTTTCCTGCGGATATTACAATCCTCCCCCCTTATATGAATTTAGTCTTTGAAATTCACTCAAAATGTTATGGAAATCGTTGCCTCATCTTTTGCTTGACTTCCCATGTAACCTCTTTAACTCTATGATTCCTCCATAAAACTTTGACTAAAGGAATCTGTCTACGTCTGAGCTCTTTAACTTATTAGTCTAAAATCTAAACTAGACACTCTTTATACACCAAATTTTACTTGTGCTTAACATCCTTAACTTTGAGCACATAGTTTGGGTCACTAATATATTTATACGACAATGATACATGAAACATGTTATGAATGTGATCCATACTCATTGGTAATGCAAGTCAATAGGTAACCTTACCCATAAGCTCTAAGACCTCGAATGGTCTCACAAATCTCAGTACTAACTTACCTTTCTTGTAGAATCTCATAACATGCTTATAGAGGGCTAATCTAACAAACACTTTATCACCCATATTAAATTCAAGATCATGCCTCTTTTGGTCTGAATAACTCTTCTAACAGTCTTTATCTTGCCTTATCCTCTCCTTTATTAATCTAACATCTTTAATCATCCTTTGGGTCATCTCTGATCTCCTATCTCATCCTATTACAATGGTTATCTACATCTTCTGCCATATAAAACCTGATCTTAATAGTTACCTGGTAATTATTGTTGTATGTAAACTTTATTAATAGCAACATTTATCCAAGTCATTCCTCTATCTAGCAACAAACCTTCAATATATCTTCAATCAATTAGTTAAGTCTTTCAGTTTGACTATCTTTTTGAGGATGATAAGCTATACTGAATACTAACCATATACCTAGGGACCTTTGCATACTCTTTCAGAAAGCTGAGACAAACCTGGTGTCTTAATCTAAAACTATCATCCTAGGTACCCCATGAAGCCTGAATATCTTTTTAGCATACATCTGACCTAGCTGATCTGTAATGAATTTTTCGACTTGCTTAACTAATCAACTATGACCTACAAGACATTATATCCTCTTCTGACACTCAACAATCTAACCACAAAGTCCATTAAGATATATTCCTATTCTTATTCTGGAATACTAAGTGGCTATAAAGCCTTGATGGTCTTTGATATTCAACTTTAACTTATTGACACACTAGACATTTAACCATTGAATTTGCTTTATCTTTCTTTATACCAAACCATCAGAAAGATCTCTTCAAATCATGATGTATCTTTACATTCTCGGGATGGGTAGCGTAAAAGGAACTATACACCTCAGTGAGGATCTTGTCTTTCAAACTTTAATATCAGAGAACACACGCTCAACCTCTAAATCTCAAAATACCATTTACAACATTGAAATCTATCTTGGTACCCTTGACAACTATCTACGTTACTTGAACGCATCAATTATTTGATACCTAGGCCATACAAATCTCATCTAAAAAGGTTGACTGAATTTGAAGGCTTGCTAACTACTTCGTAATTATCTCAATCTACTCTCTTACCAATTTCTATTGTAACTCTCGGTGAGTGGTAATTTGAGGTAGAATTACTTTCCTGTTCAGGGCATCTATAACTACATTAGTTTTACTTAGGTGGTACTTAATCTCATGCTCATAGTCCTTTATTAGTTCTTGACATTGGCTTTGCCTCATATTAAGCTCCTTTTAGGTAAAGAAATACTTTAGACTCTTGTGAATTGTGTATATGTTACTCTTGACCCCATACAAATAGTATTGTCATATTTTAAGAGTAAACATCATGACTACCAACTCAATGTCATGTGTTGGGTACTTGGTCTCATAATCCTTCAACTGGTGGGAGGCATAAGCTATAACTTTACTTTTTTGCATCAATACTACTTGTAAAACCCCTTTCTAGGTACATATCCCTAATGAGAATATATTAGAAGAGATGTGCATAATTGGACTATTTGAAAACTTTAATGCATGATCATAATTATAAAACCTGTAAAAATGTGATGCAATGAAAACATTTTATTAAGTAATGTTTATAAAACCCCAAATGTTTGAAAATACTGACAATAATAATAATGATAATAAAACAGTACTAGTAGTAATGAAAAATATAAGGCTGATAATTGTATAATGAAAGCCTATTCATCGTATAACTACTTGCTAGATCGCTAGATCCCTACTCGTTCCACTACTCACTTCTATTTGCAAAACATACAAAAGAAAACACATGGGTAAAACTTAGTAAGTGGAGACCTTTTGACATCCATGGTTATTAAACTATCTAATAGTAAAAGTCACGTTCCATTTGTAAGCTAACTATTGTCACACTATAACACCTCGATGCCTTGACATAAGTCATCCGTGAAAACTATAAAGGCCCAAGCTAGAAGCGACATATTTGATACCTTAGTGAAAGCTACTAGGGTGTTTCAAGCATATGCCAAATAACCTATTGGGTTATCTAACTAGGACACTTTGATCATATGAAAAAATCTCTAATAGAAGCTTTTTCCCTTACCATATAGACTGATCAGAACTACTGACTAACCATCTAGAGATAACCCTTACCTCAGGTAAATATGTGGTGCATCCTGCTGATCGCGTGAGGAATATCTAAAAGCCACATTCTTACTATGCACACCTGAATTGAACTGAACTGGATAGGTATGCGCCTCAATGTCGAGTACATGATGCATCTCATGGGTATCCAACCCTATTACTATCACAAATATTGTCACTTACATGCATAACTAGTGACTATTTATTTGTGTGACACTAGCTTTAATGTTGCTAATTTTTTGACTTAGATTTGACTCAGTTTGAGTTTGTGTCATCATCCACATAGTCGAGCACCTCATCTATGTCTCTTTTGAATTTGTTATCATCTATAGCTCATTATTCTTCTCATATAATGTATGATCATAATTATAAAATGTGCATAAAGGTAATGCAATGAAAACACTTTATTAAGCAATGTTTATAAAACCTCAAATGTCTGAAAATACTGACAGTAATAATAAAGACAATAAAACAACACTAGTAGTGATAAAAAATATAAGACTGATAATTGCATAATAAAAGACTTTCTCCTTGTACAGCTACTTGTTGGATTGCTGGATCTCTACTCGCCCTTTTACTTACCTCTACCTATAAAACATACAAAAGAAAACACGTGAGTAAAACTCAGTAAGTAGAGACCTTTCAACATCCATGGCTATTAAACTATTTGGCAGTAAAATTCGTGTTTTATTTATAAGCTAACTATTATCACACTATAACACTTTGGTACCTTGACATGGATCATTCATAAAAACTACAAAAACCCAAGTTGGAATTGACATATTTGATACCCTAATGAAAACTGCTAGGATGCCTTATGCACATGCTAAATGACCTATTGGGCTATCTAATTGGGACACCTTGATCATACAAGGAAATCTCTGATAACAACTTTTTCCCTTACCATATAAATTGATTGGAACTATTGACTAATCATTTGAAGATGACCCTTTCCTCAAGTGCATATGTAGTTCATCCCACTAGTCACGTGAAAAATATCTAAAAGTCGTGTCCTTATGATGCACACCTAAACTGAATTGGGTGGTTATGCGCGTTAGCACTAAGTGCATGATGCATCTCATATGTATCTAGCCCTGTTGCTCTCACAAATATCATCACTTATGCATATAGCTAGTGACTATTTATTTGTGTGATATTAGCCTTAAAGTTGTTGACTTTTTGACTTAGATTCGACTCAATCTGAGTTTATGCCATCGTCCATATAGTCGGGCATCTCATATATGTCTCTCTTGAATTTTTTATCCTCTACTAGCTCATTATTCTTCTCATATAACTTTCCCCTCTTATACACATAGCCTAGAGGTATAATCATTTTTTGACTTTGTTTAGGAATGCATGGTCATATGCTTCTCAACCCATACCCGTGTGCCTTTCGAACTATATACACAGGCCTGTGACACTCTGCACTCGATCGTGTATAAAGTAGATGCACACAAAGAGTTAACTTGGACACACTCCCATGTACTTAGATCCACGTGTCCTCTAGTGCATGTCATTCACTTTTGGAAAGCCATACATGGGCATGTGTCCCATACCACACGATTGTGCATTTCTTCCTTTAGAGTAAGCATGAGATCTTTAGACTTTCAAATTTTTTGGAAGGACATATAGACGTGTATGGTCTTATACATAGTCGTGTGTCACAATTTGAAAATCGCACCCTAGGGTTTTTATGCCTTTTCGAATACAATCTTAGTGATACATACATAGACAATACATAACAATAATCTCTAAGCATCCTAGACATATTATTTTCACTATTTTTTAACCATAACACACATACACGAAATCTCATGATATCAAATCTAAAAATAAAGATATTTCAAGCCAAAACATATATTCATCACATAATTTAGAAACTAGCATGCTTATAACTTGTTCTATTCATAATCATATCTAAATCACCCTATATTGTGTATTTAACAGAAAAAAATGTCGTAGAAATCGTGACCAAGCAAGGGAAGCCATTCCACTTACTTGGATTCTGACAACAAAGTCTCTCTTGTATGACAATTGTAATTTTGATAATTGGTAGCAGGGGCTCCCTGGGTAACCGCAAATTCTTTTCTCAACTTCTCTCACTTTTGAGTGGTTGGGAAGCAAAACAAATATGAGAAAATCAAAGTTGATCATGTTTTATTTTTATCTCTAGGATGTGATACACGCACATGTATGGACCATACACGGTCGTGTGTCTAGTTACATAACTAAGACAACTTCTTATTTTACTGCTATCACAATCTGATCACTTATTGATTTTTGTTGACTATACAAGGTCATGTATATCACCATACACATGCATGTACTCTGAAATTTATAGAAATCATCAAATTTAAAACTTGGAAAAAGACTTAAATGTCATTGGGCTTACCTGTAGGCGCTATGCTACTCCCAATCTTTGGTGTAAGGCATTTATAAAAAAGATTATATTTTTTGCCTTCTACTGGTAGAGCTAATATAGGAGCTAATGTCAACCTTCTCTTTAATTTATGGAAACTCTACTCGTAGGCATTAGACCACCTAAAAAGAACATCTTTGTAAGTTAGCTTTAGGAGAGGTTGGGCTAACTTGGTAAAACCATCAACAAACCGCCTTTAGTAACTTGCTAACCTAAGAAAACTCCTAACTTTCTTAGTTGTCTTGGGTCTTTGCCACTCCAATACAACTTCTACATTACTAGGGTTTATCGAGATGCTATTTGTTGAGAGTACGTGTCTAAGAAAAACCACTCTGTCTAGCCAAAACTCATACTTAAAAAACTTAGCATACAACTGCCTCTCTCTTTATCTTTATAGCACAAACCTCAGATGTGACACATACTTGTTTCAAGTCCTGAAGTATACTAGGATGTCGTCAATGAAAACCACTATAAACTTGTCTAAACAATCTTAGAACACTCTGTTTATAAGGTTCATAATCATTGTTGAGGCATTAGTCAACATGATGAGCATAAAGATAAACTCATAATGCCCATATCTAGTTCTGAAAGTAGTATTAGGTATATCTTGTATGATAACCCAAACCTAATGATAACCTAACCTTAGGTTGATCTTAGAGAACACTAATGCACTATTGAGTTGATCAAACAAGTCATTTATCCTTGGGAATGGATACTTATTCTTCGTTGTTACTTTGTTTAACTTTCGATAGTCGATGCACATTCTCAGCGATCCATCTTTCTCTTTCACAAATAAAATTAGTGCACCTTATAACAAGTGCTCATTTTGATAAAACCACTATCTAGTAGCTTTGACAATTGTTTCTTTAACTCTTATAGTTTAGTTGGGGCTATTCTATATGGTGCCTTAGAAATGGGCACTTTGCCTAGGGCTAGCTCAATACTAAACTCCATCTCTCTCTTGAGGGCTAACCTTAGGAGACTGTCAAGGATAACATTTGGAAATTCTTGTACTATTGGAATTTCCTTCATATTTAAGATTGCCTGATCTGACTAGTTCACTATTTACACCAAATATGCTATCCACCATTTACTCAGCATTTTTTTGGTCTTGACATTATTGATTATAACGTTGAAACTTGACTCTTTTTGAAGGTATATTGTTCTCCATTATCTAAGTTAAATCGAACCTTTTTCTTTCTACAGTTTATCTCTACCCTATATCTACTCAAGAAGTCTAACCAAGTATTACATCAAAATCTAACATGTCCATCACAATAAGTCTATGACTAACTCTTGGCCTCTTAGAGAAATCATGTTTCTAATTAACATGTGACTACTATGAATTTTGTCTCTATTGATTTACAAGACTACTATGGGCTCTAACCCTATTCTCTCTACTATGCCACTTGCATTGAAACAATGTGTAACACCAAAGTCAGCTAATGTATGCGAAGGACAAGAATGAATATTAATTGACTAGTCACTACTATTAGGCTGGCTTCAACCTAAGTCTGAGTAGCTACATACACTTGGGTTTACCCTTCCTTAACTATTTGCTCTACTAGGGCTAGTGCTACTGTGATTGTGCATATTTTAAAATTGAATGATCTAAGTATTATGAATGCTATTACAAATAAAAAATCTTGAGAAGAAATCAACTCAAGTTACTTTGACACTATCGATTAGGTCATATAGAAGATAATAGGATAATGAGATTGAAACAAATATAATTTTGAATTCACTAAATTCTGAACCCTATCCAACTTGTGAATCCTATTTTCAAAGAAAAATAACCAAATCGCCTTTTAAAAATAAAGGGGAAAAATCTAAAGAACTACTAGAACTAATACATTCAGATGTATGCAGACCATTTAATGAAATGGTAAGAGGTGGTTTCCAATGCTTTAGCACATTTACTGATGATTATTCAAGGTATGAGTATGTGTATTTAATAAAATAGAAATATGAATCTTTTGACATGTTTAGGGAATTCAAGAATGAAGTGGAGAAATAATCTAAAAAAATATTAATGCCTTGTGATCAGATCATGGAGGCGAATATTTGAATAAGGAATTTCAAGATTATTTAAAGAAAAATGGAATCATATCTCAAATGACTTATCCACATGCACCATAACATAATGGTGTATCAGAAAGAAGGAATCATACCTTATTGGATATGGTATCGTTATGCGTATTTTGGATAGAACATTGTCAAAATTCATTTAGAAAACACCATATGAGATATGGAATTGCAAGCCTCCCAGTATTAATTATCTTAAAAATTGGGGATATCCAATTATATTGAATTAGTTAAAACTGATAAGCTAGATGTCAAGTCTAAAAGGGATCAGTTCATAGAATATCGTAAAGATTGTTTAAAATATTATTTTTACTTCCCAGTTGATCAAAGAATTTCAATCAATATAAATTCACATTTCTTGGAGAAAAAGTTCTTACAAGAAAGAGATGTAGGAAGAAGAATAGAGCTCAAAGAAAAGTTTGAAGAGCCTCAAATCAAACAGGCTAAGTCAAAAGAATCCTTTCAATAACCTCTACATATGATGTACCAATTTTAATTCAAAAATCTTCTAGAGTATTGAGAGCTTCAATCAGAGGTGAATTTCTTCATGAGTAGGATTTTGAATACTTCTTAGTGGGAGAAATAGATTATGATAATGATACTAGAAGTTTTGAGAAAACTATAATGGATAGTGATTCAGACAAACAGTTAAAAGTAATGAATTATGAAAAAGAATCCATGCATGCTAATCAAGCATGGACACTTATTGATCTATTAGAAGGAATTGTTCCAATAGGTTGTAAGTGGATCTTCAAGAGAAAGACTGGCAAGGATAGACAGGTAGAGACATACAAAGCTTGGTTGGTAGTAAAAGACTACACTAAAAAACAAGGGTTAGATTACAAGGAAATATTTTACCATAGCTATGATTAAATCCATTTGGATATTGCTAGCCATTGCTGCATGTCATGACTTTGAGATTTGGCAAATGGATGTCAAAACATCGTTCCTCAATATATTCATTGAGGGAAATATATATATGGAATAACCCATTGATTTTGTATCCATTATTGAAAGACATAAGATATGCAAGTTGCATTGATCTATTTATGGATTGAAATAAGCTTCAAGCAGCTAGAACATCTGATTCAATGAAATAATCAAATTGTTTGGTTTCATTAAAAATTCGGATGAACCTTATGTTTACAAATAGGTTGAGCATCATACGATTACGTTTCCCATATTGTATGTAGATGACATAATTATGATGGATAATGATATTACCATAAAGAATGAGGTCAAGATCTAGTTATTTAGAACTTTCTCAATGAAAAATTTAGAAGATGCTACATATTTTCATAGAATTTGTATCTATAGAGATAGAATGAAAATAACAATTAGATTATCCCAAAAATTGTATCTAGAAAAATTACTAAAGAGGTTTAACGTGAAAAACTCGAAAAGAGAACTTTTGCCTTTTACTCATGGTCTTCATCTTTGTAAAGATATGAGTCCAAAAACCGATGAAGAGCAACAACGGATGCATAATGTGCCTTATACATTAGCTATAGGCAGACTTGTGTATGTAATGCTATGTACAAGACTTGATATAACATATGTTGTAAGTATTACGAGTGCATATTAGGCTAATCCAGGGAAAGAATATTGGTCAACTATAAAATCAACCTTAAGTACTTTAGAAGAACTAAGGATCTAATATTGAGTGATGAATGTTTAGAGTTAAATATTTAAGGATACTTAGATTCTGATTTCTAGTTAGACATCAATGATAGAAAGTCTACAAAAGAGTTCCAAATAATCAACCATAGTTGACTCTACTATAGAGGCTGAATATATCACTATTTCAAAAGTAGCAAAAGAGGTTGTGTGGATGTGCAAGTTTGTATCTAAACTTAGTGTGGCTCCAAATAGGACTTATCTGGTAATCATATTTTGTGATAATATTGGTTCTATTGCATAGGCAAAACAACTAATGGAATGTCAGAAGTCTAAACATATTCAATAGAAATATCACATTTTGAGAGAATTCATTAGAACTGGAGAGATATTGATACAAAAGGCACCATCAATAGAAAATGTTGCTGACCCACTGACTAAGGTAATGACATTGAAGTCGTTGGACTATCATCTTGAGAAGATAGGTATGAGATACAACAATGAATGATTGTAGTGTAAATAGAAGTTTTGTTAATGTATGTCATAGGAACCATTCATGTTGTCAGTTTTAAGGCATTTTATCTTGTATAGATATGTATAATAATTATTAATAAAAAAAAAGTTCTTTTGTTCATATACATGAATTGGTTCCTTTACTTGCATTTATATAAAACATGTATGTGAACTATTCAGATAATTCATTTAACATATAAAACTAAATTATCAAATTGTTCCCTATGGACACGGTATAAATTGGTTAATAATATCACATAGTAGACATATTGAATGCCTACATTGAATATCATGAGATGATATTAGTGTGAGTGATAATGATGGTTATGTCATTAGGGTATTAATATGGACTAGTAGTTAATGAATTGTTTTCAAATGTGACCAATAATGATAGGTCATGTAGTCATTAAATCATAGTCAATGATTTATCATATGATTGTACTAGTGTATAAAGTAATCCTTTGACTTAAGATATGATGGTCGGATCTGATACAGATGCATATGGTTCATATGGTGTATAAATATAAGATTAATCATATTTTGTATGAAAGGCCATGTTGGTTATACTTTGATTGTATGCAAAGATGAATGATGATTAACACAAAATCCATTGATTCAAAAATATTACATTTAGGATATTTGCTAATTTGATTTAGATCTAAGTTACTGAACGAATGTTGATAAATATTGGAAACTAAAATCTCTGACCAAAGTATAATGTGATCATATGAAGAATGTTTGTAATGACGTGTTCCGAATATATTGATCAATAATTTGTAGATATTGAAATTAAGGTTTCTGAAATCAATTAGGATTAGACAATGGAATGATCTTACCTATATGAAACGTACAATTAGGAATTAGGTTCAGTGGAGTATTTCTTCATTGTAGTTTAAAGGTTATGACATATTGTTAGATGTTTACCATAGTTATTGAGTTTCTAGATACATTTTCAGTTTAAAAAAGGGCTTATCGATATACTACAGTGAGCCTAAAGGGTCATATCAATAAACCAAACATTTAGAGAGAGAGAATTAATTATTCAAAGTTGGTTAGCACTTTTCAAAGGATACTAAAAATTAAAATCATATAAAATGTTATATTGGTACAAAAGTAATATTTTAAAAGTTAAGATGTTAGTAAGATATAATTAGGATGGCTAACGTATATTTGATATACATGAATGGTTGTAGTTCAAATTAAGAATTTACAAGGACCAAATGACAAGTAGATATTTTTTAACTAACCGCCTAATATATAAAAATGGTTTTAGTTTATTTTAAGCCATGCAAGTTCATTTGAACTAAACCATCTCTATCACTAGAAATCAAACACTCCCCCTTCTCTGTACGTCTTGGCCAAGAGAGATTTTTGGCTTGGTTGGTGCAACATTTTAGAGGTCATGCAATTGGAAAACTTGTCTTCATCATCTCCATCAAAGAAAGATTCTAAGAGTAGGTAATGTTCTAATCTTTTCTATGTTTCCTTTTTCAATGCATTGATTCTTGCTTAATACTTGCTTGCTTGTCATTTTTACATCATTCTCTTCCTCATTTTCTTACAAAAACACCAAATGGTTTTTATAATGAATTTTCACATTTGCTAGTAGGTGGTTCATGTATGGTTACCATTGTATTTGTTGTTATTATACACCTCCTTCAATAGGGTAGTGGTGGCATTCACCATGTTGTCTTATCTTACATAGGCATGCCATCATTCTTCCGTGAATCTCTACAATCTTGATGTGGGTTTCTATGTTCATTCCCAACTTAATCTTTAATTTAGCTTTTTGCTTATTATGTCTAAAGTTATACTAAAGGTGAGGAAGTCACTTAAGATGGATTTTAAGGCTCTTCTTGGAAGTTCGACATTTCTTTAGACTTCTATATTTCTTGCAAAGGTAACTTGATAGTAAAATTTTTTTACCTTGTGAAATTTCCTTACTTATGTAACTTCTACCAAACCCTTATTCTTTGTGTTTATAGGATACCAAGTTTATTCTTTTATTTGATGAAGTAATTGTCTAAAATTTAGGAAGTTCTTAGACTCACAAGAAGGATTCCACTTACAAAGGATAGTTTAGGAGATTCTAATCAAGGTTGCTATAGATCATACCTTGTCTAGTTCATCTCAAGAAGGATTGCAGAAGGAAATGTTGATGCATCATAGGCCTACATTGAGAGCTTGCTTGTTTTTAAAAAATTGGTAAAGGGTTCCCAAGGTTTCATCTAGAGAGTGCCTCTAAACTAAAGGAAGAGTTAAAGAATAAGAGATTTATTGCTTTCTTTGTGATCTTATAGTTTTTTATAACTTAACTTACTTCAGATTAAAAGAAATTTAGGCTTTATTGAAGAAACATGCTACTTAGTCTAATAGATTAACTTGCTTTAGTCACTTCTATACTTGTATAGTAATAATAGTCACATGTGTATTTATAAACTAAATATTTTTGCACTTGTACTAAGATTTGATGAAATAATATTTATTTATTTTTGTCTGTCTTTTTTTGTAGCCATACTTGTAAGGCTTCATCTGTACATATTTTATGTGATGACCGAGTAAAATACTAAAGATAAAAACCGTTTGAATAAGAATAAACTACACTGGGTAGTGAAAAATCATTGATATTTTGGGACATCCCTTGTGCTTAAGAAAGAATAATAATGCATTGCTTTTTAAGATCATGATTGAAGGTAATACCTTTTTAAAAATATGGTTTCTTGTTATGTAGTCATAGAATGACTGTTGCTATGTTGAGGTATGGAGTATACCTTTTTATTCGTTTGTTTGCTCAATAAAACTAGTACCATATGGTGTATAGATGTTCATCATTGAATATCTCATGCCACATATTTAAAGATGTTTTGCAAGTTATGGTTGGAATGTTGTTGGCATGAATTATTGTTAGACATTACAAGTACATAAGAATTTTCTCATCCTTGAAACTAGTCTATAAAGCAAAGGTGCTACCCTTAGGGCATGAATAGGGATTTAGACGACCTGATGTCCTTTAGGTGAAGAGTGTTTCATAAATCAAGTATAAATCTTTAACCTTCAAACATGAGTTACCCTTGTCTATTATTACTTGAACATCAAACTTTAGTCACCTTAACCATTAGATGTGATGTTATTTCGTATGTGATTATACTACATTTAGAAACCTTCTCTAGAAAGGCTTTGTAAGGGTATTAAAGTTACAAGTTTGGTGTCTTTCATTGGTTAGCTTATAAAAGAATTGCATTTGGAGACCTCTTGATTTGAATGTTGCTTAAGATAGTTATTAATTTAATTTTGAGCTTAGTGACATAGGACACCTTACTTATTGTACTCCAATATCACACAACTATGAAGTGACAAAATCGAATAAGAATGGGACATTCTATAATATCCCCTCTACCTCCTCCCCTTCCCTTTGATGGTTTTGTCCCTCGGGGTAAAATGTTATTTTCTTAATCAACCACAAGCAACAATGGTAATTAAATACATGCTTATAAAATCCAATTCAAAGTGACCTCAATCATGCTTTAATTATTATGGAAATTGACAATCATAAATCCCAACTATCAATATCTAAAGAAACAATCAATGAATTAATGTGAATAAAACAAAAAAATAAAATAAAAGTAAAATTCCACAATAATCCATATCATAAATAAACGCAGACTATCTAATTCAATCAATGAGTCCATCCACTACATTTAACTCCATGATTGACCGAGTACCTTATCATTGTCACCTCCATGTCTCTCATATGCATAATTAAAAGAAAAGGGTGATTGACAAACACTCGGTAAGCAGGAGTGATTTATCTTACATCAATTAATCAAATATTTTCACTTTTTATTATTATATGCATATTAGGTTTTCTTTTCCTTTATAATTCTAAGGCTGATCGAAACACGATTGATTAAAGGAATCAATACCCTAATCATGTGACTAAGTGTTAAGTCTCTTTTAGTCTTGGTCATCCTATGATGTTTGGCAATTAATAGACTCGCGATCTTGGTAAATAAATCTATGGATCCTAATTGACATGTTATCTATGTTATGCTAAGTCTTAAGTGTAAAAACGTGTTTTGACAGCTTAAAGAGCTTACATGCTATTTAATATGTTACATCTTAGTATTACTAAGCGATATGAGATGCACATAGATGCCTAACATCTCTTCTATGTTTTACCGATGTGGGATTTGCTTAAGGTTGTTACAATCACCCTCTTTTACAGGACTTTATGTCTTTATTGAGATTTGTCTCACCATCGCTCAAGAGGATACATGAAGTGTCATTGATACCATTTGAAATATTATGAAACTTGGTAGAGTCAAAGAAGACATATAAATGGATCACAAAAGAAAAAAAAAATTAGCTTAAAAAAGAGATATAAAAACATTTCTAATATCAATTTTTTCCACAGATCATGCATATTGCTAACTATTTTTCAACTTTGATAGCTCAAGCTTCTAGTAATTTTAATGAAATCTATAAAAGTTATAAAATTATGAAATTTTGTAGAATTAAACTAAATAATGGTTTAAATAAAAATTTTCAATTTAAAATGATTTAAACGAACTTTCTAGAAACTAATTTCTCTCATAAGTCACTAATATTGCCAAAAAATCTCCAAGTTTAACACTTGATCTTACATGAATTTTAATAAATCATTTATAATTTGTAAAATTACAAAATTTTTTAGTATCAAACTAGGCATAATAATTTATTTACAAAAAATATTCAAATAAAAAATGATTTGAAAAGCTCTATAAAAAATAGTTTTTTTTTTTAAAGTCACGAACATTGCAAAAAAAATGTTTAGATTTAATAGTTTAAGATTCTAGAAAATTTTATGAAATTTTTATAATTTATAAAATCATGAAAAAGTTATAAAAGGTTTAATAGCATGTTGTGATACCTTAAATAAAATTTTTGAAAATTTTATAATACTATAAACTAGTAATTTAAATTTATAAAGTCAGTGTATATAAAAAAGAGAAATTAAATTAAATGCCTCCCTTACATTAGGTTAAGCAAAAGTGTTATATTTTCAAAATCTTAAGCAAAAATACCCCATTTTCAAGGGTCTCAGAAAAAATCCCCTAAAATATTTTAAAATGTCAATAATACCCTTCATCACTTTTATATAAACGCTCACCTTCATACATTTCTCACACCATTAAAATTTTTATTTTTCACTCAATATCTAACATTGTGGATTCGTTTGGAAGGAAGAAAATTCATGTTTCTGAGTTTGAATAGAAAAAATGGGTCCATAATAACAAGGTATTTATACGAATCTTAATTCAAAACTTAATTTATTCATTAAATCAAGTTCGTATATTTTATTTATATAATGACATAGGGAGTATTTGGATATTTGATTATATATGAGGGGTTAAATAAAAAATTCAAAAAAAAAGGAAGTATTTTGATATCTGACAATGCATGAGGGTGTTAAATGAAATTTTAAATAATTGAAGGGGTATTTTTAAATTAACTATAAGGGTGTTAAATGGAAGCATTTTAAAATGCCAAGTTTGAGGGGGCATTTTTATATTATAAGAATATCAAGTTCCTGTATATTAGAAAATATAGGGGGCATTTTGATTTTTGATAATATATGAGGGGGTTAAAAAATGTAAGAAAAAATTAGGGATATTTTGAAATTAGACAAAATATGAGGGTGCTAAAATATATACCAAAATTAAAGGGGCATTTAGATATTATAAGAATATCAAGTTCATATATGTTAGAAAAATATATAGGGTATTTCGATATTTAATAATATATGAGGTGGCTAAAAATACAAGAAAAATATATAAGACATTTTGATATCAAACAATGCATGATGGGAACATTTTGATATCAGACAATGTTTGAGGGTGTTAACTGAAATGTAAGAGAATTAGAGGAGACATTTGTTATTTCTAATAAATGAGGGGGTTAAATAAAACAATAAAAAAATTAAGGGGATTATTTGATAATGGTAAAGTTTAATGTGAATTTTTTTGATAAATATTATTTTTTTCCAATCTTGTTCATTATAAGATTGATTATTGAAATGACGGGTTATCTTGCTGTTTATTTCAATAAGAACTTTAGGAGTCATATACAATGATCCTCCATTTGCATAGATCTAGGACCCCTGCGACCCAATGGGCACAGTCAAAATTAATCGGTATGAACATCTGTAAACATTGAGAAATTATAATGGAGACACGTGTTGTATGTAAATAAATTATAATAGAAACACACATATACAATACTTGGTTGATCGTTCCCTGTGGTTTGTAAAATAAACCCCACATATAATCCATCTCCACTATCTTCGTGAAGAGCTCTGACCACTTGTATTCACTGTCATATGCTATGTCGATATGCCCTATGAAGAATGTGTGGGCCGTCGTCTAACTGTGTGGACAACAACGTGTTGTTTGTGTCGGTGTCAATGTAATAATGCTAAGAAGGAATCTATAAGAAAACATGAATTGGATATAGAATATTAATTGTTTTATGTTTTCATAAATATATAAAACATTTAAACGAAGTTAATGGATATAGACCACTTACATCGTCGGTTAACCATTGACGCAACTAAACAATGGTGTGCCAAAAAGTGGCTTTGGACTTGGCTCTTATGCAATAGGCCTCATGGTTGTCTAATGCTCCAGTTTCATCGTACCATTTGAGGAAATCTTCCTCATGCTTTGCAGTAGAGGAGATAATTGTCCAAATCTATCATTTTACCCTTGATTTGAGAAGATTTGTATATAGAGTACGTATGAGCATACCCTTTTTGATAACCTTACCATAAGCAATTAATGTTAGCTTCTTTACATAAATTTGTTAATTAAAAAATTTATCTTAATTAACGCACTTGATGAAATGGGTTAATGTTATCTTCTTGACGTATGAAGGAGGAGGTTTGACAAGAGAAACTTTCATTGTTATTAAGTCAACCATTTGTACCCTTGGGATGGACTGGAGAAGTAATTTAATATTACCAATGATCAATATATAAAATTAAATATATATTTAATTATGGATATACCTCATCTTGATCTCCATGTGGCATAACATAAAGTAGCTTGTCTTTCTATGAACTAATGTCAATGGCCCATTTCCTCACTTTGGGGAGGTCAACAATTAACCATAATCGTTCATTTTGAAAAGACGAAAAAACAATTTACTACCCTGTTAGATTTAACTGTATTCAACTAACTGAATAAGAACAATCTACTACCCTCCACAATTGGGAACGGTGTACGTGAAGAACTCTCAATTGATTCTTCTTCATGGCTAGTACCTTATACAAATATTAATAATAATTTGTTCAATGATATTTTATATAAAATATAGTAACAACAAATAATTATTGATCTCGACTGGGGGAGGTGATAAAATCATAAGGGCAATGGTTGAGGGCCTCTTAATAATGTCGTAAGTACCTTGTAAAAAGTAAATATACATGTTAGACAAATGAGTAAATAAAATTTATAGAACATATAAATAAGACGTGACTTTTTCACCTGATCGATTGTATCTGGCTGGGTACATATCATGATGTCCTTTAAATGACTTATTCGATCTTCCGAACGAGACATCTAGTCTCGCAAGACATATATATGGTCTTATAAACTAGAAATCTCACTCAATATCATATTACCCTAATGGGCCAATGTAGTATCAAAGAGAGACAAAATAGGTGATGTAGTCGATGGGCACTCATATGCGGGGTGCTTAATAGCAAGGGCATGAACACCATGAAGAGTAATGGGCTCGATAGCTGGGTCTCAATAGTTGGACATGTAGTTTGCTTGGTAATTGGGGCCTAAACATTAATTGATGTCTCAAGGCTAGGGCCTTGAATGCACATAGGTGGCATAATGAGAGAAACTTCATCCCTTACTAAGGAGGGCATGGAGGAGGATAAAGATGATTGGGGATCTGACATACCTATGTACGCAATGATGTTAGCATACCATATAGCCTCCTCAATCGGTGGTGGTTGGAATGAGAAAGTAACATCATCTTATTCATTCAAATATATAATTAAACATATTTAAATTAATCAATTAGTCAATCAACTAATCAATTACCCAGTGAATATAATTCCCATATGATTTCATCCAAAGATATCTCATATACACCACTTGAACATTTGTGGAGACACATCAATAACAATGAAGTCCACCCAATTGTACAAGGTGTCAATCATCTTGTAGATCTAAAATTACAATGTTAACATCAATGTTTAATTTCCATTAATAATTTGTTTCCCTAGCAATCAGCATAAATAATTTACAATTATACAATTACTTGGAATGCGAACGGAAACCCGTAGATATCATATTTATGTATATCTATCATCTGGCTAGAACAAATCCTTTCACTTGCTTGAGACATTGATTTGTATGTCATATCCACATCGATACACCTCATAAGTGCAAATTGAAACTATCTAAGTGATTAATCAACTGGAGATCCTCTATAGATACCTTTTTTCTTTTGTCATTCTCCAGTAACACTACATGAAAACAATACAATAGGGTCATTTTAATGACGTCGATATCATTATCCCCTTATGGCTCATTAAGAAAACTTGTTTCAAATCATAATATTGCACCTTTTGACATCCCAAAAAATAGGTCTCTCGAATTCTATCTTTGAAACCTTATGAAATATATGATGCAATGGTAGTGATCTGACTAAATGGTAGCCTGGTCATAAATGCAAACTCAAATGAGCTGAACCTCATGTCAACCCATTAATGTTGAACCAAAAATCAATCTCCCAAAACCCCAATACAACTATCACAACATGAAGGGGTGCACCAGCGCTCCATTAAATCTCGTATTTGGTAATTGAAGCAAGTGTCCAAAACATGTCCTCTCAAACAACCTCAACTATGCTTGTGTCAATTTAGATTTAATCTTAGACATTGCATTACATTATACACATGAAGTCACTTCTATTTGAAAGTGTTAAGGGTAAAATTGTCGTTTTCTTTGTATTATTAAAAATAAACTTAAATTTGACTTAATTTTCCCCCCTAAACTCTAAAAACTAACAATTTTCCCTAACCCAAGTTTTAAACAATAACATTTTTCCCTCTAGGGTTTTTAATTTTTCATATTCAATTTTTTGGCGCTGTTTCTTCATCTTCGGTGACCTCCAGGCGATGCCTCTTCCTCTTCGATGCGGTCTCCTTTTGGTGGCTCTCCTGGGAGTGGTCGTTGATGAAGACGAGTCGTATCCATTGAGACAAAGACGAGGTCTTCGTCGATGAGACTTCGTCTCGATGAAGACGACTCGTCTTCGTGGACGACCACTTCCAGGAGAGCTATCGGAAGAAGACCATATCGGAGAGGAAGAGATGTTGTCTAGAGGTCATCGGAGAGGAAGAAACAACACTAAAAAATTGAATCTGAAAATTGGAAACCCTAGGGGGGAAAATGTTGTTTTTAAAACTTGGGTTGTGGTGAAATGATTTGTTTTTAGGGTTTAGGGGGGAAAATGATATAACTAACAAATTCAGTTAATTTTAACAGCCTATGGGTGGGTAAATGTGATTTTTAAAGTTAACGGGGGACACTGAGAATGCGCATACTTTGGGTGGGAAACAATCCTTTGGCCATATAGCAATAAACTTCCATGAACGATCGTTCCACTTCATAGATCATGATCATCGGTAAGCCTTCTCAGCCAAATTCCAGACTCCAAATAATAAAATAATGTCCAATTCAAAGCCAAGAACGGTATGTTGCATAGGCGATATTCATGGATACATAACAAAGCTCCAAAATCTGTGGACAAATCTTGAAACCCTTATCGACCCATCAGACTTCAACTCTGCTCTCATCATTTTCTTGGGCGATTACTGTGACCGCGGACCAAACACGCGAGAAGTCATAGACTTCTTACTTTCACTGCCCTCAAAATACCCCAGCCAAAAACATGTCTTTCTGTCCGGAAACCATGACCTGGCGTTTGCAGCATTCGTCGGAGTGCTTTCGGAGCCGGTAAATGGGGCGGATTTCAAAGAGGGGTGGAAGGAATATGAACAAAATGAAGAGAGAGAAGGTTGGTTTAAGGGTGAGGGATATGAGAGAATGCATTTGCAAGGAAGGAGATGGGGTGGGCATATTATGTTTAAGTTTAATTCTGTTAAGGGGACTGAATATAAGGGCTCTATTTATGATGCTGCTCCAACTTTTGAGTCTTATGGGGTTCCTCATGGCTCTGCTGGTATGATTTTAATCAGTCAGTTTTTCGTTGAATTTGAGAAATGGTTTTGTTGCTAATGGGATTTAATCTCTGTGATTTGAGTACTTGTGTTTAGTTTTTAGAAGATGTTGAATTTGAGAACTGATTGTAGTTTCATACCTATGTTTAGTTTTAAGAAAATTTATGATTATCTCTCTTTGGTAAAGGGCTTCTTGTGTTTTAAATTAAGGGTTTCGAATTGCTCATGTTGTGTTTGATAGATTAATTTGGTTGATGAATGTGAATCCTGGTAATTCAATGCACAAAAATTATGCAATTTCGCTAGTATCATTTTTTGTCTTTATTGTTGAGAATTTGGGAATTAATTTTATTGCTATTGTGTTTGATTTGGGGCATGATTATGTCATTGGGTATGGTGTTTGTTTTCTGTTGATAAATTGTTGCTTCTTTGATGCTTAAGAAATTGTTCTTTTGACAAGTATTGCTATGTTCTTGTTCTTGTATAGTGTAGTTGGATGCTTAATACTGTTTTATTCTTAATTTTGGAGTTCCTTTGAAGGTTTAATTTTCTTTGTCTTTTGTTCTTATTAGAATTGATACTGGTTTTTTAATCCTAAGAATTATGATTTTGCTATGGTTATTTTCAATTGAAAGAATACTTATTATGTGCAGATTTGGTTAAGGCGGTACCTGATGACCATAAAAAATTTCTGGCCAATATGGTTTGGGTTCATGAAGAGGTATTGCTTCTTCTATCTGCCATTTTTGTCATTCATGAGTATGATAAGTTAAGTATGTGTGCCCGGAAGTTATACCACTCGTGTTCCAAAATGTTATGTACCTAGTCATAACTTAATGTAATTTTGTATTTTCTGTGTTTCGTTGAACAAAAGAATGCAAACTGCTTGAGGCTTTCTTGATGTGAAACATCAAATGAGAGATTCATTAAGTTTGTTTCTTTTTTCCAGGATGATGTCTGTGTAGAGTCTGAGGACGGAATTAAACACTGTAAATTAATTGCTGTCCATGCTGGTCTAGAGAAAGAAAAAAATGTTGATGAGCAATTGATGTTTTTGAAAGCCAGGGACACTGGAGTGTCCAAGGTAGAAGCTCTAAGCGGGAGGAAAAATGTGTGGGAGATACCGAAGGTAATGACTCAGTGCCTTATATTAATATGCATGTGCTTTAATTGAACTTTCATCTGCTGAGTTAATTGTGGTCTTTGGTTGGCCTTTGGTCAGACATTTAATAGGAAACATTTTAGGCCTAATAACGTGAAATGACTATATTTATCTGACAGGAACTAACTGAGAAACCAGTCATTGTGGTCAGTGGTCACCATGGCAAACTACACGTTGAGGGCGGTCGACTTATTATTGATGAAGGTGGTGGATATGAAGATAGGCCAGTGGCTGCAATAGTGCTTCCCTCAATGAAGATTCTCCGTGATACTGATAATTTGGTGAAATAGCTTTGACTCTGATGATGATGATCATATAATGAAGCAACTTTATACTTGGACATTAGCAAAAGCATGCTGCCATTTGTGTTTTCATACTGGAATACATCAACTGCATGCACAACAGGACTGTGTATGCTAACCGCTGTTATGCTTTTACTTAAATCATGATACTTGTTTTGAATTTAATGTTGTGGGCTTTTGGAGAGGAAACTTTAAATTGTATAATTTATCATATCAAATTGAATGAATAAGTTTATATAATTTATTTGTACATATAGTATTACTCTTGTTAAAACAGAACAAACTCTTTTCCGATTGTGATATAATGTTGGATTTGGATATGTGAAGAATGTTGGTTGGTTTTCGAGAAATTAAATTAAATGCCTTATTCTACCCCCATCTAAGCAAAAATGTCCTATTTTTCATCTCCTAAGTGAAAATTCCCCATTTTCAAAGTTTTAAGCAAAAATACCCAAATTTTTTTATAAAATGTCAAAACTATCCTTCATCACTTTTATATAAACTTTCACTCTTATACCATTCTCACATCATTTAAACTTTTGCTCTTACTTTTATTTTTATTTAATATCTAATACTGTGGGTTTGTTTGAAAGGAAAAAAATTTGTATTTTTGAAAATCAATTTGTGAGAAAAAGGTATTTATATGACTTTTAACCCAAACTTAATTTTATTTGTTAAATAAGTTCTTATCTTATATTAGGGGGTCAAAAAAATAATAGAAAAATATGAGGACATTTTGATATTAAACAATGTGTGAAGGTTTTAAATGAAATGTTAGAAAAATATAGGGGTATTTCGATACAAGATAATATATGAGGGTGTTACAAAGATATTAGATAAATATAGAGGGTTAAACAAAATGTTAAAAAAATATAGAGGTATTTTGATACAAGACAATATATGAGGGTGTTAAATGAAATATTAGATAAATATAGGAGTTAAATAAAATGTTAGAAAAATATGAAGGGTATTTTAATAGCAAAAGACATTTTGATAAAATATTCGGACATTTTGATACAAAACAATACTTGAGGGTGTTAAATGGTATATTAGATAAATAAAGGGGTATTTTAAAATTAAATAAAATATGAGGGTACTAAAAAAATATGTTGACAAAGAGAAGACATTTTGATATTATAAGAATATCAAGTTCATATATGTTATGAAAATATAAGATGCATTTTGATATTATATAATATATTAGGGAGTAAAATGAAATATTAAAAAAATATAAGGATCATTTGGATAGTAATCAATATATGAAATAAATATTTTGGTTTCACATAATGTATAGGGGTGTTTAATGAAATGTTGAAAAATTAAAAGTGACATATTGATATTCGACCATATATAAGGAGATTAAATGAAGTTATAGAAAAAATATAGTGGTCATTTTGATATTGGTAAATGTTTATTGTGAAATTTTTATGATAAATATTTAATTTTTTACCAAAATTTTCAATTGTAAGAGTGATAATTAAAATAGCTGGTTATGCAACTATTTGTTTCCTATGAGAATGGATCCAACATGATCAGAACACAATGAAGTATATTGGAAGTTTTAAGAAATTGGTTAAAATTCCCTTTGGAACAACACTTGAATGATTTACTCAACTTTTGAGTGAACATTGTGATATTGATCCGATTTGAAACTACATTCAGCTATGTATAAAACCAAAAAGAATCAAGCTCGACTCCTCTGTAAAGATCGAAAATGATGAAGATGTGCAAGATCATATTGACATGTCATAATACTTCAAGGAATGTATTCTTGTTTTTGTTACATGTATCGTAATTGAAGGACAAAAAGAAGAAAAAGAAATTGGTGATAACAATGATAGTGAAGTGAAAAAGGAATTGCTGGAAAAGACTTGATTGATTTCTATAATGATGCTTTCTATATTGTTGCTGAATGGGTTCATGTAGACAAAGAGAGGGTTCCAAATTGGGTTGACTTTGAGAAGATCGAGATAACTGATGCTTTTTTTGATGAGGCATACTTCGGGCATATGTTGCATGTTAACTATGATAAAATTAATCTCCAACTTGAAGATTATATTGTGAGTGGTGGGAATTATTCTGGACCATTTTTGGTAATGTCCTTATTGATCCATTTAAGTGGCTACTCGATTTTCCTCCTCAGCTTTCAACATCATCAAATGGTGCAGGATCGAACTAAGATGGGAATACTGTAAAAATTGGTAACATTTTTAATGATAAAAAACACCAAATTACAAATGTTTGGTATCAGGTTATAAGTAGTGGTGGATACATGAACATTGTGGACTTTCATGAAATGACTTGTACATGCAAGAAGTTTCAACTTTCACGTATTCCATGCAAACATGTGGTTGTTGTTGCAAGACATATGAGGCTCACAAATGTGTATGCATGGGTTCATCATTTCTTCACCACCAATTACTACCATGCAATGTATGCGAAACCTGTCAATTTACTCGATACCCAATTTGAATGGTTACTTACCACCAAAGAAAGAGTTATTTTACCCCTTATTTTAGATTGTCATCTATCGGGTCACCCTTCAAATCAAAATTGACGTCCTTCACAGGGTAAAATCATTATACCTAAGATTTGTATTTGATGTACTCAACTAAGACATGTCTGAACACAATGCAAAAGCCTAGCTCTGGTTCCAAGCTTTGTCCTATCAGGTTCATTAAAAAGAGATAAATGATAGAAATCTTCACAATCTTCTATTTAGTTTGATTAATGTATGATTTAAGTATTTGTTAAAATGAGTTGTAATCAATTTAGCTTGATTAATATTTGATTTAAGTACTTGTTCATATGAGATGTAATCTATTTAGTGTGAATAATGTTTTACTTATTTACTTGTTGGAATGAGTATTATTTATGTAATCCATTGAATATTATATCAGTATTATTTATATTCCAAACATGTATTCATATTATTAGAGTTTTGATTCATACTTTATCAGTATAGTTGTAATAAAACTGAAACAAAAATGAAATCGAACGCACAACCAATAAACTATCATAAATAAATATATACATAACAACTAAAAAAATCATATAAATAACCAATGATAAATTCAAATGTACATTCGCGATCTACTCATTGTAGTAGAAATATAATTGTGAAGCCAAATGCTAACGCATCGAGGTGGATGACTCGTGGAAGAAATCTAGGCTCTGTGAAAGTGCTAGACACTTGAAGAAGCTCAACATAAAAATACCGCAGTTATTAGAATCCTTGTCTTACTAGGGGACACCTTCCGCTGGATGTAATACCAAATTATCCTTTTATGGTGTACGCCTAATAGTGGTCTGAAAACTCGTCCCCACCAATAATGTCGAGATGAATGTGGTGTAGGGCCACATCTGCCACATAAACCGATCAATACTACCTATGTATGCTATCTCAGAGTCATATATGGTGATCAACCAATCATGCAAATCTAAGACTTCGATAACCTAATGGGTATAATCGAAGTTTATAGGGAAGAAAACCTATAAATATTTATAAATTATAATGGACGCACATGTTGTATATAAGTAAATTATAATGGAAACATGTATATACAATACCCTATCGACCTCCCCCTATGGTTTGTAAAATAAACCAAGGGTGTAATCCACCTCCACTATCTTTGTGAATAGCTTGGGTCACTCGTACTCACTTGGTGGTATGGTACTCCAACTCTCGTATATCATCCCGATATGCCCCACAAAAAAACCATGGACTGTTGTCTAAATTTGTGGGATGATAGTTTGCTAATCATGTTGGTGCTAATGTAATAGTGCCAAGAAAGAATCAACATGCTAAAATGGATATAGGACATGAATTGTATTTTGTTTTGATGAATTTATAAAACATTTAACCAAAGTCAATAGATGTAGACCACTTTCATCGTCAGTCAGTCATTTACATAGCTCGATAACTGTGTGCCAAAAAACAGCTTTAGACTACGCTTCTATGTAATAAACATCATGGTTGTCAAATGCTATAGCTCTGGTGTACCACATGAGGAAATATTCCTCATGCTTTATAGCAAAAGATGGAATGGTCTAAATTAGTCGTTTCACCCTCAGTTTGATTTGATTTGTATAAGGAGTTTGAACGATTAGATCCTTTCAGATCACCCTACCATGAGTAATCCATACCATCTAGAAAATTACAAAAAATTTTTGATTCATTAATTCATCTTAATTAACAAATACAATGAAATTGGTTGTTGTTACCTTCTTGACGTACGACGGAGGCGGTTTGACGGAAAAATCCTCTTTTATTGTCAAATCAACCATATGTACCCCCGAGATGGACTAAAGAAGTAATTTAATATTATCAATAATAAATATATATGAAAATATACAAATTATAATGGACATATCTCATCTTGCTCTCCCTGTGAAATAACATAAGTAATTCGTCCCCTTGTGAACTAATATGAATGACCTCTTTGCACGCGGTGGGGATCTCAGTAATTAACCACAATCGTTCATCCTAAAAAGAAGGAAAATCAATTTAATATACACAATAATATTTAATTACATTCAATTGATTGAACAACAACAATTTACCTTACCTTTCCGATCGAGGAAGGTGTATATGGAAAACTCTCAATCAATACCCCCTTATGGCCAGTACCTTCTACAAATATCAATAACAAATTGTTCAATAACATTTCATATAAAATATGCTAACAAAAATTAATTAAAAACCTCAGGTGGTAGAGGTGATGAAATCGAAGGGCCAACCGATATCCCTTCATAGCCAGTACCCTGTATGAGTATTAATAACAAATTATTCAATGATATTTCATATAAAATATACTAACAACAATTAATTACAAACCTCAGGTGCGGGAGGTAATGGAATCAAAGGGCCAATGGGTGAAGACATCCCAATGTTGTCATGAGTACTGTACGAAGTTAATATACATGTTAGACAAATAGGTAAATACAATTTATAGAACAAATAAATAAGATGAGGTTTTGTCATTTGATTGATTATATCTAGTTGTGTATGTGTCACAATGTACTCCAAACGACTCATATGATCCTTTAATCGAGATATTTGAGAAGACATCTACTCTTGCAAGATAGACATTCAATCCTGTAAAGAAGAAATCTCACCCATATCATATTGCCCTAGTAAGCTAATACAACATCTAAGAGGGACAAAACAGGTGATATAGTTGATGGGTAATCATACATGGGGTGTTTGGTAGTAGGGTCCTAAATGCCATAAAGATGTGTGGTCTCAATGGATGAGGTTCAATGATAAGACATATAATATGCGTGGTAACAAGGGCTTGAACATTGATAGGTGTCTCAAGACTAGGGGCTTGAACATTGACAGGTGTCTCAGGATTAAGGGCTTGAATGTCCATATGTGGTATTGTCGGAGAAGCTTCATCTCTTATCGAAGAGGATGACAATGATTGGGGATCCAACATACCTGTATAGGCAACAATGTCAACACATCATTATGTAGCCTCCTCAATTAGTGATGGTTAAAGTGAGAAATTAACATCATCGTACTCATTCAAATACATAATTAACATATTTGCATTAATCAATAAATCAATTAACAATTACATACTTTGTCACTGGTGAATATAATTCCCATATGACTTTAACCAAGAACATCTCTTGTATACCACTTGAACATCCGGGATGTAACATCTGTAGGTGTGCTTGAAGTTATTTTGGTCTTTTTAGTATTTTTCCTATATGAGGTTGTGTTTGAGAGACTTTTTTGTGATTTGTGACATACATGACTGTGTATGATGTGGCAAAGATGGAAAAATGGTCTTTCAACATATCATGTGTTTTGATCAAGTTTGGCTAGGGTACACGCCTGTGTAATTGAGATACACGACTGAGTCTAGTCAGCAAATTTTGAATGCTGGGATAATGTTATGTTCTGTAGGAATCTTACTATGTGGTTTTAATGTTTGATAACTAGTGTACACACCTGTGTGCTTAGCATACATGCTCGTGTACGTCTATTTAATCTAAAAATAAAAAAGTCACAGAAGAGGCAATTTTCATTTTTTTTTTCAAAATCCTTTTAGCCAAACATGAGAGAAAGGAGGATTAGGGTGTGCTAGAATTACTTTTCACTAGGAGAAAAGATTTTGGGAGTCGTTCAAGCCGCGAGAAGACTAGTGTCACCATTTTATCAAGGTAAGTAGCATAACTCCTTGTGATGTTTATGTATTGGGTGTTATTGATGGTTTCCAGTTGAATAAAAACATGATTCTTGATGGTTTAGGTTAGTTGTATATATATACTGACAGTGGAAGTAAGGGTTGATTGGGTTTTTACATGATTGTGGTCTTATTTGTAGTTAAAATTGTTATATCTTGGTTTAGTAATGATTTCCCTTATATATGGTTGTTTGATTTAATGTTAATTGATTGTTTGGGTTGGTAGAAGGATAGAAAACTCACTGAAGTTGGTATATGGAGGAATAAGTTTTTGATGTGTAGTATAGAATGGGATAGACATATTGGGTATATGTTGTGCCATGTTGATGATGGATAATTTGTTGATTCATGTGTGTAGCACAGAATAACACCGTATGGTAAGATATGGTCTTTTTAAAAGTGTTTTGGTAGTATTTAGAAGTATGAAAAATGTAAGAGACATAGTGGTAGAATTCTAGAAATTTTGGAATTTTAATGACACATGCCCATGTTTATTTGGGAATATTCACCCATGTAAGTTAGGTACAGGGGGGTGTAGAATTGGGAATGGACACATGCCCCTGTGGTAAAAGACACATGGTCGTATGTTCTATACCAAGGATACACTCCCATATGTTTTAGTCTTAAGCTATGTAGATTGGGTAATACATGCCCGTGTGGTTTTAGGAAAATTTGGAAATGTAATCTCTTAAAAGGGATTCATAATGTATGAAGCTTTGCTATGAATATATGGATTAAAGAAATGACAAACCTACCTCTCTGAAGGCTATTGATGGAAGAAAGTTAATGATAAGACCCTAATGAGAATTGTTGGTAATAGAAATTTTATAAGGGTCTACCCAAATACGTGGATGTGGAACGTACTTGACTAAATCCTATTCGGATTGAAAAATTCAAGATGGTGTATAATAATGTTATATGCCACCAAACTGTGAGTAAAGTGGTAGTAAAAGTAGTAAGGCTAATGAGTCTATGTGATTCCATACTGATGATGGGTGTTGTAGCATTTGGTATGCATGTGTGGAGATGAGAAAGGTCTAGAGCCCTACCATATGAATAATATCATCTCAATAGCCCAAGTCTGATCAACATGTATATGAATGGCATATAAGAATGGCATTTGAAATGTCATAAGCTTTTACATGATGTTTGGGACTTTAATATACACCATAAAGGTTTGTCATTTAAAATGACACCCCGTTATAGGAATATGATGCTAAACGTTGAGATAATCCAAATGGATATCTAAGATGTTGGAGAATACATCCGTGAATTGTCTTACAAAACAAATAACACCACTGCATATATTACTTTTGTTATTTATTGAGTGCGAATCCACTCACATGCTTTCTATATGATTTTGTAGATAAAGTTCTGGAGTAGTAGGGTGGTAGTGGGGAGACTAGTGGTACGACTCATTTCAATGCATGAGCATTAGGGACTTCGATGTTATTCATGAACCATTATTTACATTTTTATGGATTCTTTATATTTATTAATGCATATGGATTTGACTGTTAATGATTTGGATTGACTTGTATGAGCTTAGACTTACATTTAGATGTTTTCATTATAGTGTTTCATTCTAGTATGCTTTTGCAATAGTAGGTATGATTTGGATGATTTGTATTTAATGATTGAGTTAGCATACTATAGAAGTCTGTTAGGTTATGTCTCTCAAGGTACATATTCCAGATAGAGGTAAGTGTTATAAGAAGGGTGTTACATTTATAGTTTTGTGCTTGATTTCAAGATGAGGAGATCTAAGAGATTAATTGGTAATGATGAGATCGATGAGATTCTAGTTCTAGAGGAGAGCCAAAATGTAGCTCAAGGACCCATGTCAAGTGTAGTTGTAACACCTCATATAGATTATCAATAAATCTGAAGGATTATACATGAGGTTATTCAAGCTAATCATGAAACTTCTAAGAGTATAAGTCACCTTATGCCAATACAACCATTGGCTGAGTAGGACCCTTCTATTTATGATATGTCACCCAGAAAAAAGTAAGTGGGTGAGGGCTTACAAAGACAAAGGTAATAAGAAGACATAGGGGTTAGATTCACCCAATTTACATCTTAATAGGTAGACACCAACCTTCAGAGTTTCATAGGACAGACAAGGATACTATGTCAATAAAAGATTGGCTAGAGGCTATAGAGGAGGCAATAAAGCTATTTGAGATGTCAAATATGGAAAAGATTTGATATGCCAGTTACTTGATGAGAGGCGATACCAAGGTATAGTGGAGAGCCTTCAGAGATACTCAACAAACTGACATTATGGCATAGGCTAGTTTCAAAAAGGCCTTTAAAAAGGAGTTTCTAGGAGTTGATATACAGTATGTCAAGGCAAAAGAGTACCTCAGATTGAGACAAAAGAATATGACAATCAAAGAGTTCTTTGCCAAGGTGAACTCTTTAGCCCGATATGCCCTGGGTGTAACTAGTATCTATAAAGGGAAGATAAAGATCTTTATCAATAAGCTTAGAACTAATATTGCCAAAGATGTGCAAACGAGAGATAACCCTCCCAGATCCTATACTAACACAATAGGTAGAGCTTAAAGATCAAAAGCCATGGGATTGAGAATGGCTAGAAAGAGAGGAGAAAGATGCAAATTTGTTCCACTGATTCAGAGTCATGACCTATACAACCTTGGGGGTAGTCATGTAGGAAACATTCATGACAATCATGACATTAGGGGCAACAAAAATAGTCAATAAAGATCCTTGTATGTAAAAGATGTGATTATAGATACACTAGTAAGTGTGTAATTGCTCAGAGGATTTGTTTCAAATGTAGACAACTAGGACAGTTTACCTGAGAGTGTACTGCTATAGTAATAACCCCGATATGGTAGACAACTAGGGGAAGAGGATAGACTAGAGTCTATGCAATGACTCAGACTTATGTTAAGGCTAGCCCGTCTACTATGACTAGTCAATTAATTTTTTACCCTTGCCCTTTATATATATTGATAGATTCTGGTGCTACTCACAACTTTATTACTTAAGGGATTGTAAAAAGGCAAGGGTTAGAGCTTACCATAATGTCTAATATTACTATAAAGATGTTAGACAGAGATAAAATTCAAAGTAACCAAATGTTATTGAGTGAGACCATGTTCTTAAGAGGTCAAGAGATGGTGGTAGACTTGGTAATGTTTGACATGTCAGACTTCGATATAATGTTAGACATGGATTTCTTTAGCCACTATGAAACTTAGACAAATTACAAGAAAAAGAAAGTTCAGTTCCAGTTAGAAAATGGTGAAGAATTCTAATTTGGTTAAAGTCGAGTATTGAGCATAATGATTAGTAACCTGAAAGCCAGAAAAATGTTATTGAAAGGGTGTTCTAGGTACCTAGGTCATATGGTAAACTAGCCGATAGAAACCGCCCTGAGTTTATAATCCACCCAGTGTTGTGTGAATTTTGTGATATGTTCCTAGATGAGTTACCTGGATTGGCACCAATGAGAGAGGTAGAGTTCAGTATAGAGTTGGCCCTAGGGACAATACCTATTTCCAAGGCCCTATATAGAATGGCACTAATAGAGTTTCAAGAGTTGAAGAAACAGTTACAGGAGTTATTAAACAGTGGATTTATATGACCGAGTCATTTGCCATGAGGCATACCAATCCTTTTTGTGAAAAAGAAGAATGGTTGATATGTATGTGTATTAACGATGGGGAATTAAATAAGGTCACCATTAAGAACAAGTATTTACTGCCACAGATCGATGATTTATTTGATCAACTAAAGAGTGCTTTGGTATTTCAAAGATTGATTTGAGGTTAAAGTACCATCAGGTTAGGGTAGTCGAAAAAGATGTTCCAAAGACAATCTTCCGAAGAAGATATAAACATATGAATTTGTAGTGATGCCCTTTGGTCTGATGGATACACTAGCAATCTTCATGGATTTAAATTGTGGTATTTATTGATAATATATTAGTCTACTCCATGTCTCGTAAAGAGCATGAAAGACATTTGAGATTTGTGTTATAGAGAATACGTGATAAACAGTTGTATGCCAAGTTCTCAAAATATGAATTCTGGTTGGATCATGTTGCTTTTTTAGGGCTTTAAAGAGGTGAAGAATTTTTTGGGATTGACAGGTTATTATAAACGCTTTATGGAAGGTTTCACTAAGTTAGCTTGATCACTGATTGAGTTAACTAGGAACAATGACCCTTTTTAGGTGGTATGATGCCTGTAATAGGAGCTTCTTAGAATTAAAGAATAAATTGACCTCAACACTAGTTTTATCCATACCCACAGAAAGAGAAGAGTATCATTTGAACATAGATGCCTCTCATCAGGGTTTAAGAGTGGTGCTTATAGAAAAAAAGAAAGTGATAGCCTATACCTCTAGACAACTAAACAATTATGAGGTTTGGTGTTCTACTCATGATTTAGAGCTAGCTACGATAGTTTTTGCTTTGAAAAATTGGCAATATTATTTGTATGGAGTTTAATGTAATATCTACATGGATCATAGGAGTTTGAAGTACTTCTTCACCCAAAGAGAGCTAAACATGAGATAGAGGAGATGGTTAGAACTGGTTAAAGATTATGATTATGACATTTAGTACTATTCTGGAAAAGCAAATGTGGTGGTAGATGTCTTGATTAGGAAAGTGATGTTATCACAAATTATAACTTGTCGAGAGGTTCAAAGGGGATAGAGAAAGACTAGATTGAGATAGTTATGGAAATGTCGACTGATCTGAAGATTCGATCAATGTTATTGAATGAAATTTGTGAAGCTTAGTTATCAGATGAATAATATATCCAAATGAGGAAAAAAATTGTTGAAAGTGTAGTATCTAATTTTAATTTCACTAAAAAGGTGTTAAGATTTATGGATCGTTTGTGTGTTCCTAAGGTGTTAGACTTGAGGCATAAGATCCTATTTGAGGCTCATAATTCCCTTTACACTGCTTACTCTAAGAGTGTGCAGATGTACCAAGACTTAAAGAAGACATGTTGGTAGATCGACATGAAAAAAGATGTGACAGACTTTGTGGCAAAATGTTTAGTATGTCAGTAGGTTAAGGTTGAACATCAGAGACTGTCTGGATTATTGCAACCTTTGATCATTCCTGAATAGAAGTGGAAACATATCTCTATGGACTTTGTGGTCAGTCTACTGAGAGTTTGAGGTGGATACAATGCCTTTTGGGTCATAATAGACCAATTAACCAAGTTAGCACATAGTACCCTATTAAAGAGGGTACCAATACATATTAGTTAGGTTAGATATATGTTAAAAAGATTGTGAGATTGCACAAAGTACCTAAAACCGTTATTTAAAATAGAGATGCAAGATTTGTCTTAACTTTTTGACAAAGTTTGTAGAGATCGATGGGTACCAGATTGGTATTTAACACTACTTATCACCTTTAAATTGATAGGTAGATTAAAAGAGTGAATTAGGTGACAGATGATATGTTGAAAGCTTGTTGCTTAGATCAAAGAGTGAGTTGGGTTGAGGTGTTGCCACTAATGGAATTCACTTATAATAATCATTATCAAACAACCATCTGGATGGCCCTATATGAAGCACTTTATGGGAAAAAATGTCGATCACTATTATTTTAAAAGGAGATTAGTGAAAAGGATACAATGGCAAAATCCTTAGGGTCGAAAATGACTGGAAAAATGATCAAAAATGTAAGGTTGATTCGAGAAAGGATGAAACGAACCCAATATCATTAGAAACGTCATGCAGACCAAATGAAGTGAGATTTGGAGTTTGTTGTGCATGACAAGGTCTTTATAAAAAATGCCCCTTACTGCCATGTGATGAGATTCAGGCAGAAAGGTAAGCTAGCACCAAGGTTTGTAAGGCCTTATAAGATCTTGGAGACTTGCTTTGCTGACGAGTATCGATAGGATACATAATGTATTTCATGTGTCATTATTACATAAGTATATTTATGCCGACTCGTGTTAGAGCTTAGAGATGATTTGGTCTATGAAGAGATACTAGTTTAGGTTCTTAAAAGACGAGTCAAACAGCTCAAGAACAAACCAATTCCTTTGGTTAAGGTTTTTTGGAGGAATCATCGAGTAGAGGAGGCCATTTGGGAGGTAGAGTAGGATATAAGGCAGAAATTCATATAACTATTCGAGTGAATTTCAAGGATGAAATTCATTTAAGGGGGGAGAAATGTAACATCCGCATGTGTGTTTAAGGTTATTTTTGTCTTTTTAGTATTTTTCCTGTGTTAAGTTGTGCTTGAGAGACTTTTATGTGATTTGTGGCATGTACGGCCATGTATGGGAGGCCACACGCCTATGTATGATATGACAAAGATAGCAAAATGGTATTTTTGCATATCGTGTGTTTTAATCAAGTTTGGTCAAGTTACACGCCTGTGTAAGTGGGATACACGGTCGTATCTAGTCAGTAAATTTTAAATGCGATATGGTTATGTTCCGTGGGAATCTCGCGATATGGTTTTAATGTTTGATAACCAGTGTACATGCTTGTGTGCTTAGAAAACACACCTGTGTACGCCTGTTCAATCTAAAAATAAAAACAGATGCAAAAGAGGTAGTTCTCATCTTTTTTTCAAAATCCTTTCAACCAAACATGAGAGAAGGGAGGATTGGAGAATGCTAGAGTCACTTTTTGCTAGGAGAAAAACTTTTGGGGGTCATTCAAGCCAAGGGAAGACTAGTGTTATCGTTTTATCAAAGTAAGCAGTATAACTCCTTGTGATATTTATGTATTGGGTGTTACTAACGGTTTCGAATTAAATGAAATCATGATTCTTGATGGTTTAGGTTAGTTATATATATATATAAATAGTAGAAGTAAGGGTTAATTGAGTTTTTACATGATTGTGGTCTTATTTGTAGTTAAAATTGTTAGATCTAAGTTTAGTAATGATTTCCTCTATGCATGGTTGTTTGATTTATTGTTAATGGATTGTTTGGGTTGGTAGAAGGGTATAAAACTCACTGAAATTGGTATGTGAATGAATGAGCTTTTAATGTATAGTGTCGTATTGGATAGGCATATTAGGTATGTGTTATGCCATGTTGATGATGGGTAATTTGTTGATTCATGTGTGTAACACAAAATAAAACTATATGTTAAGATGTGGTTATGAAATATATCTCTTTTTGGAATTGTTCTGGTAGTATTTGGAAGTGTGAAAAATGTAGAAGATATAGAATCAGAATTATGGAAATTCTAGAATTTCAATGACACATGCCCGTGTGTATTTGGGAATATTCACCCGTGTAAGTTGGGTACATGGGTTATGGAAGTGGGAATGGGCACACATTCATGTGGTATGAGACATATGGTAGTGTGTCCTACACCAAAGATAGACTCCCAAATGTTTTTGTCTCAGGCCATGTAGATTAGGTAATGCATGCCTATGTGTAAAAGGTACTTACCTGTGTAGTTTTAGGGAAATTTGGAAACGTAATCTCTTGAAAGGGATTTAGAATGTATAATGTTTTGCTATAAATATACAGATTAGAGAAATGACAAACCTACCCCTATGAAGGCTATTGATGGAAGAAAGTTAATGATAACACCCTAATGAGAGTTGTTGGTAATGGAAATTTCATAAAGGTGTGCTTGACTACATGGATGACAACACATACCTAACTAAATCCTATTATGATCGAAAATTTTGAGATGGTGTACAATAATGTTACAGACCACCAAACCGTGTGTAAAGTGGTAGTGAAAGCAATAGGGAATCTATATGATTCCATACCAAAGAAAGTCGTCATAGCATTTAGAATGCTTGTGCAAAGACGGGAGAGGTTCAAAGGCCTATCGTATGAGTAATATTGTCTCAACAACCTAAGTCTGAATGACATGTGTGTGAATGACATATAAGAATGACAATTGGGATGTCATAAACTTTCACATGATGTATGGGATATCGATGTATGCTGTAAGGGTTAGTCATTCGGAATGACACCCTATTATAGGTATATGATGCTAAGTGCTAAGATAATTTAGACAGACATCTAAGGTGCTAAAGAATACATCTGTGAATTCTCTTAGGAAGGAAATAACACTACTACATATATTATTTTTGTTATTTATTGAGTGCGAATCCATTCACGTCCTTTCTGTGTGATTTTGTAGGTAGGGTTTCGGAGTAGTAGGGTGGCGATAAAGAGACTAATGGCATAATTCATTTCAGAGCATGAGGATAGAGGACTTAGATGTTCTTCATTGTTATTCATAAACTATTTATTACATTTTTATGGATTCTTTATATGTATTAATGCATGTGGATTTGACTATTATTGATTTAGATTGATTTGTATGAACTCAAACTTATATTTAGATGCTTTCATTATAATGCTTCATTCTAGTATACTTTTGGGATAATGGGTCTGATTTGGATGGTTTGTACTTAATGATTAAGATAGAATACTATAGAAGTCTATCAAGTCATATCTCTTAAGGTGCATATTCTGGTTAAGGGTAAGTACCTTGAAAGAGGTGTTATAGGGGAGACGCATCAACAACAACTAAGTCCACCCAATTATACATGGTGTCAATCATCTTGTATATCCAATACGACAATGTAAAACATTAATGTTTATATTCAATTAATAATTTTTTCCTCTAACAATAAATATATATACTTAACAAATATACACTGCTTGGAATGCCAATGGGAACCTATAGATGTAATATTTACGTATGTCTAGCATTTGACCAAGTAGATCCTATCACTCACTTAGGACATCAACTTAAACATTATTTCCCACACCGAAACATTCGATGGATAGGAATTAAATCCATCCAAGTGATCGACCAACTAAGGATACTCTACAGATACCTTCTTTTATCTGTCATTCCCCAGTAACACTATATGTAAGCAATACAATAGGGCCATTTTGATGATGTCGATATCATCATCCCCCCATGGCCTTGTGAGGAAAACTCACTCTAAATCATGATATTGCACCTTTTAACATCCCCAAAAATAGGTCTCTTGAATCTTATCTTCAAATCCTCGTGGAATATATGATGAGAGAGTAATAATTCGACATAATGATAATCCGGTCACAAGTTGAAACTCAAATGGGCTGAATCTCACGTTAACTTAGTTAATCTTGAACCAAAACTTATTTATCCCTATTCCTCAATACAATTATTGTAACATGAATGAGTGTACCAATACTCACTAAATCAAGTATCTGGTAATCGAAGCAGATACCCAAAGTAAGTCCTCTCAAACAATCGCAACTGTATCTGGGTTAACGTAGATTTAATCTTAGAGATTACAATTCACTGAATATGAGAGGTAACCGCTACTTGAAAGGGTCATACCTCGTCGGGGATTCATAATTTGCTTTCCTCACATTTTCTTTTATGGTAAATATCTTGTAAAAAAATAAATTAATATTATGTCAAAGTTAATAAGAATTTTATAAAAAACAGACATAAAATTGAAGGCAAAAATTAAAAAACGGAGTTGAAATTCAAAAACTACAAATTAGAAAATTCTAAAATGATAAAAACCATCAAATCGATTTAAAATTTGAAAAATACATGTATAAAAACCTAGTAATCACAAAAAAATTAAAAAAACTTGAAATTCAAAAACTACACATTAAAAAACCTTAAAATAAAAAAATAAAAAAGGGATTTGAAATTTGAAAAATACACGTAAAAAAACCCTAAAATAACAAAAATAAAAAACCAATTTGAAATTTGAAAACAATATGTTGAAAAACCCTAAAATGACAAATATAAAAAAATAGATTCAAAATTCAAAAAATACACTTCAAAAAACCTATAAATGACAAAAATAAAAAACATACCTGAAATTTGAAAATTACATGTCAAAAAACTTTACAATGAAAAAAAATATACTTGAAATTTCAAAACTACATATTGAAAAACCCTAAAATGGTAAATATAAAAAAATGGACTAAAAATTCGAAAACTACACATTGAAAAACTTTAAAATGACAAAAATAAAAAAAATCGATTTGAAATTTGAAAACTATACGTAGAAAAACCGTAAAATGACAAATATAAAATAAGTATCAAAAATTCGAAAACTACATGTTGAAAAATCCTAAAATGACAAACATAAAAAAATCAATATGAAATTCCAAAACTACACATCTAATTATCCTAGAATCACAAAAATAAAAAAATTGATTAAAAATTCAAAAACCACACATTAGAAAACTCAAGAATGGCAGATATCAGAAAATCGATTTGAAATTTAAAAACTACACTCCAAAAAACCTAGGACTCAAAAAATGAAGAAAGGATCTGAAATTCGAAAACTATAGGTTAAAAAACCTTAAAATGACAAAATTGAAAAATAGACTTAAAATTCGAAAACTACAAGTAAAAAAATCATAAAATGACAAAAATAAATAAACCAATTTGAAATAAAAAAACTACAAGTTAAAAAACTCTAAAATGACAAATATAAAAAACTAGAGCGAAAATTCAAAAACTACATGTAAAACAAAAATAAAAAAATCAATCTAAAATTTTAAAACTATATGTCCAATTATCCTAGAAAACCAAAAAATCGGCTTAAAATTTGAAAATTACAAGTCAAAAAACCCTAAAATGTAAAAACGGAAATAAAATTCAAAAACCATAATAAAACCATAGATTTATATAAAATATCAATGTACCCCTTAACATTTTCTTACTCTTCCCAGGTCCTAAATGTTTAGAAATATCAATTTTCCCCCTAATCAATTTCTCTGCCTCTCATAAGTTCAAAATGTTTAAAAACTCATAATTCCCCTTGAGGGATCTCATAGGTATCACTATTTAAAAAATCAACATTTCCCCTTTCCCTTGTGCTTCTCCATGGGATACTATTCCAAAATTTCCAATTTCTTCCCGCCCCTAGGATTTCCTTGTAAACCCCCTAGTGTAACTACTATTTAGAAAATCGTATTTGCCCTTTTGCCTTGTGTCGTTGATTCAACCCGAGAGATATTTCTCAAATCTAGGATTCCTCGGGTTTGCCACTATCCCTTGGGGTGAAGTTCTGACTTCAAAATGGGTTAAATTTTCAACCAACATTGTAGTTTCTAGTTACCATTTCAACACCAAATGATTGTACACGTACTTAAACAAAATAACCTTAAACTAATTCATCCTAAACAAGCAAAAATCAAGCCACAAAATTAGTTGTTTAAATTCAAAAACCCTAAACTAAAAGTGCCTAAAATCTTACTTTAATATGTCAAATCTAAACATAAAAATGATTCAAACAAGATAAAGGATAGTTTACTCACTTTGCTTGTCATTTTCGTGATCAAAGAACTTCAAAAAATCTGTCACTTCGTGGAAGACCTGTGGAAACTAATTTTGTGCGCAATGGATTAGGAAAAAATTTGGGTGAGGAAATGAATTTTTTTTTGGTTTATATATGATGGCATTTCGGTTATTTTAGTTAAATTAGGCATTTTTGCTTAAGTCCAAAAAAATTGGGTAATTTTACTTAAAATCCCTTATGTTTAGGGTAATTAATTTAATATCCATTACTTTTCTCCTCGCATATTTATCTTTTGCCTTTAGCAATACTAACTGATATGATACAAAGAAAACCTCTTTTAGAAGACTACCTCAAAATTACTTTTAGATATGACAATTTTACTAACGAATAAGGGTAAAATAGTAATTTTACTATATATTAATTTTAAATAAAAAACTTTCTATTTGACCAAAATATTTTAAACATGACAATTTAAACCTTAAAAAACACTGTGTCATTTTATTCAATTCTGTGGGAGTGTAATGTCACTTTTAAAAGTATTAGGGGGTAAACAATATTTTAAAAATTTTCAAAAACCACCAAGCTTTATTAAATTTCAAATAACCTTCTGAAAAGTTTCATAAAGACCTTTGGTACTTTCAGAAATTACAATTAATCTATAATATATCATTATACAAAAAAGACACTTCTATCTATAAGAAGAAAAAAATAAAAGTTGAAGTTAAAAAATAAAAAATAAATGACTTATTATATAATTTGAATATTTAAAAAGTTATTTTTAATTTTCTTAATTTTGGGTTACATGATAATTTTAAAAAAATAAAATATTAGGGATAAAATGGTAATTTCATTGATAATACTATTGTTTCATTAAATGAGTTTATTTTTAGGGAAATTAAAATAATTGCCCCAAAGATAAGGGGGCAAAACGAAATTACCCCTGTATTTTACCATTAAACAAAACTGCCCCAAAATTGTGAAGAGATGAAAATGCCCCTCCAATCAAAATCGGTCATAACCACGCGCATCATCGCCAAACACACGAAATCAGAAATTTTGAATTCGCGTTTTCGCGCACTCGGCAACTCCGATTTCATCTGGCGATTTTTGTGACGTTTCCGGCCTTGAAGATGGACAAAAAGGTTAGTAAAACAACCCTTGTCATCTCTTTATGCATTTCAATTCACGATTTGAGTGATTTGATATGAAATTTGAGTGTTTAGCGTTAGGGTTCCGATTTGAAATTTTGGAAGAAAATGCTTGATTTTTTGGTGATTTTAATAAATTATCTTAGGGCTTTTGTGTTAGATTATATGTAGAGTTGATTGTTGTTGAAATGAAATTTGAAAAACAAAGTTTAGGAGGTGAAATATGGCCACATGAATTCCGCAGTCACCACGTGAATGGCGCAGTGACCACATGAATTCATGTGGTGAGAATTGTTGAAGACGAGGTTGTTTTTTGCACTTTTGAAACTTCGTGGACTACACGATATCATGTGGTTGGGGGTGAAAATACGTTTTTTCATCGTGTGTTGGGGCAGAGTATAAATTGGAAAAGTTGGTTGACAAGCGAAATTACGATCAACCCCCTGAATTCGTGTGGTTGGGTGGGGGCAAAATATAGTTTTTCAGAGTTATCCACCACGATATTTCATGTGGTTGGAATTAGGGGGGCATAATACAATTATATATAATTTTAGGGCTTGTTTGATATTTTTCATATGAGGGGCAAATTGAAATTTTGTCTATCTTAAGGTTTTTTAACGTGTAGAATTCGAATTTGATATCTGTTTTTTTGAATAAGGCCTCTATGTATAGAATTGAACAATTTATAACATAAATTTGATATAAATTTAATATAATTGTAATTTAATTTTCATACAGGGAGCTGGACAAAAGAGGAAAAAGGACGAAGGCAGGGATGAAATGCGATTTCCTCCCGAAAAACACTTTAAGGCTCAAGTTACTACACGTGGATATAAAGATGTGGGAGCCGTGATAAAAAAATTATTAATAGAGAGGCAATTACAAATTTTTCGATGTACCTATTTCGGACACTTCCTGGACTTGAAGGATAGTCGATTTAGTGGGGTTCTAATACATTCCTTCATCTTTCGAGTGATAAATAAGGGGGCCTCGCAAGAAAAGTTATGGTTTCAAGTTAATGATGTGGATGTCAAATTTAGTACGTATGAGTTTGCTATTATGACAGGCATTCGATTCAATCATATGGTAGATATCGACCCCTATATTCCATCGAAGGCTACAGATCGGATCCTCCAGACATATTTTCACGGGTGTAAATCAGTTACATATGCTGATCTGAGCCGTGTTTTCTAGCAAAGACCTTGGGGGGAGGATGACACTGATGTAGTGAAGTTAGCATTGTTATTTTATCTTCACATGGGGTTGCTAATGAGTGATTTGAGAAAAACAATTCTCCAGAAGATATTACAATTAGCTGATCATCTTAATGGGTTTAATGCATACCCATGGGGAGTAAGAGCGTGGCAGATGACATATCGCTTTATATGCGATAATATCTCCCGAATTTCTATAGATTTCGGCTCGAAAAAGAAAAAGGAAAACTAGCTTAAGCAGTATGAAATCATGGGATTTCCATTAGCGTTTCAGGTAGTTATGGTATTTATTAATTTAAACAAAAAATTTGTGTTTAAAATAAAATTAGTTTAATATGATTGTAAATATATACAATAATCGATTTATGTTGATATTACAGTTTTGGATATATGAGACATTGGACTCGTTATATCGATGGACGGATATGTTGCCAATTGTAGGAGCCACCTAGATGTTGAGATGGCACACGAAGGATATTCCGGGATGGGATTCTATCTTAACTATCTTCACTGGAGATACAATAAGTACTAATTTATTAAGCATTAACATATATATAAGATATAGTAATAAAAAGTACTGAAAATAAATATTTTGTAGGATGATGTTAATTTTCTGATAGATTTATCTTCGGTTGAGAGAGATACAGATTGGTATGAGGATATCATCCGATATACAGGGGTGTCAGATAGTCAATCTTCTTCGGCCTCAAGAGATGCATCATCGAGTTCTCCTGACATTAGTTCTCTGATCATTGCTCCTCCTTCTATTGATGCTTATACTCAGCCCTTTCCCACCAACTCTTGCCCAATTAGCGACCTTGTTATGACCCCTATCGAGGAGCACATATCACCAGATCCCGTGCCTATGCCCCCTACTACTGAGCACATATAAGATGATCTTCCTGTCACTAGACCAGATTTCTCCATTCATCACTTCGATGCTGCATTGGCTCGATTGGAAAATCTTATCTTAGATCAACTTATTGGGTTAGAGGCTAAGATGGAGGATAGGTTTAGTCACATTAAGGGTAGGATGACTCTTATAGAGGATAAACTGAGTCATATAGTGGATATGACGACTCATACAAAGGCCGACCGATCTCATCACCATACAGATATTTTTGGACAGGTAAAAAAGTTAATACTTTACTAGAAATTTCATCTATTTATATACGCAATCATATAAACCTTATAATAATTGTACATGCTATTAGAATCTTCTTGGGATGATGGTGACAAACTATCGACAGGCGCTCTGACATTCCCGTCTCCACCTGTTGTTGATGTGAGTGCTAATTGCTTCGAGTATATTAAGAATGATACTTTTGAAATAAATTTTAATCTATTGAAATTATACTCGTGCCCATCGATCGAAACCTACCTCACACAGGTATGCAGCTGCATCAGGGTGCATACGGGCCAGTGACTTCATGACTTATTAGAATTCATACTCTGTGCACGCCTTAGCTGCTTTCCAATACATCTATACGACTTTGACATTCTTTTTGTACTTGGACCGCATGTTACAATAGAGGTGGTGACAACAATAACTGTGGTGCACACTAGGAAATACTTCAGCCATTGTAAAAAATATGCTGACATGTCGATCTGAAATGACGGCTAAATGAGGTACCTCACCAATACAATCCCTCAGCTTTGTTAAAAACCAACACCATGTGTCATAATCTTCCCTAGGACCAATCTAAAAGTAAGTGGATATATCTGATTATTCCTATCCAATGCAACAATAATAAATAGTTGACCCAGATATCTACCCTTTAAGAAAACAACATCAATACAAATAACTGGTAAAATATGTTGCTTGAATGCACGAATACTATAACCGAATGCCATGTAAAAGTATTTAAATCGATCCTGCTCATCTGTTAGTGTATGTGTCACCCTTCCCGGATTACAACGTTATAAATTAAAGCAATACTCTGACAGCAACATAAACGACTCTTCTGGTGTCCCCCTCAATGATTGAAGCACCCAATTTCTTGCCCGCCATGCTTGTGCGTATGATATATCAATTTTATATTGGTCAACGATATCAGTAATGATCTCTTTTGGTCGATAAACACGATCAACTAATATGAATTTGGTCTTCAAAATTTGTCCTAAAGCTCGAGCACCTGCTTGCCTATGATGAGGTAATATCTGATCTCTGCAACATGTGTGACGGCTATCCATACGACGTAATTCAAAACTATCACTTTCTTTCACCCTAACTGCCTGTGCACGCTATTTACATTCTTCGTTACGACATTTAACCACCTATCTAATCGTGTCTGATTTGTTCACTAAAAATTGATATCCCTTACGAAGGGCGTCTTGATATATCGCATCAATGACATGTTGTTTACTTGGAAATAATGTACCAACTTTTGGAGAATCACTATCGGTCGATACTTTTGAGCTTGTGGATGTAGATGGTTGATCAGAAAAATGTGGTAACCAATGAAATATATCAGTATGAACATTCCCACCAATAGGATTTGTTTCTGGAAAACAACTTGTACCTCCAATATCTTTATTAACATAGGTCTTCTCTTCAACCTCTGAATCTTTGATTGGAATATCATATACAACATTTCCATCAAATTCACTCCACTCTGAAAAAGTTGCTTCGTACCCATTAAGAAATTCTTTTGTGCGATACAATGCATCAACATTAACTTCATTTATATATGCAAAATCTTCCTCTAAAAATTCTTGTTTCGGATTGATCTCGATATTTTGAATCTCGATATTTTGAATCTCTTCTACACCAATAGTTTGATTTTCTGGATAACTGCTCGACTCACCACCTTGTAAATCTTCATCTGCTTGTTGAGCCTTATAACTATCATCATTAACTATAGTTATAACAAAAACTGGAACACATTCTTTGAAGATATTAGATAGACCGTTAAGAACCTCAACATCTTCATCATTCGAAATTTCTACCAAAATGTTGTCATCGAGATGCTTCGGTTTCATGCTTAACTGAATGTTAAATATCCTTCGATCTATATTACACTTGTCGCTCACTATTTGGATTAATTCTTCGAATGATGTGTGTTCTAGAATTTTAATCAATTTCCTATTACCTCCAACATATTTTATAACATTGTCACCCTTTTCTATCCATTTCCCCCCATATCTAATTGAAGCATATCCAACCATTTAGATTAATCCTACATTAAAATATATAATCAACATAAATAATACGAATGAAAATACTATTTACAGATGTCTATTGCACAATTATACTTATTCCATAATTCAATTATATTTTGTGACTATTTAAATATATCATGTTTTGGTATTACCCTTTTAAAAAAAAAATTTAATTTAGAAGGGTAGTTTTGGTATTTAAGGGGATATTTGGGGCATTTTCGTTTAAATACAATAATATAAGGGTATTTTTGGTTAAACCCCAAAATTTGGGGTAAATTTGTATATTGCCCAAATAAAATATATAATCAATATAAATAATACGACTGAAAATACTATTTACAGATGTCTATTACACAATTATACCTATTCCATAATTCAATTTGACAGAATAATATTATTAAACATAACCTATTTAATTTTTATTATTTTACTTATTGCACACAACTATATATAAAATATCACATATAATTGCATTATTAATAAAATAATAACGATTGAAGTAATATCATGTTTCCTATACTACTATAATATTTACAACATAACCTATCTAATTTTTATTATTTTACTTATTGCACACAACTATAATTTATTATATAAAATATGACATATAATTGCATTATTAATAAAATAATAATAATTGAAGTAATGATAGGGATAAATATCTCAAAATGACGAACTTTTCTCTTCTCGCCCGAAATCCTGAACATGAACTTCTTTTCTCTCTTCAGAATCTCTTCAGATATGTTAAAAATGAAGGAAGATATGTGGTTTATATAGAAATAGAGGAAGGGTAGTTTTGGTATTATTTTGGGGCATTTTTGTTTAAATGCCTTAAATTAAAAGTATTTTGTTTAAACCCCAACATTAGGGGTAAATTTGTTTATTACCCTTAAAAATTTTTTTTCTAATTTAGAAGGGTAGTTTTGGTATTTAAGGGGATATTTGAGACATTTTCGTTTAAACACTTTAATATAAGGGTTTTTTTGCTTAAACCCCAAATTTTGGGGTAAATTTTATATTACCCCAATAAAAGGGGTAATTATTTTAATTTCCCTTATTTTTGGGTGGAAAATTATTGATTATAGTAAATTTTAAAAAACGTTATTTATGCCAATTAGTGGTGTAAAAATGTTTTAAGGATAAACCCCCCCCCCCCCCCCAAAAAAAAAAAAAAAACAGAATAAGAAGAGTATATATTAATCAAATATTAAGAAAGTATAATTAAAAATTTAATGGATTAAATTTAGAAGTGGGCTTAAACATATTAAAAATTCTTCTCATAAGAAATATTTTTAATAATAATTTAAAAATCGTTGTGAAACTTAATTTTTTAATTATTTGATTGCCTTTAAAAGTGTAAAGAAAGGAACTAATTCCTTGGGTTAATTTTCCAAGAATTTTAACTCGATCTAAATGTATTTAATTAATATATACCATACATAGTTGAAATTAATCTTTCGTCCAAATAGAAATTCAAATTGGTGAGCCAATATGTATCCAAATAATTATAATTTTCAACAACTATTTTGCTAACTATCAAAATTATAGATTTTTATGTATCAAGTGATAAACAAACTCAAAATAGTCAAAAATGCCTTGAGAGAGCTTAATATAAATGGTAGATACTTGAGCTCTAGGGAGAACTTCTGAGTTTGATTCTCTTTCATACTTACGAAAGCCTCTAATTAATTACTTACAAAAAAAAAGTTTAATAAAAATGAATTTCAGTGTATCTCCAAGAGGGTTAAGAAAGCTAGACTTGCTCTTGATGAGTTAATGTTACAACATAAGCTATATGCACAGTGAAAGCTTAGATAAGTCTGAGATGTTTATGTAGCTTGAGATGCATCATGCTAAACATATCATAAAATCATTACGAGGGGGTATGTGAGTATATACTTCTTACAATGCCTATAGTTGGGCATATTTGTAGTAGGACACCGTATCTACATAGGCACTTGCTCGTAGTAGAGCACAGTTATACTTATAGTTCGATAGTCCAATAGTGATGTAGGCAAGTGGATTGTGCAACGAATGCTCACATGACCAATGTGTTGAATCCTTGTACCGGTCTAGTCTAATTAGCCTAATATACAATTATAGTTATAGTATGTTAGTGTTTTCACTCAAGAATGACATCATCACACCAGTTTAAGATTCAAAGTGATTTTATAATGATCGAGTGGGACACATTTAGCTTTGAGAGATAAGTTATGTAGCCTAGAGGTTCCTTAGTTTATAGATATAAGATATGAGACCTATGTTATCCTAATGGGAGTTAGAGATATGCTCTGAATGACTAAGTTATGATGGGTCGAACCAAGGGTAATTTGGAGATTATGTAAAAAAAAGTAGTAGAGTCTCCTACTTACTGAGTGACTTTTCACTCGTTCCCCTTCTTGTCATGTATACATGTACAAGTAATTGTGATGGTTGCAGGGTGAATAGTGGTCAGGGAACTTAGTTCTGGCATGATAACATGCTTGTCTTTTGCACTTTCTCACAACAATTATGGTTAATGATAAATATCAAAGGTATTATCATAATTTCAACAAAAATAAGAACAAATCAATAACTGACATTTATACAAGTGTTCATGACAGGTTCATAATTTTATTTAAAAAAATAAACTAGTAATTCTTAGTAAAACCAAATAGTTTTTATTAACAAAAGTGGACGCAAGGTAGGTAAATTAACTTTTTAAACATAAGGGATAAGAAATGTTATTTCATGAAAGTTCAGGTGGGAAATAGTAATTTGACCCAATGAAAAATACATACTAAAGGAGAAAGTAAACAATTGCCTATCTTGAAATTCATTTATTTATCCAAGACCAAAAGACTTGTTCCCACCTAAGGTTTAGTGCAAATATAAACTCTTATTTGTGAGGTTATAAATACCCAAATACTTACTTATTATCAAACTTTTGTTAAAATCTTCTGTTAGAGTTAAGGGTAAAACTGTCATTTTATCAATAATATTATAAAAAATATAATTTTATCTTATTTTCTTTCATAGGTTTTGAAAATTGATAATTTCATGCTAATCTAAACTTTTCCAGCGTTTAAAAGTGACTTTTCCCCTCACATCCCTAAGGTTTTTTTCTTTCCTCTCTAGCCATAATCTCTGATGATGACGACTTCCTCTTTCCACCATTTTTCTTTTGTTTAACCGTCTCTCACTACTGGAATAGTTCAACCGTCTCTCCGTGCAATGAAGAGATGGAGTCAATTCATCTGCATCTCTTCGTCGATGAAGATAGACGAGGACAAACTCGTCAACGAAGTCATCTTTGTCTTTTCCTCAATGAAGAGACTCTTTGTTACATGGAGAGTAGGCCGAATAATTTTGATAGTGAGAGACGACCGAATAAAAGAAAAACTATGGGAAGAGTTAGTCGTTGGAGATAGAGTGGTGGCCAAAGAGGGGAAAAAAAAACTAGAGGTGTGGGTGGGAGGAATAGTCACTTTTTAAAATTGAAAAAGTTTAAGTAGAGGTAAAATTACTAGTTTTTTAAATTTTGGGGGGAGAATGAGATAAAATTATATACTTTTTTAATATTATGGTTAAAATGATAAATTTGCCCTTACATATAACATAAAAGTTTAATAAAAATTAAATAACAGATAAATATTTGAATTTTTGAAATTTCGTATGTGTGAGTTTGAAATTGGAGTATTCCTTGGGTGGGAATAAGTCCTTGGTCCTTTTATAGAGATAAACTCCCGTGAACAACAGTTTCATTTCATAAATCTTGTTCATCAGTCAACCTTCTCAAGTCTCAACCAAATTTCAGACTTCATATAATAAAATAATGTCCAATTCAAAGCCAAGAACAGTATGTTGCATAGGCGATATTCATGGTTACATGACAAAGCTCCAAAATCTGTGGACAAATCTTGAAACCTTTATCGACCCATCAGACTTCAACTCTGCTCTCATCATTTTCTTGGGTGATTACTGTGACCGCGGACCAAGCACGCGACAAGTCATAGACTTCTTGCTTTCACTGACCACAAAGTACCCCAGCCAAAAACATGTCTTTCTGTCTGGAAACCATGACTTGGCGTTTGCAGGATTCGTCGGAGTGCTTCCGGAGCCGAGAAATGGGGCGGATTTTAAAAAGGGGTGGAAGGAATATGAACAAAATGAAGAGAGAGAAGGTTGGTTTAAGGGTGAGAGATATGAGAGAATGCATTTGCAAGGAAGGAGATGGGGTGGGCATACTAAGGATAAGTTTAATTCTGTTAAAGGGACTGAGTATAAGGGCTCTATTTATAGTGCTGCTCCAACTTTTGAGTCTTATGGGGTTCCTCATGGCTCTGCTGGTATGATTCTAATCAGTCAGTTTTTTGTTAAATTTGAGAAATGATTTTGTTGCTAATGGGATTTAATCTATGTGATTTGAGTACTCGTGTTTAGTTTTGAGAAAATGTTGAATTTTAGAACTGATTGTAATTTGATTACCTATGTTTAGTTTTAAGAAAATTTGTGATTATCTCTCTTTGGTAAAGGGCTTCTTGTGTTTAAATTTAGGGTTTCTAATTGCTTATGTTGGGTTTGATAGATTAATTTTTTGGATGAATGTGATTCTTGGTAATTCAATGCATAAAAATTGTGTTGTTTCGCTAGTATCATTTTTTCTTTTTATTGTTGAGAATTTGGGAATTAATTTTATTGCTATTGTGTTTGATTTGAGGCATGATTATGTCATTGGGTATGGCGTTTGTTATTTGTTGATAAATGGTAGCTTTGTGTGACTCTGATAGTTACTAGTTGTTCATTTGTCTTTGATAAATATGATTCATAATTTATTAGATGCAAATGGAATGCTTTTGCTTGATGAATGTGATTTTTAATGCTTTGATGCCTAATAAATTGTTCTTTTTTTCTTGTTCTTGTTCATGTAGTATGATGCTTAATAGTGTTTAATTCCTGATTTTGGAGTTCCCTTGAGGGTTTATTTTTCTTTGTATTTTATTCTTATTACAATTAATACTGGCTTTATAATCTTGAGAAGTATGATTTTGCTATGGCTATTTTTAATTGAAAGAATACTTTTTGTGTATAGATTTGGTTAAGGCGGTTCCTGATGACCACAAAAAATTTCTTGCCAATATGGTTTGGGCCCACGAAGAGGTAACGCTTGTTCTATCTGCCACTTTTGCAGTCATGACTATGATAAGTAATGTATGTATGCTTCTTAGTCATACCACTCTTGTTCCAAAATGTTATGTACCTAGTTGTAAATTATGTAATTTCGTATTTTCTGTGTTTCATTGAACAAAAAAAATTCAAATTGCTTTTTTGATGTGAAACATTAAATGAGAGATTCATTGGGTCTGTTTCTTTTTCCAGGATGATGTCTGTGTAGAGTCTGAGAATGGAATTAAACAATGTAAATTAATTGCTGTCCATGCTGGTCTAGAGAAAGATAAAAATGTTGATGAGCAATTGATGTTTTTGAAAGCCAGGGACACTGGAGTGTCCAAGGTAGAAGCTCTAAGCGGGAGGAAAAATGTGTGGGATATACCGGAGGTAATGACTCAGTGCCTCGTATTATTATGCATGTGCTTTAACTGAACTTTCGTATTCTGAGTTACTTAATTGTGGTCTTTGTTTGGCCTTTGGTCAGACATTTAATAGGAGACATTTTAGACCTAATAACGTGAAACGGAGCCTGAATGTATGATGTATTTTATCTGACAGGAACTAACTGAGAAACCTGTCATTGTGGTAAGTGGTCACCATGGAAAACTTCACGTTGAGGGCCTTCGACTTATTATTGATGAAGGTGGTGGATATGAACATAAGCCAGTGGCTGCAATTGTGCTTCCGTCAATGAAGATTGTCCGTGATACTGATAATTTGGTGAAATAGCTTTGACTCTGATGAATTATCATATAATGAAACAACTTAATACTTATTTTTTTTTCAAATATTTGGAATATATCTACTGCATGCATGCATAGCAAGGCTCTGTATGTTAACCGCTATTATGCTTTGAATTATATCATGATACTTGTTTTGTCTCCCACTTACACATTATGAGAGATCTAAACTAAATACTTAAATACAAAAATATCATATAATAATATTTTTCGTACTTGTAAATTTATAGTGCGACTTCCAGAGCATATTATTGTGAATTTGTTAGAAATAACATAATTATTTTAACCCAATAAAATAATAATTAATCATTAGTCTCACTATACTTTAGATTTATTTGATAATACCAATATCTCTAATACCACAAAATAATTGTATTATTTCCTTATGTATCTATGATCAAATTATATCTCACATATAATTGATAAGATCAGTTGGCCAATAGATACACGTAATGAATAAGTCTTTCTCTTTTATTCGAAATTCTTAATTTAAATTTAACTGTTTTTCTAGTCAAGCTAAAAGAGCAAACATTAAGAATAAATATAATATAAAATAACAATAAAGACTCTTAAGGGTACCAACATGAGGTAAGTGTCATGAAGTCTTACACAGTCAGAAAGTAGATATTCATTTACTCACCACTTTTATTGGTTAACTATGCACACATGATATGAAATATGTGCTACAATGTATATTCTTCATAAATGTCATATATTAACACTGTACAGATCTGAGTTCAATTATTATCCGTAGCGCCTAACTGGAGTTCTTAAATATTTTCAAACTTGTAAGTATTTATTAAAAACTTAAATGTGATATTCACAGGTTTTTTGGACTTGGAGAATCCAAAGTGGTCATTGTAAAATATATCTATCAATGAGTTTATCTTGACTAATCATCAATGGGACATTTTGACTTTAATAATTCTTTTCTCAATAAATATGTTTCAGTTTTGTTAGGTGTCTCAATGTCAAAGACGATTGCTCGTGTGAGTAAGCCAATCTATCACTTGTATGACACTTCAAATTTGTTGAACTTCCTATATATAGTGAAAAACCAAGAATTTTAGGATGCAAATTCAAAACAAAATAAATTTGAATTAATGGTTTTCAATGTTGTGTCTCAAGTACAATATATGAGGTCAAAAACTTATTAATTACAATCTATGCAACCAACAAATTTAACATGTGCAAGATATACATCTCTTGGAATAAGTTTGGTTAAAGGATCAACAACCATGTAATGCTTAGAAATATATTGTATGCTCACTACCCTCTCAACATTGATATCTCTTATAAAATTGTATCTAATATCAATATGTTTGGTTCTACTATAAAATTTGAGATCTTTTGTAAAAACTAATGCAACTTGATTATTGTAATGGACAACTATTGCTTCAATAATATTGTCATAGATACCTAAATTTATAAATAATCTTTTTAACCAAACAGTTTCTTGCATAATCACTGAACATGCTATAAACTTAGCTTTTATGGTGGATAGCACTCTACATGTCTATATCTTACTACTCCAAGATATGATAACCTTATGGAGTAAGAATGCATAATCAAAAGTGGATTTTGAGTTGGTTTGAATCACCTCCCTAGTCGGCATTTGAATAACTATCCATACGCAAATCTGATTCTTGATAACGCAAGTAAATATCTACAATGCATTTTAGATATTTCAATATCCTCTTGACAACCTTCTAGTGCTTTTTCCTGGGTTCAACTGATATTGACTAACTAACTCGATAACAAAACAAATGTCTGGGCGTGTACATATCATAACATACGTAAGACTTCTAATGACATGTGAATAGGGAACTAGAGACATTTCATTTCTCTCATCTTGAGTCTTAGGACACATTTCTTAGCTTAACAATTTGCCTTTTGACATAAGAGTATCGGGTTTGTAGTTTGTTTTATTTCATCTCTTCTTCCAATGTATTTTGTCATTTTTCTTTATTAGAGGATGAAAGAGCTTCATTTATTGTTTTAGGTTCTTCATTATCTTGAGGAGTGGTAATAAAAATCTCATTTTCAATTTTGGAACATTATTTAGGTATTTACGGATGACTACTCCTATGAAATTGAGGATTATCACTTCTACTATCTAAAATAGGTTGGAGCTCAATCTCATTGCTTTCATTTGGTTAAGATAGATGAGACAATTTCTTATTACTCCTACTGTTTGGAATAGGTAAAGGTATTAACTCTTGAGACTTAACTAATGGTTGTTGAAACGTACTTACTCCTTATTCTTCTTTCATCTCATATAGATGAAGACCTTTATCAATATTACCCTTATTAGGAAAAAACATTTACTATAAATGTAACATCTCTAGATTCAATTTTAGTTATTCTTCCATCGAAATCCTCTCCAATGAGTGTGTATCCTTTAGAGTGTTTAGAGTATCTTATAAAGATACATTTTTTTCCTCTTGTTCCCAGTTTTCTGAACTTATGGGAAGAGTCATGGATGAATGTAATTGACCACTAAGGTCATAATTGATTTAAATTAGAGTTTTTACCTGTCTATAACTCATAAGGATTGGAAGCAACTGATTTAGAATACAGACGGTTAAGTATATAGGCAACAGTTAACATCGCATCTCTTAAATAATGTATTGGAAGATTTGCTGTGCCATCGTTGACCTAACAATTTCTAATAGAGTTTTATTTCTCATTTCCACTATATCGTTTTGTTGTGGAGTTCTTGGAATTGTTAGTTGTCTTACTATTTTTTTCCATTACATGGTTTCTTGAACTCTTCTAATAAGTATTCACGATATCGGTCAGCTCTTAAAACTTTTATACTTTTGTCTAATTGATTTTCAGTCTTATTTATATAATGTCTAAGGCAATTTATTGCTTTTAACTTATGGGAAATCAAATAGACATGACCGAATTGAGTATAGTCATATATAAGAGTAATGAAATATGGGCACCATGGCTTGCCTTAACACTCATAGGACCATAGATGTTCGAGTGTGTAAGTTGTAAAGGAATTTCATCTTTTATAGCTTTGCCAAATGGTTTTCTAGTAGTTTTTCCAACTACGCAATGTTCACATGTAGGTAGTTCAAGTTTTGTGATAGGTCTAAATAAACCTTCACCGGTCAATCTATTCATTTTGTCTTGGCCAGTATGCCCTAATCTAGCATATCATGTATTTGAATCTACATATACACTTTTAGGAATAACAAATAAAAAAAATACTAATATTATCATCATCATAATAAATGGTGTCCAACACCATAAAACTATTAAATATAAAACCATATCTATAGAAATTAGTACCATTATAAATTCTAACAAGGTTTCCACAGAAATTCAAATTATATCTTAGATTTAGAAAAACAAGCACCAAGACCAAATTTTATCGAATATTTGGAGCATATAGAAAGGTATAAAGTTTGACCACCTCATAAAAATAATTTGCACGTGTCAATCCCTTTTACTTCAACCCTCAAGTTGTTGCCTATATAAATCCATCTTGTTTCCTTCAAAATTTTACAAAATTCCACAAAAGCTCATTTGTCATGAGTTACATGATTTGTGGCTCTTAAGTCTATAGTTTATAGAGGATAAGATAACTCAAGGTAGAGTAAGATAATACCTTTTTCGACTCTGTGCATTCACGGATGAAATGACCCTTCATGCAACAATTATAACATATCATTTTGGTTTTGTCTCTCTTTCTTGCACGTTTACCTCTCTTTTGTTTGAATTGCTTGTTCTTGTTCTTTGGGCCTTGCTAAACCTCTTCCCTTTTCTTAGACTTTTTCCATTTATGTTTTAAGTTAGAAAACCTCTTAGAACTAGACTCTACAACATATGGATGAGCTCCTGGTTCAGCTGCCTTAAGACGCTCGTCCTCTAGCTCAATATGGTGAGCAATGTCAAAAAAAGTCTTTTTATTCTCATTATGGGTCATATTCATTTTCATGTTCTCCCAACTATTGGGAAGGGATCGTATTACTACTTGAACCTATTTTTTATCTATTAGGTTGTGCCCAGCTGACTTCAGCTCTATTATTATATTTGACATATCCCTAAGATGTTATTTTATCAATTTGTTAGGGATTTTCTTATATGTGTCAAATTTGATGGTCAATTGCCTCAGTTTGGAGATAATAATTCTTCCAAACTTTTCCTTCAAAGCTATCTACATGGTTGTGGAGTTTGATGTGTGTATAAAATACACATAAATAGAGTTATAATAGTATGTTTAGAAAGTGAATTTTGGTCCATTTTGTCAAATTCCTTAAGTTTTATTTAATTTGATGGCTTGATCTTATTTTATACTTTGAATTATATTCTTAGATGTTTTGGAGAAATTCAAGCCCTTTCAAAGTGAAGATTGAAATTTAAAAAAAAACATAAGAAAACTTTATATAGGGAGGCAAAGGTCAATTATGGACAATCTTATGGCCATAATTAATGCCCATAATTACTGGGCATAAATAATATTTAACAAAAACAAAAAATAGGGTTAAGTGGTAGCATATAAAAAGAAAGTTATGTCTTCTCCACTTTCCCATCATCAAAATAGAACAGCCTAAAGAATTTTTAAAGAGAGAAAACTCCAAGAAACAAGTAGAAGAGTGAAGATTCAAAATTAAAGATAGAAAACCTAAGAGAATCAACATTTGAAGACCTTAGAGTTTTTCCTATCTTTCTTAATATCTGCTTTTATTGATTAAAAATATCTCTCTTCAACTTTATCTTATAGTTTGAACTTTATAGCCATGAATAGTTAATTTCTTTTGCTAGAGTTTATGAGGAATCTATAGATTCTCAAAAATTATGTAATTGGTTTTGATTATAATTAATGATGATGAATGTTTGATTTAGTAATTGTGATTTTAACTTCTTGCTTGGTGTTGGGCCTAATACCATGCTTGTTTGTAGATTGAAGTATGATATTGAGAAATACATACTTAATTAGTTCATGCCTTTGTTGAACTTAGGGTTTTATTTAGAGATAAATATCAATCATTTGTGGATAAATTGATTGTCATAGAAATTAACGGGTTTGATGAACATCATAGCACGAAAGTAGATAAACTTTTAATTTTAACATAACTAATTAACCTTGAGAGATGAATTGGGTAAAATAGGGTAATCAATTATCAACAATTCATTTTTTCATTGATTTTAATTGAATTTTTTATTGATTTTTGAGTAAGTGATAGTGAAATCATAAACCCTAGGCTTCTTTATATTTGTATTTTACTTTTAATTTGTTAGGTGTTTATTTATTTTGTTAATTTTACCTTGTTAATTTACATTTTAATTAATTTTAATTCAATTTCACTCATTTAGAATTTTAATGTTCTAGCTAATTTAGAATACAAAACGAATTGGTACTTGACAACCAATCCTTGTAAATTAACAATCATCATTGGGTATTACTGATACTTGTACATTAGATCATCATTCATTGAGTTGATCAAGATTCCATGCACAATGGAGTTTTTCTTCTTCTATGCATGATATGCGTCCATATCATGTTTTTGTTAAACATTATTCAGATTCTGCTCCTCACCCAACTAAGGCTCTTCCATAACTTGATTCATGGCCTCTTGGTCATTTTGGACATAGTTCATCTTGCTTATAAGGCCTTTTACTCATTTTGGACATAGTGCATCTTTAAATGTCATATGTTATAGTTATCTTTATTTAGTTTCTCACCCTTATTCAAATCAACTATAATATTCTTAGATGTCACGGTTAATCAAACTACAAAAAACATATTAGACACAAAATTAACTAATGCAGTTATATACACATTAATTGTCATAATCATACATTAAAATTTAAAATATCTCACATAAGATATAGAATTAAAAGTTCACTATATTCCCAATAATCTTCTATAATTCAAATGTTTAATATTTTAAAATTCAAGTCAATTGCACCAATAATAATTTTAGATGAGAATTTCATTAAATTCTACCAATATTATAATCCTCATATTTGACATTTATAATATGTGATACAAAAATAAAAAATTTGCATCAATATTATGATCATCCTTTAGAACTCTTTGAGTCGTTTTATCTATGATAAAGTCTTTATATTGTTTATGATAGTTCACATGCCTTGTGCTTCGTTGACTTGGGAAAAATAATAAAACAGTAGATTTTCTCACATTTATGACAATGCGTTGATTTTTTTAATTTGTAATCTATCCACATAATCTCAAAAAGTTTTTGTATTCTTATCCTGAACAAGATCATATATCATGAGAGTCTAATGGTCATGCATAAACATAAGAAAACTATATATCATTTATTTTTCAATTAAGAGTATATGACTTTCTTTTAAGTCAATATTTATGATATATAGCCTAACATGTACCATTAGACTGTCAGATGGTCTCATCTTATATTACCTTTTATGATGGTCCTTTGTTATCTTGTTTGTATGATTTAGAAACATGTGTTTTGAAACACTATTACGAGTTTGCATGAACTAAAATGAGGTCTTATATGTTTTTATGTGTCGCAGGACCCATTGGATTTATTTCACATGTCAATTCGAGCATAAACTCAATGTCACACATCGATAGAAAGGTTTCACACGCTCTTATGCACCAAAACAAGGCCCTATGCATTTTTACTAGTCAGAACAAGGCCCTACACACTATTAAAGTGTCGAAAACAGTGTCTTACATACCATCACACATTGGGACTGGACCTCATGTGCCATCATGCATTGACAACAAGCCTTTAAGTGTTAAGTATACTAAGCATGCATTTATGGTGCATATTGGGATTAGGCCAAGTTCGGCTAACCTATTAACCTCATTGGGTTAGATTATTAACAGTGACCCAATCGGGTCAACTCTGATACCAATGTTGGATAATTCATCACAAAATTTTGTTAATCAAGAATATAGCGAACATACTCGAGTTTGATTCCTTTGCTTGAATTGATCTAAAGCAATCCAAAATTATTTATTTCCATAACTTACCTTTGTACTTTGTTTTTTGGATTTTATGAAGTTTTGTGTAACTTTGGGAGGTTTTGTAAAACACTCTGTATTTGGTATTCTTGGGGGAAAATAAAACTTTTGCATTAAGTTTTTAATGTAGTAGTTTTGAGACATTTTATATGTACCTAACTGCAGACGACTTTCATCCTCCAACTGACTTCAACTATCTATTAGTAGTTTATATAAACGAGTTAGGTCGACCTGTCATACGTGGACCTAAAATCTAGTATTTTGAATTTCATGTTGTGGGCTTTTGAATAATTAGGAAAGGAAACTTTAAATTGGAGTACATCAATTATATGAATAAGTTTGTGCATTTTATTTGCATATGTAGTATCAAACTGGAACAAGCTCTTTTTGTGGCGATATCATGTTAGATTTGGAATACATAATAGAGGTTGGTTACTTTTCAACTTGTAGTACCATATATGCCTTTTTCCATGACCAATATTACCTAATATGATACAAAGAAAACCACTTTCAAAAAATGCCCCAAAATTTCTTCAAATTCAATTTTATGCTAGTAAGTTGAGTCTGGCCTCATTGCCATTGTTATTAAATTTCTTTTTCTGTTTTCATCATAACCCTAATTTTATTTTAAATTAATAACAAAAGGAAATAAGTTTTATTATTGCATGAAGTTCTTTGAAGTTATTTTTATATATATTTTATTATGTTTACTTTCTTTTATTATATAATTTATTATTTATAAATATAAGTAGAGCTACAAATTTATAAAATTTAAAGTAAATAACATTTTTCCACCTTAACTCAAACTCGGCTAAAATAAATTAAAAGTGCACAAGAAAAGTAATAATTTTACTATTTATTAACTTTAAATAAAAAAATTTCTATCAGACCAAACGTTTTAAGCATAACAATTTAAACTTAAAAAAAAATTGCTGCATTTTATTCAATTCTTTGAGATGTAATTACCATTCTAAAAACTATTAGGCCGTAAATTGATATTTTGTAATTGGGCCATTATCGAAATTGGTCCAGGCATGACACCTAATGGTGCCATGACTTGCTTCACGGCTAGATCATTACTTGCTTCTTTGGTGCCAAGCACCAATTGAGTTATCACGGTTAGACCAAAATTGGTCCAATTGTGACCTTTCCTTTGGTGCAAAGTCTCTTCCCCTAGTACCTACATTAACGACATTTTTTCCAAACGAGTATTCTGGCTTTTCTAGTGATAAGAAATCTAGAAAATTTTGTTCTTGGCAAGCCTCCATCGGGGTGAGAAAATACGACACATAAACCATACTCACTCCAATGGATCGACTTTCAGCCTTAATTTAACCTGCATAAAATAACAAAACTCAAATAAAACAATCAGAAATTGTCACCTAATTATCTAAGATACATTTATGTTGTTCATAAAACTCTACAAATCAAGGGACAACACGATTGCAAAAGGAAATAAGTTTTATTATTGCATGAAGTTCTTTGAAGTTATTTTTATATATATTTTATTATGTTTACTTTCTTTTATTATATAATTTATTATTTATAAATATAAGTAGAGCTACATATTTGTAAAATTTAAAGTAAATAACATTTTTCCACCTTAACTCAAACTCTGCTAAAATAAATTAATAGTGCACAAGAAAAATAATAATTTTACTATTTATTAACTTTAAATAAAAAAATTTCTATTAGACCAAACGTTTTAAGCACAACAATTTAAACTTTAAAAAAAATTGCTGTATTTTATTCAATTCTTTGAGATGTAATTACCATTTTAAAAACTATTAGGTGGTAAATTGATATTTTGTAATTGGGCCATTATCGAAATTGGTCTAGTCATGACACCTAACGGTGCCATGACTTGCTTCACGGCTAGATCATTACTTGCTTCTTTGGTGCCAAGCACCAATTGAGTTATCACGGTTAGACCAAAATTGGTCCAATTGTGACCTTTCCTTTGGTGCAAAGTCTCTTCCCCTAGTACCTACATTAACGACATTTTTTCCAAAAGAGTATTCTGGATTTTCTAGTGATAAGAAATCTAGAAAATTTTGTTCTTGGCAAGCCTCCATCGAGGTGAGAAAATACGACACATAAACCATACTCACTCCAACGGATCGACTTTCAGCCTTAATTTTACCTGCATAAAATAACAAAACTCAAATAAAACAATCAGAAATTGTCACCTAATTATCTAAGATACATTTATGTTGTTCATAAAACTCTACAAATTAGGGGACAACACGATTGCAAAAGGAAATAAGTTTTATTATTGCATGAAGTTCTTTGAAGTTATTTTTATATATATTTTATTATGTCTACTTTCTTTTATTATATAATTTATTATTTATAAATATAAGTAGAGCTTCATATTTATAAAATTTAAAGTAAATAATATTTTTCCACCTTAACTCAAACTCTGCTAAAATAAATTAATAGTGCGCAAGAAAAATAATAATTTTATTATTTATTAACTTTAAATAAAAAAATTTCTGTCAGACCAAACGTTTTAAGCATAACAATTTAAACTTAAAAAAAAAATTGTTGTATTTTATTCAATTCTTCGAGATGTAATTACCATTTTAAAAACTATTAGGTGGTAAATTGATATTTTGTAATTGGGCCATTATCGAAATTGGTCCAGTCATGACACCTAATGGTGCCATGACTTGCTTCACGACTAGATCATTACTTGCTTCTTTGGTGCCAAGCACCAATTGAGTTATCACGGTTAGACCAAAATTGGTGCAATTGTGACCTTCCCTTTGGTGCAAAGTCTCTTCCCCTAGTACCTAAATTAACGACATTTTTTTCCAAACGAGTATTCTGGATTTTCTAGTGATAAGAAATCTAGAAAATTTTGTTCTTGGCAAGCCTCCATCGGGGTGAGAAAATACGACACATAAACCATACTCACTCCAATGGATCGACTTTCAGCCTTAATTTAACCTCCATAAAATAACAAAACTCAAATAAAACAATCAGAAATTGTCACCTAATTATCTAAGATACATTTATGTTGTTCATAAAACTCTACAAATCAAGGGACAACACGATTGCAAAAGGAAATAAGTTTTATTATTGCATGAAGTTCTTTGAAGTTATTTTTATATATATTTTATTATGTTTACTTTCTTTTATTATATAATTTATTATTTATAAATATAAGTAGAGCTTCATATTTATAAAATTTAAAGTAAATAATATTTTTCCACCTTAACTCAAACTCTGCTAAAATAAATTAATAGTGCGCAAGAAAAATAATAATTTTATTATTTATTAACTTTAAATAAAAAAATTTCTGTCAGACCAAACGTTTTAAGCATAACAATTTAAACTTAAAAAAAAAATTGTTGTATTTTATTCAATTCTTCGAGATGTAATTACCATTTTAAAAACTATTAGGTGGTAAATTGATATTTTGTAATTGGGCCATTATCGAAATTGGTCCAGTCATGACACCTAATGGTGCCATGACTTGCTTCACGACTAGATCATTACTTGCTTCTTTGGTGCCAAGCACCAATTGAGTTATCACGGTTAGACCAAAATTGGTCCAATTGTGACCTTCCCTTTGGTGCAAAGTCTCTTCCCCTAGTACCTAAATTAACGACATTTTTTTCCAAACGAGTATTCTGGATTTTCTAGTGATAAGAAATCTAGAAAATTTTGTTCTTGGCAAGCCTCCATCGGGGTGAGAAAATACGACACATAAACCATACTCACTCCAATGGATCGACTTTCAGCCTTAATTTAACCTGCATAAAATAACAAAACTCAAATAAAACAATCAGAAATTGTCACCTAATTATCTAAGATACATTTATGTTGTTCATAAAACTCTACAAATCAAGGGACAACACGATTGCAAAAGGAAATAAGTTTTATTATTGCATGAAGTTCTTTGAAGTTATTTTTATATATATTTTATTATGTTTACTTTCTTTTATTATATAATTTATTATTTATAAATATAAGTAGAGCTACATGTTTATAAAATTTAAAGTAAATAACATTTTTCCACCTTAACTCAAACTCTGCTAAAATAAATTAATAGTGCACAAGAAAAATAATAATTTTACTATTTATTAACTTTAAATAAAAAAATTTCTGTCAGACCAAACGTTTTAAGCATAACAATTTAAACTTAAAAAAAAAATTGCTGTATTTTATTCAATTCTTTGAGATGTAATTACCATTTTAAAAACTATTAGGTGGTAAATTGATATTTTGTAATTGGGTCATTATCGAAATTGGTCCAGTCATGACACCTAATGGTGCCATGACTTGCTTCACGACTAGATCATTACTTGCTTCTTCGGTGCCAAGCACCAATTGAGTTATCACGGTTAGACCAAAATTGGTCCAATTGTGACCTTCCCTTTGGTGCAAAGTCTCTTCCCCTAGTACCTACATTAACGACATTTTTTTCCAAACGAGTATTCTGGATTTTCTAGTGATAAGAAATCTAGAAAATTTTGTTCTTGGCAAGCCTCCATCGGGGTGAGAAAATACGACACATAAACCATACTCACTCCAATGGATCGACTTTCAGCCTTAATTTAACCTGCATAAAATAACAAAACTCAAATAAAACAATCAGAAATTGTCACCTAATTATCTAAGATACATTTATGTTGTTCATAAAACTCTACAAATTAGGGGACAACACGATTGCAAAAGGAAATAAGTTTTATTATTGCATGAAGTTCTTTGAAGTTATTTTTATATATATTTTATTATGTTTACTTTCTTTTATTATATAATTTATTATTTATAAATATAAGTAGAGCTTCATATTTATAAAATTTAAAGTAAATAATATTTTTCCACCTTAACTCAAACTCTGCTAAAATAAATTAATAGTGCGCAAGAAAAATAATAATTTTATTATTTATTAACTTTAAATAAAAAAATTTCTGTCAGACCAAACGTTTTAAGCATAACAATTTAAACTTAAAAAAAAAATTGTTGTATTTTATTCAATTCTTCGAGATGTAATTACCATTTTAAAAACTATTAGGTGGTAAATTGATATTTTGTAATTGGGCCATTATCGAAATTGGTCCAGTCATGACACCTAATGGTGCCATGACTTGCTTCACGACTAGATCATTACTTGCTTCTTTGGTGCCAAGCACCAATTGAGTTATCACGGTTAGACCAAAATTGGTCCAATTGTGACCTTCCCTTTGGTGCAAAGTCTCTTCCCCTAGTACCTAAATTAACGACATTTTTTTCCAAACGAGTATTCTGGATTTTCTAGTGATAAGAAATCTAGAAAATTTTGTTCTTGGCAAGCCTCCATCGGGGTGAGAAAATACGACGCATAAACCATACTCACTCCAATGGATCGACTTTCAGCCTTAATTTAACCTGCATAAAATAACAAAACTCAAATAAAACAATCAGAAATTGTCACCTAATTATCTAAGATACATTTATGTTGTTCATAAAACTCTACAAATCAAGGGACAACACGATTGCAAAAGGAAATAAGTTTTATTATTGCATGAAGTTCTTTGAAGTTATTTTTATATATATTTTATTATGTTTACTTTCTTTTATTATATAATTTATTATTTATAAATATAAGTAGAGCTACATGTTTATAAAATTTAAAGTAAATAACATTTTTCCACCTTAACTCAAACTCTGCTAAAATAAATTAATAGTGCACAAGAAAAATAATAATTTTACTATTTATTAACTTTAAATAAAAAAATTTCTGTCAGACCAAACGTTTTAAGCATAACAATTTAAACTTAAAAAAAAAATTGCTGTATTTTATTCAATTCTTTGAGATGTAATTACCATTTTAAAAACTATTAGGTGGTAAATTGATATTTTGTAATTGGGTCATTATCGAAATTGGTCCAGTCATGACACCTAATGGTGCCATGACTTGCTTCACGACTAGATCATTACTTGCTTCTTTGGTGCCAAGCACCAATTGAGTTATCACGGTTAGACCAAAATTGGTCCAATTGTGACCTTCCCTTTGGTGCAAAGTCTCTTCCCCTAGTACCTACATTAACGACATTTTTTTCCAAACGAGTATTCTGGATTTTCTAGTGATAAGAAATCTAGAAAATTTTGTTCTTGGCAAGCCTCCATCGGGGTGAGAAAATACGACACATAAACCATACTCACTCCAATGGATCGACTTTCAGCCTTAATTTAACCTGCATAAAATAACAAAACTCAAATAAAACAATCAGAAATTGTCACCTAATTATCTAAGATACATTTATGTTGTTCATAAAACTCTACAAATTAGGGGACAACACGATTGCAAAAGGAAATAAGTTTTATTATTGCATGAAGTTCTTTGAAGTTATTTTTATATATATTTTATTATGTTTACTTTCTTTTATTATATAATTTATTATTTATAAATATAAGTAGAGCTTCATATTTATAAAATTTAAAGTAAATAATATTTTTCCACCTTAACTCAAACTCTGCTAAAATAAATTAATAGTGCGCAAGAAAAATAATAATTTTATTATTTATTAACTTTAAATAAAAAAATTTCTGTCAGACCAAACGTTTTAAGCATAACAATTTAAACTTAAAAAAAAAATTGTTGTATTTTATTCAATTCTTCGAGATGTAATTACCATTTTAAAAACTATTAGGTGGTAAATTGATATTTTGTAATTGGGCCATTATCGAAATTGGTCCAGTCATGACACCTAATGGTGCCATGACTTGCTTCACGACTAGATCATTACTTGCTTCTTTGGTGCCAAGCACCAATTGAGTTATCACGGTTAGACCAAAATTGGTCCAATTGTGACCTTCCCTTTGGTGCAAAGTCTCTTCCCCTAGTACCTAAATTAACGACATTTTTTTCCAAACGAGTATTCTGGATTTTCTAGTGATAAGAAATCTAGAAAATTTTGTTCTTGGCAAGCCTCCATCGGGGTGAGAAAATACGACGCATAAACCATACTCACTCCAATGGATCGACTTTCAGCCTTAATTTAACCTGCATAAAATAACAAAACTCAAATAAAACAATCAGAAATTGTCACCTAATTATCTAAGATACATTTATGTTGTTCATAAAACTCTACAAATCAAGGGACAACACGATTGCAAAAGGAAATAAGTTTTATTATTGCATGAAGTTCTTTGAAGTTATTTTTATATATATTTTATTATGTTTACTTTCTTTTATTATATAATTTATTATTTATAAATATAAGTAGAGCTACATGTTTATAAAATTTAAAGTAAATAACATTTTTCCACCTTAACTCAAACTCTGCTAAAATAAATTAATAGTGCACAAGAAAAATAATAATTTTACTATTTATTAACTTTAAATAAAAAAATTTCTGTCAGACCAAACGTTTTAAGCATAACAATTTAAACTTAAAAAAAAAATTGCTGTATTTTATTCAATTCTTTGAGATGTAATTACCATTTTAAAAACTATTAGGTGGTAAATTGATATTTTGTAATTGGGTCATTATCGAAATTGGTCCAGTCATGACACCTAATGGTGCCATGACTTGCTTCACGACTAGATCATTACTTGCTTCTTTGGTGCCAAGCACCAATTGAGTTATCACGGTTAGACCAAAATTGGTCCAATTGTGACCTTCCCTTTGGTGCAAAGTCTCTTCCCTAGTACCTACATTAACGACATTTTTTTCCAAACGAGTATTCTGGATTTTCTAGTGATAAGAAATCTAGAAAATTTTGTTCTTGGCAAGCCTCCATCGGGGTGAGAAAATACGACACATAAACCATACTCACTCCAATGGATCGACTTTCAGCCTTAATTTAACCTGCATAAAATAACAAAACTCAAATAAAACAATCAGAAATTGTCACCTAATTATCTAAGATACATTTATGTTGTTCATAAAACTCTACAAATTAGGGGACAACACGATTGCAAAAGGAAATAAGTTTTATTATTGCATGAAGTTCTTTGAAGTTATTTTTATATATATTTTATTATGTTTACTTTCTTTTATTATATAATTTATTATTTATAAATATAAGTAGAGCTTCATATTTATAAAATTTAAAGTAAATAATATTTTTCCACCTTAACTCAAACTCTGCTAAAATAAATTAATAGTGCGCAAGAAAAATAATAATTTTATTATTTATTAACTTTAAATAAAAAAATTTCTGTCAGACCAAACGTTTTAAGCATAACAATTTAAACTTAAAAAAAAAATTGTTGTATTTTATTCAATTCTTCGAGATGTAATTACCATTTTAAAAACTATTAGGTGGTAAATTGATATTTTGTAATTGGGCCATTATCGAAATTGGTCCAGTCATGACACCTAATGGTGCCATGACTTGCTTCACGACTAGATCATTACTTGCTTCTTTGGTGCCAAGCACCAATTGAGTTATCACGGTTAGACCAAAATTGGTCCAATTGTGACCTTCCCTTTGGTGCAAAGTCTCTTCCCCTAGTACCTAAATTAACGACATTTTTTTCCAAACGAGTATTCTGGATTTTCTAGTGATAAGAAATCTAGAAAATTTTGTTCTTGGCAAGCCTCCATCGGGGTGAGAAAATACGACACATAAACCATACTCACTCCAATGGATCGACTTTCAGCCTTAATTTAACCTGCATAAAATAACAAAACTCAAATAAAACAATCAGAAATTGTCACCTAATTATCTAAGATACATTTATGTTGTTCATAAAACTCTACAAATCAAGGGACAACACGATTGCAAAAGGAAATAAGTTTTATTATTGCATGAAGTTCTTTGAAGTTATTTTTATATATATTTTATTATGTTTACTTTCTTTTATTATATAATTTATTATTTATAAATATAAGTAGAGCTACATGTTTATAAAATTTAAAGTAAATAACATTTTTCCACCTTAACTCAAACTCTGCTAAAATAAATTAATAGTGCACAAGAAAAATAATAATTTTACTATTTATTAACTTTAAATAAAAAAATTTCTGTCAGACCAAACGTTTTAAGCATAACAATTTAAACTTAAAAAAAAAATTGCTGTATTTTATTCAATTCTTTGAGATGTAATTACCATTTTAAAAACTATTAGGTGGTAAATTGATATTTTGTAATTGGGTCATTATCGAAATTGGTCCAGTCATGACACCTAATGGTGCCATGACTTGCTTCACGACTAGATCATTACTTGCTTCTTCGGTGCCAAGCACCAATTGAGTTATCACGGTTAGACCAAAATTGGTCCAATTGTGACCTTCCCTTTGGTGCAAAGTCTCTTCCCCTAGTACCTACATTAACGACATTTTTTTCCAAATGAGTATTCTGGATTTTCTAGTGATAAGAAATCTAGAAAATTTTGTTCTTGGCAAGCCTCCATCGGGGTGAGAAAATACGACACATAAACCATACTCACTCCAATGGATCGACTTTCAGCCTTAATTTAACCTGCATAAAATAACAAAACTCAAATAAAACAATCAGAAATTGTCACCTAATTATCTAAGATACATTTATGTTGTTCATAAAACTCTACAAATTAGGGGACAACACGATTGCAAAAGGAAATAAGTTTTATTATTGCATGAAGTTCTTTGAAGTTATTTTTATATATATTTTATTATGTTTACTTTCTTTTATTATATAATTTATTATTTATAAATATAAGTAGAGCTTCATATTTATAAAATTTAAAGTAAATAATATTTTTCCACCTTAACTCAAACTCTGCTAAAATAAATTAATAGTGCGCAAGAAAAATAATAATTTTATTATTTATTAACTTTAAATAAAAAAATTTCTGTCAGACCAAACGTTTTAAGCATAACAATTTAAACTTAAAAAAAAAATTGTTGTATTTTATTCAATTCTTCGAGATGTAATTACCATTTTAAAAACTATTAGGTGGTAAATTGATATTTTGTAATTGGGCCATTATCGAAATTGGTCCAGTCATGACACCTAATGGTGCCATGACTTGCTTCACGACTAGATCATTACTTGCTTCTTTGGTGCCAAGCACCAATTGAGTTATCACGGTTAGACCAAAATTGGTCCAATTGTGACCTTCCCTTTGGTGCAAAGTCTCTTCCCCTAGTACCTAAATTAACGACATTTTTTTCCAAACGAGTATTCTGGATTTTCTAGTGATAAGAAATCTAGAAAATTTTGTTCTTGGCAAGCCTCCATCGGGGTGAGAAAATACGACGCATAAACCATACTCACTCCAATGGATCGACTTTCAGCCTTAATTTAACCTGCATAAAATAACAAAACTCAAATAAAACAATCAGAAATTGTCACCTAATTATCTAAGATACATTTATGTTGTTCATAAAACTCTACAAATCAAGGGACAACACGATTGCAAAAGGAAATAAGTTTTATTATTGCATGAAGTTCTTTGAAGTTATTTTTATATATATTTTATTATGTTTACTTTCTTTTATTATATAATTTATTATTTATAAATATAAGTAGAGCTACATGTTTATAAAATTTAAAGTAAATAACATTTTTCCACCTTAACTCAAACTCTGCTAAAATAAATTAATAGTGCACAAGAAAAATAATAATTTTACTATTTATTAACTTTAAATAAAAAAATTTCTGTCAGACCAAACGTTTTAAGCATAACAATTTAAACTTAAAAAAAAAATTGCTGTATTTTATTCAATTCTTTGAGATGTAATTACCATTTTAAAAACTATTAGGTGGTAAATTGATATTTTGTAATTGGGTCATTATCGAAATTGGTCCAGTCATGACACCTAATGGTGCCATGACTTGCTTCACGACTAGATCATTACTTGCTTCTTCGGTGCCAAGCACCAATTGAGTTATCACGGTTAGACCAAAATTGGTCCAATTGTGACCTTCCCTTTGGTGCAAAGTCTCTTCCCCTAGTAACTACATTAACGACATTTTTTTCCAAACGAGTATTCTGGATTTTCTAGTGATAAGAAATCTAGAAAATTTTGTTCTTGGCAAGCCTCCATCGGGGTGAGAAAATACGACACATAAACCATACTCACTCCAATGGATCGACTTTCAGCCTTAATTTAACCTGCATAAAATAACAAAACTCAAATAAAACAATCAGAAATTGTCACCTAATTATCTAAGATACATTTATGTTGTTCATAAAACTCTACAAATTAGGGGACAACACGATTGCAAAAGGAAATAAGTTTTATTATTGCATGAAGTTCTTTGAAGTTATTTTTATATATATTTTATTATGTTTACTTTCTTTTATTATATAATTTATTATTTATAAATATAAGTAGAGCTTCATATTTATAAAATTTAAAGTAAATAATATTTTTCCACCTTAACTCAAACTCTGCTAAAATAAATTAATAGTGCGCAAGAAAAATAATAATTTTATTATTTATTAACTTTAAATAAAAAAATTTCTGTCAGACCAAACGTTTTAAGCATAACAATTTAAACTTAAAAAAAAAATTGTTGTATTTTATTCAATTCTTCGAGATGTAATTACCATTTTAAAAACTATTAGGTGGTAAATTGATATTTTGTAATTGGGCCATTATCGAAATTGGTCCAGTCATGACACCTAATGGTGCCATGACTTGCTTCACGACTAGATCATTACTTGCTTCTTTGGTGCCAAGCACCAATTGAGTTATCACGGTTAGACCAAAATTGGTCCAATTGTGACCTTCCCTTTGGTGCAAAGTCTCTTCCCCTAGTACCTAAATTAACGACATTTTTTTCCAAACGAGTATTCTGGATTTTCTAGTGATAAGAAATCTAGAAAATTTTGTTCTTGGCAAGCCTCCATCGGGGTGAGAAAATACGACGCATAAACCATACTCACTCCAATGGATCGACTTTCAGCCTTAATTTAACCTGCATAAAATAACAAAACTCAAATAAAACAATCAGAAATTGTCACCTAATTATCTAAGATACATTTATGTTGTTCATAAAACTCTACAAATCAAGGGACAACACGATTGCAAAAGGAAATAAGTTTTATTATTGCATGAAGTTCTTTGAAGTTATTTTTATATATATTTTATTATGTTTACTTTCTTTTATTATATAATTTATTATTTATAAATATAAGTAGAGCTACATGTTTATAAAATTTAAAGTAAATAACATTTTTCCACCTTAACTCAAACTCTGCTAAAATAAATTAATAGTGCACAAGAAAAATAATAATTTTACTATTTATTAACTTTAAATAAAAAAATTTCTGTCAGACCAAACGTTTTAAGCATAACAATTTAAACTTAAAAAAAAAATTGCTGTATTTTATTCAATTCTTTGAGATGTAATTACCATTTTAAAAACTATTAGGTGGTAAATTGATATTTTGTAATTGGGTCATTATCGAAATTGGTCCAGTCATGACACCTAATGGTGCCATGACTTGCTTCACGACTAGATCATTACTTGCTTCTTTGGTGCCAAGCACCAATTGAGTTATCACGGTTAGACCAAAATTGGTCCAATTGTGACCTTCCCTTTGGTGCAAAGTCTCTTCCCCTAGTACCTACATTAACGACATTTTTTTCCAAACGAGTATTCTGGATTTTCTAGTGATAAGAAATCTAGAAAATTTTGTTCTTGGCAAGCCTCCATCGGGGTGAGAAAATACGACACATAAACCATACTCACTCCAATGGATCGACTTTCAGCCTTAATTTAACCTGCATAAAATAACAAAACTCAAATAAAACAATCAGAAATTGTCACCTAATTATCTAAGATACATTTATGTTGTTCATAAAACTCTACAAATTAGGGGACAACACGATTGCAAAAGGAAATAAGTTTTATTATTGCATGAAGTTCTTTGAAGTTATTTTTATATATATTTTATTATGTTTACTTTCTTTTATTATATAATTTATTATTTATAAATATAAGTAGAGCTTCATATTTATAAAATTTAAAGTAAATAATATTTTTCCACCTTAACTCAAACTCTGCTAAAATAAATTAATAGTGCGCAAGAAAAATAATAATTTTATTATTTATTAACTTTAAATAAAAAAATTTCTGTCAGACCAAACGTTTTAAGCATAACAATTTAAACTTAAAAAAAAAATTGTTGTATTTTATTCAATTCTTCGAGATGTAATTTCCATTTTAAAAACTATTAGGTGGTAAATTGATATTTTGTAATTGGGCCATTATCGAAATTGGTCCAGTCATGACACCTAATGGTGCCATGACTTGCTTCACGACTAGATCATTACTTGCTTCTTTGGTGCCAAGCACCAATTGAGTTATCACGGTTAGACCAAAATTGGTCCAATTGTGACCTTCCCTTTGGTGCAAAGTCTCTTCCCCTAGTACCTACATTAACGACATTTTTTTCCAAACGAGTATTCTGGATTTTCTAGTGATAAGAAATCTAGAAAATTTTGTTCTTGGCAAGCCTCCATCGGGGTGAGAAAATACGACACATAAACCATACTCACTCCAATGGATCGACTTTCAGCCTTAATTTAACCTGCATAAAATAACAAAACTCAAATAAAACAATCAGAAATTGTCACCTAATTATCTAAGATACATTTATGTTGTTCATAAAACTCTACAAATCAAGGGACAACACGATTGCAAAAGGAAATAAGTTTTATTATTGCATGAAGTTCTTTGAAGTTATTTTTATATATATTTTATTATGTTTACTTTCTTTTATTATATAATTTATTATTTATAAATATAAGTAGAGCTACATGTTTATAAAATTTAAAGTAAATAACATTTTTCCACCTTAACTCAAACTCTGCTAAAATAAATTAATAGTGCACAAGAAAAATAATAATTTTACAATTTATTAACTTTAAATAAAAAAATTTCTGTCAGACCAAACGTTTTAAGCATAACAATTTAAACTTAAAAAAAAATTGCTGTATTTTATTCAATTCTTTGAGATGTAATTACCATTTTAAAAACTATTAGGTGGTAAATTGATATTTTGTAATTGGGACATTATCGAAATTGGTCCAGTCATGACACCTAATGGTGCCATGACTTGCTTCACCGCTAGATCATTACTTGCTTCTTTGGTGCCAAGCACCAATTGAGTTATCACGGTTAGACCAAAATTGGTCCAATTGTGACCTTTCCTTTGGTGCAAAGTCTCTTCCCCTAGTACCTTCATTAACGACATTTTTTCCAAACGAGTATTCTGGATTTTCTAGTGATAAGAAATCTAGAAAATTTTGTTCTTGGCAAGCCTCCATCGGGGTGAGAAAATACGACACATAAACCATACTCACTCCAATGGATCGACTTTCAGCCTTAATTTAACCTGCATAAAATAACAAAACTCAAATAAAACAATCAGAAATTGTCACCTAATTATCTAAGATACATTTATGTTGTTCATAAAACTCTACAAATCAAGGGACAACACAATTGCAAATCATATTTACCAATTTAAGATTTTGATTAATTCATTTACATGCAACAACTGGTAAAATGATAAAAACAAGTAGGTATAATTTTCACGAAAATATATCTAAATGGTATCTCTAATACCACTATAGGGTTTTAGGGCACTATTATTTGATAACACATTGAAATTAAAAATTTATAAAAACATACATTCCTAAAACCCTCACTAGGATACCTATTTTAAAACATATTTAATATGAACATTTAAAAAATCCATAGTCTTTTAGGGTTTACACTTGCGTTGGTGGCTCCTCTGAATTTTCACATGGTCAAGAAACGGACGCTAGCCAACCCTTATGAGATGGCACCCTAGTATCCATGCGAAGCATGAACAAGGTAGGCTATCTAGGAAGAAGGTTGCTAGGGTCCTTGTGCTGGACAATAATGTGTACACAAGAAAGAGAAAATTCAAAGAACCCAATGGCTAGGGTTTTCCAATAAATTGAATTCTGACGAGAATAAAACACACATGTAAATTTGAGAGCACAAAAATCCTAATTTAATTAGGATTCCAACTTTACATTTGCTAAAGTGACATGCATAGGTGGCATACAAGTGTACCACTTATGCATTCACGACTTAGACATTAAATATCCAGACATGCCATGCTTCTATGAGGCATGGTACAGTCATGCCATGCCAAGCATGGCTAGAATCAATGCCACCAAGTACACGCTGTCATATACTTCAGTCAAAGCATGGTCAAACAAAATCTTTCAACCCAACGGGCAATCAGTCCATTCACGTCTTTCTTTTTTTTTTTAAACACTAGAATTGTCATTAAATGATCCTTGCCTTTGGGTTTGCATCAACCCCTATATAAGTATGACTCATAAGCTTTCTATTAAACTGACAATGTCTAAATTCATATTGAATTTAGACACAAACCAAGATTGACCTCTAGCAAAGCATCATGGCTAATTGGATGATAGAGTGTCAATAGATATCTCTTAAGCTTTTATAACACCATAGTTATATGCAATTCAATCTTTTCGTCAACCAATATTTTTAAGGCTGAGACATAAAAATGTCTAATATGTGTTGAGCGCAATAAAAAATTAAAATTCTCCACTTAAAATTAGTAGTTATAGCAAGTAAAGGTCGATCCATCGAGACTAATTAATCAAATTTACAAATAATTAACAAAAAAGAAAAGGGGGCATATTTCGATACATTGATAGACAAAAAAAAATTTCTAAAAACTAAATTAAGCAACAAAAATTCATTCAAAGACAATCTCAATTCAAGAAAAATTATCACGATTGCAAAATGATCACTAACCTCTAATACATAAATTTTATTCTTTATTCAAATATTTAACCCTAGATTATCAAAGCTAGATAATCTATGCTTTTGATAATCTCGTTAATCTAAGCCCAACACAGAAATTAGTTCTTATTAATAAATAAGTTGGTATTAAGCAATTCTCATGAATTTACTAATAGCATTGCGAACCAAGAAGGAGTTAAAAGATGAAAAAAATCTAACAAGCGTCAAATTATTTAATTCATTCTATGTCTCTTTTTAACAAACACAAAAACTTGGATCATAATTGTTCTTGATTAATTGCTATTTCAATTGGACATCATAACAATTACAAATTATGGATTCGATTTAGCTATAGACCACACAATTCAATCAATTAATAGGCCTTTTAATTAAGTAAATCATGCAATCATTAACATGTAAAATAAAGAAATATAGATATTTGAATAGAAAAGTAAATAAGATTACAAAAAGAGTCTCAAAATTTTGACAGTCAAAATGAAGTTCCTTTGAATTGAACTAAAGAACTTAGCCAGACATTATGGAATAAAGAGCACGGAAGAGAAATTATGTTTTCTCCACCTTTTTCTTAACTTAGCAACCTAAGAATTATATTTATAAGCTAAAGGAATGTACAAGGGTTTCCCCACCAACTTCTAAAATTAAGGAAAAATAAATTTTTACCTAAGGCGCACGTATTTCCAGCCTTCCAGACTTATATTCTACTCCTTCTTAATGTTGGCCCAAGTCTTTATGTGAGTCATGCAGAAATAATCCAATTCAGCTAAGGATGAGGGCTCCTTGATTCCAACAATAATTTTTAGTCTAGTTTCAGATAGGAAAAAGATCTTTTTAGGCTTTGACCTTTCAAAAGAATTATAGGTTAGGATGTGTAAATGAATTTAGGCTTTTAAATCACCTCAATTAAACATTGGAAGCCTTAGATAGGCTCTTTTAAAGATTCAATATTCAGACAGAAATCCTACTCTAAGTAGGATTTTTAGATCTGCCTTTGAAGCAACATTTGGTAACCCTAACAAGATTTTGGCCCATAATGCCAATCCAGAAAGCTCAGGGCATCATCTATAAAAACTCTGAAGGTCTCTTCCTTATTCTAGAACTCTAGTTTGGTTCAACATCCATAAGAAACACAAAAGATTGAAATCACTAAAATGCTAAAATTTTCTAATTAAAAGCTCAATTCATTCTAACCTATCCAACCATGCCTTAACAATAAAAATAAACCTAAACTAGCATAATAGGGCATAAAATACTCTCAAAAGATCAAATGCAAGGGAAATACATATATGAAAATATGCAATCATCGAATTCCCCTACACTTAACCTTTGCGCGTCCTCGGGCAAACTAGATCTTAACATTTATTAACTACTCTTCCCAATGACGATAAAGAATTCAATTAATGTAGTCATAACACTTCATTAATAGTTACAAACTTAGACCTCAAAGTAACAAAAGAATTTCAATAAAAAAAAGTTAACTAGCATGGTAAACACTCATATGTCACTTATTTCACTTAAGTGTTTAGAAAGGTAAAAACATTGCACTTAAGTTCAACTCATAAAAAGTAACTACCATAAGCTTGCATGTTCTTCCAATCTCTATCACTTACAATACAAACAAAACACAAATCTGATGATCTTATCACAATTGTAATAAGGCTAACATGAAAGGTAGGAGTAATATGGATAATGATAGTTTAAACCAAAGAAACTAATAAAGCGTATGAAAGTCAAACTTAGGTAAATAAAAAATTTAGAACCCAAAACCTCTCAACTACCAATTACATACTCATTGTTCTTCTTGCAAATATTCCCCCCTTGTTTTTTTTTTTCAAATTTAAAACTACTTATGCATTTATTTTTTTTCATGTGCATGAATTTTTTTTTTTTTACACATACACATTTGACATTGATGACAAAAGACATAAGTATAAACGCCATTACATTTCCATTTTTTTCATAAAAATACCAACCATATACTTCAAAACACAGCACCCCCACACTTATCTATCAAACACCTTTTTAATACCCAATCTTAATAATTCCAAATGCTCTACTAGCCTTCAAATTAGGTAAAACACAAGGATAAAAAGTTGGAGGCTCATAATGTAGGTTAAGCAAATAAAAATGGTAAAATTAAGCTTAAAGGAGCTCCCTAAAATGAAAATTCACAAGGTTGGCTATTTGAGTCAAAGTGGCTAAAATTCTAATGCCATCATCATGTTCATGAATGCATGAGATTTAGTGTGACCTTGAACAGTATTAAAAACAAGTTCTAGAGGAATAAATCATGAATACACACACTCAACAAAAGAAATCAGAGCTTATGTAAGAGTGCATAATCATTGGCTTAAAAGCTCACTTTAATGGTTCATAGTCTACTAAAACTAGTTTTCTTTCTCGTAAAACTCAAAACTCAAGTCAAATCAAGTTCAAGTTCAAAAGTTCACCCATTTAACATGTTATGACTTTTTAAAATTACTTAAAATCATTGAAAAGAACCTAAAAAAACACCTCAAAATTACTCAGATACTAAAAAATAAAAATTCAAAATGAAAAGTACTTCATCCTAATCCTCTCTTCCACACTTAAAACTTGCATTTTCCTTCATCTAAGGCTAAACACAAAACACAAAGCAAACAAAAATAGAAAGAAACAAAATAGAGAAATCAAATATGATCATATTGGCTCCCAAATAGCACATTTGTTTAACATCATTAGCCCGATGGTGTAGCTTTTCCTAATTTGAATAAATTAGATCTCCTATTTGTACTTCGTCTACAATTTGCTCTTGAAAACCTCCATAAAATGGCTTCAACCTATGCCCATTCACCTTAAACACCTTATTAGTTTCAAAACTTCTAATTTCAACTACATTATAAGGAAACATATTCATAACTTCAAAAGGTCCACTCAAGCGAGAATGTAACTTACTAGGCATCAATTCAAATCTCAAGTTGTAGAGCAAGACTTTTTGTCCAACCATAATTTGCTTCCTAGCAATAATCTTATCATGAAATACCTTGGCCTTGTCCTTGTAGATTCTTGAATTCTTATAAGCTTCAAGTTAGATCTCCTCCAATTCTTGTAACTATAATCGTCTTTGTGCTCTAGCTCTATAGAAAGGTGACATGGCTTACCAAAGACCAACCTTTAAGGAGACATCCCAATAAGCATTTTATATGTTGTCTTGTAGGCCTATAATGCATCATCAAGTCTAAGGCTTCAGTCTTTTCTATTCAGCTTCACAGCTTTCTCCAAAATGGATTTGACTTCCCTAATTAATACATTAGCTTGTCTATTTGTTTAGAGGTGATAGGATGTAGATGTTTTATGGAAAACAACATACTTCTTCAACAAAGCATTTATGATCTAATTGCAAAAATAAGTTCCCTGATCACTAATCATCACTCATGGTATTCCAAACTTGGTAAAGATGTTAAACCTAATAAAACCTACAACAACCTTAGAATCGTCAGTTCTAGTGGCCTTTGCTTCCACATATTTAGAAACATAATCGAATGAAAGCAATATATATCCTACACATAACAAATTTCAACTATAAGTATAGGGGTTTGTATCATTTCATTTCTATAGGTCAAATTACAAATCCGTTGACACTACTCATAATTCTTATAGAAAATATAAGTATCATAAAATAGTGTAAACCAATAAAAACCACTATCTAACACTTTCTTAGCAATTATGTTAGGTAGAAAATGACGTCCACAAGCATAATTATGACAAAAAGCAATGATAGACTAAAATTTAGAATCAAGCACATATATCTTAATAATATGATCCAAATAATATTTCCAACATAAGAAGAAAGACTGTTTTACCCTTAGGCTATATGAAAGAAAAGGAAGAAAAGAAAAAGGGAACATAAAGGCTTTTAATGAGCAAGATAAGCTAGTTAGCTATAGTAAAAGTTTCTGACTATGTGAAAGATGACATAGATCCTAATTGAATCGTACTTGGATCAAAAATCATGAAAGTTAAGGAAAGTGAAGTACTCTTAAATAACCACTAGTTATATGCATAAATGGCAAGATACATGAGAGCAATAAGACTTTATAAGAGATGGATACCTATGAGATGCATCATGGATTTGGCATCAAGGCACATTAGCTATTTAGTTTAGTTCAAGTATGCATGGTAAGGGATAACAACTCTTCAATTAGTTCCTCATAAGGTCAGTGGAATGTATCTATACGTGCCCTTGATAGAGGCCTTTCAAGAATTATTTTTTAGTTAGCAGTCTTGTAGTTATACATATGTGGTAAATGAAAGATTGTGACCAGTTTCCCTATGTTAGTAAGGTATCATAATTAATAAGCCCAATAGGTTGTATGACACATGCGTAAGGCATAATAGTTAGTTGACACGTAAAGTGTCATTTGCTTTCACTACGACATCATATATGTCTGGATTAGCTTAGGCCTTAGCAGTCTGTAAAGTGTTTAGGGCACGACAGTGCCAAGTATGACCATATCGAGATCTAGTAGTGGAGAACCAGTTTTAGTTATTACATTATGCAAAATACTAAGAGGTCACTTACTTACTGAGTGTTTTTCACTTGTATGTTTTTTTTCTGTGGTTTTACAAGTATAGTTGAGTAATAGGACATGCAGTGAAACTAATGTTCTAGCCAAAAAGTTGTATGAGGGTAAAGGGCAAATCATCAATTGTAGTTTATTTCAAATTATTCATTTTGTTATTTGAATTAAGATTATCTAGATGATTTATGCATTATATTTATGAGGATTAATTTTTTGGATACTTGAATTATGATTGCAATAAATGGAAGTGTTACAATTGTTTTCCTTTGCACCTTTTTGCATGCTTTTAAAGTAAGTATTTATTATCATGCTATAATTCCACTAAACAAGTTAAGAAAGCAAGTTGTACATATCTCTTTGGATCATATTTTTTATAAGGGTATGTCCTTTGAAAGAGGTGTTACATTTATAGTATTAGAGCATGATTTTGGAACCTAAAAAGGTGTTAAGTCTTACTGTGTCTAAAAAGTGCATTGAAAAGTTAATTAAGGAAAGTAGCCCCTCACACAATGCTAACTGCTCCTACACGCCTACCATTGTAAGTATATTAACCTGTATTAAGTTAAATGGTATATTTCTCTGAGTTGTGACCTTATTTTAGGATGAGGAGATCCAAAAGGCTAATTAAAAATGTTCCAAAGGTTTCTAACCAAAAGAAGAGCTAAGTTGAGGGTCAGGGACAAGTTTCCAATCTATCAGTAGTACTAATAATAGAGAATTCAATTATCAAACAAATAGTAGAGAAGATTCTCAAGGGAAATAGAGAGACATAAAAGAGTGTTAGGAACTTAGTTTAGGTCCCATAGATGACCAAGCAACCACTAGTTATTGAGTTACCATCCTACCAAGACAAAGTGGGTAAAGAGGATAACTTTATCACCTTTACAATTTAGTAGGTAGATTAACCTTATGATTTTAAAGGTAATTTAGTTTTGAGAAATGTATTAACTAAGGAATGGTTGGACATAGTGGAGGATTTCATAAGGTTATTCATCATGACAGATGTAGAAAAGATTTAGTATGCTAGTATTCTCTTAAATAGAGATGCTAAGATGTGGTGGCAAACGCTATATAGGACCTACTAAGTTTCTAAGATGAGTTAGGCTAACTTCAAATAAGCCTTTGAGAAAAAGTATTTATCAATAAAATGAAAGTGATAGATGAAGAAAAAGATGCAAATAATGACATACATGTAGGTAGAATAAGAATCAAAGTATGCTTAAGGCACATAAGATAAGAATGAAAATTTTACCTATTTCTTTACCTCCTATAGGGATATAAGATAATGGATTAAACTCCTCACTTGAAGAACCTCCAAAGAAATACACCTTCTAAGCCAAAACTTAGAAAGATGAGAAAGCTTTTAAATTTTTTTTGTAAGAGAATGTAAAATGCAAGAATGCTTATGTTAGTTCAAAACGAACTAAAATGCATTGTATATAATGGTAACCCATCTTGCAATTTTAAATTTCTTATTTAGCCCAACAAATTCATAATTTGAAGTCTTACTATGCATGTATATCAAATATATATCTTAACCGCCCTAATTTCATCTTAGTATCATTTTAACTTTTAAAATATTATTTTTGCACCCATATAACATTTTATATGGTTTTCATTATCCTTTGGAAGGTGCTAGCCATCCTTAGATAATTAATTTTCCCTCTTGAAAGCTTGGTTTATAGGTGTGACCCTTTAAGTTCACTATGACATAGTTGTGAGTCCCTTTTCGAATAATCCAAAAGTGTATTCAAAAACTCATCGACTATGGTAAACATCTAATAATTTGTCATAGCCCCTAAATCACAATGAAGAAATACTTTATTGAATCTAATATCTCCATTCGTATATTCGTATAGCCATGAATAGCTAATTTCCTTTGATAGAATTTATGATGAATTTATAAATTCTTAAAGATTATGTAATGGGTTTTGATTTTTAATTAATGATGATGAATATTTGATTTAGTAATTGTGATTTTAATTTCTTGCTTGGTGTTAGGGCCTAATACTATGCTTATTTGTAGATCGAAGTGTGATATTGAAATATACATACTCAATTAGTTTTGCCTTTGCTAAACCTAGGATTTTATTTAGAGATAAACATAAATCTTTTATGGGTAAATTGATTGTCTTAGAAATTAATGAGTTTTGATTAATATTATATCATGAAAGTAGGTAAGCTTTTAATCTTAACACACCTAATTAACCTTGAGAGGGGAATTGGGTAAAATAGGATAATCAACCATCAAAAATTTATTTTATCATTGATTTTAATTGGATTTATTACTGATTTTTAAGTAATTGATAGTGAAATTATAAACCCTAGACTTTTCTATATTAGTATTTTACTTTTAATTTGTTGGGTGTTTATTTCTTTGTTAATTTTACCCTGTTGATTTACATTTCAATTAATTTATATTCAATTTCACTTATTTAGCTTTTTAATTCTCTAGCTAATTTAGATTACAAAAAAAACTAGTACTCAACAATCAATCCTTATAGGACTAACTTCTTTCTATATTACTTGATGGACTTGTATACTTGCAAGCCTAGGTAACAAGTTTTTTGTGTCGTTGTTGGAGATTGGTGTTTTGTTGATATTAGTATAATTTATAGTTTAACTAGACTAGAGTTTTGTTTCATTTTATTTTTGTTTTAATTGATTTCTTGTTGTTTTTTCCTTTTCTTATAAGTACTCTTTTGGTTTATGGCCAAATCTCAAAATCTAGAATTATTAGATTTTGACTTAGAAATCGAGAGAACCTTTAAAAGACGTAGAAGAGAAAGACAAACAAGACAAAAAGTTACTATAGAGGATAACATCAACAATCAACAAGCTCTTCGTGATTATGTTGTACCTACTATATATGATGGTTATTCTAGTGTTGTGAGACCTACTGTGGATGCTAACAATTTTGAGATCACACCCTTTATTGTTCAGATGGTACAATAAAATCAGTTTGAAGGGTTGGCAAATAGGGATCCACATATCCACTTGTCATGTTTTTCTTAGATATGTGACACTTTCAAGATGAATAGGGTTCCTGAATATGCAATTAAATTGAGACTATTTCCATTTTCATTGAGGAATAGAACAATTGCTTGGTTAGATTTTAAGGCACTTGGTACATTTACTACCTTGCAAGCACTTTCTCAAGGTTTCCTTACAAAATATTTTCTATCTGGTAAAACTGTTAAATTGAGAAATGAGATTGCCATTTTTTACCAAAAGGATGACAAGTTTTTATATGAAGCTTAGGAGAGGTTCAAGGACTGGCTAGTTGTTCAAACTTTCTATAATAGTCTTTCTTACTCGTTGAAAAGTTTTTTGAATACAACTATTAATGGGTAAAACATTTGATGCAACTATGCACTTGATTAAAGAAATGGCTTCCAATAGTTGTTAATGGTCTAACGATCAAAATATTCATAGAAGACATTTGGGAGTACATGAGGTGAATGGAATTACTATAGTGAATGCTAAGTTGGATGCATTGACAAAGAAATTAGAGAGATTAGATATGAAGACGATAAGTACTTCTAGTTATGAGCAACTTTTAGAGATATCACATTGGGTAGTACAATGGTATTATGTGAATTATTTTTTGTGTGGTGTATTACCTCCAAAGATGAATCACCAACAAAAGAAAAAGTTCCTATGAGAGGTGAAAAACTATTATTGGAAAGAGCCATTGCTTTACAAAAGATGTTTGATAGGATTATGCAATGATGCTTACCACAAGACGCAATAGAAAACATTCTAACCCGTTGTCATTCTCTTGAGTTTGAATGTCATTTTAGTGTTACCAAGACAGTAGCTAAAGTGCTCCAAAGTGGTTTTTATTGGCTAAACTTTTTCAAGATGCAAGGAAATTTGTTCTAACATGTGATAAGTGCCAAAAAACTGAAAATATTTTAAAAAGGAATGAAATACCTCTAAATGGTATACTTGAGATTGAAATTTAAATGTGTAGGACATTGACTTCATGGGACCATTCCCTCCATCTTATGGGAATAAATATATTTTAGTTATTGTAAACTATGTTTCTGAATGGATTGAGGCATTTGTAAGTCTATCCAATGATGCTAGGGTTATGGCAAAATTCTTAAAGAAATATATTTTCACAAGTTTTGGGACTTCAAAAGCTATTATTAGTAATAGTGGTTCTTACTTTTGTAATCACCTATTTGAGAAATTGTTAAAGAAATATAGAGTTATCCATAAGATTGCAACCTCATACCACCCTCAAACTAGTGGGTAAGTAAAGATTTCTAATTGGGAGATCAAGAACATACTTGAGAAAACTGTCAATTTTTCAAGGAAAGATTGGAGTTTGAGATTGGATTATGCTCTTTGGGGATATTGTAAAACCTTTAAAATGATTATTGGTATGTTTCCCTTCTATCTTATTTATGGTAAATCCTATCATTTTTTGGTAGAGTTAGAACACCAAGCTTATTAGGTTATCAAGTTCTTGAATTTTGATTTGAAAAAAGCTAGTGAAAAATGTCTTCTCCAACCAGAAGAGTTGGAAGAGTTTAGATTAGATGCTTTTTAGAATTTCAAAATATATAAAGGGAGAACTAAAAGATGGCATGATAAGCATATTCTAAAGAAGGACTTCATAGAAAGTGATCAAGTATTGCTTTTCAACTCAAGATTGAAGTTTTTTCCAAGAAAACTTAAGTCAAGGTGGTTTGATCCTTTTAAGATCTCGAAGGTATTTCCTCATAGAGTCATTGAGGTGTGGAGTGAAAATTCTGGAGCATTTCAAGTCAACGGGCAGAGGTTGAAGTCATATTTTATTGGTGACCAAGTGAAAGTGGATGTGTCTCAATCACTTTCTAATCCCTAGACATAAGCCCCACCATTGGTTAAGCTAAGGACTATAAAATTAGCCCTCTTGAGAAGAAACCCAAGTTCTGTTTTTCTTAAACTACTTTCCTTTATCTTATTGATAAATGATTCTTCCCACATTTAGTTTAAACTTGTTCTTTTTTGTTTATTTCAGGTTAATTTTGGAATGTCAAATAATTGAAGTCCAAATTTGGAAATGAGGAGTACTTTTAAGCTAAAAAAGAGAGTACAATTAAATTTGTTTAAATAGATATTTCTGTTGGTCATGATTAGTGTGATTTTTGTATTCCCATCATTGATTACATTAATTAGATTGATTAACCTTACTTCTCCACTAGTTTGACACGTCATTTTTTCCTCTAGCCAATAGAAGCACGCATTTAACTTCCTTGCTCCTTTTGGCTAGCATAACATGCGTCCTCTATTTCCACTAACTACAACGTCTCCTGCATAAGACATGTAGCGCTGATGTGCTTTTCCTTCAATTTCTCTATGCAACAGACACATCTACCTTTCTCAATAGCACCCCTACGCTGATTCATCCATGTGTCACCCAACTTCCTTTTCAACATAGTTTTTTTGCATCTTAGCCCAGTCACATTATTATTTCTCACCATTAAAGCAAACAACACCACAATGGGAGCTCCAAACAAAAGTCATGCATCACACAACCTCACTTCCCTATAAGCTTGACACATCCCCTGTCATTTTCACAAAGTAATAGCTATACCAGTTTTAGCATCCAAACCACTCAATTTTAACAGTACCTATCTTCCTCTTCTTCTTCATACAACACATGTCCTTTTCATTTCCCCAAAACAACCACATTTTCTCACTTCTTATCAAATTCTCTAGCCAACATAGAACAAATTTTTCATTCCAAAATAAGTTGGATTAAATGCATTGCCAACAAGAAGAGGTCATATAAACATCTGACCAAGTCTTCTATCGATTATTCTAATAATATATTTAGATCTTCATACCCTACAAATTTTTGCATTTATATGATGACATCCATGAAATCATACTTAGGGTAGGTTGGGATAAATTTTATCAACTTCATCACCATACCCCACAAAGAGCTTATCTTAGAATTTCTAAGTTCTTACCACTTTGTTGATGATCTTACTAGTGCAGCTTATGGGTTAATGAGTTTTAGGTTTAATAATTAACATCACAGTTTAGCCCTTAGCAATATAAATACAATTTTCAGTTCCCTAAATGATAGGGTAACACCTTGCTATATTGGCAACCTTAATTGTGAAGATGTGTGACATGATTTGACAAACCATACCTTCCACAAATCACCCTTAGAATAAAACATCCAAATTGAGCAACCTTCTCAGTAGGATTCTATATAGATTTATTGTGAAAAACATTTATATGAGAAGGGAGGATGATGGCATAGTTACTAAAACTGATTTGTTTATGTTTCATTGTTTAATTAATGGTACAAAAATTAATGGTGGAGCCTTTTTAGGATAAAGATTCAAATATACAACCTTGGATGAAAATAATAAAAAGGGAAACATTGCTTGTGGGGCTTTTATAACAATGATAGCTATTACTGTTTAGACCTTTAGTGTGTCATAATATGGGTATGAACCAATAGTAAGAGAAGAACTTATCAACCTTGAATTAAGCTTTGTTCACATTTCATTTAAATTTTCATGCAGTTTTATTTTTAGTTTCTTTTCATCTAGTTCTATGTTGCAATTATGTATATATTAGTTTTAATGAAGCCCACATTTGTTTATGCCTCCTTTGACTTTGGACTAAATTTTGCAAATTCACTTTTTAGTACCTCAAAAGACATATTTGTGAAAATATTTTCAGATGATTTGAATGATTAAAGCACCTTTAGCAATCGAACCCATTTTTTGTTCATAAAAGACAAAGAGTGTGGGTACATTCATGATAGTGATAGAGTTACGATTGTTACATTTTTCGTTCAGAGTTTGTTGTGCATGTGGTCGTTATTTCAAAATTTTGTATGTTTACTTAGAGAGGGCTTATCCGTACATAGGTATATATTTTAGTGTCTCACTAGTCCTAGAATTTGTGACTCAATCTTTCAAGGCGAAATAAAAAGTTGCATACATTGATAAGGGACATATTATAGGAATTTGTTTGATTGTTCGTATATCCCAAAATGTCTTATTCATTTATCTAACTATTATAAATGTTTAATCTTGTATTAGCTCTTTGAGCCATTTATCTTGTGTTTTATTTATAACCTTTGTATTTTCTTTGTTTTAACCCTTAATAACCCGCATAACTAATAAATATACTAAACATACCCTTTTACATGAGTTATATTGTTCATGAAATGAGTAGATTTGCGTGAAATTGTTTTTGGATCAATTGGAAAAGGAGAATGAAGAAAAATGGGAAAATCATAGTATTATCACTCTATTTGCTCCATGTACAAAGAAATAAGTTTGGAGGATCTTTAAAATAAATATAACTATTTATACATATATATAAAAAAATGAAAAAAGAAAGAGAAATCTAAAAAGAGAAGTGAGAAAAAGAGGAAAAAGGAAAAATGAAAAAAAAAATCAATAGAAAAAGATGAAAAGAAAAGAAGGAAAAATATATTATGTGAAAAAAAGACGAAAAAGGAAAAATGAAAAAAAAATTCAATAGAAAAAGATGAAAAGAAAAGAAGGAAAAATATATTATGTGAAAAAAAGACGAAAAAGGAAATAAAAAAATTTGTGTCTACATATTGGTGCAATTTACAGTCATATTTATCCCTTAATTTATATCTTGTGATTATAAAGATTTTTACTTCCTTCATTAATAGTATGCTCATGTTTATTTGTTAATTCCTTTATCTTTTTATTCTTTTCCCTATACCTTAGCCACATTATAACCTAACTAAAGAACTATTGATCTTTCTGAAATGATTTGCATCTTCAATAGTGGAGATATGTTGTTTGATTTTGCCTATGGAGCTTGGTTTATCTCATTTAGAGACCATAAAGGTTGCTAAGTACATATTTGCCTATCTGAAATGCAACAGTTTTAGTGTGATTGATCACTGCATACATTTTCAGTTTGATTTTTGTGACTTTTGTTTTCTTTGGATTGGAGATTGAGTGTTTCTTGCATTTAAAGTTTTGGTTTTTGATTACATAAGGTCATTTTGAGAATTTAATCACCTAAACCCTATTGGTTTCTTTTACTTTTCCCTTCGATTTCCGTTTTGTTATTTTTTGCTTGTAGACAAGCAAATTCTTAATTTTGGGGAAGTTTGATATGTGTATGAAATGCACACAAATAAGGTTATAATAGTATGTTTTTAAAGTGAATTTTGGTTCATTTTGTCAAATTCTTTAAGTTTTATATAATTTTGATGGTTTGATCTTATTTTGTACTTTGAATTATATTTTTAGATGTTTTAAAGACATTCAAGCCCTTTCGAAGTGAAAATGGAAGCTTAAAAAAGAAAATGAGAAAACTTTATATAAAAAGGCAAAGGTCAATTATGAGCAGTTTTATGACCATAATTGGTGCCCATAATTACTATACATAAATAATATTTAAAAAAAGAGAAAATAGTTAAGTGGCAACATATAAAAAGAAAGTTATGTCTTCTCCACTTTCCCATCATCAAAATAGAACAGCCCAAAGAAATTTTAAAAAGAGAAAACTCCAAGAAACAAGTAGAAGAGTGAAGATTCAAAATTAAAGATAGAAAACCCAAGAGAATCAAAATTTGAAGACCTTAGAGTTTTTCCTATCTTTCTTAATATTTTCTTTTATTGATTAAAAATATCTCTCTTCAACTTTATCTTGTAGTTTGAACTTTATAGTCATGAATAGTTAATTTCGTTTGCTAGAGTTTATGAGGAATCTATAAATTCTCAAAGATTATGTAATTGGTTTTGATTATAATTAATGATGATGAATGTTTAATATAGTAATTGTGATTTTAACTTCTTGCTTGGTGTTGGGCCCAATACCTTGCTTGTTTGTAGATTGAAGTATGATATTGAGAAATACATACTCAATTAGTTCATGCCTTTGCTAAACCTAGGGTTTTATTTAGAGATAAATATCAATCCTTTGTGGATAAATTGATTGTCATAGAAATTAATGGGTTTGATTAACGTCATATCACGAAAGTAGATAAGCTTTTAATTTTAACATGCCTAATTAACCTTGAGAGAGGAATTGGGCAAAACAGGATAATCAACTATTAACAATTCATTTTATCATTGATTTTAATTGAATTTGTTATTGATTTTTGAGTAATTGATGTGAAATCATAAACCCTAAGCTTCTCTATATTTGTATTTTACTTTTAATTTGTTAGGTGTTTATTTATTTTTTTAATTTTACCTTGCTAATTTACATTATAATTAATTTTAATTCAATTTCTCTCATTTAGAATTTTAATTTTCTAGCTAATTTAGAATACAAAACGAATTGGTACTTGACAACCAATCCCTGTAAATTAACAATCATCATTGGGTATTACTGGTACTCGTACATTAGATCATCATTCATTGAGCTAATCAAGATTCCATACACAATGGAGTCTTTCTTCTTCTATACATGATATGCATCCATATCATGTTTGTGTTGAACATTATTCAGATTCTGCTCCTCACCCAATTGAGGCTCTTTCATAACCTAATTTGTGGCCTCTTGGTCATTTTGGACATAGTTCATCTTGCTCATAATGCCTCTTACTCATTTTAGACATAGTGCATCTTTAAATGCCATATGTTATAGTTATCGTTATTTAGTTTCTCACCCTTATTCAAATTAGCTATAATATTTTTATATGTCATGGTTATTCAAACTACAAAAAACATCTTAGACACAAAATTAACTAATATAGTTATATACACATTAATTGTCATAATCATGCATTAAAATTTAAAATATCTCACATAAGATATAGAATTAAAAATTCATTATATTCCCAATAATTTTCTATGATTCAAATGTTTAATATTTTAAAATTCAAGTAAATTGCACCAAAAATAATTTTAGATGAGAATTTCATTAAATTCTATCAATATCATAATCCTTATATTTGACATTTATAATATGTGGTACAAAAAAAAAAATTGCATCATTATTATGATCATCCCGTACAACTCTTCAAGTCATTTTATCTATGATAAAGTCTTTATATTGTTTACAATAGTTCACATGCCTTGTATTTCGTTGACTTGGGAAAAATAATAAAACAGTAGATTTTCTCACATTTATTACAATGTGTTGCTCTTTAGTAAGTTGTAATCTATCCACATAATCTCAAAAGTTCTTTGTATTCTTGTCCTGAACAAGATTTTATATCACGAAAGTCCAATGGTCAAGCATAAACATAAGAAAACCATATATCATCTATTTTTCAATTAAGAGTATACGACTTTCTTTTAAGTTAATATTTATGATATATAGCCCAACATGTGCTAATAGACTGTCAGATGGTCTCATCTTATATTACCTTTTGTAATGGTCCTTAGTTATCTTGTTTGCATGATTTAGAAACATGTGTTTTGAAACATTGTTACGAGTTTGCATAAGCTAAAATGAGGTCTTACATGTTTTTATGTGTTGTAAGACCCATTGGATTTATTTCACATGTCGACCCGAGCATAAACTCAATGTCACATATCGATAGAAAGGTTTCACATGCTCTTATGTGCCAAAACAAGGCCCCATGCATTTTTACGAGTCGGAACAAGGCCTTACACACTTTTAAGTGTTGCAAATAGTGTCCTATGTACCATCATGTGCCTCATGTGCCATCACGCAATGACAACATGCCTCTAAGTGTTAAGTATACTAACCATGCATTTATGGTGCAGACTGGGATTAGGCCAAGTTTGGCTAACCTGTTTACTTGATTGGGTTAGATTATTAACAGTGACCTGATCGAGTCAACTCTGATACCAATGTTGGATAATTCATCATAAAATTTTGTTAATCAAGAATATAACAAACATACCCGAGTTGATTCCTTTGCTTGAATTGATCTGAAGCAATCCAAAATTATTTATTTCCATAACTTACCTTTGTACTTTGTTTTTTGGATTTTATAAAGTTTTGTGTAACTTTGGGAGGCTCTATAAAACACTTTGCATTTGGTATTCTTGGGGGAAAATAAAACTTTTGCATTAAGTTTTTAATGTGATAGTTGGTTACTTTTCAACTTGTAGTATGATATATGTCTTTTGCTATGACCAATATTAACTGATATGATACAAAGAAAACCATTTTCAAAAGAATACCTCAAAATTACTTCAAATTCAACAGGTTGAGTCTGGCCTCACTGCCACCATTATTAAATTTCTTTTTCTTTTTTCATCATAACCCTAATTTTATTTTAAATTAATAACAAAAGGTAATAAGTTTTATTATTGCATTAAGTTTTTTGAAGTTATTTTTTATATATTTTATTATGTTTAATTTCTTTTATTATATAATTTATTGTTTATAACTATAAGTAGGCTTACATATTTATAAAATTTAGAGTAAATAACATTTTTCCACCTTAACTCAAACTCTGTTAAAATAAATTAATAGTGCATAGGAAAAATAATAATTTTACTATTTATTAATTTTAAATAACAAACTTTCTATCAGACCAAAACGTTTTAAGCATAACAATTTAAACTTAAAAAAAAATCGCTGCATTTTATTCAATTCTTTGAGATGTAATTATCATTTTTAAAGCTATTAAGTGGTAAACTAATATATTATAGTTGGGTCATTATTGAAATTGGTCCAGTCATGACACCTAATGGTGCCATGACTTGTTTCACGACTAGATCATTACTTGCTTCTTTGGTGCCAAGCACCAATTGAGTTATCACGGTTAGACCAAAATTGGTCCAATTGTGACCCTTCCTTTGGTGCAAGGTCTCTTCCCCTGGTACCTAAATTCACGACATGTTTTTCCAAATGAGTATTCTAGATTTTCTAGTGATAAGAAATCCAGAAAATTTTGTTCTTGGCAAGCCTTCATCGGGGTGAGAAAATACGACACATAAACCATACTCACTCCCATGGATCGACTTTCAACCTTAATTTAACCTACATAAAATAACAAAACTCAAATAAAACAATCAGAAATTGTCACCTAATAATCTAACCTACATTTATGTTATTCATGAAACTCTACAAATCGAGGGACAACACGATTGCAAATCATCTTTACCAATTTAAGATTTTGATTAATTCAATTACATGCAACAATAGGTAAAATGATAAAAACAAATAGGTATAATTTTCATGAAAATATATCTAAATGGTAGCTCTAATACCACTATAGGGTTTTAGGGCACTATTATTTGATAACACATTGAAATTAAAAATTTATAAAAACAGACATTCCTAAAACCCTAACTAGGATACTGTAACCTCTCATAACCATTAGGTGTGTTATAGAAAAACGGCAAGAGTTCCCCTATTTTAGAGAGCCCGGGGAATATTTTTTCTTTTTAATTATGCCCTGTAACACTCCTAATTAGCAATTCACATAAACCAGTCCTACCAATCGACTGAATTTTCATCAACTTAATCACAATTAATAAAATAAGTACATAATAATAACTATCATAAAAATTTTCACCCACTGAAACTTTATAACCAATTTTTTCATAACTAGTCATATATATATACAATATATAGATATAGTTATACACAATCACACACACACACACACACACACACACACACATATATATATATATATATATATATATATATATATATATATATATATATATAGGAAAACAAAATATATACATATCCATCAATATCTACATCAAGTATATATATATATATGCATATATTCACATATACATCAAAACATATATATCAACAAAAATATGGTGTCTTCCTCCCTTAGCCTCATGTCTTATTAGTGCTCCCCGGGAACCTTTGTTGTATCTCTTTACCTATAAAATATTAAATTCAACGGAATGAGCGACTACAGCTCAGTAAGAAAATCATACTCAATACTCAAAGTATTTCTTACCAGTACTAATCTCTTCCATACTCAGCGTGTCTGGGCTATTCATATATAAAATAATTGACACGGAACACGCATTAAACACATATCATAATTCTTTTCTTTCACCCATTTATTCATTCCCTTACTATACAGATATGATTCACTCGTTATGATTTATGCATGTATGAGTGCCATGACTTTTCTATTTTCTACTCATACATTTTTCTCAACTCTTTATTAGCCACATAGGCTTGCATGTCTGATTCTAATGCAATTGACTTTCATAAAATATTTGCTAATTCTTTCTCTCTTTTTTTTTTTTTCAAATATTTTCATTGACCGGTCTAGACTACATATGACAGTACTTGTAGTCACCATACAAAGTACAATTCTCTCTTACACGCATATTTTATTCTTTTTTTTCTTTGTTGTCCACACGATATAGCTTGCGTGTAAGGATTTTAAGTATGTTTTCTGTTTTCCTGTATCATATGAGTCATTATAAACCAAAAATACTTGTTTTCCATTTTCTAAAAACATACATAAATTAGAAAATGTTTTTCCTCTTTCTTTATTTTTTTTTCTGAAATCATGCATATGCTATGATTCCTCATATATGCATGTATAACCATAATATGAAACATGGTCATTCATTATTTTCCCGTATTTATTTATTTATTTTTTCATTTTTTATCAAACATCATATTATTTTCTCATGCATTTATATATATATCTCATGCATTAAATTAATTTCAAATATACAGTATAGACTTAATATAAGGGTTAGTTCATATATCATGCACATAATTAAGCAAAATCCATTAAGCTAACCCAAGGAATATGAAATGTCTAAAATACCCTTATGGCCAAAAATTACATCATGAATCCTAATGAATTTCTTTATCCTTTTAAGCATAAATCACCTTAATTCTAATACCTTACATACTTATATAAGTAAATGTTATTTAAATAACTTAACTCAAATTTACTTCAAGTATGTAAAGTATGAAATTCTTACCTTTTCTTTGCTAATTTGGTGATTTAAGCTTATCCTCCTTCTTTTCTTCTTCCTAACAACCTTAACCAACCAAAAATATAATCATCCATCAAAACCCTAAACTTGACATATCTTAAAAATGAAATTTTTTACCTTAAAACTGACCAGAATTGATAGATCTATACATTTTATAACAGGAGGCTTTGGAAATTAGGTGGTTTAGCTAGGTTTTTTGATGAATTTTGGTGGAAGGAAAGCTTTAGTTTAATTCATGGAGTTCTCGGCTAAAATGAAAAAGGAAATGAATAGGGTATATGTTTTATAAGCCTTTTGGACCATTTTGCCCTTAATTTTTTTCATAAATGACTATTTTATCCTTAGCCAATTACCAAAAACCCTTAGCACCACCATATAATTTCAAGTGTGCCATTCAATTTTAATTCCCACTTTGTCCCTTAAATCTTTCTGCAATGACCATTTTACCCCCTTTGAAAATTATTGCTCATTTAGTAGTTTTCTATAATTCTTTTGCAATTTCTTTAAACAAGTTATAAAATCAACTCTAGGGGTAATTTTGGAAGTGGAGTTCACCAACATACCTGAATTCGGGTGTTATAGATACCTATTTTAAAACATATTTAATATGAACATTTAAAAAATCCATAGAGTGTTTTAGGGTTTACACCTGCGTTGGTGGCTTCTTTAAATTTTCACATGGTAAAGAAATGAATGCTAGCCAATCCTTATGAGACGACTCCCTAGTATCCATGCAAAGCACAAACAAGGGAGGCTATCTAGGAAGAAGGTTGCTAGGGTCCTTGTGTTGGACGATAATGTGTACATAAGAGAGAGAAATTTTAGAAAACCCAATGGCTAAGGTTTTCTTAATTTATATGTGTATTATGCAATAAATTGAATTCTAACAAGAATAAAACAAATATGTAAATATGAGTGCACAAAAATCCTAATTTAATTAGGATTCCAACTTTACATATGCTAAAGTGACATGCATTGGTAGCATACAAGTGTACTTCTTATGCATTCACAGCTTAGACATTAAGTGTCCAGTCATGCCATGCTTCTATGAGGCATGGTATAGTCATGCCATGCCAAGTATGGCTAGCATTAATGTCACCAAGTACACATTGTCATATACTTTAGTCAAAGCATGGTCAAACAAAATCTTTCAACCCAACAGGCAATCGATCTATTCACGTCTTTTTTTTTTTTTTAAACACTAGGATTGTTATTAAATGATCCTTGCCTTTGGGTTTGTATTAACCCCTATATAAGTATGACTCATAAGCTCTCTATCAAATTGGCAGTATTTGAATTCATATCGAATTTAGACACAAACCAAGATTGACTTCTAGCAAAGCATCATGGCTAACTAGATGATAGAGTGTCAATAGACATCTCTTAAGCTTTTACAACAACATAGTTATATGTAATTCAATCTTTTCGCCAACCAATATCTTTAAGGCTGAGACATAAAAATGTCTAATACGTGTTAAGCGCAATGAAAATTTAAATTTCTCTACTTAAAATTAGTAGTTACAGCAAGTAAAGGTCGATCCATAGAGACTAATTAATCAAATTCACAAATAATTAACAAAAAAGAAAATGAGGCATATTTCGGTACATTGATAGACAAAATTTTTTTTCTAAAAACTAAATTGAGCAACAAAAATTCATTCAAAGACAATCTCAATTCAAGAGAAATTATCACGGTTGCAAAATAATCACTGACCTCTAATACATAAATTTTATTCTTTATTCAAATATTTAACCCTAGATTATCAAAGCTAGAGAATCTATGCCTCCTATAATTTCGTTAATCTAAGCCCAACACATAAATTAATTCTTATTAATAAATCAATTGGTATTAAGCAATCTTCATGAATTTATTAATAACATTGCGAACCAGGAAAGAGTTAAAAGATGAATAAAATCTAACAAACGTCAAATTAATTCATTCATTCTATGTCTCTTTTAAACAAACACAAAAACTTGGATCATAATTGTTTTTGATTAATTACTACTTCAACTGGACATCATAACAATTACAGATTATGGATTCAGTTTAGCTATAGACCACACAATTCAATCAATTAATAGGCCTCTTAATTAAGTAAATCATGCAATCATTAACATGTAAAGTCTCAAAATTTTGACAGCCAAAATGAAGTTCCTTTGAATTGAACTAAAGAACTTATCCAGACATTATGGAATAAAGAGCACGGAAGAAAAATTATGATTTCTCCGTCTTTTTCTTAACTTAGTAGCCTAAGAATTATATTTATAAGCTAAAGGAATGTACAAGGGTTTCCCTACCAACTTCTAAAATTAGGGAAAAATAAATTTTTAGTTAAGGCGCATGTATTTCCAGCCTTTCAGACCTATATTCTACTCCCTCTTGATGTTGGCCCAAGTCTTTATGTGAGCCATGCAGAAATAATCCAATTCAACTAAGGATGAGGGCTCCTTGATTCCAACAATAATTTCCAGTCTAGTTTCATATAGGAAAAAGATCTTTTTAGGCTTTGACCCTTCAAAAGAATTATAGGTTAGGATGTTTAAATAAATTTAGGCTTATAAATCACCTCAATTAAACATTGGAAGCCTTAGATAGGCTCCTTTAAAGATTCAGTATTCGGACAAAAATCCTACTCTCATTAGGATTTCTAAATCTGCCTTTGAAGCAATATTTGGTAACCTAAACGAGATTTTGGCCCATAATTCCAATCCAAAAAGCTTAGGACATCCTTTACAAAAACTCTGAAGACATTTTTCTTATTCTAGAACTCTAGTTTGGTTCAACATCCGCAAGAAACACAAAAGATTGAAATCACTAAAATGCTAGAATTTTCTAATTAAAAGCTCAATTCATTCTAACCTATCCAACCATGCCTTAACCATAAAAATAAACTTGAACTAGCATAATAGGGCATAAAGTACTCTCAAAAGATCAAATGCAAGGGAAATACATATATGAAAATATGCAATCATCAAATTCCCCTACACTTAACCTTTGCACGTCTTCAGGCAAACTAGATCTTAACATTTATTAACTACTCTTCCCAATGACAATAAAGAATTCAATTAATGTAGTCATAACACTTCATTAACAAGCTACAAACTCAGAACTCAAAGTAACAAAAGAATTTCAATAAAAAAAGTTAACTAGCATGGTAAACACTCACATGTCACTTATTTCACTCAAGTGTTTAGAAAGGTAAAAGTATTGCACTTAAGTTCAATTCATAAAAAGTAACTACCATAAGCCTGCATGTTCATCCAATCTCTATCACTTACAATACAAACAAAACACAAATCTGATGATCTTATCACAATTGTAATAGGGCTAAGGTGAAAGGTCTTTTCTATTTAGCTTCATAGAGGCCTTATTTTTTAGTTGGCATTCCCGTAGCTATGCATATGTGGTAAATGAGAGATTGTGACTAGTTTCCCTATATTAGTAGGGTACCATAATTAATAAGCCCAATAGGTCGTATGACACATACGTAAGGCATAATAGTTAGTAGACATGTAAAGTGTCATTTGCTTTCACTACGACATCATATATGTCAAGATCAGCTTGGGCCTTAGCAGTCTGTATGAATGGCTTATGTTTAGGGCACGACGATGCCAAGTATAACCATATCGAGATCTAGTAGTAGAGAACTAGTTTTAGTTATTACATTATGCAAAATACTAAAAGGTCACCTACATACTGAGTATTTTTCACTCGTATGTTCTTTTTCTATGGTTTTACAAGTAGAGTTGAATAATAGAACATGTAGTCAAACTAATGGTCTAGCCAAGTAGTTGTATGAGGGTGAAGGGCAAATCATCAATTGTAACCCATATAGCATTTTATATAATTTTCATTATCCTTTGGAAGGCACTAGCCATCCTTAGATAATTAATTTTCCCTCTTGAAAGCTTGGTTTATAGATGTAACCCTTTAGGTTCATTATGGCATAGTTATGAGTCCCTTTTCAAATAATCCAAAAATGTATTCAAAAACTCGTCGACTATACTAAACATCTAATAATGTGTCATAGCCCTTAAATCACAATGAAGAAATACTTTATTGAATCTAATATCTCTATTTGTATATTCTAAGTAGGTAATATCATTCTGTTGTCTAATCCAAATCAATTTTAGACTTATGGATCATCAAAGTCCTAACTTTGATTCTTTTTGAATCGTTGATTTAAATATTTGAAACACATCATGAAGAACATCTTTCGCATGACTTACATTATACTCTGGCAAGAAATTTTGATTTCCAATATGTATCAACGTTTGCTCTAGAACTTAATCTAGGTTAAATCAGCAGATATTTAGAACCCAATATTTCTAAGTCAATAGATTTTATTTTGATCATTATTTGTCTACATATACAAATAACACATGACCAATATAGCTTCTCGTATGGAAATGGTTAACCTCATATTCATACACCACATGAATCACATGTATCCATATCAGATCTGATCATAGTGTCTCAAGTTAAAAGATTACTTTATACACTAGCATGATCATATGATAAGTCATTGATTACGATTTAATAACCATGCAACTTATCATTGTTGGCCATGTTTGAAAAACGGTTCTCTAATTGTTGATCCATACTAATACCTTAATGGCATGACTATCATCGTCACTTGTATTAATGTCATCTCATGGTATTCAACAAAGTTATTTAGTATGCTTACTACGTTATATAATTATCCAAGTTATATCATTTTTGTAGCATACAATTCGATGATTCAATTTGTATTAAGTGAGTCATTTGAACGATTCACGCATATACATTATAGTATCGCAAATAAAAGAAAAAACTTATGCATATGAACAAATGAACTATTTCTTTATTAATAAATTATTAGAAGATTATATAGAAGATAAAATATCTTGAAACTAATAACACAAATGGTTTATAGGGCATACACTAACATAAAGATCCTTTATGTGAGGGTTTAAGAGTTTATCAACTTTAAGCGAGGAAACATATCAGTCAAGGAATTCATTAAAAAGTTAAATGCTTTGGCCAAGTATGATCTAAAAGTAGCAAGTACAAATATAAGTGGGAGATTTTCCTTAGAAAACTCAGGTTAGACATTATTAAGGATGTTATGATAGGATATCATATGTAGAGGCCTTAGACTAAACACTTTGGTTACAGGCCATGAGGTAAAGGATTACTAGTTAAGAAGAATGCTAGATTAGCCCTTGCCAGTAACCCCAGCCAAGAAATAGGATCAAACAGTGACAAGTGGTAGCCAAAATGGTGGAAACTATGATGGTGGCAATAGGGATTTTAAAGGTAAAAAGACATTATTGTATAGTAAATGGTAGGTGGCGATCTCTAGATTGTAATACATGATTATATATGGTCTCATACACGTTTGTGTGTTCTTAATTTAAATTAGAAAGTTTCATAATTTTTGCACTCATTTTGAGGAAAGCCAAACACAATCATATGGTATAAGACACATGTCTAGGTGTGACTAGTACATACACATGTATTGTGATTTTTAGTTAAAATAAAAAGAACCTAGATTCATTTGGCTAAAGAAAGATACCATATTTTCAAAGAAACTACAAAGACTTGGGAGAGCTCAAGCAATCTTTAGAGCCAAGGGAAGTTGTAGAGGATCAATTAGGGATTTCCTTGCCACAAGAAGATTAACTTATCACCTGAGGAAAGGAAAGTAGGCAAGCCCACTTACTGATGTTCTATACTTCTGAGAATTATAGAGAGTGTTGAAAACATATGTGAATGGATTGTTATTAGTGTTGTTAAACAGTGTTAAGGTTGAATGAAGGTATAATGATGAAATTGAGAAAGTCTACTAAAAATAAATAAGTTGAGATATTTATAATCTGTGTTTGTTGAATTGAATTGGCTTGAATGTTTTCCCCTTATATATGTTTATGACGTTTAATTGAACCTAATATATAGATAATTGAAGTTATGATTGTGGGGGGAATGTTTATTATCTTTTTATTAATCCATAGTGATACATGAGTTTTTATTCTTGGATGCATGATGAGCCTTTATTTATGGATATTGGTGTGTTTACAAGGAATAATGGTGGTTTGTTTGTGGTGATTAAAGAATAGAGAAACTGATTAGAATATGTTTGATTAGCTATATTTGTGAAGCATGTTAGGTTACAAGATGGAATTGAGATTATAAAATTCAGTTTAGCTTAACATGATTATTAGCATTACGTCATGTCTTATTTTGGGTTGGTGGTGTTAGAATTAGTCTACGTGGTAAGCTGAATGAGCTTAGTTATTAGCTATGAGATGATTTGGGTTAATATGTGTTTGTATTCATGTACTGAATTTGGGTTTGTTGTATGTGTTATATTGATGTTATAGGGTTTTCAAGGCATCGATAACAAGTAATGCAGCGAAATTTAAAAATTTAAAAATCGAACAAGCTTGAAAAACCCTAACTAAGATACCCATTTTAAAATATATATTCATGAATATGTAAAACACTCATAAGGTGTTTTAGATTTATACCTATGTTAATGGTTCCTCTGAATCTTCATATGGCTTGAGACTGAACATTATCCTACCCTTGAGAGGCAACACCTTGGTATTCATGCAGAACATGAACATAAATAGAGGAAATCCAAGCGAAGAGGCTATTAAGGTTCTTGACTAAACTCTTGGTGTTCACAGGAAGGAGAGAAAATAAAGTAACAATGGTTGTGTTTCACTCTGTGTGTATTGTGTATTTTTTTTTTAGAGAAAAATTTATTCCTTTTATTTTATATGCGTAGGTATCTAAGTATGGTTGAAATTCCAAGCATGAACGACACCTTAAACACATATGCATGACTAGCAAGTAAAATGCCCAGTCGGCATGTTTCACTTGCATGTTTAGCACACATAAGTGTATTAATCAACAAGTTTTGTTTCATGGTGCCAACCAACATTATGCATTTGCATGGCCAACACTATCACACCAAGTGCATAGGTGGCATTTGGTAAAGGCATAGTCAAACTTGAGTTCTTTCAATCTATTAGGCAAACTTGGTCCATTCGTAATCTCTCTCTCGACCCTGAACACTAAGATTATCAACAAATAATTCACTCATTTGAGTTTGACTCAACTTCTTTATGTGTGTGACCTATAATCTTCCTATTGAATTGATAGTGTTTAAATTCAAGGTGAATTTGGACACAAAACAAGAATGACTTCTAGTAAAGCATCATGGCCACTCAAACAACAAACTGTCAGTGGACATCTCTTAAGCTTTTACAACATCATAGTTATGTACAATTTAATCTTTTATGGCTGAGATATAAAAATATGTCTATCTCAGTGATTCCTCAATATGAACTGACACACATCAATGACTAATATGGATTAGCCTATAACCTCTTCCCATTATAGCCACAGATTCAAGCACTCATAAATATTTTTCAGTAGTTTTATATGAGAAATCTTCTCTTATACTCAAGAGTGATGAACGTCTTATCGATCAACTATAGCCTTTATGTATCTCATGATATAGTCGAATACTACTTTTATAGTTACCCTAATTACAATGACACATTAGATAACTTAAACCATACTGATCCTTACATGAGATAGTCTAGCAATCTCAAGTCAAAGGATCAAATGCACTTGTGGTGTTTAGAGAATTTATTCCATAGATACTAGAGCAATCTGATGAACATGTCTATAACATGTACCTATATGTTACACCAAGCTATTTATTATAGTTTCGACATGTGAAAACTATGGCCACTTTTGGTGGGGTCACTCAACACTATAGTAATCCCACCATCATTACATGTGCCTTCTTTCATTGTAATATTAGGATTACAAACATTTCTAGAATGACTACTCAATGCGTACATAGGGTTCTTATAATCAGTCATCCGACACCCTTGTTATAATTCTACCATTCTAAGGGTATGTTATTTATATAATCATATAAATAGTCAGTATATGAATTGAATAATAATCAATCCTTTTATTAATTATTAATATAAAATGACATCTATAAATGTCAAATTCAATTGGCTCTCGGGCACCTACCTTAATAGATGTCAGTGTATTTGGCTATTGTGAATAACGTATATGAAATTCAATTGAGTTGATATCGTATTGGGTTTGTTGATGAATATTGTTTGTTATAGGACCTACAAAATAAGAAGAAATTGATGATGATGATATATATATTGACTTGCATGTGAATGGAAGACTATGTCTATGCTTTCAATAATTTAGAAACTTTGTGCATATGTTTGTTACAATATTATTGGTCATTTAACATGTTTTTTGTTAGTAGGAAGAATAGTGTTGGAATAGATGGATGATTAGATAGTGTTGTTTTAAGATGCCTAAAAATGAATTTTGGTAGCTAGTTTATATGAATTCAGGTGAATTAGAATTTTAGAAATTCAATGACACATGCCTATGTGCATTTAGAGAAATTCTCCCCATATTAGTTAAGGCCACGAGAGTATGAAGTTGGGAATAAACACATTCACATCTAGTATAAGACACACGGTCATGTGCCTTGCCTCAAGGATATACCCTCATGTGCCTAGTTGCATACCTGTGTGAATGAAGTAATACAACTCTGTGTGTGATGGATACACACCTGCATAATTTTAAGGAAATTTGGAAATAAAAACATATGAAGTACAAAATAAGTATATGAAGTGTCAATATGAGTATATGGGTTTGGAAATAACTAATTTACCCCTATAAAGGATAAATGAATGGAAATCATAAATTAAGTCTCTAAAGAAGGCTATATGAGGTTAATAGCAAATAATACGTCAAATTATCTGGAAGATAGCATAAAAGGAATTTATGTGTGTCTGGCTTTAAGGACAATTGCATAGACCTCGATAGAAGTGGTTTTAAGTCAAAAACTTAAAATGATATACTATGATCTTATGACTTGTCAACAAACTATATGTAGTATAACGTACCACTGAGCTATATGCAATATGATTCAGCCACTAAGCTGTGTGTAGTATGGTAATGAAAGTATCATGACTAGTCTGTATTACTTTGATACCTTTGGATGATTATGCATCAGCGCAGGGTGTTTTATCATTTAGGATGCTTGTACACACATTAACGTTGGGTGTCTTAGCATTTGGGAAACATGTGTGATAACAGGGGTAGCTCATGGTTTTAATGCTCTTATGGTATAGTATTCATAGCCCAAAGCCCAATCAATATATAGATTATGTGCACGTTATGATTAACATTTGGGATGTCTCATGTTTTCACTAGGCATCCGAAATGCCAACATATATCATTTGGCTTTAGTCATTCAAGCTGACACCGCCATTAAAGATTAGTCACTAGGCACCAAGATGATATGGATATGTTTCGAGGATGCTAAAGAAACATCTGTGATACTATAAGGAAATCGATCAAAGGACACTTATGAGATTAAGATTAACAATGATGCATATCATACATTGAGTATTGTAAGGTCACTTACTTATTGTATGTGTTTCATTCATAGCTTTCCTTTGTGGTTTTGTAGGAAAGATTGTAGGGCAACGAAGTGATAGAAGAGAGCTAGCAGGTTAACTAGTGGTAGTGCATGAGGCAAAGGCATTTTGATCTTTTTTGCATTGTGGTCTATATTGATGTATTTTAGTTTATCTATGATATTGGTGTACTCTATTTTATGATCTTGGATTTTAGACATTAAGATTGATGTTATGTCTTATCATACTTTTGGGCTTTGTGCGAGCAAATTATTTAGCATGTTATTACTTATTGTTGTATATGTTAGGCAAAGTTTGGCTAACATATCTTTTCAGATACCTATTTTAGCTAGGGACATGTATCTAGAATGGGTGTTACAAGGTTAAGGTCGAATACCAAAAACTATCAGGGTTATTATAGCCTCTAAGTTTTTTCAAAGTGGAAATAAAGACATATCTCGATAGACTTTATAGTTAGTTTGTCAAAGGTCAAAGAAGGACACATTGCTTTATTTGTCATAGTTGATCGATTGACCAAGTTAGCACACTTTATAACAATTAAGGATACCATAAGTACAGATATGTTAGGTCAAATATATGTCAAAGGGATAGTCAAACTCTATTGAATACTTGAGATGATAGTATTAGACCGAGACACTAGGTTCGTCTTAACATTTTGGCAGAGTATGTAAAGGTCCTTGGGTATAATATTAGCCTTCAGTATAACTTATCATTTCTATACAAATAGACAAACTGAGAGGGTCATTAATGGAATTTACATATAATAATAGCTATTAGGCATATTAGCCTTCACATGGCTCTATAAGAAGCATTATATGATAGAAAATGTATATCACTATTGCATTAGGATGAAATAAGTAAGAAGGATGCCCTAACTCAGGTATTTGGACCTAAGATGACTTACAGGATGATAGAGGATGTCAGTCATATAAGGAAAAGGATTATACAAGTTCAAGACCATCAAAAGAATTATATAGATCAGAAGAGACAAAATCTTGAGTTTGAGATATATGGTAAAGTATTCATCAGAGTAGCCTTTACAAGCATGTGATGAGGCTCGATAAGAAAAGTAAGTTAACATCAAGATTTGTAAACCATTTGAGGTATTGAACCATGTATATAATGTTACCTACAGATTTACATTACAAGCAAACATAGATCACATTCATAACATGTTCCATATGTCATTGTTGTGCAAGTATATCAGTGACTTGACCCATGTGTTAAGAGTTAAAGATGCTAAGCTCGAAGATAACTTGATTTATGAGGAGCACTTGGTTCAAATTTTAGACCGATTTCAAAAAGCTCAAACACAAATAAATTCCTTTGGTAAAGGTTCTATAGAAGAATCACCAAGTAGAGGAGGTCACATGGGAGGTCTAGCAAGACATGAGACAAAGATTCCCATAACATTTTGAGTGAATTTCGGGATGAAATTCACATAAAAGGGGAGGATTATAACCATATGTATGCCCAAGGGAATTTTGCTTTTTCTCTATCTATAATTAATTGGTAATTAATGATGAAATGTTGTAAGAACGGATGTGGACCATAAGGGTGATGTATATTCGTGCCATAGAAGGGCAAAGAAGTCATTTTATGTTAAGCTTACAAAATTGTCAAAGTACAGAAGTATGCGCGCCCATGTACGCTAGGGTGCATGACCATGCATCCTCAACAGTTTTTTAATTTTAGATAAGAATAGTTATGTGGAAATTTCAAGTGGCTATTAAATTTGTGCAATATCACACATGTTTATGTATCACATTTGATAGGAAAAAGCCAAAATTAGCACTAAATCTAACTTTTTATTATTATTTTTTAAACCCGGTCACTTGAACAAAAAGAAGGGAAAGAAAGTTGAAATCTCCAGCATTGGAGAGGAGTTTGGATCGCTTAAAAACCATCAACCATGTGAAAAATGGTTTGATCATTGGAGTACAAGTAATTGGTATCTCTTTATGGTTATTCAAAGCCGAATTTTGATGAGTTTGCATACTGTATTTATAAACTATGATTTTCAGTTATTTTGTTATGTTATGATGATTTGATAGATACATGTATGAGTAAGAATATTACTAGATCATTATTTAAAATCTGTAAGCATATTGGTATGATGAAACTTTTGATAATGATAATAATTATCATTTAATGCTTTCAACAGATGTTTGAGTTATGGTTGGCAAAAAGGGATAGAACTTATAACATGATGTTTGAAAATTTTGTGTGATGGTGTGGATGATCAAAAGTCGATCAAGATTTATGGAAATCAGTAGGGTGAGAGTTTCATATGGCGATACATGGTCGTATAGGATAACCCACTCTCTTATGTATCTTTTCCATGAATAAGGAAACTTAATAGGCTATACTTTCATACTGAGGAGACATCTATACGGTTGTGTCATATGGGATGCATGCTAGTGCTAGACTTCTCCAATAAGGCATGATTATGCTTAGTAAAGAGTATTCCTATGCTTGAGTACTATGAGAAGTATGAGGTGTGCAAGTTAGCACTGTACTTGTGTATATGTGATTATGAGGAGTACAAGGGTGCAAGCACAAAGGCATGCTTGTGCATGTACTAATATAAGAAGAAAGATTGTTTTACCCTCAGGTTATGTGCAAGAAATGGGAGGAAAAAAATAAGGGAATAGAAAGACTTTTAACGAGCAAGATGAGCTAGTCTATTATGGTAATGTGTTCAACTATGTAGAAGACAACACAAACCTTGACAAGTTGAATCTTGGGAAAATCAAGAAAGTTAAAGAAATTAAAGTACTTCTAGATAGCCACCAATTATGTGTGTAAGTTGTGAGATACGTGAAAGCAATAGATCATGATGAGAGATGGATATTCATAAGATGTTTCATGCAATCAATGTCAAGGTGTACTAGCCATATAATTCAGTTCAGTTCAGATATGCATGGTAAGGGATAATGGCTCTTCAATTAGTTTCTCACGTTGTTAGTTCAATGTATCACACACATACCTATGGTAAGGGCCATTAGAGGATGATTCTTTAGTTAGTAGTCCTACAACTATACATATATGGTAAGGGAGGGACTGCAACTAGTTTTTCCATGTGACCAAGGTAGTATAGTTAATCAGCCCAATAGGTCGTCATTGCCTATCATTATAACTTCTCTCATTGAAAGTAGTACTGATGGGCATACTTTTAATAGGAGAAGTTATAACAACGGGTGATGACAAAATTTTTTCTCATTGTTAAAACTTTTTAACGATGGGAAATAAACTTTTAACAATCATTTTCTCTTCGTTAAAGTCATAATTTTATTCATTTTAAGAGAGTATAAATAATTGATCTCTAAAATAAGGAAAATAACACTTATAATGACCGGATATTTATCTACTTCTTATTTTCCTCTTACTAATGTCAATTTTTTTTTTGTAGTGTTTCCTGCTTTCATATAAAAACACCAACAATATTTGTACAATTATTATTCTTTACACTTTAATAAAATGTGTTTCTCTATTATCTCATAAACTCTTTTATTTTCTCTCGACTTTTTTGTCTCATCTCTTCAATTAGGTTTTCTTTTACTATGATTTCTCTTTAATTTTACATCTCTAATTCATGTTTGTTCAATAAGAAATAACATACCATTGCCATTTTATTTCCTCTAAGGCTGAAAGACTTATTTCTACCCAAGGTTTAGTCTATTGCCAAACTCCCACTTACTAAGTTTTAAAAACCCAAATACCTATCTATCAACTATTAAAGCTAACAATATCCGTTAGTATTAACGGTATAATTTCATTTAACCTATAATATTAAAAAACAAAATTTAATTTTATTTCTCCACCTTAGTTTTAAAAATTAAGAATTTCTATTAGCCTAAGTTTTGAAAACTTACCTTTTCCTTTTTAGGGTTTCATTTTTTTTCCATCTTCTCTTATGAGCATTCTCTAACCGACAACCTATCTTCTTTCTCTATTATAGAGAACAAAGTAAATGACTATTTTTGAAAAAGTAAGCTTCTTTTCCATTTTATTGTGTCATTAAAATTCATGAATTATGATACATCTAAGATGTCGGAAAATTTAGACATGCCAAATCTAATTCTGTAAATTACAGTATAAAAAATTTGTATACCAAGATTCATATTATGTTCATTAGATGATTTGAATACACTCTAAAGTTTCGACATTAGTTATTTCCATAACCCCATTTACACATGTACTATAAATTTTATTTTGTATTTTGGGAGACTCTATTTGATTTATGTTTTATGTTTTATGTTTTCGCATCTGTATTAGAGGAGAAGCTAAGAACAAAAATTAGCATCCTTTTAAAAAAAAAATACATGTGGTAAAAATTTAGACGTTTAAATATGTCCCCAACTGTCAATAACTATGTATTGATAGCCATTGCAACTAGGTCAGGTCAACCCATTATTGATAGACCTAAACCTAATATCTTTCACTCACATATGACGGAAGACCTAAACCAAATGCACAGACACAAAAATCTTATACAACAATACGTTTCATACTTGCAAATGTGTTATGCAACCTTACAAGTAACCCATATTTGGGAGCTAATTACTATACATATGTTAGGAATAACATAACCACTTTAGCTCAAATAAAATATAATAAAGAGTTAGTCTTATTATACCCTAGACTTACTCGATAACACTAGCTCTCTTTAATTTCTCAATTATTATTGTGTTATTTTCCTATTTATCTATGATCAAATTCATTCTCTCTTATGAATGACAAGATTAGTTGGCTAATGGACAAAAGTTATATATATATATATATATATATATATATATATATATATATATGTATATGTATATATAACAGTCTTTCTCTTCTATTCGAAATTTTTAATTTAAACTTAACTGTCTTTCTGGTCATATTCCATAGACCAAATCATGTGTGGCCATAGATGTCAAGCTAAAATAACAACACTAAAAGTAAATATTGAATAATAGTAAAGAGTCTAAAGGTACTAATATGAGGTAAACCTTAGAAATTCTCACACAGTGAAGGAGCATAGATTCATCTTCTCACTACTTCAATTGGTCGACTTACTTATGTACATATGGTATGAAACATGTGCTACAATGTGTATTCACCATAAATGTCATTATATCTATACTATATAGATCTTTGTTCAATCACTACAACCAGCATCTAAGTTGAGTTTTTAACCATCTCTCCAAACTTGCAGTTATTTATATTTATTAAGAACTCATATTTGGTATTCACAAGTTATTAGTCGTAGGGAATCCAAATCGATATTTTCAAATTTATCTATCTATAATATCATCTTAATTGATCATCATGTGACTTCATCTTGATTGATCATAAAGGCAACATTTCGACTTTAAAATTCTTTTCTTGAGAAAATTTTCCTCTATTTGCACACTTTCTTAGCACCATCTTTCTCAAGAAGTATGTTTCATCTTTGCTCGATCTTTCAAAGCCAAAGGTGATTGCTTGTGTGAGTGAGCCAATCTCAAACTTGTGCAACATTATAATCTTATTGAGTTTAAAAAAAAAAACAATATGTATACAGTGAAACACCAAGAATTTAACATGTGTAAGATATACATCTTTTGAAACAAGATTAGTCAAAGGATTAGTGACCATTCGATTCGTAGAAATATATTGCACTTTCAATTCCCTCTTGGAAATGATGTCTCATATAAAATTATGTCTAATGTCGATATGTTTGGTTTTACTATAAAATTTGGGATTTTTTTATGAAAGTTGTTTTGGCTTAATTATACAATGGACATTTATTGCTCCAACACCATCGTCTTGTTTACCCAGATTTACGAAGAATCATTTTAACTAAATAGATTCTGATACAATCATTAAACAAGCTATATACTTGTCTTTTATTATGGATAAAGCTAAGCATGTTTATTTCTTACTATTTTAAGATATAGACCCCTTTCTAGTAAGAATTCATAATGAGAAGTATATTTGCTTTAGTCTAAATCATTACCCTAACTAGTATCTGAGTAGCCAATCAAACACAAATTCGATCCTTAACAATATAAACAATAATCCATAGTATCTTTTAGATATATCAATATCCTCTTGACAACCTTTCAGTACACTTTTCTAGGATTTGATTAATATCGACTAACTAGCCCCATAACTAAAATAAATATCTAGGCATGTATACACTATAGTATACATAAGACATCTAATTGAATTTGAATAGGTAACTATTGACATTTTTCTACTTTCATCTTGGGTTTTGGGACATATCTTAGCTCAACAATTCACTATTTGACATATGAGTATAAATGGGTTTCTAGTATACCATATTAAATCATTTTTGAATCTTTTGAATGTAACACTCTTGTGACAAAGTCAAAAGTTTATTTGAACAATCCTTTTAAATTAATTCTAGAAATGTAATTTGTCACAACTATCATTCATGTCAAAATTCATAAACAACCATCCTTTAATGTTTATTACATAATTCAAATCATTTCCAGCTATTTACACATCATTTACGTATAGATATAAAATTGTAAATTTTTCATCAAATTTCATAACATAAATATAGTGGTCTTGATAACCATTTTAAAGTCATTAGACATTATAGTCTTATGAAACTTCAAATACCATTGTCTGGATTTTTTTTTTTTTAGGTCATATATATTGATCATGGAAGCTTGCATACTTTGCGCTTCTAACCCTCAATAATGAAATCTACTAGTTATTCCACGTAAATTTCTTCATTAAACTCTCTACTAAAGAAAGTTGTTTTGACATTCATCTAATAAAAATCTAAATCCAAATGTGTTACTACAACTAGAATTAAACAAATTGAAGTAAATCTCATAACTAGCAAAACTGTTTCTTTATAATTTATATATGACTATTGAGCCTTCCACCTTACATTTGATTTAAGGAATCCATTTGTTCCCCATAGGCTTCTGATCCAACAGTAAGTTAACCAAAACTCTGGACTTGATTTATTTCCATGTATTCCATTTCTTTTCCCAATACATCTTGCTATTTTTCTTTAGCAAGGGATGAAAGAACTTTTTTTTATGCTTTTAGGTTCTTTATCATCTTAAAGAGTGGTAATGAAAACCTTATTTTCAATTTCAAAACATCATTTCGATACTTTAGAACTTCTACTACTATGTATTTAAGGATCATCGCTTCCACTATCCCAAATAGATTAGAGTTTAATCTCGTTGTTCTCACTAGGTTGAGACAGATGAGACAAGAAATTGAAGATTATTGCTCTTATTATTCATGATAGGTTGGAGCTAAATCTCATTTGCTCCCACTATCTAGAACAAGTAAAGGTACTACCTCTTTAGACTCAACTAATAGTTATTGAGATGTACCTATCTTTATTGTTCTTTCATCCCATATAAATGAAAACCTTTATCAACATCATTCCTCTTAGGAAAAACATTATCTATAAATGTAGTATCTCTTGATACAATTTTAATTGATCTTTTAGTAGAATCCTTCCTAATGAACACGTACCCTTTAAACCATTCAAAGTATCTTATAAAGATACATTTATTTCATCTTGGTCCTAATATTCCAAACTTATGGGAAGAGTCATAAATATATGTTGTAAACCCTAAGGCTGCAACAGATTTAATTCAAGTTTTCTATTTGTCCATAACTTATAATGAGTAGAAGTAACTGATTTAGTAAGCACTTAACTAAGTACATAGGTAGTAGTTATCGTCATATCACTACAAAATGATATCGAAAATTCACTTACGCCATTATTAACCTAATCATTTTCATTAGAGTTCAATTACTTTTCTCCGTTACACCATTTTGTTGCAGAACTCTTGGAATTATTAGTTGCCTTACTATTCCTTTTTCATTACATAGTTTTTTAATTTTTCAGACAAATACTCAACACTTCAGACGGTTCTTAAAGCTTTTTTTCATTTTGTTTAATTGATTCTCATCCTCATTTATATAGTGTCTAAAGCAGTACTCTGACTTATCGAAGATCAAGTAGACAAGACAAAATCAAGTATAGTCATCTATAAAAATAATGAAATATAAGAGACCATATCTAGCTTTACATTAACAGGAGTGTATATACTTGAGTATATAAATTGCAAAGGAAGTTAAACTCTTACAGTTTTGCCAAATGGTTTTCTAATAGTTTTCCAACTAGTTAATGCTCTCATTTAGGTAGTTTGAGTTATATGAAGGTTTATAATAAACTTTAATAGGTCAATCTATTCATTATATCTTGGCTAATATGTCATAATATAACATGTCATATATTTGCATTCATATCCATACTTTTGGAAATAACAAATAATGAAAAACTAACATTATCATAATTATAATGAAAAGTGTCCAAACCTATAAAACTGTTCAACAACAAACCAAATCCATAGAAATCACTACTATTATATATTTTGACAAAGCTCTTAGAGAAATTCAAATTATATCCTAGTTTAAGTAGAATAAGCATTATGATCAAGATTTGTCAAATATCCAGAGCATATCAAACTTCATGTGGGTATAAGATTTAACCATCTCGTAAAACTAATTTGCACGTGTCTATCCCTCTCACTTCAAACTTTGTGCTATTATCTACATAAATCCATCTTGTCTCCTTTAGAATTTGACAAAATTCCATAAAAGCTCCTTTGTCATGAAATATATGGTTAGTGGCTCTTGAGTCTACAATTCACATAGAATAAGACTTCATTGATTGCATAATATTGGAAGCTAACTTTTATTTCTACAATTGCAATAAGTCATCTTGGTTTTGTTCCTTTTTCAAATACGTTTGCCACTCTTTTGTTTGAATTATTCTTTTTCTCATTTTTAGAACCTTGTATAACTTCTTTCCCCTTTTTGGACTTGTGTCATTTATGTTTGAAGCTAGAAAAACTCTTAAAATTTGACTCTATAATGAATGCATGAGTACTTAGTCCAATTGCGTCATGGTTCTTATCCTGTAGTTCAATATGGCGAAAAATATCAACAAAAATCCTTATATTCTCATTGTAGGTCATATGCACTTTCATATGTTCTTAACTATTAAAAAGAGATTGTTTTACTACATGAACTTATTGTTTATTTGTTAGGTTGTGTCTAGTTGACTTTAGTTCCATAATCATATTTGATAGGCCCTTCAAATGCTATTTTGTCAATTGGTTGAGGACCTTTCTTATACGTGTCAAATTTGATGGTTAACTTTTTATTAGTTCCCAATCATCTTCCATGACTTAAATGTTTGACATTATAAAAATTAATCCAATTGCACCAATATTAATTTTGGATGAGAATTTTATTAAATCCTACCAATCTCAAAATTCCCACATTTAACATATAATATATGATACAACAAATGCATCACTTATCATTACTAGGACTATATCCATATCCCGTGTAAATCTTCAAGTCACTTTATCCATGATAAAGTCACTATATAATTTGAGATAGGCTAAATACCTCACATTTAATTAATTTGGGAATAATGATAAAGTGGTGGATTATCGCATATTCATTACTATACATTGCTCTTTAGCAAGTTGTAATGTATCCACATAATCCCAAAATTTTTCACATTCTTGTCTTGAACAAGATCATTTATTATGGAAGTCCAATGGTCATGCATGAATATAATTAGACTGTATATCATCTTTTTTCCAATTAAAAGAATGTGACTTACTTTTAAGTCTAAATCTTTATTATGTGTATGTAGTATCAACATGCACCATTAGATTATCAGATGGACACATCTTATACTTAATGTGATGGTCCCTAGTCAGCAAGTTTGCATGAATTAGAAACATGTGTTTTGAAATACTGGTATGTGTTTTCATGAGTCGAAATGAGGTATTGCATGTCTTTACGAGTTGTAAGATCCATAGAATTTATTCCACATGCCAATCCAAGCATCAAACAGTTGTCATGTGTCAGAAGGGAGCTTTCAAAGAAGCCCAGATGCCTTCACGCACTTTCAAGTGCCATCACGCCTAGTAAACTCGTTATTGATTGACGTTGTGTGTCACTATTGCTTAGTGTTGATCGAGTGTCATTGACTAGTCAACTATTGATTGTTGACCTATCAACCAACTATGTTGAGTGTTGACTGGTTCAATTTAACCTAGTTGACCATGAGTTGACCTATTAACTAATGGGTTTAGACAACCATTTACCAAACGGGTCAAGCAATTGGGTTTTCCAAAATCGATTATAACCTGATTAGCTACAATGAACCAAACTTTTCTCTGATTTAATTAATCATTTTTTATCATTGATAATTGATGATACCATAAAGATTTTAAAGCTCTTTTGTCGACAATCCTACTTTTACCATTTTCCAGTGTTGGTGTCGCCAAAATTAGGTGAAATAGTAACTTGAATGTCGTTGCATGGGTCTTGGTTTTTGACTCTAAATTCATTAATTCAAGGTTCTTTTCAATAAGATTTTCATAACAAAATATGTAAAGGACATCTAGCATTCTTACTAACATGTTTTTAACTTTCAATTTCATGCAGCTTTAGCCAAATTTGATTTGTACCCAAAATTCAAGTTTGATTAAATTCTAAGCAAAAACACATAATTCAAATTATAATTAAACACAGAATCATTGGCATGATAATCAACTTGGCTCTGATAACAATGTTGAAAAATTTTAAACATGTCAAATCCAATTCTGTAAATTACAATATAAAAAATTTGTGTACTAAGATTCAGATTTTGTTCATTTGATGATTCAAATGCACTATGAGGATTCGACGTTAGTCATTTTCACAACCCCCTAGCACAAGTACTGCTAATTTTGTTTTGTATTTTGGGAGACTCTATTTGATTTTTGTTTTGTGTTTTTGCATCTACATTGGGAAGAGAAGCCAAGAACAAAAATTGGTGTCTTTTAAAAAAATATACATGTGGCAGGAGTTGGAACATTTAAATATGTCCCCAACTGCAACTTCAATTGCCAATAATTGCTCATTGATAGTTATTGAAATCGGGTCAGGTTGACTTGTCATCAGTGGACTAAGACCTAATAAAAAGTAATTAAAACAAAGAAAAATCAACTATCACAATCTATTATAAAAATCATAAAGACTCAATCTTTGCATATGAAATATAAACAAAGTATAATAAGGGAGTTAGTGTAAAGAGTAGAAGAACTCAATCCAATCTTTTAATATGAAATGTAAACCAAATATAAAAACCATATCCAAAACAAGAAAAAATGCAAACTTGAGAGAGAAAAAAAACAAAAATAGAAAAAAAGGGAAGTCCACCTTATATTATAACATTTCCCCACTCATTTAATTACTGCCTAATTGCAGGCTTTTGCATTGCCCATTTTCTTCCTTCATGGGTGGAAAATCCACCTTATATTATAACACTTCCCCTTGGATTCCTACTATTTACAAATAATTATACTGACTTTATTAAGAAAAAACCCAAATGGGTAAAAACCAAAGTAAAGAAGCATAATTATTTATTGTCCTATAAAGTGGGATTGAATGTGCTTAAACTACCTCATTAAAAACCTTACTAGGAAAACCCAATAGGACAAAACTTAGTGAAGGGAAAAAGAGTATAGTCTACATTTTATCCAATGTATTATTACTCCCCTCGATGAATACTCCCCCTCTTTATAGTAAGATTAATTTGGTTACTTGTTGAGTCACCATATATTGATATTATACACTATTTTTCAAATGTTGTTGTCGATAATGTCTTGGTGAACAAATTTGCAAGATTGTCACTATATCATATTTGCTTGACATCAATCTTTTTGCTTTATTGGAGTTTATAAATGTAAAAAAACGTTGGTGAGATATGTTTGCTTATGTCTCCTTTAATATATCTACCTTTAATTTGGGCAATACATGTTACATTGTCTTCATATAACATAGAATGAGTGTTTGTTGTTAAAGGAAGACTACATATATTCCAGATGTGATGGATGATAGACCATAACCATATGCATTCTCTACTAGCTTCATAGACAGCTAGAATCTCTAAATGATTCAAAAATATTGCAACCAAAGTTTGTTTGTTGGAGTGTCATGATATTATTGTGTTATTATAAGTAAAAAATATCTCGTCTGTAAGTGAGCTTTATAAGAGTCAGAAAGATAATCGACATCTGCATATTTAACCAAATTAGGATATTTAGGGGATTTGACTGAATAAAATAATCTCAAATCTCTTGTCTAACATAGGTAATAAAGTGTATGTTTGATTACGTTTCAGTGGCAACTGGTTCTTGTAGAGCTAAATCAGGCTAATAAATTCACTCTGAAGGACATATTCGGTCTAATGCATTGGGCCAAATATAATAGAGATTTAATGGCATTAAGATATGATACTTCAAGAATGAGTATCTTTTCACCTTTTTTTTTAGGATGAAATAGGTCATTTTTGGATCAAGAGACCGAACAACCATTAGGGTGCTCAAAGGATAAGCCATATCCTTATTAAAGTGTTTTAACAATTTTTCAATATACACTGATTAATGGATAAATATTCATTTTAAATATGCTCGATCTGCAAGCCAAGGTAATATTTTGTTTTCCCTAAACTTTTTATCTCAAATTCTTTTTTCAAGTATTCAATAGTTTCTTAAAGCTTTTCAGGAGTACCAGTTAAATTAATGTCATCAAAATAAACTGCTATAATGGCAAATCTTGATTCTAATCTTTTTATAAAGACACAAGAGCATATAAAGTCATTCACATAACCTTCTTTTATCAAATATTCACTAAGGTGGTTGTACCATATTCTTCCAAATTGTTTTAATCCATACAATAATCTTTGTAATTTGATTGAGTACATACCTTATGGATTGTCCTTTTTTGTTTTAGGCAATTTAAATCCTTTAAGGAGTTTTATATAGATTTGATTGAGTAATATGTTTATTGGTTGCATATCTAGTCTTTCAGAGACTGTTAAGTTGATCAAATACCTGAATGTGATTATATCTATCACAAGTGCATATGTTTCATCAAAGTCTATACCTGACCTTTAGGAAAAGCCTTGGGTTACAAGTCTGAATTTATATCTACCAATCTCATTTTTCTTATTTATTTTTCTTACATATATCTATTTATATCCAACGAGTTTAATGTCTTTAGGTGTTTGAACTACAGGTCCAAACATTTGATGTTTTGTTAAAAAAACTAATTCTGTTTGAATTGTTTCTTCCTATTTAGGCCAATCATGCCTTTGTCGGCTTTCACCCACAGTATGTGGTTCAAAATCAACACCATTCATAATTTCAGTAGCTACTGTGTATGAGAATACATCATCAATGTTAACTATTTCATGGTTCCACATCTCACATGTATAAGCATAGTTTATAAATATTTTTGTATCCTCGTTTACTTGTTTTTCAGAGGTTTGTGCCTCTTCAGAGGTTTAGGTCTCTTCAGGGACAGTAACCTCTTTTAGAAGAATATTAAGGATTGTGGATTTTTCAATCATTATAGCATATCATGATTAATATCTATTTGATTCTTTGTTTTTCTTTTTCAAAGAAAAGTGTCCTTTAATCCGATAAGTCTATCACACTTCTGGTATGTAGTAGACCGATCAATCATGACTTGAATAGAATGTTCAATAGTCAAATTAATTTTTGCTAGTGCTTTGGCAGTTGGTACATATGATCTTATCACTTTTGTTATATCCACAAATGCACCAAGCATTTGGTTGGCAATAATTTGTAAATGCACTTTTTCTACATTTTAGTTTCACTTTAAGATGTGCGAGAATATGAATAAGACACAGTAAGTAAGTGCCAAGTGAGTTCGTGTCTAACTTTATGAGGCATTTTCTTTTTCCTTAAAGGTGAGAACATTGTTTCATCAAAATGACAATCTGTAAAATGTGCAATAAAAAATCAGTTGTCAATGGTTCAAGATATTTGATAATAGATGGTGAATTATATATAACATAAATTTCCAAATGACATTAGGGTCTTATTTTTGTATGTTAAAGAGATGCAACAGGGATATATACAACACAAGCAAATATTCTCAAATAGGATATATCAAGTTGATGACCAAAAACCAATAGTAGAAAAGACTATTGATGATAAGAAGAAGGACAAAAACAAATTAACATTGCAGCATGTAATATAACATATCCCCACATAGAAATTGGTAATTAAGTTTTTAGTAAGAAAGTATGTGCAACTACCTAAAGTCATTTAATAAGATATGTAGACAATCCATTTTAAGTATGGACATGTAGGACTGGATGCTCAACATTAATTCCCATCGACATGCAATAATCATTAAATGTCTTAGATGTAAATTTACCAACATTATCTATTCGTATTGACTTGATCGGGTAATTTGAAAATTATGCCTTCAATATGATAATATATGATAACAATTTAGTAAAGGTAATATTTTAGATTAGCAAAAAACAAACATTGGACCATCATGCAAATGCATCAATTAAGACCAAGAAATAACAAAATGGCTCACTTAGTGGATGAATGGGCCCACATATGTCCCCTTGAATCCTTTGTAGGAATGATGAGGATTTAACTCCAATTTTGGAAAGAAATGGTATAACTACTAATTTGTCCTGTGAATAAGGTGCAAAATTTTTCATTTGACAATAAATTTTTGTGATTATTTAATACATATCCATGTGAATTTTTAACATTTTTACGCATCATTGTAGATCCTAGGTGACCTAGATAGTCATGTCAAAGCATAAAAATTTTTGGACTAAAAAACTTCTGGTTCAATACTACGTAGGTTTCAATTATCTTTATGATTGTATATTACAATTCAGATGATAAAACGGGCAATTTTTTTAGTACATGCCTTCTTCCGAAGGCATTGCCAGCTATACATAGAAATTATGCACCATTTTAACTTATGGTTTTAGTATGATAATCATTATTTCTTATATCTTTAAAACTAAATAGATTTCTTCTAGATCTACTTGAATATAATGCATTATTGATGCTTAATTTGGTTTCATTCTGTAATAAAATTGTAGCTTTTCTAGAGCCATTAATAAGGTTTATTGACTTTAAAATAGTATTTAATTAACTTCAAATAAGGCTAAAGTTAAAAAGAATTTCTCTTTCTTAAGAATTGTGTACGTTGTTACAGTGTCCACCAAACATATGTCTCCTTCATCAGCTTTTAAAGTCAATGTTTTAATTTTGGAGTTCATATCCTTTTATTTAAAAATTACGTTAGTCATAATGTACACAAAATATTAAAAGGAAGGGGAACATGATAATAAAACACAAAATGATATTAATGACTCCAAAAGAAAGATATATGATGGATTTTAATTATGAAAATCTTGGAAATTCACGTCACTAGTCAAATGACCTATATTCTTACCTTTGAAAGAAGTATTGAAACATCAAAATTCGTTAAATCAATAAGATCTGAATCATCAATGTTTGTGCATACGACATACACACGACCAATGACATTTATAACCACAACTAATTTATGGTTTTCTACGCATTATTCTTCATTTTGCATTAATCTTATTCCACTTTGGATGGTATGATTAAGATTTTCTATTATAATCATCTTTGGGTCAAAAATTATTTCATCCATGATCTTACTCACAGCCACAATAACTACAATTAGTAGTTATGTTCACTTCAGGGAACAATGTAACGCTTGTGGGGTGAGTTTATGGTTTTTCATCAACGAGCAAATATAACATCAATTTAGAATTTCCTTTCCCAATACCATTACTATAAGAGCATATTATCAAGATGAAAGGTAAAAAATAATTTCTCTTCCATATTACCTCAATCGGGGAAAAATATGTACACCGTAGAGTTATACAGAGCTATTGAAAGTATTATTGAACCTGATATCCAAATCTATGTTTCAAATTTCTCCATGAATTTAATAGACCTACCACTATATATACATATTCAACTCATAACCCTTTGGGGATGTAATGCGGAAAAATAGTGGCCTTGGATTTTGTCCTTTTGGGACATTTTATTTAATTACCTTTTTTAAGACTCATAAAATTCTAGGTGGAAAATCATGTTAAAAGCCCATTTGATTTTATTTATCAAATCTTAGAAATTTCAAGTTCAGATATTATTTTATATTTACAAAACTTTTGGTTTTGTAGAGAATATATTAAGATTAATTTTTGAAACTTCAGGTTTAGATATTATCTCGTATTTACAAAACTTTTACTTTTGTAATTAATATTCAGAATATTAAAGTATTTTAATTATGGTAATATTTTGGACTTCAAGTCCATATTTTTCATAATTTGTGCAAACTTCAAGATGCAAATGAAATGTAGCTATTATAAAATAAAAAAAAAATTGATGAAATTTGGGACTTTAAGCCTATATATATATATATATATATATATATATATATATATATATATATATTCACGATTTTGTAAACTTTAGGTTGCAAATCATATCTAATTATTTTAATATAAATAAATATTCTAATGATACTTAAGACTCCAAGTTTATATTCATGATTTTACTAACTTAACATTGCAAATTGGATACAATAACAATTTGCATGTGCACAATAAAAATAACATAAATAAAAATAACCACAATTTACTTTCACAAATGGGAAACAATAAATATTGTATAAATGTAAATAACCACAATTTGCTTTCGTAAACGAGAAACAATTATAAATATTGCATAAATGTAAATAACCACAATTTGTTTTTGCAAATATGAAACAACTATAAATATTGCATCAATGTAAATAACTACAGATTGCTTTTGCAAATCAGTGATGGCAACCATTATTTGCTTTTGCAAATGGGAGAATAAAAATCAAGTAGTATAATAGTAATAACATAAAGGTAAAGATGCAACCATAATTTACTTTTGTAAACTAGCGACGACGACCATTGTTTGCCTTAGCAAACAGGAGAATAAAAATTAAGCGGTATAATAATAATAACATAAATGTAAACATGAAATCACAATTTGCTTTTGCAAACCGATGATGACCATTGTTTACTTTACCAAATGGTAGAATAAAAATTAAATAGCACAATAATAATAATTGAAATATCCATGGTTTGTATTTTGCAAATAGGATAATATCTTCATTTAAATATTCATATTTGCATTACATAAATGGGATAACAACATAATTGAAAAATTAGTGATATTAAGAGATACTTGAGTGAATGATCCTAATAACGTGTTGAGTATAATGAAAATTTAAGAGAATTGAATAGTAAAGAACTTAAGATAATTAATTGAGGCAAAGGACTATTTCCTACCCAAAGTTTGATGAAAAGACAAATGCATACCTAGAAGAGATCAAAAACCCAAATACCCACCCAAAATTTACTTCATTGTCACATACCCAAGAATTTTCAGTTAGGGTTAAAGGGTAAAATCATCATTTATTGAGTAATATCAAAATGAATAAAATATATTTCATTTTTCCCCCTTATTTGGAAAACTAACAATTTTTCCCAGGATTAAGTTTTGAAAAATTCACTTTTTCCCCTAAGGTTTTGATTTTCCAACAAAACTTCTCCCTCTCTGACAACCTACACTGTCCGACCATTTCTCTCACTTCTTTCAGCCTCATCTTTGTCAAAGAAGATGAATCATTTTCATCCAGACGAATCAACGACCACGTCTAGATGAATAGGCTAGGAGAAGACTATAAGGCCATGGAAACATGTGGCTGCAACTAATTCAACAGAATGGAAGGAAAATGTCACGAAAATGTAACAGTCTTTAATTCATCCTCAATTCGTCTTCAATTGTTTATTGATTAGAGCTTCTTCAAATGTCATCAGATTTCGACAGTGGCAGAGGGAGAAGGGAGGACAAAGATGGTGGTTGTCGACGGTGGTGTCACCAGAGAGGAGATGATGGAAAAGTCACTTTTCAAAGTTGAGATATAGCAGTGAAAGTCTATTTTTAAAACCTGGGGTGAAATGAGATTAATTTACATTTTATTTTAATAATATTATTAAAATAACAATTTTACCCTTATATTTAACGACAAATTTAACAGAAGCTAAGAGACAAGTGGATGTTTAGGTTTTTGAACTCTCGTGGGTGTGTTTGGGTCTTTTCACTAAACATTGGGTGGGAAATAGTCCTTTGGCCATTAACTAAAGCAAGGTGAAATAGAAGCAATACCAAGGTGACATTCAAAATTGTATGTACGAATACAATGGTGGGGGAGGCTTTATATAAAGTTTGTTCCACCGCCCCTCCCGCAATCAAAAAGCTTCACTGCCCAAGGTTATTTAATTACTGCTCAATTGTAGGCTTTTCCATCGCCCATTTTCTTCCTTCATGGGTAGGAAATGTTTACTTAATAGGTGGGAAATCCGCCTTATATTATAACATCAAAGTATATTTTGCATGGACTTTATAAATAAAACAATCAACTAGTATTGTGCATTTATACTTTTAGACCTTTGGGCTTCATCAGTAAAAAAAGAAGAAAAAGACCATTAAGATGCAGTTGATGCGGGGAGCTTTCATCCTCTCTAAAATCTCATAAGGTTTACGAGGGTATTATATAATTTTAGTTATGTGTGTGTGTATACGTGCACGTGTGTGTATGTGTTTGTGTGCAATAACTATTAGAATATATATGTATAAAATTTATAAATGGGGACTAATAAGACATCTACCACACAATGTAACACTTATTTGAAGAAATAACTATTTATTAATTTTTGTATATATTATTCATATGAATGAATTTACATCCAATTTATGAGCAATACTATGTGTACCGACTTTGTGGATACAAATAGATATACATTATATATGTCATCATCATATGATTGAGTGCTATTTTATTCTTAATTCAAAATCACTAAAACACATAATGATATACCTAAATGTGTACCCATTTATGTACTCAAAATGGGTATGTATAGTTTTATTGTTAATATATAGGTACAAAATAAAATCATAGATTTAATTTATAATCTATAATTTCCTAGTTCATCTAGCCACACTAGGAAATCATGTGATAAAAGGAAGGAAAAAAATATCATAAATATTCATACAATCAATCTCATTCCTCAACAAATTACGAATATCCACATAATCATAATCAATCTCAATCTTTAACACTCCACCTCAAGTTGGTGCATAGATGTCCCTCATGCTTAACTTGTCTAAAAATCTAGAAAATAGTTTACTTGACAATGCATTAGTCAAAATATCAACGAATTGATCTTCTAATATTTGGTAGCTCTAAGATTTTCCTATGAAGTTTCTCTTTTATGAAGAATTTGTCCACTTTTACATGTTTAGTATGATCACGTTGTACTAGATTATGTGCAATGTCATATACAACTTATTTTCACAATTCAATTGAATTAGATGCCTAAACGAATAACCCAAGTCTTGCAAGTGGAGTTGTAGACATAATGTTTCACAAAGTCCAAGTGTCATACCCCTAAACTTAGTTTCAACACTAGATCGAGTAATAACATGTTGTTTCTTACTTTTCTATATAGCCAAATTATCACCTATAAAAGTAAAGTAACCTGAAATGCATCATCTATCATCAACTAATCTAGCCTAATCAACATCTGTATATGCCTTGATGTTTTGAAAATTTGTATTCTTGGTGAGTAAAATTCTTTTTCCAAGAGTAGACTTCAAAAATATCAAAATATGTGTCAATCTCCCTAAGATTATGCATATATTGACTAACAACACTTAATGAATAAGTTAGATCTAGTCTTATGTGTGATAGATAAATCAATCTCCCACATGTCTTTGGTAGCTTCCTTTATTAGTAGGAACTTGAGTAGATTCAATACTTAACTTCAAACCTTCTTTTATTTATGTATCAATCGGTTGACATCCTAACATCTTTATTTCTTCCAAGAGATCTAATGCATACTTTCTTTGGGATAGATAAATTCCTTCATTTGATCGAGAAATTTCAATGTCAAGAAAATACCTTAGAAGGCCTAGATCCTTCATTTTAAATTCTTTAGATAATGTCTCTGTAAAGTCTCTTTTTCTTCTAGATCATCCCCAATGACCACCATATCATCCACATATACAATGAGTGTAGTAATTTTACAATTTCGTTTCTTCAAGAATAGAGCATGATCTGAGTTACTTTGATGGTAACCAAAATTGATCATTGACTTTGTAAACCTTCCAAACCAACTATTTCAACCTGTAAAATGATTCTTTAATCTGTATACTTTTTTACTATGTTTTTTCTGGTACCATGCATCTTGATGGGAGATCCATGTAGACTTCCTAGATAATTCTCCATGCAAAAAAGCATTTTTTTGCATCCAATTGTTGTAATGGCCAATTCAAGTTTGCAGCTAATGATAATAGTATTTGAACAATGTTTATGTTTATAACAAATACAAATGTCTCTATTTAGTTGATCCCATAAGTTTGGGTGTACCCTTTTCCCACCAACTTTGCTTTGAATTGTTCAATCATACCATCTGTTTTATACTCTATAGTATAAATCCATCTACACCTTACTGGCTTTTTCTCGAGTGGGCAATTAACCAGTTTCCACGTGTTGTTTTTCTATAAAGATTTCATCTGCGATCAACTAAAGCTTCTTGTGCACTATTAGGAATAACTATAGTAAAATAATTGATTGACAAATGACTTATTTGATTCTAACAAGTGGTGATATAATGCAAAATTACTTATAGAATATTCAACTCTACTAAAAGATCAACTTCATATATAGCTTTAGGAATACCTCTATTATGACATTGAGGTAACTATCTTCTAAATGGTTCAAGAAGTGGATCAGAGACATCCTCAATCAATGATTGGTTTAGTGTGTTTGTGAGTGATGCTGACTTTAAGGACTCAACACTTATTGGAAGTGCATTTATGTCTTCTAATTCTAAATGATTAATACCCATTTGGTTATTTGAAGTTATATCATTCTCATCCAAGACACTTATCTTTTGCCTATTTAATATACTTACATCTTTATTAATAGACTCTGAAAATATTCTTTCTATAGAGATATGAAAACTTTCATAATCTAGAGTCTAAATATCTCTTTGACAATCCCCTTAAAGTTCAAGCTCAGATGAAAAATACATTAAATCTTTATTAAATGTTACATCAATCATGATAAATATTCGATGAGTTGTAGTTGGAGAAACATACCCAAGAAAAACATGTTGTAATGCTTTAGGAGCTAACTTATTCCATTGATGCTTGTGAAGGTGAACAAATGCAACATAACCAAAAACATAAACAGGTAGATTTGGAATAGATGGAGCAAATATAGTATCATTGAGGGTTTGTAATGTTATGTTAAAGTCAAGGGAGATGGTAGGTTTATGATTAATTAACTATGTTGTAGGGGTAAGTGTTTCACCGCAATATGATAAATATATATAAAAGCTTCAATTTATGATCCTAAAAAAAAGTGTCAATTTTTTCTTTTGACCACTCCATTCTATTAAAGTGTATTAGAAATAATGGTTTGGTGAACTATCCCATGTGTTTCAAGGTATTGTTCCACCATTATCACCATGATGGACTTGTATCTTTGCATTATACTGATTCTTTGTAACACCCGAATTCAGGTATGCTAGTGAACTCTACTTTCAAAATTACCCCTAAAGTTGATTTTATAACTTCTTGTTTAAAGAAATTGTAGAAGAATTATAGAAAACTACTAAATGAGTAATAATTTTCAAAGGGGCTAAAATGGTCATTTTAGAAGGATTTAAGAGACAAAGTGGGAATATAAATTGAATGGCACACTTGAAATTATATAATGGTGCTAAGGGTTTTTGGTAATTGGTTAAGGATAAAATAGTCATTTTTGGAAAAGGTTAAGGGTAAATTAGTCCAAAAAGCTTATAAAACCAACCAACTATTCATTTTCTTCTTCCTTGGTCAAGAATCTCCATAATTTTAGCTAAAGTTTTTCCTTCAAGCAAAATTCATCAAAAAACCTAGCTAAACCACCTAATTTCTAGAACCTCTAGTTATAAAAAATGTAGATCTATCAATTTTGGTAAGTTCTAAGGTAAAAAAATTTAATTTTTAAGAGATGTGAAGTTTAGAGTTTTGATGGATGATTATGTTTTTGGTTGATTAAGGTTGCTAGGAAGAAGAAAAGAAGGAGGATACACTTAAATCACCTAATTAGCAAAGAAAATGTAAGAATTTCATACTTTACATACTTGAAGTAATTTGAGTTAGGTTATTTAAATAACCTTTACATATATAAGTGTATAAGGTATTAGAATTAAGGTGATTTATGCTTAAAAGGATAAAAAAATTCATTAGGATTCATGATGTAATTTTGTCCATAAGGGTATTTTAGACATTTCATATTCCTAGGGTTAGCTTAGTGGATTTTGTGTGTTGAAGATCTGAGAAATGATGAATTGATGAAAGAATTTGTATTAAGGGTAAGCATGTAATTTTATCCATAAGGTTAATTTTTACTTAATTATGCGCATGATATGTGGAATAACCCTTATATCCATTAAGGCAAAAAAAGGTCATTTTATGTGGTATAGGTTAATTTTTCTTAATTATGTGCATGATATGTGTAAAAACCATTATAATAAATATGTATATTCATATGGAATGTATGAGATATATGTAAATGCATGAGAAAATAATTTGATGCTCGATGAGGCTTGAAAAGAATAAGGAAAAACAATGAATGGGCATATTTCATGTTATGGTTATACATGCAAACATGAGGAATCATAGCATATGCATGATTTCAGAAAAATAAAGAAAGAGGAAAAACATTTTGTAAGTTATGCATTTTTTCAGAAAATGGAAAACAAATGTTTTTGGTTTTATAATGACTCATATGATACAGGAAAGCAGAAAGCATGCTTAAAATTCTTACACGCAAGTTGTACTGTGTGGACAACAAAGAAAGATATTGGTTGTACTGTGTGGACAGTCAGCTATACTGTATGGACAATAAAAAAAAAATAGTAAAATATGCATGTAAGAGAGGATTGTACCTTGTATGGTGACTGCGAGTACTATCATATGCAGTTTAGACCGGTCAATGGAAATATTTGACCAAAAAAAAAAGAGAGATGTATGATCAGAAAATATTTTATGAAAGCCATTTACATTAGAATCATGTATGCAAGCCTATATGGCTAATAAAGAGTTGAGAGAGATGTACGATCAGAAAATAGAAAAGTCATGACACTCATACATGCATAAATCATAACGAGTGAATCATATTTGTATAGTAAAGAAATGAATAAATGAGTAAAAGAAGAGAATTATGATATGTGTTTAATGCATGTTCCGTGTCAATTATTTTGTATGTGAACAGCCCAGACACACTGAGTATGGAAGAGATTAGTACTAGTATGAAATGTTTTGATTGAGTATGATTTTCTTACTGAACTATGGTCGCTCACTCCGTTTAATTTAATATTTTACAGGTAAAAAGTTACAGCAAAGGTTCCCGAAGAGCACTAGTGAGACATGAGGCTAAAGGAGGAAGGTACCATATTTTTGTTGATTTATATGTTTTGGTATATATGTGATTGTATATATATATATATATATATCTATTTATGTATATATATATATATATATATATATATATATATATATATATATATATATATATATATATATATATATATATGGCTAGTCATTGAAATTGGTTATAAAGTTTCTGTGGATGGTAATTTTTAAAATGGTTGCTATTAAGTATTTATTTTGTTAATTGTGATTAAGTTGATGAAAATCTAGTCAGTTGGTAGGATTGGTTTGTGTGAATTGCTAATTAGGAGTGTTACAGGGCATAATTAAAAAAAAAAATTCCTTAAGCCCTCTAAAACAGGGGAACTCTTGTTATTTTTCTGTAACACACTTATTGGTTAAGAGAGGTTACATTCTTAACCATTTTATGAAACCTTTGAAATAACAAATACATTTCTCCTTTAGTTTTCATTAAACATAACCTTGTTTTTCTAATATAATCATCAATAAAAATAACAAACCATTTGGATCCTCCTAAGGTTGGCACTTTTGAGGGACCTCAAACATCAAAATAAAAAATCATAAATGAATATAGACTTTTATTCAAACTTAAAGGAATAGAAGTATAATGACTTTTTGCATGTCCACATATATCACAACAAAAAAGAGAAACATCATATTTGGAAAACATACTCGAGAATAACTTCTTTAAATAACCAAATGAAAGCATGTCCTATATGATGATGCCATAACCATTTATTAGAATTTGTTTTCTCCCTCTCAATATGAGTTATAGTTAAAGCTTGTTGAAGTTTGTTTGAATCTTTTGACTTCAAATCCAAGTAGTATAGCTTCTCTCACTTAACACCATAGCTAATCGTTAGTCTTGTTTAGATGTCTTTAAACATATAAAAATTAGGCCAAAAAATAACAACACAAGATAAGGCTTCAGTTAGTTGGGAAATTGATATGAGGTTATAATCTAAAGATGGCACAATTAAAACAAATTCTAAATTTAGAGTATCTATGAGGGCTATAAATCCTTCCCCACTAATCTGGGTTGTATTACCATTTGCAGTGGAAACTTTTTTATGTGAAAATCGTTTAAGATGCAAGATATGTCTAGAATCAAATATCATATGATACATAGCACCAGAATTAGTTATCCATGTACTATTAGAAACAGGTGCAGATATATTTAAAACTATACCTCTACTATTTGTAATTGTGACTAATGCAGAGGTTGTTTTTGTAACATCATCATCTGTCTTTGTCTCGACAATTGTTACAATGGAGGTTCTTTTTGAATTGTTCTTCCTTTGATCACGATTATGGTCCCACCATTTTGGATATCCCACAAGTTCATAACAATGACTTTTAATATGACCAATTTTATTGCAATGTATACATTTATAACTAGATTTATCAGTACCCCCAATGGTCTTCAAATGGTTGGTCTTTGATCTTTCATTTTCATTATGAGTTGACTAATTTCATGTAATCATGGCTGAAGTGCGAGAACTTCCAACTTTCCCTTTAAGAGTCACTCTACAAACTGTTTCATGATGAATTAGTGCATAGCATTCTTTTAGATCTGGAGTTGTTTCTTTGTAAAGAATCTCCCTATTAATTTGTTCAAATTCATCATCTGATCCAACAAGAAATATGTGCACCCTCAATCATTCAATGCATTGTTGATACGCTACCACATCATATAGGTCTTTCATAACAACTTTATCGCAATGGTCTAACTCACGAAAGACTTCAGTCAACTTTCCATAGTATTTGGAGAGAGATTTGTCATTCTATTTAGCAGAGAAGGCCTTTTGATTCAATGCAAAAACTTGTATCTCATTACTCCAATCATAGAGTGCTTTTGACAAGACACTCCAAATTTTGCATGTTGTGGGTAATTGTACATAACGCTTCATGATTTTTGGACTCATTAACATTAATAGCCATCTCTTATCTTTTTGATTTTCTGCATACCAAATTTCATCATCATCTTCATCTCCTGCAGGTTTTTACTTTGCCATAGATATAGAAAAGTGTTTCTCGCTCTACAATATGCATCTCCATCAATTGTGATCATATGTCATAATTTGATTTAATAAGAATAATTCTTGCATTAAAAACACTATCATATCAAATAATAACCGGAACTAATTTTGTTTCAGACATCCTGATAATGGTTTCAAATTCAAACTCTATGACAATTCTTGATATATGCTCTTTGATGGCTCCCAAGGTATTACTAGGCTTTGATACCAACTTAAATTTTGAAGAAATAACTATTTATGAATTGTTTGTATATATTAATCATAGGAATGAGTTTACATCCAATACATAGGTAAAAAATATAATTATGGATTTAATTTACAATCTATAATTTCCTAATTCATTTCCCCACAATAAGAAGAAATTGTGTGATAAAAAGAAGAAAGAAATACAAAAATATATTCACACAACCAATCTCAACGCTCAACAAATTGAGAATATCCACATAATCAGAGAATCAATCTCAATTTTCAACCGTAAAAATGTACAAGCAGGCATGCAACAGCCTTTTTGAGAATTTTGATATAATATATCTATCCGCAAAGTTTGTCTAGAATTGCTTTCTTATTTACCTTGCTGACCACTTTGTTTTTACATGCCTCACCTACCAACAAATTTGTATCCACACAAAAAAGCATCTCTTCAAATATTGTTAAAATGGCTTGCAAAAAGAAAAATATTATTGAGATTCCTTACAGTAGGATTACAACTGGTAGCAAAGAACGTCAAAATGACAAACAAATGGTAACTTTGCAGGTTGAAACAATTAATAATCTTTTCAAGTAATTATTAAGATACATATATTTAAATAATAACAATCCGTACGACTACAATGCTTTTCTAGCATTAATAATCTAAATATAAAAAAAAAAAATAAGAAGAAGATTAGCTATAAATAATTGAAATTGGTCGGAAAGAAAAATGGATGATGGTGTAGCAAGACATGCTTAGGGGGAACATTCTGAGCTTGAACCTAACAAACAGGCAAAGACATAACTAATAATTAATGTCCCATAACTCAAATTGGTCAATCTTATAGAAAATTTATGTTTTTTTCTTTGATTATATTATAACTTAACTTATTGCCTTCTTCCTCGTAAGAGAATCTATGAATCCACTTCCATATGTTAGGTTAAATTAACATCGATTTCATATATATTTTCATGAACCCACCTCATGATTAGATGAAGAGTATTGTTCTAAAGAGTGAGTGAGAGAGAGAAGGGGCTTGTCGTTTTCATGAAATGCGAAGGATTTGCTTGTCCATCATGTAAGAGACCTGATTCATTTTAAAAATGTTGAGTACTTGGTTATGAGGTTTTTTATTGTGATTTGACCTAAGCCTCCTATAGCTTTTGATCTTCATCTTAAAGCTTTTTCATAATTTTCTTCTTTTGTAAGAAAAAGACAATTTTCTAACTATTTTTATATATTAAAATGATATTTTTAAAATACTAACTGAAGACATTCTTTTAAGTTATTTCTAAAACTTTCTATATAAACCCTCTTAATATTAAAAGGGCAAAGTTTTGGTGAATAAAATTTGATATTATCATCAAGGATTTATACTTTTTTTTATGATTTTTTAAAAAGCATAGATAATCATTTATTGAATTATATTGTGTAATATTCCAGAACTTTTCTAATCACAAGAGTTCTAAAACATTTTTTAAAACAAAAAATATATATATTTCGAAGCTAGAATCCTATGTAGGAAGGCCAATGTTGGACAAGAAATTTATGGTCTTTTGACCTAAGGCCTAAGGGTGGAAAGTGGAGCCCACAACAGGTGACAGACAAAAATCTGACTGTCAAATGGACACGAGGTGATTCGATGCCCCAAACGACGGTCCATTTATAAGACACAGTCCGCTATTTTGTCTTGAAAAGTAAAAGTTAGAGAAATTTTGTGCCCCTACAGATTTTATACGGAGATATTTGTCCTGTGCTAAAAATTATGCAAAAGAAAATTATAATAGTACTATTTGTCCTACCGAAATCTAACAAAAAATTCAGTATTTTAACTGGTAAAGTAAAAGAATTCTAACACGTTTTAAGCACAATTAATAACATATTTCACTAACATTATCTCTTAATCACTTTCTTCGGAAGCTTTTACACTAAATGTGTTTGGTAATTAATAAAAAAACATTTTATAAGTGATTTTCTATTTAGAAGTAATTTGTTGCGTTAATTTTAAAAGTGGGATTTTCTAGCTTTTAATGTTTGAAATCTACTTTTAGAAGTAAATTCTTATACATTCTTGAATAGATAATTTTAAAGTCAAATTAGCAAATAACAATATAAATAGAAAGTATAAAAACAAGTCCATTAAGCCACTAGTAGGGGTAAACACAAACTGAACAAAATTAGAAAACTCCTTCTTTTAAGTTCGATTCAAGTTCATCAAACTAATATTAAGAGTGGTTTAAGTTTAATTTAAATAAAAATAATTCGATTCAAGTTTGACTTGAATTTATAATTTAAATGTATAGCTTGAATATGTGGCTTAAGTTTATGGTGATTCATTGACAAAATGAAGTTATTTAATAATTACTTAACATAATTCGAATCAAATCACAGGCCAAGTTTGAATCAAAACGAGTCATCTACTAACTTGTAAGTGAAACTAAATCAAACTCTTTTTAACTCGAATTCAGTTTGATTTCAAAATAAGTTAAATCTCCTAATTAAAACTCAATTTAAATTCAAGTTAAACTAATTTGAATCAAACCAAATTGATTTTTAAACTTAAATCAGCTTGGTTCGATCTAATAGTAGCCACTAGCAAACCACTAGCCTAGGAGTCAGACATCGCTAATGCTATTATGATCATTGGCCAACACCCTAATAGCTTGATCAAAGTTATTGGCGTTTCGTCACTTTGCCAACAAATTTTTTATAATTTTATTTCTTTACTTTTTATTTAAAAAACTAAATTTTAATATGTTTTAATAATAAAATATAAATGATGAAGTACAAACCACAACAATTGTCTCTCACACTCTCTCTCTCTATCCATCGATATATTAATTAAAATACACAAAAAAGTTTACACCTAAACTTTTTAGGGCAAACTTTTAATGTATTTAATTTTATAAGCAAAGTTATTATTTATTACTCTCATAGTTACCTTCTTCAGCCATGTTTTTTCTTCGACAACTTTTTTTTGACAATATACTCTAACGTCATCACATTGAAAGTAAGTTTAGTAACTTAGATCTGTATAAATCAAAACTTTGATAAACTTGTTCTAAACCAGATTGATGCTTTTATTTGATTGTTGATATGTCCAGATCAAAACAAAAGCAGAAACGGATGCGAATAAATGTGAATGCAAGTGAGAATGCGAATGTGAATGCTAAGGCAAGTGTGAATGCGAAAACATATGCTACTGCTACCATGACGCAATATAATTTTTTTCTAAACCCTAAATCAGTGCACTTGTTGTTTGTTTCAAAAAGTTAATTGATATTGTTTTTTAATTAAAAAAATGGTAGAAGTGATATGCATGCTTAGATTTGGTGGGCAATGGGTTGATAGAGGCAATAATACTTCAAAATACATTGGTGGGGTTTAGATATTGCTTTCATTCGATAGGAAAATCAATTATGATAGATTTGTAGAAGCAGTGGGTTCTTGTTTGGGTATCGATCAAAGTTGTAATGACGTAAAAATTTATATGTCAAACCTAACAAAGTTAAGTGATTTTTCATATCTATTAAAGGATGACTATGATGTTCAAATTATGATAAAGTTATCTAAGGCACTCAAAAGGACTTCGTTATTACTTGATGTGGTGACATGTCGAATAGAAGTTAATAACCAACTATGAACAATAATATCCGAAACTATGACAAAGGGTACCGATCCCCACCCATTAAAGTTCACTCTTTGAATAACATATATACAAAATTAGAAAGTGTGCCCAAAAATAGCAAGGTGAATGTGAACTTGCATCATGATAGTGTTGAGTTAGGGTTGGCTTGATTCCTTCGTCTCAAGATTTTGCACATGGTGAAAGAGGCCAAAACCATTATGGGGTATACCCGAGAGATGTTATCGGACGAGCGACTTACCTATAATGATTTTTGTTTAGGGTAGATACCCTTAAGTCAATTGATTTGACATTTGTAATTGCAATTTATCTCACTAATTAATAAAAAGATTTATAGTTCTTCAATTCATATGTTTATCTATTATATGATTATGCGAATAATATGTCCACCTTTAGAATGAAAATTGTGTCGAAATTAAATTGTGTCGATAGGGATATTAAAATCGATATTAACCTTATGCTTACATTAATTTACTAAAAATGTCCATTATCCACATTACAACAGACGTAAGGCACATGTAATAGTGATAGATTACCATAGTGTTGAGCTACTCCACTGAAAGATGGCGATAGTTTTCACCTGTTAAAGCTCTTTGTTGACAACTTGGTGCAGTAGATAGGTTCATGTTGTAGATGTGTTCATCAGACTAACCCCACTAGAAGATATATATATATATGGATGGTTGCTCCAATGTCTATGGAATAAATTCTCTAAACACCATGGTGTATGTGATCCTTTAACTTGAGATTATCAGACTGTCTTATGTAAGGATCATATGGTTTGACACTATTCAATGTATTGAGACTATGGTTGATCAATAAAGGATTTGTCACAATTGAGCATAAAAGAAGATATCTCATATACAAATGCTGAAAGATATTCATGGTTGTTTGAATCTATGGCCACAGTAAGATGAGCTTGTAGTCTAATCCATGTAAGTTATTAATATATATCAGCTCATATCGAGGAACTATTAAGATGACACATTTTTATATCTCAGCCTTAAGAGATATCGATTGAGGAAATGATTGAATTACATGTAATTGTGATATTGTAAAAGCTTATAGAGATGTTCACTAACACTTTATCGTCCAGGTGGCTGTGACACTTTGCTAAAGGCTAATCTTGGTTTGTGTTTGAATTCAACCTAAATTTAGACACTCTAGTTTTGATAAAGAGCTTATAAGTCATTCGCATTAAGAGGTTGATACAAATCAAGAGGCAAGAATCATTTAACGACAATCTAGGGATTATGAAAAGAGAGAAACGTATGGATGTGTTTTGAATGGAATCATTTGGTGGGCAGGGTGTCATATGGCATCATATAAATACACTACATAGTTTCGATTGGACCCAATTAAAAGTCTAACCAAGCAAGGTCAAATAATGTATATGAGTCAACTAGCTGAGTTAACTTATGGGTAAAGTGTTTTAGTTAAACAAGGATTCTTCAGAGTCCTTGTTTGATATAAAGTTTAGGTTGAGTTGGAATCTTAATTTCATTAGGATTCTTATGCATTAAAATTTTCAATAAATTAAGAGTTTTAATTTAATAAGAACTTTTGGACACCTTATCACCAAAGTAGTTAGAATCCTAACTAACTTAGGATTCATGCACACCTTATAAATAAAATTGTTTAGTTTGAGTCAAACTTTTGAGAACAAGCCAACGCATACATCCCAAATACACATCTTCATGCCTAAAGCCTTGTTGATGCAAGCTTCTATTACTGAGACTTTTTTCTCACTTTGTTGTGATCCAATTTCCAAGATCTAATAAATAGAAGCCCTAATAGCCTTCTTTTTGGATTACCTCATATTCATGCTTCATTTAGATGGTTGGATAACAATCTTTACATAGTCATGTGAAGTCTTAGAGGAGCTAACAAAGTAAGTATAATTTCTAAACACCCTATATGTATTTAACATGTTCATAAATCTACGAATTAAAACAAGTATCTTGGATGAGTTTTAGGATCTTTGATAATTTTTAAAATTTTTAATTCCACTGCACTGTCAATTAATGATGCCCTAAAACCCTACAATTTTCACTTTGACAAAGAAGACGAATATGATGGGCATGATGATTTTGGTGATGATAGTGGTAGTGATTATGATAGTATTGGTGGTAGTGATGATAATAGTGGTGTTAAAGAGTGTGATGATGGTTGTGATGATACAATGGTTGGTCTATCAGGGATAACGTAGGAAAGTTCAGTTCACATTGCTTCAATACATTAAGGTCTCATTCCTATTAATGTGCCAATTCAAAATCCATTTTTTTGTGGTCTAGAGCCTTATAGGGATGTAGAAAATAAGGGAAATTAAATTCATTCAACTACATCATGAGATAAGAGATTCAAAGTGAAAGATCAATTTGTTTGTAAATAAGTTTTAATATATACATTATACAAGGATACATTGGAAAATGGTTATCAATTCAAGGTTTCAAGTTCAGACAAAAAAAAAAAGGGATATAAAATATATGCATCAACAATGTAAATGGAAAGTAAGAAGGGGAAAGTTAAGTAATAGTGATATTTTTGTGTTATAGAAGTTAGGAACGCACGCTTGTCCTTGAGACATCATAAGACCTCACTATAGACAAGACAACAAAAGGGCACTTAGAAAAATATTATAGACATTGCTTATTTCAGGTGACTATATGTATAGGCCAAAAAAGATCATAACGGATATGACGAATAGGTATAAAATTAATCTCTTATGCAAAAGCTTGGCATGCCAAGAATTGGGTTTTGAATAAGATCAGAAGTTCGCTGGAGGAGTCATTTAGACTATTGCCAATATATTGTTATAACCTTAAACAACAAAACTCTAGTACTATTACACACATAGACACTAACATGGAAAATCAGTTCCATTTTGTCTTTATGGCTTTAGGATGCTTCATTAAAGCAGTTTATGATTATTGTCATCTTAACATTTGTATTAAAGGGGTATTCTTGCAAGGATGATATTAGGGTAAACTTTTTATTGTTGTAGGCAAGGATGAAAATAATTAGATTTATCTATTAGCATTTGGTGTTGAGGGAAAGGAGGAAACGATAATTTGGACCCTATTCCTTAGAATGTTACATAGGTGCATTGGAGATCCCTTAGATTTAGTAATCTTTTCATATAGACACCACACTATCACTCCTTACGTGAGAGAAGTGTTCCTAAATGCACACCATGATTGGTGCAACCATCATGTAAAGAGGAACATACATTATCAATACAAACAAATAAAACATTTCAATAGGTTATTTTAGAGAGCCATGAAAGTGCATTAAATCAAAGATTTTAAGGAGTCTATACAGATGGTTAATGACGAAAATCCCATTACAATAGTTTATTTGACAGGTATTAACTACCAACTATGGGCTCACGCTTACTTCCCCGACATCTGATATAATATCATGACCACAAACATTGATGAGTTGTTTGATGCTTTGGCACAACATACGCCCAAGTTGTTAGTGATGATGCTACTTGAATTTTTACGTTCTAGTTTGCAAAAATAGTTCTATGCTCGACATAGTATGATAGGCTTGATCAATTTTATTTCAAATTTTATGTTTATGCAAATTCGAAAATTAATAATATTTCTATGTTTGTTTGATCATACAGATGCTTGTACTTATCCTCCAATTCCATGGGCCGAAGAGAAGTTAGCTAGTTAAGCCAATAATTGTCCATAGATATTTAGTACATGGTTTGGGTATACTAGTTGCTAAAGTAAATCTTGTTATAAAGAAGTGCAGTTGTAATAAATTTCAACTATCACAAATAGCAGTAATTATCAGGTTTCAAAACCTTTCGAATTGTTATCCATATGTGATCAAGTACTACTCAATCAAATATTAGAAAGTGGTTTATAAGGAAAGTGTGGAATCATTGGGAGATTTATCTAAATAGAAACAATTTGAGGAAATTCATCTAGTCTTTCTAAACATAATAGAAGACAATCACAAGGGGAGGAAGTACATTAAATGGAATGTAGTCAATGTTATGAAAAAGGCCATACAAGATTAGTTTGTACCAATCTGTTACATATGACCACTATATCTTCATCAAGTGTTGGTTGTTCAAGAAAGGTATACTTTGACAAAATGTAATCTTCTAAACTCGACAAGAAGAACTTGTAATGACAAAATATTATCTTATGTTGTAATATCAATTTTAAATTCATATTTTCTATTTATAAGTTTTCTTTATCCTTTCAACTTTTTTTGTTGTTTCTTTCTATGTATATTTCTGTTTACTATTGTAATAAATATTATATTAGTTCATATTTCTGTTATAAGTTTTTTTTATTCCTTTCTTCTTTTTTTCCTTTCTGCTTCTTCTAATTTTTCTTCTGTTTTTTCTGTTGTTTTATCTTATGTTTCTATTGTAATATTTATATTAAGTAATTTTGTATACTATTGTAATATTTTATTAACTAATTTCATATACTGTTATAAGCAATATTTTGTTTTATCTTTTGTTTCTACTGTAATATTATATTAAGTAATTCTGAATACTATTATAAGCAATATTCACAATTATGTAGTTTACTAGACAAAAAATTTTTGGTAGAGTTTCCCCTATATTTTCTATATTTTCCTCCATGTATCAAACAAATAAAAAATAAAAAGACACTCCAATATATGCATTAAATCCACCAAACTTCAACTACAAGTAACATAATTTAAATAACAATATAATATCAATATAAATAACAATCATCTAGATCTAAAGTGTGAAATTGTTGCCATGCTTCCAAATTTTGGATGCTACTATACTGTGTATTATGACGACGTTTTTTTCAAAAAGATCAAATTAACATCCTGTGGCAAAGTACCCTAAAATCCAGACTATGAATATCCCAAAATTTCTAAATCCTATAGCCTGCTGAGGTACATGGGTATATCATTTAATTGTCAATGACTCCATCTTTGGCTCTACATCCCTAACCTCTTAGTAACTAGTCACATTGATAATGGATGAGAGATAATGGTATGGCGTCATCGCCTTGACTAACCTCTTTATAGCTCAAAGAAATTTACTGATGTGTCAAAAATAATCAAAGTCCATACATTTAGGTCTAGTTCATTGCATGTCCAATGCTAAGAATCGTAATTGATTGGAATGTATACTTGTAACAACAATAATCACTTCATTACCAATGCGACTAATATGTGTAGGGTTAAGAATTTAATATATATTTACATTTAACATATGTCAAACTTGTCCACATTAGCTCATGGGATGTAGCCCTATCTGGTCCAAACTCTTCTAGATTCTTTATTACTCGTGGTAACACCTATCAAAAGACATTTTAACACACATCCACTTAGCTAATAAAAAACATATGTCGTAACTCGACCAAGTAGTTATCAATGTGTCGAAACAACAATATTATAGATATAGTAAGCTAATCAATAATTTAATAATATGACGAAGACATAATCCCCTGTGTGGATTAAAATCATGTACCTAGTCTAATAGTCATTGGTTATCTTCACATAATGTATTCCACCATTAATTTTCTTTGTAGTGCCCATTAAAAAATGTGATTATTGTGGTGTCTTCATTTATGTCCCCGTGCCACTATAAAAATTCCATCATATTATCAATTTCCACTTGGGGTTGCAACAATCGGATAACATCTCGCATGTACTATTGTCTCAATAAGTCCCTATAAAAGCTTAGAAGTGAACAACTCTTCTTTACTATCATTCCCTGTAATGTTCTATGAGTACCAAATTAATGTTGTATCAGAATTTCACAAGTAAGGGCAATAGCCTCCTGGGAACTTATATCCTTGTAGCCAAAAAACTCAATTATGACCTCAGTTGACTCACCAGGTATTGAAAAGGAAAAATATAACTAGTTAATTTTATAATTAGCCCACAATCTTATGAATTATCAATAATAAATAATCATTGGGAAAAAACTTACCTCGTCTATTGAGGTTGCATAGTACATATACTGGAGCTCTACTTATTTTGCTTTGAGAAATGCTTGGCACTTGTCCAAGTTTCCAAGACGCTTTTCAACTTTGTTGGTGAACTTTTGGAAAAGTTCCTAAAATTGATCAACTTTGTCTTTAACTATCGAAACAAATACATTGGGAGCTATATGGGAGGTGTTGTTTTAATCAATCGAGGAGATGACATGATAGGATTACATATAGGTGGAGATGATGTGACAGGACTGCATACTGGTGCACTCCTTTGATGCCTATATATAAATGTACTCTGGTATGGTGAATGAACAGATTGGATATTTGTGAGAGATTTTACAGGGGTACGATCATTATCAGGTTTTTCTTTGCCACCTATATAATCCATGACATCTCTATATCATGATGATTCCCTCTCGATTATCAACAAAATCAAAATAGAAGTCACGACATCATGTCAAATATATTAAGTTATAAAAAGTAATAGTTGTTTTCACGTGTAATGTTATAAATCGTAATATCATACCTAAGAAGCCCCAAAAATGCGGTCAACATCCTCCTACCTTGGGCCCTCAAAACTCCTTCATCTCAACTTTCAGAGGATACTAGCTTTAAACTTACAAACTGCAAAACCCCCCAAATTGCTCAAAGTTTCATATATCCACAACTACAATATTGAAAATACGTTGTTAGTTGTACATAATCATTTATAAAATGCAAAAGCAAAATAACCATTATCTTTATACTTAGGTTACCTGAAATTTCACTGTATATCTCAACATCCCATAAGATAAAACTAGGATATCCTCTTTATATGGTGGATATGCTTTCAAAACATTATCATATTTCTTCTCCATTGTATAAGTCATACACTTTGTCATCATCCTTCAAACGATTGTCCCTTATAATTATATATTAAATGCATCCCAATCATCAACTAGACTGATGATGCATTCTAATATGACTTTCCTATTATTTGATCCCCTCATTCTATAATAGAGCAAATATAAGGCCATTATTTTCACCACATCTTCATCATTGTTCCCTCATTCATTTTGTTTAAAAGCTTTGCCTAGATCGCCATACAACACATGTTTGGTACTTGGAAAGTACCTCTCTCTCAACTGTGCTCTTCCTGTCATAACGTAATCACTCATATCCATCCCCTTACTAAATTTTAACCTCATTATCATAACAAACTCAACAAAGTCAAATCTACAGTCCACCATAATAAGTTTAAACTAGAACACCTTCCTCGACACCTCTTATTAACTTATCGAAAAACGTAAATAATGCATTGGAATCAAGTTATGTTTATGAACTTGTAGATCCAAAAATTGTCCAAAATATCTCTTTCTGGACAGGACCTAAGTTAGTCTTTATATGTTTAACCATTTTTATGTAACATTGAACACTTATAGTAGCCCTCAAGCTATAGGCATTGTTCTACCATCTTTCCCTGACCTAATGATTTACTAGAATGTCCTAAAAAACCAAACATTACAATGTTAATCCATGTAAAAAAAAAAAAAACAATTTTGTGAATAGTTAGAGTGTGAGGGATTATGAATGCGAATGACTACAAATGCGAATATGAGTAAATACAAATGTGAGTGAATGCGAATGTGATTGCAATGGACTAAGAATGCAATTGTGGCTAGAATCCAACTTTCTTCTCTATTGACGACAATACAATCATGCAAAAATCTTACCAAAGTATACAAATATTTGCAAAATAAATCATCACAAATTGACTGAAACCCTTAACCTTACAAACCCTAAAACCAAACGAACAAACACTAAAATTAGTCAAAACCCTAAACCTATGCAAAAAACACTAAAACCATTTCAAACTTAATAAGCTAAGGAATCAAACTTACCTCAGACGACATTGTCGAAATAGTGCTTGTCGGATGTTCGAAATGCAAGAAAATGGAGAGTAGTTACTTTGTTATGCATTCCCAACTACAAGAATATGATTTAATTTGCTTAGAAAAACAAATGTTTAGAAGGAGAAAAAGTTTTTAGTTTGGTTAGATTTTAATAGGAAGGGTAGAATAGGTAATTTTCATGTATTTTGCTTATAAATGTAAATGTGTGAAATGTTTGCCTAAAAAGGTTTAATTGAAAAGTTTTTCTTTTAGGCAAAAAAAGAAAAAAAAACTTTTTGCCTAAAAAGCTTTTACACAAATGTGTTTGGTAATTAATAAAAAAACATTTTATAAGTGATTTTCTAATTAGAAGTAATTTGTTGCGTTAATTTTAAAAGAGGGATTTTCTTGATTTTAAAGTTTGAAATCTAGTTTTAGAAGTAAATTCTTATATAAATCTTTAATATATAATTTCAAAATCAAATTAATAAATAATAATATAAATAGAAACTGTAAAAACAAGTCGATTAAGCCACTTGTAAGGGTAGATACGAACTAAACAAATTTGAACACCCTTTGGTTTGAATAAAAAATAGTTTGGTTCAAGTTCATCAAGCCAACATTAAAGGTGATTTGAATAAAAATAATTTGATTCGAATTTATAGATTAAATCCATGACTTGAATATGTAGCTTAAATTCATGGTGATTTATTGACAAAACGATGTTTTTTAATAATTATTTAACATAATTCAAATGAAGCCACAAGCCAAATTCAAATCAAATTGAGCCATTTAACTAACTTGCAAGTGAAACCAAACTGAACTTTTTCAATCTTAAATTTGGTTTGGTTTTAAAATAACTTAAACCTCCTAACTGGAACTCAATTCAAATTCAAACTAAATGAATTCAAATCAAATCAAACTAGCTTTCAAGTTTGAGTTAGCTTGGTTCGATCCAATACTAGCCACTAACAAACCCTTAGCCTAGAAGTCTACGTCGCCAATGCTATTATGATTATTAACCAGCACCCTTATAAATTAGAAAAGGTTCAATCAAATCATTGATGCCATTAAATACATCAAATGACAATACTAATCACTTTGCCAACAATTTTTTATAATTTATTTGCTTATTTTATTAAAAAACTAAATTTTTATATGTTTTCATAATAAAAATTTACTTTTAATATGTCTATTTTGTTTTGTTCTTTTTTACAATAGTTATATCATATTAGAGAAAATAATTTTAAATTTAAACAATCCAAACACCTTATAAATTATATTTTAACTTAATTTTGTTTTAAACTGATCCATAAATGATGAAGTAAAAACCACAACAACTTTCTCTCTGTCTCTGTCTCTGTCTCTGTCTCTGTCTCTCTCTTTTTATCTATCAAATTTCATTTCATCATTAATTAACAATCAACTTAATGAAAAAACCATGTATTACAAGTATAGATAGATACATGGATGATGGGACAATTTATGTCATAGGTTTAATTCTCCCGACTTGTCTATGCAGTATCCCTGATATGCCATCTCGAGAATCAGTCTTACATGTGACTACATTTTGTCTTAGGGTTACTGGTTTCGTTCTGCCTTGAACTCATCAGGGGAGCAATTTCAACTCCTGACTAGTTTGTGCAGGGTTGGCTTAGTCCTCTCTTCAATGTGTTACCATAACAATATTGCACACGCCCCACGACTGGAGCACCACTAACTACAAATATTGTATCCACAAACCAAATGACCATACACACTCACTTTTAAATGCCCCATCACTCATAGCTACCCAAAGCCTTGTCATGGCTCTTAACCTGAGCTTATGACAAACTCCCCCACTTAAAATGGAGGATGCTTTCGTATTCTTCTCAACTCATAAAATACCCCTACTCCCTCACTAGTTGCATCGAATGACCATATGATAAGTATCCCCTATATAGGTTAAAGGGAAGTCTGACCCCTTATCAAATGCGATATACCTCATCATGCTAAAGACCCTTATCCTCTACCTAGTGTACTCCCTTACTGTGGCATGATATGTTCTTGGTATTTGCTTGTTAACTCTAGGATTTCCCCTTATTTGGCATAAAATGATTAGTCCATCATCGCCTGGAATTTACTTAGAGGGATCTCTTTTTGCTACCACAACATTAGTGATGTTTTGACTTTGATACCAAATGTCCTAGGCTAAATTTTCCTGACTTGCCTATATGGCATCCCTGATGTGTCATCTCTAAGATCAATCTTGCATATGCCCACATTTTGGCTTAGGGTCACTGGTTTCATCCTACTTTGGAGTTATCAAGGGAGCGGCTCTAGCTCTTGACCAATTTATGCAGGCCTAGTCCTTTCTTCAATGTGTTATTATAACAACATTACATACGCCACATGGCTAAAGCACCCCCAACTACAAATATTACATCCACAAACCTAATAACCACAAACACTCATTCTTAAATGCCCTATCACTTGTAGTTTCCCAAAGCCTTGTCGCGGTTCCCAACCTAAGCCTATGACATTTATCTTTATAAGGTTTTACAATAAAATCCTCTTTTAGGATCTCACTCATCGATGGCTGGCAAAGGTGCGGTTAAGGAGGGTCATAAGTTTAAATAAATTTACAATTATGTCTCTAATGTTAGTTTCAATTGTATAATAAAAATGGCCCTATTTCCATTTAAAAAAAAAAAAGTGGTGCTCACCCTCTTCTCCATAAGGGTTTATACAAATTGGACTAAGCTTGAACACTTTTTAGTTTGAGTTTAGTTCAAATAGAAAATTATTCAATTCAAATATAACTCAAGTTTATCGAGCCAAAATTAATGTTATCATGAGTTTGATTCAAACAAAAAAATTTGTCTCAATTTAACTCAAGCTTAGTTTGAATTCCTAAATCAAATTGGTGGTTTGAATTTATTGTTTGAACTGATAGTTCAAATTTGTGCTTATTAATAAAACAATATTGTTTTACCCAAATAATAGACAAAACCACAGATTTGAGCCAAATCAAGTCATAAATTTGAACTATCGATTCAAGCTATGAATTTGAGTCAAACCAAGTTATGACTTTAAACCATAGATTCAAGCCATGAATTCAAACCAAATCAAGCCAAACAACTCTTAACTTGAGTTTAGCTTGATTTCAAAAACAAGTTAAATCTTTTGGCTTTAATTTGATACAAATTCAATCGAATCGAACTAACTTTTGAGACTGAGTCAATTCAGTTTAGATCTAGCCCTACTTCTCCATTTTTGCTACTAGCCACTTTTTCTCTTCATTTGTGCTAGTCTAGCTATTAAATATTTTAACATAGGTCTAGGCCTAGAAATGATTCGAGCTAGGTCAATCTTAAAAGTCAATTCGAATTGATTTAGCTCGACTCAAATTTAAACCAAACTCAAGTAGAAAATTTGACTCTTTTTTTTTTTAATTCAAATCAAACTCAAGCCAAGGGTGTGTTTAGTTAGAATCATAGTTCAAATTTTTGGCTTTATTCAGCTTAAATTCATGACTTGAATCAACTCGAATTCAGTAGTTTGAATTCGTGGCTTAAATAAGAAATTTTGAATATTATTTTGGTAAAATGATATTGTTTTGTCAATGAATCACAAACTCGAGCCATAAATTCGAGTTATATATTTGAACCATTAATTTGAGTCAAACTAGGTTACGAATTTAAACCATTGATTCGAGCTATAAAATTGAGTCAAACTCGAATCGAACTGAATTAAGTTATTTTTCATCTGAATTGAACTCGAATCAGACTTAATTTTGACCCAACGAACTCGAATAGGACCGTTTTCTATTCAAACCAAACTCAAGTCAAGGGGTGTTCAAACTCAACCTGACTTGAATCTACCCTAACACTACTTTTCAAATAGTCAAACATAACAACTCTTACCGTATGCCTCTTCTTCTTTGAATTTTTCGCTTGTAATTTTTTTTTTTTTTTTTGCTTTATGTTTTGGCTTTATCTTAGGGTTTTGTTTAGGGAGATGCACATGGTCAAAAATTAGAAATTTTAAGATTTATTAGGCTAGTGTAGGATTAGCTTTGTATCATAAATTTTTCAAAACCGTTTTGGCATTGGAATTTGGCTATAACATTCCATGATATTTTCACTTTTTAGGATTGTGGAATAGAGACAATGAAAAATATTGTATGCTTACCACTAGTTTGTGTAACTCAAAATTTAGGATTAAACTATCTCATTTAAATTTGAATTTTATTTCATTATTTTATTAGAAGAAATTAATTTCTTACTATATCTACAATTCATTTTTATTACATTTTTTATTAAATAATAATTTATTATTGTTTAAAAATAGTAAGGGAAAATTTTCCAAAAGAAAGTCAACAATAATCTTATTATTTGAACAAGACAATAATATTGATGATTCCAGTGAAAAAAGTATATGATGCTTACAAGATCTTTTTATTGATTCATGCTTATGACCCCGAATTTTAGATTATGATAATAATATTTGAGATCAAATTATAAGAATATATTTGAAGAATTGTTTGCAAAATAGAATGAATGATTAATAGTTAAATAATAACTTAGTTGTTTACATAGAAAAATATGTATTTGATAATACTAATAATGAAGTCATTATATAATATTTTTAAAAGATGAAATCACATCAAAGAGAATTATAAATGAATTAGTTAACAAATATTTTATTAATACAAATATTTGCAATTATTTTAATTTATAATTAATTTGTGTTATTCTAATCTTGGCCCCCCTAAGTTTCATTTCTACATTCGCCACTATCATTCGTAGAACTATGAAATCACAACATCAATAAATACACTCATAGGGTGTTTATAGAGATTATGTTTGCATTTGGAGACTCCTTCATCTTTCAAAGTTGCTAGAAGGTGTCAAAAAGATTATGATTGTTCATTCATAAACACAGTCATGGACTCGAATGTCATACAACAACGAAAGTATAAATTTTAAAAATTTCATCATATAGAATGCGTGCTCATTCATGGACAACCAAGATCAGAATATAGTCATAATATGCATAACTCAAACATACATAGGTGTTTGTAAGAACATACTTTTGTTTAGATAATCCTTCAAACAGGAACGTTTTAATCCAGCTAGAAAATCATTCTCCAATCTAGTACGAGTTATCAAAGTGATACATATAACACACACAAGCTTAAGAGGCTATAAGGAGCATACGAGCATTCATACTATGGACCTCTCTAGAATGGTCATCATATGTGTGTATACAAAATAACATCAACCATATGATTCACTTTAAAGCAAGTGATGGTCCAAATAGAGTGATAACTTAGCTCTCTAACGGCGGCCAAATTTGGTTGTAGAATATAGATGTCAACATCGTGTGGTCTTATTACCAAAAAAAAAACATCACGTGGCCTTATAATATAGCCTGAAACTGTATTATTGTTTCTTTTGTTTGCTAAATATATGCCTAAATTTATGTTTTGACAAAAATTCATTTGTCAAGTGTTTACCAAATCCATGTTTCAGCAAACGAATTCTTCTGTTTTCTGAACATTTGAAAAAATCTATGTTTCAAAAAACATTTTTAATTCCCCAACATGGACTCAGCCAAAAAATTTGGAACTCAGATTTTAATCAGATCCTGTCTCTAATGCTGAAATTTGCTTGACACTCAACTAGGTTCTTTGATTTGATCAATATATATTTTCCTATACTAATTGAAAGATAATAATTGAGAAAAGATTGATTGATATTCGTAGATTACTTGAGTGTGAAACTTTGTTTTGTCTTCGCATGCTTTGGTAAAAAGATTGTTGTTTTAGTTGCAACCTAATGGGTCTAGGTTTAAGCATAACGGGTCGACTCAATCTAATTGTAATAACTGTCAATGGGCAGTTATTGGCAATTAGAGACATATATAAATGTCCTATCTCTTCCCACAAAAAAAAAGAATGTTATTTTCCATTTTTCCTTCTCTCCCAACATGTGCATAGAGAACTTGTCTTCCCAAGATACAGAAAATAGTCTCCCAGATGCAAAATCCAAAACACAATACTTGAGCAAATGGTGTTGTAGAAATGGCTAACGTCAAAACCTTGGAGCACATTTGAATCATCCAATGAACATAATCAGAATCCAGGTATGCCACTTTTTTCATAGTTTCATGATTTACATAATTGAATTTGGCATGTATGATTTTCCAACATTGGTATCAAAGCCTAGGTTGAGGTATGTCTATTATTCTATATATTTATACCAGACTCTGAGTAGTTTTTGCCTTAAAAATGGATTAAAATTTGAATTTTGTATTTGAATTAATTTAGTCAATTAAGTCATGGAAACATGTTAGTATGATTGCTAGATGTCCTTTACATATTTTATTGAAAAAATCACTTTGAAAATTGCCCTAAATCAACAAATTCAAATAAAAAAATTGAGACCTACACAATGATGCTCAAATCGTCATTTCACCAGATTTCGACAACACTGACACCAAAAGTTGATGCGAACAAGACTGTTGGCAAGAGAACTTCAATAACCCTGTACTCTCATCACTGATCATTGGCTAGAATCAGTAAATTGGAAGATTGCCAAAATTATGGTTATTTACTAATTCCAGGCTACAATCAGGTTGGGAAAACCTGATTGCCCAACCTGTTTGGTTAACAAGTTAACAAAAATTGTTAATCAACAGTCAACTTACCCAATCAATCGAGTGACTTGAACAAGTCAGCATCTATTGGTCAGTTGACCTATCAACAATCAATGGTTAACTGATTATTGATTAACAACATTAGTCAACGACAAAACACCAGTGTATGGGTGTGTGTAAAGGCATATTAGAGGTGTATAGTGGTGTATGGATACATGTGTAGCCTTATTTTGATGCATGAAGGCACGTAAGTACACCGCCTTGGTGAGTGAAGGCATGTGTGACATTTATTTTCCATGTAAAGGCACATGGGGCCTTATATTTGGTAGGTGAAAGCTCTCTTCCGAAGCATGAGAGCTATTCGATGCTCAAATTAGTGCATGGAACAAATTCTATGGGTCCTATGACACGTAAAAGCATATAATACCTCATTCCAGTTTATGCAAACACGTATTGCTATTTCAAAACACATGTTTTTAAATCAAGCAAGCATGTTGAGTAAGGACCATCACATTAAGTATAAGATATGACCATTTGATAATCTAATGGTACATGTTGGGATTATATATAATAAATATATAGACTTAAAAAGAAGTTTCATACTCTTAGTTGGAAAAGAGACCTGTATTAATTAATTTTGTTCGAGACAAAAATGTGAAGAATTTTTTTTGGGATTACGTGGATACATTATGGCTTAGTGTAGAATGACATGTAGTACTAAATATGAGGAAATCCACCACTTTATTGTTATTCCCAAATCAACAAAATGCAAGGCATTTTCCTTATCACAAATAACACAAAGACTTTACCATGGATAACGTAACTCAAAGAATTATACGAGATGATGAAATGGTTCTAGGCATAGTGATTTGAATTTCTCATCTAGAAATATTAAATGTCAGAATTTTGAGATTGGTAGAGTTTAATGAAATTTTTATCCAGAATTAATAGTGACATAATTGGTTTGAATTTTAAAATATCAAACATTTAAGTCATGAAAGATTATTAGGAATATAGTAAACTTTTGATTTTATGTCTTATATGAAATATTTTAATTTTTAATACGTGATTGTGATAATTGATATGTATTTATTTGCATTAGTTAATATTGTGTCTGATATATCTCTGTGATTTAATTAACCAAGTCATCCTAAAATATTATAAATTATTTGAATAAAGGCGAGAAACTAAATAAGGATAATTATAAGGTATGACATTTAAAAATGCAATATATCCTATATAAGCAAAGGGTCTTGGAAGAGTCATAGCTAATAAGGGGTAGAAACCAGAATAGTGTCTTACACAAACGGGATATGGACACATATCATGCATGCAATAAGAAAGACTCACTTTGTGTGGTATCTTGACCAATTCCATGAATGATGATCTGGTATATGAGTACTAGTAATACTCAACTACACACATCATAAGTATGGTTTTAAAAGAAAAGTTTAGAAGAATTGTAGTCACCAAACTTAGCTAGTTGATCGCTAAATTTGATACATACAAAAAGGTCTTTAACAAGTCAATGAAATAACATCTAAGGGATATGTCAAATATAATTATGGAATTGAAGCTAGCCTGGCACAACCTAACAAATGAACAATTGGTTTATGGAGGAATACGATCTCTTCCCAAAAATTGGAACATATGAAGGTGCAGATGAACCACAATGAAAATATAAGGACTTTTGTTGTTATTTTTCAGCACATTAAGCTAGATGACAAACACCTTGAAACAGTTGAACCAAGTGCTCATGCATACGTTACAAAGTTGAGTTCCAAGAGTTATTCTAATTTTAAACACAAGTGGCACAAGTCTGAGAATGGAAAGGAAATTATACAATGCTCAAAGAACAAGAACAAGAAATTAAAACAAATGAGTGGCAAACGTGTTGGAAGAAGAGACAAAACCAAGATAACCAATTACAATTGTAGCATTAAGGATTATTTTGCTCGTGAATGCATGAAGCTAAAAAAGATATTGTCTTATTCTACTTTAAGTGATGAAAACTTTAGCTTTTAGTACTATGTAATAAACTAACTTCATAATATGTGGACTATGGACTTAGGAGTCACAAACCATATAGCTTATGATAAAGAAGCTTTAGTGGAGTTTTTTATTGAATTTTGAAAGACATGAGATGGATTCATGTAGGTAACAACATAAGGGTTATAGTAAGAGAGATAGGTACATACAAATTAGTTTTGCAAGGTGACCAAACACTACAACTCTATGAAGTCTTTTATGCTCCAAATATTCAATGAATTTTGGTCTTAATGCTTGTTCTACTTAACCTAGGATATAATTTGAATTTCTTTATAAACTCTATAAATATATATAATAATAATGATTTCTATAGATTTGGTTTGTTGTTGAATGGTTTGGTGGTGTTGGTCACCTTTCATTATGATAATGATACTATTAGTTTTTCTTCATTTGCTACTTCCAAAGATATGGATGTGAATGCAATACCTGATATGCTAGGTCAGAGCGCATTGGCCAAGTAGAATGAATAGATTGGCCCATGAAGGTTTAATAGAAACTTTCACATAACTTGAACTACCTACATGTAAACATTGCCTAATTGGAAAAAATACTAGAAAACCATTGACAAAGTTGTAAGAGCTTAACTTCTTTTACAATTTATGTACTCAAACATATGTGGTCCTATGAATGTTAAGGCAAGACATGGTGTCTCATATTTCATTACTTTTATAATTGACTATACGCTATTTAGTCTTATCTACTTGAACTCTCATAAATTAGAAACAATAGATTGCTTTAGACAATATATAAATGAGGTTGAAAATCAATTAGACAAAAGGTTAAAAACTTTAAGAATTGACCGAAGTCTTTAGTATTTATTTGAAAAGTTCAAGAAACTAAGTAATGAAAAAGGAATAGTAAGATAACTAACAATTCCAAAAACTCCAAAACAAAGTGGTGTAACAAAAAAGAGAAATTGAACTTTATTGAAAACAGTTAGGCTAATGATGGCATAAGTAAATCTTCCAATATCACTAGAGTTGGCAATTTTCAATACAACCTGCTAACCCGACACGATATGACACGAAAAATATTGGGTTAGGGTTGAGTTTTTTGACATTAAATTTATTCCTGGTCAACTGGACACGACTTAAAATTAAATCAGGTAGTGTTAGAGTTTACACAAAAGTAATCCAATACTACTCGAATCGACATGAATATTTTAGAGAAATATTACTTCAATAAATTGCATATAGTTGTATCTTTATATAATTATAATTACTTATATTATTGTTTATTTCTATTTAAATATTTTATTTTATTATTAAGTAGTAAGAATTTAATTTGGTTAGTCAGATTATAAACGTATTTTCTAAAGATCTTATATTATAATTATATGTTGTATCTTTATAGTAAGAATTTGAAATCTTTACAAATTACATATAGTTGTATCTTTGTTTAATTATAATTACTGATGTTATTTTTTGTTTAAATATTTTATTTTATTATTAAGTCGTAAAAATTTGATTTGATTAGCCAGATTATTAACATGTTTTAAAAGTTTTCATATGTAAATTTTTAAACTATTTATCAAAAAGACAAAATGTTATATTATGTGTTTTATTAATAATAGGTTGAAGTAATTTGGTGAAAAAATTAAAATGATAAAAATACTTTGAAGAGTGAAAACAATAGAAAATTTCAGGTCAAATTCGGTTGGGCTGGGTTAACTCAAATACTAAAAGGTTGGGTTAAGGTTAAAAAATTTTAATATGATTTTAATTCAGATCAAGTTAGAGTTAAAAGTCTCTGACATGAAACCCAAACTGACACAACATGAATATGACCTAATAACATGAATTGTTAGGTCTAAATATCACTTTGGGGTGATGTGATATTAACTGTTGCCTATGTATTTAACTGAGTGTCTACTAAATCAATTGCTTTCACTTTCTATGAGTTATAGACAAGTATAAAACCTAACTTAACTCAATTTCGACCTTAGTGGTTAGTAATGTTTATCCATGACACTTCCCTTAAAATTGAAAAAATAGGACAGAAAGGACAAAAACATATCTTTATAAGATACTTTGAATACTCCAAAGGGTATGTGTTCATTAAAAAGGACTCAATTGGAAGATTAACTGAAATTGTATCAAAAGATGCTACATTCATGGAAGATATTTTTTCCTAATAGGGATGATATTAATAAAGATCTTCATCTGTATGAGATGGAAGAAAAATGGGGATAGGTACATCTCAATGACCATTAGTTAAGTCTTAAGAGATAATACATTTACCTATTCTAGACAGTGGGAGCAAAAAGATTAAGCTCCAACCTATTTTGGATAGTGGGAGCAATGATTTTCAATTATTTGTCTCATCCATCTCAACCTAGTAAGAGCAATGAGATTGAGCTCTAACCTATTTTTGATAGTAAGAGTGATGATCCTTAGTTACAAGGGAGTGATTGTTCAAACGCACGTAAATAACGTTTTGAAATTGAAAAAAAAGTTTTCATTATCACTCCTCAAGATGATGAATAGTCCAAAAGCATTAATGAAATTCTCTCACCCCCTGCTAAGGAAAAATGACAAGATACATTACAAAAAGAGATTAAATACGTGAAAATAAACCAAGTCTAGAATTTAGTTCACTTACTGCTAGATCGAAAATCCATTGGGAACAAGTGGATTCCAAAATCAAACTTAAGGTGAATGACTTAATAGATAGATACAAAGTTTACCTTGTGGTGAAAAATTATACTCAATAAAAAGGTATAGATTATAAAAAAATGGTTTCACCACTTATAAGATTTGATTTTATCCATTTGATTTTAACTATAGTAACATATTTGGATTTAAGGTTATATAAGATGAATGTCAAGACAACTTTCTTTAGTGGAGAACTTGATGAAGAAATATAAATGAAATATCTTATAGATTTCGTTGTTAAAGGGTCAGATGCACAAAGTGTGCAAGTTTCAATGAATAATACATATGACCTTAAATAGTTATTCAGATAGTGGTACTTGAAAATTTAGAAGACTATAATATCTTTTGACTTTAAGATGATTAAACAAGACCACTATGTTTATGTGATGAAGTCTGATAAAAAATTTGCAATTCTACCACTATAAGTAGATGATGTGTTAATAGTTGGAATTGATTTGAAGTATGTGATGACCATGAAAGGTTGGTTATCTATGAATTTTGACTTGAAGAATAGGGTGAAGCAGATTATATATTAGGAATAAAAATCAAGAGGAATCGTTCAAAGAAACTTTTGACTCTATCACAAGAGCATTATGTTCAAAATATTCTAAAATAATTCAACGTGGTAAACTACAAACCTATTGATACCCCTATGTTAAAAGGTGGATTGTTGAGCCAAGAAACTTAAGATAAAAGAATAGAAATGTCAAAAGCACCTTATTCAAATGTCGTCAAATGTTTTATATATGCTATGGTACGTAGATACCTAGACATTTGTTTTTGTTGCGGGTTGGTTAGTCGATATAAGTTAAATCTTGGAAAAAGCATTGAAAGACTATCAAGAGGATATTGAAATATCTAAGGGCACTATGGATTATTGTTTATGTTATCAAGGATTAGATTTGCGTTTGATTGGCTTTGCAAATGCTAGTTAGGGAGGTGATTTAGACCAACACAAATATACTTTTGATTATGCATTATTACTATAAAAAAGGCCTAAGAATAGTAAGAAATAGACATGCATAACCTTATCTACAATGAAGGCTAAACATATAGTTTGTTCAGTGATTGTGCAAGAAACTATTTGGTTAAGAAAATTCTTATGAATCTGGGTATACAAGATGATATTGTTGGAGCAATACTTATCCATTGTTATACCTAAAATAGGATAGCTTTTACAAAAGATTTCAAATTTTATGATAGAACCAAACATATCGACACTAGACAAAATTTTATAAGAGACATCATTTTCAAGAAGGAAATAAACGTACAATATATTTCTACGTATCATATGGTCATTAATTTTTTGACCAACCTTGTTCAAGAGATGTATATCTTGCACATGTTAAATATCTTAGTTTGCGTATATTGTGATTGATAAGTTGTTGAGTTTATATATTGTACGAGTGACATAATGTCAAAAACCATGAATTTAAGTTCATTTTGTTTTGAACTTCCATCCTGAAATTTTTGAGTTTTTCACTGTATACATATCATTTTTTTTTTGTTTGAAAGTTTAACAAGATTATAATGTTACACAAGTTTAAGATTGACTCACTCACATGGGCAATCACCTTTGGCACTGAGATAAGGAGCAAAAATAAGGCATAATCATTAAAAAGGTGGCATTGAGAAAGTGTGCAAATGGGAGACAAATTTCTCGAGAAAAGAATTATTAAAGTCAAAATATCACCTTGATGATCAATCAAGATGGAGTTGCATGATGATCAATAAAGATAAGGTTATAGGTAGATGAATTTGAACATGACCGGTTTGGATTTCTTACATCCAAATAACTTGTGAATGTCAGATTTTAGTTCTTAATAAATATAAATGTCTGCAAGTTTGAAGAAATTATTAAGAACTCAAGTTAGGCGCTTGGTATAGCAACTGAACTAAGATTTGTATTGTGTTGATGTAATGACATTTATGAAAAATACACACTATATCATATTTTTTATACCATTTGTGCATAAGTAAGTTGACCAATTGAAGTAATGAGAGGATAAATCCATGCTCCATCACTATATGAGACTTTATAAGGTTTATCTCATGTTGGTATCTTTAGATTTTTTACTGTTATTCAATATTTACTCTTAATATTGCTATCTTAGCTTGACACCTATGGCACACATGAGTCAGTCTATGGAATATGACTAGAAAAGTAGCTAAGTTTAAATTGAGAATTTTGAGTGAAAGAGGAAGACATATATATTATATGTATTCATTGGCCAACCAATCTTCTCGCTCATGAGAGAGAATGGACTTAATCATTGATACATAGAAAAATAATACAATAATAATTAAAGGATTAAAGAGAGCTAGTGTTTTCAAGTAACTTTGGGGTACAACGAGACTAACATTTTATTATATTTTATTCAAATTAAAGTGGTTATGTTATTCCTAATAAATATACGGTAACTAGCTCTCAATGTCAAGTTGCTCGCGAGATCGCATAACACATTTACAAATATAAAATGTACTATTGTATGAGATTTTTATGTTTAAACATTTAGTTTGGATCTTTCATCGTGTATGAGTGAGAGATAATGAGTTTGAGTTCACTCATGATAGGTCAACCCGTCATATTAACTCAATGTATGAGTGAATATGACTAGAAAAGTAGCTAAGTTTAAATTGAAAATTTTGAGTGAAAGCGGAAGACATATATATTATGTGTATTAATTGGCCAACCAATCTTGTCGCTCATGAGAGAGAATAGACTTAATCATTGATACATAGAAAAATAATACAATAATAATTGAAGGATTAAAGAGAGCTAGTGTTTTCAAGTAACTTTGGGGTACAACGAGACTTACATTTTATTATATTTTATTCAAATTAAAGTGGTTATGTTATTCCTAATAAATACATGGTAACTAGCCCTAAATGTCAAATTGCTCGCGAGATCGCATAACACATTTACAAATATAAAATATACTATTGTATGAGATTTTTATGTTTAAATATTTAGTTCGGATCTTTCATCGTGTATGAGTGAGAGATAATGAGTTTGAGTTCACTCATGATAAGTCAACCCGTCTCGATTGCAATAATTGCCAATGGGCAGTTATAGGTAGTTAAGGTGGTAGTTGGGGACATATATAAATATCCCAACTCTTGCCACAAAAATGAAGAACACTATTTTCCATTTTTCTTTCTTTCCCAACATACCATGGAGAACTTGCCTTCCCAAGAGACCGATGATAGTCTCTTAGATACAAAATCCAAAATGTAATACTCAGACAAATAATGTTGTAAAAATGACTAATGTTGAAATTTCGAAGCACATTCAAATCATCCAATAAATAGAATCAGAATCTGGATAAGCCATGTATTTCACAATTTCATGATTTACATAATTGAATTTGTCATGTATGATTTTCCAGCACGGCCTTTCTCGTGGATGTTGTTAACTGAAACCTTGACTGGCTTTCTTTAGTTTCAATTTCACGTAAATTATCGCCGTTACTGTTGCATTAATAATCTCATCCGATTTTTAATCAAATTAGTCACATCCACCATCAAATCAAAAAATATATTAGATTGAACTCATATAAATATGAAATAAAAAATCCATAAAAAATTAACCGCTTAAAAATAAAAATAAAACTGAATATAGGATGGTGGCCAATTTTTAACCATAGATGTGAAATGTCCACTATTTTCTAGAGATCTAGCCTTCGCCTGACCTACAAGCGACCAAATCTGGCCGATGTAAGGTTCTCACGTGAGTGAAGATTGAGTGAATTGAGTCAAGAGGGAGAGAATAGATCTAGCCTTCGCTTGGCCTACAAGCGGTTGGATTTGGTGGATAATAATATATACAAGTTGTTTAGATTTAAGGATTCAATAGTGTCTTTCCCAAAGAAATAAAAGTAAGGTTTCAATAATGCCATTAAATAAGTTTGAGGGTACCACTCATTATTTATTTATCAATATTAAACAATTTATGATATAATTATATTCTGGTTGATGATCACTATTACTTCCAACTCACAAAACATATTTCAAGACTAACGAATTCAAAATTATATGGAGAGTGAGAGAATCAGGAGTGATCAATGTTATCAACAATATTAATGGAAAAGGGTCTTACTTTTAATTTAAAAAATATATATATTTATTCAATTTCCAATATAGAGTTTCTGATTTTTTTAAGCCACATGCGTGGAATAAATTTAGTTTTATAGTTTTATTAAATGTGAATAGAGAAATGATTGATAGAGGAAAAATAATTGACATATGATGAATGGGATAGCTCTAGTGGATAGCTTTTGCAAATATTATAACCAAAATTAACTTAACTTCCTAATCTATGCACAAAATTTTAAATAAATAGACAATTTGTTATGGATAACACAACTCATTAAACACTTATAGTTCCCACATGAATTATAAAAAGATTGCCACCCAGCTGCCTTTATCCCGACCAACCTGCAGTTCAAAACCAAAAACATTTATCTTTTTGTAGCTGTTGATGTATATTTTTTTTTCTGAAAGAATAATTTGAAACGTTTAAAAAAAATTGATTAAATAAAAGGTTATGTCCTTTTTCACATATGACATTTTGTTTAACGTTTTCTTCTTCTTATCTTCATCAATAATACAAATGTGGAGAGACACCATGTATATATACTGACCATGGTTCATGGCTTAGTCTTTAAAACTTCAGAGCAAAAATATTTATATGGAATAGTTTCATTTGTTACAATGTTTGTTGCTCTAATTTAGTGATTGTAAATATCTCTAATTTAGTGATTGTAATTATCTCTAGTTTAGAATATTAATTTTATTTCTTATTGTGTATATTTCTTTAGACTATAATGTAAAATTTGATTCTAATTTAACTTAATCATGCATAACATATAAAATACCAAATTACATGTTTAATCTAAATGTAAAATCAAGATTAGGGATGTAGAAAAACTTATTTGAGTTGTGCCTTTAAATCCGAAGAACTTTAGAAATCACCAGAAAAATGAAAACATGTTATAATAGGTCTTCTATTTCAGAAACCTCCCTATAATGACTTTTAATGAGTAAAACTGTATATCAAATTAGATTTTAGAGTGGAGCCCTAACTAATTTATATAAGAGATTATTTAGACCCTCTCATCAAAGGTCCAATAATACAAAAACCCACACTAAACCATTCATCTAGACTAATAACCTTTAAATATATTGGACTTATTTTTATTTATCACTTAAGTTTATATGAAAACTAACATTAGACTATTCAATTACCTAGTTTTATGAAAACAAAACATAATTTATATTAGTTCATATAAAATATTTCTAACATATAAATATTAAGTTGTCTATTGATGTAAACACACAATACAAACATACTATTTCTTTCTTATTCAATCTTTTTTATCAAAATTATCATAGTATCAAAAACTGTGTAAAACCACTTCAACCCTTGGCTCTGCACAACTTTCTTTTTTTTGGCAATCATTCCATCATCTATCATTTATTGTCAAAAATATCTCACTTCTTTTGTCATCACATTTTTTTGTGCCCACTTGATTTTCTTGATTTTGTCTTATCTTTGAAATCATGTTTGCTTCTAAAGGATGATCTAATGTAATCAAACCATTTGATATTCTTTTGAATGGAGAAAATTATGTCACTTGGTCTCTAGCTTTCTAAAAGATAAAAAATTGTGGAGAATTATTACTGGCAATATCAAAGCTCCAAATGAAGATATGGAGGAAACTAATGTTAAATATGGGGAACATCTTGAAGATCGGGATTGCAAAAATCATCAAATCATTACTTGGTTTCAAAATACATCAATTCCCGCAATTTATGAAGAATTTGGTTATTATGAATTTGTAAAGGAAATTTGGGACATGTTGAAAAAGCATTATGTTAACAAGTGATTTGACCTTTTGAGATCACCTGCGAAATGTTCTACACCACATGACTCAAAAGTTAGGTCAATCTATCCAAGATTTTTATGCTCAAATGTGATATGTTTGGGATCAAATTACTATTTCAAAACCTATTTGGGACAACACTAGGGATGCACAAAAATTTCAAAAATACAGGAATGAAAATCGATTAAACATACAAGAGCCTCAGTTTTGGTAGTTTCTAATGTTAATTCTATTCCAATGGTTGTTGCAGCTGCACCTATACTTAAGATTGGATATAATAGCTCTAATAAATGTTGTTATTGCAAAAAACCCGGTTATCATATTTTAGGTGTTGAGAGTTGGCTAAAAAACAATCTTCCATTTCTACCATTTTTCAAGCTACATATCCACAATTTTAAAATACTCTATGTTCTGTTGCTTTTACTATTATTGTTGTCAATTATGATGCTCCTATTGTATCTTCTACTACTATTGATTCCTCTCTTTCTGACATATTAGTTTCTATGCATGATCTTCACGCCTTTGTAAATCATCATTCTTTCTCTCCTAGTAACAATTTATCTTATGTTATGTCTATTGTAACTGGTAAATCCTCTTGGTTTTTTCATATTGCATGTTGTAATCATATGACATCTGATCTTACCTTGTTTGTCTCTAAAGTCCTAGCATCTCATATTCCTTTAATTCATACTATTGATGGTTCATCCATATCAATTACCTATGTTGGTCATGTTTCTACTCCTAAATTGTCTAATAATAACACCTATCTCATTCCTAAAGTCATTCTTAACTTGTTATCAGTTGGTCAATTGTGTGACATAAGTTTTTATGTTCAATTTTCTTCATCTAGTTGTATTATCAAGATCCACATAGAAAACAGACTATTAGGACATGGTGTAAAGTTGGACAATTGTTTGAGCTCATTTCACTTCAAGCTAATTTTCCATCAATAGTTGTTGTTTCATCTACCTTAATTCTTTTGAATGTTTAGCATTCTCGATTAGTTCATGTTTCTTTTAGTCATTTACGCCCTTTAGTCTCTAGTGGAAATTTGGGTCTTGTTAAAGATGAACATGTGGATTGTAAGTCATGCCAACTTGCAAAACAAGTACATTTACCTTTTCCTATTAGTAATTTGATATATTTGGAACCATTTGATTTAGTTCATTTTAACATTTAGGGATAAACCTGTGTTGCTACTTTTGATGGTTCTTGTTTTTTTAATCGTCATGAACCACTTGAGTTATACTCTACCTTCGCAGACATGGTTCAAACTCAATTCTCATACACCGTTAAAATACTTAGGATTGATAATGCCATAAACTACAAGGAATAAAATCATCTACAATTTCTCAAAGCACAACATATTATTTTAGACACTCTTGCCCTGACATCTCAAAACAAAATGGTAAAGTCAAACGAAAGCATAGACATATTTTAGGGACCATTCCTACTTTACTCATTTCCTCATCTTGTCTTGAATGTTTTTAAGGAGAAACTACTCTTACAATTGTATACAATATAAAATGTATTCCTTATTCTATTATTAATAATCAATCCCTTTATGAGTGTCTTTTTGGGTGCTCTCCTAATTATAGTTTGTTTAGAATTGTTGGTTGTGCTTGTTTTATTCATTTGCAACCATATGAGTAAAACAAGTAAGAACCTCAACTTAGACTCTCTTGTTTTCTTGGATATTCTACTATACATAAAGGTTACTGGTGTTAGGATCCTATATCAAAACGCTTACGCATTTCTCGTCATGCTGGTTTTTAAGAGTATAAGATGTTTTCCATAATGCCATAATTCTCTATTACACTTTCCTCCATATTTTTTACTGAGCCCTCAATGGATTTATTTCCTAAGGATTTTGATATGGGTTCATCTCATGAGCTCATCCCAGTGACCAATAGTATTCCCTCTATCAATAAGTCTATTACATCTATTGATCTAGTCGTCTTACCTTATTCTAAAAATCTTTCACTTCAAAAATTTGACTGAATAAGGAAACTCCTATTCATCTTCAAGATTATTTTTGTTATTCCATAGCTAATTCTCTTCATGAGCCTCACACTTGTCATAAGACTTCCTCTAACCTTTTTACAACAAGCTATGGCAAAAGAATTATAGGTATTGGAGAAAACTCAAACTTGAGATTTAGTGTACCTTCCTTTAGGCAAGTCTTTGGTTGGATGTCGATGTATTTACAAATTTAAAACTCATTTTGATGGGACCATTAAATGATATAAAACATGTGTTATAGCAAAAGGTTATACCCAAGAATATAGAATTGATTATGAGGAGACCTTTGCTCTAGTTACTCAACTAACATCAGTTCATAATCTTGTTGCAATTGATGTTGCTAGAAAATGGAATTTTTTTTCAAATAGATGTCAGGAATGTTTTTCTTAATGGTGATCTTTCTAAATAAGTTTATATGCAACCACAACCTAGCTATGACCATCCACCAAATAAAGTTTGTCATCTTCGATAAGCACTGTATGGTTTTAAGCAAGCTCCTCATACTTGGTTTTCTAAATTCAACACAACTATTTCCCAATTTGGCTATTGTTCAAGCTCATATGATTTAGCTCTTTTCATTTGCAACATTGAAAATGGTATTACTTTTTTATTGCTCTATGTAGATGATATGATTATTAATGGAAATAATAATGCAAATATTATAAATCTTAAGAAATATATTAGTTAATCTTTTGAAATGAAAGATTTGGGATCTCTTAATTCTTTTCTAGGGTTGTAAGTAACATCTTTATCTTATGGTTATTATGTCTCTCAAGTTAAGTATACATCTAATCTTATTTCTTGAGTGGAATAGTAAGATCACTTTTACACCATTTGAGCCTAATGTTCATCTCACTCAACAAATGTTACTATTCTTTTTTATGCTACTCACTATAAACAATTGGTTGGCAGTTTGGTTTATCTCATTATCACTCGTCTTGCTTTGCTTATATTGTTTATATAGTCAATCAATTTATATCTACCCCTTGCTCTACTTATTATGCTATTGTTCTTCACATCCTTCGTTATGTCAAAGTAACTATCTTTAATGGTTTACACTTTTCAATTTATTCTTTCTTACAATTACATACTTATTTAGATGTTAATTAGGTTAGGGATCCAACTTATAAGCGCTCTACTACTTGATTTTGTTTTCTTTTAGATGACTCTTTGATTTCTTGGTAGAACAGGAAACAAACATTAGTTTCTCTCTCTAACACTGAAGTAGAATATAAAGTTGTTGTAGATACTAATGATAAACTTCTTTGGCTTTCATGGTTGTTAGAGGATATGGGTGTTGTCCACATTGGTTCCATGACTCTTTATTGTGACAATCAAAGTGCAATTCAAATTGCCTACAATGATGTCTTTCATGAGCGCACCAATCACATCAAGACCAATTGCCATTTTATTTGACACCATATTCAACAAGGTATTGTGACAGTTCAGTTTATTCCCTCCATTAATCAAGTCACTGAAATTTTTACCAAAGCTCATCCATCAGGTTGCTTTCAAGAATTAGTATCCAAACTCAAGATTGTTTCAATGCAACCCTTTTGAGTTTGAGGTAGGATGTTACAATGTTAGTTGCTCTAATTTGGTGATTGTAATTATCTCTAATTTAGTAATTATAATTAGCTCTAAATTAGGCTCTAATTTAGAATATTAATTTTATTTCTTATTGTGTATATTTCTTTAGACTATAAATATTAGGTTGTATATTAATGTAAACACACAATACAAACATGCAACTTTTTCCTTATTCAATCTCTGTTATCAAAGTTATCACTATTATTTCATCTTGAACTGGTGAAACCATTTAACAATAAAATTAGATGTGGTCACATATTTATCAATTTTTTTTTCTTTTTCTTTCATCTTTCATCATCATGATTAGACATGTCAAATAGGTCAGGACACCCGAGGCACGACTAAAAAGCTTAACTCGAAAGGGCATAACCCATTACTATAGTGGGTTATACCTGACTTGTGGAGTCGTATTGCGAGTTGGTCTAGCCTAACCTAATACTGTGCATACCATTTAAAAAAAATTGGAAATAATTAAGTAGGTTGTAGCCTACAGCCAATAGACCAACAACTATTCGGCCAACCAATAGTCATTAGATTTTAAAATTTTTTTATTTTTTTCTATATAAACCCCCTGCCCTCACTCTCTAAATCAAACACATCCATCCTAATTTCTCAATTTCTCATTCTCTCTCTACATTATCTTCTTTTAATCCCTTTCAAATTCAACATTTTCTTTATTTCAATTTTAATATTTCAATTTCAATCTCAATTTTTCTCTACATTTTATTCATTCAATTTTTTTTATTAACTTTTTGTGTTTGGTTTTTAATAAAAAATAAATTTAAAAAAGTAATTATTTAAATTTACTAATCTAAAATTCCTTCCAAATTAATACAATGGGGGAATATAAATTGCAAGTCAATCCTTCAAATCATATTTTGTTTATATTTTCAAATGATATAAAATCATTTTCTTTTACTAATTGTTGTATCTAATTAAAGAAAACTCTTTATTTTATCAATGTCATTGCGATGAACTTATTTTTTCTAACTATGTCTTCTTGGATTATCCTACACCTGAGTTGAGATAAATATATTTCATGCACTCCGATAGCAAAAAGAACTGAGTAACTCGTGTGCATAACCTTCAAACAGTGTCACTCATAAAAATTGCTATATCTATTATTCTCACCATTCCTTTAATGTTTATTATCAACATAATTTCTTTTTTGTTTTTTCATTTTTTTAATCATTATTTTTCTTTAAAATATTTTCATAATGAAAAAACGTTTTTTTGGTAATTATAATGAAAAAACTTTGTCTGCTCTAAATAAAACAAGTGTGAAAATGATTGGGATAACTTCACTTTTATAGACTCAATTGATCAGGAATGAGTGCAATGTAAACACTATAACATATACTTTACAAGGTCTCTATTATAGTGTTTACATTACACCCATCATTAATCAATTGATTCTACAATAGTAAAGTTGTCTCAATCATTTGAATACCTTTTTCATATAGAATATATTGTGTATTTTCATTATAAATTTTTTTTTAAAAAAAATTAACAATTAACAAAATTGTAAAAATAAAAAATAAAAACTAAGTTGTTAATAGATATTAACGGAATGGTGGTAGTAGTAGGTATATGAAAAATGTGAGAGACACTGTCGGACAACCACACACAAAAGTTATTCTATTCTTCTTGGTGGTTAAGCATACGAAAAATAATTGTTCTAAATCAAGTGTTGGGTAAGCCGAGAAGACTTACTTAAAGAAAGTAAGTTCATTGCAACGCCACAAATAAAATAAAGAGTTTTTTTTAGTTAGATATGATAATTAGTAATAAAAAATAATTTTAGATTTTTTTCTAATATAAACAAAATACGATTTAGAAGATTGACTTGTCATTTATGATCCTCTATTGTATTAATTTGAAAGAAAATTTATATCAGTAAATTTAAATAATTAATTTTTTAAATTTATTTTTAATATAAAATATGGACCTGCCCGTTTAGGGCTTGGCATGACATAACCTTATATATATAAGGTCATGTCATGGGTCTTCCCTTTTTTTCACAAGTCAACCTGATATGACCTACAAACCTGCTAGGCCACACCAAAGCTAGCCCAACATGGCCCACTGCTGTCTCTAGTCATGATTCTTGAATAACTACTAACATAAAAGGTGCATTGGCTATTCCATTTTGGTTGGTCTCCTTATCAGGGGATGAGAACGTTCTCTATAAGTTTCTTTGGATAAGCATATTTTTATTTTTATGTAATGAATAAATAAACTTAATAAATTACTTTTGCATTTTTGTAATTTGTACTAACCAATTTTGGAATATTTGATGAATAGAGATTTAAGCCAAAATGTTAAGAATGTCCAATTCATCTAATTTTCCATTAAATAACATGTTTTGGAGACTCAATTGAAATATAGTCTCTTTCTGAAAAATATCTTAAAAGTAATTATTTTTTAAATTTTCATTGATCAACTAATAAAATTTATGTTGATTGACATACAGATTTATGAATTGGTATTAGTAATTTTAAGATTTTAATTAAGTGATAATAGTTTGATATAACTATGTGTTAAAATTCTTAAAAGAGTTATTATGCATATACATTTTTTGTATGCAATTTTAGTACATAGCTAATATATCATCATGAAATTAGATGATTTTGAATTAAAATAAAATAACTCTCAATCATATGATGACACATTATCTATATATCCAAATTGTATACCAAAAGTGTGTATACATAACAATTCTTTTATCTAATAAACTTTTTCAAATGGGTCAATCCTTAATAACACTTAACAATAATTCTTTGCTACAATTTTTTTATTTACTTTACTTATACGGTTATTGCACTATCATTGTCCAAAGAATCCAATGTGTCATTTAAAGAAGACAAGAGTGCTAGAGGAAAAAATATGTGGCTTTGATTATATTTTTTCAATTACCAACACTAATACATATGTAGTACAAACAAATATATTTAGAAGGAAAGTATAGACTAATAACATTTCTCTAGCCTAAAGATTGGTGATTGAATCTCCTTTGATTGTGGAATGATGAGTCAATCTTCTTTTGATTGTGGAATGAATACTCAATCATGTCAATCTTATCAATCTTATCACTAATCCCTTTGATTTTATTATTATTGTTGTCATTAGCTTGACTTAAGGTTTCCAAATTTGAAGAGTCCATCATTTTAATCTTATCACTCCTCTTCAAGTTGGGAAAGGAAACATGATGAACTCCAAGCTTGAACTGAAGAATTTGAAATTGTTGGCAAGAAAACAACTTTGTAAGGATATCAGCTAATTGACAACAGCTAGGAACAAAACGAGTAACCAAAGCACCAATGGCAACATTTTCATGAATTAATTAATAATCCAATTTAATGTTCTTTGTTTTTCCATCAAAGACTAGATTAATAGACATATATAGAACACTCATATTGTCACAAAACAACTGAGGGGGAGGATAATGGAGAGAAATACCAATATCATGTAATAGATAAGAAATCCACACTAGTTCAGCAGTAGCGGAGGTCATAGCCCAATATTCTACCTCTGTAGTGGACTAAGCAATAGTATTATGTTTCTTAGAAGACCAAGAAATACAATTAACTCCTAAGAAAACATTGAAACTCGTGGAGTTGTGCCTTCTTACTAGACAACTTATCCTAATCAATGTCACAAAAAGCTATAAGAGAAGGCATGATTTGTGAAAGAAATCGATTACCATAATTAAGTTTTCTTTTACATATCGTAAAATACATGTGACATGTTAAAAATTGGCTATTGTGGAAGCTTCCATAAATTGACACACCCGATTCACAATATGTGTAATGTCAATGCATGTTGAAATAAGATATTGTAAAGCACTAACAATATTTCTATAAGTGGTTGCATAAACAAGAGTAGCATCTAAAGATGTATTATTATCCTTAATAGCAAGTGGTGTAGAGATGGATAAGGCTTTTAACATGGTAGCTCAAAGAAGAATGTCACGAGAATATTTTGTTTGAGACAAGAAAATACCACCAAGAAAATAAGAAATTTCAATCCCAAGAAAATAATACAATTTTTCAAGATCTTTTACTACAAACTCTTTGACAAGGCGATCAATGATATTTTGCAAGAGAGGATCATCATTAATTGTAAGAACAATATAATCAACATAAAGTAAAAGCATAACAATACCTTATGATGAATGCAAAATAAATAACGTGGAATCCACTCAACTGCAAGAAAATCCCATGCATAAGAAATAAAGTGTAAATCAATCAAACCAAGCCCGAGAAGCTTATTTAAGGCCATAAATTGAATGATTTTGATGACAAACATACTTAGGATGCATATGATCAGTAGGGTACTTAAAGGTTACTAAGGGATTTAGTTCTACCACTCAGAGGAGCAAAAGGTCTTTATTATTTGTACCAACATGTTCCTTTAGAAAAAAATTATTCTTAAGAGAATCAGTAGAAGAAGAATGGAGTTCGATGAAGTTCTTGTACCTTAAGATACCACTGATGTTAGGCAGGATGATGTGTCATCACAAATGGTTGGTTATGATGAGGAAATTCCTTTACTTCAGGTGGAATAACTTCAATGCATACAAAAGCTACGTAGGTTTACATAAGTACATCATGAGCAAAAAAGATTTGGTTTTCTCTTGCCTAAGTATAGTGATGTACTAGTTATTAATGATGACGAACCTAAGACCTACGACGAGGTTATTTCATCGTTAGATGCCATGAAATCTAAAATAGACTTTATCTACCAAAACTAAGTGTGGACTCTAGTAGACGCACTTGAAGGGGTAATACTTGTAGGGTGCAAATTGTAAACGTGTTCATCAGACTGACCTAACCAAAGGATATCCATATGGTTAGTAACTCTGGTGTTTATGGAATAAATCCTCTAAACACCCTGGATGCATGTGATTCTTTGACTTGAGTTCACCAAACCATCTTGTGTAAGGATCGGTATAGTTTAATGCTATCTATCATGCCGCCATAATTAAGATAACTATAAAGGCAGTAATTTGTCATATTATGAGATACATTGAGGCTATGATTTATCGATAAAAGATTCGTCACTTCTAAGTAAAAAGGAAGATATTTTACATGAGAATATTGAATGACATCTGTGAAAGCTTGAATTTGTGGCCATAGTGGGATAAGGTTGTAGCGTAATCTGTGTTAATCATTGATATGTATCAATTTATACTGAGGAATAATTGAGATAAATATATTTTTATGTCTTAGCCTTGAGAGATATTGGTTAACAAAAAGATTAAATTACATGTAACTATGTCTCAGCTTCTGATTTAGGGAAAGTTTATGGGTGGTCTTTAGGATTGACACTCATTTATTTGCCTTTGTGGGCTGCTCTTTTCACGGCGGTTTTTATGAGATTCTTTAATTGCGATCTTCAATGGCTTGTTAACGAAAACATTATCTCTTTGGCTTTTATGCTTTTATTCTTGTATTCAATTTTTTAATTTTTATTTGTTTTTAACTCATTTTATAGATTATTTTTTAATTTGTTGAAAGATTGTTGATTTTGAATTAGGGCTGGGATTAGATGGAGTGGCTGTGAGAGTTGGGGCGAGAGTGGAAATATGGGTCCCTCTTTAGGATGATTGTGAGAGATGGAGAAACTAAACGAGAAAGATGAAGGGGAGGGGAAGGAATATGCCGGATAATTTCAAAACTCAATTTTCATTTAATAAAATTAAATTTCGGACAGACAAATACAAGGGATGAAAAAGTGTTGGTGTGACCACACCTTTGAGTGGGAAAATTAATTCACTCTCTGAAATAAGCGTTTTCTATGAAACAATACTATACACTTATATTAAGTGAATAAATAAATAAATAAATAAATAAATATATATATATATATATATATATATATTTGTATGTTATTATATAATTAAAAATTATTTTTAATTTAAAATCCTTAATTATATAATAATACATATCAAATATATATGTATATATATATATATTAATATATATCAAACATATATATATATATATATATATATATATCTATGTTTATATATTCAAAATAAATACGCATAATTTTATTATTTTTTAAAAAAAATTTTGTTGGAGTCAAAATATTTTTTAGGAGTCGTTTGGTTTATAATAATAAAAAAACTATTTTAAAAATTTATCTTTTATTACTATCATTATCTTGTTTGATAAAAAATTCTGATAATTTTTTATTATTAATGATAATATAACAGATAATATATAAGATAATACAATTATAACCTCTATCTAAAATATTAAAAAATTATTCATATAATCTTAATTTTATTATAATTATATCTTTATTTATAAATTTTATAAACACAATATTTTTATTTTTAATTAATATAATAAATAATATAAAAATATTTAAAATAATTATATAAAAAATATTTAAATAAAATAATATTTTAATATTTATTTATTATTTTTAATTAAATATAATAATTATTTATATTTATTTACTTTTATAAAATTTTATTAAATATAATAATTATTTATAATTTAACAATTTTTAAATAATTTATTATTCACTTTTGAAAATAAAAGAGTATCTAATCCAACAGATTCAATGTCCAACCCTCCAGGCTGAGTAAACAGAGTTTAACAGTAATATGTACATTTGGGAGCAACAGTATATTTAACTCATAGTTCTTTATTGGGAAATTTTAAAAAATAGCCAAAATACCCTCCCATTAAGCCAAAATGCCCAAAATCACTATTTCCAAGCCAAAATGCCCAAAATCACTGTTTCAAAAAAAAAAAAGCCTATGACTTTTTTTAAATACCGAAATTGCCCTTTCCCTCATATTTATATAACTTTTCCACTCACTATAGGGGTTTTAAGGCAATTTTAGATAAATATGGAGGGTTTTTAGATATTTTACACTATAAAAGATTTTGATATTTATTTATTTATTTAAAACTTTTTCTAAAATGACAAAATTACCCCTCCCTTCATTTATATAACTCTCCTCACTCACTATAGGGTTAAATGTAATTTAGGATAAATATGGAGGGTTTTTAGATATTTTACATTATAAAGGCATTTTCATATTTATTTATATATTTTATTACTTTTTCTAAAATGTCAAAAATACCCTTCCCCTCATCTATATAAACTCTCCTCACTCATTTTATTTCCACACACTTCTCATATCACTCAAACATTCACTCTCATTTTCATTTTTTTTCAACATCAATTAGTAGGGATTCGTTCGGACGAAGGAAGTTCGTATTTCTGAATTCGACTCGAAAAAATACTATTCATCAAAAAAAGGTATTTATGTCAATCTTATCCTAAAACTTCATTTTATTTGTTAAGTATAGTTTTTATGTCGTAATATGGGGGTTAAATGCAATATGTGACAAGTATTGGGGGTTAAATGTAATTTAGGATAAAAATGGGGGGTTTTTAGATATTTTACATTGTAAAGGCATTTTCATATTTATTTATATATTTTTATTACTTTTTCTAAAATGTCAAAAATACCCTTCTCCTCATCTATATAAACCCTCCTCACTCATTTTATTTCCACACACTTCTCATATCACTCAAACACTCACTCTCATTTTCATTTTTTTTCAACATCAATTAGTAGGGATTCGTTCGGACGAAGGAAGTTCGTATTTCTGAATTCGACTCGAAAAAATACTATTCATCAAAAAAAGGTATTTATGTCAATCTTATCCTAAAACTTCATTTTATTTGTTAAGTATAGTTTTTATGTCATAATATGGGGGTTAAATGCAATATGTGACAAGTATTGGGGGTTAAATGTAATTTAGGATAAATATGGGGGGTTTTTGGATATTTTACATTGTAAAGGCATTTTCATATTTATTTATATATTTTTATTACTTTTTCCAAAATGTCAAAAATACCCTTCCCCTCATCTATATAAACCCTCCTCACTCATTTTATTTCCACACACTTATATCACTCAAACACTCACTCTCATTTTCATTTTTTTTCAACATCAATTAGTCGGGATTCGTTCGGACGAAGGAAGTTCGTATTTTTGAATTCGACTCGAAAAAATACTATTCATCAAAAAAAGGTATTTATGTCAATCTTATCCTAAAACTTCATTTTATTTGTTAAGTATAGTTTTTATGTCGTAATATGGGGGTTAAATGCAATATGTGACAAGTATTAGGGGTTAAAGGTAATTTAGGATAAAAATGGGGGGTTTTTGGATATTTTACATTGTAAAGGCATTTTCATATTTATTTATATATTTTTATTACTTTTTCTAAAATGTCAAAAATACCCTTCCCCTCATCTATATAAACCCTCCTTACTCATTTTATTTTCACACACTTCTCATATCACTCAAACACTCACTCTCATTTTCATTTTTTTTGTTAACATCAATTAGTAGGGATTCGTTCGGACGAAGGAAGTTCGTATTTCTGAATTTGATTCGAAAATACTATTCATCAAAAAAAGGTATTTATGTCAATCTTACCCTAAAACTTCATTTTATTTGTTAAGTATAGTTTTTATGTCGTTGCAATGGGGTTAAATGTAATATTTGACAAGTATGGGGGGTTAAAATAATTTAGGATAAATATAGGGGGTTTTTGGATATTTTACATTGCTATGGGGGTTTTAGATATTTTACAATATATATAGGATTTATATAACATGTTTAAAATATATAGGGATTGCTTTGATACAAGACGACATACAAGGGTGTCAAATGAAATGTTATTAAAATTAGGACGTATTTTCATATTAAACATTGTAGGCGCATTATAATTAAAATTATAGGTTTTTTCGAGTTTCACCGCTTTAGGATATATCAATGCACATTTTTCTTATTTCTGAAGAATTTTTCGATTGTTGTCATTCTATGGTATTTCAACTTTTAGGATTCAAATTTCAGTTTTGTTTTTTCGGATTTCACTGTTTTAGCATATATCAACTCGTATTTTTCAGATTTTTTTAGAATTGTTCGATTAATACCATTCTAGGGTATTTCAATTTTTAGAATTCGAATTTAAGCTCAGTTTTTTTTTAAATTATCGTTTTAGGATATATCCACTAGTATTTTTCAGATTTCTGCAGAAATTATTTATTATTGACATTTTAAAATAATTCAAAGTATAGAATTTGAATATCTATTTCAAAGTATAGATATTATAAAAACGTTTTAAATAGAACGTTATAAACAGATAGATGCATTTTGATATAAGATAACATACGAAAGTGTTATATAAATTGTTAAATAATTATAGGGAGATAAATAACATATTAGAAAAATATGAGGTGTTTTTTTTAATTATTAATAATTGTACGGCTGATTTACATAGTTATTATTGATTTTTTTTATACCTGAATAATTATCTTCAAAAACTTGTCATTGCAGGATTGATATTTAAAATGGAGGGTTATGCATCGGTTCGTTACCAAGGAGAATGGATTCAAGGTCGCAACAACACAATGAAATATGTTGGAGGAGCCAAACAATTGATTAAAATCCCTTATGGAACAACATTCGAGGGATTTATTGAGCTTTTGACGGAGTATTGCAGTATTGATCCAATGAAAAACTACATTCAAGTATCAATGAAGCCAAGAAAAATTGAGCTCGACTGTCCCATCCAGATCCAAAATGATGAAGATGTGCAAGGTCTTCTTGATATGTCCCAGTACTTTCAGGAATGTATTCCTGTTTTTGTTACATGTACCCCAATTGAAGGGCAGAAGGAAGAAGATGAAGATGAAGATGAAGATGAGGATGAAGATGAAGATGAGGATGAAGATGAAAAAGAAAGCAGTTGGGTCAAAAAAGAATACGATTTGGAAAAGTTGATTGATTTCAGTAATGACCCATTATATATTGCAAACTCATGGGCTCATGGAGAAAAAGATATAGTTCCCTATTGGGGTGATTTCGATGGAAACGATATGCCCGACATTCCTTCAGACGATGTAGAGCCTGAGTATATGACATCAGTAACCGAGGGTATAGATAGTTTACGGCTTGAAGATCCTACTTCAGGTGGTGGAAATTATTCTGGGCCGTTTTTTGACAATGTCCCCACTGATCCATTTAGGTGGCTTCCTGATTTTCCTCCACAACCATCAGCATCATCAAGTGGTTCCAGATCAATCCGAGAGGAGAATGGGGTCAAGATTGGTGATATTTTTCATAGTAAAGTCCAATTGATTGACGCCATGAGACAATTCGCCTTACTAAAAGGATTTCAATTTGGTGTTAAAAAGTCTGACAAGAAACGGTGGGAAATTAAATGCAAGGCTGAAAATTGTAAGTGGTATATACATGCAACCAAGTCCACTGTCGGTGATGTGTGGGGGATCAACTCTATAAATCCTACTCACACATGTTTAGTTGATCAAATCATGCCACATCACAGACAAGCTGGGGCCCGAGCTTTAGGTCAATTAATGAGATCAAAGTTTGTGATGATTGATCGAATTTATCGACCTAAAGAAATAATTGTAGACATCGCCGACCGATATAAAATTGATATTTCCTACTCACAGGCTTGGCGGGCAAGAAATTGGGCTATCAATTCATTGAGGGGTTCACCGGAGGAATCTTTTATGTTGTTACCAGATTATTGCTACAATTTACAACGTACTAATCCGGGCACCATTACTGCTATTGAAACAGACGATGAGCATCGATTTACAAATTTTTTCATGGCGTTAGGATGTTCCGTTCGTGCGTTTAGTCAATATCTTCGCCCCGTTATTTGCATTGACGCTGCTTTCCTTAAAGGTCGATATCTGGGGCATTTATTTATCGCGGTGGCTCTTGATGGTAATAATCAAATATACCCTATTGGTTTCGGTGTCGGCAAAAAAGAAGATCACGACACGTGGTGTTGGTTTCTTATGAGAATTAAAGAATGCATCCCTGACCTCTCTGAGCTTACAATAATCTCCGATCGACATCATGCTATCTACTCGGCAATGGCTGAAGTCTTTCCAGATGTCCACCATGGATGTTGTTGTCATCACCTTCTGTGTAACATGCGGGCAAAGTATAAACGAGACTCAAAGGTATATTGTAAACAAGTTATTACATTTATAACAGTTTATCATTTTCAAACATTTTGCTTACAATGAGTTTTCATATTTTTTTCCCTCTTACAGGTCGCGGGTGCATATTGGAAAGCCGCTAAATCATACACAGAGTCTGAATTTGGGCAGATGATGCAATCCATTGACTCAATGAACCCCCAAGCTAGAGCTTATCTACGGGATGTCGGCTTTCCCCGTTGGAGTAGAGCGTACTTTCCAGGGCATCGATATAATATCATGACCACAAATATTGCTGAGTCATTTAATGCCCTTGTCAGACATGCACGGGGCCTACCTATAACCATGCTCTTGGAGTTTATTCGTGGTACAATGCAACGATGGTTTTACGAGAGGAGAACCCATGCAAGTAAGTATCAAATCGATATTAATTAAAAGTTGTCTCATATACTTTTTTTCCACTTTGTTAATCATATTACCAAATGTGTTCTTAATATTTTTTCTGAATTACAGGTGAATGTCATAACTTCCTCACTCCTTGGGCGGAAGATAAGATCAGTGATCGTCTTTCAAAGTCTGCAAGTTTGGATGTTCGACCGATTACACCTACTCGGTATCAGGTTGTTGAAATTGGTGGATTCATGGGTATTGTGGACTTTGGTGACATGTCATGCACGTGTAGAAAGTTTCAGCTTTCACGTATTCCGTGCAAGCATGCCATTGCCGTTGCACGACATATGAGACTGACAAATGTGCACGCATGGGTTCATCCATTCTTCCGCACCGATATTTATCGTGCAATATATCAGGAACCAATCAATCCTCTTGGAAATCAATGTGATTGGTTACACTCACCGGAAGACAGAGTTATATTGCCCCCCGTCCTCGATAGTCGTCGTCCAGGTCGTCCAGCCAATAGAAATCGACGTCCATCACAAGGAGAAATTGTTACACCGAGGATTTGCAGTCGTTGCCATGAACCGGGGCATACACGAACCCAATGTAAATCTCCAGCACCTGTCCCGAGCTCTGCCCCCCAGCGTTCACATACAAAAGGCAAAGGAACAAGATCTTGACATGCTTATACTGAATTTTGTTTTTTTTATGATTCTTCATTGTTGTACTCCAGGTTTATGTAACCGATGTATTTTTATTATTGTTTCAAATGTGTAATTGTATTGTCATTTGATGTAATAAATTTAATGTTACTTTATTTCAGTATTACTTTATTTTCTCTAATTGTTTCAATTGTGTAAATGTTTGAGTAATTATACGTTTTTATTTTTTTTTCAGGAGAAGATTATGTAAAAAATGAACTCAAATACGATACACATCTATATATAACCACAAATAAAGTATATCATATACATATGAACATACACTAAATATATACATCTAAACATAGGAATAACGATAAATATACATCCGTGAGCTACTCGATACAATGAAAGTACAACTGCGTCGCTAATCGTCGACGCATAAAGGTAGACGACTCTCGGGGGAAAACGTAGCTCCGTGACAACGCCAAACACTCAAAAAATCGCAACATAAACACGCCACAGTCACCGGAGCCTACCCCCTGCTGAGGGACATCCGACGCTCGATGCAAAGTGAAAGGATCACGTCGTGGAGTCATCCTCGAAGCAGTCCAAAAACTCATCGCCTCTAATAATGCGGGAATAAAGGTCATGTATGGTCGCATGCGCTGCTCTAGAGTCCCTATATTCCCTGAAAATGAAACCTCTGAATCGTACACCGTAATCGACCACTCACGGAAATCTATAACTCCGGCGACCCAATGTGCATTCTCGAAGTTTATAGGGATGAAAACCTATAAACAATGAGACATTTTAGTTACTTATCGTTGTCGTTAACCAATTGAATATAATAGAAATATATATAAACTCTACCTGATCGACCATCCCCCATGGTTTGTACAACAATCCCGGGGTGTACGATGCATCAACCATCCTCGTGAAGAGCCCCGAAAACTCAAACTCTCCAATCGGTGTGGTCTGCCAACTCTTCCAGGCCATCTCAATATGGCCTCCAAAGAATGTGTGGGCAGTCGTCTAACGCTGTGAGATAGTCGACTGGTGATCGGCCTGCTGTCGACGTAATAAAGCCAAAAAGGAGTCCACATGCTAAAATGGTTTAAACAAGTTCACGTGTTAGTTAGTAATAAATATATCTAGCTTTTTATGAAATTATAGACAACTCACATCGTCGGTCAACCACTCGCGCAACTCTACAACAAGCCTCCAGAAGCTGGCCTTCGACTTCGACCCGATGAAGTAGACATCATGTGAGTCGGAAGCTGCAGCGCTGGTGTACCACGTGAGGAAAGATTCCTCACGCTCAGAGGCAGAGGATGGAATGGTCGTAGGTTACCGTTTCGCCCTCCCTTTGAGTGGATTCGTATACGGGGTGCGAACCAGCGGACCCTTTCGGACGATCCGGCCACGTGCTGTACGAATCATCTGCATGATCCCAAAAAAATAATTAATTCGTCATTCATCCTACGTTACAATTAGTATTAATCGATTTATCTTACCTTCTCCAAGTATGCGGGAGGAGGTTTAGCTGGAGAATCCTGAATCACGGTCAAGTCCACCACGCGTGCTCCCTCGGCAGACTAGAAAATAATAAATTTTGAACATCTCAATAACCAATATATACAACTATTTATATACTAAGTATGATTGATATACCTCAATAGGGATGGCCTCAAAATCATCCTCCTGGAAGTCCTCCTCCTGTGAACCAATATCCACTAATTTTTTGGTCGAGCTCGGGATATCAGCAAGTAACCATAATCGCTCGTCCTGAAAAACAGTCAAAACATCATCAAATAAATGATATAATTGAAAAGACAGATCAATCAATGACAATTTAAAAATAAAGTTAACCTGAACTTCCGGGGAAGGTGTTCGGGGAGAACCCTCGATCGATGCAACAGAAGGACTAATCGATGCGTCCTCGGGGCGACTACCCTAACATATTAGTAATAATAACTTAATTAGTGATATTTCATATATACCAATACTATAATATAATAATGACATTTAACAATAAATATAAATTTCAAACATCATACGGACCTCGTGTGGGTGACGGGATGGTATTGCGGTATCAACGGGGGATGTCGGTGGGATATCCTCGTCCCTCTCCTGTGCGAATGTAATAATAGTTGTCAGAATTATAACACTGTAGACATTTTATATAAGTAATAAATTATAAGTGGTTTTACAACCTGAGCGAAGAAGGCTGGATATGTACGCGTGACGATGTCCTCCAAACGAGTCATACGATCCTCTAATCGAGTCATCTGAGAAGAGACATCGTCACGTAATCGGGTCATCTGGGAAGAGATATCGTCACGAAAACTCGATATCTCACGTAAAATCGTAGCACCCCAATGCGCTAAGGTAGCATCAGATGTAGAAATACTGGGTGATACGAATCGGGGACACTGCTCTGTGGCATGATGGGTAGTGCGGTCCTCGACTCCAGGATGCTCCTCCACGCTAGGGTGGGCCTCTAATCCTGGATGGTCTGTCGTCCATGGGCTCTGAACAACAGGGGAACATATAGGCTGCTCTATAACAGGAGGCTGAATAGGCTCCTGATGTGTCTGTGGAGTCTCTACAGGTATATCTGAAGGTCCCGAGGATGGAGGAGCCTCGTCTCTAGTCGCGGTCGAAACCGAAGAAGATGAGAAAGAATCAGCATCGGGTAAACCGGTGTACTCACGAATCTCAACGTACCACGGTAAACCCTCCTCGATCGATGATGGCTCAAGAGGGAATGTGACATCCTCCTAATGATGAAGATATATAAGTCAAAATAATTGTAACATATAATGAATTAATCGACTTATTAATTTACTAGTACATACCGGATCACCAGTAAAAATACGACCTATATGAGTCCAAACAGGGACGTCTCGCGTACGCCACCTCAACATCCGTGGGGACGCATACAGATCGACAAGGTCAATCCAATCGTGTAACGTCTCTAAAGTCTCATATATCCAATACTGTAATATAATCATTTACGAGGTAAATATTAAACAATTTATATTTTTGCCAATTAATATATATAAATAATAATATAAAACTTACCTGAAATGCGAAAGGAAATCCGTAAAGGTCGTATTTACGGATTTCCTGCATCCGTCCGGAACAGACTCTCTCACTCGCCTGTGACATAGAATCGTATGTCATCTGCCATACAGCGACGCCCCACGGGTAAGAATTAAACCCGTCCAAATGATCAACTAACTGTAAGTACTCCGTGGACACCTTCTTTCGTCGATCATTGCCCAACAAAACCATGTGTAGAATATACAACAAGGCGAGCTTGACAGCGTCAACATCGTCATCCCCCCATGGCCTCGACAAGAAAACACGCTCGATGTCGTGATACTGCACCTTCGGACAATCACAAAAGTACGTAGATCTGATCCTATGTCCGGAGGAGCGAGGAATATATGAAGAAACATCGGTCCGACGGCTAAACGAAAGCCCTGTCACCAACGCAAACTCGAACGGACTAAACCTCACATCAACCCCACTAACCCTAAACCAAAACTCGTCTCTGGCAAAGGGTGGATGTAACTGTCGGAGTAAAAATGCATGAACCAATATCCCGCAGAATTTGGTTTCGGGTAAACGAAGGAAGGACCCGAAACACGTCCTCTCAAATAGTCGCAGCTGCTGAGGGGTCAATGTAGAAGAAATCCGGGATAATGTCGTACGCTGGGCATGAGATATCGCATCTGCCCGAAAGTGTCTGGACTCGTCAGGAATGCGCAACTCGCTCTCAATCCGTCTTCTTTTGCGAGAAATATCCTGTAACAATCACGTAAAATTTGTTAGATATTCACAAAAATAAATATGTAAACAAATGTATTAGTGAAAAAAACATATAAAGATGAGAAATACCAAATAATTAAAAAGGAAATGACAAAACTTAACAAATAAGAACAGAAATTCGAGTTTTATACGTTCAACTTCTTTAGAATGTTAACAATCGAAAAAGTTATCCTTAAATGACGGAAAATAGAAAAAACGAAACTGAAATTCATACTTTATAGGTTGAAATACCTTGAAGTGACGATAATCAGAAAATTGTTCGAAAATTTTGAAAATACGAATCGATATATCCTAAAATGGTCAAATTTAAAAAACGGATGTGAAATTCAAATTCTATACGTTGAAGTACCTTAAAGTGACGATAATAAAAAATTCGTTCAGAGATCGTGAAAATACGAATCGATATATCCTAAAATGGTTAAATTCGAAAAAACGGAAATGAAATTCGAATTATATACGTTGAAATACCTTAAAGTGACGATAATTGAAAAATCGTTCGGAGATCATGAAAATACGATTCGATATATCCTGAAATGATGAAATTCGAAAAAATGGAGTTGCAATTCGAATTCGATACGTTGAAATACCTCAAAGTGACGATACTCGAAAATTCATTCGAAAATCGTGAAAATATGAATCGATATATCCTAAAATGGTTAAATTCGAAAAAACGGAAATGAAATTCGAATTCTATACGTTGAAATACCTTAAAGTGACGATACTCAGAAAATCATTCAGATATCGTGAAAATACGAATCGATATAACCTAAATCGGTGAAATCCAAAAAAACAGAAATGAAATTCGAATTATATACGTTGAAATACCTTAAAGTGACGATAATTGAAAAATCGTTCGGAGATCATGAAAATACGATTCGATATATCCTGAAATGATGAAATTCGAAAAAACGGAGTTGCAATTCGAATTCGATACGTTGAAATACCTCAAAGAGACGATACTCGAAAATTCATTCGAAAATCGTGAAAATATGAATCGATATATCCTAAAATGGTTAAATTCGAAAAAACGAAAATGAAATTCGAATTCTATACGTTGAAATACCTTAAAGTGACGATACTCAGAAAATCATTCAGATATCATGAAAATACGAATCGATATAACCTAAAATGGTGAAATCCGAAAAAACGGAACTGAAATTCGAATTCTATACGTTGAAATACCTTAAAGTGACGATAATTGAAAATTCGTTCGGAGATCATGAAAGTACGATTCGATATATCCTGAAATTGTGAAATTCGAAAAAATGGAGTTGCAATTCGAATTCGATACGTTGAAATACCTTAAAGTGACGATACTCAGAAATTCATTCGAAAATCGTGAAAATACGAATCGATATATCCTAAAATGGTTAAATTCGAAAAAACGGAAATGAAATTCAAATTATATACGTTGAAATACCTTAAAGTGACGATAATTAAAAAATCGTTCGGAGATCATGAAAATACGATTCGATATATCCTGAAATGATGAAATTCGAAAAAACGGAGTTGCAATTCGAATTCGATACGTTGAAATACCTCAAAGTGACGATACTCGAAAATTCATTCGGAAATCGTGAAATACGAATCGATATAACCTAAAATGGTGAAATCCGAAAAAACGAAACTGAAATTCGAATTCTATACGTTGAAATACTTTAAAGTGATGATACTTGGAAAATCATTCGAATATCGTGAAAATACGAATCGATATAACCTAAAATGATGAAATCCAAAAAAACGGAACTGAAATTCGAATTCGGAAAAACGAAATTGAAATGACGTCGTTACATCGTAAGTTGTGTCAAAAAACACCAAAATTTGAAAAATCAAATTTGAAATTTGAAAAATACATATAGAAAAACCTAAAATAGAAAAAACGGATATAAATTTCGAAAACTACACGATCAGAAACCGTGGATGAGAAAAATTTCCATTTAACCCCAAATGAAAATTCTTTAATTAAAAAGGTCCAATGTTATATCCAAATTCCCATAAAACCCCCTTTGTTGTAATGAATCTCATCAAGCTCTCCAGGATTTTAAAAAACCCAATTTACCCCCCAACTAAGCAGGAAAAGCACGCTGCCGTGGGAAATTCCGTTCCCACGGCAGACTGCCGATCCACATTTCAGCCAATTTCGGCCAATTTTTGGTCGTTTTGACCTCCGATTTTTGCATAAATCAAATCTACACTTTCTATAATATAAAACCCCTCAATCAATTCAACAAAAACAACCAAAAATCCAAACATTTTAAGCAATATTCAAAGCGTAAACCCTAGAATTTCAAACCCAAAATTCTCATTCAAATCTCAATTATATCAACAATAAATTGATCCAAACAAGATTTCGGGAGATATACTAACCTTCTTTGCCATTTTCGGTTGCCGGGAAGCTCCAAAATCGACGGAAATGACCTTCGCCGTGGGATTGACGTGGGAGGAGGAAATTTTTGCGATTTTTCGTGGAAAAGAACAGTAAAATCAGAGCTGCCGTGGGAAAATTTGCTTTGTATATAAAGGGGGGCAGGTTCGTAATTTCGCTTTTCCCACGACAACGTGCGAAATTTCAAAAAAACCCGACGTGGGCTAAGGATTTCCCCGACACCCCAATGTTTTAAAAAACCAGTTTACCCCCCCCCACAACCCATTGTTCATTAAACTGCCGTGGGAGAATTCGTCCTGCCGTGGGAAATTCCGTTCCCACGGCAGACTGCCGTTCCATTCGGCAGCCAATTTCGGCCAATTTTTTGTCGTTTCGACCTCTGATTTTCACATAAATCAATTCTACATATTGTATAACATAAAACCCCTCAATCAATTCAACAAAAACAACCAAAAATTGAAACATTTTAAGCATTATTCAAACCGTAAACCCTAAAATTTCAAACCCAAAATTCTCAATCAAATCGCAATAATATGAGCAATAACTTGATCCAAACAAGATTACGGGAGATGTAATAACATTATTTTCCATTTTCGGTTGCCGAAAAGCAAGAAAATTGGCGGAAATGACGTTCGCCGTGGGATGTGGAAAAAATTCGAATTTTCTTTGAATTGCACAGTGAAAATTTGCTGTGTTTATATATGGGGGCAGTTTCGTCATTTCACAAAACATGGGCATTTTTGCTTAAACCTGAATTTTTTGGGCAATTTCGCTTAGACCCCTTTAATTTTGCCTAGTTTTTAAAATTTCCCTTCTTTTTTATTCTAGACTAGAATCTAGCGACTATATATATACACTGATGTCGATCACTGATCAAAACATTCCTCGATGTTCTAACCCCTCAGATTTGAATAAGAGCATCCTCGCTCCTTCCCTTCAATCTCCCTTTCATTTTCTCTCTCTCCAGCCACTTCACCTTTCAGCCTTTCTCTTCTCTTCTTGCTAATTCATTCTCAGTTTGACGTTGAATCCTCTTAAACATTGTCGTCGTCTTTCATGGTGCTGAAAATTTTATCTACTTGATAAAAAGAAAAAGTTTCACCTTTGTTTTATTTGATATATTTCTTGTGATGATGGCACAGAAACACTTACACGAGCTTCTACAAGAAGATCAAGAACCGTTCGAACTCAAGAACTACATTGCTGACAGGCGTTGTCAACTCAAAGGACCATCGCCAAATACTCAGTTACAGCTCAAGAAACGTAAACCCATTTCACAAAAATCAAAATTTCCTTCAAATTTTTGCCAGAATGCTTGTTTTTTCTCCTTTCATGACGAGCCAGAGCCCAGAAAATCTCCGCCTTTTGAATTTCCATCTCCTGTTAAAAGCCCTTGTAGAAGTCCTAACAATATGTTTCCTCATCTCCCGGCAAGAACCGCTGCTTTGCTTCTTGAAGCGGCTCTTAGGATTCAGAAACAAAAATCTCAAAACAAAAACAGCAGTGTTGGTTTATTTGGGTCCATAAAGAAAAAACTCAAGCATGGAATTGGAACGAGGAAGCGTGAAAGCTCTTCTGAAGGTAATACGCTCTCAGTTAGGGATAATCTGAGATGGGATTCGAAGATTAAGCAAGTTAAAGAACAAATGATGCGTGTGAAGGACAAAAGTGCTTTTAAGGTAAGAACAAATGGGAGAGGCAGCAGTGCGGCTTGGTCTGAAAGTAATAAAGACAATCAATCTTTAGATTTGGATTTAGATACCTCATGTAGTAGTCAGTTGTCCGAGAATTTCGAAAAAGAGGTTGAATTTGATTGCAATGAAAAAGAAAACATAGATTTTGCTTCTTGTGAGAAGCACTTCTGCGAAAGCCCTTTTAGTTTTGTGCTCCAAAGAAGTCCTTCCTCCGGTAGCCGGACGCCGGATTTCTCGTCGCCGGCAACATTCCCTAGTCGCCTCACCCACTCAAGAGAGGTTTGTCTTTTTATGTCTTGTTTAATCTTGTATTTATATTAAATTGTTATTAATATTCATTATGAACGAGTGCACCCGTGAGCCAGCTGACTGAGTTTGTCGTGTTTGAAATGTCGGCAATGCCGTCACTTTCTGCAAATTCGGCCGGAATGTTTGTTTAAATGACTAATATGCCCTACAGTTTTATTACCGACTTAATGAAATGTATACTGCTTCCTTAAAGGGTTAGACAAGTCATTTGCTTATTTGTCTTCTCGCTTCTTTTCTATTTATCATGCAGTGTACTTCTGATCACGTCTCTGCCAAGCAATTCTGTTTTTAAAGAGGGCTTAGAAAATTATTTTCTAAATGAAGACAAAACGATTTTGTATTTTCAGTTGATTTCTTATAAGAGTAAATTGCAAAAATTCGGTGGTTGTTTTGATAATTCGAATAAAAGTCAACAACGCAACAAACTATGAGACTCATTCTTAACAAATTCAACAATAATGATCAATTTTAAAGGACACCATTTATAACAACTATTTAATCTTGGTTTGTTATAATTATAATTATATTTATATCCCCCAATTGGAGCAATGTCTTAATCAAAGCGTGTAATAAATGTTCAATAGGACAAAGAGAGTAATCATCAGGAGATTGAGGTGTTAAAGAAATTCCAAGTAGGAGCAGAAGAGAAAGAGGGAGAAGAAGAAGAAGAAGAAGAAAAGGAACAATGCAGTCCTGTATCAGTACTGGACCCTCCATTTGAGGACAATGATGAAGGAAATGACGATGAAGATGAAGATGAAGATGATGATGACCATGTTGATATGGAATGCAGCTATGCTCTTGTACAGAGTAAGTTACAATCGCAAACATATTACTTTAATGTATTTTGTACTCTTTGCTAGTTAGTTGTGTTGTCTTTATCATACTTGTGTTTGTTTAACATATATGTGGTAGGATGATCTTATTAGTTGTTGATCTTTCAACATAAATAAATAAATAATGACAGGGATCATGAAATTTGTGGGATTGTTGCACAATCTTGAAATGAAGGTAACAGTGTTCATCAATAACTTGAGATATGACCTACTAATAACTTTGAAGTTAGGGGGGTCTCTCTGTCATAACTCTGCTAGTACACTTCTATTATTGGACTGTCTGAACATTGTCCCAAATTAAATTTTTTCCTTTTTCTTTATGGTAAAGTAATCTTTTTACTGGGTTTTGAACTGATGTCTTTTCTAGTCTGCTGTATTTGCAAGGGCAAAAGAGCTGAATTATTACCCAGTGGGTGTATAAACTAACCATTCTAGCATAAATTCATAGCTCTGATTCGGGCATTGAAGCATATTTCATTGTACCCAATTCTTGACTGAAATTAAATATTGGAGTGAGAAGAGGACTGGTCAATTGAACTGAGACTGAAAACTAAGCTTCAAGATATGAATTTATTTGGTTTGAATTAGATGTGCTTTAATAACATTAATGGTACCACATCATTCATGTTTGTAGTTAAACATTATGCTTATTCTGATTGATTTTTTTCTTCTGTTTGTTATATTTACAGGAACGAAGCAGCAACTATTGCACAAACTTCATAGGTTTGAAAGACTTGCAGAGTTGGATCCTATCAAACTCGAGAAAAGAATGCTGAAACAAAAGGATGATGAAAATGACTATGATATCTATGAGCTAGATGGGGCAGAGGAAAATGAAGATTATGAAATAGAGTCCAGCGAGGGAGAAAAAAATATTGATGAATTTGTTAAAGAAGTTTCCACCAAATTCAGCTTCAATAACGTGCATCAAATTCCTGACGCGATGAAGAGATTGGTGATAGATATAGTCACGGAGGAAGAAAAAGAAGATAATTGTTGTGTCAACAGAGAAGTAATAGGGAAGAGGGTTTGTCGAAGGTTGGAGTTGCGGAAAGAAAATGAATCAAACACCATTGAGATGATGGTGGAAGAAGAGCTTAGAAGAGAGGTTGATGATTGGAATAAATATAAGGAGCAGGTAGGAGAAACAACAACAGAGATTGAAATTGCTATACTTGGATTATTGATAGAGGAATTATCAGAGGAGCTTGGTGATTTCAACAAGTTCGTGGTTATCTAATTTAGCTTTTGATTAGCATTTCTATTAATTTTGTTCTGCGTATGACACGTATAATTAATGGTGGTCCTTAATATATTAAAAATTTAAGTTTTCACTTAATCTTCCTTTTTTCAGTCTCTTTCAATTTACAAAAGAATAATTATTTCAGGTCAATGCACAAGTTCTCATCCTCTGAATTTTAAAATATTGTATTTATTATTCTTAATTATTCTATTTTTAAAAAATTTATTATTTACCTTTAAAAGCGATAAAATTACACTAGAAATGTGGGCTCTGGTTGGATCGCATAAACTAAAGTATGATTTTATCGAATTAGGACAAATAACACTTAATTTGCTGATGTGATTGTGGCTGCCATCTAGTGCCATCTAACGGTTGGAATTGCAACAAAGTTATAATCAACAAATAAATTATCGAATAAGACACAACTTGAAAAGTAATTGAATCTGTATGCGTATGTAATGGACAACTTCTATGCTGTAATTAATTTACATAACGTTTATTAATTATTAATTTGAGAAATAGGCAGTGATGGGACAATCCATCTACCGTTGCATTGTATGAGGACATGCGAGCCATTGAAGAGTATTAACAACGTCCACTAATGTGTTATTTTATTTGAATGTTTAGGATTTAAGCATGATTACTAAGAGGAAACTTACAAAATATACATTCATCAGCTGTCAATGAGTGTTACCACCACATAAAGTTGATTAGAGCTAAATCTGGCATTACAGTTTACTCCCAAAACGTTCAACTGTACCAGAAATTGCAGCCGAACCTAATCTCAATTTGGTGCTATTTTAAAGGTTCAAGCGAGGTTCAGTATTATATTTTACTCAATAAATCTACTGAACTCTCCATAAACCTATTTGAATGATAGTTTTCAATAAAGTAAACTATACTATAATTATATTATATCAGGTTTGAAGTGAAGACTTAGTCAATAGATAGAAAATTAATTAACGTCCTATTAAGGTTTGATAAACCACATGATTTATACTAATGTTGTCTATCCAAATCATAATTTTTAAGTGTATTAAATTTATCTTTATTGATCACTTAAACCTATTTGTAAACTATCATTAAACTATTTAATTATTTAATTTTATTAAACCAAACTCATGACTAATGTTAGCCCACATTAAGGAAAATTCTAACATTCTTCCACTTAAATAACATTAATTTTTTTTATTTTATTTTAAGAAAAAAAATTTTGGCTCCCCGGTAATCAATATTTTAACTTTAAATGACAACTATTTTAGAAAACAAAATAAAATATGATCATCATAATAAACAATTCAGTTAATGTGATTATCAATAACGAATCAAGACATACTTATGTTCTTTATCGACATAAGATTGTCCATGATCATAATTATTAATAGTTAAATCAACACGAATCAAATATGAAAGTGTGATAGAAATAACACCCAATAGGTGATCATAAACAGTGTTATGTCTTTGTCAATTGTCTTTGTGAATTCTCTTTAACCTTTATATTTCAAAAGAAACAAGAGAAATTGTTTTGTTTCCAACACAACATGAATGTTTCAACCTTACGCGAGACTCACGAAATATACACATATAACTGTCATACTCAAAAGAAACATTATCTTGAGACACATATTGTACAATAACAGTTTATATGCGTATATATCCATTAGAAATAAGTATGTTAATATGATCATGATCAATAAATAAATATCAACAAATAACAATATAAAACTCCCAATAACCTTAAATATAAAAAAAACCCTAAACACTTTCACATTTTCAACATGAATTAATGGGTTATAGGTTTTATTCCTTTGGTTAAGAGCTTAACCTTTATCAACTCTATATTTTTATACTTTACCCTAATGTCTTATTTTTTTATGAAGTTTGTGACTGTAACTTATTTTATTTATGTATGTATCAATCTATTAGTGGTCTTTAACCTAAAACTGCATAATTACCATAGTAAATAAAGTTGACACCAAGTAGTTAAACCAGGTAATCATTCAACCACATACCTAAGAAGTTGCCTTATAGTAAACTGCAAATTCAATGTCTATGATTAAGGATATTGCTAATGACTATTTAATGCTCTTCTAAGATATGTCCTATTGAATGAGTATAATAATATATTTGAAATGGATTTTACATAACTTTTACAACCACCAAAACTTAATCTTTTGTAAACATCTCATTACCTTTCAAGCAACAACCAAATAATCAAAACTTTTATTTGAGAGGTAAAGATTAAAAACCTTAAACGCAAAAATTATTTTAGCTTGTGCATACTTGTCCATTTATGAAACACCCCTCTTTAGGTACATAATTCTATTCAAAATATGTATCCCAAGAGACGTGTTAATTTAAAACGTTTCTCAAAACATTTGCAGTAGTAAAACAAATGCATGATATTTAATTAAAATCGCACAATCCCTAAAAGTGTAATTATTGAATTAAACATCATTACAAATATCATTTAATCTAGTGTTTGAAGGAAAACCCAATGGAAAAAAGAAATTACTCCATATATCCCGTGTAAATATAACAAATAACAAGGTCCACATAGGTAAATATCCAAAATGCCCTCCGCTCATGCAATATCCTAGGATAACTCGCTAGTTTTGCCATTGCCCCATTGCTTCACAATCCTGTCTACAAAATCACAAAGGAACACGATGAGTAAAACACACTCAATAAGTATGTAAACACACAACAAAATAATACATAATAATTTTAAGGTGTTCCATATCCAATCATGTTGCAGTATTTCAAATGTTTCTCTAACATCCTAAATGTCCACTTGAATATCTTAACACCTTGTGTCGAATCTCTGATAACAATGTCATCCCCAATGACTCATATTGAATGATGTATATTAGTGTATCGGACGCTTAGTGAAAACATATGACATCCTTAATGTTATCTATAAGGTGTAGCAGTAGAAACATTGATTGGGCTTTGGGCTGAAGTCACACAGACTATCCCGATGCTTTAATAGCCACATTGCACACAACTCGTGGCATGATCACATCACATATAGCTTCGTGATAAATCATATTGCACATAGCTTAGTGATAAATCATATTGCACATAACTTAGTGATAAGTCACACTACTTATAGCTCAATGACAAGTCATTTTGCACATAGTTTGGTGACCCTTAGTGGAGTAACCACACCACACATAGCTTGGTGGTGAGAATAAGATAACCCATCATTTCAGTTTCAACTTGGAATCACTTCAGTCTAGGTTTGTGTCGTTGTCTATGTAGTCAAGCATGCTTATATTAACTTCTATCACATACAACCTTGGTTAGGGCTTTATCCTTTGTCCATCTCTTATTCATCCCTCTTAGAGGTAAAACAGTCATTCCTATTGTTATACATAAACATTGCTAATATTTTAAACCTTCATTTCCATTTCCCCTAATTATACATGGGGGTATGTTTTTCATACATGGGGCTATATTGTTGGAACTACACGACATGTATACTACATACACAAGGGCATGCAACTTGGGTAGGATACATGGTTATATGCCTCGTGCCACATGGAAGTGTACCCATCCCAAATTAAAACACCCATAGCTTAACCTAACATGGGAGTGAATTTCCCCAATTATACATAGTTGTGTACCTTTTATACATGTGGCTTAACCTAACACCACAAAAATAGACTTCTATGTTCATATGTATAATTTCATAATACAATAAACATTTACAATAATCTCACACTCCAAATTAACAAACCAGCGAGTCATACATCTTTATCAATATTTATAAGAATTATCAATTCAAGAAAAATATCCATTATCACGAACTCAAAGAAACATCATACTTACGTCATTTCCAAAGTTATAACAAGTTTTCACATGACAATGACTAATCCTACAATGATCTTCGTGTCCTTTGGCTCCAAGAATAGTCTAATCCTCTCAAGTATTTCTATTTGATTGAAAATGAGTTAAAACGCATTTGGATTCATTGTATTTTCACTGTATTTAGCGATGCACGACTATACACAATTGTGTATGCTGTTACACAATAATGGTAGTTTTCAAAATCAATGTGAAATTGATCCTTGTCTAATATTCAAATGCATTGATTATGCTCATGCATGTAAGTCTCTAAACTTAGCCAAATTTCACGTATCACATAGGAAAAAACCATTTTATCCTTGCCATTACATATATGGGCGTGTGGCCTACCTATACGGTCATGTAACCCTAAAACCACATAGATACATTAAAAAAACATAAACAAAAAGGCAAAAAAACCAAAGTACCTTTTGACATACCTGTGGGTGTTACATTTCTCCCTTTTAAAAGAATTTCATTCCTTAAATTCATTCGAACAATTATAGGAACCTTTGCCTCAAGTCTTACTCCATTTCCTATGTGACCTTTTTTACTCGATAGTTCCTCCAAAGAACTTTAACCAATGGAATCTGCTTGTTTCTAAACTACTTAACCTGTCTATCAAAAACCTAAACTAGATGCTCCTTATAAGCCAAATTATCCTCAAGCTCCATATCTTCTACTCTTAACACATGGGTCAGGTTACTGATGTACTTACAATAACAATGACACATGGAACACATTATGAATACGATATAAGCTCGTTGGTAATGCAAGTTCGTAGGCAACCTTGCCTACACGTTATAGAATCTTAAAGGGTTCTACAAACCTCAAAGCCAATTAATCTTTTCATCTAAACCTTATCGCGTAATGGTATAGGGCAATTTTCACAAAGACCATACCACCTAAATCAAACTCCAAGTCTCGTCTTCTTTGATCTATATAACTCTTTTGACGATCCTGGGCCTGTCTATTATTTCCTTAATCAGTCTCACATCTTTAATCATTTTCTGGGTGATCTTTAGCCCAAAAGCTTATGCCAAAGCATCTTTCTCACTTATGTCATCCTAATAAAGAGTTGATAGGCATTTTCTCCAATAAAGTGCCATATACGGAGCCATCTAGGTGGTCGTCTGACAATTATTATTATACATAAACTTCATTAATGGCAACACATCAATCTAACTCACTCTTTGATCCATATAACATGTCTTCAACATATCTTTGATCACCTGATTCACCTTCTCAGTTTGCCAATCAGTCTAAGGATGATAAGCGGTGTTGAATAATAGTCTTCCATTGATAAATTTCTATAATTCTACCAAAAAGTGGAAACAAATCTTGTGTCTTTATTCAAAATGATCATTTTAGGCACACCATGGAGTCTCACAATTTCCTTGACATTAATATAACTGAACTTATTAGTGTTGGTACTATCCTTAATCATGATAAAACGAGTCAACTTGGTAAAACAACCCACAATGACCTATATTTGGCAAACCAACCATAAAGTCCATATAAATGTGCTCCCATTTTCACTCAAGAATGCCCAAAGGCTACAATAATCCAGATGGTTTCTGATGCTTAACCTTAAGTTGTTGACACACCAAACACTTAGCAACAAAATCAGTAACATCTTTTTTTGTGCTAGACCACTAAAATAACTTTTTCATGCCTTGATACATCTTTTCACTCCGAAGGTGAGTAGTGTAAAGGAAACTATAAGCCTCTGTAAGGATCCTACACCTCGCATTATCATCATAAGAAACATAAACTCGATCTCAAAACCTCAAAACATCTTTAACCATACTAAACTCTCCCTCAATACCCTCAATAACTTTTTACCTCATCTATACATTCCACTCATTAGTTAACTATGCTGCACATATCTCTTCTAGAAAAGTTGATTGAATCCTTAATTCAACCATCAGTTTAAAAACTAATTCTATTTGTTCCCTCATAAAATCCTATTGTAACTTCTTGTAAACAATAATCTAAGAGAATGCCACTTTTCTACTTAATATATCTGCCATAACATCGGCCTTACTTGAGTGTTACCTAATATCAAAGTCAAAATCTTTTACTAGCTCCAACCACCTCCTCTATTTCATGTTCATCCTTTTTTAGGTGAAAAAATATTTCAAGCTTTTATAATTTGTGTACACATTACATTTCACCCCATACAAATAATGCCATCAAATATTTAGATCAATCACCACTGTAGTTAACTCCAAGTCATGGTAAGGTACTAAGTCTCATACTTTTTAAGTTGTTGTGACGCATATGTAATCACCTCTATCTCTCTACATCAATACAACTTTCAAACCATGGTGAGAAATATCTGTGTACAAGTCATATTCCTTACCCTAAATTAGCAATGCTAAAACCAGTACAAAAGTTAATCTCTCATTCTACTCCTCTCACAAGCATCATATCATCAGAATGAAACATTGTTTTTGGTTAACTCAATTAATGGTAGGGCTAACTTAGCAAAATCCTCTAAAAATCATCTGTAGTACTCTTCCAATCTTAGGAAGCTTTAAAACTCATTAACTGTCTTAGGTCTTTGCTAATCCAAAACAACCTTATCTTACTTGGGTTCACCAAGATACCATTAATAGACTTAACATGTCCCATAAATACCACCCAATCCAATGAAAACTCACTCTTGGAGAACTTAGCATATAACTACGTATCACGTAGTCTCTACAACACAAACCTTAGGTGTTATTCATGTTCCTCTCAAGTCTTAGAATACACCAAACTATTATTGATGAACATCATAATGAATTTGTCTAGGCAATCCTAGAGTGCACTATTTATCAAATCCATGAAGACTACTAAAGCATTAGTTAACTTAAAAGGCATCACCATAAACTCTAATACCTATATCTAGTCCTAAATGCATTCATCAGAATGTCTTTCTTGGTTACCTAGACTTGATGATACTTAGATCTCAAGTCGATTTTTAAGGATACTAAAACACCTTTCAACTAGTTAAATAAGTAATCAATCCTTGGCACTAGGTACTTGTTTTTTATAGTCACCTTGTTTAATTCTTTTGTAATCAATGGACATGCACATTAACCCATCCTTCTTTTTCACAAAAAGGATCGATGCAACCTAAGGTGAGTGACTTGATCTAATAAATCTATTGTCTAGAGCTCTTATAATTACCTCTTTAATTCTTATACAGTACCTTGGAAATGGGCATTGTCTTATAAGCCAACTCGATACTGAACTCCATCTCCCTTTCTAGTACAACCTTAATAAATCATCAGGGAACACATTTTAAAACTCACACACAACTGAGGTGGATTGTAAACTTGAAATTGAGCCATCAACTTTGCTCACAATATACGTCAAATAACTTGTATAACCTTTAGTATTTTTCTGGTTTTAATATTGCTAATCATCATACTCAATATTCTTCACCAGAAGTGAAATTCTCACTATCATCTAGATGAAAGTGAACTTTCTTTTTTTTGTAATCAATCTCAACTTCATACTAACTTAGATCCATACCCAGAATCACGTCAAAGTTGGGCATGTAAAATATAATCAAATCAACGACCATCTTTCAACCTCTCAAAGCTATTGTCTCACCTAACAATATTTGATTACTCATAACATTATCCCTATCAGGCATTTCAATACATATATGGTTAACAAGTATTGACTCCAATTTTAATCTCTCAACCATACCATAGGAAATGAAACTATGAGTGACACTAGAATCAATCAACACATATAATGGACATGAATGAAAAAAGTAATTGACCTATCACAGAAGATAGGTTGGTCTTATCCCATGTTTAAGTGGTTGTAAAAACCTAAGCTTGTCCTCCCCCAACAATTTACTCAGTTTAGGCTAGTGCTACAACGGTATACTTATGGGTAAAGTGACCTGGATGTTTTTATGTATGACACAATCTTTGCCTTACATAATCACTTGTGTGTTTGTGCCCACACTTGTGACAAAAAGGATAGTCATCACAACTTAACTAGTCCTCTCATTGTGATCATTCATCTTACCTTAACCTCTTACCCTTTTTATTCCTTTCAGACACTGTTGGTTAAAAGTTCCTCTTGCCTCTAGAATCTCGACTACCACTCTTATGGTTGCCATCCAATACTGCCTACTCATACCTTAGGATTGGGACTACTGATTTAGGCTACTTTATCACACCTTTTTCCTGGGTTATCCTCAATATCATGGCCTCTGATTTCTAGGCTCTACCTAATACCTTTATATAGGGTTTGCAAAGGTTGTTTGCAGTTAGCTCATCCTTAGCAATCTTTAATCTCAACCTATTGATAAAGATCTCTATTTTACTTTTATCATTATTAGTTACACTATAGGCAAACCAAGCAAGTGTATTGAGTCTGGTAGATAACTTTTTAACCGTTATGTGCTTCTGCCTCAAATTAAAGTACTCTTGTCCCTAAATATACAAGATATCAACTGTCAAATACTCTTTATCAAAAGCCTATCTAAGCTCTGCCCATGTCATCTCATTGATCAAACCGGTATCCCTCAATGCCCACCACCAGCTCTTAGCATTATTATTCAATAGGTAACTAGCATATCAAACCCTCTCATGGTTGATCATTTAAAAAGTCCTATAGCCTTCTCTATAACCTCAAGTCGACCTAAACTAATCTAGTACCTATACCACCATAAAACTTTAGAGGTTGATGTCTGCTAACCAAACTATATATAGGATAGAGTTATCTTCTACTCCCATTAATAATAATGATCCTCTGAACCTTCTCACCTATTTGATTTATTGGGTGGTAAATCCGTAATCTATGGGTGCTTTACAATAAGAGTGATCTCAACAAAATTTCCTATACTCTCAGATGCCTCATGATTCTCCTAGAGGATACAATGAATAACTTGCCTATCACAAAAGTGTTAATATATGGCACTGCAATTACACTGAAGGCCTATCCTTATGCCTCACTTTAATTGCCCTCTATGGTAGGGACGTTTTGTTCATTACCCATAAGCCTTCTTGATTTTTTCATCTTGAAACCACACATGTGCTTAGACATATATACCATAGCTCAAATATAGGTTAAGTAATACTTACAATGGTTGGTGTGCGAGAGCGATTAGCATTATATAAAGGGTTATCCAAATACTTATGCATATACAAACACTAAACACTTTTAGGTTTCCAAAATCATGCTCTAATACCAAAAATGTAACACGCCCTTCTAGATATATACTCGTACCTAGAATATATACTCGAAGAGACATGTTAACTTAAAACATTAACAACAGTAAAATAAATGCATTATATTTAATTAAAATCCTAAAATCACCAAAAGTGTAATTATTGAACAAAACATCATCATAAATATCATTTAATCCAATGTTTGAAGGAAAACCTAATGTAAAAAAGAAATTAAACAATATATCCCATGTAAATATAATAAAAAACAAGGTCTACATAAGCAAATGTCCAAAATGCCCTCGTTTTATTCAATGTCTTGAGCTAAGCTGTTGGCTTTGTTGCTGCCTCACTGCTTTACAATCTTACTTGCAAAATCACAAAGGAACACACTGAGTGAAATAACTCATTAAGTAGGTAGGAACACAACAACATAATACATTCCCACCTAAAAGACTTATTCTCACCCAAGGTTTAGCCTATTCCCAAATACACACCTGTGGGGTTTCAAAAGCTCAAACACCTACCTATGGGCTATTAAACCTAATCAAAACTATTAGTTATATGGGGCAAAATTGTCATTTTACCATTAAATCTTAAAACCTTAAAAACTTATATCATTTTCCCGTTGGTTTGGAAAACTAACAAACTTTTCCCTAAGATTAAGTTTTGAAAATTTTACTTTTTTCCTAAGGTTTTTTCCTCTTTCTTTAATGATTGAAAGCCTTTCCCGCTATCGATCGACCTTCCTACCATCTTCTCCTACCACCGTAGCAGTTTCTTTATATGAAGATGATTTATCTTTATTCTATTAACAAATCAATATTAGACGAATCTTCTAATGTCAATTTGTTGGCTAGATGAAGACGAATTGCCTTTGTTTTATCAAAGAGATGAAGATGACTCTTCATTAAATGAAGATGATTTATCGTTGTTTGATAAAACTATTATAGTAGGAAGTTGGATGGTAGAAAGGCCGATCAATAGTAGGAATGGCTTTCAATCATCGAAGAAGAAAGGAAAAACCTTATAAGGAATAGTGAATTTTTCAAATTTTAATCTTAGAGAAAATTACTATTTTTTCAAACTTTTGGGGGGGGGGGGGGGAATGATATAAGTTTTTAGGATTTAAAGGTAAAATAATGATTTTACCCTTTATAACTAACAGTTTTATTTAAGTTTAATAGCCCATGGGTAGGTGCTTGAGTTTTTAAAACCTCACGAGTGTGTATTTAAGAATGGGTTAAACCTTAGGTGGGAATAAGTCTTTTGGCCATGATTTTAAGGTGTTTCGTATCCAATCATGTTGTAGTATTTCAAATATTTCTCTAACATTCCAAGTGCCCATTCGAGTATCTTGGCACCTTGTGCCCATTCTCTGATAACAACGTCATCCCTAATAACTCATATTCTTGATGTCATCTATAAGGTATACCTTATATGCATATCGATTAGGCTTTAGGCTTAGGTCATATAGATGGTTACATAGACTACCTTGATGTTTCATAACTAACTCACACACAACTCATAGAATGATCATATCACATATAGCTTGGTGATAAATCATACTACATACAGTTTGGTTATAAGTCACACTATACATAGCTCAATGACAAGTCACTATACACATAGCTTAGTAATGAGTCTATGTTACAGTAAGCTTGGTAGAGTAACCACACCATATAAAGCTTAGTAGTAGGAATAAGATAACACATCGTTTCAGTTTTTGACTCAAAATCACTCTGATCTGAATTCGTGTCATCTTCCATATAATTGGGTATGCATATATTAATTTCCATCACATACAACCTTCATTAGGGCTTTATTCTTTATCCATCTCTTTTTCATCTCTCTTAAGGGTAAAATAGTGATTCCTATTGTTATAAATAAACATTGCTAATAGTTTAAATCTTCCTTTTAATTTTCTCCAATTATAAACAGGCATGTGTTCTTGATACATAGGGTATACTATTGGAATTACAAGACATGCAGACTACACACATGGGCATGCAACCTGGGTAGGATACACAATCGTGTATCTTATACCACAAGGGTGTGTATCTATTTCTAAATTAAAACACTCATGGCTTAACCTAACACGAGAATTAATTTCCCCAATTTTACACAGCTACCCCATATACATAGGTGTGTAAGGTGAATTTTAAAAAATTCTAACTTCACCCGAATTGCAAGTTTTGACTAACAAAATAACATGGGTGCAACTAAATTCATGTCTTCCTACTATCATATTTGTCCTAAGGCAAAACTACACAACCAAGAAAACCAAATCACTTCTGATATTTAAGCATCAATTTAGTTCTTCCACTTTCTAGTACAACAATATATAAATATTCCACTACACAATCATAATAGTCCATAAACAAAAATGAATATAAAGAATTCATTAACCATCATTAGATCATATTAACATGCCACTAACTACTCAATTATAGGGATTAATCATCACAAAATAAGCAATTCATCACTCACATGATAGAAGTCCATTCATGTCTATACTTATAATTTCATAATACAATAAACATCTACATTAATCTTATACTCCACATGAAGGAACACAAGAGTCACACATTTCCATCAAAATTTATAAGAATTATTAATTCAAGGATATTATCCATAGTCACTGACCCAAAGAAATGTCGTACTTACCCCTCTTCTAATGTTCTAGCAAGTCTTCACGTGGCAACAACTAATCTTGCAATGATCTTTGTGTCTTTTGGCTTCAAAAACACTTTAATCCTTTCAAATTCTCTTTGTTTGGCTGAAATGAAGCAAGAGTAATCAACCAAAATATGTTTGGGTTTATTTTATTTTCACTACAATTAGTAATACACGACTATGTATCTCAACATACAAGGATGTGTATGTTGTTACACAATAATGATTGTTTCTAAAATCATCATGAAACTGATCCTTATCCAATATTTGAATGCGTTGATTATACATAGTGCAAATCTCCCAAACTTAGCCAAATTTCATGCATTACATGGGAAAATACCATTTTGCCTTTGCTATTGCATACATAGGTATGTGGCATACCCACATGGTTGTGCAACCCCAAAATCACATAAATATATTAAATAAACATAATCAAGAAGGTAAAAGACCAAAGTACCACTAGATATACTTATGAGTGTGATAATTCATCAAAATTCCAAAACACCATCATAAAGGACATTTTACAAGGATTCCCTTTCAACGTTATACTTTACATAATATTTAATGTCAAACTTTTCTTCTTTCATAGTAGACATATCATTTGCCTTACGATCTTGCGTGTTGAGCCTTTTAAGCATATGCTTATTTTTTAGATTGATAATTCATAAAGGCTTCTAAACAATTGTAGGATTAAAAATCTAACCAAGTACTTGACCTTCCTTACTAAGATACACATAACAATAGTTAGTGATAGCAAATCATTATTTTATAATAGATTTTCTCACCAGGGTTTCTACAATTACGTCAATTGTTTTTGCCTTATCTATTATGAGAATAGCTATCAGTTTTTTAGTGGGAACATCCTCTAAAGTGATCTCAAATTTCATAGGTCTTGGTAAACCTTATTTACTTCCACTGTTAATTTACTCATAACACTTTCATACCTTATGGACATTTTAAGAATTGGATGGATATACTTCACCTTCCTTAAAAATGGAAGAGCATTATTTTCGACAATCTTAAAACAAAGAACTTTTATTATATCAAAACCAATTTCTTTAATACGTTGATTGGGCCAATAAATTCTTTATCTTTTGGAACACCTCAAATGACCAATTATGTAGTAATGAACTAATCCTACATCTAGTCTTTTCTCAACGTGACTATAGATCCTAGCTTAGATAGAGCATTTGTATACTTAAAATGCCTAAACTTGAGTTTTCTTTATGTCCAAAACTTGAAAGAAATATATTGCGTAGGTTTACAAGGAGTTCCATTTAGAATACCCTATGTCATCTTGATTATTTTACCTCATAGATACATAGTTACATTTGCTTTCATCATAACATTAAGGCTATGACTGAGTTTTATAGCTATGCCATTTTAGAGTCCTAGAATTTTGAAAATTTGGCAAAATATTCATTATGCCTATATTGTTAGTCTTAATGTCCACATAATGTCCAATCCTAAATGAGGGTTCCCACTTACATAGCCTTCATTTATTCACCAATTTCAAATCCAAAAATTTTAACCTTATTTGGGCAATAAGACTAGTAATTTTTATTATTGTTCTCTCCTTTATAATTGAGCATCAATTTAACAACCAAACTTACCATTAAGGACTTCTTTATTTTATGCTTCACTTATTCAAGAATATGTAGAAATAAGATTAATAGTAACTTATATCTGATTCTAACCCATACACTAGTCTTGATTTGATTGAAGTCAAATGAGAGCCTTATGGTGCCATTTAAACTCTAATAATTACTAATCACTCTTTAACTTTTTTTTTTACTATCATGTCTTGTTAGAGTCATACCACTCATTAAATCAATATCTCCAATATGGTGAGATGTTTAACTAACCCTAATGATAAACTTTTTAAGACTTATGGTTTAAGGTAAACCGCCAGTGAGGTAATCGAAAATGTATTCTTTATGGCAAACAAACTTAACCTCATAGATTTCTCCCACTCTATAGAGAAATCCCTTTATTCAATTGAATCTTTATCTATGGGCTTGGTGGTTCATTAACTCATTGAGCCAAGTTTATATCCTTAATCAACAATGCAAATTCATTATCAACTCTTTAAGACTAGTCAAGACCTCTATTGTGACATTATTATTATTGTTCACAATAATGGAGTCTATTAAAGATGAGATGCTGCAAGCAATATCATTGACAATAAATGGTTTCAAAACCTTATAAGCTATTATCCACGAGGGTTCTAGGTGCATCATCGTATAATCACCTTTGGTCAGAAAATATGATAAGCAATTGGGTCATTGAGCATAAGTTACAAATAAGGAAAATATATAACTTTTCGAAAGTTTATCACCTTTGGGCTGTTAAACCCCTTAGGTTACTATTCTCTTCCATATTAGTATGAAAAACATATGTCAATTGAAAAATCTCAACCATCTTTGTGTGAATTAAAATTTTTACCACCAATATAATTCTATAACAACCTTATGCAACCATCAATTTTAACACACACAATAACCACCTTTGAGCAGGAAATTGTATATATTAAATTGAAGAATGTCTCTTTCACCGAATATAGAAATATTACAAGCTTCAATGAATGCATCACTTTAATGATTAAACATTCGGACAACTTAAAAGAATTTCTATTGAGACTAAATAATATTGTCAAAATTAAGATTTCATGAGATACAACAATGAATTATCTCTGACAATCTTAATTAAATATTACAACAAATTTGTATTAGACTATAATCAAAATAGTTTTAAAACTGTATAAGTTACACCTTAAAAGGATTTATGGTGCATCATCATTAAATTACTTTTGGCTAGAAAAATTGACATATTATTAGAATCCCAAAGGTTGTATGCCCATATGAGGACATTCAAATCATATGGTTTTCGAAAGAAATATCAGCTTTGGGTAGCTCTGATTCGGGCATTAAAGCTTATTTCATTTTACCACGTCATTCATGTTCGTTGATAAACATTATGCTAATTTATTTTCTTCTTCTGTTTGTTATATTTACAGGAACGAAACAACAACTATTGCACAAGTTTTGTAAGTTTGAAAGACTTGCAGAGTTGGATCCTATTGGACTCGAGAAAAGAATGTCGAAACAAGAAGAGGATGAAAATAATATTTTTGACACAGATGGGGTAGAGGAAAATGAAGATTATGAATTAGATTCGAGCGAGGGAGAAAAAAATGTTGATGGTTGGAATAAATATAAGGAGCAAGAACGAGAGACAACATTAGAGATTGAAGTTGCTATACTTGGATTATTGATGGAGGAATTATCAGAGGAACTTGGTGATTCAATAAGTACGTGGCTAACTAATTTAGCTTTTAATTACATCCTAATGTAAATTAGGTGTATGACTTGTATAATTTATCCTGACCTTATGTATATTAAAAAAATATAATTTTCACTTACCTATCTTTTTTTTGAACTCTCTTTTAATTTTCAAAAGAGTAATTATTTCTCATCCAAAGGTTTGGGAAAATTAGAAGTTTTGATCTTTCAAATTTGTAAATTATTATATTATCCTTAATTATTTCACTTTTGAAAATTAATATTTAGCCCTAAAAGCAATAAATGGTGGTTTGCTTGGATCAAATAGTTGGAATCACAGTTGTAAAGGTGATTTCGTAGGATTGCACAAGTCAAAGTGCGATTTTATCAAATTAGAATAAATTGTATTTTATCAATGTGATTTTAGTTGTCATCCAGTGCCATTTAATGGTTGGAATTACAATAAAATATAATTTTGTTCGATTGTACCTCAATTAGTGTGATTCTAATTAGATTATATTTCTTTGGGAATGATTCTCATCATATTGCACATTCCTAGATACAATTGGCACTAGATAATGTGTGATACCAATGGCTAAAGTCACCGGAATCGTGTAAGACAGAAGTGACTTGGGTGCGATTCTAACTGTATTTGATGTTTCTCAGTGCAATTCAGTGTTTCAATATCAACAATTTTTTTTTTTAGTTTTTTAAGAAAAAATTACATATATACTTTTTTAATGTTAATTTTTTAAAATAGGGTCAGGTTTTGGGTAAAAATTTGGGTTTAAAATTTTAAGGGTGGGAACTTTATTTCTCCAAATTTCGGATGAAAAATAGTGATTTAAATAAGCAGACCAACCTAATACATTACATAAATTGACCTCTCGAGTAAGACACAACGTCAAAAGAAAACGAATCTGCACATGCATGTAATGGATAACTTCGATGTTTTAATTGCAATAGAATCACAACATTTATAAAGTTGATTATTAAAGTAAAATCGTATTAATTTGAGAAATAGGCAGTGATGGGACAATCCATCTACCATTATATTATAGGAGAAATGCTAGCCATTCAAGAATAATTAACCTCCTCACTAATGTGTTGTTTTATTCGAATGTTTAGGATTCAAACATGATTACTGAGAGGAAACTTACAAATTATCCATTCATCATTTGTCAATAAGACCACCATATAAATTAGATTAGAACAAAATTTGGCATTACCGTTCACTCCCAAAACGTTCAACTGCACCTGAAAATACAGCTAAACATGCTTTTAATTTGGTGCTTTTTTTAAAGGTTCAAGCTAGGTTCAGTATTATATCTTACTCGATATATCTATCGAACCGAACGAAGACTGGGTAGGTGAAATACATAGACCTAACATATACCGATTTTAATTGGCTGCCTAATCAAATCACACAAGAATTTAGTTTCGATGAACCAGATCGTCATTATTAGAGGTTCAACATTTTGACTAATTTGGCATCATGGCTTGCATATGATATCGTGTAAATCTACTTTATAAATTCATCTTTTATACATTCAGGAATTGTTTGATGATGATGTGTTTTTTTTTTTTCCACCAACTAAAATAACATAATATAGAGTTTTGTATAAAATAAATTATGATAATGATAATTAAAACTGTAGGATGATTCTGTTGCTTATAATATTAATTAAAAGTGAGACTGACACAAATACAACACGAGTGTTTTTAGCATGCAACGACGTATTACTTGGGGCTCTATTTCATGATGATATAATTTATTTATGGGAAAATGTTTCAGCAGAATATTAATTGATAAAACTATGAGCTCTTAATCAATATTAATAGTGTTTACAAAAGGATTATCCTAAAAGGGGAGAAGATATTTAGAAATTCCCGGTGAAGGTATTTGTGTTACTTTTAGGGACTCCTGGTTGATTCCTTTCTCCTTGTGCCCATTTCCTTTTTATGATCATTTATATATAAAAGATAAAGATTTATGGTTACAGTCATATCCGTTACATTTAATTTTAAAATTAAAATCAATTTCCTTAGAGATAGAATAACTCATTGATCCCGATTCGGTAAGAAATCATTATTTTCCTACATGGACACAAGATAATGATATATGGAATGTAATCTAGAAAATTATTGCTTTTGACCAAAAGGTTGCTACTTGCATGCTAATCTAATACGTTTGGTTGTACTTATTGTACCTTGTTGCTTTATCGGTTATTGTTTTGTGAGTTTGTTTATGGAAGAGTTTATTAGTATAAAAATTCCTCCTCTCCCACCCCACTCCCCCCCTCCCCCCCTTAAATGATGAAGTGCAAGTAGGATTTCATAAACTCCTTGTTTTTCTACACAAAATGATAACATGTGAAAAGTTGGGATCATTTCTGATACATTTTGATAGCAATGCTTCAGTTGGTGTAGTTAATTCTCTATACACTTCATTTCGTGTGTGTATCATGTTGCTTCATGTCATCATGAATTCTTATTGGGCATATTTGCTTGTGTAATGGGATTGTCAACACGTTTCTTAGGGCTAACTTGACCGACTAAGATTACCTTTTTGTTTTATCTCAATTTGGCTATAAAAAAGGGCATTACACTTTAGTATATTTTATCCTAGAATTTCTTGAGTTTGTTAAATCTATGTGATTCTTTGCAGCTTACTTGTTATCTTATATACATTGACTACCAGGGAGTGAGTTATCTAATCCTAATATACTTTTTATGGATGGTTTTTTGAATTGCGCTATTAAAGATGTTTTAACACCAAATAGTCTAGCAATTTGTTTAGTTGCTAATCTTTGTTTTATTTTTTGTCTGCAGAAATATATTATCTGTCCATGGTAAAAAAGGAAAATTTGGAGTTTGAACCCTTTTATGCTAGAAATAGTTCTTCAAGCAACCATCTTACATGTTGTTTGAAACAACCAGTTGGAGAAAAGCACCCTCTGTACCATTGTGGATCATGTAAAGTGTCCTATAAAAGCATGCCAAAAAAAGATTATACTGTGATGGTGTTCCTAACATAGGTTTCTAGGAAGTCTTATGTTGGCTACTTATGCCTTGAAAAAGATGTTAGGGTAGTTATTCTAAATTCAATCATTTGATCAATTTATGAGCATTAATTTGTAAATTATATCATGCTTTTATATTAATAAAATGATATTTTTGTCATCACTATCTTACTTTATATAATTAGATGAATGCTCTTAGGATGGTAAAACCATGATGAGGGAATCATGAAAACCCTATGGGCATAAATAATGACAATTCTAGAATCATTCATAGTATTGATATTATTCTAGCCTAGGGCACAGATAATAGCTTAAGATTATCATAATGTTGAACAATCCTATTAAAAGGTAGTGATAGATCTCATATAACATCCCATTTTAGATACATGTCCCTACATAGAATATCACTCAAAAAGACATGTTAACTTCAAACTTTTACATAAAAGTTTGAAAACCAAGTAATGATAGTCATGGTGCATAAAGAAATATCATAAATCCAAAATACATAAATATAGTCCAATAGTGAAAAAGACCAAAATGCCCTTGCCTTTATGCGTTGTCTTGAGTTGAATCGTTGGCTTCCTACTGCCCCATCACTGCTGCCCTATTGCTTCACAATTCTATCTAAAAAACCACAAAAAGAACATATGAGTGAAGCATACTCAGTAAGTTGGTGACCGCGTGACACCTAATAAATATACATGTGCAATATAATTATTCATAACATCATATGTCATTTATTTATTCCTTTTATGGTGACACGAATGTTTTCTACCATATCATATGCCTACTCGAATCAGCTTGGTGCCAACACCCAATCCTCAATGGCGGTGTCATTTTAGATGACTAGTGCCAAGCGATGTTTGTTGATGTCTTGGATGCTTGATCAAAGCATCAGACATCCCAAATGTTAGTCATAAAGTACAGCTAGTGCACATGCTGACTAGACTTCAAGCTATGGATACCATATCTTAGGGAAGTAAGACCTCAGGCCTTTCCCAATGTCACACTTGAATCTCAGATGCTAAGACACCCAATATCGATGTATAATCATAAAAAGGGTACCAAGGTCACACAGACTAGCTTTGATATTTTCATAACCAATTGCACACAACTCACAACTTGGTGGTCTAAAATATATAATACATTGCTTTCTAATTTTTGACTCGAAATTGTTTCGATCGAGGTTCGTGTCATTATCCACATGAGGACTTCAAAATCTTTTTTTGTGTCATCTTCCATATAGTTTTACACATTTCATATTATCACGACTTTGTTTTTCATAATTCTTTTTTATAGGGGCAAAATAATTATTTTTTAATACCATATATGGATATAGGAACTTCATACTATCACTATTACCTTTATACTCACTTGTAGAATTTCCCCAAATGTACATAGGGTTGTATGTGTGTACCCAAATACACATACAAAGGCATGCATTAATCAAACATGAGTATGTAATCTAGGGTGGTATAAATGATTGTGTCAAACATTTATCTGACCATCCCAAACACAATATATAAACCTAAAAATCACTTCTTAACTTCCTTAAGTGTCTATACCATGGCTCCACTTCTCATTACACCTCAACACAGATTTTGAACATCAGTCAAAGTGCTACCATATGCCAAATCATTTCACATTCTCTAACCATGATTACCATGCTATTCCTCATACTCACATTCACCACAACAACAATTCTAATAGATATCACAATTCCTTTAAATTATAGCATCAACAAAAAACTCAATTCATCACACCTATTTTCCATATTAACGAATTATAAAACAACACATTACTAAATCATCAATTGAATATTAACAATAATGATAAACTAATCTCATGATTTAACTCAAAGGTTCAATAGAACCTAACCAAAGAAAATTCACTAATTTAGTCTATCAAATGCATCAATAAGTCAACCATAACAAGAATTACAAAAAGTCCACCATATTAAAAAATCATCTAGAATAATCACATGCATTCCAATAGTATAGCAATTTTGTTACCCATAATTCCACACATATCAATTAATATGCATAATCCAATTCAAATTAATCCATCAATCTAGATAACAAAATCAGTCAATATCTTATAGAGAAAAATTATAACATACATAAGTAAGCTAAGGGCATTTTAGTCTATTTTTTAGCTTTAAATTTGGTAATTCTTAAATTTCTGTGGTACATGCTCATGTATGGAGATGTAATGACCATGAATGGTCAATAGAAAGTCAAACTTTTGGACCAGATTGTGTTTGTAGCAAAATAAGAAGTTTTCTTAGTTATACAACTAGGCATAGACGGTGTATTGAGCCTTGAAGATAAAATAAAACGCATCAACCCTAATTTTATCACATTCTTTTGCTTCCCAATTGCTTAAAAAGTGAGAGAATGTGTGAGAAGAGTCTGTGGCCACCTGAGGAATCATCGCCGATCACCTGAATTACTGTAACTGTGCAAGGGAGGCTTTGTTGCTAGATTCTAAGTAAATGGAACAACTCCCCTTGCTTGATTATGAAATCCTTGAAGTTTATCTATTATGCATATGATTCAGAGTTAATTAAGCATGAATGTAATAAGTTATATGATGTATGTGATTATGAAATCGATTATGAGGAACCATGTCAATGCTTAGTTTCTTGAGTACATGAATATTTTGAATGTTGGTTTGATAGATCAATAAGGTCATAGATGTTATGTGTACATTGATTGTATGGCATGACTTTTAGTAAATAAACTACCTAGGGGACTTAGAGATTTTTTACATCAGCTTGTATATGTGTTTGAGAGATTTTTTATGCAATTAGAGCAATGTAGAAACCTTAGGGTGCAATCTCTAAATCGTCGCACACGACCGTGTATGGTCCCATACACACTTATGTGTCATTCCAAAAATTTTGAAAGTTCAAAGATCTAGCACTCATACTGAGGGGAGAAATGCACAGTCATGTGGTATAAGACACATGCCCATGTATGGCTTTCCAAAAGTGGACGACATGTGCTAGAGGACACGTGGCTTGTACACGTGGATCCAAGTACATAGGAGTATGTCCAAGTCAACTCCCCGCGTGCATCTACTTTATACACGACTGTGTGCTAAGTGTCACATATTCTTGTATATGGTTTATGAGGCACATGACATGGGTTGAGAAGCACATAATAGTGTACCCTTGACAAAGACAAAAGATGATTATATCCTTAGGCTACATGCATAAGAAATAAGAGTTATGTGAGAAGAATAATAAGCTAATAAAAGATAAATAATTCAATAAAGACATAGATAAGGTGCCTGACTGTTTGGACGATGACACAAATTCAAATTGAGTCAAAAGTTAGCAACCTTAATACTAGTGTCACACAACTTGATATTTACCAATTATGTGCATAAATGATGATATTTGTGAGAGCAATAGGGTTGGATACCTATGAGATGCATCATGTACTTGGCATCCAGGCATATAGCCACTTAGTTCAATTCAAGTGTGCATGGTAAGGATGTGGTTTTTAGATATTTCTCATAGGATCAGAAGGATGCATTACATAAGTACCTAAGGTAAGGGCCATCTTTGGATAGTTAGTCAATAGTGCCAATAAACTTATGTGGTAAGGGAAAAAGTTGCTATTAGAGATTTTCCCATGTGATCAAGGTGTCCCATTTAGATAGCCTAATAGGTCGTTTGACATATGTGTAAGGCACTACAATAGCTTTTGCCAGGTATTAGATATGTCGATTCCAGTTTGGATCTCATAGTTTTCATGGATGATCCATGTCATGGTACCAAGGTGCCATAATGTGATAATAGTGAGCTTACAAATGGAATGCGAATTTTATCATCAAATAATTTATTAGTCATAAGTGCCAAAAGGTTTTCACTTAGTGAGTTTTACTCATGTGTTTTCTTTGTATGTTTTACAAGTAGAGGTGAATAGTGAGACAAGCAAGATCCAGCGATCTAGCTAACAACTACATGAAGCAAGGGTTTGTTATTATTCAGTTTATTAGACACATAGTTTTCATTACTGTTATTGTTATTGTTTTATTGTTGTTATTATTGCCAGTATTTTTCAAACATTTGAGGTTTTTATGAATATTGATTAATTAAGTATTTTAATTGCATCACATTTTTTCACATTCTATGATTGTGATCATGTAATGAAGTTTTCAAATAGTCAAGTTGTGCACGTTTCTTTTGTTAAATTCCCATCAGGATAGTGCATTAATTATAGAAAGGTGAATAAGACAGTAGTAAAGAATAAATACCCACTCTCGAGAATTGATGATTTGTTTAATCAGCTCAGTAGTGTTTTAGCATTCTCAAAGATAGATCTAAGGTTAGGGTATCACAAAGTTAAAGTAGTAGAGCAAGATATACCTAAGACTAATTTTAGAATCTGAAATGGGCATTATGAATATGTGGTCATGCCTTTTAGAATGACTAATGCCTCGACAGTATTTATAGACCTTATGAATAGGGTGTTTCATGATTGTTTAGATAAGTTCTTGGTGTTGTTCATTGAGGACATTTTGGTCTATTCTAGAACTCAAAAGAAGTATAGGCAACACTTGAGATTTATGCTCTAGAGGCTAAAAAAGAGCCAATTTTATCTATATCAAGGCACTAAGGTGTAGTAGTATGACAGTAATTAGCTTACAAATAGAATGCGAATTTTATCATTAAATAATTTATTAGCCATGGGTACCAAAAGGTCTCTACTTACAGAGTTTTACTTCTGTGTTTCCTTTGTATGTTTCGCAAGTAGAGGTGAGTAGTGGGGTAAGTGGGGATCCAACGGTCCAGCTACCAGCTGCACGAGGCAAGAGGTTATTATTATTTGTTTATCAAACAAATAGTTTTTTTTACTATTATTATTATTGTTTTATTATTATCATTATTGCTAACTAGTGTGGATTTTTGTGACACCCCTCCCATGATACATACTTCTGATAGGAATATAACTAAAGAGATATGCACAACTGGACTATTTGAAAACTTCTTTACATGATCATAATTATAGAACGTGCAAAAAGATGATACAATAAAAACACTTTACTAATCAATATTCATAAAGACCATAAATGTTTGAAAATAGCATAAAAATTAATTATCACGTGGCTTAAATGACCTCGTTGACGATTCTTCACATTCTTAAGCTTCAAAGAACTTTATTTTTCTTTCAACTCTCAGTAGAATTCTAAAAATGTGTATAACAATCAACCAAACATATTTTACGATTCTTTTTATTTTTCAGTATAAATAGCAATACACGGGGCTGCTACCTAATAATGGCAGTTTTTGAAATCATTATGAAATGAATCCTTATCCAATATTTGAAAGCATTGACCATATATGAGCGTGTATACTAATATACATAAGTGTGTTTGTCACCCATACTTAGCCAATTTGCATATGTCATATGGGAAAAGGTTATTTTGTCATTGCTAACATATACACGAATGTGTGGCCTTCCCATATGGTCGCATAACCCTATAATCACATATAATATTATTCAAGCATAGTTAATCAAGCATAGAAGACAAAAGATGAAAATAACCTTGGACATACTTATGAGTATTACATTTCTTCCCTTTTAAAAGAATTTTTTCTCAAAAAATTCATTCAATCAACTATGGAAACACCAGTCCTAGACAACTTCGCTGGAGGTAACTCTAACAAAAACCTTATCACCTATATCAAGCTTCAACTTCTGTCTCATATCATACTTCACCTCTCAGATGGTCTCTTTGACCTGATGGTTCCTCCAAAAAACATTTACTAGTAGAATTTGCTTGTTCTTGAGCTATTTAAGTCGTCTATCTAATATCTGAATCGGATGCTCCTTATAAACCAAATTAGCCTTAAGCTTTATATTGTTAACTCCCGACACATGAGTTGGGTCACTAATGTGCTTACAAAGTAATGACACACTCGCTGGCAACACCAGTCCGTAGACAACCTTGCTTATACACTCCAAAATCTCAAAAGGTGTTCAAAACCTTGGAGCCAATTTTCTTTTCCATCAAAAACTTATCACATCATGGTAAGAGGTAACTCTAACAAAAACCTTATCACCTACATCAAGTTCCAAGTCTTGCCATCTCTGATCTACATAACTATTTTCGTGATCCTAAGCTTATCTCAACCTCGATCATTTTATAAGTTATCTTCTAGGCTTTTCTCAAGGTCATCTCTAACCCTAAAGCTTATGCCAAAGTATCTCTCTCACCTATCTCATCTTAATAAAGTGGTAATCTTCACTTTCTCTTATAAAGTACCTCATATGAAACCATATGGATGGTCGATTAATAATTATTATTATAAGCAAATTCCATTTGTTGTAACACTTTGATCCAGTTGGCTCCTTAATCCAAACAACATGCCATTAACATGTCCTCAATCACTTAGTTCACCCTTTTATTTTACCTGTCGATCTAAGGATAATAGGTTGTATTAAATGCTAATCTTGTACCTATAGAGCTCTACATGCTTTGTCAAAATGTTGAAATGAATTTTGTATCTCTATGTAACATAATCATCTTAGGTACATCATAAAGCCTTGGTTAGTCTAATACAATTGATCGATGTTGGTGTTGTCTTTAACTGAAATAAAATATGCTGACTTAGTCAGTCTATCCATAATCACCCATAAGGCGTTAAATCCATTTATGACCTTTAATAATCACACTATGAAATCCATAGAGATGTGCTTGAATTTTCACTTAGTGAAACTCAAAGCCTATAACAACCCTAACAATCTCTTATATTCAGCCTTAACCTATTGACTTACCAAACACTTGGTTACAAACTCTATCATAAATAGACTTTCTCAAGTCTTAATACATTTTTACACTTTGAGGGTGAGCAATGTAACAGGAACTATAAGCCTCTATAAGGATATTATTCCTCAAACCATTAATATTGGGAACATAAACTCAACCTCTGAATTATAAAACATCATCAGTAATAATGAAATTTGGCTTAACACCCTTAATAAGCGACATGGATCTCATCTAATAAGGTTGATGAAATCCTTAACCTAACCTTCAACCTAGTGACCAACTTAATTTGGTCTTTTATAAACTCTTGTTGTAATTCTCAGTGAGCAATAATTTGAGACACTATTACCTTTCTGCGCAAGGCATCAACTATTACATTAGCTTTCCCCAAGTGATACCTGATATCATAATCATAATCCTTCATTAGTTTCAGCCATTGCTTCTATCTCATATTCAATTTCTTCTAAGTGAAAAAGTACTTCAAACTCTTGTGATTTATGTAAATATTGCACTTTACTCCTTACAAATAATACCTCCAGATTTTTAATGTATACACAATTGTGACCAATTTTAAATCATAGGTGGAACATCGAATCTTATAATCCTTGAGCTTTTGGGAAACGTCAACAATCATTTCCCTCTCTATATCAATAAAACACCCAAACCTTAGTAAAAAGTATTTGTATACAAGTCATAATGCTCACCCTCAATTGGTAATGCTAAAACTAGTGTAAAAGTCAATCTATCCTTTAACTCTTGGAAACTTCTCTCATTTGCATTAGACCATCTGAAAAGAACATTATTCTAAGTCAACTCAATCTTACTTGAGTCTATTGAGATCCCATTAGCTGATACGATATCCCTAAAAATATCACACGATCCAACTAAAACTCACATTTAGAAAATTTGACATATAATTGTCTATCTTTTAATCTTTATAATTCAAACCTCAAGTGCTACTCATATTCCTCCCAAGTCTTGGAGTATACTAAATTTTTGTTAATAAACACCACTAAGAACTTATCAAAGCAATCTTGGAATACCTTGTTCATCAAGTCTATAAAGACTGTTAAAACATTTGTTAACCTAAATGGCATCATTACAAACTCTATATAATCAATGCCTATACACATTAGCCTATCTTTATTTTTTACTAATAGGATTGATATGCCTTAAGATGAAAGATTGGTCTAATAAAACCATTACCTTGAAGCTCTTATAATTGGTTCTTCAATTCCTATAGTTCAACTATCTAGAGAGCTAAGTTGATGTTAAATTCAACCTCTCTCTCAGATGCCAACTCTGGCAAATTATTTGGAAATATTTCCTAAAATTGGCATATAATAGGAGTATTTTGCAAGCTTGGGATTGACTTATCAACCTTATTCATAATATGTGCCAAACATCCTATACATCTTTTACTCAGCATCTTTCTTGCTTTCACACAGCCAATCATCATACTTAGTATGCAACCCTTACTAAAAGTGAACTCCTCACTGTTATCCAGTTGGAACTGAACTTTCTTCTTCTTGTTGTTAATCTTCACTCCCTAGCAACTCAGGAAATTCATTCCCAGAATAATGTCAAAATTTGGCATAACAAACATCATTAAATCCATGACCATCTCTTGGCCTCTTAAGAATATTGTCTCACCCAGTTACTCAGTATTTTATCACCATTAGGCATCTTAATACTAATCTCTATCATAAGGGTAGGTTCTAACCCTAGCTTCTTAATAATCCTTTAGGCAATGAAACTATAAGTAGCATTAGAATCAATCAGAATATATAATGGGCAAGAATAGAAAGAAAACTGACTTATCATAATAGATGGGCTAGCCTCAACCTGAGTCTAGGTCTTTACAAAGACCCTCACTTATCCTCCCTCTATAACCTTCTCAACAGAGGCAAGTGTTATTGTCGTGTACTCATGAGCAAAATGTCTTGGTTGCTTGTGTCTGAAATAAACCCTCTATCAAGTAACACATTTATTGGTACATCTATGGCCAAACTTATGATAGATAAGAAGGTCATCATACCTTGGTTGTTTATCTCTTTAAAGTCATTCCTCACATCTTAGCCTCTTACTCTTCTAGCCTTTTTGGAACCTTAAGACTAGAATCTCTTCTTGCCCTTGTTCCTCTTAGAAATGTCTTATCACATCTTTAAATGAGACATGCACTCAGAGAGACGTGCTAGCTTAAAATTCATATATAAAAGTTTATAGCAATGACTTGTATAATAAATTAACATTCCATAATCCCAAAAATGCATTTATTAATTCTTAAGATAGAGTACAAAAATTTGAAAACTAGGTAATAATAGTCATGGTGCATAAAGAAATATAAATCCAAAATACATAAATATAACCTAATAATAAAGAAGACTAAATTGTCTTTGCCCTTATGCAGTACCTCAAGCTGAACTATTAAATCTCTTATAATCACCTCGCTGCTCCATAATTCTACCTACAAAACCATAAAAAAGAACATGTGAGTGAAACACACTCAGAAAGTTGGTGGCCACACAACATTTAACAAATATACATGTATATCTTTACTATTCTTAATATCATGTGTTCTTTATTTATTCCTCTTGTGGTAACATAGATGTTTTTCAAGCATTCCAGAAGCCTATCTTAATCAGCTTGGTGCCTAATGCCTAATCCTCATTAGTGCTGTTATCCCAAATGACTAGTGTCAAATAATGGATATTGGTGTCCCAAATGCTTGATGAAAACATGACACATCTCATATGTCAATCATAAAGTAAACCAAGTGCACATATCGATCGGGTTTTTGGCTACAAATACCATATCTTTATAAAAGTAAGACCCTACACTTCTCCAAATGTCGTACATGAATCTTGATGCTAAAATGCCCAATATCGGTATATAACATAAAAAGGTATAAAGGTCATACAGACTAGCCCTGATATTTTCACAACTATACTATATACAACTCATTAGTTTAAAATATATAATACATTTTTTTGAGTTTTTGCTTGAAATCACTCTGATCATGGTCCATACAATTGTGCATATAGTCGAGCACTCCTAAACCTCTTTTCATGTTATCTTTCATATAGTCTGACACATTTCATATTATCATAACTTATTTCTTCATAATTCTCCCTTATAAGGGTAAAATAATCCTTTTCATACCATATACGGACATAGAAACTTCATACTATCACAATTACCTTCATACTTTTTTATTTTCAAATTTTCCCCAAATATAGATGAAGGTGTATTCTACATGTATGAGGGCGTATGTGTCTTCCCAAATACACATACATAGGTATGTGTTAATCAAACACAGGTGTGTAATCCAAGGTGGCATACACAACTGTGTGTCCTATACTATATGGGTTTGTATTCATTCTTAAATTAACACTTTTGTGGCTTAATTCTAACATGAGAAGAATTCCCCCCAAACATACAAAGTTGTGTGTGCATACATATGCGGGTATGCAATATCTTTTTTTCCATAATTCATAATAATGATTTCTTGCTTTATCTAGCCATCCCAATCACAACATAAAAACCTAAAAATCACTTCTTAACCTTTACAAGTGTTTATACCGTGACTCTACTTCTCAGTACACCTTAACACAGATTTTGAACATCAATCAAAGTGTTACAACATGCCAAATCATTTCACTTTCTTTGACCATGATTACAATGCTATTCCTCATACCTCTATTCACCATAGCAATAATTCTAATAGATATCACAGTTCCTTTAAATTGTAACATCAATTCAATACTTAATTTATCATGCCTATTTTCCATATTAACGAATTATGCAACATATTACCAAATAATCAATTGTATATCAAGAGTAATGATCAACTAATCTTACGGTTTAACTTGAAGGATCAATATAACCAAACCAAAGAAAATTCCATAATTCAGTTTGTCAAATGCATTAATAAGTCAGCCATAACAAGAATGACAAAAAGTCCATCATATTCACAAATCATTAAGAATAATCACATTTTTTCCAATAGTATTGCAATTTTGTTACCCATAATTCCATACACGTCAATTAGTACGTTTAATCCAATTTTCACATGTCATATGGGAAAATACTATTTTCCCCTTGCGTACACATACATGACACGTGGCCTTTCTACATAACCATGTAACCCCATAATCACATATAATATTATTTAAGCATATTTAAGGCTATTTTGGTCTTTTGGATTTGTGTAACACTTTTCTCTAGATATATTGCCCTATTTGAAATATGACCAAAAGAGACTTGCACAACTAGACTATTTAATTCAAAACCATATAATGCATGATCATAAATATTCAAGCATGCAAAAAGGTGAAATCTGAATAAATAGCTCAATTGTATAAAATAGTTAAGACGTTATTACAATCAATATGTCTAAAAAATAACTAAAAATTAGTAATGTGCATAACCGAAACATAAATACAAAAAGCGATCTAAAAATCTAAAAATGATGTTTTTGTCCTTTGCTCTCATGCAACTACTCGTTAGACCACTAGCTCCCTGGCATACCCCGCTACTCATATTTACCTATAAAACTACAAAAATGAATGTATAAGTACACTTAGTAAGTCTATGACCTTTCGACACCCTTAATACACATAAATCTAATATAACTAGCGTTTCAATTATGAATCTAGATATGGTCATAACTCGACATTCTTGTGCCCAAACATAAGCCATCCACAAAGTTTACTAAAGCCTAAGCTAAAATCAACATATCTGATGCCCTACTAAAATATAAGATACCTTGCATGTCACTATTTATTGTGCCTTGCACATATGCCATATGACTTTTTGGGCTAACTAACTAGGACACCTTAGTCATGCAGAAAAAAATCTGGTAGTAATCTTTTCCCTTATCATATAAGCTAATTGAAATAGTTGTCTAAACCATCATGGGATGCCCTCTATCATAGGTATATATGTAATACGTCTTGTTGACCACTTGAGGAATAACTAAAAAGCTATGATTTTTTACCATGCACACCTAAATTGAATTAAGTGGCTATACACCTTGGCGTTAAGTGCATGATGTATCATATAGGTATCTAGCCTTTTTGCTTTCATGTATCTTGTCATTTCTATACACATCTAGTGGCTAACTAGATATAAACCACTTTCCTTAACTTTTCTAATTTTTTACTTGGATCTAACATGGTCAAGGTAATGTACCATATTTTACATAGTCGAACACTCTTTCTAACTCTATCTGACTTGCCTTTGTTACTAAAGTCTCTTATTCTTTCTTTTTTTCTTCTTCCTCTCCATTATCACACTTGAACTAAGGGCAAAATAGTCTTTTAAATACCTATACGAGTATATGCCTAAGGTGTAACCTCGTATACCTCTTTTTAAGAACGATATTTGCTTTTAGAAAATCACACACAGGTGTGTGTTTTACACCACTTTATCATGTAAGCCTTGCCTCAAAACGAGTGCATGAACATTGCATAATTTTTTATTTTAAACTAAGGACACATAGATGTGTACAAGGCTATACACAACCATGTGTAACAACCTAGAAGTCATAAAATTTGCTAGTTCTACCTATTTCGGTGAACACCTAGCAACATTAACACATACACATGCCTCAAAATTAATATCTAAGCATCCTAAACTAATTTCAAATACACAAAGAAACATGAAAATAACCAGCACATCAAATTTTGGCTTCCAATATCATCATTTTATCATGTTTAATTTAACTTCACACTTCAAAAGACATAAATGTTTGATCCATGTTTATAAACAGTCACAACAACCTATTCTTCAACTAAAATCACATATTCAACACACCATTTGGGATCACATAATTATCATCATCAAAACATAGTTTTACCCTTTATAACATGTTCACTGGTTTCATAACATCAAGATAACAATGTTTATGCATGATTTTTACACAAAAGGATCATTCAAACTATATTAAAACAAACAAAACTACAACATTTAGTACCATATGATCATAATCTTTTAGAATTCGTTCTTTGAACAACTAAGAGGAGGACCAACTTACTTGACTTCTGAAGATTAATAAGGTTTTCATGGGTTATGGTGTTTTCGATGATTGACAACTTTCTCTAGTGATTAAAAACCTTTCTTCTTTTTCCTCTCTTTCTGGGTGTGTGGCTAAAGGTGCAAAAATAATAATGAAAATTAGGTTAAATGCTATTTTATTTTTACCTCTTAGATGTGACACATGGGCATGTGTTATGTCACACAACTAAAGCAATACCTGATCTTTTCGTGATTATAATCTTATTGAGAAATTCAAACTTACTGATGATACACAACTATGTATACCCTAATACACAGATGTGTATCACTTTGGAAAACACTAATAAACTCATTTAAAAAGTAAGAGAAAATATTAGAATGCCTTTGGGCTTACCTATGGGTGTTATACCTTTGAGAGGGAGTTCCTATAAGTAGATACACATTATGTTTTACTCTAGGAGTACCTTAACTTAAGGTAGAATCATATGATGGCCAAAGAGTTCTCTACTTGACTAAATGCACTACTTTGGTACATTTCAAATGTGATTAATATAGATAAAAAGAAGACATAGATCTTTATCAATAGGCTCTAAGCATACATTGCTAAGAATGTGCTAAGTAGAGATAACCCTTCCATAACCTATATAAAGGTAGTTGTTAGGGTCCAAAGATTAGAGACTCTAAGGATGAGGATGGCTAAAAAGAGCTATACTAGAGCAGCCAAATATATAGTCTTATCCCTAAAATATAAGTATGTAGTGTTAGGTAACAACCACGATAAGGGCAATAAAGACTCTAAAGGTCATAGGAGTTTTCAGTCTAAAACATCTAGAAAGAAGTAAAGAAGTAAAAGGCTAAGACAAGATGAGCGGCCATGAAAAGAGGACCTACCAAGGTATGATGATCCTTCTCTTCCTTGCTACAAGTGTGGTTGTAGACACACTGGCAACTACACAAGGTAGAGATTGTGCTATAAATGCAAATAGCCAGGTTATTTCACCTGAGAGTGTATTGTTATGATACTAGCCCTTATTGAACAGACTATTAGGAGAGGTTAGACTAGAGTATTTACAGCTACTCAAGCACAAGTTGAGGCCAACCTATCTATTGTGATAGGCTAGTTGACTTTCTATTTTTGTTATTTATATGTGCTAATAGATTCTAGTGCCACTCACAATTTTATTCCACGTGGTATTATCGAAAAGTTAGGATTAGAGCCTACATCAATTAATAGTATATGCATTGAATTACCTAATGGGAATAAAATTACTAGCGATAAGATGTTATTGGATTAGATAATAACTTTGAGGGATAAAGATATAACAATAAACCTAGTCGTGTTTGACATGCCAATTTTGATGTAATTTTTTATATGGATTTCTTGAATCGATATAGAGCCAAAATTGACTATCGAAAGAAGAAAATTAAATTTCACCTAGATGATGGCAAGGAGTTCATATTCAGAGAGGTGCTGAGCTTGATGATCAATAATATTAAAGTAAGACAATTGTTGAATAAAGGTTGTATGGATTATTTGGCATATGTTATGGGTAAGAATGTTTAATTCAGTCTTGAGTTTGTAATCCACTTTTATTGTGTGTGAATTCTAGGATGTGTTTTCTGATGAACTATTAAGGTTGGCACCAAAAAGAAAGGTAGAGTTCAAGATTAAGTTAGCCCTCAGGATCATACCTATCTCTAAAGCTTTATACAAAATGACCTTAATAGAGCTTTAAAAGTTAAAGGAACAGTTATAAGAGCTTCTAGATAGTGGTTTCATCAGGTTAAGTCATTCATTGTGGTATGTATGATCCTTTTTTATGAAAAAAAATGATGATTTGATGCATATGTGCATTTATAACAGGTAACTAATAAGGTAACTATCAAAAATAAGTATTTATTGCCATGAATTGATGATTTGTTTGATCGGTTGAAAGGTGTTTCTGTGTTTTCAAAGATCAATTTGAGATTGGGGTATAATCAAGTATAGTAACTGAGAGAGATATTTTGACGACTGTATTTCAAACCAGATATGGGTATGATAGTTTGTGGTAATACCCTTTGGATTAACCAATGCACCTGTAATCTTCATGGATCTAATGAATAAAATGTTCTAGGATTACCTTAATAGATTCATAGTGGTGTTTATTAATGATATCTTGTTGTACTCCAAGACTCGTGAGGAGCACGAGTAGTATATGAGGTTTATGTTACAAAGATTGCATGAAAAACAACTTTATGTTAAGTTCTCTAAGTATGAGTTCTTGTTGGATCAGGTAGTATTCCTAGGTCACGTGATGTTGGTTGATGGTATCTCAGTAAACTCAAATAAGGCAAAGGCAATACTTGATTGGTAGAGACCTAAGACAGCTAAGGAGATTCAAAGTTTCCTAGGTCTAGCTAGATATTATAAATGGTTTTTGAAGGGCTTTACCAAGTTAGCCAAGCCATCGATAAAATTAACTAGATGTAATGTTCCTTTCAGATGGTCTAATACTTATGAGAGTAGTTTTTAAGAATTGGAACATAGATTGACCTCTGCGCTAGTTTTGGCATTGCCAACTGAAGGTAAGGTGTATGATTTATACATATATGCTTCTCATCAAGGTCTAAAGGTTGTATTGATACAAAAAGGGAAAATGATTGCATATGTTTCTTGAAAGCTCAAGGAACTTACCATAGTTATGCTTGCTCTGAAGATATGGCAATATTATTTATACAACATAAAGTGTAATGTGTACACGGATTACAAAAACTTCAAATATTTTTTCACTTAGAAAGAGCTTAATATAAGGCAACAAAGTTGGTTGGAACTGGTTAAGAACTATGACTGTGATATCATATACCACCCAGGAATGGCTAATGTAGTAGTTAACACCTTGAGTAGAAAAGTTACCTTTTCTTATATCACTATTTGTAGGGAGTTAAAACAAGACTTAGCAAAAGAACATATTAAGTTGGTTACTAGATTGATGGCTAGTCTATGGATTCAATCAACCCTTCTTGAAAAGATTAGAATGCCATAATTGTTAGATTAATAGGGTGTTCAGACGAGGTAGAAGGTTACCAAGGGTGTGGAGACTGAGTTTTCTGTGGTTGATGATTTGTTAAGGTTTTGCGACTAGGTTTATATTCCCAATGACAATGATTTGAGGTGTAAGATCCTTATAGAGGCATATAGTTCTCTTTACAACACCTATCCTAAAAGTATAAAGATGTATCAAGACCTACAAAAGTCATTTTGGTGGTCTGACATGAAAAAAAATGTTACCAATGTTGCTACTAAGTGTTTATTGTGTCTGTAGGTTAAAACTGAATATTAAAGACCATTAGGATTATTATAACCTTTGAGTATTCTTGAGTGGAAATGGGAGCATATTTATATGGATTTTTGCAATATCCTATCTCCATGCCATACCTTTAAGAGTAACTATTGGAGATGATGTGTCACGTATGCAAAAAAAACTTCCCATATATGTATTATAAGAAAATTATGTCATGACATACCTTCATGAACTTTATTAAAACAAAGTAATGGCCTAAATAAGTCAGAAAAATAGCATTATGAAAGGAATAACCCCAAAAATATAATTCAAATAAATAAAAAAGACATATGTTGTAGTGGTTGTGTTGTCAACAAGCTGATTTGTTAGCCTTCCTCCCTACCTTGCTATCACGTCTAACTACAATCAACAACAAACATATGAGTAACAAGACACCTAGTAGGCACATAAATTATTGAGCATTCTTGGAATATCTTTTGGCATCCCAACTATCAGTATCCTGGACGCTTGTCAAATAAATGTTCTAGATGCCTTTTATAATTAACAACTCATTACCTATCTTGTTCTCAAGTAGGACGTCTCATATACCTCTTACACTCTATCAAAGATCAAAATGAACATCTTGATGTCTTTTATACTAGTAAGTAAATCAGTTAGACATCCTAAACGTCTTTTACACTTTATCAGAGATTGGGATGGACATTCTAGACGCTTCTTACACCTATAAGTAAATCATTTGAATGTCTTAGACATATTTTAAAACAAGTATATTATTAGAATAGACATCCTAAACATCTCTTATACCCTTTGCCAACGTATAGAGGGTAAAAAAACCATTATATCTAGGCCCTCGATATGATTTACCTTATCACTTTGGGGACAGTCGTTCTTTCCTTATATGAGGGATGATTATTCCCAGATAAGGAAAGACGATTGTCCTCCTCTAACCCTGATTACATGTGTTCTTTTACAAACTCCCTATGTATTTACTAAACTACCTCACATACACATGTGTACGTCTTCTTCTTTTTTGTGCCAGGATAGCCATCCTAGTCTTTCTAGGAAGCGCACCCCTTGCCATTGTACTTTCTAAAATCATGTTATCTTCGATAATGATTTTGCACTGTAAATTTCTTGAATTAATCTAGGATTCCCCTAAAATTATTCATTTCACCAAAACCACTCCAAAACACCTATAAACCCAATGATCAACATAACCTAAAACGAACATAATCAAATCTAGGCATATTCTTTAGTATTTTGTCTTTATCTTAATTATATTTATATGAATCAATAATATATATATATATATATATATATATATATATATATATATATATATATATATATATATATATATATATATACATACATACATATATATATATATGCATATTTTTCTAGAGCAGATTATACATAATACTGATAGAACATGATGTTACAAGAGAAATAAGGAAAGAAATTTGCTTACATCTCATCTTGTGTCTCTTAAGTTTTCACATTGTAAGAATCTGATGGTGTTCCCCTACTCTGGCAGTTTTTCTAGATCTTAATCCTTATTACTCTTTCTGTATTGGTGAAAAATAGGGTTGACAATATGTACCCGAATCAAAACACATGGAGGAGTTTTATAACCATTGGAAAACAAACTTAGGATAGTTGTCCTTTCAAATGGAGCTAGCATCCCCTAAGATGTGCATAGTTAAAATTGTGTAAGCACGATTTGAAATTGCCAACTTAGAGGGACGGACGTCCTACAATTCAACATAGTTAGACCTCTTAGATGTGAGAATCATGTTAAAAGACTAAATTTTCCCTTGAACGTACCTAAGGTTGCTATATTTCCTCTCTCTTAAAAGAATTTTGCTCTTGAAATTCATTTGATCAATTGGGGGTACTTTTGCCTCATATCCTCCCTAATTTCCAAAGTAGTTTTTTTAATCCGATAGTTCTACCACTGTACCTTTATCAAAGGAATCCACCGTTGTCTAAGTGTTTTAATTTGTCTATCCATAATTTGCATTATATGTTCCTTATAAACTAAGCTATCCTCCAACTAAACATCATTAAATCGAACAACTTGGGATGGGTCTCCCAAACACTTATTTATGCAATAATGATATATAGAACACATTATTAATCTATCTTATGCTCACTAGTAACATAAGTCTATAAGCTACCTTGCTAGTCCTTTCCTCTATCTTATACAACCTAATGTAACGAGGTGTTAACTTCCACTTCCTTTTGAATCTAATTACATAGCAGTGCACGACAATATTTATAAAGAAGTGGTCACCTACCTTAAACTCCAAATTAAGTCTTTTCTGATCAACATATGTCTTTTGTCAATCTTAAGTCCGTCTCATCCTCTCTCAAATCAATCTAACATAGTCAATCATTTGTTAGATCATCTCGGGTCCTAAAGCTCTCGCTAACTTTTCTCTCTCCCTTATATCATCCCAATATAATGGGGATGGATATCGTCTCCTATAAAGTGCCTAATAAGGAGCCATTTGAATAATTCCTTGATAACTATTATTGTACATAAAATTTATCAAAGGTAAAACATCTATCCAATTTACCCCATGATTTAAGCAATACGCCCTCAACATATCCTCATTTATTTGGTTAACATTTTCTATCTTTCATTAGAATGAAATGTTTTGATTTGGTCCCCCGATCTATTATGACCCATAAGACATTATATCCATTTATAAACCTTGACAATCCTACTACAAAATTTATCAAGTCCTTCTCCCATTTTTACTTGGGAATAGTCAAAGGTCGTAATAACCTAGACGATCATTAATGCTCTATCTTGACCTATTGACAGACCATATATCTTAATATAAAATTTGCTACTGCACTTTTCATGTCAAACCACCAAAAAGATTTCCTCAGCTCTTGATAAAGTTTTTACACTATTGAGGTAAGCTGTGTAAAGCAAACTATATGCCTCAATCAAAATTTGAGCCCTTAAATTGTCATCCTGTCATCCTGAGGAACACAGACCTTATCTCAAAATTTCAACACCGTATCCAACACTATAAAATATAGCTTTAATCCATTAGCAACTTACTATGTCATTTATGTGCATCACTCATTAATGGCTTGTCTAGCTCAAACCTCATTAAACAGGGTCAACCCAAACTCTAACCTAGCTAATAATCTTGTAACCATCTTTATCTGCTCATACAAGATGTCCTATTGTAACTTAGGGGATGTAGTCACTTAGGACAATACTACTTTCTAACTTAGTGCATCGACCATAACATTAGCTCTACCCAGATGGTACCTAATATCCATATCATAATCCTTGACCAACTTTAGCAATCAACATTGTCTCATATTCAATTCTTACTGGGTAAAGAAATATTTTAAATTCTTGTAACTGGCATACACATTGGTTTTCACCCTATACAAGTAATGCCATTAGATCTTAACAATAAAAATCACTAATACGATGTAATTCCTAATTATAAGTCGAGTACCTGATCTCAAAATCTTTCAATTGTCAAGAGGCATATGCAATTACTCTACCTCACTACATTAGAATAGTCCCAAGTCCCTAATGCGATGCATCCGTGTACAAATCATACTTCTCAGCATCACTAGGTAGAGTCAAAACTAAAGTTATGGTTAACCTTTGTTTTAGTATCTAAAAGTTATCCTTACACTATTAGGAACAATGGAAAGCTACATTCCAATGGTTCAACTCGATCAGTGGCCAGACCAATTTGGAAAAACGTTTCACAAACCGTTGGTAGTAACTAACCAATCCAATGAAAACCTTTTTTACTAACCTTAGTCTCTACCATACTATCACAACCTTGATTTTACTTAGATCTACCCACATGCCTTCAACTAACACCATATGTCCTAAAAAGGTTGTATGATCCAACCAGAATTCACACTTGGAGAACTCAGCGTATAGTTGTCAGTCTCTCAACCTCTGTAATACTATTTTCAAATATTGCTCATGATTCTTTTGAGTCCTAAAATATACTAGTTTGTCATTGATGAATACCATAATGAAATTGTCCAACCATTCTTGGAATACTTTATTCATAAGATCTATAAACACTACTAAAGCATTAGTCAAGTTAAAAGACATTACCACAAACTTGTAAAACTTGTATCAAGTTCTGAATGCAGTTTTCGATATATCTTTCTTGACCACTAATACCTGATGATCTCTTGACCTCAGATATATTTTTGAGAACACCAAAGCACCTTTTAGCAAATCAAATAGATTATCAATCCTAATAGTGGAAACCTTTTCTTTATTGTCACCTTGTTTTAACTCTTGATAGTCAATAGACATATGCATCAATCTATCTCTTTTTGTAATAAAAAAGATCAGGTGCCCCATGGTAAAATATATGATTGGATAAACTTACTATCGAGTAGTTCTTGTAACTAGTTTTTTAATTCTTGTAACTATTTTGGAGCTATATAGTACAGTGCTTTAGATATTTATCTTCGAAGCTAACTTGATATTGAATTTTATCTCTCTTTTTAGTGCTAATCCTTGTAAATTATCTAGGAACTCACATATCACTAACATGCCATCTACACTCAAAGTTACTTTTGCCTTGGCTTTACTGTTTAAGTATCTCACACAACCTTTGTTTAACATCTTTTAGGCTTTAACACTGCTAATTATCATACTAAGTATTTGGCCTTCACTAAAAGTGAACTCATCCCCACTAAGCCAAACTTGACATTTTTCTTTCTAGTCAATCTTAGCTCCATACCTATTAAGGAAGTCTATACCCAAGATCATATCGAAATCAGGCATCTCAAACACAATTAAATCCACTAGCAGTTTTTGGACCCTTAATATTACTGTTCGTCCCAGAGGTGTAACGTCATTTAATATCTTATCACTATTGGGCATTTATTGTTGTAGGTTTCAACCTAAGTCTCTATACCAGTCTTTGAGCTACGAAACTATGTGTAACACTTGAATCAATCAAAACATAAACTAGAATCAATCATAACTAACTCATCACTACAACTTGGTTAGCCTTAGCATGTGCCAAAGTTACTAAATAGCTTGGCCCTATCTATTACCTCTTTGTCACTCAGTTGATATAAGTACAGGTACTAGTACTAGTATTGTCAAGGTACTTTCTAGTGAAATGGCATGGCTGATTATATCTAAAACACACCCTATGTCTAGTTCTACATTTTCTAGAGTGTCAACAACTACAACTCTTACATACTAAAAGTTTCTCTTAATGAAATCCCTTATCTTTATCTTTTCATCATCAAACCTTTATCTCAAATGTCCTCTTACCTCTCTTACAACTCTTAATCATTACTTTTACGACCTTATTTAGGGCCTCAAAATAAATGGTAGGGGTATGATACCCTACCATTATTTCCTTGGCTAAGTCGACTTAGAGCCCATGAAGAAATATCTTTATCCTACCCTAGACTATGTTAATCACCTTAGCTCATACATAGTAAGAGTGTTAAAGTGGGTTAAGAACTCTCAAACTATTATGTTACCTTGCTTCAAACTAAAGAACTCTTGAGTATAAGACCTCATGACATCTATTTATCAGTACTCCTAATTGAAAACTCGTTTGAAGTAGACCTATATCATATCCTCCACAAGGGTAGTAATACATACGAGTCTCTACCAAACCTTAGCATCTTTTTTAAGTAAAGATATAACATACTTGACCATTTCCTAGTTAATCATAGTGAACATAGTCATGGCCTCTTCCATGGCATCTAACCGTTTGAATGCTTTAATCAGTTTTGTAATACCTTTGAACTCTAATGGCTAATATCTACTAGCTAATCTATAAATTAGGTGTATCTGACCTATCACATTTGGCATCTACTATACCAAGGGCTAAATAGGCTATTATGCAAGTGGTTGTTAAACCAAGATCGTTAGTGCCTTAACTACATTTACAATACTGATAAATATCTCATGGTGGAACACCTTTTGCATAATATTTCTGATCTCAAACACCTTAAGCATCTTTGGTACAGGTGCTAATGTTGGGGGTAACTTTAGTGACTCTTATTTGAATAACATTCAAATGGTTAGATCTCCTTATTTTTTCGTTCTCTATTTGTAAAAAAACCATCCCAATGCTCAACATAATAATAATAAACATCAAAGCAGGTATAATACTTACAACAGTCAAATCACGAAAAGGATCGGTGTTGCATAAACCATCATACTTATGCATCAAATGTTTTCAAAATCATTTACATATTTACAGTCCCAAAATCATGCTATAATACCAAAAACGTAATGCCCTATCTCCAAACCATACCTCTAAAAGTAACTATGGGAGATAACACGTCACACATGTAACAAAAATCTTCCCATATATGTATTACGAGAAAACTATTTCATTTAAATACATTGATAAATTTTATTAAAACAAAGTAATGGTCCAAACAAGTTAGAAAAATAACATTATGCATGGAACAACCCCGTAAATAGAATTAAAATAAATAAAGAAGACATCCGTTGTGGTGATAATGCCATTAGTGAACTAATCCACTAGCTTCCTTGCTCGCCCTACTATCACATCTACCTGCAATTAACAAGAAATGCATAAGTGACAAGACACCCAATAAGCATGTAAATTATAAAACATTCTTAGAATATCCCTTGATAGCCCAACTATTAGTGTCTCAAACACTTGTCAAATGGACATGTTAGATGCCTCTAATAATTAATAGCTTATTACTCATACTATTCTCAAGTAAGACATTCTAGACACCTCTTGAACTCTATCAAAGATAGGAATGGATGTTTCAAACATCTTTTACACTCGTAAAAAGATCATTTCAATATTCTAAATGTCTTTTACACCTCATAAAAAATTGGGATGAATATCTTGAATGCCTCTTACACCTGTAAGTAAAGCATTTGAACATCCTAGACATCTTTTACATCCCTTGCTAATATACAAAATGTAAGAAAACCATTATTTCTAGGCTTTCAATACCACTTACCTTATCATTTTGGGGACAATCATTCTAAACTAGGGGATGGTTGTTCCTTCCCTATATAAGGAACAACAACTGTCTTCCTCTAACTTAATTACATGCATCCCTTTACTACCTCCTCATGTATTTACTAAACTACCCCGTACACATATGAGTATGACGTATTCTTCCTTATGCCAAGATGACAACCCTAATCTTTATGCGACAAGAATCCTCTGCCACTATACCTTATAGAATCACACCATCTCTAACAATAATTTTACACCTTAAATTTCTTGAATTAATCTAAGACTCCCCTAAGCTTATTCAGTTCACCAAAACACCCATAAACCCAATAATCAACACAAACCAAAATGAACATAATCAAATCTAGGCATATTAGTATTCCATCATCATCTTAATCAGTCATACAAATCAATCATACATACAGACATACATACATATATATATTAACAAATGTATATATAAAAAACAATGATCATAGGAACACCTTTTATAGGAATAATATAACTATTCACAATTGATGAAATTGGAATAAAAACAACTATATGGGAGAAGAAATCATTTTTGAATTGATTCATAAACCAATAAAGCAAAACCTTAACATATTACAAGAAATGTCTACCTAAAAGAAAAAAGTAAATAATATTATTCAAAATAAAGAAAAACATATACAGTATCTCAAAGATGAATTAAAATAACAAAGAATTGAAAATAACTTTACTGAAAAGACATCCAAACAAAAATTTTAAATTTGAAAATTGAAATAGAAAACAAAATATGTTTAGATGTTTGAAATGCATTTTAGGAAAGAAAGAAACATGTCATAGGATTACCCAATGAAAATTCTTTCGATGAAAAAGATAGGCCAATGCAAATGAAGATTCTATCTCTTATAGATTCTTTCATGGCATCAAGCAGTGAAAATTCCCCAATTGTTTAGAAAATTCAAGGTCAAATGTGGGAAAAATATGACCACTCTCACATAACCAAAGAAAAAATTCAATTGTATTTGCAAAATACACCCAAATGACAAATGTAATCATTTCAGAGATTGCAAGGTTCCTGCAAAGCAAATCTATGACTTCATCTTCCTTAGTTGGAGCCCAATCAAAAAAAGAATTGAAATGCTAATTGAAAAATTTGTTGTCTCAATTATAGGATGATGAAGAATTAAGTAATGGTTGTTCAAATTCATCAGTCAATTATGCCTAAAGCAATGAGAATGCTCAAAAATTTTTCAAAAAGTTGTTGGCTCAAAACTTTGGTGCAAGAAATTACTCAATCAAGATATCAAATTCAAAATCCTTGAAGATTCCCCAAAAATCCTTCACCGTTTAAGCTCATTCAAGCATTACCCATTGGGTCAAAATCTTTTTCAAAATTACTCAAAGAAACTGATGATCATCTAGCTCACTTACAAGTAAAATTAATAAAGTTAGGCAAGACTATTTTAAAAAAAAATAATACTTTGCATTTATGAATGATTTTTAAAAGAAGAATCTACAAAAATCAACAATTTTGAAAATTCACCTATAAAGATGCTTAATTATCCCTACAAAGCTGCAAAACTCTCCAAACCTACTGAATGATTTATTCAAGGCTGCAAGATACCTCTAAAAAAGATAAAATTCCTTGCATAGCTACAAAGATTCATCCAAACTTTAATTATTCCTGTGCTAAATTTCAAGGATCATGATCATGATGTTTCTTCAATAGTTTAAATTTTTGTATTATAAAATCAATGTATGTTTAATAAAATTCTCTTAAAAATTTTCTCATCTGGATTTTGAACATTTTGGATTAGCAAGTTGTAAGTATTAAAATTCTTAAGTTTTCAATAATTTAGTTACATTGCACCAATCAATTTCACGAATTCAAAATCAATTTCAATATTCAATTATATATTTCTTTTACATCTGTTAATTTATATATATATATATATATATATATATATATATATATATTATTGCAATCACTATAATTCAACTATTCTAGAGCAAATTATACATAATATTGATATAATATGGCATTACAAGAGAAAAAAGGAAAGAAATTTGCCTACCTCTCCTCCAGTGTCGCTTAAGTCTTCACATGGCAAGAATCTAGTGGCATTCCTCTGCTCTGGTGGCTCTCCCAGACTCTTAATCCTTATTGCTCCCTTTGTATAGGTGAAAAATAAGGTTAACAACATGTACCCTAATCAAAATACATGAAGGAGTTTTATAACCACTAGAAAAAATGTTTGGGATGATCGTCCCTTTAAATGGGAGAATCATTACCAAAGATATGCATCACAAAAATCACATAAGCATGATTTGAAATTACCAACTCAGAGAGACGAGTATCCCATAGGTTTGACTCTTTTTTGACTTTGACAATTCAATATGATAAACCTCTCGAAAGACTAAATTTACCCCTAAACATTCCTAAGATCCCTACAATTTTGTGGTTGGACTATCGAGGGTTTGAGGTGGATTCAATGCATTATGTAATTGTGGATCATTTGACTAAGTTAACCCATTTCATCCCAATCAAAGATAGAAAATGTTTTGATCAGTTGGCTTAGGTATACATTAGGAAAATTGTGAGACTCTATAGGGTGCCTGAGACTATTGTGTTAGATAGAGACATGTGATCTGTTACAGTATTTTGGTAAAGTTTGTAAAGATCTATGGGTACCAGATTAGCTTTCAGTATCACTTATCACCCTTAGATAGATAAGCAAACTAAAAGGGTAAACTAAGTGATTGAAGGCATGTTGAAAGCATGTTACATGTACTAGAGAGCGTGTCAGATTAAAGTGTTACCTTTGATAGAGTTCACATTTCATAATAATTATCAAGCAACCATCTGAATGACTCTGTACAAGGCACTTTATGGGAGAAAGTGTAGATCACTACTTTATTAGGATGAGATAGTTGAGAATAATGCTTTGACATAAGCCTTGGGACCAAAAATGACCCAGAAAATGATTGAAGATGTAAAATTGATTAAAGAGCAAATGAAGCAAGCCTAAGATCATTATAAGAGTTATATTGATTATGAGAGACAAGATCTAGAGTTTAATATGAGTGACATGGTTTTCATGAGAGTAGCCCCTTATCGATATGTTATGAGATTCAAACAGAAAGATAAACTTACTCTGAGGTTTATAGGACCCTTTGAAATCCTGAAACATATAGCTAAGGTTGCCTATCAACTTGCATTGTCAATAAGCATGAAACAGATTCATAATGTGTTTCATGTGTCATCTTTACATAAATATATCAGTTACTTAAGTCATGTGTTGAGGATTAAGCATGGACCTTAACTAGAGGATAGCTTGATATATGAGGAACACTTAGTCCAAATAGTGGATCATCATGTTAAACAACTTAGAAACAAGTAGATCCCTCTAGTCAAGGTCCTTTAGAGAAACCATTGGGTCAATAAGCCACTTAAGAGGTAAAGTAGGATATGAGGCAAAGGATCCTATAGTTGTTCGAGTAAATTTCGAGGATGAAATTCTTTTAAGGGGGAGAAATGTAACACCTATAGATATGCATAAAGGTACTTTGGACTTTTGACCTTGTGTTTAAATATTCAAGCATGTTAGAGAATCATAATACACAACTTTGTAGGGTGGCCACACACTCGTTTGTGTTTGGCAAAAGGCAAAATAGTTTTTTCCCAAACACTCTGTATAATTTGGCTAAGTCTAGAAAACATGCATAGCCATGTATAAATAGTACACACTTGTGCATCATCAACTTGTTTGAATTTTTGGATATAAAGCAATTTTATGGGGGCTTCAAAACTATCATTTTCATGCAATAATACGCACAACTGTATATAAATAGTACCTGTCCGTGTATCACTAATTTCAGTGAAAATGAAAATGAATCCAAACACGTTTTGGCTTACATTCACTCATATTTTTAGAAAATTAAGCATGGTAAGGGTGAGTCAAGTGACAACCTTGCCAAAGGGAGGCAATTAAAGGATCATTTGAGAAAATCTTTATCATACGAAGATTAGCTCGTAACCTATAAAAGAGAGGTAAATAGGGTTTTCATTTCTTTTTCTTCTTGTTCTCCATATTGATGACTACATATTTGTGAATGATTTTCTAAATTAGACACCTGTGTGATTTGCTAACATTAATATAGTATGATTATATTGAAGTTTTGGTTAATAAGTATGGGAACATGAGAATTACAAATGTTTAGGTTTGTATGGTGCACCAATTGTTGACTAATGTAGTAGATTAAAGGGTGAATTATTATGTGCATTATCGATGATGAATCGTGTATAGAACCCTCTTAGTAATCTAGTAGTTATGATGACTTATTGATATGCCTTATTCCATTGCATTACATGTGAGAGAATGTATGAGAAATTGGTATATGTTGGGATTTCTTGGTGTGAAACTCACTTGGGATGATAGATTACTTTGCCTAAATAGTTTAGAGATGCAAATTTAGAATTTCGGGTAGGTGTTTGAATGGTTTGAAATTGGGAAAGTAAGTGAAATCTATAAAGTGGAAAATCTAAAAATTTTATGACATACGACTGTATGGATTTTGGAAAAACTCTCTCTATGTGATGTGTACATAGTCATGTGTTAGGAAAGAGATCACCCCTATATGTCAGAGACACACTCTCGTGTACTTTTGCAAAAAAAAGAAATTTAAGGGTTTTGAATACGAGAATGTTGCATATAACTATGGAAATAACTATTTTACCTCTAAAGGGGAATAATTAAGAGCAAACAAGAAGAAAAAGCCTAATGAAGGCTATTAATAATGAGAATCAATTTAGGGTGCTCAATTATATGAACAATGGCATAGACCCCAATCAGAATGATTCCATGTAAAAAATACCAACAATACACTATTAAATTATTTCCACCATGCTATGTGCAATTTACGTTCCACCAAGCTTTGTGTGGTGTAGATTAGTCACCTAAAAGTAGTATGACTCATCACTAGGTTGTGTGCAATATGATCTGGCCACCAAGTTGTGTATAGTTTGACGATGAAAGCAAAAAGGGTTTATCTGTGTAACTATTTGTGTAACCCCAACCCTAAGCCCAATTATCTCATGTATAGAGTATATTGGATAGTTGACATCAGAAATGTCATATGCTTTCACCAGATTTCAGGGACATTATTTTACATCATTGGATATGAGTCATTGAGGATGATACCAATATTGAGAAAGGGCATAGGGTGTCAAATAAATTGAATGGGTATCTAGAATATTGGGAAAATATCTGGGATACCACAATGTTGATAAATATGAGACACTTAGGAAATAAACTATAATGTTATATTTTGTGTTTACCAACTTATTGAATGTTTTTCACTCACGTGTTATGTTTATATGGTTTTGCAGGTAGAATTATAGTGGTAATAGGGAAGCCAGAGGGTCAGCTTATGGTGACATATAAAGGTATGGGTATTATCGCTTTTTTTTTAATCTAATTAGATTGTATATATGTTTATAAACTACTTTGATTATTTATGCACATTCAACTTTATGGATTAAAGTACAAAACTTATTACTTTGGTTTTTGAAATAATAATAACTACACTTTTAGGATCGTAGGTTGTTAATTAAAATTACTTGTTTTGTTTTAAAACATGGTATACATAGTTTTGAAAAGGCACATCCTTTCGAGTGCATATTCTATGTAGCATTATGTACTTGGAGAGAAGTGTTACATGTATTACATCTCACTTGTTAATATTGTTTACTACCAACCTAGTGTAACACATTAATGTATGTTAAATAGACACGTTCATTAAACTGACCTGTCTAGATGATAACCCTAGTATCAATGAAACATATCCTCTAAAAAATGGTATTACATGTGATCTTACCACTTAGATTTATGACCACAATAGGATTAAGTTATCCCTCAATTCAACAACATTTAGTCATTATGACAGAAATCTATTAATGAAAATCAAGGGTAATATGAGGTAGACACTAATTATATGTCTTAGCCTTAAAGATATATGAATTGATAGAATTTGTACAATAATCGCATTGTTGATAGGTACCTGTCCATCACTAACACTTTGTCATTTAAGTGGTCATAATGTTGTGTTAAAGGTCATTCTTGGTTTATATCTAGATGGCTAATGAATTTTAGACTCGTCATAGTTCCTCTCACTAGTAACATGACAATAAGCCTAAGGGTGAAACACAAAAGGGGTAGATAACGAGATCTATAGGCTTTAGGTTATATAAAGTGAATGATGTTAAAAATATAAGACAACATTTTTTAGCTTTGTAAGATTGCTAGTCTTAAGTGTGATTTTGTCGATTTAAGAGATCAAACTGAAATAACCTAGAAATAAAGGGTCTAGAATAAAAAATTTAAGAGTTGATCATTTCAAGATTGGATAAAGGATATTTAAATATTTGACATATGCTACATCATATGAATAGGTTTTCAAGTTAAAGAAACATTTGTTCCTTATCCCTAGTTTACCTTTTCCAATATCTTATAACATATCTCAAGAATTAATCATGAAATAAATTTTGATTAATATGATATCGTGTGAACGACCAAACATACTCACTAAACAGTCATTCATATGACATGTCATACAACTATCCTAGTTGTATCTTGCCTATAAGAGTGTTGCCCTTTTGGAATGCCCATTCATGAATCTATTTATCAATAAATTATATTTCAAACTATTCAAACTTTTTTCATTCTTACAACTCTCAAAATATGATTTTTCATTCTTAAAGGGTTTTAGTAAACCTATAATGTTCACTATCGACTTCCACACTTGTTTGCCTTGTGTTTATTACCTCGATGCCATCTTACATTGGATCAAAAAGCAATATTCTCACTAGGTAACCATTAAAGACAAAAAAGACTCCAAACATATGTGAATCACTAAAATACCCTATGTTATAGTTGTTGTGACTTTTTTTTTTTAAATTTTGTTTAACATGCCCATAATATGATTTTGGTCAATTGCATGATGAATATCTTGTGTATTAAATTTTCAATTTTTCCTTCCCCTGCAATCTATGATATTTTACATCCACGAAAAGACAAATGGTAGCATTAGAAAACGTTTACAGGCATATTATGCATAAATTTATGATTTTGCAATTGGTTTTGCTTGAATGATAACCTATTTGTGAATTATCATTCAAACTTTTGTTATTTGATATCATTGAAACGTACATATATTTGTGAATTATACATTTTTTCATTTAGTATAGTTTTGGTTGAGTTGAACTGTTAATTTGTTTGTTAAAAAATCTAATAGAAAACCATAAATTTTGCATCATAGTGTGACATCACTTTCACCATGCGTTGTTGTGCACATTGAGAAACCAATGTTGGGGTAAGATAGGTATTTATACCTTGTTGTCTTATTCTAGCAATGATTTGCTAGAAAAACAATAAATTTTTTAGCATTTTGCTTCACAATGAAAATTTTGAAAATATGCAATGAACCCTTGTTCGCATTATGTGAATGCTTATCCTTAATTTGTTTGTTGAAACCTTTTTCGTCAAAACAAAAGTACACTTCTGCCAAGTAAAAAATCAAGTTTCTATTATTGTTAGATTTGACTTAACTAACATATCAAGCTTGTTTACAAAAACAAAGGTAGAATATGTTAGAGGCAAAATAGAAAGATATAGTTGTCGATGCATGGTGATGTATCATATCCACCCTACTGACACTGAGAATTGTACTTGAAGTGTTTTGGTTTGTTGGTGTAAGTACTTTAACTTAAGACCATAAACCATTATAATTGGTTGATTGACCTACCTAGTTGATCCATTTGACTTGTTCACAAAACTAAAGGTTAAAATGGGTTTGATGGGATCTTAATCCACTTAAAAGTCTACTAGGACCTCTTAAGTCCATTTTTCCTATTTTAAGGTTTTTTGATTTATAGCTTTCAAATTTGACGTCTGTTTCTTCATTTTTTATGCTTTTCGAGGCATGTTTTACGATATAATTATAATAAGGTTTTTGAAATTCAAATCCCTTTTTCCAAATTTTTGAGTGATTTTTCGATTGTTGACATTCTAGAGTATTTTAATGTACAAAATTTTAGACCTGTTTGAAAGTAGAAATATTGTAAGGGGGTAAATTGATATTTTTCACACCTAGGGTTTTTTTGACATGTAGTCTTTGAATTTCATATCCATTTTTCCTGTTTTAAGGTTTTTTATATATAGCTTTCGAATTTGACATCCGTTTCTTCATTTTTTGTGTTTTTCTAAGCATGTTTTACAATGTAATTACGATGAGGTTTTCGAAATTCAAATCCCTTTTTCTAAATTTTTGAGTTATTTTTTGATTGTTGATATTTTAGGGTATTTTAATGTACAAAATTTGAATTTTAGTTCTATTTTTAAAATTTTTATCATTTCTAAAAAGTATAGACTTGTACTTTTCAAATTTTCATACGATATTTTGATTGTTGACATTCTAGGGTATTTTAAAGTATAAAATTCGAATTTCTATTTTGTTTTTCTGATTTTTGAAATTTTAGGATATATCGATCCATATTTTTTAGATTTTTGAGTGATTTTTCAATTGTTGACATTTTAGATACTTCAACATATAGAATTCGAATTTTAATTTCATTTTTTAGATTTTTGTAATTTTAGGATATATCCATTTGTACTTTTCATATTTTCATATGATTTTTCGGTTTTTACTATTCTATGGTATTTCAATGTATAGATTTCAGATATCAGTTTTGTTTTTTTCATTTTTTCTGGTTTTTATCTTTCTATTATTCCAACGTGGAGTTTTCGCATTTTAGTTTTGTTTTTTTATATTTGTTTATATATTTATTTTTGTTGAAATTTTTACAAACTTTCAAAATTTTTTGTAGGATACTTCTCATGAAAGAAAATATGTCGAAGGTGAGTTATGAATATCTAACGACTCAAGACACTTCCAAGCAGAGGTGATATATCATGTCCAACGTATTGCCATGTCCAAGATTAGGTCAACACTAACTCTAGAGTAGCTTTGACTATTCGAGAGGACATGTTTTGGCCATCTCCTTCGTCTTCTAGATATCAAAGTTTCTTGAGTGTTGGTGCATGAATTGCTCCTACGATAGCTATATCGGCCCACAGTCAGAGATAAGTTATAGTTTAAGGTTAATGGGGTTAACGTGAGATTCAACCTATTCGAGTTTTCCTTGATGACGGGGCTATCATTTAGCCAACACACTGCACTTTCATCGTATATTCCTTATGGATCTTGACACAGGATTAGAGATACCTACTTTCGGGGTTATCAGAAAGTGTAGTATCATGATATTAAGCGTGTTTTTTTGGCTAAACCATGAGGGGATAACGATATCGACACTGTTAAGATGGCCTTGTTTTATTGCTTTCATATGGTATTGCTGGGGAATGATTAACGAAATAAGATATTTTTTGAATATCTTCAGTTGGTTGATCATCTGGATGGATTTAATTCCTTTTTCTAGGGCATTCTAGTGTGATAGATGATGTACGAATCGATGTCTCAGGCTAGTGACAGAGTCTGTTCTGGTTAGATGCTTAAAATATGTAAACATGACTTTTACAGATTTTCTTCCGCTTTTCAGGTAAGTATATATTTCTTGATTATATATATTAATTGGCAAAAATTCGAATAGATTTAACTTAACCATTAATTGTTCTATTACAATATTAGATATATGGGACAATGGATACCCTATATGATTAGGTGGATATGGTTAATATCCATGCATCTCCATGGATTTTTCAATGGCGTATACACAATATTTCGACTTGAAGTCATATAGGCACTATTTTCACTGATGATCAGGTATGTAATTGTTAATTAATGAGTTAATTGATATTTTGAATATTACAAATATGTTGAATTACATATCTTAATAAATAGGATGATGTCACATTCTCGCTCCATTTGTCATCGATTGAGGAGGCTAGACCATGGTATGCAGACATTCTTCTGTGCATGGGTATGTCAGATCCGCATTCCTCCTTATCGTCTTCAATGCCCCTTACGACAGGAGATAAAGTTTCTCTGGTGATACCACTAGTAGATATACCAATCGCTAGCCAAGGAACACTTTGAGAGCCTATTCAACCCCCTGTTATAGAGTAGCCCTCATGTCCCCTGGTTGTGTAGACCTCAACCACTGAGACTATAGACCTTCTTGGGGATCAAGACCCTACTACTCATCCTATCACATAAGAGTGTCCCCCGTCTGCACCACCCACTTTATCTATAGTAGATGTTGTACTGGCATAATGGGACACTATGATTTTATCTGAGATTTTCTGTTTTAGTGATGAGGTGTCTTCACAGATGACTCGATTATGTGATGACGTGTCTTCTCATATAAGTAGATAAGAGGATTGTTTGATTTGTTTGGAGGAAATAGTTACACCTACATGGCCAGCTCCAGTCGATCAGGTTATAAAGCCATATCTCATTTAATCCTTATAAAAATTGTATTTCGTTATTGCTCTAACATTTATTGACTTCGTGCAAAGTACAGACGATAGTGTTGGGATGACCTCCCCCATTGACAGGTCAATTCTATCTTATCACCTTTATGAGATCTGTATTTAATTTCTTAGAGATATTTAATGTTAAATATTGTTATTATATTTTATATGAAATATCACTAATCAAGTTATTATAAGGGGGTCTCAGTTGACCCATCTTTTACTTCACCTCTCCGATCTGAGGTATGTCTTTTGTCATTGTTATTATATTTTTTAATTAATTATCATTGATTAATTCCTTTTATATATTCGTATAAGGTCCTACTCATAGGGGTATTTTGGTTGGCCTTTCGGTTGCTTTAGATTTTGCACCTGAGGTATGAAAATAATTATACTTATTATATTTTATATGAAATATCATTAACCAATTTGTTCTTTTCATATTGAGAGTTTGCCCCGTAGACCTTCCCTGATCTAGAGGTAGTGCATTTTTTTATGAAATGTCATTAATCAATTTATTTTTCAAATTATTATGTTTATTTAAAATGTTTTCTCTCCTTTATAGGATAAGCGATTCTGGTTACTTGCTGATATCCCCAGCTCCAGCAAAAGGGTCATGGATATTAGTTCATAGGTGGAGAACTTACGGGAGGATGTTTTCGTTAGAAACCAAGATAAGGTATATCCATTATAATTAGTATATATTCATAAATACTGATCATTGACAATATAAAATTATTTTTGCAATCCATCTAAAGGGTACGAATAGTTGACATAATTATGATTGAGGATTTCCTTACCTAACCTCATCTAGCAATCTTTGATAAGGTAATATTAATCGATTAAATTGTAATTATTACTTAAGATTAAATAATGAATTAACAGTTGTCTGTTTTCTCAGTTGGTTCGTATTACACATGATCAGGTCATCTGGAAGGGTCTGCTCGATTGCACCCCATATACAAATCCAATCAAACTGAGGGTGAAACGACAACTACAGACCATTCCATCAATTGTTGCAAAGCGTGAGAAACCATTTTTCTTGTGGTATACTAGAGCTGCAACATCTGACAAGTGTGAAGTTTATTTCATTAGACTGAAATCCAAAGACCATTTTTGAAGGATTGTCATAAAGCTGCGTGAGTGGTTGATCAATGATGTAAGTTACGCTTACTATATAATTTGGTTTAAAATTTTATATATTCATCAATAACTAACATAATTCAACTTTTTTATATTTATTTCAGCACATTGACTTTTTTTCAACCATATTACACCGGCACCAGGATGATCATCAGGTGATCATTTCATAGCATTGGACAATAGCCCACGCCTTCTTCTTAGGACATATCAGGATGACATTCGATAGTTAGCTTACCATACCGACAGAGGAGTATAGGTTTCCCGAGATGTTTATGAAGATGATTGAGGCAGATTATACCCCCAGTTTGTTTTACAAACCATAGAAGAAGGTCGATATGGTATAGTACAATAGTATTTTCGTTATAATTTACTTTGAATTAATTTATGTACTACACGTGTGTCTATTCTAATTTTTCAATTTTTATAGGCCTTCATCCTTATAAACTTTAACTGAGCACATTGGGTAGTCGGAGTTATAAATTTTTGTGATTGATCAATTATGGTATACGACTCCAAGGTAACATATTCAGGAAGTTTAAAGATGCTCGATCAACAAATGTATCCGTACACGACATACACACCAATGTTATTAAAGGTGGTTGATTTTTGGACAGCTTTTAGGCGTACACCCCAAAGCGATCCCCTGATGTTACATCGAGTGAAAGATGTCCCCCAACAGGGCAAAGGCTCCGATAACTATGGCATCTATATGTTATGCTTTATAAAGTGTTTAACATTGTCACAGAGCGTGGATCTTCCCTGAGAGTTGTCCACCTTTATGCGTCAGCATTTAGCCTTGCAGTTTTATTTTCACTGTATTGAATAGATCACGGATGTATATTTAGTTTGATCATTATTTATAGGTTTACTGATACAAGAGTTGTTATGCATATATTTATTGTATATGCTCATGTGTATGATACACATTATCTATCATTATATATAGCTATGCATTTGATTTCATTATTTTGGTATTAGTAAAATACTAAAATATTTTCAACATTAATATCGTTATTACATATGAAATTTTTTAGATATGAAAATTATTGATATAACATTATTCAAATTGAATTTTCAAGTAAATTGATAAATCAATATATCATTTCGGAATGATAGTTTTAATTAATTGTATAGACTTAATCATATTATTAGTTTATGAATATATTGAATCAAATTAAAAAAAGTTAATTCTAATAATTACAATAATAATGTTCATTCTAATAAATATGAAATGAAGAAAATATTCACAATAAATCTATTGCATCACATATGAACACAATTAATCATTTGAAACATTAATAAAAAATACATTGATTACATATGGTTTGAATAATAGTCATAAACCATATAATTAATAAACTAAACTGACGCTTGTCAAGATCTCGATACTTTACCTTTTCTGGATGAACCCTGTGGGATGAAGCTTGGAACTGGTACTAGGCTTTTACATTGGGTTCGGACATGTCTTGGTTGCTTACAACTACTACAAATTCTAGGTGTAACGTTTTCCTCCTGTGAAGGACATTGATTCTTATTGGAAGGACGACTCAATTGATGACGATAGAGAACATGGGGTAGAATAACTCTTTCTTTTGGTGCATGCAACCATTTTGATTGGTTTTTGAGAGGTGAGACAGGTTCCGCATAAATTGCACAGTAGAACTCGGTGCAGAAGAATGGATGAACCCATGCATTGACATTTGTGAGTCTCATGTGTCTTGCAATGGCAACAATATGCTTACATGGAATATGTGAAAGTTGAAACTTTCTGCATGTACAAGGCATTTCATTAAAGTCCACAATATTCATGTATCCACCAAAACTAACAACTTGAAACCGAAGAGGTGTATTTGGTTGAACCTCCAAACACGGAAACTTTGACACATGATGGCTGATTTTTTTCTTCATTCATAGAGTAATGTAGTTAGGGCATTTATCTACAATTTGGAAAAAGCAACAACATATCTGTTAATAACCAACATAAGGGAAGGAAGACATGTTAAATACATAATTATTAATAATTGGGTACGTACTTGCATGGTTTCTCTGCTCACAAAATTATCGCTGTAATGTGCCCCGAATGAACTCAATAAGCATCATAATAGGCAGACCCCGTGCATATGCCTGACAAGGGCATTAAATGACTCCATATTATATTGTAACCATACACCAGAAAATATGCCCTGTTTCATTGCTAAAATCCGACCTCACATAGATAAACCTCAACTTGAGGATTCATCGCATTAAGAGATCATATCATAGCCTCAAAATCTACTTCTGTATATGATTTTACAGCTTTCCAATATACATTCGCAACCTGCAAGGTAATAAATAATATAAGAACTTTATGATCAAAATTGATGAAATGTTAAATAGAATGAAAATTTTTTACATGTTTAAACACGTTACCTTTAAGTCACGTTTGTACTTTGCTTATATGTTACATAGAAAGTGATGGAAACAACACCCATGATAGACATCTGGAAAGATTTCATCCATTGTAGAATATTTAGCATGATATTGATCCGAGATTATCGCCAACTCAGGGATGTCATGGATGCATTCTTTAACCTTCCTAAGAAACCAACACCATGTGTCATGATCTTCTTTTTTACTGACACCGAAACCAATGAGGTATATTTAGTTATTACTATCGAGGCCCACTGCAAGGAATAAATGACCTAGATATTGGTCTTTGAGAATAGCAACATCAATGCAAATAACAGGTTGAAGATATTGTCTAAATGCATGTATGGAACATCCCAATGCCATGAAAAAAATATTTAAATCGATAATTATCATCCGTTTCAATAGCGGTCACCATTCCCGAATTTGTACACTATAAATTATAGCAACAATCTGGTAAGAGCATAAATGATTCTTCCAGTAAGCCCCTCAGTGAATTTAAAGCCTAATTTCTTGCTCGTCAAGCCTGTGAATATGAAATATCAATTTTATACTGATCGACGATGTCAAAAATTATTTCTTTAGGCTGATATTTTGATCAATTAACAGAAACTTTGACCTCATTAATTACCTAAAGCTCAGGCTCCAGCTTGTCATTGATGTAGTATTATTTGATTAATTGAACATGTGTGGGTTGCATTCATTTTAATGATTTGGAAGAATTCACTGACTTTGGATTTGGTTGCAGATATATATCAATGACATTTTTTATCATCACACTTAATCTTCCATTACCCCGTGTTAGACTTTTTACCCTATATTGAAATCCTTTCTGTAGAGCAAATTGATCCATAACATTCCCCTCCCAGATCGATCCTATACCACTTGATGATGTTGATAGCTATGGAGAAAAATTAGGACGCCACTTAAATGGATCATTGGGGACATTGTCAAAAAATGGCCCAGAATAATTTCCACCACTTAAAATAGGATCTTCAAGTTGTATACCCCAATAACAAGTGACATATGCTCAGACTTTGTCTCATTAAAAGGAATATCAATCATGTCGTTCCCTTCAAAGTCACCTAGTAAGGAACTCTATTTTTCTCTCTATAAGCCTATGAGTTTGTAATATTCAATGCATCGTTACTGAAGTCAATCAAATCTTCCAAATCAAAATCTCTTTTTCACTTCACTAATTTTTTTTTCTTCTTCTTCTTCTTGTCCTTCAATTAAGGTATATGTAACAAAAACATGAATATATTCCTGCAAGTATTGAGACAAATCAATAAGACCTTGGACATCTTCATCATTTTGGTTCTATACAAGGTAGTCAAACTCAATTTTTCTTAGTTTCATAGATAGTTGAAAATAATTTTTGATTGGATCAATACTACAATTCTCTTTCAAAAGTTGAATAAATCCCTCAAATGTTGTTCCAGAGGGAATTTTAATCAATTGTTTACATCCTCCACCATATTTCATTATGTTGTCATCACATTGAATCAATTCTTCTTGAAAACGAACTGACACATAACCAGCTATTTTAATTATGAATCCTACAATGAAAAATGTTTGGGAAAAATTAAACATTTATAAGAAAAAATCCATAATAAGCATTTATTGATATATATGCCACCTACAATTTCCCAAAATGTCTCAGTCTTCTCATAACATGTCATTTAAAACCATTTTAGAATGTTTAATAACAAAATACCTCAGATTTTTTCAACATTCCAATTAAGCCCCTATAATTATCTAACAATTCATATAACACCCTCACAGTTATCTTATATGGAAATATATCTATCTACTCATAACATATTATTTAAGACCGGTTTATAATGTTTAATATAAAAAAAACCCCATATTTTTCTTATATTTTATTAACCCTCTATAATTATCTAACATTTCATTTAACACTCTTGTATGTTGTCTTATATCAAAATACATCTATCTATTCCTAACATTTCATTTAAAACATTCCCACAATGTTTAATATCGAAACACCCTTTATATTTTTCTGATATTTTTGTACCCCCTATAATTATGCGACATTTTCTATAACACCCTTACATATTATTTTCTATGGAAATGCATCTATCAACTCTCAACATATTATTTAAAACCATCTTACAATGTTTAACATAAAAAATCCCTTATATTTTTCTAAAATTTTATTTAACCCCTATAATTATCTAATATTTCATTTAACACCTTTGTATGTTGTCTTGTATCAAAATGCATTTATTTATTTCTAACATTCTATTTAAAACGTTCATACAATGTTTAATATCAAAATACCCCTATATTTTTCGAACATTTCATTTACTTCTATAATTATTTAACATTTTATTTAACACCCTTGTATGTTGTCTTGTTTCAAAATGCATCTATCTATTATTAACATGTTATTTAAATCTTTCTTATATTGTGTATTATCAAAATGACCCATACATTTTTCTAACATTTCATTTAACCTCTAAATTATTATCAACTATCCAAATGCCCCCTTTACATGACACATGCACTACATTTAACAAATAAAATTAAATTTTGAGTTAAGATTCATATAAATACCTTGTTCTTATGAATTGGCTTTTTTCGATTCGAATTTAAAAATACAACTTCTTTCTTTTGAACAAACCTGCAGTAATTGATTCTGAGTAAAAATGAGAGTGAAAGTAAGTGTTTGAGTGATATGAGAAGTGTATGTAATGAGACTAAAAGAGTTTATATAGATGTCGTGAAGGGTATTTTTGATATTTTAAAAAATATTTATGGCATTTTTGCTTAGGAATAAGGAAAATGAGTATTTTTGCTTAATAAAAGGGTAAAATGGGTATTTAATTTACTTTCACTTTCTAAATAATTCTTAACCATAATTCACAGAGTTTAAAATCACTAACCCAAGGTGATTCACTCTGTGCACTTAACACCCAAATAACTCAAGTCATAACAAAGAACCCCTTATGTGCATGACCACAGGTTTCTTAATGTACTTGCAATGAATAATATTTGTGACTAATTCACAATTAACCATTTAATTATTTATGAACCATGAGTGGTCTCGAGCAAGATATCATGCCCACCTAAGATACCAAGAATCAACATTAATTAATGTAACCTAACAATGATATTGTTTCTATGTAATCAAATCCTTCATCATATTGATTTCTCATCAAGATTAAAGCATAAAAGTAGTGTCTACCTTAGTTATTTTAACTTTTTAACTTAACTCTGAAAAATTGATTGGGTTTAATTGGATTTAGTCTTTGACCTAAATCCACATTATGGCCACAAATTTCATTTTTCGTGGTCGTCAATTAAATAGTGTCATAAAATATCTTTCTTCCATGCCTGGGAGTGATTGTTGATCTACCATAGTCTTATTACACTTTTTACTATAGTCATTCACTATCATTCTAATAACCCTTCAAAAAAAGTTATGTTGGCCTAGTGTCAAACTAAACAAGTTGGTGTATGAAAAGTTATAGTGATCTCATGTATAAGGGTTACATGCATCACCATGTTAGGATTTATGGGTACAAAACCAAGAATAATAGTAGAAACATATTTTAAAATTTTATAGAATTCATATAAACATGTTATAAATTTGATCACAGGATCTATTTAATACAAGATATATCACATGGCATATCATACATAAAGAGTTTGAAAAACCATGCTAATATTTAGAGGCTTTTTCATCTTTTACTAATTGTTGAAAAGGATTGTAATACTCTAAAACCTAAGCGTTAGGTTATACCATGGTATCTAGACAAAGAACAAATGATCAGAGGTCATAATGAGCATCAACAATGTCCTATGAAAATTATGCATGGGATGGGTGTTTGGAATGTTTGGGCATACATAATGTGTTTAGCCAAAACACTTGTGACATTATGAAATTAAGTCTCTTTATATATAGATGATGCATGACCATTAATAAGGATGCATGATTGTGCACCTAACACTTATCTATACAATTTGTGATTTATCTTAATTTCAAGGTGGATAAGATCATAGATAATCATATTTGACGATAACAAATGTTTGTGCATAATTTGTGCATGGTTGTGCATAACCCAAAATTATCCACGTAAGGTTTATCCTTATCCAATTGGATAAGCCTAACTTTAATAATTTCAATCATGTTTAAACACCTTAGGATTATTACACTTAGGTCCCTATGTACAATAAATTGCACTTTGAGCCTAAAGACATCTCGAGACTCAAAATCATCTATTTAGATATTAAACCAAATTCATCTCAAATAATCTTATGTCTCTAGAGTTTGATTAACTCCTAGTGTGTATGACTCATAGGTTTTTCGTTAGGTTGGTAATAGATGGATTTGTGTCAAGCTCTCAACTAGGTAACAATTTGAACACAGATAAAGATTGACAATTAGAAAGGCATCATAACTACCTAACCAATAAAGTGTTAGTGACTGAATCATAAACTGTTAGTGATACGATTACTTGTATTATTTGGTCCTTTTGTTCTATGACATCTTTTTGAGGTTAAGGTACAAACTTAGTGTCTCCCTCATGGAACCCTCAATATACATGGACTAACGTCTAAAATAACCAAACAATATTGGAATTGACATCAACTTAATCCTATTGTGGCCACACATTTAAATGGTCATTGTCATTCGTCAGTGGATCTATTAGAGATATCAACTCACCTTTTCTATAGTCTTTGCATATATCTTAATATGGCTAATCATTATCTTTTTAGCAATCTTCTATAAGAACTACATTAAACTAATGTCAAATCATATCAATCCTTACATAAGATAGTTTGATGACCTTAAGTTTAACGATCACATGTACCATTGTTCGCTCTAAAGATTTATTACATAAATACTAGAGCAACTATCTATATGAAATCCTTTTGATAGGTCTATTTGGTGAACATATTTACAATATAAACTCATATGTTACACTAAGTTGTCAACAAATAGTTTTGACACGTGAAATTTGTCACCTTCTTTTAGTGAAGTTATTCAACACTATGATAGTTCTAATTATATTATTTGTTCCCTTTGTCAAGGTAATATCACAACTATAAACATTTTAAGAACATCCACTTAAATATGCACATAAAGTCCTTATAATCAATTGATAGGTACTAAACATTTCATCATGGTTCAACTATATTCTAAGGACATTCATCTAACTTATACACACAATTGTAAGATAAAGATTGCCAGTTTTTATATATTAAAAATATGATTACAACAAAAGTACACAAGTGACGGGGAACAGGAGCTTAATCGAAGCCATGGGGATGAAAGGTAATATGTTATTTTTTGACCTAATATCTTAGTTAAGTGGTTTGTTAAATTACCAATTTTCCCAACAACATTCAAACATTTGATTCAATTGAAAATTAAACCTAGCATGTATACTACTATATGAAGTAAAAGTGTCAATACATAGCCAAACCAAACTTAAGTCTTTGGGGATTGAAAAAGTCAATGTAGGGATTTTCCTCTTCAAAAAAACTCTTAGGGACTCCAAGAATGCTTGCGCTCTTTTGCTTTAGTCTCCAAGTACATTCAATTACATCCTACTCATTATAAATTTACAACAATAACTAAAATTTAAAACTTACTCTAATTATTACATTAATAAACTTAGAAACCTTAAGTTAAATTTTAGGGGATTTAGATAAAAAAAAATGTACATTGAGAAGATAAAGATGGTCAAGACATGTATGCTCAAATTTTAAAATTTACAACCATTCAATCCCAAATAAAATTATAAAGACAACAAACATCCAAGGCCAAGGCTTATGTATTAAACACTATGCTTAAACAACAATTCAAGCATATTATCAAACAGATGCTCAAGTATTTCCATTTTATAAACCTACATTTACCTCAAACATATAGAATTTACATAAAAATCCCAAAGGTTCCAAAGTATGCACCTTGGTATCCATCATTTGACAACATGATATGGGACACATAAACTGTCATTCTAATGATTGGAATAGATGTTCCCTATATATGGTTTGAGGAATAAGTGTTCCTTTAACCTCAAACATGTGTTTCATTTGTTTGGCATAAAAAATAAGTATTCCTTTTAATGAAACAAGTTTTTCATTAAGAACAATGTGGAACATGCATTCAATAAGGAAAAGTCATTCCTTACCATGCAAAGGGCATTTTATGCAACACAAAATTTGAAATTGGACAAAATATCGTACGAGCAATGGAACAAAGTCGTTCCTAGTTGAATGACCAATTTCAAAGAGTAAAACATGCATTCTTTCTTCAGAATGAGCATTCCTTGCAAAACTTCTCAATAGAGGGAATGGCCATATGGAACAATGATGTTCCATGTGAAACAACCTAACTACTCTGTTGAAAATGGTAGTTCTATACAGTAGAATGTCCACTTCATAGAAAAAAAATGATTGTTCTACCTACGATTCTAAAATATCACAGTGACACAAATCTAAAATAAAACCAATTTTATTCAATGAAAAAGGGTATTTTAGGCATAAAGTACCTAAGACTTCACAACACAATCAACTATTGCTCACTACAACGCATTGTGGCCAAAAATTGATACAAAAACTCTTGCAGCAATGTGAGTTTTCAAATCCATGCCAAACAAAACACAATTAATGAATAATCGTAAAATCATCCAACAAATCAAAATTAAAACTCAATAATTAGGTAGTCACCATTATGTGATCATACGATTTAACATGTTATCAATCGATTATGACAAACATTTAAATCACATAATGAAAAACATATACAATTTTTAGATATCTAGGCTTTGATATCACTATAGAACGTACCAATTTTTTTCGGCTCGTTTTTGCGATCTTTCTATTGGAATGCTTTCAAAATCCTTCCAAAGAGTACGAAGTCATCTACTCATCCGTATAAATTGCCTAGGTACCCCAAGCAACAAAGAGGTAGGGAATTCTTAGGCAGTACTATGAAGCCTATAGATTGTGATTTGGGTAAGAGAGAGTGTAATTGTTTAGAGAAAAATTCTCTCTATAGTTTGTAAAATGAATAATGTAACTAGGGCTAAAGATAATATTCATTTATATTTCAAGTAGAACGAGTGTGTCGAACATAAAACTTTTCATCCTATACACAAAATTGACATTTTATAATATTGTAATGGACATAAAACTAATCTAGCCGTGGAGCTTATAATAGTGGTATAGCTATTCTTTTAAGTATGCATTACCATCATATTTATGATATTTGTTGACAGATAACTAATTATTTTGTTTTGTTGCTTAAATCTAATCTGGATTTCTAATGTAGGGTTTCGGGTTCCTATTCTTTCTTCTTACTTTTAGAATTTACATTTAATTTAAAAATGTTAAACCAACTGCTGATGCAGAATGAGTTGTATAGTAGGGATGATATATTTGACAATATTAGTCAAAAACATTTTTTGTGATTTTTGTAAGATTACTTCATCAACATTGTGTTTTTTCATGTACAAATAGAAAAATCGAGAAACAAGTTATCTTTCAGTCTTAATGCAACATAAAAGTTGCCAACTCGAAATGATAAAAAGAACAACAATCAAATTTGCAAGGCATTCTTAAATTGAGCCAATTTCAAACTACTGCCAACCCAAATCAAGTCATACTTAAACATTCAAACTCAAATCAGATCAAATCCAAAATCCAATAGCTTATGAACCAAGCTCAAGCTTTGAAATTACATGGAACCAAACTTAAGCCAAAAAACTTTGAGATTGTTAATCTCAACTGATTTTAAACAACCTCTAACTTGATTTGAGCCAATCTAAAACAAAGACTAGTTCAAACTCGATCGGATAAAAAATAGTTTAATTTTATGGTGGATATTGGGTTCGAGTCCACCCATAACAGGTCAACCTGATCCAATTTTCTTAACTGCCAAAGGGCAATTATTAGGGGCAAATGATTGGCAGTTGAACTCGTATTTAAAGTCCAAACTACCTCCCTAAAAAGGTATAATGCTTTTTTTTTGAACAAACGTACCCTTCTCTACTTAACACATAAAAAAAAATGCACAAATCTTGTCTCCCAAATAAAAATTAGTACATGGGCAAATGGCGTCATGGAAATAGACTAACGTCAACAGCTCACGCCATATTCAAAAGGGCTTCATCGAAAATTTAATCTAGGTACACAAATTTTTATTTACAGAATTTGATCTTGGCATGTTTGATTATTCCCAACATTGGTATCAGAGCCTAGGATATGCATATGCCATGTTTTCTATGGATGAAATTATGTATACTGTAGAAATTTTGAATCTAGATTTTGCTTTTAGATTGAAATTTTGATTTAAAAAAAAAAATCGTTTTGGGCATGAATTGAGTTCAACCATAATTACATGAAATTGTTGATAGGAAACGTCTTGGATGATTGATTGGAAATGTATTGCATGCATTGCAATGAAAATCGAGTCGAAATAAAATCAAAATTGATGGAAATCGACCTAAAATCGAGATAAAAAGGCTTGTTTTTATAACCACCATTTTGCCAAAATCTGACAACGTTGGAGGTCACTGTTGATACGAGAAGAATCTCCAACATATGGACTACAAAAGCCTTATGGTGAAGTCATTGGAAAGTTGTCGATAATCGGCCAATTGAATGATTAGAATAACTAGGGTTTAGACACAATTTTGGGTTAATGTGAGGTTAGGAAAACCTGATGACCTAACCCGTTGGTCAACGGGTTAACCCGCTAGCAAACTAAGTTTAACCCGACCTGATCAAAACCCATCTGGGTTTATTGATTAGTCAATAGTCAATAGGTTGACCAAATTGTTTACTAACGCATAGAAGAATGTGACAAATTGCTTCTGATGTGTGGCAGCGAGTGCAAGAGCGTGAATGATCATTACCAAGTGTGTGACGACACTTTTTGCTTATTCTTGGTGTGTGAAGGTGTGTGCAAACACTTTTATGACTCGTAGAGGTGCATACAACATTGACTAGATGCGTGAAGGAGCATATAGACTTATTTTAGAGTGTGATAGCACGTGAACACCCATTTCTGATGTGTTTTGGCATGTGAAACATATTTTCTTCCTTGGAAGCTGTGTAGTGCTTGGATTTGTATGTGTTCCATGGGTCTTACGAAGTATAAAAACATGTAATACCAACTCCTGGAAACACATATTGGTGTTTTGAAATACATGTTTCTATTTCATAGAAGTTTGTTGACTAGAGATCATCACATTGCATGTTGAGACTATCAATAATCTGTTGAACTCTCTTAATTGCAAAAGAGATAGTATATAGTCTAATAATATCCATGCATGAATATGAACCCCCTAATCAATGATTTTATTTAGGACAAGAATTTTAAATCTTTGGGATTGAGTGGATTCATTACAGCTTATTATAGTGTAACGCTTAGTAATGTACAAGAAAATATCCACTACTTTGACATTATTCCCAAAATTAATGAATTGTGAGGTATTTTGGCTTATTGCAAATTTCATAGAGACTTTATCATAGATAAAGTGACTTAGAGATCAATACAAGTTGATAAAATGGTCCTAGTCAAAATAGATAATGCATTTGTTGTATCATATATTTGTTAAATATGAGAATTCTGAGATTGATAGAATTTAATGAAATTCTCCTCCAAAATTAATATTGGCACAATTAGATTAAAATTTAAAATGTCAAGCATTTGTGTCATGGAAAATGATTGGGAACATAGTGAACTTCCAACTCTATGTCTATTTTAAATTTTAATACGTGATTAGGACAATTGATATGTATTTGATTATGTTGATAGCATTGTGTCTAATATATATGTCTTTGTGATCTAGTTAACCATGATATCCTAGAAAATGATGGTTGATTTGAATGAGAATGATACTGAATAGGGAAAATTTCAATATGTGGCATTTGAAATACACAATATCCTAGATGAACAAAAGACTTTTAAGGCCATAGATCAGATTAAGATGGAGTTGTGGTTAACTGAGGGATAAAAACCCAAATAGTGCCTTACACAAATGTGATGTAGATACACATCACGTATATAAGAAACAAGACTCACTTCATATGATATCTTGATCAGTTTCATGAATAATGATCTGGTATATGAGTACCAGTAATATTCAACTGCATATGCTATAAGTATGTTTTTGATTGAAAAAGTTTGGAGGAACTATAGTCTCCAAATAAAGATAGTTGATTGTTGAATTTGATTGAATGTCAAATATGATTATGGAACTGAAGTTAGCTAGGTGTAACCTAACATAGAAACAATAGGTTCATTTAGAAAAGCAATCTCTTCCTGATAATGGGAGCATATGAAAGGGCATATGACCCACAATGAGGAAAGAAGGACTTTTGTTAGTTGTTCTTGCCACATAGACCTAGAGGACAAATGCCCTTGAAGTAACTAAACTTGGTACTTGTGCATACGTTGCAAATCAAGTTTTGAAAGTAAATGGCTTCAATCCTAATATGGGAAAAAGATCATATAATGCTTAAAGAATAAGAATAAAAAATTAAAATTGGAGAGTGGCAGAAGTACTAAAAGAAGATATAGAGGCAAGATGAATAGTTACAATAGAAACAATGAGAATTATATCGTCTGTGAATGAACAAAGCTGAAAATGATAGTGTTGTTCAACATAAAGTGATGAAAATTTATTTTCTGGTACTATAATATTAATTGAGTATTATCCTACATGGATTATGGACTCAAAAACTATTGACTAAGTAGTTCATCATAGAAGACCTTTAATAGATTTCTATTGAATTCTGATAAAGTGAATAAGCAATAACACAAAGGTTGTAGTAAGAGAAATAGACATCAGCAAATGAGTTTTACAAGGTTGTTGAATCCTATACCTACAAGAAATCCAAAATACTCTAAATATTCAACGAATCTTAGTCAAAGTACTTGTTCTTTTTATACTATGATATAATTTGAATTTCTCTTGGTGTTTTATTGAAATATAATAGAATTGACTTTTATAGTTTGGTTTGTTGGTTGAATGGTTGTATGGTGTTTGTCACCTTACATTCTAATAATGTTAAGTTTTTTATTACTTGTTTCTCCTATATTTATGGATATGAATTCAAATATATGGCATGCTAAATTACGACACATTAGCCAAGATGGGTTGAATAAATTGGCGTATGAAAGTTTATTAGGAACTTTCACATAAATAAAACAGTCCACATTGAGTATTGCTTAGTTAGAAAAACTTCTAGAAAACCATTTTGATAAAGCTCTAAGAGCTTGAATTCCTTTGCAATTTATATACTTAGGTATATGTTTTTCTATGAATGTAAAGTTTGAGAAGATATCTCATATTTCATTACTAGTGTTGATAATAATGCTCAATTCGGTCTTGTATACTTGATCTCCCATAAGTCAGAAGCAGTAGACTGTTTTGGACACTATATATATAATTGACATTGAGAATCAATTAAACAAAATAGATAAGAGTTTTTAAGAACTTACCAAGGTCTTGAGCATTTGTTCAAAAAGTTTAAGAAACTAAGTAATGAAAAAGGGATAGTATGGTAAATAGTAATTCCAAAAACTTCACAACAAACCAATGTAGCAGAGAAGAGTAATTAAACTTTATTAGAAATGGTTCAGTCAATAAAGGCATAAGCAAAATGTCAAGTCACTTTGTGATGATATCATGTTTATTACTACTTGTGTACTTAATCAATTGCCTACTAAACTAGTTACTTTCATTCCTTATGAGTTATGGTCAGATAGAAAACCTAAGTTAATAGATTGTGCAATCTAGTGGTTAGTAATGTCTATCCATAACTTTTCTCACAAGTCTGAACAATTAAGACTGAAGAAATGAATGTATCTTTGTTAGATATGTTGAGCACTCTAAAGGATATATTCATTAAGGAGGATTTCATTGAAAAATTATCAAATATGTTGAGCACTTCAGAGGATATGTTCATTAACTCCAGAGGATAAGGATGATGTTGATAAAAAGTTTCATATAAACGAGATGAGAAAAGAATGAGGATGGTTATATTTTAGCAACCATTAGTTGAGTCATATGAAATAAGACCTATACGTATTCTAGATAGTGGGAGCAAAGGTAATTGAGCTTCAACTTATTTTAGATAGTGGGAGTAATGATCCTCCATTGCTTGTTTCATTCATCTCAACCTAGTAGAAGCATTAAGATTAAGCTTTAATCTATTTCAGATAGTAGGAGCATTAATTCTCAATTGCATAGGAGTGGATGTCTAAAAGTATTCAAGTGACGTTTTTGAAATGAAAATAAGGTTTTCATAACCACTCTCCAAGATGATAAAGAACCAGAAATAATAAAAGAAATTGTCTCATCCCTTGATAAAAAAAATTTGAGATGCATTATAAGAAGAGATGGAAAACAAAAGAAAACAAACCAATTCTAGGTTTTGGTTGACTTACCACTAGATCAAAAATTCATTAGGAATGAATAGGTTTCTTAAATTAGTCATAAGGTGGATGACTAAATAAATAGATATAATTTCGCTTTATAGCATGAAAAGGTATAGATTGTGTAGAAAGATATTTTTGTCATTTATAAAATTTACTTCAATATGTTTGATCTAATTGTAGTAACACATTTGAATTTAGAGTTACACCAGATGAATGTCAAGACTACTTTCCTTAGTGGAGAACTTAACAAAGAAATTTGTATGAAACGAGATATAGATCTTGTTGTTATAGGTTTAAAGCGCGAAGTGTGCAAGCTTCAAAGACGTTGAATGACCTAAAACTGTCATCCAAATACTGATACTTGAAATTTCCATGACTTTAAAATGATTTATCAAATCCACCATATTTATGTGATGAAGCATGATGACAAATTTGTAATTCTATCAATGTATATAATGATGTGTAGATAACTAGAAATGATTTGAAGTAAATGATGATCATCAAAGGATGGTTGTTCATACTTTTTTGACTTGTTGATATTTTAGTGTGAAATGACAAATTATTGAGCCAAAAGAGATTTGTCTCAAAACTTAAGATAAAAGCAGAGAAATATCAATAGTTACCTAATCAGATGTCATTGGATGTATTATGTATGCTATGGTGCATACTGTCATATATTTGTTTTATTGTTGGGCTGGTTAGTCAATATAAATAAATATTGAAAAGAGCATTAGAAGGTTGTATGTAAAATTTTTGATATTTTAAAAAGGCTCTATGGATTATTTTGATGTGTTTAAGGATCAAATTTGCGTTTGATTGGCAAATGAAATGTTACTTTGTGAAGTATTTAAACCAACACAAATTAAATTAAGGGTATGTTTTTTTACTCCAAAAGGCCTATATCTTAGAGCAATAAGAAACAAAGATGTGTAGCCGTATCCACATCGAAAGCTTAGCATATAACCTATTCAGTAAATATGCAATAAACTGTTTAGTTAAGAAGATTCTTCGTGAATCTGAGTAAACAGAATGATACTATTGGAACAATAGTTGTCTGTTGAAATAAAAATCTTGAATTTTTATAGAATAACCAAACTTATTGACACTAAGCACAACGTAGTAAAAGACTTCATTTCCAAGAGGAAATGAATGTATAATATAATTCTACGCATTGTATGGTCACTGATCCTTTGACCAAGATTGTTCCAAGAAAGTATTTCTTGCATATGTTAAATTTTTTGGATTATGTAGACTATGAGTGATAAGTGTTGAGCTTATATATTGTACTGGTGACACAACGTCAAAAACCATGAATTCAAGTTCATTTTATATTTTGAACTTGCATCCCGAAATTCTTGGTTTTCACTGCATACACATTGTTTTTAGCTTAACAAGATTGTAATGTCACACAAGTTAGAGATTGGCTCACTCACATGAGCAATCGCCTTTGGCGCTGAGAAAACGAGCAAAGATAAGACATTATTCTTGAGAAATATGATGCTGAGAACACATACCAATGTGAGACAAATTTCTCAAGAAAAAATTTATCAAAATTAAAATGTCACCTTGATGATTGATCAAGATGAGGTCATAAATAGATACATTTAAAAATAATCGATTTGGATTCCCCAAGTCCAAATAACTTATAAATGCTAGATGTGAGTTCTTAATATAGATAAATATCTACAAGTATGAATATGATTAAAAACTTAGGCTAGGTGTTGGGTATAGCGACTGAACTAAGATCTATATAATGTTGTGAATGACATTTGAAAAGAAAATACACACTGTAGTGCATGATTCATACCATGTGTACATAAGTAAGACGACTAGTTAAAGTAGTAAGAGGATGAATCCCTATTCCCTCACTGTGTGAGACTTTATGAGGATTACCTTATGTTGGTACCCTTTGGCTCTTTGTTGTTGTTTGATATTTACTCTTAGTGTTGCTATCTTAGCTTAGAACCTATGGTCATGTATGATTCGGTGTATAAAACATGACTTGAAAAGCAACTAAGTTTAAATTGAGAATTTCGAATAGAAGAGGAAGACTTATATGTTACGTGTGTCTATTAGCTAGTCGATCATGTCACTCATATGAGAGATTGGACTTGATCATGGATACATAGGAAAATAACACAATGATAAATGAGAGATTAGAGGGCGCTAGTGTTAAAGAGTAAGTCTGGGATACTACGAGCCTAACGCTTTAGTTTGTTTTATTCGGGTTGAAGCGACTATGCTATTCCTAATAGATGCATAGTATTTAGCTCCCAAGTACATATTGCTTGCAAGGTTGCATGACGCTTTTACAAGTATGAAACGTACTGCTAAATGGGATTTTAATGGCTAAGTATTTGCTTTGGGTCTTCCATTATGTGTGAGTGGGAGATATTAGGTTTAGATCCACCCATGACGGGTCGACCCAATCCGGTTTTTTTAACTGCCCAAAGGTAGTTATGGGGGGTTAATGGTTGACAATTCGACTTTTATTTAAAGTCCAAACTACCTCCCTAGAAAGGTAGAACGTTATTTTTTTTATAACAAACGTATTCTTCTCTACCCAACACGCAAAAACAAATGCACAGATATTGTCTCCCAAATGAAAATTAGTACATGGGCAAATGGCGTCATGGAAATACACTAACGTCAACACCTCGTGCTATATTCGAAAAGGCTTCATCGAAAATTTAATCCGGATATTCAATTTTCTATTTATAGAATTTCATATAATTTGATCCTGACATATTTGTTTAGTCCCAACAGTGGAGTTTTTCTTTTAGAAATTTGCGTTGTAAAAACAATGCCACACTTGTCCAAACGCTGCCACATTTGTCCGCCACTTAACAATGCATCATTAATTTTCAAAACTCAGAAAGATAATTTAAAACAATGTGAGGCAAAATAAACATAAATTATGCCGATTCAGAAAATTCAACATCCTCCACATTAAACATTAGAGGTTAATAAAATTAATGGAGTATGAAAATTTTCAGGAAGAATGTCTGATTTCGAACTTCTGTTACACTTATGAAACCTTAATTTAAATTAAAAAAAAAAATCCCTCCACATGGGTTAATCATTTTGGATCCGTAAAAATGACTAGTCTCTAGGTTTTCATTAAAGCAATTTCAATTAAAAAAATTGCCCACAGACTCATCTTAGCAGGCTATGAAGAGTTTGAACTTCTGTTCCAAGAATCAGCCACTTCCTGACTGCACCTGAAAAAAAAAACCACCTTAAATCGTCTCAATTTAGCAAACTTCTGGCAAAGCATTGACTTATAGTGTTATCTCTTGTGAAAAGACACATATTATTACTTCTCGCTCAGTCTAGGACTCCAGCGAATACTGCAAAATGTATCCAGAGTCCAGACCTGAAAGTCAACTTGCAGTACATAACTTAAATCGAAGTATACCTCATAAGTTGTCTAAGACTAGTTCCATATAGAAGATACCCTATAAGATGGCCACACCATGCTTGATCTTATCAGCTCTACTTGCATGTTATTCCCCATTTTCACAACGAGAAATACTGAATATTGGGAATTCTTATCTGTTCAGTTGTTTACACATTTAAACAAATAATGGAACATCACGTGTGCTTGTGTGCTTCTGTCTGTCCATCCATAGCTCCAAACAAACACCATATACAAGCACTATTTAATCATATTTCAACCAGAAAAATAAGAACCTTACGGGGTGATGCCGACCGTGATCTTGATCGTGATCGTGACCTTGATCTTGCCCTGCAAGTTAAATTTCAACACTCAAATACAAATATTGGGCCTAACAGGGCATGAAACAACAAACAAAAATGAATTTCATTAGTTGACTGCAAACAGCTTACCTTGGTGATTTAACAGGAGATGCAGATCTAGATCCCCGCACTGATCAAAAAACAGATCGTTCTAATGATTTGCAGCAGAGCAGCAGAACTTTTAGGATGCAGAATAGCATGTTTATGGATTGTATTTAAAAAGAAACAAGAAAAAAGGTTAAAAATACAAAGAAACTCTACCTCGGATTTCTGCGAACATTTACCCCCTGAATTTTGAAAATTCTCTTTCCTCTTGAAACTTTAAAAAGTGACAATTTAACCCATTTTGGAAAACTCTTTCAAAACCAATTTTGAGATATGAAATTTTAGTCCACAAAACTTCATAATTTCAAATGAATTGTTGAAATTTGATAAAAAATTGACTTAACTCAATAAGTTTGAAAAACGATATTTTAACCCAAAATTTTGTAACCTATTTTTGGAAAACTTTGAAAAACTTGTAAATGGCAAATTAATCCTTGGGGGTGAATAGGATTATTAAAAAATTAAATACAAAATTTATCAAACTTGATTTTCACTCAAGATTCCACAAACAAACAAATAAACAATCAACTCATAAAGTAAAAGATAGGAGTTTAGAAAATGCTTAGGAATTTTAGAGTGGTTGAGAGTTTTTCATCTCAAGCCTCTTACGTCTACTTCTTCAAGCAACTGGTTTAAAGTTTCCACTCAAATCTCTTCCAGATTACACTAGTTAACTCGAGATTTTGCCCTTTCACAGTATTGATACGAGATTTCGTCCCAATGTAATTTTAAAGAAGATTTACAAAAAAGGTATGACTCTAAGAGGTTGATTTTACTAATGTATACAATTATATATCTTTAAAAAGATATGAGTTTTAGTTTCCACAGAGAGATTGAGATGATAATTCTTGAATGCTTTGAGATTTTTTTTAACCCTTTTGACTTTAATCTAAATTGTTTATATAACCTTGAGAGTTGAAAAATCAGTTAGATTAATTTTACTAGGCGTTGACCTGTGAAAAAATGTTTTTTAATTAAAAAAACACGAGAGGACGAGCGTCCTCTTATTCAAGATGGGTGTCCTCTTACACATCCCTACTTTGGCAACTTTGGAATAGTTATCCAATGGTCAAATTCTTGAAGCGTGCCACTATAGGAACGTGAATCCCTTTTTTTTAGGACGGGTCGTCCTACCTTGCTTTTTAAAATTCTAGAGAATATCAATCATGCGAGGACAAGCATTGGACGGAAATAGGGATTGGCGTCCCAATGGGATGACTTTGTTTACTATCCCAATTCTACTTGATAATGTATTAGAGAGGGAATGGGCAATCCATGGTAGTCACCTAGTAAGGGACGAATGTCTTTATCGGAGGGACAAGCCCATTGTAATTTAGTGAACATTCCTAAGAGCTTCAAACTCCTAATGTGGGCATGGGACTGGTAGAGGGATTGATATCTCATTGGGGGACGAGCATCTCGAACCTGAAAAACTACATGCTTGCATTTCACCCATACTTTGGTCATTGAAACTTTATTCCATGGACTTTGTTAGCACAATAATTATTAAATATCAATATTAAACTTAGTTTTAACATACTCAAAACACCTAAGGGTTCAACAATCTCTCTCTTTTTGATTGACAACAAAACCTAAGTTTAAGCATTAAAAATCAATTTAGAAAGTTTATTCAACTTTAAACAACAACTTAAAACTCCCCCTCACTTTAGCAATATAAATCAATTTGGTTTAAGCACATATCATTTGAATTTGTTTAATCATTTTCAAAAACCAAACTCATTTAACTATTTTAAAATTCAATGAGACAAATAAGTTATTTTTGTTTTAAAATGACAAATCTTAGTTTGTTTAAATCATTTGTATTTAGAAAATAACCAATCTCTCCCCTTTTTGTCATAAATCAAAAAAATTTCAATAGAGTTTTCTTTGTTTTTCGGATATCCCAAAATAACAAATAAGATTAAAAAAAAACACTCATAATATCAAGCAACATCAACCAACTTCGCAATATCATCCCACCCAGTCATTAACACATCATCAACAAATACTATCAACAAAAACTAACCAATTATCAACAAATATGAATCATATTGGATCCGGTCCACTCATGATGGGTTGACCCGATCCATTATGGCTACAAATACAATATTAACCTATGATATATGATAATTCCAATTTTGCCCTTGGCAGTTATTAAAGATAACTGCCACTGTCCCTCTTTATTTAAACTGACGTAACTTCTATTAGGAGTTAGATTTCTTATGCTAAAACACAGTACTCTTTCTCTTATATTCTCTAGAAGAATTTTTACAGAAATAAGGAAGCAAATCGGCAAAGTGTGTTATGGATACTCCTAGGAGTGCATCGAATCACCAATCATCATCAATTGTCAGATTTAGTAAACCGAGTATGTTTTTCCTATGATCCTGGATTGGTATTAATTTTCGCTTACATTGGTATCAAAGCCATATTATATCTGTGCAATTGTGATGCTGGTGATATAAACATGATTAGGAAGCATGTTTTGAAATTTACGTGAACAATAAATTTTTTAAAATAATGCATATGGACATTTTTGCTTATTGATGAATTCATTGCAATTTTTTGAAATTGATCCCTAGAATCATGTTAGGATGAATTCTGGATATGAGATGTATGTTTAATTATAAAAAATTGCACTGAAATTGCATGAAAGTGGACAAAATTCAGTGGCCTATTTTCACCCAAAACCGTGACTTTCTTGCATTTAATTTGCCAAAATCCGGTGAGGCTGAAAACGTGATGCCCCGATACCAGAACCCTTCATCCTAAAAAGTCTGGTAGTGGTTTTCTTAAAACCCTTTCTTTGTACTTTTGGTCCACCAAATCCCATCTGTGAACCTCTCCACCAAGGCTTTTGAGCTTGCCTCTTTTTGCCTCACGTGGCAAAGGTAGCTAGCAACTCAACTGGTGTTTTACCTTTCTTCTCATTATTGTAAAAATCTTGAATATCATTAAGAAGATCAGGGAGAGTGCGCTCAATCCTATTGAGATTATAATTTGTAATAAATGGCTTAAAAGTTAGAAGGAGTGAATGGAAAATCAAACTCACCCGAACATTATACAGCAAATTTGTGCCCATAATTTGGAACTCCCCAGTCTTGTTAATCATTTTAATAACATGATCATCTGGGGAAATACCCTCCTTAAGTCGTATGCTGAATAGTGAAGTCATCAAATTATATTCCTTTTCTCGAGCATTTTTACTATATAATTGTCTTAAAGTAGTGATAATTTCATACGCACTCTTCATGTTCTCAAATCGAGTTTGAATTTCAGAGTTCATTGATGCCAACATATAACTGCGAACTCGTAAGTCAGCATCTACCCATTCAGCATAAGCCCTTTGCTCTGCCTCAGGGGCATTAGGGTCCACTGTTGTTGGTAAAGGTGCCTCCAAGACATAAGCTGACTTTTCAAAATTGAGAACCATGGTCAGATTTCTCATCCAATCCTTAAAATTAGGACCAATAAGCACATGCGAGTCTATCAATTTTAGGAGTATATTGTTTGCCATTGACATTTTGAGATTCTAGATCACAAGAGAGAATGCTGCGAGAAATAACAAATTCATTAGAAATTACCAATAAACCTAATCTTATTAGCTCCCACTATTTTATTCAAATCTTATACTTCCCCGGTTGAAGATTCGAAAAGTTCATTGGATCACTTTCTAGTGGGGAATCAAATTCTTATCAAACTTGACAAACCACACATAATAGATCTAAGTCTGTCAAGCTCAATAACTAGGAATCGATTTCCTTTTACATTCTAAATGCAAGCTATGATTCATGTGAGCCTCTAGCTTTGAGCACTGCACATAATAGATCTAAGCACTCTAAACTAGTCAAATTCAACCCATCGTGCTTTCCAGATATAATACCCCATCACTTTCGTACATAATAGAATCTAGGGAATGACAGAAATAATACTCTAGACACCAATCGACTAATTTTACGTCATATGACATAGTATCCATCACATAATAGAAATCTAGGATTTCTAGTCTTATGACGTAACCCTAATCAACCTACAATGGAAGGCTTGAATTTGATATTGAAAATTTAGGGAAGATTTTATTATTATTATTAATAAGAGTTATTTTATATCTTGGGTAGTCTAGTATGTATCTTTGGATACGTATTTGTCACCCAAGACATGTTACTAAACCGTATTCTTACAATTTATGTCATTGAAAACTTTTCTAATATCCTAAATGGTATTGTAAGAATATTTCATGCCTAAAAGTTTTAGTTCTCTAAAACACAAAACTATGTGTTAATATGTCATAACTAAATTACATGATAACATAAAACATAAAACATAAAACTTAGGCATGCTATTGAACACATATCAACTATATTATTCAATAATCAAAAGAAATCATATTTTCATACAACTTAGCATATCACATATCTAAAATGTACATTAGGTTGATCTTGCATATAAGACATCCAATATCTTATAATTTAATCCTAGATTAGCAAACTTGAGTTTTTTATTTATGTATCTAAGACAACAAACACATCTAATATGTTAAGTCTATTTCAATCTAGCATACATAAAATTAAGCATTTAAAAGCATGATGTTTACCATGTCACAATGTCTCATATATATAGCATACACATGTCACACATTAATACTATCATATATATCTTTAATGACATGACATTTTGGGCATCATATTAATATTTGTAATTTGGTAAACTTAACAAATAATTTACCATATTCATGCTTTTTATTCAAGTTTGCTAAAATACAAACACATCCAATGTTTGGTGTCTACAAGATCAAACCATAACAAGTAAACAAAGTAATTTAAACCAAAATTCTATATTGCATTTTTCTTGAAGCCAACCATGAAACCCTAACTCTTGATGTTTCCAAAACACATACCAAGTTCACCAAAATCTCACTAACCATGTTTCAATTCATACTTAAACATGAATAGATTTTAGAATGACAAGTTGTAAAATAAATACATAACACATGCCTAACATGAGCCAAATTCACAAGTGTCATGCATTTCACCAAATCATGACATATATGAATCATTCATCACTCAAACATAATCCATCTCACCATATAATAATTATTCAAGCATGAATATGGTTACTCATAAAGTAATTTATCCAATCCAAGCTATTAAGAATTCAATTCTCAATCAAACCAAGTCAAGCACTAGTTTAAGGAATTAATAACAATTCAATCAACATTGAATGTTATTTCCATCAACCAAACACATGGAAATCATGTCAACTTGTTCATGCCCTTCACCAAGTCTCACAAACTAAGTTTCTTAAAAAACACATTCCCATGTAAAGTCAAGATTAAAATTCATGTGGATATCATGACAGTCATGATTAAACCATTAATTTAAAAATCACCCAAATTTCTAAAATTAGGGTTTTTTTTTTTTAATTATGTCAAAAGTTATCCAACACAATTTCAACAATTTAAATCTTCCCCAATGCTATTAAGACATTCCTAATAACATATGTACACTTGGTTTGAACCAATCACACATAACAAAAATTATATCTTAGGTTTTGATCATTAACACTTCCAAACACCTAAAATTATGGCATGTTCTTGTCATTCAAGGATCAAACTCTTGCTCTGATACCATTTGAAGGATTTTGGCAAGAAAATTAAAATTTTTAATTTATGTTCACATCATATGTAACAATAGTAATATAAAATTTACATGTTGTTTCAAGAAATAAAACATAGAAACATGTAAACTACCTTGTACCTTATAATTTGATTTGAAGTTTGGAAGCTTGAATCACTAAAATAAGTGATCTCTTGACTTGCACCCTTCAAGGAAGAAAAATGGAAGAAAAGAGAAGCTATTTCCGGCAAAAGAAGAAGAAGAAAAGAAAATGTATATTTTTCTTCATTTTTGCCTCACATTTATTACATTAAAACTTGATGTTTATCAAGTTACAACATGTGCTTAATTCTCATTGGTTCATAATTAAGAGAAATTGGAATTTGACACATGTTAATTAATTTGTGTCCAAAATTATTCATTTTAACCTTCTAAACAATTTAAAAGGTGTAAAATGATAATTTTGCCCCTTTTTCAAATTTTATTCGAAAAGCACAATTTTTATCCTCGGAAAGTGCTAGCCAACCATGGATAAATATTTTCAGCTTTATAACACCATTTTCTTCCTTGAAATATAGGTGTGACCTTCAATGTTCATAGTGACGTAGCCGTGGGCCCCATATCGGATGATACGTTTCATTATATCACTATATAACCTAAAACTGTCATTAACCGATATACTTCATTTTCCGCTACAAAACGAAGCTCCCACTAATCATATGGTATCATCTAGCAATGTCCCATGACCCCTACATCACAATGAAATACAAGCTTCACACAATGTCAAATGAACCTTTCTTACTCACACTTACCATGTAGTCCAATCCCTCCGTCATTACATCTCGATTAAACTTGGATTCATGGAATGTCAAAATCCAATATTTAATCTTTTCGAATATCAAGTAATACATCATAATGTGCCACATCGAAACTCTCTTCATGTGGTCTTTTATCTACACTGGCCAGTGTATTAGATTTTCATGTTTCTCGATATTCGTATGGAAACTCGGGAGTAGTCGAGTTGATAGATCCCTGTATGATCATCACGTGTCCTTTCACTCAAGCAACATATGATCAAAGCGGCTTCTAAACGAGACATGATTAGCCTCGTGGTATACACCGTATGAACCATACGTTTTGAAACGAAGCATAACTATGATATCTCAAGTCAAAAGATCTATACACTAGTATGATTTACGATGTATCATTGACTACATATTAATGCCTATGTGATCATCATTCAGTGGTCACGTTCGATAAACAATATAATATAATAACCTTTGATCAGTTCTCTAACTATCAAATGGTTCCATTGTTTACCCATGTGTATATCCACCATGTCTAATGTCATCCATTGATATACTGTGGTGATATAGCACACACCCACTATGCAATACTATTGCCCAAACAGATTGCCTATGCAGGGAACGATTTAATGACATTTATTAAAACTCATCGGGACCTTTCACATGTCGTATGCATATAGTTAATATGGATGTAATATACAACTACAACATACATATATATATATATATATATATATATATATATATATATATATATATAAGTGACATTGAAAACATGTGAAGTATGACAAAACTTCTCTTTTATTAATAATGTATATGCAAGATATATAACCCTTAAAACCAATTAAAGCGATTAGTTTTTAGGGCATATTCTAACATGTGTCACAACCTTCAAAAACCCTATGTTATTGTTGTCATTGGGTGGCTGAAAGATGACCAATTTTGCCTTTAAAATATCAGGGTTCATGCTGCATCGCAGGTCACAATTGGATTGGAAAAACCTGATTGTCCAACCCGACTGGTCAACAGGTTGGTCAAAACCCGTTGGTTAATAGGTCAACCTATTTAGTCAACAGGTCGACCAACCCAAGTGTTGACCCATAGGTAACCCGATCAACGATCAAACAGGTGACCAGTTAATGGTCAAAGTTTAACCAGCATGTGAAGGCATGTGAAGACCTATTTTTGGATCGTGGAAGCGTGTAAGCCAGTGTTTTAGTGAATGGGAGTGCATGCATGCTTCCATTTATGTCTGGCAGCTTATATTAACTTAGATTATATTCTGTGTGATCTATTTATGCATGAATTGAACACTTATAAGTGTTATTTTGACCATAGTTTTGCATTAGACAATGCTAAACATGTGATAATTTGTTGTTTATATTGTTATGCATGTATAATTTATCATTGTCCATTTGTTGGTCATATATAAGGTGAACATGTTGACTAAAGATTACTATCTGAACTATAAGATGAATCCGAAGCATAACTTCTTCGCTCACATTTGGACCATGACTGGAAGAATATTAGATTGAAAAATGCGGGCATATACCTAACTCATAATGAAAGGATTTATGGACTATTGATGTTATTGTCTGATCATTGGACCAATATAATCACCAATATTATTCGGGATGACAATAAGGTATTGAACTATTGGGATTGTTTGTATGAGTTACAAAAGGCAGAAGAGCGGAATATTTTTATGAATATAAGAAAATCAATAGCTCTTTCTATTTTCCCAAATCAGCAGAGTGTAAAGCATATTGGCTATCACAAACAATGTAGAAACTTTTTTTTGGATAAAGTTACTCCAAGGATTGTTGAAAAAACAGAAGAGGTTTATTGTCCTCGGGATTGGTATCGAGTGGAAGAACGACTGATTGTTAAGATACCATGCTTTAATAATTATAAACCTCAGATCAAGGATAGTTCAAATTCTAGTTCTAGTCAAGAATGGGTCTAGTCATTGAAATATTTGAATTTCATGTCCATATTTATTTTCATACGTATTTGGTAATTTATTAATATATTACGGTATTGAACCTCTTTAAATTATGGATATGTTGAACTCCATGTTGATATAATATAATACATATTATGATTATTTGTGAGAATTCTATGACTGGTAGAATTTAATTATTCTCATCTAGAATATACATTGACGCAATCAGATTAATTGTTAAAATGTGGAATGTTTGTGTCATAGACGATGATTAGGAATATAGTGAACTTTTGAATCTATGCCTTATGTGAAATATTTTAATTTTTAATGCACAATTGCGACAATAAAATGTGTATATATCTTATTGTGGGTGTTGTGTTGTGTATCTTTGTAGTTATATATAGAAATGGCTTTAAAAAACATAATTGCCGATTTGAATAAGGGAGAAAGATTGAATGGGGAAAATTATAAAATATGGAGAATGAGAATGCACTATATCCTAAATGAAAAGGATGCCTTAGAAGTTGTTAATCAGGTCATAGAAGAGCCCCAACTGGCTAAGGGATAAAATCCTAACAATGCCCAACATAAGCGTGATATGGATGTTTATAATGCTTGGAAAAAGAAAGATTTGATTGCCAGAGGTATACTCATCAGCTCAACAAATGATGATATTGCTTATCAGTATGAGCAATTTGAAACTGCAAATGCTATGTGGATGGTATTGAAAGAAACGTTTAAAGGAACCACCGTCTCTAAGCTAAGATAGTTGACCATCAAATTCGATACATATAAGAAAGTTCCCAGTAAGTTGATGAAGCAACATCTGAGGGAAATGTCAAACATGATAACTGAGCTGAAGAAAGCTGGGTATGAACTGACTAATGAACAGTAAGTGCAAGTTGTTATACGATCTTTGCCCGATAGTTAGGAGCACATGAAAGTGAATATGACCCATAGTGACAATATCAGGACTTTTGATGACATTGCTCACCGTCTTGAGCTAGAAGCTGAGTGTTTAAAGGTTGTTGGACCAAATGCTCATGCATATGTTGCTGAGTCCAGTTTGAAGAAGTTTTCTAGTTATAAAAGAAAATGGCAAAAATCCAGAAAAGGGAAAAAGATCGTCCAAGGACTTATGAACAAAAACAAAGGTTCAAGCGCAAAAGAGGCAAATGCTCTGGGAAAATAGATAAGTCAAAACTGACCTATTATAATTATGATAACAAAGGTCATTTCGCCCGTGAATGCACGAAGCTGAAAAAGGTATTACCTTATCTTGTCTCAAATTGTGAGATTTATATTTCCAGTACCATTTTCTTAACTAAATCTCATCTTATGTGGACTATAAACTCAGGAGCCACAAACCATGTAGCTCGTGATAGAGATGTTTTCGTAGAATTTCATCGAATACTAAGAGAAACACAGTAGACATATGTAGGTAATAATACCAAAGTTGAAGTAAAAGGAATGGGCATATGAAAATTAGTTTTGCGTGGTGGTCAAACCTTGTACCTACACGATGTTTTATATGCTCCAAAAATTTGATGAAATTTGATCTTTGTAATGGTTCTATTGAAACTAGGATATTGTTTTATTTTCTCTGAAAACTTGGTTAAACTTTATTATGATGATGTGTTTTATGGATGTAGATTTCTGTCTAAAGGTTTTATGGTGTTGAACACCTTGTATTGTATTAATGATAATTCTATTAATTTTTCGTTATTTGTAACCCTTAATAGTCTAGATATGGATGTAAATAAATGGTATGCTAGACTATGGCATATTGGCCAAGAAAGAATGAATGGACTGGCCCGTGAAGGTTTATTAGAACTTGTCATGAAATTAGATTTGTCTATTTGTGAGTATTGCCTAGTAGGAAAAAACTACTAGAAAACCTTTTGGCAAAGTTGTTAGAGCTGAAGTTCCTTTGCAACTTGTACACTCAGATATTTGTCCTATGAATATTAGAGCTAGAAAATGAACATTCTATTTCATTACTTCCATAAATGATTATTCACATTTTGGTTATGTTTATTTGATCTCCTATAAGTCAGAAGCAATAGATTGCTTTAGACATTATATGAATGAGGTTGAAAATCAGTTAGCAAAAGAATAAAAGCCTTAAGAACTGATCGAGGTCGTGAATATTTATTTACCAAATTTAAGGAATTATGTAGTGAAAAAGGAATTATGAGGCAATTAACGATTCCCATAACTCCACAACAAAATGGTATAGCGGAGAGACAGAACCAAACACTGTTGGAAATGACTAGGTCTATAATGGCACAAGTGAATCTTCCAAACTCGTATTAGAGAGATGTTTTATTAACTATGACTTATATACTTAATTATGTGACCACTAAGTCAGTAACTTCCACTCCTTATAAGTTATGGATAGGTAGGAAACCTGAATTAAATATGATGTGCTCTCAGGGGTCTACTGCATATATCCATGACATATTCCATAAATTTAGAAATTTGGGTCTAAGAGGCAAGAAATGTATTTTTATAAGATACTCCAAACACTCCAAAGGGTACGTGTTCATAGGAGATGATTCTGATGGAAGAATGATTGAAATAGAATCCCGAGATGCAATATTCATAGAAGATGAATTCCCTAAAAAGGGTGATATTGATAAAAGTCTTCATCTGTATAAAATAGAAAAGGAATATGAAGAAAGTTCATCTCTCATTAAGGAAAAGTGGAGAGACGGTGTCACAAGAAATGATATCTCTACCTGTTACAAATAGTGAGAGCAATAAGGTTATGTTCTAACCTATTTCGAATAGTAGGAGCGAAGATCTTCAATTACATAGGAGCGAACGTTCTCGAATCCCTAAGAGATGTTTTGAAATTGAAAATGAAGTTTTCATAACTACTCCTTCTAAAAACGATGAGCCTAAAAATATCAAAGAAGCTTTATTATCCCTCAATAAAGAAAAGTCGAAAGAAACATTAGAGGAAGAAATGAAATCCATGGAACTTAACCGAGTTTGGAGTCTAGTGGACTTACCGACGGGTCAAAAACCCATTGGGAATAAATGGATTCTCAAAATTAAATGAAAGTTGGATGGCTCAATAGATAGATACAAAACTCGCCTAGTGGCAAAAGACTATACTCAACAAGAAGGTATAGATTATGAAGAAACTTTTTCGCCTGTTATGAGGTTTACTTTAATCCGTGTCATTCTAGCTATAGTAACACACTTAGATCTAGAATTGCATTAGATAAATGTCAAAACAACTTTTCTTAATGGGGAGCTTGACGAAGAAATCTATGCAAGCTCCAAAAATCAATATATGGCCTAAAACAGTTATTAAGACAATGGTACTTAAAATTTCATAAGGCAATATTGTCTTATAATTTTAAGATGATAGAACAAGATCACTGTGTCTATGTGAAATGGTCTGATGACAAATTTGCAATTCTATCTTTTTATATGGATGATATTTTGATAGTTGGGAATGATTTGGAATATGTAATGATCATTAAAAATTGGTTATCCGCAAATATTGGCATGACGGATATGGGTGAAGTAGATCATATTTTAGGTATAAAAATCAAAAGGGATCGTTCAAAGAGACTTTTGGCTCTATCACAAGAGCGTTATATCCAAAGGATTCTAGAACGATTCAACATGGCAAACTGCAAGCCCGTAGATAATCCTGTGTTAAAAGGTGATTTATTGAGCCAAGATTTGTGTTCAAAGACTCAAAACAAAAGAAATGAAATGTCTCTAGTACCTTATTCAAATGCGGTTAGAAGTCTCATGTACGCGATGATGTGTACTCACCTCAATATATGTTTTGCTATTAGATTGGTTAGTCAATATCAATCGAATCTAGGAAAGGAACACTGGAAGGTTATCAAGAGGATATTGAGATATCTGAAAGGCATTGTGGATTATTGTTTATGTTACCAAGGAAAGGATTTGAGTATCGTTGGCTATTCGGATGCTGATTAAGGTGGTGATTTGGATCGACGCAAATAAACTTCAAGTTATGCTTTCTTACTCTAAATTGGCGTCATATCTTGAAGCAGTAAGAAACAAACGTGCAACAAACGTGCATAACCTTATCCATAATGGAAGCAAAATTTGTAGCATGTTCTGCTACTGTGCAAGTAGTTATTTGGTTGAAAAGATTTTTTGAGAATTTAGGTGTACTGGATGCAACAGTTGGTCCTATAGTTATGTATTGTGATAATCAAACTACAATAGCTTTCACAAAGGATCCCAAATTCCACAATAGAACCAAACATATCGACATCACATATAACTTTATTAGAGATATCATTTCAAAGAAGGAAGAGATGGTACAATATATTTCTATGTGTTATATGATCGGTGATCCTCTAACTAAACCGATCTCAAGAGATATATATCTTACACATGTTAAGTCTCTTGGCTTGCATAGAATATGATAGATGACTTGTTGAGTATATATTGTACTTGTAACACAACATTAGAACATCAAAGAATTTGAATTTATTTTATATGTTTGAATTCGTGGTGTTTATGGATATACACATTGTTTTTCAAAACTCAACAAGATCATAATGTCACACAAGTTTGATTGTCTTTCTCATACTAGCAATTGCTTTTGACGCTGAGGAGAGCGTGTAAAGATAAGACATGTTTCTTGAGATTGATACATCTAAAATAGCATACTTAGAAAATGAGAATTGCTCAAGAAATGAGTTATTTGATATGTCCCCTTGATGATTAATCAAGATAAGGTTATGACTTGATAAATTTGAAAATGACCGATTTGGATTCCCTATATCGAAATAACTTGTGAATGCTAGATGTGAGTTCTTAATTGATAAAGATACCTGCAAGATTGGAGAGATGATTAAGAACTCAAGTTAGGCATTGAGTGCAGCGACTAAACTAAGATATGTACAATATTAGTGATGACATTTTGAAAAGATACACATTGTAGCACATAATTCATACCATGTGTGCATAAATAAAATGACCATTTAAAGTAGTGGAAGGATAAATCCCTGCTCCTTCACTGTGTGAGACTTTATGAGGATTACCTCATGATGGTACCCTTTGACTCTTTGCTGTCATTTGATGTTTATTCTCAGTGTTGCTATCTTAGCTTGGAACCTACGGCCATGAATGATTTGGTCTATGGAACATGACTAGAAAAGCAACTAAATTTAAATTTAGAATTTCAAGTAAAAGAGAAAGACTTATATATTACATGTGCCTATTGGTCGGTTGGTCATGTCACTCATATAGGATATTGGACTTTATCATGGATACATAGGAATATAACATAATAATAAAATGACTTATAGGACAACTGTCACAGTAAGACTAAACATGCATACACTAAACATGATATCTCAAGATTCGTTTTAAGGTATTTAGATGTGATTCCTTAGGATTCGCTTGAAAATGTGCGTACATCTATACACTAAACATGATATTTGGCCTAGATGTAGTTAAATACAATAATACTCCTATCATGATTTTATATGAGTGAGGTGTTCATGAGACTGAGTTACTCTTTGGCTTCTTACATGTTGAACCTTTTAAGGAGGTCTTTGACATAGTTAGCTTGGTTGAGCATAATTCCTTCCCTTGTTTGTTTGATTTGTAGTCCAAGGAAGTGGTTAAGCTCCCCTATTAAGGTAATTTCGAAATCACCTTACATTATCTTAGAAAATTCTCTACAAAAAGACTGATTAATAGCACTAAAGAAAATGTCATCAATAAAAATTTGAACAATTAAGATGCCTAGCATTTGTCATTTTACGAATAAGGTGGTATGCACATTTCCTTTCAAAAAACCATTTTTAATTAAGAAAAGACTTAATCTTTCATACCAAGCTTTAAGAGCTTATTTTAAACCATATAAAGCTTTTTTTAGTTTAAAAACACGATTTGAAAATTCATGATTTTTAAAGCCGATAAGTTATTCAACATATACCTCATTTTGAATGAAACCATTTAAAAATGCACTTTTAATATCCATTTAAAAAGTTTGAAATAAAAAAAGCATGCATATACAAACAACATCCTAATTGCTTCTAATCTAACTATGGGTGTATAGGTTTCATCAAAATTGATACCTTTCTTTTGATAATATCCTTGGCCAACTAGTCTTACCTTATTTTGAATAACAACTCCAAACTCATCCACTTTGTTTCGGTATACCCATTTTATATCGATGATAGGATAATTCATTAGCCTTAGAACTAGTTTCCATACTCGGTTCCTCTCGAATTGGTTTAACTATTTTTTCATGACCAACACCTAACTCATATCTTGCAATGCCTCATCTACTCTCTTTGGCTTCATTTGTGACAAGAATGCCTCAAATTCACATGTGTTTTGTAAAGAAGCCCTTGTCCTAACACCTTGAGATAGGTTTCCAATGATTTTCCCTTTCTTAACCTCATCTTTCTCCATTGGAAACATGGATTCCTTTTGAACTACTTGAGGTTGTATGAGGTTGTCTTCATATAGCATTACCTTAAGTTAGTTTTCTTTTTCTTCTAATTTAAGAGCTTTTTTGATTTGCAAATCTTCTATAAGCTTCACCACCTTATTTTCATTGTTCCTATTAGCACACTTGGAAAAAGATTGATAAAAAAAAACATGTATAGATTCTTCTACAACAAGTGTCCTTTTGTTGAAGATTCTATATGCTTTGGTGGTTGATGAATAGCCTAGAAAAATTATTTCATCTGATTTGGCATCAAATTTTCCTAGGTTATCCTTTCTATTGTTTAAGACAAAACACTTGGAACCAAAAGGATGAAAATCTGCAATATTAGGTTTTTTTTTTCTTTTTAACAACTTATAAAGAGTTTTGTTAAAGATTGGCCTAATCATGGCCCTATTGATGATGTAACATGCGGTATTGATAGCTTCACCCCAAAAAGATTTTGTCAAATCATGCTCAAACAATATAGTCCTAGTCATTTCTAATTATGTTTTAGTTCTCCTCTCAACAACTCTATTTTGTTAAGAAGTCTTAGATGTCAAAAAGTTATACTTAATGCCATGCTCATCACAATATGCTTTAAAATCTGAATTTTCAAATTATTTTCCATGATTACTTCTAATATAAGTAATTGCATAACTTAGTTTTGTAATTTTTTAATGAATAGAGCAAATGTTTTGAAAGCAGCACTTTTTTGTGTAAGAAGTAAAACCCATGTAAATCCTGAAAAGTCATTAACAATCACAAAGCAATAATGTTTTTCAGCTAGACATATAGTCCTATATGGTCCATACAAGTTCATATGTAATAGTTGTAAAGGTTTAGAACATGAAATGCAATTTTTGCTTTAAAACAAGTTCTTGTTTGCTTTCCCAAAGCACATGCATTACAAATTTGGTCCTTTTGAAAACTAATTTTTGTAAACCTTTGACCAAATTTCTTTTTGAAAGTTTTTCTATCACATCAATGCTTGTATAACCTAATCTTCTATGTCATAACTACATGTCTTTTTCCTTAGTTGACATGAGGCATAAATCTCTTCATGAAATGTCATGCAAATATATAATCTATATATTTGAATTCTTATGACCTATGAATGCAATGATATCAGTGCAAGTGTCAACAATTTCACAACACAAGGAATGAAAACAAACTTTAAAACCATTGTCACATAATTGACTTATGCTAAATAAATTATGTTTAAGACCATTAACAAGCAAAACATTATTAATTGAGAGAGAAGAGTTATCTATGGTTCTGATATCAATTACCTTCCCTTTAGAGTTGTCACCAAAGTTGACATTTCCACCATTTTTAGCTTTCAAGGATGTGAAGAGGCTTTTGTTTCTGATCATATGCTTTGAACATCCACTATCCAAGTACCATTTGTTTGACTTTTTACTGTTATCTTCAAGGCATACCTATACAAAAATAAAATTTAAGCTTTCTTTTGTACCTAAATGGTTTTGGGTCTAATTAGGTTAGCCTTGAAAGACCTTTTAAGAACCCAATAATGCATGAGGTTTCTTTAAAGGCTTACACGTGTTTCAAAAAAGTTACTTCTATTATAACCTAATCCTTCTTTATTAAGACTACTTCTTTAATATACAAGTATCTCATCTAACCTCTTAGTGCCAACTTTGAATTTTCAAATAATTATTTGAATTATCAAGTTTTTTCTTTAATTCAATGTTTTCATTTTTCATGTTATCCAATGTTTTACTAAAGGATTCTTTCTCATGCAAAGTTAGTTCTAGTTCTTTTTTAGTCTTATCATGTTTTTTTTTGTTATTTTCTAGCTCATTTTTCATGTATGTAAAGTTTTTCTTTAAAGATTTGTTTCTTGAACTAATGCATTTATATTCCACTAGCAATGATTCAAATGCTTCATGTAATTCATCAAATGAATAAGAATTAGAATCATTTACCTCTTCCTCTGAGTCGCTTTTGGCCATAAAGCAAAGATTAACTTTTTCTTCCTCTTGCTCGATTTCATTATTAAGTCATCGCTCCCACTCCAAGTGGTGACAAGTACTTTTTTTTTAATTTCTTCTCCATTTTCTCTTTTCTTTTCTTTTCTTCTTAAGGAAAGGACATTTTTGTCTAATGTATCTCGGTTTCTTGCATTCATGGCATATAATCTTCTTTTCCTTTATCTTTTTTCCTTTTGATCAATTAAAGCTTTTTCCTTTATTCTTTTTAGACTTGGAAAGGAATTTGCTAAATTTGTGAGCTAGAAGGTTCACATCCTTATCATTTATTGAAGATTTTTCATCTTCCTCACTTTTCTCAATTGCCTTTAAAGCAATGTCCCTTTTTGGTTTAACTTCCTCTTCCTTTGGTCTTCTCTTCATTTCATAAGTTAGGAAACTTCCTATAAGCTCATCTATTTGTATTTTAGTAACGTCTTTGGATTCCTTAATTGTCGTTACCTTCATAATCCATTATTTTGGTAGTGACATTGACATTTTTTTTATTAGTTTTACGATTTTGAATCTTTTTCCAAGGCCTTCAAGTTATTTACTAAGTTTGAAAAACTTTTGTACATGTCTATTATGCTTCCCCTCATATTCATTTCAAACAACTCGTACTTACAAAAGAGAAGCTCAATTTTCAACACTTTGACTTGGCTCATACCTTCATGTGTTGTTTAAAAAATGGTCCAAACTTTTTTTACTGTTTCACAGAGACTATTAAATTCAGTTGAGTCTAATACACAAAATAATATGTTTATGACTTTAGCATTCAAACTCAACATTTCTCATCATCATTATTAAATTTCATTTCATTTTTAGGTTCATTTATTTGTGGGATTCATGGGTATAAAGTCATCATGTTCTATAATTTTTCACAACCTATAGTCTATTAATCTAATATGTATTCTCATTCTTATCTTCTATTGGGTGTAATTTACTCCACAAAACAAGGGTGGTGTAGTAATGCATTGTCCTTTACTAAAAATTGGTGTAGAGGTGTTTGTCATTATCGAAAGAACTTAAAACTCTAAAAATTGTTAGAAATTATAAACCTAGAGTCCAAGTTCTAATACCAATTGAAAAATCCCTAATGGCAAATTAATCATAAAAGGGGGGAAGATAAGGTTATTAAAAAATTAAACACAAAATTTAACAAACTTGATTTTCACCTAAAATTCAACAAACAAAAACAAATAAAAAATCAAAGCATAAAATAAAAGATAAGAGTTTAGAAAATGCTCAAGAATTTTAGAATGGTTTGCAGTTTTTCGTCCCAAGCCTCCTATGTCCACTTCTTCAAGCAACTAATTTGAAGTTTTCACTCAAATCTCTTTCAAATTACATTAATTGACTCAAGATTTTGCCCTTTTATAATAATGATACGAAATTTTGCCCTAGTGTAATTTTAAAGAAGATTTACAATAAGATTATGCCTCTAATAAACTAATTTTACTAATGTGTACAAATGTTTTTCTTGAAAAAATATGAGTTTTTGTTTCTAGGGAGAGATTGAGAGCTTAAAGATTAAGATAATAATTTTTGAATGCTTTAAGTATGTTCTCTAACCTTTTGACTTCAATTTAACTTGTTTATATAGCCTAAAGATTCGTTGGATTAATTTTACTAGTTGTTGACCTGTGAAAAGGTTGTTTTTACTTTGAAAAACAGAAGAGGATGGGCGTCCTCTTACACATCCTTGCTTTGGCAACTTTGGAATAATAATCCAATGGTTGAATTCTTGAAATATGCCATTATAGACATAGGTATCCTTTTTTTTGGGATGGGCATCTTACCTTGCTCTTTAAAATTCCAGAAAGAATCAATCATACGAGGATGGGCATGAGACGGACATAGGGATGGGCATCCCAATATGTTGACTTTGTTGACCATCTTAGTTTTGCTTGATAATGCTTTAAAGAAGGAATAGACATTCCATGGTTATCACCTAGTAAGGGACTGGCGTCTCATTGGGGGATGGGTGTCCCAAACCTAAAAAACTACATACTTGCATTTCGCCCATCTTTTGGTCATTGGAACTTTATGCCATGGACTTTGCTAACACAATAATTATTAAATACCAACATTAAACTTAGTTTTGACATAATCAAAACACCTAGGAATCCAACAAACGTATTCAAACCCTAAATTAAGATATGATATTTTAATTCACAAAACTTCATAATTTCAAATAAGTCATTAGAATTTGATAAGAATTGTTTGACTCATTAAGTTTGAAAAATAACATTTTAACCCCAAAGTGTGAAAGATATAAAAACAAATTTTTGAGTGCGTTTTCACATGCAAACAAATTTTCAAATAAAAATAATGTTTCAGGATACAAAAAACCATCTACCAAAACTTATGCTTTTCTTCAAATCTTTAAGAATTCTTCATTTTGAACCTTGTCTTTGGTTTCCATCTTGATACTCCTTCAAGTGCATTAGGTAAAATCTTGCAATCTAAACTCACATTCAAGTAAACTTATTAGTCAATATGATTAAAGACATATTAATTTGTTATTATCAAAATAAGAGTTTAATAACTCCTTAAGTCAGCAATATCTCTCTTTCTGATGATAACAAACACATAAGCATTTCAAGGAATTTTATAAAGTATGTCGATAAATGTATTTCCTTGAAGTTAAAAAAATGTTTAATTTTTAAGAAAATTTTGCAAGAGTTTTCCCTAAAAAATAAAGTTTCCTCCCTTTGAATATATGCACCATAAAGAAATAATAATGCAATAATATCAATTTCATATATCCAACATCATTATCTCATAGTTTTCAAATTATTCTCATAACAACAATCAAAAAATCCATATCAATCAAATATTGCATCCATAATCAAATATATTCATATAACATTTATTTCTCCCCTATATCATTATCAAAAAGAAATTAACAAAATATATAGCCAATAAGACAAAGGAAAATTAATATTCATGAACATATAGAAATGATCAACAAAATGACCAAATATAATCATAAAAGCATAGTCCATGAAAACAATGTCCAAATAAACATGACCATCAAAATGATAGCATTAACAATCTAAACAAGATAAAGCATCAAAACATGTGTAAAGTCCATATGAATTAACAATTACATCTATAATCATAATCAAATATAGAATATAACATTTATAATTTCTCCCCTTTTGTCATTATTTAAAAAAAATAAGCAAAGTATATACCCAATAAGGCAAAGGAAGACTAAAATAAATGAACACATACATAAGAAATATAATTATCAAGGCTAAACCAATGATTAGCCTTGTGGTATACACCATATGAATCATATGTTCCAGAACGAAGCACAACTGTGATATCTCAAGTCAAAGGTACTATACACTAGTATGATTTACGATGTATCATCGACTACATATTAATGCCCATGTGATCATTGTTCAGTGGTTACGTTCGATAAACAATATAATATAATAACCTTTGATCAATTCTCTAATCATCAAACGCAGAAAGCATTTTTACTATATAATTGTCTTAAAATAGTGATAATTTCATACGCACTCTGCATGTTCTTAAATCAAGTTTGAAGTTTAGAGTTCATTGATGTCAACATATAACTGCGAACTCATAAGTTAGCATCTACCCATTTAGCATAAACCTTTTGCTCTTCCTTAGGGGTATCAGGGTCTACTACTGCTTGTAAAGGTGCCTACAAGACATAAGCTGACTTTTTAAGATTGAGAACAATTGTCAGATTTCTCAACCATTCTTTAAAATTGGGACTAATAAGCACATGCAAGTCCATTAATTTTAGGAGTATATTATTTGTCGTTGACATTTTGAGATTCTATATCACAAGAGAAAATGCTATAAGAAATAACAAATTCATTAGTAATTATCAATAAACCTAATCTTAGTGGCTCTCACTATTTTATTCAAATTTTATACTTCCCAGCTGAAGATTTGGAAAGTTCATTGGATCACTTTCTAGTGGGGAATCAAGTTCTTATCAAACTTGACAAACCACACATAATAGATCTAAGTTCGTCAAGCTCAATAAGTAGGAATCGATTTCCTTTTGCATTCCAAATGCAAGCTATGATTCATGTGAGCCTTCAGCTTTGAGCACTGCACATAATAGATCTAAGAACTCTAAACTAGTCAAATTCAACCAATTGTGTTTTCCAAATATAATACCTCATCACTCCCACACATAATATAATCTAATGAATGACAAAAATAGTACTCTAGACACCAATCGACTAATTTTATGTCATATGGCATAGTATCTATCACATAATAGAAATCTAGGATTTCTAGCTTTATGACATAACCCTAATCGACCCACAATGGAAGGCTCGAATTTGATATTGAAAATTTGGGAAAGATTTTATTATTATTAATTAGGTTTAGTTTATATCTTGAGTAGTCTAGTATATATCTTTGGTTACATATTTGTCACCCAAGACATGTTACTAAACCATATTCTTACAATTTATGTCATTGAAAACTTTTCTAATATCCTAAATGGTATTTATAAGAATATTTCATGCCTAAAAGTTTTAGTTCTCTAAAACACAAAACTATGTATTATATGCCATAAATAAATTACATGATAATTTAAAACATAAAACTTAGGCATGCTATTAAACACATATCAACTATATTATTCAATAATCAAAAGAAGTCATATTTTCATACAACTTAGCATATCACATATCTAAAATGTACATTAGGTTGATCTTGCATATAAGAGATCTAATATCTTATAACCTAATCCTAGACTAGCAAACTTGAGTTCTTATTTATGTATCTAAAACAACAAACATATCCAATATGTCAAGTCCATTTCAATCTAGCATACATAATGTTAAGCATTTAGATGCATAATGTTTAGCATGTCATAATGTCTCATATATAGCATACACATGTCACACATTAATGATATCACATATACCTATAATAACATGACATTGTGGGCACCATACTAATATTTGTAACACCATAGTCAAACATTCAAATTTAGAAATTAAATTTGTAATTTGGTAAACTTAACAAATAACTTACCATACTTTATGCTCTTTATTCAAGTTTGCTAAAACACAAACACATCCAATGTTTGGTGTCTACAAGATCAAACCATAACAAGTATACAAAGTAATTAAACCAAAATTTTATATTATATTTTTCTTGAAACCAACCATGAAACTCTAACTTTTGATGTTTCCAAAACACATACCAAGTTCACCAAAATCTCACTAAATATGTTTCTATTCATACTTAAACATGAATAGATTTTAGACTGACAAGTTGTAAAATAAATACATAACACATGTCTAATGTGAGCCAAATTCACAAGTGTCATGCTTTTCACCAAATCATGACATATATGAATCATTCATCACTCAAACATAATCTATCTCACCATGTAATAATTATTCAAGCATGAATATGGTTACTCATAATGTAATTTATCCAATCCAAGCTATCAAGAATTCAATTCTCAATCAAACCAAGTCAAACACTAGTTTAATGAATTAATAACAATTCAATCAACATTGAATGTTATTTCCATCAACCAAACACATGGAAATCATGTCAACTTGTTCATGTCCTTCACCAAGTCACACAAACTAAGTTTCTTAACAATGCATTCCCATGTAAAGTCAAGATTAAAATTCATGTGTATAAATCATGATTAAACCATTAATTTCAAAAACACCCAGATTTCTAAAATTAGGGTTTTTTTTTTTTTAATTATGTCAAAAGTTATCGAACACAATTTCAACAATTTAAAGCTTCTTAAATGCTATTAATACATTCCTAATAACAAATGTACACTTGGTTTGAACCAATCACACATAACAAAACTTATATCTTAGGTTTTGATCACTAACACATCCAAACACCTAAAATTATGGCATGTTCTTGTCATTCAAGGATCAAACTCTTGCCCTGATACCATTTGTAGGATTTTGGCAAGAAAAATAAAATTTTTAGATCATGTTCACATCATATGTAACAATGGTAATATAAAATTTACATGTTGTTTAAAGAAATAAAACATAGAAACATGTAAACTACCTTGTACCTTGTAATTTGATTTGAAGTTAGGAAGCTTGAATCACTAAAATAAGTGATCTCTTGACTAGTACCCTTCAAAGAAGAAAAATGGAAGCTTTCCCGACAAAAGAAGAAGAAGAAGAAAAAATGCATTGTTTTTCTATATTTCTCTCCCATTTATTAAACTAAAACTTGATAATTATCAAGTTAAATCATGTGTCTAATTCTCATTGGTTGATAATTAAGAGTAAATCATAATTTGACACATGTTGAATAATTTGTGCCTAAAATTATTCATGCAACTTTCTAAACAATTTAAAAGATGCAAAATGACAATTTCGCCCCTTTTCCAAATCTTATTCAAAAAGCATAATTTCTATCCTCGGAAAGTGCTAGCCAACTATAGATAAATATTTTCAGCTTCATAACACCATTTTCTTCCTTGAAATATGGGTGTGACCTTAAAGTTTTATAGTGACATAGCCATAAGTCCCATATCAGACAATACATTTCATTATATCACTGTATAACCCAAAATTGTCGTTAACTGATATACTTCGTTTTCTGCTACAAAACGAAGCTTCCACTGATCATGTGGTGTCATCTAGCAATGTCCCATGACCCCTACATCACAATGAAGTACAAGCTTCACATAATGTCAAATGAACCTTTCTTACTCACACTTATCATGTAGTCCAATCCCTCTGTTGTTACATCCCGATTAAATTTGAATTCATGGAATGTCAAAATCCAATATTTAATCTTTTCTAATATCAAGCAATACATCATAACGTGCTACATCGAAACTCTCTTCATGTGGTCTTTTATCTACATTGGCCAGTGTCTTAGATTTTCATGTTTCTCAATATTCATATGGGAACTCGGAGTATACGAGCTAATAGATCCCTGTATGATCATCACTTGTCCTCTCGCTCAAGCAACATATGATCAAAGTGACTTCTGAATAAGACATGATTAGCCTCGTGGTATACACAGTATGAATCATACGTTCCGAAACGAAGCATAATTGTGATATCTCATGTCAAATGATCTATACACTAGTATGATTTACGATGTATCATCAACTACATATTAATGCCCATGTGATCATCGTTCAGTGGTCACGTTCGATAAACAATATAATATAATAACCTTTGATCAATTCTCTAATCATCGAACGTATCTATCGTTTACCCATGTGTATATCCACCATGTTTAATATCATCCACTGATATACTGTGGTGATATAGCACACACCCACTATGCAATACTATTGCCCAAACAGATTGCCTATGTAGGGAACGATTTGATGACGTTTATTAAAACTCATCGGGATTTTTCACATGTCATATGCATGCAGCTAATATGAATATAATATACAACTATAACATAGATATAAAATTGATGCAGAAAACATGTGAAGTATGATAGAACTCTTCTTTTATTAATAATGTATATGCAAGATATACAACCCTTGAAACCAACAAAGTAATTGGTTTTTAGGGCATATTCTAGCACACTATGTTCCCAATCATCTTCCATGACACAAATGCTTGACATTTTAAACTTTAATCTAATTGCGCCAATAATAATTTTGGATGAGAATTTCATTAAATTCTACTAATCTAAGAATTCCCACATTTAACAAATATATATATAATACAATGAATGTATCATCTATTTTGACTAGGACTAATTCATCAACCCGTATTGATCTCTGAGTTTCTTTATCCATGATAAAGTCTCTATTACATTTACGTTAGGTCAAATACCTCGCATTATGTTAATTTGGGAATAACATTAATGTAGTGGATATTCTTTTGTACATTACTAAGTGTCACTCTATAGCAAGCTATAATGAATCCACTCAGTCCTAAAAAGTTTCAAATTCTTGTCCCAAATAAGATCATTGATTACGAGGCTCATATTCACGCATGGATATTATCTCTTTTCCAATTAAAAGAATTCAACAGAGTATTGATAGTTTCGACATGCAATGTGATGGTCCCTAGTCAACAAACTTGCATGAAGTATAAACATTTATTTCAAAACACCAATATGTGTTTTTGGGAGTTGGAATAAGATATTACATGTCTTTATGCACCATAAGACCAATGGAACGCATCTCATATACAAATCTGAGTACTATACAGCTTCCAAAGACCTGAAACAGATTTCAAGCACCAAAACACCCTGGAAAGGGCTCTTCACGTGCTATCATGTACCAAAATAAATTCATACGCTCATTCACACGCTGAAACGATGTCGCATGCACCTCCACGTACCATAAAAGAGTTAGCACACGACTTCACACTCCAGGAATGAGTTGAAGGTGTCGCCACACGTTTGCACACGTCGCCACGCTCGAAATGAGACTATCACATGCTCACATGTGTCAGTCAACGTTATGGTCAATAATTTGATCATTGATAGATCAATTGACCCGATAGGGCATTGACCAGTTTGGGTGAATAGGTTGATTTGTTAACCAATGGGTCAGGTAATCAGGTTTTACCAACCTGATTTTGACCTAGAATATACATAAACCCTAGAATTTCTATATGTTCAATTAACTGACTTTCGACAATTTTCTAATGATGGCACCATAAGGCTTTTATAGCCCAATTGACGATGAATCTGATCATTCCAAGTTCTGGAACCAATGGCGTTGAAATCCATCAAAACGGCAACGAAGAATAAAGATGCCTACAGTTTCAGTTTTGGGTCAATTTTCATCAATTCCAACATTAATTTGAGTCGTTTTTTTAATTTAAAACATGCAATACCATTCCAATTATTCATCCAACATGTTTCCCAACACCAATTTCATGCAATTTTGGTCGTATTAACTTCGTGCCCAAAATCAAATATTTTAAAACAAAATTCAATATACATATTCTAATTTGCACAATATACATAATACGATTCATAGAAAACATAGCAAATACATATCCTAGGCTCTGATACCAATGTTGGAAATAATTAAATATGTTAGGATCAAATTCTATGAATTTTGTAAATAAAGATTTGTGTGCCCGGAGTAATTTTCAATGAAGCTTCTTCATATACAGTGCAAGGTATCAACGTTAGTCTATTTCCATGATGTCATTTGCCTACATACTGATTTTCAATTAGGGAGATAGAATCTGTGCATTACATTGGTAGGAGAAAAAGGGAGAGTTCTTTTCTCTAGAAAAATAACGTTATATTTTCATAGGGAGACAATTTGGACAATTTATATATGTCTAACTGTCCTACAACTGCCTCTTATAGCTGCCCTTGGTAGTTATATTAAACTGAATCGGGTTGACTCGTTATGGGTGGACTTGGATCCAATAGTTTCTATTGACTTAACTTCCAACAAAGTTGACATCCAAATAGCTCACTAGGACAAATGAGATTTCTCTAAGATACCACAAGCCTAAAAATCTAGTGTCATGTTTTTGTTTGAAAATTCTTTTAATAGTATTAAAAGAGATTCCATAGGACATGATTGGATTCAAACACACAAGCACACACTAAACATAATATTGGGTGTACTAGCAGTTAAATATAAAAGAGAGTCAATCATACCTCTATACATTTTGACATCAACGTTTGGCCCATTTCATCTTTAGTGAGCTTAATAGTTGAACTCATTGGTGTACTTGAGGCTTTTGGTTCCTCTATGATAAGCTTCTTTAATAAGTCTTTGATGTATGAAGCTTAGTTGATGAAGATGCTCTTTTTGCTTTGTTTTTCTCCTATCATGCTCATTTCAAATTCTTTGTTCATAAGATTAAAAACTTCTTCACACAAAGAGATCTTAGTAGAACCAAAAATAATATCATGAACATAAATTTAAACTAAGAGTATATCATTTTCTTTATGCTTAACAAACAATACGGTATCTACTTTTCCAATGCAAAAGGCCTTTTCAAGCAAATATTTACTCAAACATTCATACAATGCTCGAGGTGCTTGTTTTAAACCATAAAGAGTTTGTTGAAGTTTAAAAACATGGTTTGAAAAATCATGACTTTCAAACCTAGGATGTTCTTCAATATAAACTTTTTCTATGATAAATCCATTTTAGAATGAACTTTTGACATCCATTTGATATAAAATAAAATTTTTGGAACATACAAATGTCAAAAACATCCTAATAGATTCTAGTCTAGTTACTAGTGTAAAAGTTTCTTCAAAATCTATTCCCTTTTCTTGATTGTAATCTTGAGCCACTAATCTAGTTTTTTTTCTAATAACCACTCTAGATTCATCCATTTTATTTCTAAAAACCCATATTGTACCAATAACAGATTGATGATTTGGACAAGGGACTAATTCCCAAACATTATTTCTTTCAAATTGATTTAGTTCCTTTTGCATGACTAAAATCCAAAACTCATCATTTAATGCATCATGAAATATTTTTGGTTCAAATTGTGAAAGAAATGAAAATTATTACAAATATTGAAAGATGATCTAGTTTAGCACCTTGAGTTTTCCCACCAATTATTACAAAACTCCTTTTGTTTTTTCATTCCTAAACACAATAAGGCATTCAATAATTTATCTTAGGTACCCAAATCATGTTGGGTCTTTGCAGGTTAGTTTTTGTTCCTTTAGAAACTCATACTTTCTTAGTGCCTATATGATGTTTCTTTTGAACTGGGCAAGATGATGAGATGTGACATTTATTTCTACAATAATTGTAAGTTATATTAGATTCACTTGAAGTTGAAGCTTTGATAAAAAAAAATTTCAAATATTTTGCTTTAAACCCTTGGTACAACAAGCATTTTATCAAAAATATCATTTCCATTTTTTAATTTTAAAACTATTTCACTTAAATCCTTTGATCCCCTTTTTAAAGCTTCAATTTCATTTTCTATAGTTTCTTTTTTTTTCAAAACTAGAATACTTATTTTCTCCATTTTCTTTTTCTTTAAGCTTAGAAATTTTTTGGTTAAGAAATTAATTTTCTTTCTTTAAAGATTCATTTTCTTTTTCCAAGTTTAATTTTTTCTTTCTAAGAGTTGCATTTTTTGACATACAAAGAGCAAGTTTTTCATTCATCTTTTCAAATGTATCATATAACTCTTTATATGAGTGGCTCTTATATATCTCATCACTTATATTATCTAAATCATCAATAGTATTAGATGAGCTAAAGTTGGTTACCTCATCATTTGTGATTGCCATGAAACACGTGTTGGCTACTTCATTGTCCTCTTTTTTGGATTTACTTTCATTATTATCATCCCATGTAACCTTCATTGTTTCTTTTCTTTTTTGAATCTTCTAATTTTGAGGAAAAGGCAATCATATTTGATGTGTTCCAAATTCTTGCATTCACAGTACATAACTTGTTCTCTTCTTTGTCTTTCTCCTCTTTAACCTTTAGTAGCCTCCTTTTTGGTGAAGTTTTCATTCCTTCTTAGTTTTCTATTTCTTAGAAGCTTTCCAATCTTCATAATCAAGAGAGCAATATCCTCATCTTCATTATTTGACATCTCCTCTTCTTCTTCTAGGAGCTTTTCACTCTTTTTGATGGATGATTTGAAGGCGATGCTCTTTTACTTCTTCTCCACTTCTTTAATTAAAGGATCAATGGCCTAAGAGGGGGTAAATTAGGCAATTTAAAACAATTTTTACTAAATTAAATAATTAAACCAATTTATGCAACTTAATAAATGTTGGCTATTTTTAAAGCAATTTGTAAGTATCTCAAGGTATATTTCAATTAATCAATATAATCAAAACAACATAATACATATTATAAGTTTAAGAGAAAAGAAAATCAAACAAGCGATGTATAGTGGTTTAATGCAACCCGACCTATGTCCACCCCTCCAAGCTATCTCCCTTGGAGTAATCTACTAATTCTTGGTTGACAAAACCCTAACCAGGCTTTTTTTCATAGTACAAATAGCTTCCAAAGTGATTTTAACCTTTACAAGTGTTATTACTTACTTTCTCTCACTAGAATTTCTAGTATCTCCAAGAGTGAACCTCACTCTTTTATAATGCAATTTTTTTAGAAAATAAAGTTTAAAACTCTCTCAAAGAGTGAATATGAAAGTTATAATTTGATACAACCCAACACAAGTGTATTTAAGAAAATGAATAAGCAAGAGTTTTGATTAGAATGACAGTTTTGCAAGTGAATAACTCAATAACAATTTACTCACTTATGTATGAAAGTTTTTGGTTGTAAAAAGTTGTTCCCCAATGATTTTGATTTAGTTTATATAAGAGAAAATAAGGAAAATTACCATTGTGCACAAAACTAGCCATTTTAATTTTTCAAAAAACGTTCAATTCGATTGACTAGATGTAATTCAGTCAACCAGATATCACGTAACACTTTCGTGGTGTCTACATGGCACTAACTGTCATCACAAAAGTTGTCATCAAAAAATTCATATATTCAGTCAACCAAATATATGATTTCTACATAATCCGAAAGTTGTCATAAAAAAATTCGACTGGTCAAATTTTATTCATTTACCCCCTGAATTTTGAAAATTTGCCATTTCCCCATAAAACTTTAAAAAGTGACAATTTAACTTATTTTGGAAAACTCTTTTAAAACCAATTTTGAGATATGAAATTTTAGTCTACAAAACTTTATAATTTCAAATGAGTTATTGACATTTGATAAAATTTTGGCTTAACTCAATAAGTTTAAAAAATGACATTTTAACCCAAAATTTTGAAAGATATGGAAATTACCAATTTAACCTATTTTTGGAAAACTTATTCAAACTCTAAATTGAGATATGATATTTTAATTCACAAAACTTTATAATTTCAAATAGCTCATTGGAATTTGATAAGGATCAGTTTAACTCATTAAGTTTGAAAAATGACACTTTAACCCCAAAGTGTGAAAGATGTGAAAACAAATGTTTGAGTGAATCACATGCAAACAAATTTTCTAATCAAAATTAATGTTTCAAGATACTAAAAACCATCTACCTAAACTTGAGTTTTTCTTCAATTCTTCATTTTGAACATTATCTTTGGTTTCTATCTTGATACTTTTTCAAGTGTAATAAATAAAATCTTGTACTCTAAACTCAGACTCAAGTAAACTTGTTAGTCAATATAATTAAGAATATATTAGTTTGTTATCATCAAAATAAGAGTATAATGACTCTTTGAATCAATATTATTTATATTATAAAAATATATTACCAAAGTAATAGTTATTTATTTTCAATGGACGAACACCTATGATAGGTTTTGTGGATAGCATAAGATCAAAACGCCTTAGACGTGTATGGTGAGTAAAAAGGTGCTAATGGTGTGAACGGTGTGGAATTAATGTTTATGGATCACATAACGGAGAAAGAAGAGTTTGTTGTCACTCAGAATAAAATGCTTGAGAAATATAATGTAAAATATACTAACTGATTAAAAAAACAATTGAACTAAAAAGTGAAATAGACAAATTCATTCGTCCGAAAAAGTCTTGGTGTGATGGAATGAAAAGTAACCAAGTAAGTGAAAAATTAAAAGCTAGCTCAGGAGTATGACTGTAGTCTAAGGTTAGTGATAAAATTATATACGAGTTGGAAGCAGTATGATTTGTGAAGAATTCTTAAGATGATAATTCTGGAGAGAAAATTACATTAAGATGATAATTCTGGAGTTCCAATGTCAATTTGAAAAGCTGTTAAAGTTATTCATAACTAAATCGTATCCATTTAGTACAACTTATGATTAGAAAAGTCATGATTATGAGAATAATTTATAATATTATAATCAATCCTTGCATGATTGGTCTAACTTATGATTATAAAATTATATGTAATCATAATCCAATTTTATCTGTTTCACAAAAAATAAAATAAAAACAAATTATTATTTGTGCTAAAATGTCTAATATTTGGCTTTATTTACCTGTACATTACTTAAATTTCTGGAATTAAAAGTATACAGTATCTTTTCAACATTGCAAACAAAAATTTAATAATGGCCAAAAGACTTATTCCTGCCCCAGATATAGCGCATTCTCAAACTTTCATTCATTAAATTTTAAAAACTTAAATACCTATCTGTTTATTAATTTTTATAGTTAGTATTAAGGTTAAAAATGTCATTTATTGATTATATTTAAATAAAGAAAAATTTATCAATTTTTTTCATTTTAGTTTTGAAAACTAACAATTTCTCTTCTAACTTAGTTTCAAAAAGTTAGTTTTTTATCCCCATCATCAAAGGTTTCCATATTTTAGGGTTAAAAATCATTTTTCTCAAAATTTAAAACATTGCACTTACACTCCCAAAAAATATATTCTCTCTTTCTAACGACGGCTTTTCTTAATGATTCACTCCAATATATTATCAACCCCATCACCGACGCAGTTTTTGAGGGGTGTAAGTCAATCTTTTGAACTTTAAAGAGAGCGATTGTTAATCCTAAATTATGAAAGCCCTAAATGGTAGGGATGAAAAAACTAACTTTTGTTAGTTTTCAAAACTAAAGTGAAAAAAGGGGATACATTTTTTTCTTTAAATAAAATCAATAAATGATATTTTTATCCTTGATACTAATTATAAAATTTAATAGATAGATGAGTATTTAAATTTTCAAAATTTAACATATGAAAGTGAAAGGATACACTAAACTTTGGTTGGGAATAAGTTTTTGGCCTTTAATGAATTATCCTACTGAGGAAGTAGTGTTTTTCTCTGTCAATTTATTTTATTATTTTACTTTATTTTTTGTACTTAGTAACATGTGATCCGCGACTTAAAAAGAGAAATAAAACTCTAAAAATCATCAATTGTTGATTTTTAACATCAATCATTATCCAGTCATCTTTAATTTCATTAACAATCCCTTGTTTAATAGGGGACATCATCAGCACTTATTACCGCTTGCTCTACAAAGACAACATCATAAGGATTGACATCATACATTTCAAACTGTGGATTTTTGATGGCTTCTCCGCGAATGAATTTTTGAATTTCTATGCTTGTAACAACTGAATATTGATGTGTGAAATCAACGTGTGGAATTTTGCTTGATATATCCCATTTGTCTTTTTATGTACCAAAGGCTTCATCTGACACACTTGGCAAGAATAAATGTGTCGTCTAAAACACAGCCTGTGTATTTTGAATAGATTGTCCAAATCAAAAAAGGGGAATATGGTATCTCTCTCCTTTATATGGAATTAGAAGTCATTTTTTTATTTGGGTATCCCACCGATTAAATAAAATTAATCTACAGTAATATTGATAAAATCATTAAATTACATATAAAATGACTTGAAAATGGAATTGAAAAATTGTAAACTATCTTATTGGTTAAATACTAACCTCCTTGGGGTTGAGGAGATTTTTTGGTCTCAACTCGAATGACACTCACTATAAAATATACATGTCATGTACACTCCCTTCTTAGCTTGGCAAAACAAAAAGTGAAGCACATATCAAAATCATATGTGGTCATAACATTTTGTGAGGAATAACCATTTCAACTCATAAAACGAGTTTTCTTACTTAGTGGAAGAAAGGTAGGAACATGTGTGTCATTAATAGGGAAAACTCATACTATATTAATATATTTCTAATTGCTTCTTTTATTGAATTTTGATTTGACGATCTCATGAAATAACTTAATTTTGATAATATTTTATTATGTAAGTAAAAGGGTAAGTTTTTCAAAAAAAAAAAAGATTTGGCCCTCAAATTAGATTGACTTAACAAAAAACGGTAACATAGTAAATTTCCCAAGAGAACTGAGCATTCCTAGTGAAGAATTATCATTTCATACATAAAGACCAACGTAAGGTAGAATAAGGTTTTTCTATAGCGGAATAAGATTGAAGCTTTAAGAATTGGCATTCAGACTTCACCAACATATCCAAACATCCACTAGAACAATCAAGCAGAATCAAAGCAAAACACCAATTTTATTTATTAGAGTTTGTGTATATGTTTACACGTATGACTGAATAAATATTCTTAAGGTAGTAGAATCATAAAGAGAATCAAATATAGGTTGATCATGAGAACTTTATGAGCAGCACATATGGTGACTAATCTAAAAGATATTATTTTGACAAAAGACACATATAATAGAATAAATGTTATCGTAGTATTGAACGAGCTAATCAAAAGATAACAACATATCTCACGTGTTAAGATTATTGTCATCAACCTAATATAACACATGAATGCATGTTGACTAGGGTTGGACTCGAGTCGAGCCAGGTCGAGCTCGGCTCGGCTCGATCGAGCTCGAGCTGGCTTGGGTTGACTCGGTAAATTTTTTTTTTAAATTTTTTATACAAAACGACGTCGTTTTGATTCATATATATATACAAAATAATGTCGTTTTGATATGAAAAATGAGCCGAACTCGAGCCGAGCCGAGTTCGGCTCGAGTCGAGCTCGAGCCGAACTCGAGCCGACCATAAATAAACTGAACCGAGCCCGAGCTGGCTGTGAGCCGAGCTCGACTTGGCTCGAATCCAACCCTAATATTGACTATATGTTCACTAGACTAACCTACCAAGAGAATTTCACATGGATAGTAATCTGGGTATCTGTGGAATATATCTTTTAATAGATAATTGTGCATGTAATTTTTAGACTTGAGATCAATAAAACGTTTTCTACACCAACTAACCTAATTTGACATTAACCCAATGTAACTTTTTTTTAGGATAATTAATACAATAATAATTGGGTATGTCAAGAAGTGTAACAAGAGTATATAAGATTCATCACTTTCTAGTAGGTATCTCATTACACCATTTCGTCATGGCATAGTGCTAAAACTTTTGTCTTAATCAGAATTGGTTAGTGGCTCATCTAATGTTAACTCAACCATTGCTTGAATAACCAACATTAATATCAAGGGTCATATTAAATAGACACTACCTACACGTGTTATCCTTAAGGAAATACGGAATGACGAAAGAATCCAAATGTACTATAAATGTACTGTTAAAAGGTTAACGTTAATTTTTTTTTTTAAATCAATTAAATAGTTAAAATGTTTTGCTAAACATCACTTATAGTTTGTGAATATACAGATAATTAATGTAAAATTACCCCTGAATTTATTCATAACCAATATGATAAGAAACCTATAAAACACACACAATGGGAGGGTAACGAAAGTTTACAAGGAAAAGATGATAAAAAACGTACATGTTCAAAATCAGCATGTTTAAGTCCTGTGATGAAACTTACCCAAAAAAAAAAAATTTCGATGAAGAAAGCATAAAATGAAAGAATAAACGAAATAAGTCGGCTAAAAATTAACTACTATTTCATTAATTTTAGCTTAATCCTTCAATAATAGATGGAGTAGAACCTTGCAACCACCAAAATTTGCCAACAATCTTGGGTCAATATGTAAACGTATAACATATTATTGTAAGCCATAATACTAAAACAAGATGCCTCCAGGTATAAAATTGACCGTTTCATCAACAATTAAAAACAATGTTCGACACATACAAGACTAGAGTATGTGATACCGATAAATCTCAAAACTTCGAAAAATCATTATAAGTCACTTAAATTTTTAATTGCCTAATAGTAGTAAAATCTTCCATGTCACATAATTTAAAGTAAAATATTAAATTATATAGCAACATGGCATATCATGCAGAATCCCTTCATAATCAAAACTCTACTTGATCTTCTTCTTTGGCCTCAGCTGCAATACACAGAATTGGGAAGTGTCAAGTGATTACAATAATTAAAAAATTAAAAGAAGATAAAACTCAAGAGACAAGACGCTACAAGGGCTAAAGTTGTCCAATGTAAAAGGCACAACACTATAAGTTTGATTAACCTGGTTGCTGTGTCCACACTTCTTTTTCCTGCAGTTCACTGCACGAGGGTGCAGACGTGCATAGCATCTGTCACAAATATGCATCATTAAGAACTTTAAGCATCAAATATTAAGTGTGCAAAGAACGAAAAAAGAATAATGAGATTTATTCATTTATGGATTTAAAAAGGAGAAAAACAGGACCAAAATAGATCAACAACACAGCTCCAAGACATCCAGGAGACCATGTGGTAAAACTAGTCATATACATGATTACAAAAATTATTAGAGTTTCTATGAGATGATTGATCAAAATCTCCACCAAGATTGGGTAAAATCTAGCGAAAGCCAAACTAAAAATTAAGAACAATTAAGAGAAAAAAAAACTCCAAGATAAAAATTAGCAACCTATTCCATGAACTTGAAAAATAGATTGCTACCTTACAACAACTAAACAACAAACAAGTATTTGAAGAAGAAAAACACATAGGAGTTATTAAACATTTGTCAGTAACGATGTAACATGAAACCATAAATCAACATATAAAAATAAACATCAAGCACTAGACCTCAATCACAAATCTTAGATCACAATAATAAGAACCGTCGGACTCACTTTCGACAGATCATCTTGTCCTGGTTGTACTTTCTAGCCAACGCCATCAAAGAGGGCTCAATGATACCCCCACGAAGCCTGAGAACCAGATGCAGAGTAGATTCTAAAACAAGCAAAGTAAATATTTATGTTAGTTAACTAGCTGCCAGCAAAGGAGATAAGAGCAGAAAACTGAAAACAAATTACAGAAACAATCCTAAAACAAAAACCACCATAAATAATATATATAAAAACAACAAACAAACTTAAAAAAAATTTTCTAATTAAAATGATTACTGTAGTTTCATAAACGAGTTTTGCTTCATTTAAAACTGCACATTTAGAGCTTAACAAACTAAAGAAAATTTTCCAATATTATATTCCAGTATCTAAACTATTAAGGCTTTCATTTCAATTGAATTTTCACATTAATTAATTATTAAGCCTCAATCATCTTATTAAACTCACAAAACCTAAAAGTCAAAAGACTAACCCTTGTGAACCACAATCCCCAAACGATAATTAATTGATATTTTAGCTTCAATACAAAAGAGTATAGAAAGTGAAGCAAATTAATAAACATTTCGCAATAATAAATATTAAAATAAACTCATTTTGATTAAAATTGCATCTTCCAAGTTAATGACAAATATATAATTAAAACTAAAAAAATCCCTCAAAATCAGAAGACCAACCCTTTTGGATGTTATAGTCGGCAAGAGTACGGCCATCCTCTAGTTGCTTCCCGGCGAAAATCAGTCTTTGCTGGTCAGGAGGAATACCTAAAGAAGAAGAATTCACAAGCAAAGATAACAGCCGTCAGATCTTAATTCGTAATAAGCAAAAGTCAGAAAATTTAGTGTTTCATTTTCAAAACCGCACCTTCCTTGTCTTGAATCTTAGCCTTGACATTGTCGATGGTGTCGCTTGATTCGACCTCGAGAGTTATGGTCTTCCCGGTTAGGGTTTTCACGAAGATTTGCATTTTTGCTCTCGGTTCTAGCTCTCAGTTCTAAAGGCCGCTTTGAGCGTTTCAATGTGAGTTTGGCCATATATGAAGGGAACCAGTGGGGATTAGGGTTTTGAGACTTTGTTTGGTTACAAGGTTATCTGCGAACCCCGTTGGGTTACAGGTTTACAAATATGGAATCAATATCCTATAACATACTATATATATTTTATAATATAATACAATATAAATGAAAAACAATGAGAGTTATATGCCGTAACAAATCAATATAATATAGTAAATATATTTTATAATATAATATACATTATCGATACAAATCAACACATTTTTTAAGAAAAGTGATGATGTAATATAAATTTATATGATAAATTAAATTTTCGTTATATATGATTTTTTTGAAATAATGACATATTTATTAAAATTTTTATTATTTTTTTAAAAGTTGTATCATATGAAATAATATGATATAATATAATACAATATTTAATATATAATACAAAAAATTAAGTTTTTGATATACAATATAATATACGATTTGACATTATGATTACAAAAGCATAAGCTTCCATTTTTAGGCCAAATTACTATTTTTCTATTCAAGATTTGATGAATTTTTATATTTTCATCTTTAAGTTTAAAAAAAAAAATATTTTCACTCGTACATTAAATTAGTTTGAAAAAAAACACTCCTAATTTCTTTTATATAAATTTTGTTCGAAAGACAAAAAAGACTCTCAATCTAAGTACCGTCTTGCCCCTATAATGTTATTAGAGATATTTTTCTAACCCCCAATTCATGTTAATTCCAACAAGATTATAAGTAACATCAAGAACCACATTGCTTGACCATAATCACACCAATTTAGTGTGATTTCAATCATATCGTACTAAATTTGTGCAATTTGGATAGGAGAAAAAGTTATATAAGTGAAAATGGGAAGGGAAAAAAAGTATTACATAAAGTATAATTTTTTTGTACTATTAGGAGTGTTAATGATATTAATCATATTTTAATATTTGAATAAATTGACATAAATTCTCTTTATTCGATAAAACTAATGATTGATTTTGATAGAAAAATAGAAAAAATGATTTTTTTTTAATTTAAAAGGTGAAAATATGTCGTCTCATCAAACATTGGATGGAAAATAGTCATTCAACCTTTGACATAAAGGAGAAAAAAAAGATATTTTTTTTAATTAAATAACTATAATAAAAGTAATGATAGGTTTTACTTGTCAAGGTTGTTTGTTATACTCTAATATAACACATAGGTGTTTGTTGCCTATATTTTCACTAGAACAACCTACTAGAGAATTTTTTATTGATGATAACTATAGTGTTTGAGGAAAAAATCCTCCAATAAATGGTTATACATGTAATCATTTGATTTGAGATCATTAGATTGTTGATTGCACCAATTGACCTAATTTGACACTACTTTAATGTAACATTTTTCTAAGAGTTATTAATATGATAGTTGTTAACTATGTTAAGAAGTGTACCAGTGACATGATAGATTGATGCAAAATTCATCACTTTTGAGTACTAAAATAGTTATCTCACAACACAATTTATTTATGGCAACATACTCTAAATCTATAACCATAGTGGAAATGAGTTGGTGTTTGATTCAATATTAGTTTGATCATCATATGATTGGCCAACATCAACATTAAGGATGATATGAGGTTAACAATAATTTATATTTCAACCTTGATGAGATATCAGTTGATGAATGAATTCAATTATATGGTAATCATGCTATTGAAATGTAAAATTAGTCTTTTATTAATTCTCTATCATTTAGGTAGTTATGATGTCTTACTAAAAATCGTTCATGGTCTATGAATAAAAAGTTAATTAATTTTTTATTAATCATGATTCGATTTACTTTCAACATGATAAATAATCTATGGGACACACACAATAAGAGATTCACTGCCAAGATTAAAAAGTTTTGGGCATATTCAATTATTGTCAATCCTACCTGCAAAACTAAAAAGGAACATGGTGAATATAACATATTCAGTAAATAGGTGATCTCTTGAAACCAAACACATAGTATAAATAACAACCATAAATTTCCTATTAGTGTTCCATATCCAATCTTATTGTAATATTTTAGGTATTTTTCTAGTATCTTAGATATCCATTCAAATTTTTTTCAATGACTAATGCCCAATTTCTAATAATGGTGTCATCTTGAATTACTAATGTCACATGATGTATATCGACATTCTAGAAGCCTAATGAAAACATGAGATATCTTATATGTCAATCATAAGGTATATCTAATACACTTACCAGTCGGGGTTTCAAGTTATAAATACCATACTACAAGGGGAGTAAGACCATATGTCTTTCCCAATATTACACAAGTATCCCAGATGCTAAGAAGCTTGACATCAATGTGTGCATGAGCATCCTAGATGCTAAAATGCCCAATGCCAGCACATAATCATCAAATGGGTATCAATGTCACACAAATTAACCCAAATGTTTCCATAAAATAGCATAATACATTGTTCTTAGTTTTCAATTCATAATCTTTTCAATCATGGTCTGTGTCAGCATAATCGAAATACCATCTTATGTTAAGCACCCCCAAAATCCCTTCGTGTCATCAAAAAAATAGTTGGACAAATTTATCAAAACATCATCTTATGTTGTCTTCGTTAGGGTTTTATAATTTATTACCTTATAATCAACCCTTATAGGGGTAAAATGACTATTTTCATGGTCATCTATGAATATAGAAATTCAATTCTAGCATTACTAATTTCATATACCTTTACTTCCAATTTTACAAAAGGTACACGAGGGTGTACTTATTTCACATACATAGCTATGCATTGACTGACACAAACACGCAACCCAGGGTGGTATACACAGTCGTGTGTCCCATACCACACGGGTCTATATCTATTCCCAAATTAACACACTCATGGCTTAAACCTAACACAAAAACTAATTCCATTTAATTATACACGGTCATGTATGTAGCCATACACGGGTGTGTAGCGTCCTTACTACAAATTACATTTTTGTCTACGTTCGGTTTTCCTGCTACCTAATCTGAATTATAGGCATCCAAACTACTTCCAAGCATTACCACATTAAGCATAAATGTAAGTCTATGTGTTCCATGTGTTCCATGTCATAATATCTCCAATATCCACAAGTTATATCAACAATCAACCTATTCATTGCATAACACCACCATAGTTTTTCCTCAATTTGAGACTACAAGATCTCTACTTCAAACCAAAACTAAACGTATATATTGATTTAAGCATTGCAACAGTCCAAATATTCTCAATTATCAATAACAAAGCATTTTTTCGTCAATACACTATATGCATATATGAACACAAATATCCAAAGCTTAATTTATCTTCTAGATGTCATAACAATTAACATATACATACTTAACTTCGTTGGATTCTCAAAATACAAGTCATACACATAATTTCTCATCATCCAAAATATCATACCAAGTTTCAGATAATCAAACATAATTGCAATATTGTAATTTAAAATCCATTAAAAGTTATTGTACTTACTTTTTCTCTAGTGATAAGCTAGTCTTCATAAGGCTAAAATTAATCCTCTATGATTCCCTTGCGACTAAGTCTTCAAAGTTTGCTCTAAGGCTCTTAATTCTCTTTATACTTAGTTGGAAAATATGTTGTAAAAGTGTCAACCAAATGTGTTTGAGCCTTTTTTAATTTTCATTGTAATTTGTGATACATGGTAATGTAGATCGTATACAGGCATGTATGTCGTTATCCATTTATGATAGTTTCTGAAATCACCACGAAATTTATCTTTTTTCCAAAATTCAAACATGTTAACTATATACAGACGTGTATGTTTCCCGTGTAGGGTTTTCAAGGCATCATTAACTAACAGTAGATTGAAATTTAAAATTTTAAAAATCAAACAATCTTGAAAAACCAAAATACCCGTTTTAGACATATAATTCATAAACATGCAAAAACACTTATACGGTGTTTTAGATTTATACCTACATTGATGGCTTTTTCAACACTTCATGTGGCTTGAGCCATATGTTATCCAACCCTCGAGAGGTGACGTCTTGGTATCCACGTAAAAAGGCTATTAAGACTTTTAACTAGATGCTCGACGTTCACAAGAAGAAAAGATAGAGAGTGATTGCAGCTACTGTTTTCACACCCTTTTTTTAAAAACGAATGCACGCCTTTATATGGAAGGTACTGTTTGCGCACAGTTGGAACACCACTTCAAGTATGGGTCTCCTTAAAACACATGCATAATTGGCACTCAAGAAAGTGAAATCAACATGTACAAAGCTCATGCATAGTTGACACCACAAGTGTGTGTTGACTGACTCATTACTTTCTTCATAGTGTCAATTGATACTATGCATATGCATGGCTAACACCTTCTCACACCATGTGCACTTTGGCATGCATTTTGCATGGTTGTGTATTTGGTCAAAATGTGGTCAAATTAGGTCTTTTTAACATAGGGAAAAGGACTATTTCCCACCCAAATTTTAGCTGAAATTCAAAAACACACACACAAGAGTTCAAAAACCCAAACACCTACCCGTCTCTGAACTTCCATCAAAATAGAGGTTTTAGCTACCTTCTTCATCTTGTTCTCTAGAAAGGCCTTGCAATGCCTCTTCTTGTGATTTGCTTTACCAGAACAGAAGTAGACAACCTTTCCCTTCCTCATACCACTTGTTGAGTAGTAGTATCAAGCTGCTTTTTCATTTTGGGCTTAGACTTAGGCTTAGCCTTAACCTTGCTTTTGCCGTTAGCCTTGGATATAAGTGTTTGGGCTTCAACCATAAGCATATTAGTTGAAGGTAACTTTCGTACCTCTTGTTTAGTTTGCCTGAGAACAACTCCTTAAAGGTTTTCTCATTTTTATTTAGGTTAAAATTCATAAGGAAATTAGCCCACAATTTAGGAAGAGATTTCAGCACCAAGTTAATAACAAGCTCATTACCTATGATGAAGTCTAAGCCTACCAACCACACAATGTAGCAAATCATCTTGACCACATGAGGGTTAACTTGTCTTCCTTCAGAGAGTTTGCAATCAAATAAAGTACTTGACACTTTATATCATTCAGCCCTCGTACGAGTGTCATATAACTCTCAAAAGTGTGCAAGTATGGATTATGCATCTATTTCCTCATATTGTTTTTAAAGCTTAGGTGACATAGAAGTCAGTATAAGGCACTAAACTTCCACGAAGTCATCAAGATACTTGTTAAAAGTATCTTTTTCTGCCTAGGTGGCATCAGGACTACGCTTAGAGGGCAACAACCCCTTAATGATATACAACCTCTTCTCCTGATCTAGAATAATTTGAAGATTTATTTACCAATCAGTGAAGTTGTTTTTAGTGAGCCTATTTTTTTTCTAGAATGGATCGATGTGTTGGGTTTGACATGGTGATTTTGTGATATACAATTTACAGATAAAAGGATTAGTAATTTTGTTTAATTATTAATATTTATTTTAATTATAGATTTAATTAATTAAAATGCTTCCACTATTTCCTAAAGTCAATAGTCTTCACTATTGTACTTAGGAAATTTAGTTGAACTTCCTAATGGACCGAGACCTCGTCGCATTAATTCTCTTTTTTTTTTTTTTTATGAACAAGTTTGAATTAATTGAATAGATAAATTGCAAATTAATCACCAAAAGCCCATGATCTCAAGTCAAAAGTTACCCTAACAAATCATGTAACCTCAAATATGAGTTTTCATATCAGTAGGTTGCATATTACATATCTCTTTACATCGACAAATGCATTCCCTACTCATGCCTCTAACATATTTTATCTTTGCTTTGGCGAACAAGCAAAGTACACTAGTTTAGTTAGATTCAATATGATCAGCTCCTAATTTTTTGCCTAGTAGAAGTATACCTTTCACTTTGGTGAACAAGGTTACAACAAATAAAGACTTAATTAGGGCGTCATATTGGAAAACACTAATTAAATCTTAGACTTAATATTTAAATTAAAGGTTTTATTAAGTAGTCTCATCTAATTTTAACTGCATGTTAGGTGATATTTGCAAAATAAAATTGCATATACATTTTACAATGTAAAAATAAAATGTACCAGTACATAACCATAACTAATGTCAAGCCCTTTGAGCCAAGAAAAATTTGACTGGTCAACCTAGGTGAATCTTTATCTTTGAGTCTTCACGCTGGTCTTTCTATCTCCAATCTTCAATTATTACATGACTTTGTTTCCTAGTTACAAACTTCTAAGTAAATAAAAACAACCTCATCTAAAGAAGAAAGGGGATAAAGATAAGACGTGCAAACCTTATTTGAAAATTACAACCAAAAAATGAAATAAATAAATAAATATCCACAAAGATTCATTGGTTATGTATTGGGCATCATACATACATACATCAATATATATAAATTTTAATTATTATTATCTCAACTGTCAAATTTTTTGGTCTATGAAATTTTGTAAAATTGTAATTCAACCCCAATTGTGCATGATGGTTTTTCTAGACACTAGTTTCCATATTTTTTTAATGATGAAAAATCTAAAAAATTTCTAGAGTTTCAGGCAAACCAATTTATCAGGGTAAGGAAATATGACGCATAAACCGTACTCACTCCAATGACAACCCTTGAACCATGCGACAACATAATTCAATGGTGATTTCATGCAATGACATGAAACCTATGACATTCAATCTATTTAGGACTTGCATATATCATTAAAACTCAAGCAAAAAATTCAAAAATCATCACTCAACTATTTTACACAGTTTACATTTTACATGATACTCAACAAAATGTATAATAACATGATTGCAAATTATCTTTACCAATTTTATATAATTCTAACTAATCCCAATTACATGCAATCAACATATAAAATTAATCAAAACTAACTGTATGTATAATTTTTCATGAAAAATATGTTAAACGATGGTTCTGATACCACAAAAGGGTTTTCAAGGTGTTTTTAATTGGCAGTGCAACAAAATTTAAAATTTTGAAAATAAAACAATCTTAAATAATGTTATCCAAGATACCCATTTTAGATATATCATTCATGAACATGCAAAAATGCTCATAAAGTGTTTTAGATTTATACCTGTGTTAATGGCTCCTTCAAAACTTTACGTGGTTTAAAATAGTATGTTATCCAACCCTCGGGAGATGAAGTCTTGGTATCCATGTGGAGCATGAACACCAAAGAGGAAATCCAAGTGAAAAGGTTCCTAGGGCTTTTGACTAGATGCTTAATATTCATGGGAAGGGAAGATAGAGAATGATTGTGGCTAGGGTTTTTCCTTTTTTAAAAGCGAATGCATGCCTTTATATACAAGATAGAGTCCGTGTATGGCTGCAACACCACTTCAAGCACGACTCTTCTTAAAACATGCACATATGGCACTCAACAAAGTGTAGCCAACATGTACAAAGCTCATGCATGGCTGGCACTATAAGTGTGTGTCAACTGACTCATTATTTTCTTTATGGTGTTGGCCAATACTAAGCATATGCACAACTGGCACCTTTTCACACCATTTGCATGACTGACATGCATTTTGCATGGTTGTGCACTTGGTCAAAGTGTGGTCAAACTGGATCTTTTCAATCTTAATAGGCAAACCTAATTTGTTCGCAATCTCTCACTTATTCTTAAACACTAAGATTTTCAATAAGCAATCCTTACCTTTAGGTTCATTTTAACTCCTTTATGTATGTGACCCATAAGCTATCTATTGAGCTGATAGTGTTTAGATTCAATTCGAATCCAAATACAAACCAAGATTAGCCTCTAGCAAAGTGTCATGGTCACCTAGATGACAAAATGTCTGTAGACATCTTTTAAGCTTTTACAACATCATAGTTATATGTAATTTAATCCTTTTATCAATCGATATTTCTTGAGGATGAGACATAAAAGAATGTTTATCTCAGTGGTTCCTTGGTATGAACTGATACACATCAATGACTAAAACAAATTATGTTATAACTTTATCCCACTGTAGCCATAGATTCAAGCAATCATAGATGCCATTTAGTATTTTCATATGAGATATCTTCTCTTGTGTTCAAGAGTAACAAATCCTTTTTTGATCAACTATAGTCTCCATGTATCTCATGATATGGGTATTTACTACCTTTATGGATACCCCAATTACAGTGGCACGTTGATTAGTGTATCAATCCTTATATGAGATAGTCTAGTAACCACAAGTCAAAAGATTACATACACCCATAGTGTTTAGAGGATTTATTTCATAGATACCGAAGTAATTATAATATCCTCTAATCGAGTCAGTCTATTGAACACGTCAATAATATGCACTTATGTGTTGCACAAAGTTGTCGATAAATAGTTTCGATATGTGAGAACTGTTAAAACTTTTTAGTGGGATCGCTCAACACTATGATAATCTAATCATCATTACATGTGCCCTTATTCATTATAATGTCGAGATTACAAATATTTCTAGAATGACTACTTAATATGCATATAGGGTTCTCATGATAAGTTGTCTAATCCCCTCATCACAGTTATACCATTCTAAGGGTATATTATTCGTACAATCATATAATTAAACAAATATAAATTGAATAACAGTAAATCCTTTTATTAATAATTAATATAAAATCACATTCATAAATGTCAAATGTGATTGGCTCTAAAGCACCTACCCTAACATCCCAGACTTAGCCAATTTTATGCATCATGGAAAAAAACTATTTTGCCCTTGCCATCACACATATTAGCATGTGGCCTTTCTCACATGACCATGCAACTTTAGAAACAATTAAACACAATTAAGCAAGCATATTCAAGAGGTAAATAAGACAAATTTACCATAGACATACCTGAGGGTATTACAATATCTGAACAAAATGACACTTTCTTTTATTAATAAATCATCATTATACATATACAAGATGGAAAACCCTTGAAATCAATAACACAAATGGTTTCTAAGGCATATGCTAACACATGCATTGAATTTTGTGTGACCATTTATGGCTGATAAGAGTTTTTCAATATCATGTATGATTGTACACTAGGAAATATGATGACGATGATTAAATTAGAGTCCTACATAGGAGACATATGCTTGTGCATCTAATACATGAACACCCATACATCCCTCTTTACACATGTAAGCTTGTAAGAATGGGTTATGAATGTACGTGCAGAAAAGAAAAGGTACACTCATACACATGAATAAAATTAAAGATATATGTCGTAGACAAGCCTTAGGGGTGATCATATGTCCACAGAACACCATGTACACCCATACATAGAAGCAAAAGTACAATCGTGACTTGGTTATGTATAGGTCATACACAAAATAGATTTACATTTTTTTTATTATGATTTAAGGTCATTGAGGTACCAAAACACGTATGAGAAATTGGGACACTTAGATATGATCAAGAAACCTAGGTAGAAATAGATTAGACTAGAGTAAAGTCTGGAAGAGTTTTGACTGATTAAGTATCAATAGAGATTCAAATATCTTAATAGGATTTGAGATTTAATGATACCTATGGGGACATTGATAATGAGATTATAAGTTGATCAAGGGAGTACCCATGACCTAGGTAAACCTATGGATAAAGTATATAGTCTATCGATTGATGTCTTTAGGAAAAAAGATGAATGTTAAGACTGTGTGTTTATCGATTAGCTAGGACCACATGTTTGAGAGATAGATACATGAATGGACACTTAGATATGATCGAAAGGTCAAATAGATAGGTTATATTAGAGTAAAGTCCAAAAGAGTTTTGAGTGATTAGGTATCAATAGGGATTCAAATATCTCAATGGTATTTGATGAGATATAGATAATAAGATTATAGGTTGATTAAGGGGGTACCCCTAGCCTAGGCAAACCTATATATAAGGTATAAAACGTTGATTGGTGTCCTTAGATAAAGATAATTGTTAGGATCATGTGTTTATTGATTAGTTAAACCTTACCAAGACATAAAATTGGGGTCCATAAGTTGATAAGCCAAGACTGTAAGTATATTGATTAGTAAAGAGATAAGATAACTTTCTAGTTACTAGAAAGTCTTAGAGATTGGTCACTAAAGTGGGTACATTGATTCTCAATACTTAACTAAGATACAAGCAACCTTAGATTGGAATGAAGGTAACTTAGGTTAGAAAAGGAAATTGATAAATTTGATTGACTATGTGTAGGATAGATTATTCCTACTTACTGAGTGTTTTTCACTTACTCGCTTCCTTTTCATTTTATAGGTGACAATTTATAGGTGGCAATTTATAGGTGACAACGGTGAGACAACTGGTTAGTGATGAAGCGGTATACGATGGATAAACTCATAAGCTTAAGAGATCGCCTTAGATTGATTTATGATTTATGTTGGACTTTGATTATTATTATTCTAGTAAACCTGGATATTGATTTTGAGATTCTATTTTATATTTATTGGATCCGGGTCCACCCATGACGGGTCGACCTGACCTGATTTGATTAACTACCAAAAGGTAGTTATTAGCGGTTATTATTGGCAATTGGACTCTTATATAAAACCCTAACTGCCTCCCAAAGCAAATGATGAGATAACGCCATTTTTACAGAGAATCACTCTCCACCAAACACAAAAGCACAGATCTTGTCTCCCAAGATGAAAAACAATACGTGAGCAAATGGTGTCATGGAAATAGACTAATGTCAACACCTCGTGTAGATTTTGAAGATGTTTCATCGAAAATTGAAACGGGTATGCGAAATTTGTATTTACAATTTTCACAGAATTTTGATCTTGGCATGTTTAATTATTTCCAACATTGGTATTAGAGCCTAGGATACATATTTGTTATGTTTTTCTATGAATCATATTACATATATTGTGAAATTAAAATCTGCACGTTGAATTTCATTTTCAAAATTCGTTTTTGGACACGAATTTAATTCGACTAAAATTGCATGAAATTGGTGTTGGAAAACATGTTGGATGTATACTAGGAATGATATTACATGTTTTAAATTAAAAAATGACTCGAATTAACACCAAAATCGATGAAAATTGACCTAAATCTGAGACCCAAGGCATCTTTTGCTTTATCGTCATTTCGATAGATTTCGATGCCATCGACATCGAAACTTTGAACGAGAAGCCTTAACGTCACTTAGGCTACAAAAGCCCTATAGTGTAGTCACCGAAAAATCGTCGGAAGAAGGCCAATTAAAAGGACAACAAGATTAGGGTTCATCCCATGATTTTAGGTCAAAATTGGGTTGGAAAAACCTGATTACCTGACCCGATTGGTCAACAGGTTAGTCAAACTTGATGTCAATAGGTCAACCTGTTTAGTCAACTGGGTCACCCAACCTGGATCTTGACCCATGGATAACTCGATCAACTATTGACTGGTCAACAGTCAAATAGTTGACTAGTCAATGGTCAACATTTGACCACACGTGATGATCTAATTTTGATGCGTGGTAGCATGTGAATGGAGTTGCCTAACGTGTGGAGGCACGTGTGAGCGAGTGATAATCTTATTTCGATGCGTTTGACTCATTCCTAGCGCCTGAAGGCGTATGCATACATATATACGGCGCGTGAAGGCGCATGCGACGTCTATTGGTGTGTGAAAGATTATATAGGATTATTGTGGCGTGTGATAGCACGTGAACATCAATTTCCAATGCGTCTTAGCACGTGAAATCTGTTTTCTGATCCTTGGATGTTGTGTAGTACTTGGATCTAAATATGAGATGTGTTTCATGGGTCTTACGACATATAATGACATGTAATATCTTATTCCAACTCCCGAAGACACATATTGGTGTTTTAAAACACATGTTTCTACTTCATGCAAGTTTGTTGACTAGGGACCATCGCATTGCATGTCGAAACAATTAATACTCTATTAAATTCTCTTAAATGGAAAAGAGAAAATGTTCATGCATGAATATGAGCCCCATAATCAATGATCTTATTCGGGACGTAAGAATTTGAAACTTTTGGGGATTGAGTGGATTCATTACAGCTTGCTATAGAGCGACACTTAGTAATGTACAATAGAATATCCATTATTTTATCGTTATTCCCAAAACTAATGTAATGTGAGGTATTTGACCTAACGCAAATGTAATAGAGACTTTATAATGGATAAAGTGACTCAAAGATCGATACGGGTTGATGAAATAGTCCTAGTCAAAATAGATGATGCATTTGTTGTATCATATATATTAGTTAAGTATGATAATTCTGAGATTGGTAGAATTTAATGAAATTCTCATCCATAATTAATATTGGCGTAATTAGATTAAAGTTTAAAATGTCAAGTATTTGTGTTATGGAAGATGATTGGGAACATAGTGAACTTTTGATTTTGTGCCTTATGTGAGATATTTAAAATTTTAATGCGTAATTGCGACAATTGATATGTATTTGATTACATTGATAGCATTGTGTCTAATAGATATGTCTCTGAGATCTAGTTAACCATAACATCTTAGAAAATGATGGCTGATCTGAATGAGAATGATACTAAATAGAGAGAATTAAACCATATGGCATTTGAAATACAAATTATCCTAGATGAGTAAAAGGTTTGGAGGCTGTAGATCAGGTTAAGATAGAGTTATGGCTAACTAGGGATAGAAACCCAATCAGTGCCTTACACAAACGTGTTATGGACGCACATCATGCATGTAAGAAGCAAGACTCACTTCGTGTGATATCTTGATTAGTTTCATGTTTATTGATCTGGTATATGAGTACCATTAATGTTCAACTGCATATGCCATAAGTATGGTTTTAGTTAAAAAGGTTTAGAGAAACTGCAGTCTCCAAATAAAGATAGTTGATTATTGAATTTGATTGAATGTCAAATCTGATCATGAAACTAAAGTCAACTACATGTAACCTAATATATGAATGGTAGGTTCATTTAGAAAAATGATTTCTTCTCGATAGTGGGAGCATATAAAGGTACATATGACCCACAGTGAGGAAAGAAGGACTTTTGTTAGTTGTTCTAGCCACATAAAATTGAAGGAAAAACGCCCTTGAGGTAGCTGAATTTAACACTCATGCATACGTTGCCGAATCAATTTTTAAAAGTAAGTAGCTCAAGTCCTAATATAGAAAGGAGATCGTTTAATGCTCAAAGAATAAGAACAAGGAATTGAAATGAGAAGAATGGCAAAAGTACTAGAAGTAAAAACGGAAACAAGAATTATATCGCTTGTGAATGAACAGAGCTGAAAATGATAGTTTTGTTTAAAATCAAGTGATGAAACTTTGTTCTCTAATACTATGATATTAATTGAGTATTATCTTATGTGAATTATAGACTCAGACGCCTCCGACCAAGTAGTTCATGATAGAAGATCTTTAGTAAATTTTTATTGAATTTTGAATAGAGCGAATTGGATATATGTAGGCAACAACACAAAGGTTGTAGTAAGAGGAATAGACATAAGCAAATAAGTCTTACAGATGATCGAATCCTATACCTACACGAAATCCAATATGCTCCAAATATTCAACAAATCTTGGTTAAAATACTTGTTCTTCTTAAACTAGGATATAATTTGAATTTCTCTGGGTGTTTTATTGAAATGTGATAGAATTGATTTCTACAGATTTGGTTTGTTGGTTGAATGGTTATATGGTGTTTGTCACCTTACATTTTTGATAATGTTAAGTTTTTCATTATTTGTTTTTCCTATGTGTATGGATATGAATGCAAATATATGACATGTTACATTAAGGCATGTTAGCCAAGATGGGTTAAACAAATTGGCCTATGAAAGTTTATTAGGAACTTTCACATAAATAGAATCGTCCATATGTAAGCATTGCCTAGTTGGAAAAACTTCTAGAAAACCATTTGACAAAACTATATGAGTTTGACAAAGCTATATGAGTTTGACTTCCTTCGCAATCTATATACTTAGGTATATATTTTCCTATGAATGTAGAGTTTAAGAATGTATCTCATATTTCATTACTAGTGATGATAACAATGTTCGATTCAGTCTTGTCTACTTGATCTCCCATAAGTCAGAAGCAGTAGACTACTTTAGACGCTATATATAATTGAGGTTGAGAATCAATTAGACAAAATAGATAAGAGTTTTATGAACTCACCGAGGTCTTAAGCATTTGTTCCTAAGTTCAGGGAACTGAGTAATGAAATAAATAGTATGGTAAATAGTAATTCCAAAACTTTGCAACAACCAGTGTAGTGAAGAAGAGTAATTGAACTCTATTGGAAATGGTTAAGTCAATGAAAGCGTAAGCAAAACGTCAAGTCACTTTGTGATGATATAATATTAATTGCTGCTTGAGAACTTAACCGATTGCCTACTAATTCAGTTGTTTCCACTCCCTATGAGTTATGGTCAGGTAAAAAATCTGAGTTAACCTTAGTGGTTAGCAATATCTATCTATAACTTTTCCCATAAGTTTGAATAATTAAGACTGAGAAGAAATGAATGTATCTTTATCAGATACGTTGAGCACTCCAAAGGGTATGTGTTCATTAGAGAGGATTTTGTTGGAAGATTAACTAAACTTGTATTAAAGATACTACATTCATAGAGGATATTTTTCTTAATAGGGATGATGTTGATAAAAAGTTTCATCTGAATAAGATGAAAAATGAACGAGGATGGGTATATCTTAACGACCATTAGTTGAGTCCTAAGAAATGAGACCTATACTTGTTCTAAATAATAGAAACAAATGCAATTAAACTCTAACCTATTTCGGATAGTGGGAGTAATGATCTTCAAGTGTTTGCTTTGTTCATCTCACCCTAGTGGGAGCATTAAGATTAACTTTAATCTATTTCGGATAGTGGGAGCATTAATTCTCAATCGTATTGGAGTGGACATCCAAAAGTATTCAAGTGATGTTTTTTAAAGTGAAAACAAAGTTTTCATAACCACTCCCCAAGATGATGAAGAACCTGAAATAAATATCCCATCCTTTAATAGGAAATTTTTGAAATGCATTAGAAGAAAAGATGGAATAACAAAGAAAACAAACCAATTCTAGGTTTTGGTTGACTTATCACCATATCAAAAATTCATTGGGAATGAATGAGTTTCCTGAATTAGTCATAAGGCGGATGGCTCAATAAATAGATATAATTTTGCTTAATAGCGAAAAACTATACCCAATGAGAAGGTATAGATTGTGTAGAAGGATATTTTCATCATTTATAATATTTACGTCAACGTGTTTGGTTCTAGCTATAATAACACATTTGAATTTAGAATTACACCAGATGAATGTCAAGACAATTTTCCTTAGTAGAAAACTTGACAAAGAAATCTACATGAAATGAGATATAGATCTTATTATTATAGGTCTGAAGCGCAAAGAGTGCGAGCTTCAAAGATATTGATTGACCTAAAACTGTCATCAAGATACTAGTACTTGAACTTTGAGATAATTAATCAAGACCATCATGTCTATGTGACAAAGTCTGATGACAAATTTGGAATTCTATCAATGTTTATGATAATGTATAAATAGCTAGAAATGATTTGAAGTAAGTGATAATCATTAAAGGATGGTTGTCCATATCATTGACTTGTAGGATGTGGGAAAACAGATTACATATTGTTAATTTAAAACTAGAGGAATTGTTCAAAGAAACTTTTGACTCTGTCATAAGAGCATAATATTCAAAAAGTTTTGGAACAATCCAATATGGTATACTGTGAACCCGTTGATATCCCTGTGTCAAATGACAAATTATTGAGCCAAAAGAGAATGTCCCAAAACTTAAGATAGAAGCAGAGAAATGTCAAAGGTTACCTATTCAGATGTCATCAGATGTATTATGTATGCTATGGTGCGTACATGCCCATATATTTATTTTTTGATTGGGTTGGTTAGTCGATATAAGTAAATGTTGAAAAGAGCACTAAAAGGTTGTATGTAGAATTTTGATAATTAAAAGGCTTTATGGATGATTGATTATGTCATTGAGGATCGAACTTGCGTTTGATTGGCTATTGAGATACCAGTTGGGGAAGTGTTTTTAAACCAACGCAAATTAAATTATGGCTAAGGTTTCTTACTTCAAAAAGGCCCATATCTTGGAGCGATAAGAAACAGAGATACGTAGCCGTATCCACATCAGAAGCCTAGTATATAGCCTGTTCAGTAAATATGCAAGAAACTGTTTGGTTGAGAAGATTCTTCATGAATCTGAGTAAACAGGACAATATTATCGGAGCAATGGTTGTCTGTTGAAATATAAGATCTTGAATTTGTTATAAGATAGCCAAATGTATCGACACTAGACACAACGTAATAAAAGACTCAATTTCTAAGAGGGAAATGAACGTACAATATAATTCTACGCATAGAATAGTCACTGATCTTTTGACTGAGATTCTTCCAAGAAAAGTATATCTTGCACATGTTAAATTTCTTGGATTGCGTAGACTATGATTGATGAGGGTTAAGCTTATATATTGTACTGATGACACAACGTCGAAAACCATGAATTTAAGCTCATTTTATGTTTTGAACTTACGTCCTGAAATTCTTGGGTTTTCATTGCATACACATCGTTTTTAGCTTAACAAGATTATAATGTCACATAAGTTAGAGATTGGCTCACTCACACGAGCAATGACCTTTGGCGCTAAGAGAACGAGCCAAGATGAGACATTATTCTTAAGAAATATGATGCTGAGAGAGCATACCAATGAGAGAGAAATTTCTCAAGAAAAGATTTATTGAAATAAAAATGTCACCTTGATGATTGATCAAGATGAGGTCATGAATAGATACATTTGAAAAAATGATCGATTTGGATTCCTTACGTCCAAATAACTTGTGAATGTCATATGTGAGTTCTTAATATAGATAAATACCTACAAGTGTGAAGATGATTAAGAACTCAGGTTAGACGCTAGGTGTAGCGATTGAACTAAAATCTGTACAATGTTGTGAATGACATTTGAGAAAATACACACTGTAGCACATGATTCATACCATGTATGCATAAGTAAGACGACCAGTTAAAGTAACAGAAGGATGAATCCCTGCTTCTTCACTGTATGAGACTTTATGAGGATTACCTTATGTTGGTACCCGTTGACTTTTTACTGTTGTTCGATATTTACTCTTAGTGTTGCTATCTTAGCTTAGAACCTATGGCCATGCATGATTCGGTCTATGGAACATGACTAGAAAAACAGCTAAGTTTAAATTGAGAATTTCGAGTAGAAGAGGAAGACTTATATGTTACGTGTGTCCATTGGCCGGCCGATCATGTCACTCATATGGAGATTGGACTTGATCATGGATATATAGGAAAATAACACAATGATAAATGAGGGATTAAAGGGAGCTAGTGTTATCAAGTAAGTCTGGGGTGCTGCGAGCCTAACGCTTTGTTTTTGTTTTATTCGGGTTGAAGCGGCTATGTTATTCCTAACATATGTATAGTATTTAGCTTTCAAGTACAGGTTGCTCATGAGGTCGCACAATACATGTGCAAGTATGAAACGTACTGCTATATGGGATTTCTGTGGCTAAGCATTTGGTTCAGGTCTTCCATCATGTGTGAGTGGGAGATATTGGATCCGGGTCCACCGATGACGGGTCGACCTGACCCGATTTGATTAACTACCAAAGGGCAGTTATTAGCTGTTATTAGCGGCTATTATTGGCAATTGGACTCTTATATAAAGTCCTAACTACCTCCCAAAGCAAATGATGAGATAACGCCATTTTTACAAAGAATCATTCTCTACCTAACACAAAAGCACATATCTTGTCTCTCAAGATAAAAAGCAATACGTGAGCAAATGGTGTCGTGGAAATAAACTAACATTAACACCTCACATAGATTTTGAAGACGCTTCATCGAAAATTGAAACGGGTACGCGAAATTTGTATTTACAATTTTCACAGAATTTTGAGCCTGGCATGTTTAATTATTTCCAACAATATTGCTCGGAGATTCTTTAGAGATACTTTATTTTTAACATTATTAATAAAGTTTGATGTTATTTAGGTTATATGATAAAAAGTTATGCATGTTGATTTGAGAATTACTTAATTGCATATAGACATGATTATACATGCATGACATAGATTTAGTAGTAGTTTACCCTAAGGGATAAGACTTTTGAGGTAGAGTGTTACATAAATGATGTACATAATTTTGAGTTTTGAACAAATAAATTATGGTAGTAATGATTAGAGCTTGAAAAGATTTGGGTAGGTCTTCTATGGATATTTGCAAATTGTGTTAAGAGAAATATGAGAATATGTAAATAAATAGAGAAGAAAGGTTAACAACAATGTTTTTACATTGTTCAACTGATGGTAAAAATGTTTATGCCCATGTTGATTTTATTACCTTGTAGTTTAGTATAAGAATAATACAACAGTTCTCTCTCTCTCTCTCTCATTTTTGTTAATTAGTACCAACTAGCCATCTTTCTTTTTTCTCCATATTTTATATACATACTTTTGGTGGGAAAAAGACCTTCCCCCACTTCTCCCTCTCTTCCCATAATTTAATCAATTATTTTAAATTTAAATAATTGATTTACTTCTATATTGATGACATTTATATTTATGTAGTGATTAATGTATTTACTAGATGACTGTTGTAGCTTAAGATTTGGCTCGTGACTTTTTTTTAAACCACAAAATGATTGTCGAACGTGAAATTATTTGATTGCTTGTCACTGGTCCATTAGTGTCTTTGTCTTTGATATCTTAAATTGTTGTGTTTGGAGGATTATCCTTGAATTGCTCATATTTGTTTCACAACACTAATTATTTAAAAAAAATTCAAATATAATCCTAAAAATGAATATAAATTTTAAATAATTAAGAAAATAATTCGTTTTAATCTTTAATTCGAAAGTAATTTTTTAATATTATATATAACACAATTTTAAACATTAAAACTATTAAAATTTCAATTGTATTTTAATTATTTAAACATTATTTTTGAATTACAGAAAAATATAACTAAAAAGTATATTTTAATTATATTTTAAAAATAAATTTATTTTTGAATTTAATACTTTTAAGTCTCGAACGTTTCATGTGTTTTTAGTTAGACACGTCAATTGGGTCGAACAAATTAAGGTCTGACCCAAAACACAAAAGTTAACCCTACTTGAAAAGGCTTAGTTTATCACTATTTAAAAAATTAAAAATTAGAAAAAATTTGCTTTCACTTGTGGCAGAAGCAACTGAGGCTTCTAGCTCAAGTAAAAGCAAAGGCAATTGGCTTCTCCCAAAAAGGCAAAAGCCTTCAACAGTTACTAGTCGTTGTTTAATTTTTTAATTTATTTATTTTTCTCTATATAAACCAATTCAACTCTTCTTCGTTTTCAATTTTATTTACTAATCAATCAATTTATCAATCTCAATTCTTTTATTATATTCTTAATCTCATTTTCTCTTATAAACTTTCTTTCGAAAACTATCTGATTCGTAAATAATAATTCTTTGTGTTTATAATTTTATTTTCATTTCAATTTTGTTATTACAAAAGGATCCAATATCAAATGAATTCAATCAATTTGAATATTATCATGCTGACACTGATGATATTATTGATAATGCACAAAGTGGAATAGGTAAAGTATCAACAGGTGAAAGTGGTACAGGTACAAGTACAGATTCGCATTATTTGACAGAGAGAAAAAGAAAAAAAAGGTCAATGGTGTAGGAGTACTTCGAACGAATAGAGGAAACGATAAAAAAAAAATTAATTCACCGAACAGTATGTAAATATTGTGGTTCTTGTTTGTCATGTGCAAGTACAAATGGCACGAAACATCTTTGGCGACACATTACTAATTACTGTAAAAAAATTTCATATGAGCTCAGCGGACAAAAATAAATTGTATTCACCCAATCGCAGTTCGTTAGTCACGAAACCAGTTCAGCAAGAGGTCCTAACAGTTCCGAACACATGGGAGAAATGTCAATTTTCACGTACAATCAAATGAAGATGCAATACTACATGACCAGATATGTAATTGCTTATGATCAACCTTTAGTTATGCAGAAGATGAAATTTTAGAATGAATTATGCAAAATAATGTTCAACCGACATTTAGAAGAATTTCTAAGTCAACTCTTAGGTCAAAAATCCTAAGAAATTATGAATTAATGAAATAAAAAGTTATTGGAGAATTAAGTAATTTTAATGGTGTCATTTTAATAACTTTTGATTTATAGACTATTATATATCAAGATAAAGGATATCCATGTGTAACTATCCATTATATTAATTTTGATTGGTAGTTATGCAAAGAAATTATTGTATTTAGAAATTTAGAATATTTGTATCATGGTCTTACAATTTATCGTGCATTAGCAAATATTTTTTAGGAATATAAAATTAACAATTATATTTTTTCAATTACTTTTGATTATGCTAAAAATAATGATAAAGTTATTGAATATATATATAATCATTTATCTCATCCATTTAATGAAAAATTATTTCATATTAGGTGTGTATGTCATGTTATTAATTTAATAGTTTAAGAAAACTTGAGCTTGGCTAAAAAACATATACAAGTAATTAGACATGTCATTGCATACATTTCATCATTCTATCATGGGCATAAGCATATCATTAATTATGTAAATTAATTGAGAAGAAAAAAAAATTAAAAGTAAATACTAAAACTATGTGAAATTCAATATGCCTCATATTGAAAGTGTGTGAAGGGTATAAAGTTTTTATAACACAGTACTTCAATATCCAACCAAAAGATTCTGCTAGTTCTTTTTTTTTTATAGATCAAGATTGGGAGATAGCTATAACTCTAATAAACATGTTAAAGTCATTGAAGACAGTCACAAAGCATTGCTTAGGTGTATATTATCCAACAACTTGCTCAATAATATATAGTATGATTGAAATTAGTGATATTTTTAAAGAATATAGGTCTTATAAGTCTTATCATACTTTCTAGAATATATCTAGGCAAATTGAACAAAAATTTAAAAAATATTGGAGTGAAATTCCCTTACTTTATTTTGTAGCTACTGTTTTATATCTTATGACAAAAACTAATGGATTACAAAATTTATTTGATGTTATTAATAAAAATTTGTCAATTAATAGCAATGTTAATTCTGTTGAATATGTTTAAGATTTTTTACTTGATATCTATAGTATTTATAAACAAAAATATAGAAGGATTGGATAAAATTCTATACTAGAGGTAAGTTCTAATAGTTTAGGCAAAAAAAAATAGTGCATATGATCTCTTTTACGTAAAGGTAAGTAGTCTGCCAGTCAAAGTATAAATTATGATTAATTTTATAATTATATCAATATTGACCAATATCCAAAAATTGTTCAAAGATATAATGCTAAAAAACTAGATGTTTTGGCATAGTGGAAAGACAAGGTGGAAACTTTTCCTATGCTTGATGTCATGGCCCGAGATCTACTAACACCTCCGATGTTGACTGTAGCATCGAAATCCACTTTTAATGCAGGTGGATGCATGTTGGATGATAGACGATCCAATTTACACCTAAATATAGTCGAAAAGATAATGTATATGAAGGATTGGGTCAACGCTGATTTCAAAATACAGAATCGTATGACAAAAGATATCTTCAAAGAATTAAGAGATTTGGATGTTAAAATTTTTTTTTGTAATTGAAATTTATTATCTATCTAATGATAAGTTATACTCATATAAGAGTAAACTTGTTAATAGTCACTCTAAATATTACTACATATATACACACTCTCATTTAAATTTGTAAATAATTGAATTAATTTTTTTTTTATATAAACATTATAATGATCTTTTTAATGTATTTCTAGGAATAGTTTTATGTGCAAAATTTAATACAGTTTTAAAATAATTATTAAAACCTAAATTTTTACCAAAACTAAATACTAAGTGATTTATTGCTACCATTTTTACAAATTATTCTTTACTTTTATTATCACTATAAATAAATATAGATTTATGTGAAAAACTATACCCGATTATTTGTGTTTGACCGCTATTTTGTCTAATTTTTTCGAATGCTTCAACTCTAAGTGCTTTTTGAATGTCTCATATCCACCTCTTTGCTTGAATTTATACATTTACTTATAATAATTTACAAACAATTTTAAAATTATTATCTTCTTTTTGTATTTTTTTAGAATGAATTTTGAAAATATCAAAAGTAAGAATTTGTTGTGGTTATTGTTCCATCTCCACTTACTGTTGTTGTGGCTCCATCTCTATATATTGACTTCCATTTTCTTATGTTAAAATAATCTTCCACAAATTAATCTTCATCTACATTTGATGTATATGAATATTGACTAAATCTCTTACTAGGTGAAAAATTTTCACTACTTGCTACATTTTTATACTAAATCAAATTAATTATATAATTAATTAAGAAAGATAATGAGAACAATAATAATAATAGGTAATAAATAAAATTAATTATAGAGATGAATTCCATAATTAATTATAAAATTGTATAATAGAAAGATAATAATAATTAAATCATAAAAATTAAAATTGGAATTGATAAAAATAAAGAGAGAATTTGATTGAAAGATTAAAAGAATATTGAAAATTGAGAGAAAGAGAAATAAAAATAAATACATGAAAGAGTTGAAAGATTAAATGAATATTTATAAGGAAAATTTTATATTAAAAATTAAAAAATTAAATTTTTTTAAATTAATGGGCCGGGCCTAACTGCCATATAATTGCAGAGGCTGTAGAGCAGCCTTTGCAAAAATATAAACCCTTTTTTAATTAAAAAATATAAAAAAATTCAATTTTTTAATTTAAAATTAATAAATTTTTTTAATTAAATTATTAAGTCACTGGTTCATGAATCTTTGAACCAACAGTTTAACTGCCGGTTCATGAACCAATAGTTTGACAGTTCAAAAAAAAAAGAAAAACTTGAACTAAACCGATAGAATCCTATTCCAATTCTGGCGGTTCTTGTTCTAGTTTTGCGCTGGCCGGTTCATGAGCCAAACTGGCCCATGGCCAGGATTAGCTCTAGGGGAGTCCTTTATTTGTGATTGGTCGGCTCCTACTGGTTAAGCCTCTCTTTCTGGGATAGTCTTTCTATTTTGCCCTGCAGTCTGCCACTTGTGCCAGGGGTAAATTTGGACCCAAAAGTATACCTATGGTGGTTCCCGTAGGACGAGGGACAAATCCAACCCGAGCCGCAGTCTAATAAAAATAAAAATAGTCCTGTAACCATTGACAAAACTGTTCAAAGAATAAGCTCAGACACGATGATCTTTGGTAGACCATGATATAACCACTAATCAATTTTGGCACAAAAACACAATAATGAAACTGAATAAAAAGATGACATTTTCCTACAACTAAAGCAGTGAAGATCACCAACTCACCACCCTGAAAGAGAGATGATTTGATGTCTGACTGCAAAGGCTAAGCCAAGGATCAAGAGAGGTACGAGAAACTGTAAAATCTTAATCACAAACTCAGGAGTCTTGTCATGATTGTATGCAGGCTGCTCTGGTGGGATGTAAAACTGTTTCAGAGGAATGGTTAATGCATCAATATCACCAATGTAGTACTTCTGCATCATCACCCTTGCGGAATCACTATGACCCACATCTTCAAAATCATTTGTCGGATCCTTTCCTGCAAAAAGTTGCACAAAATACACACACACACACACACATATATATATATGTTTATATAAAAGTCGAGGCCAACAGGTACGGCAATTAATGACTTACCAGTTGCAGATAGCAAAACTTCATCCCCACCAGGATGGTTATCCATGAATGGTGTCACATCAGACACCTACATGATGAAAACTTAATTGAAATGTTAGTATAAACTAAAATTATTGTGTTATAAGCATTTAAATTGTCATCAATTTTTCCCATGTCCAAAATGTTAAGACAAAAAACACTGGGAACTGTTAACTGGTTGTCCTTGTGAAAACACATAAAACTCACTGGTATACGAAATTTTTGATAATGTCAATCAATGCATTTGGTTTAGAAGACCTAGAAAATTTTTTTTCTTATTCTTGATACCATCAAAATGATGAGTTTCTGTGATTTTAACATGCGGCCATGTGTAGTCCACTGGCCAACATATATTTATCATAGGCAGAAAAGATGGAGAGTAAGACTTAAGAGGTTAGCAAAATTGATAGAGTATTAAAATTTTTAGAGAAAAAATATGAATTCAAGTCTCTATCATACTTATAAAACCTTAACTTACCTCGTATAGTGATTGTAAATTCGATTATTATATTTCAAGGTTGATCCTTCCAACTAATTCAAATAAAGTTTCTCAGTTAATCAAAAAATAAATAAATAAATACGAAGAGTAAATCAATAGTAATTATATAAATGGATGTTATGTGGCAAGATTATTCCAGGTGAAGCAATTGCTTACAGTCTTCCTCCAAAATATTATCAAAATTTTATTAAGCTTTTACTGTGAATTTTGAAACGAACTTACAGGAAGTGAGTTCTTATGCCAAATAGTTAGTACTATGTATGACTATATCAAAATAATTTGAGGAGGTGAAGGGAGGTCAACTTAAAAAAAAAAAAAAACTATAAGCTTTTCTGTATTTACAATTGTGTCCTTTATATTATTGAACAATTTTATGCTATAAAATGTATTTCCAATATCCATGAACAAGTAAGCAAACGACAGAGACAAACCAAGTGAGGGAGACTCATACGTGTTCCTTAGCTGCTCACCCCTTTTTCCGCAACATCATCAACCCTCCTCCACCTTCATTTCATATTGTTGTTCAGTTATTCCTTCAAGTATAAATTTCATCCCTTCTTGTTATTTTCACTGTTTTATTGGACTGAATTAGGGTTTGGGTTGAATTGGATTGCTAATGTTTTGTTTAAATTTGATTTTTGGACTGTTTGTGGAGCTTGTTTGTTTAGGGAGTGATTGTTTCAAAGAACTTATTTATTTTGGGTTATTTCCTGATTGTTTGTAAGCTGTTTGACGAAAAACTTGTTTGAAGTTGGAATAATATTGAGCTTAGGGTGTTTGTGATTTTGTGTTGTGTTACTGTTACCCACTAACCCATCCATCTGTTTTGATTTAATAAAGCTGCATTTTCTTTTAAATAGCATGTCTTCTTTGTTATGTTAATGAATGTATCGCATACATCTGTATTGCATGGAAACATTGCCAATAGAGGGTTTAGAAGTTTTCGAAACATTTCTGAAACGGAACGGCACAAGTACGAAATGTATTGGGGCCGTTTGTGCGAATTCAAAAAAATGTTGAAACACATTTCTATTTCCCATGCAACAAAAACACATTGTTAGTTTTGGAAACATGCTTCTTTGAATTAAAAAAAAAAAAAGATTAAAACATTTACAAATAAACCCCCATGTTTTTCGGGATCTGAGTTGTCTAAGTAGTCTTGTTTTCGTTGAATCAAATGAAAGTAGCAAAGGCTAAAAATGAGTTGGAATTAGAGTTTGTTGAGTGGAAGTGTTCCTATTTATTATACATTAATAATTTCTTAGGTGTATAATGAAGTGTCATTGTGATCATCACAACCTAATATTTACTAATACACATGATAGAATTGAACATTTGCAATAAACAACTAGTACACATAGAAATACACATTTTTATTAAGAAAAAAATACAAATAAGAAGTATGATGAACAAGTATATCATCACTACATATTTATTAATACGCATAATATAGTAAAAGGAGATTCCAACAAGATTATAAATAATTGGACCATAAGCTCTAGAGGGAATATTTTAATCAATGCCTTTGTCTACCAAATGTAAAGGGTTATTCAGTTATTTTCTTAATTCTTACTATTTTTTAGGATTAAGCTATCTCAATTAAATTAAATTAAATTTTATTTTATTGTTTCATTAGAACAAATTAGTTTCTTGTTATGTCTATAATTTATTTTTATTGCATTTTCTTTATTAAGTAATAATATATTGTTGTTTTGAAATAGTATGGAAAGTCAACAATGATTTTATCATTTGAACAAGAAGATAATATTGATGATTCAAATAAAAATGTAGAGGTCAACTTGCGAGATCATCCTATGAATATAGGCTTACAAATCTGTATTACAGATCATGATCCTAATATTCAATATCAAATGAGAAGAATTTATTAGAAAAGGGATCCTTGTAACCCTAAAGGCCATGAGTTTCATTTTTGAGATTTTGGTGGATTTTCTAGATGATTAATTGTTTTATGGTTTAATGAATTTAATCAATGGTTAGAATATAGCATAGCAAAAGATGCAATTTTTTGTCTTTGTTGCTATCATTTTAAGCTAGATGTTGGTGAAAAAGGGGTAGTGTCAAAGGTTTTCAAATTAGAAAAAGAAAAAAATTTTGAATGTTCATATTGAAAGTGCTAATACTGCTTATAACCAAACTTGAAGATTATGTGAACTATTATTGAATTTTATAGACACTTCTAAAGCATGAACCAAGTATCAAACTCATTTAAATGCTTCAGTTGATTGTATTAGTTTTCTTTTAAGGCAAAGACTAGCATATCATGGTCATGATGAGTTTCTATGATTTATTGTTGATCACAATGAAGAAGTATAAAAATGATGTTGATTTTAAGAATACTCTTGATAATCTCAAATTAACATCACCTATGATTCAAAAAGACATTGTAAGTGTTGTTTCCAATAAAACTATAAGTGTTATCATTACAAATTTAGGAGATTCTTTATTCTCTATATTAATTGATGAATCTCATGATATCTCTACAAAAAAATAAATGGCTATTGTTTTGCGTTATATTAACAAGAATGAACTTGTTATAAAGTGTTTCCTAGGTGTTAAATACATTACAAGTAATACAACATTCTCACTTAAGACAACACTTGACAATTTTGTTTTCTAAGCATAGGTTGAGTTTTTCTAAAGTGCGAGTACAAGGTTATAACGAAGTTATTAATATGCGAAGAGAATTCAATGATTTGAAAACATTAATTTTAAAAGAGAGTAGATATGTTTATTGTATTCATTGATTTGCCCATCAACTCTAGTACACTCATGTGGCTTTAGCAAATAACCAAAATGATATTAATGATCCTTTTAAAATTGTGGTGATTATAATTAATATTGCTAGCACTTTATTAAAACATTGTGATATCTTTAGAAATAAACACACATACAAAGTTATTGAAACACTTTCTAATAGAACACTTTCAAGTGGAAAAGGTCTTAATCAAGAGATAAATTTGAAGCGTGTCAATGATACATATTAGGACTTGTATTATGGTTAATTAATGAGCATAACCTTGTTGTTTTCATCGATTATCAATGTTATTAAAATTGTAGCAAAAGCTAGGACAAACTCTAAACAAAGATTTCAAGCAAAAAAAATATTGAAATTGTTGCAATCAATGGCTTTATGTTTAGTCTAGTTTTGATGAAGGGATGTACTTGGCTGTATAGATAAGCTTTCTCAAGCACTACAAAGAAAATATCACGATATTGTAAATAATTTGGTTGAAGTGTGTAGGCAAGCTTTCCAAATGATGAGAAATAGTGGAAGGAAGACTTTACTAAACAAATTTTAACTTGTGTGTGTCAATTATGACATTGATGTTCCAAATATCGATGATAAATTTTTTATTCAAAGGTGATCGCAACATAAGACTTAAAGTATCCCAAATGTGCATCATTAACGCATTAAAGTATTTTATAGTATCCTATATATGCAACTTCAAGAGTTGAATAATCATTTCAATGAGGTAAATATGAATTTCCTTATTTGTTTAATATGCTTATGTGCAAATAAAATTTTGTTGCTTTTGATAAACAAAAATTTTTGCGTCTTGGTGAACTTTGTCTAAAAGTTTTTTCTAATTTAAAACTTATGACACTTGATTCTCAACTTGATGTTTACATTTTAAATATACGCTTTAATGTCAAATTTATGGGACTGAACGAGATTAGTGATCTTGCAAAAGTCATAGTTGAAAGTTAAAGGCTTAAGTGTTTCCATTAGTTTATTTGTTGATGAAATTAGCATTAATTTTATTAGTTACCACTACTAGGGTAAAGTGACTATTTTCAACTAGTGATTGACCCAAAAATGAAACTTAAAAGGGTCAAGCTTACAATAACACAAATATATTTTAAATTAAAATAAGCACAAATATTCATATTAATAAAACATTCATTAACTACATTTATAATTATTTTCGATATGATTTCATCTTTTAAAAACATTATATAGTGACTTCATTATCAATACTATCAAATACATCTTTTTTATATATACATAATTAAGCTATCATTCAACTATTGCTTATTGATTCTATTTCGCAAACGATTTTCACAAAAATCATTGTTGAAAATGCTCACTCTACACTAATAGTGGCAATTGGATAAAATCAATGTTAATTTCATAAACAAATAAACTAATGAAAACACCTAGTCCTTCTTACTTTCAACCATCACTTTTGCAAGATCTCCAATCTCGTTCAGTCCCATAAATTTGATGTTAAACATCAAGTTAAAAATCAAGTATCATGAGTTCTAAATTAAAAAAATCTTTTAGACAAAGTTCATCTCCTTTTTAGGTCTGGACAGGTTATTATAAAATTTTTCATCTCATTTTCAATGAGGTTTTCTTCTTCTTCTTTAAATCATAGCTTCACAAAAATGGTGTCTATTATGTCTCTTTTGACTCTTCATTTTCTTTAACATTTTTGTTCTTCACCTCTTTCAACTAGTAAAATAATGGTTGAGTCGGCGAGTCGATTTTGTATGTCAAAGTTCACTGAAAAGTATTAACAGTTCAAGTTGATGGTAAGGTAAATCTTAACATCCTCCTCGTGGACTCTGTCAGTCATCTTTTCTCTTGTAGTAGTTTCTCCCTCTTTCTATGGTTTCTCAACCCTCACAATTGGTAGAGGCATTACCTCTCTCATCGGTGAAGACTGAGATAGAGAAGTGTATTGTTCCATCAGTGCCTTCCTCCTTTCGTAAGTGTACCATCCCTCATGATTCATCATAATCTCCCTCAGTTCCTAAAGGTACTTGTCATAGTCACAAAACCTTTTTCTATGTTTTCCATTTGCACATTCATAATTCTAACTTCTCCACACCACTGAATTGTCCCCTTATGACTTCTATGCGCTTCTCCAATCCTTCTACTTTAGTCTCCAGTCTCATCATAGTGTTGATGCCAAATGTCAAGAACCCAACAAGGTTTTGATTCTCAACCCAAACAAATGGAAAAAATTGATAGAAAATAGAAAGATTAGTATTGATGGTTAATTTTGATGAGGTACAATGGTTTACTAAAATGGAATAACAAAACACTCATTAGTCAATAGTTCAAGAGGTCAAATCTTTCTTGAAAATTCTTAGTGTTCGAAAGGTTAGGTGCTCTCCTTTTCAATTGGAGCTACCCAAAACTTTTCCAAGAAATTTTTTTTGGCTCCTCTTAAGCTTCATTCTCCTTTTTGCTTTCTTTCCACTAACTACAATGATTTCATTTGCCACGTGTCTACAATTTTCAAGTGATCCTACCTTCACCTTGCTTTTGTGTTGTGCCATTTTATGTTATGCCATTATGCGTCATCCTAACAGTTTATCAACAATAACAAAATTTTCATATGAACATAAACATGTTAAACAAATAAGCAATTTCATGTTTATCTCATTGAAACAATTATTCAACTCTTGAAGTTACATATCTAAGATACTATAAACTGCTTCAATATGGTAATGATGTACATTTGTGAAATATTAAGTCTTGCGTTGCAATCACCTTTGAATAAAAAAATTATCATCCATATTTGGAACATCAATGTCATGATTGGCATAAAAAGGACAGAATTTGCTTTAGTAAAATCTTCCATCCATTTTTTTTTCATTACTTGTAAAGTTTATTTACACGCTTCAACTAAATTAGTTACAACATCTTTATCTTTTCTTTGTAGCGCTTGAAAAAGTTCATTTGTAAAGCCAACTACATCATTAATTAGAAATAGACTAAACACAAAGTTAAATGATTACATCAATTTCAATATGATTTTTGCTTGAAATCTTTGTTTAAAGTCTATCTCATCTTTCGCCACAATTTCAAGAACATTGATAACGGATGAAAACAATAAGATTATATTCATTAATGAACCACAATGCAAGTCCTAACACGTATCACTGACATGTTTCAAATTTGTCTTTTGATTAAAATCTTTTCCATTTGAAAGTTCACTATTAAAGAGAGTTTCAATAACTTACTTATCTCTAAGAATATTGCAACAATAGTATTAACTATAATCGTCACAATATTAAAGAGAACATTAATATCATCTTGTTTCTTTACTAAAGCCACGAGAATTAACTAGAGTTAATGGGCAAAACAATGAATATGATAAGTATATCTACTGTATTTCAAAATTAATATCTTCAAACCATTAAATTCTCTTTACATATTACAAGATTCATCATAACCTTGTCTTCACACGCTAGAAAAACTCAATGCACACCTAGAAAAAAGACTATCAAGTGTTGTCTTGACTGAGAAAATTGTAGTACTCGTAATATGTTCAACACCTAGAAAATGCTCCACAACAAGTCCGTTTTTGTTAACATAATAGAAAACAATAGTCATTAGTTCCTTTATAGAGATATCACGATATTTATTAATCAATATCGAGAATAAAGAATCTCCTAAATCTCTAATGACATCACTTATAGTTTCATTTGAAGTAGCACTTACAATGTCTTTTTGAATTATAGGTGATGTTAAATTGAGATTATCAAGAGCATTCTTGAAATTAACATTATAAACATCTTCATTATGATCAACAAAAAATTGTAGAAACTCGAGAAAATTCACTTAGTTGTTTAAATTATAGAATTCATCATGACCATGAAATGCTAATCTTTACCTTAGAAGAAAACCAACACAATCAACTATAACATTTAAACGAGTTTGATACTCAATTCATGATTTAGAAGAATGTTTGTCAAAAAATGTCTAAATATGTAGTTTTTGATTCAATAATGATTCACACATTCTTTGAGTTTGATTATAAGGATTATTAGTGCTTCCAAAATGAACATTCAATTTTTCTTTTTTCTTTTTTCTTTTCCGGTTTGAAACCCTTGGCCAACAAAGCAATCACTACCCTTTTATCACCAATGTTTGGCTTTAAAAGATAGCAACAAAGACAAAAACAAATGTGTCTTTCATTGTATTTTATTCTAACCATTGATCAAATTTATTAAATCATGAGATAACAAATCGTCTTGAATATTGATAGGATCCTAGCCAATTATTCTGCCAAATAATTGCAATTACACAAACAATAAAGAGAATAGAAAAAATTTTTATTGATAAAAGGGTTTACAATGGGTAAATCAAAAATTCGAGAAGTGAAAACCTCTAATTTCTGGCCATTCAAGGACACAAAGAACTCTCAATCGACCTAAGAGGTTGCCCACAACCTAAGCTACCTAAAAGACAATACTTTTCTTCTCTCCCTGATTCCACCTCATGCTACCCCTTTTATTCCCTCATATCCTAAAATCTCATCCTAATTAAATCCCTTGATTCTCTCAAACTATTTCAATCATAATGTTATCATAATTCAAATTCAGTTATTTCCAATCCTATCATAATCTTATATCATAATCTTATCATAATTTTTAATTATAATTTCAATTATTTTATAATCCTACCATTTCCTGCCCTTTTTAAAACTACCTTGTCCTCAAAGTAGGTAAGTTGGAAAGCTCTCTTATTTTTTTTTTCTTATCTTACTCTTAAGCTTTGTTTCCTTTCCCTTTCCTTTATGCTTCTATGCTTCTTCCAATTACAACTCGTCTTTCTAACACCATATCTCACTCATTTTCCCTCTCTTTTGTCAGATCTCATTGCTTTAATACCATTTAATAAGATCCTAGCCAATTATTCCACCAAATAATAACAATTACACAAACAATAAAGGGAATATAAAACTTTTTATTGATAAAGGGGGTTTAAAATGAATAAACCAACAATTTGAAGAGTTGAGACCTCCTATTTCTGGCCATTCAAGGAACCAAAGACCCCTCAATCTGCCCACAACCTAAACTGTCTAAAGACAACATTTTTCTTCCCTCCCTGACTCTTCCTTATGTTGTCCCATTTATTCCCTCATATTCTAAAATCTTATCCTAATTAAATTCCTTGATTCTTTCAAACTAATACAATCATAATGTTATCATAATTCAAATTCAATTATTTCTTAATCCTATCAAATATCCGCCAAAATCTCTAAAAGGAAAGTTATGGTTTTTTGGTTGGCATAGACCCTTTTCAAATATATTTTTCTAATTTGATCCTTCAGGGCTGTATGCTTGTTGACATAGAACAAGTAACTCCCATCAAAGGATATACTGAATAAAAGATACAAATGTTGTACACTTGAGCTTTATAACGAAAATCTAGATATTCGGTCAGACTATTTGGAATGGTTGGGAGTTGAAAAGTTGCTTAACGCAGTGCAAAAATGTAACATCCCTCCCTAGAAGTACTACCCACCGAAGGAGAAATGTTACGAATTAATATCCAGAGCGTCCATTTTTTTTCTTTTAAAAATATTTTAAAATGATCGTATCGCTAAAAGTATTTAGAAAGTATTCTAAGAAAACTGAAAATCTGGAAACGAACAAAAGATGTATATACTCATATGAAAAACTCATTTGAAAGCATCTGAAAATACGGAGTAATCATATACAACTGTACAATCATCCCAAAAAGGTCCAAAAGCAATAAGAACATGCGACTGTATGCATATAATATAAACCAGAGATAACCTACTCCAGCTAGATCTACCTACGCTGACCTGACCTTGCCTCGCAGCTACCTCGATCACCTGTACTTGCAATCATGAAAGAAAAGGAAGTGAGTGATAAGAACACTCAGTAAGGGGAAAAAATTAAGTAAACTATCTCATTTCTTGTTCTAACTCACTCTCGAGACTCAACCTCACCCACAACCCCTATAAGAAATTGAGGGGATAATCTAGTTCATGTTTTACTGTTTGGGTCATACTTTATCCCATCTGGTGTCTATTTGATACTTTCTGGAAGCTGACTATAGAGATTTGACACTTTTCTAAGCTTGAGCTCTTTTCCTTTCTCTCACTACACTATTTTTGAATCTGAATTGTGCTCTACTACGAGCATGCTCTACTGCGAACGAACCCTACTGTGGGTCTATGTCCTGCTACAGACGTGTCCTACTACGGACGTACTCTACTGCGGGCGGTGTAGTGTAAAGTGCCCCCTCATAGTTTATAGCATGCATGCGAGCTTATATCTTACTAATTTTGCTTCCATCTAAATTTTTTTCATAACTCACCAGACATTACTCTTGGGATGACCCCTGAATCTTGAGTCCCAAATTCCTTTTCTTACTTTTCTTTCTTTTTCTTTCTTTTCTTCTTCTTTTCTTTTTTTTTTTTCTCCTTTCTTTCCTTTCCAAAATTGTGAAATACTGTTCACAGCCCTATTCATTTGACAGGGCAGCTTTCTATTTTATACAATTTCACAATTCAAGCGGTGTCTAATTCATACAAGCTATATATCATTAGAAAGAGAATTCAAAGCGCTTTCCCACAAGCTATAATAGCACTCATAATTTATTAGATAAGGCAATTAAAACGTGAAATGAAATCAGTGGCAAAAACTGACTCCTTTGTTTATTTGATAAAGCAGACCTTGTGGTTCATATAATATTTAACAGTCCAAATGATCCCCAATTTATACAAGCTATATATCACTGAAAAGAGAATTCAAAGAGCTTTCCAACAAGCTATAATAGAACTCATAACTCATTAGATAAAATAGTAAAAATGTGAGATGAAATCAGTGGCAAAAACTGCCTCTTCTGTTTATTTGGTAAAGTAGTCCTTATGGTTCATACAATATTTAACAGTCCAAATGATCCTCAATTCATACAAGCTATATATCACTGAAAAGAGAATTCAAAAAGCTTTCAAACAAGCTATAATAGCACTCATAATTCATTAGTTAAGGTAGCCAAAACATGGGACGAATGTAATGGTAAAATTGTAAATATTATGCAACTTTCTGCCATGGACACAATCACACACATAGACATCCCAAATGGCAAAACAGTATTTCTCAACTTCAAAATCATCATTCATAACATAGATCCAAGGAACTAAAAGCCTAAAACATGCAACCTATCAAGGTTGATACCTCTTTACCTTGTTTCAAGTCAATCTTTGTAAGTTGGCTCCCTTTTCTTTGTTTTGCTTCCTTTATCACCAAAATCACCTTAAATCAACATCAAAACATACTAACATATTCATATAACATGCATCTAATATATATATACATAGGTAAAGGGAAAAAGAAGAGATATTTTGGTTACCAAAGCTCCCAAAGTGCTTCCTTTAATTTTCTTTCCTTATTTATCTTCCAAAAGCCTTCCAAATCACAAACTTTTCTTCACAAATACAACAAAAGCAAGAGGGAAGCTGCCTCCTTATGGAAGAGACAGAAGAATGATGGAAAAAATATATGAGATGCCTTTTTTGACTTTTCTCTCTATATACTAAGCTTTATCTCTTTTGTTTTTTAATTTCTTTATATATATCTATATATATATACATATATCTATTTGGAAATATCTCCAAACAGGGTCAAAAGACATAAATGCCCCTAAAATGTACCTAAGGGTATTACAATAAAGCCTTGAGCCAAGGTTGTACGTGGATACTTTGTTTTATACCAACTTAGATAATAACCATAGAAACCAGAGAATTAAAAGCGAGGAGTATATGGCTAAATAAGGTAGAAGCTGTTATAGGATATTAGTACAGAAAATCCCAGAATCCAAACGAAATTGAGATCTCTTATTCCTTACATCATCCTGATTAACTAAGAAATGGCTGACGAAGGAACTCTTAAGTAGTTTGCAACTACTGTTCAAAATAAATATCCTAGTTTACCTCTTGGTTATGCAAATTTTGTAGCTCAAGAGTCCCAAGGTGATTGGAAAAAAGCTAAAAACTTGTATCTGAAAGCGATAAAAAAAGAATACTTTGTTTCAAAAGAAGAAAGGAAAAATAAGGTTGACCTTTCAAAAATCTCTTTTTTTGATGTCAAAAAAATTAGCAAATATTACAAAAAAAAGTCTAAGGAGCAAAGGAAAACTTCTAATAAGGGAAAAGTTAAAAAGATTTCTCTAGAACCAAAAATGGAAGAACTAGAAAATCTAATCCTAATTTAAGGGAAACCGAAATTAGAAATGATCCTCTAGAAGGAATAAAGAATCCTTTACATTCTTTTAAAAGATTTCTTCATGAAATCTCTAAACCTGAATGTACCTCTACATATAAATTGGTGTAACTAACTTCTAATGGAAGTTTCCTAAATAAATTATGTAAGCAATATAGCGGAAGCAATTGAAATTTGAGAAACTGTAAACTAGGTCCATATGCAAAACAAAGCCTTTGACCTCAGACAAACTTACCAATTTTTAAAATCTGCACAACACGATACAACATGAAGCTATTGGTTAAGATTAGAAGCAAGTATGAGAGTATTAGAAATGGTAAATGACTTAAAAAGTTGCAAAGGAATATTTGCGCTTTTTAAGGATATACTCTCAAGGGAATTCACTGGTATAATTATTACTAGTAGGGATTTCATAGATGTAATTGCTCTAGAAGCAATAACAAAGCTTCGACCTTATGACATATGCCAACTTGAAAAGTTAATTTGTGAATACACACAATATTTCTATCAGTTATCTAGTGGAACACAAGAAGTTATGAGGAATACCTTGTTTGTAAAGTTACCACATGAATGGGACAAAACTTCTAGTGAAGCTTTTAAATTACTTATAGAAAATAATCAAATTGTTGATTCTCTTAGAAGAAGGATAGAGGCTGTAAGGCATCTTATTCGAACAAGGTGTCTTATTGCAAAGTTTGATAAAGATACTAAAAAGCTTTATTTTAACGATGCTTATTGCTACAATTTTGATGGAGTCTTAAGACAGTATGGATGTGAAAAACCGTCCTCTAAAATTGTAAAACATCAAAATTGGAAATCTCATAAAAAGCTAAGTACTTTTCTATGGAAAAGAAAATTTCCTAAACGCTTTAAAAACATGAGGAAGAAACTTGTTTCTAATAAAACTAAACTTCCTAATCATGGAAGGTTTATTAGAAAGGTGATTGCAAAAGAACGAGGAGCAAGAAAATTTTGTGCTACTTGCCCTTCGAGAAAAAAACGCTAAGGATTATAATTGTTGTTGGATATATGGCATCAAAGATCACTACACAGACAAATATCCAAATAAAAGTAAAAGGAAGGAAAATATTAAATTCTTAAATGTGAATTTAAAATCTCAAATTTCTGAATATGAGTATGTATTTAGATAAGAGGTTAACTCAAATGATGAATCAGTTTACAAACTGATTTTGAAATACTCTAATACTTCTAACTTAGAAGACTACTCTTCAGAAGAAGACTTAGAAAATGAAGAGGATCTAGTAAACTTGTCTAAGATAAACAAAGATATAACTTCTCATTGGATTCTTATGAATAGAGTTGAAAATTTAGATGAGCAATTGGATCTATTTCACGATGACGAGGAACTCATATCTTTGTACAATAGAGTTACTCCTAATTTGATAGTAAGTTCATCTACGATTTATGAGGATAATTCATCAAATCTAGATGAATGGGTAATTCCAAAATTAACTCCTCAACAGGTTTTTGGAAAAATCTCTAAATAGATGTTTAAAGCTTATAGACTAGAAGATGTACATGAGAAACTTGTAGCTCTTACTCAATCGAACGAATGAGAAATCATTCTTTTGAATAATGAATGGCTACTCAAGGTACGTGAACTTGTCAAAAGATCAAAAAACAAGTATCACTATGTACAACTACAAGTTGTACAAGTACATGTATAGGGGCTATTTTGAGGAGGTATGAATGTACCAGTCTAGGTAGCATTGTTAGACAGGAGATGGTTAATTTTCAATAAAGCTTTAGTTGGCGGTTTTCATGCTAACTTGGTTTTGGGTGATTCTTATGAGACTATCAAACTAGGATATATGGTGAGCCTTGTGGATCTAAATCTAAAAAGGATTGTAACACTTTGAATTCATGCATCTAGACTAGAAGACCTATAGACTCTAATTCTTTTATAATAGAGAGTGATACATAGAATTATTATTAAGGAGCAGTTCTGAAAGCCAATGGCTTTGATAATATCGAAAGAATAGTCCGATATGCATCAAGAAAATTCTCACCTGCTAAAATAAACTATTCTGTTTATGGAAAGAAAGTTTTAGAAGTAAAAGAATTTATTGACCAATTTCGATTACTCGTTATCAGTCAGGAATTTACTTTAAGAACTGATTCTAAATATTTGACATCATTCATGAAATTAGTCTTAAAGGATAATAAAATTAGATTAATCAGATGACAAATCTAGTTTGTGGAATATCGTTTTAAGATTGAATTTATATCTGGAAAATCTAATTTTGTCACTGACTTTTTGTCTAGACCATTGCAAGATAATGAACAAGATGGATCAAACTAGAAAAAGGTTTTCATGCTACAATGTAAATCAACAACTCATTTGAGGCGTAATTGCCTTTCCAAGAAGAATGTAATAATGCAGGAAATGGACAAGAAGGATCAAACTAGAAAAAGGTTTTCATGTTGCAAATGTAAATCAACAACTCATTTGAGGCATAATTGCCCTTCCAGGTAAATGTAATAATACAGGAAAAGCCAAAAATCTGACTTTTCCTACATTATTACATTCTTCCTTGAAGGGCAATTATGCCTTAAATGAGTTGTTGATTTACATTTGCAGCATGAAAACCTTTTTCTAGTTTGATCCTTCTTGTCCATTATCCTGCAATGGTCTAGACAAAAAGTCAATGATAAAATTAGATTTTTTAGATATGAATTCAATCTTAAAGCGATATTCCGCAAACCAGATTTGTCATCTGATTAATCTAGTCTTATCATCCTTTAAGACTAATTTCATGAATGATGTCAAATTCTTAAAGTAAGTTCTTGACTGATAACAAATAGTCAAAATTCATTAATACATTCTTTTGCTACCAAAACTTTCTTTCCATAAATAGAATAGTTTATTTCAACATGTGAGAATTTTCCTTATGCATATGGAACTATTATTTCGATATTATCAATGTCCTTGGCTTTCAAAAAGTCTCCACAATAATAATTCGATGCATCACTCTCTATTATTAGAGAATTAGAGTCTATAAGGAGTGTTAATGTCTTAAGGTTCTAAGTCAAGTTTTTAGTCTGGATAACATAGTTAGTATCCTCTATAGTCCATGACCATGGTACTTTAGAGCTAACCTTCTTTATTAATTCATTTATTACCTTACCCAAATTTGGGACATATTCTCTTATTTGGTTCACAAATTCAAGAAATTATTGTAACATATGCTTATCTTCAAGCATATTAGGAAATTCCAACAGTTTCTTTGCAATGTGATCTTGGAGTTAGATTCCTCATTCTCCAAATTCAACTCCTAAGAATTCAATCTTAGTTTGGAACCAGTCTATTTTTCTTTCAGATAAGACTACTCTGTGTTTAAGGAATTTTCTAATTACCTGTTCTAGATGATTCTTATGTTTTTCCCTAGTTTTGCTAAAAACTAGTACATCATCTACATAAATAGCACAGAAACTAGATAAGTCGAAAAAGATTGTATCCGTTTTCCTTTGGAATATGGTAGGTGCTTGTTTTAAACCAAACAACAACACTAACCATTCAAACAATCCTTTTGGGTAGGTAAATGTCATTACAGGAATGTTTTGCTCTGCCATCCTGATTTGCCAAAATCTTGACTTCAAATCAAAATGTGAGAATATTTTTCCAAATCTAGCTTTGTTTAGCAAAGCTGATTTGTTAGGGATTTTGTATGCATCGTCTATAGTTTTGCTAGTTAGCTACCTATAGTCAATTACCATTCTAGCTTTTCCTCTCATTTGCTCAACTTTATTCATTACCATGAAAGCTAGAGAAGAATGAGGGCTATTGCTTTCTTGAATTAATCCTTTTGATAACAATTGCGGAATTTGCTTTGTCAATTCCTTCTTTGTATCAGGGGAGTATTTATGAGATTTTGATTTTACTCGATCATTGAGATCTCATAATTTTATTTTTGGAAATACTCTATTCCTTTCCTATAATTTTAATGATAAATCATCAAAACATCAAGAAAGTTCCTTTTTAAATTCTTTCAAGAATCCAAGACTTTACGTGACTATCATTTTTCAATATTTTATTCCTCTCTATTATTTTATCTGTGTTGTTAAGGCATGTACCAAAGGCTTGAGCCTCTTACGATCTACCTCATGCGATTTGGTTGATATGATTTTGAGGATTAAATTTTTGAAAATTCAACTGATATGTCATTTCATTCCTATTGAATTTAGGAGACTTAATCTACCATTTCTCTTTAGGTTTAATGGAGAATATAATGTGTTCCCTTTCAGGTTATAGTTTCTTGGGCCTAAAGCCATTTTTGACTTTAGAGAGGTCTGGCCTTGCTAGAATAGGAATTGTATGTCCTCCAAGAATAATATAATCATTATCTTGGATAAACAGTCTCACTTCCAATTGTCCTCATAGAAATGAGTTTCCAAGAATGAAATTTATTTCTAAGTAATCTAGTAGTAGGATTTCCCTTAGAACAAATTTCTTCTTGTTTAACAATATGGTCATATCTTGGGCATACTTTGTGATCATATTTTGTCCATCATTTGTAATAGTGTTCATAATCAGTTTTTCAAGTTCCTTCCACATCTCTGGTGGAAAATAGAACTTTCACGTGATACACTTTGTTGCTTTTGTGTCTACAAGAACATCTAACGTATAAGTTTCATATTCTAGAAAACAAAGTTCCACTATAATACAAGTATCGATTGTTCCTTGTACTAATGCATGACAATGAATTTTATGGTTCATTATCATTTGCGTAGATGGGGTTTCATCTTCATATACAGAAATTTGTACAAACCTATAACAAATTACTTTCCTTTGGGAAGTACTTCGAGAAATACCAGAAATACTTTATATTTCTTCATTGGTTATATTCTTTTTTTCTTGTATATTAGGTGTTTCACCAGTAGAGATGATTATTGACTTCCTTTCAGAGAATGACCTTCAAGGAGTAGGTCAAGTTATTTTAACCTGATCACCAATTTTCTCGATTTTTATTTCTTAAGGGTTGAGTTCTAAGTTCACCATGATGGGTTGCAGAGTGAAAGTTAAAACCCAATTCCTAAGCCATGTTAATTGCCTATGATTAACAATAGATAGGGTTATAGGAATTACCGAGTTAGACCCTGGGCCATGAACTTCAGTGTGGGCTCTGGAGTTCATTGATATTGGATTGACCGAATTAACCAATTGGTAAATCATCCGATATTGTATTGTTATTCCTTCACTAGAGTGTTAAAAGTCTTCTAGGCCAGATTATGAATTCGGAGTGTCATAATCCTTTTCAAATTTGGATCCTTAAGCCTCGCCATATATCCTGGTTTGATAGTGCCATAAAAAAGGCTCATCATATATTTCTTGCAAATCATTACATCATTTAAAACAAAGAAGGTCTACTTTCGGTTGCTTGACTAACTCTTCTTTCCTTTTTTACAAAGGCATTGCCATTGAGTAAAACATTCCCTCCAGAGCATATGTATGTCAAATACCTCCTTGTATTTTTATTCATTTCATACTGAAACTCCTATAAACTCAAATTGTGTATTTTTCAAAAACTATTCTAATAATAATAATAAATCTTCACAAAAAAGACTAATTTTTACACAATTCTTTAAAATAATCCCCATGTCCACCATTTTGAGAAAAAGTTCAAAAAGTGTAGACCATAGAGCAGTTACAAACATGATAATAAAACTTGACAAAAATCACATAGCCAAATAATTCACTTTTCCAATCTACATAATATCTTAAAAAGCTCCATCACAATATGCAAGGACGAATATTAAATAAAAGATTTAAACCAACAATTTAAGACTTTAATGTGAAGAATATAAATTGCAGTAAATCTGAACCATTATTGAGAATATTCATATATTTTTATAAATTTACAGACAAGTCATCCGAAACTAAATGTCAACTATAGGAAAACGATTTATCACAAATCATTCAAAATTGTTTATTAGTAATAAAACAGAATCACAAATCAATCAATCAACATTGATCTGATTCAACTCAACCAGTCAGAGGTCAAATACGTATCAATCATAAATATAATAATAAAAAGCCAAAGGAAAAAGAAAATAAAATAAAACGATTCAAATATGAAGATTTGACCTTTCCAGAAACAATAAGCCAACAGTCCTTGGTTTTGTTGTGCTTTACGACCTTTTCAAATGTGTAGATATTTGAATCTGAAGCCATTTTTCACTTCTGCTAAACACAGCATTACCAAAAGAAAACTCAAAAAATTAATTTTATATACAAAATCGATATAAGACATGGGAAAAAAATCACTATAACAGCCAAAAGAGAAAACCCTGAAATAGAAAGATAATGAATTGAAGATCAAACGAAGTGAAGAATCTACTATTCACTTACGTGTTGTAAGCAAAAGAATTTGGTCTAATTCTCTCTTTGTTGCTGTCAAAGACTGTCAAGCCTAACAAGCAGCATTCGTTGCGATCTCCTTGTTTTGTGCAAAGTTCAGTTACCAATGCAACTCTCATATTTCTTATTAAGACCATTCAGTCCTAAGGTTTGAGTTCTGGTCTTCACGACATGGGTTGTTTAGTGAAGGATATTTTGTCTTTAAAAGTAATTAAATTACATTTGCCATTACCTCAATTATGATAAACACTGATATAAATTCACACAAGACAACAAGAACCAAGGAAATTCTAGAGAAAGAAAATAGAGTATACAGAGAACCAATAAGGAAGACAATGAACAATATTATTTTTCATTCCGTCTCCAAATGGTTACATGCACTTTTAAAGGGATTCTTCCACAACTAATTAACAGCTCATAACAACTCATAGCTGGATACAGCCACATCAGCTACCTTTTTTATTCTGCGGTAATAATTTATTTAAAACCAAATTAAAACTAATTCAAATAAAATCCAAAACGCAATGCAAATGACGATATAATATTTATAGCTATAGAACGACACCGTCTGGTTTACTGAGCTATGCATTCTGATCAACTTCTTGATCGTTAACAAGTGACGTCATGTTCGTTCCTCCTGGTTGATTCAAGTTCATATCAACATTCCCCCCTTCGATTGCCTTGACCTCAAGGGAGAAATGAGGAAAGTGTCGTCTCATTTCTTATGCAAATTCCCAAGTTGTGGCAGCCTGCGAAAATCCTTCCCACTTTACTAACACCTGAGTAGCTGCAATGTTATGACGCTTCACTATTCGTCGATCCAGAATAGCCTCAAGAGTACAATCACAGATGGGAATCATACATGGCAAAGTTGGCAAAGCCTGTATCTGTGCGTACATAGGTTTGAGCTGAGAAACATGAAAGACATTGTGGATGTCAACATCAGGTGGTAGTTGAAGACGATATGCTATGGCGCCTACTCTGTCTTGTATCTGGAAAAGGGCCATAGTACTTAGCTTGAAACTTTGGATGGCCTCGGTGCATGGTTTGTTGACGGTATGGTTGTAGTTTTAGATAGACCCAATCCCCAACTGAAAATTGTCTCTCTGTTCTTTTCTTGTTGGGTGCTGCAATCCGATAAAATGACTATACTTTGTGAGCCGATCAACTACCACCAAAATGACAGACTTACCTTGCGATTTAGGAAGGCCCTCTACGAAATCCATTGTTATATCTGTAAAAACCCTAGTAGGAATAGGTAAAGGTTGTAAGAGACCTAGGGATGCTATATTTTCAGGTTTAAATCGTTGACATATCGAACACCCCCTGATGAAGTTTTTGACATCTTTCCATAGACCCTTCCAATAAACAATTGAGCTTAATTTTCTTGTTGTGACAATGATTCCAGAATGGCCACCCATGGTAGAACTATGAAACAATGCAATGAGATTATTTCGTAAAATAGCATTTCGTCCTACCACATATTTTCCTCTTCGTTGTAGCTTGTTGTTGTTCCAAGAATAATGTTCATAGCTGTTGGGATTCTGTTGTTTTGCCTTGATAATAGACTGGAGAAGCTCATCTTCAGTCCATGTTTCTTCCACCCTACGTAGAATTTCAGAAGGTAGCAAACTAGAGATTAAGCAGTTGATTTCCACTCCAGGTAAGCATGATAAGGCATCGTAACTAGATTCTCCTTGCCCTTCTTATAAATGATATCGTAATCAAATTGCATGAGTTTCGCAATCCAGGCTTGGTGAGTTGGTGTGGTAACCCTCTGCTCTAGAAGGTGTTTCAAACTCTCATGATCTGTTTTTATGGTGAAATGATGATTAACCAGATAGGATTCCCATTTTTTTATAGCAAAGAGGATAGCAAGCATTTCTTTTTCATATACTGAAAGTAGTTGATTCTTGGGAGATAAACCTTTGCTAATATATGCGATTGGGTGTCCCTTTTGCATTAATACAACTGCAATTCCATCTCCACATGCATCGGTCTTTATCAAAAATTCTTTTGAGAAATTCGGGAGGGCCAAAACTGGAGTGGTAATCATGGCCGTCTTAAGCCTTTCAAATGTCTCTTGAGTAGTGTTGCTCCAATGGAAGGCATTGAATTTGAGTAGCTCTAGTAGTGGTCGGGCTAGATGTATACCCCTGTACAAACTTTCGGTAGTATCCTATCAAGCCAAGAAATCCTCGTAGTTGCTTCACTGTTTGTGGCACAGGCCAATTTGCTACAGCGCTAATTTTTTTAGGGTTTGTTCTTACTCCCTCAGCTAAAATTATATGGCCCAAGTAGGTAATTTCCACACATCCAAATGAACATTTACTCCTTCTGGCAACTAACTGATTTTTTCTCAATAACTCCAGCACCTGCCTTCAGTGTTTAAGATACTCTTCTTTGTTTTTACTGTAAACCAATATATCGTCGAAAAATACCAAAACGAACCGTCTTAAACAAGTCTTGAACACTGAGTTCATTAAGGCTTGGAATGTCGATGGTGCATTAGTCAGGCCAAATGGCATGACAACAAACTCATAGTGTCCCTCATGAGTTTTGAATGCGGTCTTCTCAATCTATTTTGGATGCATTATGATTTGCCAATACCCTGATTTGAGATCAATTTTTGAAAATATTGCAGCCCCGCCCAACTCGTCTAAGAGTTATTCCACCACTGGAATGGGATATTTATTTTTTACAGTTGACTTGTTAAGACTCCTGTAGTCGATGCATAAGCACCAAGAGCCATCCTTCTTCTTTACTAACACTACCAGGCTTGAGTATGGGCTGCTACTAGGTCTGATAACTCCTGATTCTAGAATTTCCTTCACCATTTTCTCAATAATATCTTTTTACAGGCTGTTATGTCTGTATGGTCTCAAGTTGATTGGCTGGACGTCATTTTTTAAAATAATCTGGTGGTCATGTGTCTGTGAGGGAGGCAGTCCCATCTGATCATTGAAAACATCTTGAAATTGTTATAAGAGCATTTCTAGTTCTGGTCACTCTTCGCTACGTACTTCTCCAGTTGTATGGATCATAGACAGCTCCATTTCTCCTGGTTGCATAATTAATTGAACCGATGCTAGTTGTTGATCCCTCTGCAATAATTTCAGCAGCTGAATATTATTAATAAGAGCTAGCTCATTGTCTCTATGACCTTGCAACAACCTATGCTGCCCGTTTTGTGTAAACATTATCCGTAGCTCTTCAAAATTCCATAAAATATCACCTAAAGTTGCCAGCCATTAAGCCCCTAAAATCAAGTCATAGTTGGCAAGTGGAAGAATGTAAGCATCAACCGTAAATTCCTGTCCTTGAGCCCTCCATGTAAAGCCTTCACATAGTTTATTACACTGTAAATGTTGCCCATTAGCCACCCGAACCTTGGTTCCTTCCACTGACACCATTGCACAACCTAGTTTCAGAGCAGTCTTCTCACCTAATAAGTTGTGAGTGCTGCCTGAATCAATTAGAATATATATAGGTCTCCTTCGATGTAATCTATGCAGCCTCATAACTCTTGGTCCTGCAACCCCATTGAGCGCATTTAAAGAGAGGTGCATCAAATTGGTTTCCTCGCCTCCTTCATTCTTTGTTAAACTCTGGTCTGCCTCTTCCTCTTCTCTAGTGTCAACCTCTAATTAGAGGGTATACAATTGTTTCTTCCTACACCTATGGCCGAGAGAATATTTTTCGTTGCACCAAAAACAAAGGCCTTTGGCCCTCTTCTCGTCAAATTCTTTACTGGTCAAAGGTTTGTTATTTCGTGGTGGTTGTGTGTTTTACAATTTAGATATATTTGGAGTAGGCAACAAGCCTGGTTGTGAATTTGGTTTCGGGTTTGTGTTTGGGGTGGAAATTAATGCATGAGGTGATTGAGATAGACCTGAATTCTTGGAAAAGTGAGTTGCTCCCAGTGGCGATGGCTTGGTGAATGGTTTAGGTTGTCCTTTCATGGCGGACATTATAAGCTCTTGTAGTTTAGCCAAAGCATATGCCTCTGCTAGGCTCTTTGGTCGGAACATGCGAATCGGCATCTGAAGTACATTAACTAACCTAGATAAAAAGAAACTGAGGGTTTGGCCTTCTGTGATACCAGCTCTTGGATGTAATTCATCGAATGCATCTAAGTAATGTTGGAGAGAACCAGTCTGTCGTAAATTTCGAAGGTCCGCCAAAGGGTCATCATAACCATGAGATCCAAACCGAGCATTTAGAAGGTGGACATATTCTTCCCATGTTATAGATTGGATTTCTCTGGACTTGATTAATCCTTGATGCCATTGGATAGCCCTTCCATCTAAGTGTAGCGCAGCTAACTTCACTCGATTCTCTGGAGAAGTTCCATCCACTTCAAAAAAATATTCAGCATGAAGAAGCCAATTGTCAAAGTCATCTCCAATGAATTTTGGAAACTCCAACTTGGTGGATCTACCCCACGTCAACTTCTGAACTTCTCCTGAAGAGGTCCCCTCCCTTGTCATCTCTATCATTTGTTGCTTAGTGACAATCTCAGACTGTTGCACACTTAACCCTCCAATCAAGTTCTTGATCTCATCAATGGAATCTTTCAACAATTGTTATTGGTAAAGCTCAGATTCCTGTACCAATTGCGCTAATTCTCGGCGAAGCTCCTGACTTCGGGTACCATCAACCATATTTCAGATCGTTGCTCTGATACTACTTGATAAACACTGATATAAATTCACACAAGACAACAAGAACTAAGGAAATTCTAGAGAAAGAAAATAGAGATTACAGAGAACCAATAAGAAAGACAATGAACAATATTATTTTTCATTCCGTCTCCAAATGGTTACATGCACTTTTAAAGGGATTCTTCCACAACTAATTAACAACTCATAGCTGGATACAGCCACATCAGCTGCCTTTTTTATTCTGCGGTAATAATTTATTTAAAACCAAATTAAAACTAATTCAAATAAAATCCAAAACGTAATGCAAATGACGATATAATATTTATAGCTGTAGAATGACACCATCTGGTTTACTGAGCTATGCATTCTGATCAACTTCTTGATCGTTAACAAGTGATATCATGTTCATTCCTCCTGGTTGATTCAAGTTCATATCAAATTATGCCTTTCCTGGCCCACAAAAAATTGCGGAAATTGGGAAGTTTGGATTTTTGACCATAAATTTTTTGCCAAAACCCAATGTAAAGAGAAACCCTAAACTTCTATCTTTCAATTTTTAAAAACTCAAACACTCACTTATAATTAAGTTTTTCTTAAAAATCTTAACTAGAATAAGAGATTAAACCATCATTTAATTAAAAAAATTAAAAAATTAAAATTTTGTCACATTTTTCTTTCTATAATTAAAAAACTCACAGTTTTTTCTTAACTCAAAGTTTGAAAAGTGACAAATACCATCTACGATTTTTTCCTTTCTCTTTGACATTAATTCGCCATCTTTGGTTGTTAATCGTCCTCCCTCCTACCTTATCTCTTCTTTTGGTCTCTCCCTCTTCCCTCGCTGACAGTCTTTGATCGAGATGAAGATAATTTTGTCTTAGTCTTGACCAAAAAGGGAAGGAAGAGAGACCAGGAGAGAGAGATAAGGTATAAGAGAGGACAACCGACATTCGAAGATGGTGAATAGTAACTAAAGAGAAGAGGAACAAACTTTAAGGGTTATTTGTCACTTTTCAAACTTTGGGTTGGGGAAATTGTGAATTTTTTAAAGCTTGAGAAGAAATGTGATAAAACTTTAATTTTTTAAATTTTTTAATAAATAATAGTTTCACCTCTAACCCTAACTAAGATTTTTAACAGAATTTTTTTATAGATAGGTGTTTAAGTTTTTAAAAGTTGGAGAATAAGACTTTGAGTTTTTAGAGAACAAGTCTTTTGGCCTAAATTTTTTAATTCAAAATGAGCTATTTCCTTTTGATGGAGAAAGTTTTTTTTTTTTTCTTCTAAGCTTCATAGAGGAGGTTTGCGGTATATCGCCTCTCTCAGCAATAGTATGAGATATAAATATTTCGTGTCATCGATTAAAAAAGAAAATTATTAAAAATTATTAAAAATAGAGAGATTATACGGATATAAATAACACATTATAGTTTGATGCAAGATTTTTAAAACTGGACCGGAGTAAAAACTATTTTGAATATTGGTTTTGGTTAAACTAGTCGAACCGTTTGCACCGGCAGGTTTGACCGGAATTATAGTTTTATGTAATAACTTAAAAAAATTATGTCTAATTATATATGTTTTACATACTAAATTTTATGTTATGTATACTTTTCACAATTAACAAAATATATGTATTATTAAACATAAATTTAATAAGTAATAACCTTTAACTTTGCATCAAAACAAAACATCCTTTTCAGTAGCATTATCTACAAAATATATAGTTGAATATTTTATTTTCTTTCACTCTAAAAATCAATTATTTATGTAAGTATTTCAATATCTGTTATTTATAACAATATTCATTATAAATTGTCATATATTAGTTTATTATATATAAATAGCGTATCATAGAAAATTGATATTTAACTTCTAAATTTTTGGAAACTAAACATTTTACGAATGAAATACATTCAGTTCAAACATCTAATACAGACACACTATAAAATTATGAATTAACAATAAATCAATTATAAATTAACAATAATATATTGAATTGACAAAAATACTAAGTCAATTACAAATTAGCAATAATAAGTTAACCTATTATTAAATACCAAAAATCATAACACAAATTAACAAACACTAAACGCCAAACCTTGTTGAATTAAAATGTAAAAAATTACAATGTTGACTTGTTGTGCACTATTTGACCAATTTATCAAAAGGGAAAAATTTAAAATACACTACACAGTAAACATTTAAACAAACACAATATAAAACAAACATTTTAATTTAAACCAACAATATTATAATTAATATTACTCACTGTTGTCTTGGAAGCTGCAACAATTGCAACAATTGCAGGTTGTAGCAATTGATGTCCTGCTTGCAAGATTTAAACTTGAATCAACGGCGTGAAAGCTTACAACATGAATCAACGGCGGTTTTAACATGTGAAGTTGGAGAAAACCATCTCTTGCAAGTCTTGCGTGCACGGCAAGGAAGAAGAAAATTTTTCTTCTTATATAAAGCCTTGAACCGGAACCACCTAAACCAGATTGGACTACGGTTCAAGTACAAACAGGCGGTTCGACCGCGGTCCAAACCGATTTTAACCACAAAACAGTCCTGTAGTCTACAGTAACCATCTACGGTTAGGCCGGTTCGGTCGGCCGGTCCGATCCGGTTTTTCAATCCTTGGTTTGATGAAAAGGTTCATATATAAATAAATCTTAAATGTATTTTACACACTTAAAACTAGGCATATTCAACATGCATAATGAGAGAAGACTGCACACACTCATTTCAATAACATTTCTGGGGGGAGGTTTCAATTGCAGTTTTCCAGTTAAATTTTGCGTGAAATAACTTGAATTATTTGCAATTTTATAAAATTTATCAATGATTTTGTGTTAAAATAAATCTAGAAATCGATTATTAAAGAAATTAGGTTGGAAAATGAGAGATTTCGAGGAATTGTTATCACCACAAGTGATTCGCAATCACTATGTATATCACATGTGGTCATGAAAGATGAAGATAGAAGGTTTTTAGATATTTTTTAACCATACATGATCCGCATGGTGAGAGTTTTAGGATTTCTTCTAACAAATGGGGGTTATTGATGTTTGAATGGTATGTGTGATCTATACAGTGGGTGGTTTTTTTGTTATTTTTCATCATGTAAGGGGTTTTTGATATTCATCATGTGATCACCACATGGTAAAGATTTTTTTTAAAAATATTTTCGGATATGTGTGTTTTATTCTGTAAGAGCAACTCGCATGGTAGATTTTTTTTTGCTATTTACCAATTGAAGGGGGATCATTGATTCTTTCCATTTTGAGGGGTAATTGATATTTTCCACATGAGGGAATGTTATCGTGTGTTTTTAAATTTTTGGTCTTTTTTTTCAATAAATATAAAACATAAAAAATTAACTGATTTTTGTCATTAATTCTTATATTATCGCAAATCCATAAATAAGGATGATCATGGATTTCGAGTGGCATTGAGATATAATATGATTTGTGTGAGCAATTGTACATGTCTCATGCGCACTTGTTCATCATATTTTATATAAACAAGTTGAATTTCAATCTTTAAAGACTTTTATAAGATTTTTCGTATAACCCTCGTATATTTCACGTACTCTAAAGGTCCTAGCAAACCTAATAGTACTTTCATAGCCTCTTCACCTTGAGTGCCTTGTATGGATACTAAGATATCATTCTATACTTGGAATGAATGCAACTTGCATGTCCTCATGGTTGATAAAGACTAAGGAGCAACAACAGGAGTAAGTGAATTCCTAACACCTTATGGTGATATAAACATGGTTGCATAATGAATCCTATAAGCATATCATGTAAGGTTCACGGCTAGATATTGATTTTATCTATAATATTAAGTTTTTTAAATATCGTTTCTACTGCTTTTGTATAATTTTGATGCCACAAACCACATACATAGTACTTTTTGAAATATTACACAACTTTGCATGAAAATCAAATTTAATTTCTGAGTCAAGCATGGTTAAATTTTCAAAATCAGTTATGACTCTTCCGAGAGTAGTTTTGTATACACTTTCTGTTTCCTCATTTTTAATTTTAAGCTTCTGCCAAACATCTTTAACAATCTCACCATTTCCAATCACTTTCATTTGATTTATCAATACAACATAGAATAATGCATGAATTGCTTTTGAGTTCCATTTTGACGTTTCAAGTCCATGATTAAATACCATTCTCTACTATTTTAGGTGGTGACCATCCATTAACAATTGAAATGTAGAAATTCTCATCAATTGATTTAAGAAAGCTCTCATTCTTGTCTTTCACTATTTTATGTGGATAATTAGTTCAATCCAATATGGGTGACATAATAGTTGATCCACCTTCAGGGAACATATCCATTCTAAAGAAAAACAAGATAATACTACCACATATTAGGCTTAAGGCAACATTTATTCTGGCTACACTTTTTAAACTTTTGTCTAAAATCACATAAGCAACGGTTTTAATAGTATAGTATTAAGAAATTAACAGTAAGTCATGATTGCAAAAAAACTGTTGCTTATTATCTAATGCAACGAAGACATTTGTGACAGTTATGATTTGATTGCCTAAAGTCTAAAACTACAATTTTATGGCCTTTTAGCTACGAAATTGAACCATTATATTCGACCTTTTTATGGTGTAGTGTAAAAATATAAACAAATGCACTGAAACCAACTAGTGAGTAGATATATTGAATAATAAGGATTCATAACCAGCGTAAACACCAATTGAAAATGGTACAGTTTGGTTATGTTCACAATTTATGAACACAATTTACCTATGTAGTAAAATCAATTACATGTTTAAGAACTCATATAGCAGAATAAAAAGAGCAACAAACATAAAATCAATTCTATTTGTACATATTTTTTATACATATTTTGGGTATATATACGATGTGTCATCATTGATTAGGTGTTATGTTATCTTTAATTTAAAATTATCCAGTCACATGATGATACATCATCTGTATACCCAAATTGTAAATAAAAAACATATGCACATAATTTTATGTGGGACAAATTGATATTTACACATGGTGCAACAGTAACCATAACTTAAATCCATAGGACCAAGTCTAAAACTCACAACAAAATTAATCAATGCAATCAAAAATTTTAGCCTACAAAACAGTAAAGTGAAAATTGAAAAATTAAAATTCGATCAACATAAAGTTATACAGATTTGAAGATAAACATGAGGATTTCCCTTGTTCTCATTCAGCCTTCAACTTGGCAAAGATGTTCAAAATCCCCTTGAACAACAAATTGAACTTCATTCAATTGAGTGAAGTTGAAATCTCTTCAACCTCAAAGTCTTTGTCCAATTTAAAAAGTGTAAAGAAATTATTCATGTCAAAAGAACTTTAAAATAAAATCAGAACATATATATGCTGAAAAATAGAACCCAAAATACTAAGAGAGACTTAAGAAATAAACAAAACTTAGGTTATCCTTCAAATAAAAGAAGAAAAATTGCCATAGAGCTCCGCCATTTGTTAAAACTGATTATAATCCACCTGTCTACTTCTACAAAGTATTTTAAGTATAGTACAAAATTGATTTTTATCAAGTGTAATTATAATATTTATATAGGAAATTAAATTAAAAATCCCATCCTACCCTAAACTAAGCAAAAATGTTCCTTCTCAAAGCCTTAAGCAAAAATGTCCCAAAATTTTTAAAAATACCAAGACTACCCTTCACCACTTCTATATTTACTCTCACTCTCATACCTTTCTCACTTCATTTAAACTCTTATTTTCACCTTCATTTTTACTCAATATTTGACACTATAGGTTCGCTTGGAAGGAAAAAAATTTTTCATTTTTGAATTCAAATCGAAAAACATCATTTTGTGAGAATAAGATATTTATATGAATCTTAACCCAAAACTTAATTTTATTTGTTAAATCAAGTTCGTATATTATATAAAGGGGCATTTTGATATTAAACAATATATTAAGGTTTTAAATAAAATATTAGAAAAATATAAGGTCATTTTGTTATAAGACAATATATGAGGATGTTAAATAAAATGTTAGATAAATATAAAGGGTATTTTGAAATTAGATAAAATATTAGGGTGCTAAAATATACGTCTAAAATGAGGGGACATTTTGATGTTATAAGAATATCAAGTTTGTATATGTTATGAAAATATATGGCGTATTTTGATGTTTTATAATATACTCGAGGTGAAACAAAATATTAGAAAAATATAAGGGGCATTTAAGGTATTAACCACTATATGTGATAAACATTTTGGTTTCAAATAATATATGGGGTGGTTTAAGAAATATTGGGAAATTAGAGGTGACATATAATATTCGATCATATATGAAGGGTTAACTAAAATTATAGAAAAATATAGGAGTTATTTTGATATTAGTAAATATATATGATGGATTTTTTATAATAAATGTATTTTTTTTATGAAAATTTTATATTGTAGGATTGATAATTAAAATAGTCGGTTATGTTGTTGTTCATTTTCAAGGAGAATGGATCTAACGTGATTAGAACACAATGAAGTATATTACGGGTTTTAAAAAATTGGTTAAAATTTTATCTGGAACAACACTTGAGAGATTTATCTAACTTTTGAATGAAAAATGTGATATTGATCTGATCTAGAACTGCATTCAACTATGTATGAAACCAAAACATATCAAGCTCAACTCCTCTATAAAATCGAAAATGATGAAGATGTGGAAGGTTTTATTGACATGTTGCAATACTTCCAAGAATGCATTCAAATTTTGGTTACATGTACCACAATCCAAGGACAAGAAGAAGAAGAAATAGGTGGCAACAATAATAGTGAAGTGAAAAAGGAATCCGATGGAGAAGACTTTATTGATTTCTATAATGATTGATATGTACCGAGCGCAACCAAAAATTAGATTTCTCTACTAACAATTAGTAATAACGACAAGTAAAGATTGATCTACAAAGGCTAATTAATCAAATTATTTAATTAATATCACAAATAATTAACGAAAAAGGAAGGGGGTTTACTTATAGAAGTTGATAGATAAGAATTTTTTTTTTTTAAACTAAATTGAGTAATAAAAATTTAATCAAAGACAATCTCGATTTAAGGAAAATTTCCACAATTGCAAAATGATCACTAACCTCTAATATATAAATTTTCTTCTTTATTCAAATATTTAACCTTAGATTACCAAAGCCAGACAATTTGTACCTTCCCTAATTTTATTAATCTAAGAGCAACACACAAATTAATTCTTATCAATAAACTAGTTGATATTAAGTGATCATCATGGATTTACTGATAGCATTACGAACCAAAAAAGAGTTAAAGATCAATAAAAATCTAACAAGCATCAAATTATTTAATTCATTATGTCTCTTTTAAACAAACACCAAAAACTTGGATCATAATTGTTCTTGCTTAATTGCTACTCTAACTGAACATCATAACAATTATGGATTATGGATTCAATTTAGCTATAGACCACATAATTTAATCAATTAATAGGCCTTTTAATTAAGTAAATCATGTAATCATTAATATGTAAAATAAAGAAACATAGATATCTGAATAGACTAATGAATAAGATTATGAACAGTCTTACAATTTTGATAACCGAAATGAAGTTCCCTTGAATCGAAGTAAAGAACTTAGTCTGACATTATGGAATGAAAAGCATGAAAGAAATAAAAATTATGTTCCCTCCCCCCTTCCTCTAACCCAACAATCTAAGAGTTATATTTATAAGTTAAAAGAAATGTACATGGATTGCCCAACCAACTTCTAAAATTAGGGCAAATAAAATTTCAACTAAGGCACAAGTGTTTCTAGCCTTCTAGACCTATATTCCCCTCCCTCTGAAAGTTGGACCAAGTCTTTTATGTGAGCCATGCAAAAATAATCCAATTCAGATAAGGATTAGGGGTCTTAGATCTAGTAATAAATTTCAGTCCAATTTTGGATAGGAAAATGATCTTTCTAGACTTTGATCAATTCATAAGAATTGTAGCTTAGGATGTTTAGATGAATATGGGCTTTTGAATCACCTCAATTGGACACCAAAAGCCTTAGATATGCCCTTTTAAAGATTCAGTGTTTGGATAAAAATCCTACTCCGATTAGGATACGAACCAATTTTCTAGATCTGCCTTTGAAGCAACGTTTGGAAACCCAAACAAACTCATATTTTCTCACATAATACCATTTCAGAAAGCTCAAGACGTCCTCTACAAAAGCTCTAGATGCCTCTTCTTTATTTTGAAACTCTAAGTTGGTTAAACACCTGCAAGAAGTATAAAAAGTTGAAATCACTAAAATGTTGGAGTTTTCTAATTAAAAGCTCAATTCATTATAATTTATCTAACCATGTCATAAACATAAAAATAACTCATCAATGATGCATTCTATATTGCTATAGAATGGGTTCGTAGAGACAAAGAAAGGTTCTAGATTGGGGTAACTTTGATGGAAACAAGATGATTGATATTCCTCTTGATAAACTGAACTTCTAGGATATGTCACCTGTTAACTATGATATCAACAGTCTTTAGCTTAAAGATCCTATTATGGGTGATGAGAATTATTCTGGAATTTTTTTGATAATGTCCTCACTGATCTATTTAAATGGGTACCTGATTTTCCTTTATAACCTTTAACATTATCAAGTGGTTTATGATCAATATAAGAAGGGAATGTTGTAAAACTTGATGGCATTTTTAATGATAAAAACATTTGCAAGATGTAGTGACTCAATATGCCTTAGAGAAAGGATTTCAATACAAAGTGATGAAGTCAGACACGGGGAGATGGAAGATTAAATGCTTTGATAAGAAATGCAAATGATTTCTAACAAGAAGAAGAGTAAAAATTGGTCAAGTATTTTGAATCCGTAAAATGAATCTCACACACACATGTTCAATAGATTAAATAAAGTCACATCACAAACAAGTTGAGGCTTGAGCTTAAGGTCAATTAATTAAATCAAAGTCTATATTGATTGATCGTATTTATCAGCCTAAAAAGATCACTACTGACATCACCAACAAGTATAAAATTGACATATCATATTCACAAGCTTGGCGGGCAAGAAGTTAGGCATTACATTCATTGAGAGGCTTACCGGAAGATTTATTTATGCTCTTACCTGATTATTGCTATAATTTAAAGCATACTAATCTGGGAACTGTGATGCATATAGAAACAAATGATGAGCATCGCTTTCAATATATTTTCATGGCATTGGGTTGTTCTATCCATGCATTTAAACAATATCTTTAACCAATTATTTGTATTGACACTGTTTTCCTTAAAGGTCGATATCTAAGACATTTATTTCTCGCAATGACCTTGCATGGTAATAACCAAATCTACCTAATAGCTTTCAACATTAGTAAAAACGAAGATTATCAAATGTAGTGTCGATTTTTGACAAAACTTAAAGATTGCATTAATGAAATATCCGAGTTAATAATAATCTCGTATCGACATCACGTTATATGCTTTGCAATGGTAGAAGTCTTTCCATATGTACATTATAAATGTTGTTGTCATCACCTTCTTTGTAACACATGATCAGAGTATAAACATAACTCATAGGTAATGTATTTATACATTTGTAAAATTTGTATACATTTGAAAATTTTATAAATTTTGATAACGAAGTGCTTATATTATTTATAAACTCATGTGGTAGCATGTTTATACTGAAAAAGCAATAGAAGCATATACAAAGTCAGATTTTGAGGCTATGATAAGATCTACTGATTAGGTGCATCTTTAAACAGGGGCTTACCTATGTGATATGGGGCTTCATCGATGAAGCAGGGCACAAGTATAAAATAATAACAACTAAGATTGCATAGTCATTTAATATCCTTGTCAAACACATATGGTGTTTGCCCATCACGGTGCCTGCCAAGTTCATTTGGGGCACATTGTAGTGATGGTTTTACGAGAGGAGAAACCATGCAAGTATATGTGGTGTTAATATTAATTATGTAATTGACCATGACTTTTTACACTTATACTTGTTTATTAACAAATGTGCCAATGCTTTGTAAAATTATAGGTAAATGCCCCTACCATGTTACACCATGGATAGAGGAAAAACATGGCCACCATGTGTTAAAGGTCATGCACTTGAAGGTTCATCCGATTACAAATGTTTAGTATCAGGCTATAAATAGTGGTGGATACTTGGGCATTTTAGACTTTTATGAAATATCTTGTATATGCAAAAAGTTTTAGCTTTCACGTATTCCATGTAAGCATGTAATTGTTGTTGCAAGACATATGAAGTTCACCAATGTGTATGCATGGGTTTATCCTTTCTTTACTATTGATTACTACTATGCAATGTATGTGGAACCTATCAATCCACTCGGGAACCAATCAGAATAGTTATCTACCACTGAAGAAAGAGTTATCCTATCACCCATCTCAATCATCGTTGATCAAGTTGCCCTTTAAATAGAAATTGACATCCTTCATAAGGTGAGATTGTTATATTGAAGGTTTGTAGATGTTGTAATCAACTAGCATCGATTCCAAGCTCTATGCCATCAAGTTTATCTAGAAAAGATAAAGGAAAGAAATCTTTACAACCTTCTATTTAGTTTGATTAATGTTTGATTTATATATTTATTACAAAAAGTTGTAATCAATTAGTTTGATTAATGTTTGATTTAAGTACTTGTTCAAATGAAATGTAATCTATTTAGTTTGAGTAATGTTTGGTTTATGTACTTGTTGAAACGAAATGTAATCCATTGAACATTATATCAATATTATTTAATTTCTAAACATATATTAATTTCCTTTACTCAATTATTACGTTCCATCCATTGTTTGAGTTCAGATTCATATTTTATTAGGTAAGTTGCAATAAAACTAGAAAAATGGAAAAAGCATGAAATCAAACGCATAACCAATAAAACATCGTAAATAAATATATACATAAAAACTGTAAAATCATATGAATAACCAATGATATATAAAAATGTTTATCTACGATCTACTCAATGCAGTGCAAATACAATTATGAGGTCAAATGCCTATGCATCAAGGTAGACAACTCGTGAGGGAAATCCGAGCTCTATGATAGTGTCATACACTCTATGAAACACAATATAAAAATACCATAATTACATGAACCCTTATCTTATTAAGGGCCACCCTCAGCTTGATATAATATCAAGTAATCCTTTCATGGTGTCCACCCAATAACGGTCCAAAAACTTGTCCTCGCCAGTAATGTTAGAATGAATATGGTGTAGGGTTGCATCCACCATACGAGTCTATCATGTCTGCTTATATAAGTTATTTAGGAGTTATATACAATGATCAACCAATTACACAAATTCAGGATCCTAGCAACCTAATGGGCACACATATTGTATATAAGTAAATTCTAATGGAAACATGCATATATAATACCCTATTGACCTCCCCCCATGGTTCTTAAAACAAACCAGACGTAATTCACCTCTACCATTTTCATGAATAGTTTAGGCCACTCATACTCATTTGACAATATGGTACTCTAACTCTTACATGCCATCCTAATATGCTCCCTAAAGAATGTCTCAACCGTTATCCAACTCTATAGGATGATGGTTTACTACTCGTGTTGGTGTCAATGTAGTAGTGCCAAGAAGAAATATAAATGCTAAAATGGATATAAAACATGAATTGTATTATGTTTTCATGAATATATAAAATATTTAAACAAATTCAATAGATATAGACTACTTATATTGTCAGTTAACCACTCGCGTAGCTCAACAACTATGTGCCAAAAAGTGGCTTTGGACTTCACTTTTATGCAATATACATCATGGTCATCAGATGTTGTAGAGCCAATGTACCATGTGAGGAAAGCTTCCTCACACCCTGCAATAGAAGAAGGAATGGTCTGAACTTGTCATTTCACCCTCGATTTTATTGAATTTGTATATAGAGTGCGAACGAGTGGATTTTCAGATGACCTTCAAACCAAACAAAATCATTTTAGATTTCAAACCAAACTAACAAAATATAATTTGGTCTAATTTGGATTATGGTTTAAACTTATTAAAATTATTTACTTTTAAATATAAAATTATATAAAATTAACTGAATTATAATTTATAGAACATGATATAAACATATCAAATAAATATCAAATATATATACAATATATATGTAAAAAAATGACAAAATAAATATAAAAATAACAACTCATACACTTAATTGCTTATTGAAAAATTTTGTCAAATATAGTTATATATATGTATTTTAAAAAAGGCCAAAGGACTATTTCTTATCCACAGTTTAGTAAAAAGACAAATACCCATTTATTAACTTTAAAAAACTCAAATACTCATTTATCTATTAAAACTTACTATTAGAGTTAGGGGTAAAAATGTTATTTAGCAAAAATATTTATAAAAAAAAAACTAAAAATTTATCACATCTTCCCCCCACCTAAGGTTTGAAAAGTAATTGAATCCTCTATAGGGTTTTTTTTCTCTTCTCCAATCAATAATTGGCTCTTCCCACCCATCTCTCCTTCATAGTTGTTTTTCCCAGTGCCAACCTGTTGTCGTGACAATTCATCTAAATGAATCATCTCCTATAGAAGAGACGCCTAGGAAGGAGAGATGAGTGGGAAGAGTCAATTATTGGCCAAAACAGAGATGGTTAGAGAAAATAAGAAAACCTTAGGGGGGTTTAGTTACTTTTCAAACCTTGGATAAGGGGAAATTATTAGGTTTTTAAACTTAGGAGGAAATCTAATAAAGTTTTAGTTTTCAAAAATATTTTTACCAAATGACATTTTTACCCCTAATCCTAATAGTGAATTTTAATAGATTGGTAGATATTTGAGTTTTTTAAAGTTAATAGACAAAAATTTGTCTCTTCACTAAACCTTGTGTGAGAAATAGTCCTTTGGACTTTAAAAAAATACAATTTATGATTTGGTTCAGTTTGAAAATTGTCTAAACAATAACTTAAACTAAAAATTGTTTTTTAAAAATTGAGCCAAAAGACTTGTACCTAGCCAAGGTATAATAAAAACCCAAAGTGATCTTCTCTAACTTTCGAAAACCTAAACACTAAATTTCAAAAAAAACTTAGTTAAAATTAAGGGTAAAACCGTTATTTAAAAAAAAAAAACATAAAATTCATTTATTTTTCCTGTAAGTTTTAAAAACTAACAAAACCTAAAGTTTGAAAAGTAGCATTTTCACCCCTCAAACTTAGGGTTTCTTTCTTCCCATTCTGGTCACCATCTTCAATGAAGGACGGCTAATCTTTCTTTCTCTCATCGATGCCCCTTGATCCGAAGCCCCTAAATGACGTCTAAATTGAAAAATTTAGACAACTTTCTCGTTAGTAGTTAATTGCCAATGGGCAATTGGCAAGAGTTGAGGTAACAGTTAGGACAATGGGAATCCTCCATTATTGTCAAGTCAACTATCTATACCCTCAGGGTGGACTGGAGAAGTAATTTAATATTATCAATTATCAATATATCTGTAAATATACATTTAATTATGGATATACCTCAGTCCACTCTCCTTATGACATAACATCGAGTAACTCATCCTTTTGTGAACTAATATCAATAATCCCTTTACTCGCGTTGGGGAGGTCAGTAATTAACCAAAATTGTTCATCCTTAAAAAAAAAGGAAAAAAACAATTTAAATATAAATAATAATATTCAACTGCATTCAATTAACTGAATAACAACAATCGACCCTACCTTTACGATTGGGGAAGGTGTACATGGAGAACTTTCAACCGATACTCCCTCGTGGCCAATACCATGTACAAATATTAATAATAAATTATTCAATGACATTTCATATAAAATATATTAACAATAATTAATTACAAACCTCAAGTAGGAGAGGTGATGGAATCATAAAGCCAACGAGAGAGGGTTTCTTAGCACCATCGTAGGTACCCTGTACAAAGTTAATAAACATGTTAGACAAACGGGTAAATGAAATTTATGAAACAAATAAAAAAGACATGGCTTTGTCACCTACTTGACTATATGCATCACCATGTCCTCTAAATGATTCATCTGATTCTCTAGTCGAGACATATATTCTCACAAGATAGACATCTATTTCCACAAACTAGAAAGCTCACCCAATGGCATATTGCTCCAACGGGCCAATACAATATCTAAGAAAGACAAAACGAGTGACACAGTCGATGGACACTCATACATGGGGTGCTCGGTAGCAAGGGCCTCAACGCCATGAAGATGTGTGGCCTCGATGGTTGGGGTCTTAATAGTAGGACATGTGTCTTGCTTAGTAACAAGCTTGAAAATCGACAGGTGTCAAGACTAGGGGCTTGAATGTCCATAGATGGAATAGCCAGGGAAGCTCTATCTCTTGCTGAGAAAGACAAAGATGATTACGAATCCAACATACTTATGTAGGCATCAATGTTAGCGTACCATCATGTAGCCTCCTCAATCAATGACGATTGGAGCGGGGAAGTAACATCATCTTACTCATTCATATATAAATTAAATATATTTGCATTAATCAATAAATCAATCAACTAATCAATTAACATTTACATACCTTATCACCGATGAACATAGTTTCTGTATGACTTCATCCAAAAATATCTCTCGTGTACCACATGAACATTTATAGAGACACATCAATAGCAACCAAGTCCACTCAATTATATAAGGTGTCGATTGTCTCGTAGATCCAAAACTACAATGTAAACATTAATGTTTAAATTTAGTTAATAATTTTTCCCCTAACAATCAATATATATATAATTAACACATATTCATTTATGCATATCTAGTATGTGATTGGAACATATCCTCTCCTCACCTGGGACATTGACTTGTGTGTCATTTCCTACACCAAAACAACCCATAGGTAGGAATTAAAATCGTCCAAGTGATTGACTAACTAATGATACTCTACAGATACCTTCTTTCGTCTATCATTCCCTAGTAACACCATATAAAGTCAATATAATAGGGACATTTTGATGGCGTCGATATTGTCATCCTCTCATGGCCTCGTCAAGAAAACTCGCTCCAAATCATGATATTGCACCTTTTAACATCCCCAAAAATTGGTCTCTTGAATCCTGTCTCCTAAATCCTTGTAAAATATCTGATGAAAGAGCAATATCAAACTGAATAGTAGCCCAATCATAAGTGAAAACTCGAATAGATTGAATCTCACGTCAACTCCATTAATTCTAAACCAAGACTCATTTCTCCCTAATCCCCAATATAATTATTGCAACATGAATGAGTGCACCAACACTCTGCTAAATCTCACATCTGGTAATTGTAACAAATGCCCAAAACAAGTCCTCTCAAACAACCACAATTGTGTTTGTGTTAATGTATATTTAATCCTAGACATTGTGTTTCACTATACACAAGAAGTAACCCCTGTTCAAAAGTGTCATGCCTCGTTTGAGATTATTTATTCGTTATCTTCACATTTTTTTTTATAGGAAACTTCTTGTAAGAAAGAAATTATTGTCATGACAAAGTTAATAAGAATTTCAGAAAAAACAAACATAAAATTAGATACAAAAATAAAAAAGGACCTTAAACTTGAAAACTACATGTAAAAAAACCTTAGAATAAAAAAAATTGAAAAATCACCTAAAATTTGACAACTATACCTCGAGAAGCCCTAGAATGACAAAAACAAAAAAATTAACCTAAAATTAAAAAACTACAAGTCAAAAAACACTAGAATGAATAAAATAAAAAAATGAACCTAAAATTAAAAAACTACACAACGAAAAATCTTAGAATGATAAAAATAAAAAAACTTTAGAATTAATAAAATTGAAAAACGGACTTGAAATTTGAAAACTACACATCGAAAAAGCCTAGAATGATAAAAAAAAAAAATCGATCTGAAATTGAAAAATTGCACATTAGAAAACCCTAAAATAACAAACATTGAAAAACATATTTGAAATTTGAAAACTACACATTGAAATATCCTAAAATGACAAAAATCGAAAAACTAACCTGAAAATAAAAAATTACACGTCAAAAACTAAAAAATGACAAAAATAAAAAAATCAACTTAAAATTTGAAAACTACATGTCAAAAAACCCTAAAGTGACAAACATAAAAGAAAAGACTTGAAATTTGAAAATCACCTATCTAATTACCTTAGAATGATAAAAACTACAAAACTGATTTAAAACTACACGTCAAAAAACCTTAGAATATGAAAAAACAAATATAAAATTCAAAAACTATAATACTAAAAACCCTAGATTTAGACAAAATATCAATTTGCCCCTTATCAATTTCTCTCTCTACCACAGGTCTATAATGTTTAAAAACCTGCAATTCTCCCTGGGGGATCCCATGGGTATTATTGTTTAAAAAATCAAAAATTCCCCTTTTCCCTAGGGTTTCCCTGTAGACCCCCTAATGTAATTATTGTTTAGAAAATCGCATTTGCCCTCTCTTTTATGGCGTTGATTCAACTCAGGGGATATTTCTCAAACCTGGGATTTCTTGGGTTGAATATTTCTCAAAACCACATAATTTTCCCATCAAAATCTCATTTTTCAACTACCATTTTAATAACAAACGATTATGCATCAACTAAAACATAATAGCCCTAAATTAATTCATCCAAAACAAGCAAGAATCAAGCCACAAAATCAATTGTCCAAAAATGAAAATTCTAAACTAATAACGTCCAAAATCTTTAGCTAATCAGTAAAATTTAAACACCAAAATGATTCAAATAAGATAAGGGAGGATGTACTCACCTTCTTTATCACTTTCGTTATTGGAAAGTTGCATAAATGCTAGAGAAATGTTGTTGTCATCACTGTCTGAGCGCCTCGAGAAGTCTTCAAATTTTTTAATAGTGAATCCGACGGAATTTTGGGTGAGAATATGTATTTGGGTTTTTTATATAGGAGGGCATAAGGGGCATTTTTGCTTAAGTTTTGTTGATTTGGACAATTTATTTAAACCCCTAATGTTTAGGGCAATTAATTTAATTTTCCTATTTATATAAACATTGCAACCGCAAAGCATATAGCATGCACACAAAAATGTAGTATTGGAACCAACACCAATTATAAATGCTATAGGCTACACAAGTTGGTAAGCAATGGAGGGGCTAATTGGTGGAAGAAACTCTTCTAAAACTTTCAAACAAACAATGGAGGACGGTCATAAAAGAATGGACCAGTCACCTACCAAGAACTGTGGATCGGTATCAACTGGATTCACAAGAGAATGACATACTGTTTAGGATTTTGGATGTAGCAATTAGTGTTGCAATTGTCAATTGATTATGCAAGAGAAGAGAAATGTTTAACTCCTCTCCTCCAACCACATGATGTTATATAGAGAGAGCTAGAATTAATTAAAATACAAGGACACTTTCACACTTTTGGCTTGAACACCAAAATGATGTCATTTTGTGCTCTGTTAAAATAAATTAATAAAAGAAAAAAGTATAAAACAACCGTTTAATATGTGTAACACGGTGTATAAGATATATGTTTAATACATTTGGGTCCAAAAAGACAAACTACCATGCTCTAAATGCTTTAATATGGCAGATCCAAATTATACGGATATAAAATGCATATTTACTAAGCAGTTATGGTTGGTATTTGTGATTTAACAAAAAAATTGGGTTGCGGTTTTTTATTGAAAAAGTTCTAAAAGGCTTCTTGACTTCTAACTACATTCGTCTATTTTCAAATACCAATTTGTCCGTATATAACGTGCAATGCACGTGACTGCGAGGTGCTCTTCGTTTTAATGTTGATTCCTACACCAACTATCAAATTTCACATCGAGGAACTCATAGCTTCTGAATCCAAATCTCCACTCTCAGGCGTGCTAGGGTTTCGTTTCTTGCCATCACTTATTGAGCGACACTCCGAGGTACGCGTATTTCTTAATTTTCACTTGATCTCAGTCAATGATTCATATTTTCTTTTTTAGGGTTTTAACCAATGCAAGTTAGTTGGATCAGAGGATTGATTAAGTTAATTGATTGGAATTCTTCTTCATTTTTTTTTTCAAATTGGAAACTAAATTCTTTGTTGTTCAGGTGGTCTTCAATTCCTGTTGGTTTTGTAATTTGTAGTGAATTGTAAACAGCCATGGTAAGGTCTCGTGACTCTCGCTGCACTCTATATTATTGGCTTTGTTTTTGTTATAGTTTATTATTGACAGTTGAAAATTTTCAGAATTACCTTATTGGAGCTTTCAAACCAGCGTGTAATATTTCAATTACGTTTACTGATGGAAAGACTCGCAAGCAGGTAACTTGTTAGTTTTGTTTTATATAAATTTAGTTGAGATAAAGATTATTCACTGCAATGCTGGCATTGAAGTCTAAGTATTTTCACTATTTAGTTGTGATTTTTTTTATTTTTATGTAGCTAGTGAAGTGTTGTCGTGATTTTGTGCTGTTACTTACTCTGAATGCTGCACTTATAACACTGCATTGATATTGATTTATCGTTTTGTTTACACTCTGGCAGTAATGAGCTTTTGTTATGCCTAATTTTTGCAGGTTCCATTGAAGAAAGAAAATGGTCAAACTGTAATGGTTCCACTTTTCCAAAGTCAAGAAAATATTTCTGGGAAGGTACTGAATGTGATAGTGTAGTTTGATGCTGGGAGTTATAGCATACACATCTTATAATGTTTGGTATTTGTAACATTTGACGATTAAAAGATTTCTTTGATTTCATGTCTAGGTTTCAATAGAACCAGCTCAAGGGAAGAAGGTTGAACACAATGGTGTGAAAATTGAGCTGCTTGGTCAGATAGGTGAGTTATTGTTCCCTGAAACTGTTCATTGTGGTACATTTTCAGTTGAAGGGAATTATATTCTATTATTATTAATTCTTCTCCATGCCTCTTCTTTATAGAACATTTTCTTGTTTTATGAAGTATCTATCTACAGTCTTTTCTAGTTGCTCATAATATTAGTACTTCTCCTAGCCTTTCTTCAATAGCTGATTTCACTGGGATGTATTCTGGTAATGGATGGTGATGGAGATGCCTAATTCATTTGTTAACTTATTTCAAATATCTGCAGTTTGTTATTTACATGTTTTGTAGTTGTGGTTCATTTTCCTTCTGCATATGATGTCCTTCTTATACGTTGAATGCAGTTCATAAAATTTTAAATTTCATGACTTTGCAGAGATGTATTTTGACAGAGGCAACTTCTATGATTTCACTTCCCTTGGTAAGTAAACACTTGCTTTTCATTTATTTGCTTCTGTAATGAATTATTCTCATGGTTGCAATTTTTCGGCGGAGCAATATATTTTGGCTTATTGTTTATATTACTTTGTGATAGGGATAGCAGAAAAATGAACTTTTTCTTTTTTATTTTTTTGGTACACATACGGTTATATTTATCCTTTTGTTCTTATCTTGAACATCTAAACAAATATGAAGCCCTTACTGCTTTTAATAAATAATCAATTGTGCTTATTCTGGCCTTTATATTTATTTTTTGTTTGCAGTACGTGAATTGGATGTCCCTGGAGAAATATATGAAAGAAAAACATATCCCTTTGAGTTTTCTACAGTTGAAATGCCATATGAGACATACAATGGGGTCAATGTGAGGCTCAGGTTTGCTGTCTACCAATCTTAAGAGATTTCAAGGGAAACCTTTGTTTTTGTATCCTTTCAGTTCAATTGAACAATGATTTTATTTGCTGGTAATAAATTGTTGAACAATTCAATCCATTTCTAATTCACGTGCTACCATTAAAGCCCATACATTAGAATTACATATGAAGAAATGTGTGCCTAATTATATTACATTCAGTGTTACACTAGGCCTACTGTCAGTGTGACTCATTATATTACTTGAATGTTGACATGTGAGTTGGCCTGTGAAAGGTGGCAGTTTAGGCATACTCTTTTTTTTTCCCCTCTTTACTTCATAGTATGAATAAGGATGATCAGGTAAAAGTTAGAATACTTCATTATTATTGAGAACGCTTAGTAGCATGAAGATTTTGAATGTGATGTTATAGTTGAAAACGCATGTTACAATTCTAATTTTTTTGCCTTTGTAGGTATGTTTTGAAAGTGACTGTCAGCCGTGGTTATGGTGGAAGCATAGTTGAATACCAAGATTTTGTGGTAATACTTTTTGTTGTTCTCTCTCTGATCCGTGTTAGTGTTTATGATTGCTGATCGTTGTTAATTTTTTCTGAGCACTAAATGGCTTTGTTATATTATGCAAAAAGAATGACTAGAAAATATTAATCGTATGAGTTAATACTTTCATCTGAGTTGATGAGGTAGTTGATATAACACTACAATCTGATTGGTTGTGATGGGTAAGAAATATAACATATCATTTCAGTTCTTTTTATTAGTGGGGAGAAAATTTTTTGAATAGATGGAAAGTAGAGTAATTCTACTTGAAGAAAATTATTTCATTGATTTATTGATATATGCATAAAATCTTAATTCAGGGTGCAATAATTGTTGGAAGATAATAATGCCTGACAAATCATGCTCTTTTCTTGTACAGTAGTTTCTACACTGCTAATGAAGCATCTATATTTTTCTTGATGTCTTTGTGATGCACCAGGTTCGTAACTATACCCCAGCTCCACCAATTAACAATAGCATCAAGGTAAATTGCTGAAATTTAGTATTATTATGACAATTACTTTATGTGAAATTGCATTGCTATCTCAACTCTCCCTTTCTGTTGTTTGTGGTATGCTTTTTTGAGGTTTAGTAATAAACAAAGCTCTAAAACTTCAGCTTCTTTTTACCCTATGATTTAATCTGATTTTAAAATTTTAATATTATTTTCATTTTAGGTTTTGATCTTATTGATGTCTCTTTACAGCCTTACCTACATTTTAATTCTTTCTGCAGATGGAAGTTGGAATTGAAGATTGCCTACACATTGAGTTTGAATACAATAAAAGCAAGTAAGTTGGCCATGTCTTTTGACTAGGGTTTGTTTAGCCTTTTCTTGACTGTCTTGCTCTCTTTCTGGTATCAATCAGTAGTCAGACTTACATTATACAATAGCTATGATCAGAAAATTTCAGATTTTTTTTCCTGTTTGTAGAATTATGTTTTGGCATCTGTGGTTGTTTAATCATGTCACAATCCATCCTTTTCCCATTGTAGCCTGACTTTGTTGTTATTCCTTATTGGATTTTGGGTTTTACAGGTATCATTTGAAAGACGTTATCATTGGAAAGATATATTTTCTTCTTGTAAGGATTAAAATTAAGAATATGGATCTTGAGATTAGGCGCAGAGAATCAACTGGTTCAGGGGCCAATACACATGTTGAAACTGAGACACTAGCTAAATTTGAGTTGATGGATGGGGCTCCTGTTAGAGGTATGGAGATTTTTAAGTTTCTTTTGAATTCATAGGAATGTAGTACTAACAGATTCATCAGAAATGGCATCTTCTACCATACTAATAGTCTATATAATGTGACTTAAAAACATAGTTTCTAAGGATGCTCTGGTAAACACTGAATTTAGCTGTGATAACTTAATTGCCTGCATTCCAAATGTGACACATCATTGATTTCAATTGCCAATGGATGCATTTGCTATAAATCCATTCTTGCTTTACAGGTGAATCAATTCCAATCAGACTATTTCTTAGCCCTTATGAGCTGACACCAACTCATCGCAATATTAACAACAAATTCAGCGTGAAGTATTACTTGAACCTTGTTCTAGTTGATGAGGAGGACCGTCGGTATTTTAAGCAGCAAGAAATTACAATTTACCGGCTACAAGAAACTTCCTAATTAATTGTTGTAGATGAAATTGGCATTTCATCCTTGTGAGAAGAGAATAGAAGATTAACTGCTTAAAACCTTGTAAATCTTGGAAGTGTAGGACACAATTGCTGGAACGAGGATCGCCATTCATACAATGGCTTGTATACTTGCTTGGTTGGTTTTTTTTCCCATATTTCCTGTTATTTTCATGGCTAAGGTGGTATGGGGGGAGAATTCTATATTGCTGTTTCCATGGGCTTATCAGTGGTCCCTCTTTTGATATTTGATATTGTCACTTATCATTGCAACATTATCCTGCATTCTTAAGACTACAGAGTCGTGGTTCTCCCCTAGAATGCCATGATCACTTTACAGTCCTGTTCATTTGTTCAGTGCTACTATGTTTTCTCTTTTTGCAGTTGTCTGGAGCATGGCGATAATTTTATATTATTGTAGAGGATCCTTCTTCCTTTCTTTCTTTCTTTCTTTTTTTTTTTTTCCTGTTTTGTGTTTTGGGTTTTCTTTTTTTTTTTTGGTTTTGGTACCAGATATTAATCATCCATTGCAAGAATAATTACGTGTGTTTTGCGCGGCATTGTATTTCTTGTTCAAAATTTTATGATAATATGCTTAAATAATCTGTCTTTTCTTTGATCATGCTTGGTGCTTTTCAGTAACCTGCTGTAACGGATGTAAAAGTTTGTGGGCAAGGTGGGATTGGATTCCATGAAATTTATATTTACTTGCACTTTAGATCTACTATCTCATGAACTGTCCTGTCTTCTTATACTATAAAAAACTTCATTTCTCTCAGGAAATTGAATGCCCTTCACTCTGTTATAATAGAAAAATCACTTGTTTCTGTTATGAAATATATCCCATCAATTCCTGGCAACAGTTTCTGATCAATTATGATGATAAGAAACTGATGATTATCCCATTAAGACACCAGACTGGCAAAAATGGCCTCTGGGTGCAATTTATAAAGCTTGCTGATATTTTCAAGTCAATCTTACATTTATGTATTGGAGGGCTACTAATTTGCTTACAGAACTTGATATTCATTGTATTTCAATTTATCTAACGAACTTGATAAGCAAATGCTAGAATTGATATTTTTTTCCAGGATGTATCAGATCGTGTCTGGTAAATTTTCTGAAAACAGTACTATGATTATCTCGTTATATTTGATAGATGGTGCATATGATTCCAAACGATATTAAACACATCATTTGATGCGATATTTCTTTTATTTGCTGGGCAAGATGTCACCTGATGACTTGATTAAGAAAATTCTCTCTTTTACTGATTCAAAATCAATTTTTACAATCATAAACTAAAATTTGAAGCACAATAGAGTACTGATGAATTAAGCCTTACAAAATGACAACCCAATCTTGATACAATCAACATTCTGAATCGATGGACAAAAGTGGTGTCAGTCATACAAATACAACCATTGGCATTAAGGGCAAAACTTGAGCTTCCCCAGAAGCAACAGTTTTAAAAATACTGCGACTTCACTCTTCAGAAGCTGCTGGTAATCCCTCTTTAAACCAGGCAGAAAGACCCCCTTCTAAATGGAAGACATTTGTGTAACCATTCAGGACTAGCAAGTAGGCTGCTATCAGTGATCTGCAGTGATAACTAAAGTAAGCATTGATGTTTTCCGATGCACAAAAACACTACTAATCTTATAGTCATAATCTATTAATGCTCTAATCTTAGACTAATTGGTTATTTATCTACAAGATAACTTTATTTAGTGAGAGAAACTCAAGAGAGACATAAACCTTGATTGCTGGCCTTCAGGGAGATTTTGTGATGGCTTCATTGTACCCCCTGCTGAGCAAGCCACTATTATTTTTGCATCTTTACCAAATTTTGAATCCACAACTATCAAAAAAATGATTTAGTTGAAAACACATGAATACTATCAAAAAATGATTCAATAAAATATAAATATAATTGGGATTCTGTCATACTCTGCAAAAACTCTGGGTTCTCTTCAGTGCCAGCAAAGATGCCAAAAAAAGCAAATGCAGCACGTCTAGCAATGTCCCATGCTGTCCACTCCTTTATAAGCCTATATATTTGCACATTGATAGCACCAGGAGGATGAGCCTGAACCATAAAACATCACTCAAAATCTCAATCCGTATTTTTTGTGATGAAAAAGAGTTCATTTCTAGCAAATTATTGGGAGACACCAAAAACTGAGGAATGCATTAGGTTCATTTGAGTTCTTTGTTGCTTATTTAGGTATAATGAGCAGACTAACCTCTTTAAATTCTGCTTCAGGTCGTACATCAAGAATCACGAAGTTATTTTCTTTCTGTAGTCTCAATGCTTCCTTCACATCAACACTCCTTACCTGCAGAGAAGAAAATTATCAAAATCTTTTATCTAATTCTGCCGTTTAACTAATCTTCAGCATCAATGATATGCTTTCTTTTGCTACACGATATTCTCTCTAATCTCTATGAATGACTTAACTCTTCTCATAACTCTCTCTTTTATTGTCAATGCTATCATTCTTAATCTTTGTTGCTTTGAATTCTCATACTATTTCGTAGCGAGTCAAGTGTTTTCCTCAGATTTTTCAACATATCAGATTTTGTTGATTGATCTCTTACCAATTTTAAATTGTGGGATTCAGGATCCATCTCAAATAGGGTAACAAATCAAGAGGAACACGTCCTGAGTCCAACTATTTGAGGTGGGTATGTATTATAATGAAATATTCGATTGAAATTCATGTCTGCAGTATCAATATTCTGTTGTGATTTTCAAATTCATTATGCATGTCTTGGGTATAGAGAGGCATACCCTTTTCTTTAACAGAAGCTCTCTCTTAGTCTTCCAATCTTCTTCAGCTGATCCCTCCAAAGAAGACAATATAAAAACCAAGTCTGGGTTAGGCTAGACTATAAGCATGCCATACATAAATTTACCGGTTTTCTGCATCAGTAATTAATGTTTTACCTAGAAAATGGAAATGGGGAAATCTTATTTAAGTAATGATTTTAAGTATTACCGGGTGATTTTGCAGGTTTTGTAGCTGCGCTTTGGATTTTGAAGCCCCTTGGAAAAGAATGTGAAGATAATCTTTTCGTTGAAGAATATGTAACTGATCTTATTGCCAAGCAACACACAGAGTCTTGATTAGATTTTGAAGCAAATATCAATGGTGAATGGTAATTGGGATATAAAGAAAATGGAGCAAAGTGATGGCTTATTGCATTAAGAGCAGCCATTGCTAACTAGAAGAGACTGGTTAATATAGAATTATATCCAGTATCATGTAGTTCTGTTGTGATATTTTAGAGTGATTTCGGAGTTGTTGGGCAATAATTATGTGGGTTCTTCTAATCTGTCTGAAAATCCAAACTTGTGGTTCATATTACGCAAAGTTTGTTCCCAAGTAGATTTGTCTGGTCCCAATCATCCTCTCCTTGCACGTGTTCAAGGCTGAATTTAACTGTAGCTGAACTCGAACATACATTGATTCGAGCCTATGAATGTTTAAATTGATTGAAAATGTTATTTGAAGGTCGCTGATGAAGTGAATGGTAGTAGTAACGAAATAAATAAAATTATCAATGAAATTAATAATATTATCAAAAGAAGATTTAAATTGAGTTATTGAATTAAAACTTCTATATGAATTTGACTTAATTTAAACTGAATATTTTAATTTGGACCCAATGATACTTATGTTATGTTAACTTATTTCATATAAAAATTTTTTTTCAAATTTAAGGTGGGTTTATCTACATTGCACAAACCCAAATGACCATTTCATATAAGGTTGGATATACTCTGAGCCGACTCAATTTGAATTTAAACCAAATACAAACCAAAATTTGAATTTGAGTTATTATAAAATAACAATTTGTCTATTATCCTTAATATATTCATAAAAGTTTCCTAGTTTAATTTAACAAGTGATGTGTAAAGTGTATTAGTGCGATGACAAAAATACCAATGAAACAACAATGGATAAATTGTTATCTTTATTTTTAGAAATACAATCACTGCTCCTGACAAACGAGCAAATGAGCCAAATTGAAATGACTATGAGCCGAAAATGGATTAATTTATACAAATAAGGATTAAAGCTAGGTACTAGAGGATCCACAAATTATTCATGACTTTTATTAAATCATGATGTTAATATAGGGAATCTGTGGTCTTCCAACAATAGAATAAGAATTAAAAATTGAATAATAAATAATCATATTGTAAAAATCTTTTTTAGATCATCTTCGTAAGATAATTAATTCATAAACATATTATTTATAATCAAAGAGTGTTTATTAAATATACTTACATGAACGACTCTTTTGACTTTCATTGAAAGTGTCAGGTTATGAAGTCGAACTAAATATAGGCCTGAATCTCGATGTCTATACGAAACATAAACAAGAATGGAGGCTAAAAACATGCTCAAAGTTTTCTATAACTTGAGGATGGTTTGTGATCTTTTGATGAATAGTCATGACAATACTATTCTCATCTTAGGCGGGTTTTATTTTAAGCACACATGATGTGTGTCTCTCTCTTTTCATGAGAAAATGTGCGCATATTTATATGCACATGCAAGGCCCACTCACCCGTAAATTTCACATGAAATTCATGGGGTGGTTTTTATTTTATTATTTTATTTTAAACTCATGACCCATATAGAATGATAAAGTGAACTTGAATTTATTCAATTGGATAAATCCAACTTTATACTGTCTCATATACACTTACCACTAAGAATTATTTTACTTTAGTGTCTAGGTATTATAAAATATACTTTTCGGGTTTAAAGACCTTTCTGAAACTTGAAACCCATAATCTAGAATCTAAATCAATTTCAACTAAAAAAATCCTAAGCTTCTAGAGATCAATCAACTCTTTTTTGTCTATGACCTATAAACTTTTCACTAAATCGATAGTGATTAGATTCGTGTTGAGCTTATGACATGACATCCATTCGAGCACAAACCAAGAGTGGCCTTTAGCAAGCCATTATGGCCACTTGATTAGTGAAGTGTTAACATATGATTTTTTAACCTATTAGTGAATGATTACTCGTACAATTTGATCCTTTTGTCATATAATATCTTTTCGAGACTGAGGTATAGATAAAATATCTCCCTTAGGAATTCTTGAGTTACATAGATTGACTTTTATCAACAATTGAAAAAATATTTGATCAAACATTGTCTAAATCCCATTATGGCCATAGGCTTAATTGGTCATTGTCATCTGTCAAGAGGTCATAATTGAGATATCATCTCTTGTGTTTGGGAGTAATGAATCTTTTGTTGATCTACCATAGCTTTTGTACATATCCTAGTATGGCTAATCACCATATTTTGTTAGTCCTCTAATTGGACTACTTTGAGTCAGTGTCAAACCATACTAATTCTTACATAAAACTATCTAATGACCTCAAATCTAAGGATCACATATACCTTTGTTCACTAAGAAGATATATTTTATAGATACTAGAGTAACCATGCATATGAAATCTTTTTGGTGGGCAATCCGATGAACATGTCTGCAATGTGTACTCATTTATTACACCAAGTTGTTAACAAACAATTTTGACTTATGAGAACTGTTATCATCTTTCGATGAGATCGTTCAACATTATAGTAACTCTAATATTATTACCTGTGCCATTGGTCATAGTAATATCAGAGTTACAAATGTTTTAAAAATAACCACCTATTATGCATACAGGGTTCTTATGATCATGTGTCCTGCACTGATCCCCTCGTTATAGTTTAACTATTCTTAGAACATTTGTCTAGACATAAATTAATATGTTTTATGGACAAAGAATGCCACAAAAAATTACGAATATGATCTATATTAATGAACTTGTATCATCATATGGATTGGATCAAAAGCATCAACCCTTACAATTAAGAATCAAAATTTTCAAGTGATGTTTTTTCTTTTTAAGTTTGTCATTGAAAAAGGTGTTTGTGCTCTATCCGTTATCAAAACTCATTTTCTACTTTATCTCCTTATCAAAACTTGTATTTTTAGTTTGCCTTTTCCTTTCCACACCCAAGATCATGGAACTGGTATGTGGATAAAAGTGTTGTGCCTATTAATGTTAGTATAATAGCTTAATGCAATGGCTAGAAAAGTAATTGTCACTTAAGGCATGTGAGCTTAGTTTCAATTTTATGCACACTTGTAATGGAATCTTGTATAAGATTTGATGTAAACTCAACTCATAAGTCAATTAATCAAACTAAATAAAGTGAAAATATCAACAACAGTATTTTTCTCTCTTTTTTTCTTTTCTTGCTTTGTTGTGAATCTTGAATCTTGAATCTTGGTTCTACAAAGCTTCTTCCAAAATCAATCCAACATTCATGGTATCAAAGCCATTCGACACACGTCAATGATTCTATAGGATCCAGTCCACCCATGATAGGTAGAGACAATCTGTTAGGGTTGAAATGTCTAATTAACCCCAACAAAGAAAATTACCTTTCCACCCTTATAGTTTTAGAAGTTAATAACAGTTGGGATTTCAAAATTTTAAATTCTCAATTGTCGCTTAATATTAAAAATAGAAGTTATGTAACTTCTAAAGTGGAACTCTGGAACACTCTTTACTTCTTTTTCTCTAAAAATAATCAAAAAGCAAGATCATAGAATACAAAAAGAACAATAAGGGCAAATTGTGTTGTGGATTAATAATCGCAACAGGTGGGTCATCAAACATCATCAGAGAAAGTACACATTGAATCTAGGTATGAAATTTTTATGGTCCTGACTTATTTAATTTCTATTTTTATTGGTATTAGAGCCATGTTATATAGTTGATTATGATATTGGTGACGCAAACATGTTTTTGGAAAATTAAATTGCTATGAATAGTGACCAATTTTTATAAATTCGTATGGACCTATTATCAATTTGTTGATGAATTTGATGTAATTGTACATAATAGTTGCCTAGAATCATGCTAGGGTGATTTCTATATGTGATATGCATATTTAGTGATAAAATATTGCATTGAAATCGCATCAAATCATCAATTTTTAGTGCCTATTTTTCACTTAAAAAACCATGACATTCGTGCTTTAAATTTGTAGGATTCCGATAACTTTTTCACCGAAAATTGCATCAATATGAAACTTTACATCAAAGGCTTCAAAAGCCCTATCAAATTGTTGTCAATCGTTGTTGTAAGATGGCCAATTTCACTAGCAAAATTCTAGAGTTCTTACTGTGACTCAGGTTGCAATTAGGTTAGAAAAACCCAACTTCTAGACTCGTTAGTCAAAACCTATCGATCAATGGGTGAACCTACCTGTTCAAACTAGTTGACTAGACTCGTGTCTCAACCCATGGGTCAGATGACCACTAACGTTCAACATTTGACTGATCAATAGTTAATGTTTGACTAATCAATGGTCAAAGTTTGACTGCCATGGGAAAAAGTCTAGCACCGGCACGTGATAGCATATAAAAACCTTTCTCTGATGCATGATAGTTCATGATGAATTTTTCTAGCATGTGAGAGCTTATGTCGGGTTTCTATCAACACATGGCAGCTTGTATAAACTCGCACTATTATGTAGATTCGAATTCCATCGGTCGTATTCTATATAAGAACATGCACAAACTTGTTTTTGTATAAATCTAACACTTTAGGTGTTTTCAGATCATGGTTTTGAATTATACATTGCTAAACATATGAACATATGTCGTTTATATAGTTATACATGTGTAATTTACTATGGTCCATGTGTTGGTATATATAGGGTGAACATGTTGAATAAGGACCACTAAATGAACTATGAGATGAGTCCAAAGCACAATCTCCTCCAACGCCTTGGTGTCATGAATGAGAGATGTTGTGATTTAAAAGATAAAGGCATAAAATTAATCGAAATGGAGAGGATATATGGATTGTTAATATCATTGTCGAATCATTAGAATCCTATAATCCTTAATCTTGTCTAGGACAAGAAATTCAAGAATTATTAGCAATGTGGATGAATTACAACTCACTAAAGAATAGAGAATTGTAATAAACATAAGAAAATCCATAACTCTTTCCATTTTCCCAAATCAGTGGAGTGCGAGGCATGTTAGCTATCGCAAACAATGTAAGAACTTTATCATGGATAAAGTAACTCTTAATATAGTTAGGGATAGAGAAAATGTCTTCTGTCAGTCCAACTAATAGAGATTGACTCTCTATAAATAAGGGATAGAGAAAATGTCTTCTGTTAGTCCGACTGATAGAGATCGACTCTCTATAAATATGAAGAGCGGTTGATTACTAAGATGCTCTATTTTAAATCATACAAATCTCAAGCCAAGAATTGTTCAGAACTTGGTCCTAGTCATTGAAATGTTTTGAATTGCATAAATATTTTTTTATTTTAGTAATGCTATTATAAAGAACTTTATTTTGAATTATGAATATATTGAACCATATGTTGATTCAATAATTGTTTTTTTAACTATTTATGGGAATTCTGATATTAATAGAATTTAATAATTCTCATCTAGAATATACGTCGGCATAACTAGATTAATTTTAAAATATTGAACATTTGTGTCATAGACGATGATTGAGAACATAGTGAACTTTCAACTTTGTATCTTATGTGAAATATTTTTAATTTTAATATGCAATTGTGATAATAAAATGTGTATATATCTCATTATTGATGTTGTGTTGGCGTATCTTTGTAGTTATATAGATAATGGCTTTGAAAAATATTATTGTCGATTTGAATAAGGGAAAAAGACTAAATGGGGACAATTATAAGACATGAGAAACGAGAATGTATTATATCCTGGATGAACAAGAGGCCTTAAAGGTTGTTAATCAGGTTATGGAAGAGCCCCAACTGGTTGAGGGGCAAAACCCTAACAATGCCCAACATAAGTGTGACATAGACGCTTAAAATGCTTGGAAAAAGAAAGATTTAACTATTAAAGGAATCCTTATCAGCTCAATGAATGATTTCTTATTAGTATAAGTGATTTAAAATTGCAAATGTCATGTAGGTGGCATTGATGGAGAAGTTTGGAGGAACTATTGTTTCCAAACTTAGGCAGTTGACCATTAAGTTCAATACATACAAGAAAGTTCCTAATAAGGCAATGAAGCAACATCTAAAGGAAATGTCAAACATGATAACTAAGCTGAAGAAAGTTGGGCATGACCTAACTGATGAACAATAAGTTTAGGTTGTTATACGATCTTTGTCTGATAGTTGGGAACATACGAAAGTCAATAGGACTCACAATGACAACATTAGAACTTTTGATGACATTGCTCGACACCTTGAGCTATAAGTTAAGTACCTAGAGGCTATTGGACTAGGTGCTCATGCATATGTTACTAAGTACAGTTTTAAGAAGTTTTTTGGCTATAAGCGAAAATGGCAAAAATCTAGAAAAGGGAAAGAGATTGTCCAAGGACCAATGAATAAAGAACAAGTGGGAACAAAGTCACTTCAAGTGTAAAAGAGGCAAACGCACTGGGAAAAGAGATAAGACGAATATAACCTATTACATTTGTGGGAACAAAGGTCACTTCACCTATGAATGCATAAAGTCAAAGAAGGTATTGCCTTATCTTGTCTCAAATTATAAGATTTATGTTTTTAGTACCATTTTATTAATTAAATCTTATCCTATGTAGACTGTAGACTCAAGAGCCATAGACCATGTAGCTCGTGATAGAGAAACTTTCATGGAATTTCATCAAATATAGAGGGAAACACAATAGACTTATGTAGGTAATAATACTAAAGTAGAATGAGCACATGCAAATTGGTTTTGCGTGGTGGTCAAACCTTATACCTACATGATGTCTTGTATGCTCAAGAAATTTGACGAAACTTGATCTCTATAATTGTTATATTAAAACTAGGATATTGTTTAACTTTCTTTTGAAACTTGATTAAAATTTATTATGGTACTGTATTCTATGGATTAGGATTTTTGTCTAAACGTTTTATGGTGCCAAATACCTTATTTTGTAATAATGATAATTCTGTTAGTTTTTCATTATTTGCAACTCCTAGTAATCTAGATGTGGATACAAATAAATGACATGCTAGATTAAGCCATATTGGCCAAGATAAAATAAATAAGTTGGCCCTTGAAGGTTTATTAGGACCTATCACAAAATTGGATCTATCAATTTGTGAGTATTGCTTAACAGGAAAAACTACTAGAAAACCTTTTGACAAAGTTATTAGAGTTAAGATTCCTTTATAACTTGTACACTTAAATATTTGCACTCCTATGAATATCAAAGCTAGAAAAGGAGTATTCTATTTCATCACTTTCATAGATGATTATTCACATTTTTTGTTATATCTATTTGATCTTCATAAGTTAGAAGTTATAGTTTGCTTTAAACATTATATAAATGAGGTTGAGAACCAATTAGACAAAAGAATAAAAGTCTTGAGAACTGATCAAGGCTGTGAGTATTTATTTACTGAATTTAAGGAATTATGTGGTGGAAAAGGAATTGTGCGACAACTAATGATTTCAAGAACTCCACAACAAAACAATGTAGCAAAGAGAAGGATTTGAACTTTATTAAAAATGATTAGGTCTAGATAGTGTAAGCGAATCTTTCAATTTCATATTAGGGAGATAAACTTTTGACTACAACTTATATACTTAACTGAGTGCCCACTAAAGTAGCAACTTTCACTTATTATGAATTATGGATAGGTAGAAAACCTAACTTGAATATAATGCGACCATAAGGGTTAGTTTCATACATCCATGATATATTCCATAAATTCAGAAAATTGGGACCAAGAGGCAAGAAATGTATCTTTATAAGATACCTAAAACACTTCAAATGTATCTTTATAAAAGAGGACTCTGATGGAAGAATAATTGAAATAAAATCTAGAAATGCAATATTCATGAAAGATAATTTTCCTAAAAGGGGTAACATTGATAAAAGTCTTCATTTGTATGAGACAGAAGAGGAATATGGAGAAGGTATATCTCAACAAGAATTTGTTGTGTCGCAAGAGACAATACCTTTACATATTCCAAATAGTAGGAGTAATGAGATTGAGCTTTAATTTATTCTAAATAATGGGAGCGAAGATCCTCAATTACGTAGAAGCAAACATCCTTGGATCCCTAAATGGCATTTTGGAATTGAAAACGAAGTTTTCATAACTGCTCCTCTTGAAGATGAAGAGCTTAAAAATATCAAAGAAGTTTTATCTTATTTTAATAAGGAAAGTTGACAAGAAACATTGGAGGAAGAAATGAAATCCATGGAAATTAACCAAGTTCGAAGTTTAGTGGACTTACTGCTAGGTCGAAAACCTATTAGGAATAAATGGATTCTCAAAATTAAATGTAAGATGGATGGCTCAAAGCTCGCCTTATAGCGAAAGACTATACCCAACAAAAACATATAGATTATGAAGAAACTTTTTTGTCTATTATGAGTTTATTTTAATTCGTGTAATTCTAGCTGTAGTAGCACATTTAGATCTAAAATTGTATTAAACGGATGTCAAGGTAACTTTTCTCAATGGAAAACTTGACGAAAAGATCTATATAGATTAGCCTATAGGTTTTGTGGTAAAAAGCTAAGAATACAAAGTATGCAAGCTCCAAATATCAATATATAGCCTAAAATAGTCATCAAGACATTGATACTTAAATTCCATAAGACTATATTGTCTTATAATTTTAAGATGTAAGAACAAGACCACTGTGTCTATATAAAAAGGTTTGATGAAAAGTTTGTAATTTTATCTTTTTATGTAGATGATGTACTGATAGTTTGGAGTGATTTGAAGTATGTGATAATCATTAAAAATTGGTTATCCACAAATTTTGACATAAAGGATATGGGTGAAGCAGATTATATTTTAGGTATTAAAATCAAAAAGACCATTCTAAGAAACTTTTGGCTTTGTCATAAGAACATTATATTCAAAGATTCTAAAACGATTCAACATGGCAAACTACAAACATGTAGATAATCCTATGTCAAAAGATGATTTGTTGAGCCAAGACTTGTGTCTAAAACCCAAAATGAAAAAAATGAAATGTCCTTAGTACCTTATTCAAATATGGTTGGAAGTCTCATATATGCTATGATGTGTACTCATCTCGATATTTGTTTCGTTGTCGGATTGGTTAGTCGATATCAATCAAACCTTAGAAGGGAACATTAGAAGGCTGTCAAGACGATATTAAGATATCTAAAAGGCAATATGGATTATTGTTTATGTTATCAAGGATTAGACTTGTGTATCATTGGCAATTCAGATGCTAATTATGGTGGTGATTTAGACCAATGCAAATCAACTTTTAGCTATGTTTTCTTACTCCAAAAGGGTTCCATATTTTAGAGCAATAAGAAACATACATGGATAACCTTATCCATAATGGAAGTAGAATTCATAGCCTGTTTTGCAATTTTGTAAAAGGTCATTTAGTTAAGAAGATTTTTTAAGAATTTGGGTGTACAAGACGAAGCAGTTGGTCCGATAGTTTTGTATTATGATAATCAAGCTACGATAGCTTTCACAAAAGATCTCAAATTCCATAATAGAACCAAACATATTGACACTAGATATAACTTCGTTAGAGACATCATTTCAAAGAAGGAAGTGATTGTATAATATATTTTTACACATAATATGGTTCTTTATCCTTAACCAAACCGATTCTGAGAGATGTATATTTTGCACATGTTAAATCTCTTGGTTTGCATACAAAATGATAGATGAATTGTTAAATATATATTGTACTTGTAACACAATGTTAGAAAACCGAAGAATTTGAATTTATTTATTATTCACATGCTTGAATTCTTAGTGTTTTTCTATATACATATTATTTTGAAGACTCATCAAGATGATAATGTCATATAAGTTTAATGTTGGCTCACTCACACAAGTAATCACCTTTGATGCTGAGAAGAATGTATAAATATGAGACATATTTCTTGAGATTGATAACACTAACAGAGTGCATTTAAAGATGAAAGTTACTCAAGAAACAAACTATTATTATTAGACATGTCGTTTTGATAATTAATCAAGATGACATCATGAATAGATAAATTTTGTCATGACCAATTTAGATTTCCTATATCCAAATAACTTGTGAATGTCAGATATAAGTTCTTAATATATAGTAACACTTACAAGATTAAAAAGATAATTAAGAACTCAAGTTAGGCGATCAGTATAATGACTGAACTAAGATTTGTATAATATTGGTAATGACATTTGAGTAGATACATATTATAGCACATGATTCATACTATGTGTGTATAAGTAAAACAACCATTTAAAGTAGTGAGAGGATGGATCCCTGCTCCCTTACTGTGTGAGACTTTTTGAGGATAACCTCGTATTGATACCCTTAGACTCTTTGCTGTTATTTGATTTTTACTTTTAGTATTGCCATCTTAGCTTGACACATATGGCTAGACATGATTCAGTCTATGAAACATGACTAAAAAAACAACTAAGTTTAAATTAAGAATTTTTAGTAGAAGAGGAAGACTTATATATTATGTATGTCCATTAGTCGACCAATCATGTCACTCATACAAGAGAATAGGCTTGATCATGGATGCATAGAAATAAAACACAATAATAAATGTAAGATTAAAAGAAGCTAGTGTTATCAAGTAAGTTTGGGATGTTGCGAGACTAATGCTTGAGTATTTTATTAGGGTTAAACCGACTATATTATTTCTAATAGATGCATAATAAATTAGCTTTCAAGTATAGGTTGATTGCAAGGTCGCATGACACATTTGCCAGTATGAATTGCTCAGTTATATAAGATTTCTATGGAAAAGTTTTGGTTTAAATCACCTATCATGTGTGAGTAAGAGATATAGGATTCGGTCCACCCATGATGCGTTGACCTAATTTATTAGGGTTGAAATGTCTAATTAACCTTAACAGAGAAAATTACATTTCTACCATTGACAGCTATAGAAATTAATAACAGTTGGAATTTTAAAGTTTGAATTCCTAATAGCCGCTTAATATTAAAAACAAAAATTACGAAACTTTTGAAGTAAAACTCTAGAACACTTTCTAATTCTTTAAAAATAATCAAAAAACAATATCATAGAATACAGAGAAAAGAACAAGGGCAAATTGTGTTATAGATTAATAATCGCAACAACTAGATCATCGAACATCATCAGAGAACATATATATTGAATTTAGGTACGAATTTTTTATGATCCTAGACTTATTTAATTTTCACTTTCAAATTCTTTGTCCATCTTTGAACGAGGTCTCAATTCATTAGCAACCTTCACAAACTTTAACTTTCAGAAAACTTGTCTGCTTCAAAGTTAGCAAGAACTAACTATTCATTTTGGAAATCTCAAGTGCTCTCGACTATTGTGACTTTAACCTGGAAGGACATCTCATCGGAGTCATACCTTAACCTGCTTCCTATGTTCATATGTGGTCTAAGGATCCCAACTTCTTTATTGTAATGGTAAAAAATGTTAATCTCAAATATTTGCACTGGAAAAAGATTGATAAAATGCTTGTGTGTTGGCTTCTTGCATCAATTTTTGAAGAAATATTTCCTGTGATTTCCAAGTGTCATGTTTCTTTAGAAATTTGGGACCTTTTGGAGAAAGAGTTTATTAGTGTGTTTAAAACCCATTTGTTGCATGTTAAGAATCTGTTATAGACCATAAAGAAAGAAAACCTTAACAAAGAAAGTTATGCTCCAAAAATGAAAGGTATGTAGAAACATTAGAATTAGGAGTTCAATATGTTAATAATAGAAAGCTCATTAATCATATCTTAGACGACTTATGACCTAAATATAATGCTATAATGGCTAGTCTAACCATAGAATAGAGTAAGTGTTGAAACTCTCAACCTAGAAGATTCCCTAGACATCCTTTAGAAGTATGAGATGAGATTGGATAAAGCAAATATTGTCCTGAATTTTGTCATTTTATTAGACTATCATAGTGGGTCAATCACTGTTACTAGTTTGGTCAAACCACAAAATATTGGTGTCTATTCTACTAAAAAGCTAAGTCAGTTTGGTGTCAATCCATCCTATGAGCAATATTATGGTGAGCCCTCATCCTTTGTACCTCAGAGTCAATGTAGACCTACTTATCAACCTATGTCTCAGCGGTTCATGAATCATCAATCTTACTAACCTAGCTATCATAATAATTATCCATAGACCACTAATGTTGGGGAGGTACAGGTAGATTTTTTGGTAAAGGCAAAGTAGTTTGTCAAGTTTGTAACAAAATTAGGCATATTGTAGTACAATGTTATTATAGATTCTAAACCAATTACAGTAATCCATCCATTATACCATAATTTTACATTGGTTCACCTAGTCAATTTCTTACAACCATAGAGTACAAAAAAACACTTAATCTTTCTCCACCTCAACCTGTTCCAATACTCCTTATTTCCTATAACAAAACATTCCACACTTACCATCTCATCCACCATAACCTAGTCATCCTTATACAAATGCTTTAACAGTAGATTAGTCTCATCCACTTAACACCAATCCCCAAGCCTACATTACCCAGCATATTACATAATTCACCCAACCAACTCAGATTTTCACCATTGTAACAATCCACGATTGTGTTTGGTACATGAAATTGAGGGTCATTAACTATGTTACACTTTACATCTCTCAACTAAGTGTTGTAACCAACTACAAAGGAAATGATCAACTTTAGGTTGGCAATGATGAGTCCTTGAACATAACTCATGTTAGTCATGTCTTGGTTCGTAGTCATTTCCATTCTAAAGCTCTTTATCTTAAAAATGTCTTTTGTGTGCCTTATCTAACCAGAAATTTACTTAGTATCTCTAAAATTACAAAAGATAATCATGTTGTTACTGAGTTTTGTGCTAACAAATGTGATATTAAAAATGAACACACTCAAACAATTTTGTGACAAGGATATCTTAAAAATGGTTTGTACCAACTTCACATTCCTAGTCACACATCCCCTTAGTTTAGCTTCAAAGTCAAATCAATACCTATTGCTTAACATTACTCAAAATCTACCTCAGAATTTATCAATAAAATTGCCCTACTTTAATCTCAAGAATATAATTTTGTTCATACAATTGTCACCATTTGTGCTGATGATAAGAGTAACTCTATTTCTCCAGTGCTAAATAGTGTTTCTTTGTCTGATGATTTACACTTTGTTAATAAAATTAGTACAAGCAAATATTTTGTACCTTACAAGATTGATGTAGATTTGCGACATACTAGATTAGGTCATCCAAACAGTAAAATGGTTGTAAAATTTTTAAAATATATGAATAATACTTTTGCTTCTCATGATGCTGTTTCATTTTGCCATGCCTATAAACTTGGAAAGTTAAGCCAAACGTCTTTTCCTCAATCCTCTTCCAAAACCAACATACCTTTATAATATGGGGCCCTTCTCTAGTCTTTACACTTGAAGGTTAGAAATATTATATAATTTTATAGATGCTTTTAGTAGATTTTCATGGATATTTTCTCTTAAAACCAAATATGGTTTTGAGTCTTTTTGCAAACCTATTGAAAGGTAATTTGATACAAAGATCAAATGCCTATAGTCAAATTGGTGGAAGGGGGGGAGGGAGTACATAAGCTTAGTTTCCTTACTTAACACCTTATAAATCATATTTAGACATCCATGTCCTTATATACATCAACAAAATGGTAAATTAGAAAGAAAACATAAGCATATTATAGAAACAGACTTTACTCTTTTAGCATAAGCTGGATCTCCTCTTCAACTTTGGTAGCATGCCTTTCAAACTATTGTCTATCTTATAAACAAGTTACCTTCTCTAGTTCTAAATTTTGATACTTCTTTTCTCAAGTTATTTGGTAAGAAACCTAATTATTCTAACCTAAGAGTTTTTGTTTGTGTATTGTATCCTTATCTCAGACCATATCACATTCAAAAGTTTGCTTATCATTCCATTAAGTGTGTTTTTCTTGGCTATAGTCTATTGCACAAAGGATACAAATGTCTAGCTCATAATAGTAGACTGTATATAGTTCTTACACTAAAATTTCTTGAGACTGATTTTCCTTTCTTAACTAATCTAAATTTTCAAACTTTAGTTTTGTCTTCACTCAATAAATCCTGCATTCAATCTAAAAATATATCCAATTTAGATATTAGAAGCTAACAACTTCCTGTAATTTTGTCTTATTCTATGTTATTCTTCAAACCTGCCAATTTAAACTCATCATGTCTTGTTGAATTGCCTCTAGTGTCTACTCCTAAAATACTTCATAGTCAGCATGATAATTCACCAGTAAATGATTTTACACATGTTCTATACAAATCAGATTCTTTGTATCTATTCACACCTTTACATAATGCCACCAAATTTCCTTTTCCTACTCACAATGATATAGTTTAGCCTTCCATAAATCTCTCTGCATCAGTCTTACAACAACTAGACAACCTAACTAAATCATCATCTTAACTATCTAATTAGCATAATAATGTCATAGATTTTCCTTCGTCTACTCACAATGATACAATTCAACCTTCTATAAATCCTTCTGCATAGCCTCAAAATAGCAAGACAACCCAATTACATCATTATCTCAACCATCTAATCAATATCATCTATTGACTAGAACCAAAACAGGTAGAGGTGTGCATAATTTAATTTAAATTGTAAAACTAGACCAAACCATTCAAAAAATATGGTTTAGTTTGATTTGGTTGGGTTGAAATTTTTTTGAAAGATGGTTTAGGATTTAGGTTGTGATTCCAAACTAAACCAAACCGTAAACTCTATATATATATATATATATATATATATGAAATTTTATTTGATAAAAATTAAAACATAACAGATAACCCTAACTTATCTAACTTATTAAACAAAACTTTCTCCCTTCAACGTCGCAACCCATACCCTACGTCATTTTCAGTTGAATCTCTAGCATTATGGTAGTTCTTTCCCATCGAAACATAACCATAGCTCCATCATTGTCTTCTTGGTCTTAGTTATTATCTCAAGCTTCAATCAATTTGTCGTCGCTCAACTCACTGTCATTGGTAGATCGTTAGTTTAGTTAATTTACTTCAAAAGCCATATGATCTTTACTAGATTTAAGCCATATCTCCAGTGGATTAATAGGAAAGTTAAAAAAAAAATGCTCTTATTGGAAACAACAGAGGAAGAGGAGTTGTATTTGTGAATTTATACTTTTTCTTTGGTTTTTTTTCCTAAGCAAGTTTGTCTGAGGAGTTGTATTTGTGAATCTTTGATATCACTGTGGTTCTTTCTCACTGGAAAACAACCATAGCTTTATCACCGTCTTTTTGGTCTTAATTATCATCTCAAGTTTTAATTAATTAGTTGTTGTTTAACTCGCTATCGTTCATAAGTCATTAGTTTAGTTAGTTTACTTCAAAAGCCACATGATCTACACTAGATCTAAGCATATCTTTAGTGGATTAATAGGGAAGGAAACAAAAAAAAATTACTCTTATAGGAAACAACAGAGGAAGAGGAGTTGCATTTGTGAATTTCTATATTTTGTTTGTTTTTTTTTTTTTCCTAAGCAAGTTTGTCTTCAATTTTATTTGTGTTTTCTCAAGACTAGGCCTCTAGAAAGTAATTTACTTACTTCCTCCTTCGTATCATCATAGATAGAAATGAAACAAAAGTGTTCTCCATGTATAATCTCCCATCATTTAGTTAATTTGTAGTTAGCTTTTTAAAACTTTAGTTTAAAAAGTGATTATTGGATGGATTAAAAGTAGATTTACATAAATTGTTAATTTGTTTTATTTGTTTTTTAGTTGTCAATACGACAGGTTTTTTCTATAACTTATACATACACAAGGGAAAAAAGAAAAGAGAAAAAATATTAGTCCCACTAATAGAGTTTCAATTTATAACATGAATGTAAAGCTTTTTTCATGCAGTATAATTTTTTTTTTAATTATTTTTGTTATCTAATATATAGTTTATCAAATTTTGTAAATGAAAGACATCAATAATAAGTTCCTGCTTGGAGAGAGAGAAAGTTCATCTTCCTTATCTCAAGTTGACAACAATGATATTGGTTTCTCAGTAGCCAAAAGAAAATTTATGAAAGAAAGATCTAAGGGATAAGATCATTTTATTAAATTTGAATCTAATGAGGAAAGCAAATGAAAGCGCAGTTATTATGGTCAAGTGTACAAGTGTTCCCCAAAAAATCTTTGAACAAGTACATTAAAAAACCATTTGTCTAGGTGTAAGGAAAATGTTTCAAATGGTGTGAATAAAGTAAGCCTCAAGCAAAAAATATTGAATTATAATGTTGTTAAAGAAGATAATGCAACTGGTAGTGTAAATCTGGGGAAATTTGATCAATTTTCATTGAGAAAAGCCTTAGGAAAAATGATTATGGTGGATAAACTTTCTTTTAAGTTTGTTGAGGAGGAGAGGTTTAGGGATTTTTGCAAGGAAATGTGATAAGGCCATTAATTGTTACTATTTTGATTTATAATTCCCTTGTGTTGTGTGGAAATTTGATTTAATCTAATGGAATTACTTATCTTTTTGCTTTTAGGAAGCTTTGAGCAATTTTAGAATAAGTTGGGCCAAAAAGATGAAAAACTGGAGCAGATCTATTAATCTGGAATTTTCGTCATGCAAACTAGGCGTGGGCACGTGAAAGATGAGAGCAGAATTCGGAAAACAGATCTGAACTCCCAGATCAGCTGCAAGAGTCCATAAAATATTAAGATCTGCTTCCTAGGAAAAGGATAATCACCAGCTAGAAAAGAGGATTAATTGAGCCAAATAAGGAAGGATATTTTTAGAGAAAGGATATACATTAAAGATACATATCTTTTCCTTTCTTTTTGGGAAGATATGTATCACTTTGTTTGATTGGATTAGGAGATTTAGATTGACTTTCAATTTCTAGATTTTTAGTAGGAAGATAATATATATACTCTTATTTTTATTTGAGAAGGAATAAACCATTGTAATTAGAGAATTAGAGAGAAAAGCATGGTCTACAGTGGCTGAATAATTTATCTTGGTTGAAGGGATCTGAAACCATGGAACTACAATGATTGTGAGATTTATTTTTGTTCTTTAATGCATCTTTTAATTATTTGAGTATTGGTTATCTTTCTGAATTATTTTTCATGATTGTGTTGGTTGATTTCTAAGGTGCGCAATTAGTTTCTCAATTAATATAATCTATTGCTAGTTTAGGTGCTGAATCCGTAATTGTTCAATCTACCTAATCGAAGTGGCAACTAGGTTTATCGTTTGCTGCATCAGAAACTTTAAATCCTAGGAAAATAATCAACTGGATTAAATGCAACGTCGTACATTTGTATTGTCTTGCTTCGTTGGTCTTTCTAATTCGTAATGCTATTGTTTAATTAAATTCGAGATCGTATCCGAATTATTAATCAATAAGGGTTAATTGGAATACATGTTTTTGGTTAACTAATCGTAAGGAATGACAGGTAAATTTAATACCACAACGAATATTTGAATAATTAATTTGATATTTTTGGTTTCGATGATCAATCGTAGTTCCAATGGTGGACGTGACCGAAGACCAAGGTTTGTTAAATCGATTTATTCCTTTTAGATTATTTTACTGAATTTTTAATTAGTGTTTTTCATTATAATTTGCATTCACTTCAAAACCCCCTTTTTATTTATTTGTTTCAATTTATTTGTGATGACATAACTAATCAAACCTCTTCAAGGGAACGATCCCTACTTTCCTTTACTACATTTTCGTTGCAGGAATTTAGGATTTAATTTGGGTGTCAACGACAGCACGTACCAAATTTTGGCACCGTTACCGGGGAGTTTTTAATTTGTATGTTCGTTACGTGATCTTTGAAACAAGCTAATTTACAGTTTGATCCAGAAATTGAAAAGACTGCAAAAGGGCTGAAAAAAGAAGTAAAAAAAGAGACTGTAAGCACACAAATCTGCTTACGAAACAGAGGAAAACATGGCTGAAAATCAGACTTTAAGAGAGCTTGCTGCTCCAAATTTAGATCAACAACCACACTACATTACTTTTCCGAATTTAGATGTTAATACTACCTTCGAATTAAAATCTGGACTAATTCATCTTTTACCTATTTTTCGTGGTTCTACAGGTGAAGATCCTCATAAACATTTAAAAGAATTTCATGTGGTGTGCACCGGAATGAAACCGGATGGAGTAACCGAAGAACAAATCAAGATGAGGGTTTTTCCATTTTCTTTGAAAGATGATGCGCAAGATTGGTTGTATTATCTACCCGCTGGAAGTATCACTACTTGGCATGAGATGAAAAGATTATTTCTGCATAAATTTTTTCCAGCATCAAGAGCAGCCAACATAAGGAAAGAAATTGGTGGCATTAGGCAGCAGAGTGGAGAGTCTTTATACGAATATTGGGAGCGCTTTAAAAAACTCTGTGCGAGCTGTCCATATTACCAAATTAGTGACCAGCTGCTTATTCAATATTTCTACGAAGGACTTCTATCAAATGAGAGAAATATGATTGATGCAGCAAGTGGTGGAGCATTGGCTGACAAAACACCTGAAGCAGCCCGAAATTTAATTGCAAATATGGCTTCGAATTCACAACAATTTAGGAATTGATTAGACTATTCGTCTCGACGTGTCAATGAGGTAAATGTATCTTCTCTTGAAAGACGACTTGATGATCTAACTACTCTTGTACGTCAAATGGCTGTAGAAAAAACAGAGGCAGTGAAAGTTTGTGGAATCTGTTCGGTAGGAGGACATCCAACTGATATGTGCCCAACACTTCAAGATGATTGCTCTGAATATGTTAATGCAGTGGGGGGATTTTTAGGACAGCAGCAGTGAAATCATAATTATAATCCTTATTCGAATACCTACAACTCCGGTTGGAGAGATCATCCTAATTTTCGTTATGGGAATACAAATACGAATCAGCCTTCAAATAATTTTCAGCCGTATCAGCAGCATTATATTCCTAGACAGCAACAACCAACTCAAATTTCTGATTCAGGTACATCTCTTGAAGATATTGTTAAAAGTTTGGCTACTAACACTGTGAAATTTCAGCAGGAAACCAGAGCTAGCATTCAAAATCTAGAAAATCAAATGAGTCAGATGGCTACTGCAATTAGTAGGCTGGAAGCACAAAATTCAAGCAAACTGTCGTCACAAACTGTGATGAACCCAAAGGAGAATGTTAGTGCCATAATGTTGAGGAGTGGAAAGGAGCTGGAGATGCCAATTAAAGCACAACTTGCACCAACACAACCAGCAGAAAACAGAGAAAAATTGGCAGCAGAAAATAATTCTTCCGAAAAGGTAGCGACAGGTAAATATCTTTCTTTCAGTGAATACAAACTTGTTCCTCCTTTTCCTGAAGTACGAACGTAATGCGGATTTATATGAGACCTTTCAAGAATGTGAAGTCAATATCCCACTGTTTGATGCAATAAAACAAGTGCCTCGGTATGCTAAATTTTTGAAAGAGCTGTGTACATTGAAAAGAAAGCAAAAACTCAAAAGGTATGAAAAAATAAAGGTAGGAGAAAATGTTTCAGCCATAATTCACAAAAATCTTCCTGAAAAATGCAAAGATCCAAGTATGTTTTGCATCCCTTGCACAATAGGAGGCACAAAAATTGAAAAAGCCATGTTAGATTTAGGAGCATCTATTAATGTAATACCATATTTCATTTATTCTGCTCTTAATCTTGGACCTTTAGAAAAAACTGGCACAGTTATTCAGTTGGCCGATAAATCAAATGTATATCCCAAGGGGTTAATTGAAGATGTTCTTGTTCAGGTTAATGATAAATTAATTTTTCCAGCTGATTTTTATGTTCTTGACATGGAAAATAATGACCAATCTGCACCTATTTTGCTAGGAAGACCCTTTCTGAAAACAGCTAAAACGAAAATTGATGTTCACAAAGGCACACTGACCATGGAGTTTGATGGTGATGCTATCCAATTTAATATTTATGATGCTATGAAATATTCTGATGTGAATTTTCCTGTGTATTCAGTTGATTTAATTGATTCTCTAGCGCAGGATATACTTGATGGTGATGATGAGTTAAAGGTGGCTAGCCATAAAAATATTTTGAAAGAAATAGATGAATTTAAATTAATTTCAGATGTGCAGAATGCAGGGACAGAGATGAATGAATTCAGAGAGCTGAAAAATACAGGTAATTTATTTTATATTGAGCTGCTAGTGCCTAATGAAAAATTGTTACCTTTTATTTTGCAGGCACCAGAACTGGAGCTGAAACCTCTTCCAAATCACCTTAAATATGTGTACCTAAGAGATGGGAAAATCTTACCAGTGATCATTTCCAGCAAGTTAAATGAGCAGCAAGAAGAGAAACTGGTGCAAATTTCAAAAAAGCTAGAGATTCAAAGCGTAGCGACATCAAAAGTATTTCAAGTTAATGGCCATAGACTCAAACTATTTTACAAAGGAATGCCAGCTGAAAACATCAGAGAAGTGGAGTTGAAAGATCCCGGATAAATAAATGAAGGCATTACATCGGGCCAATACTGTAAACAAAGGCGCTACTTGGGAGGCAACCCAAGCTTTCAATCTTATTTTGATTAATGCTGCAATTTTAATTTTCTAGACATTTGCTTTTAATTTCGGTTTATGTTTTCCAATTTTAGTTTTAAATTTCAGTTTATGATTTTTAGATATTTAATTAGCAATTATTTTATGATTTTCGCTTAGGTTTATTTTAATTTATTTTTATGATACTGTTCAATCATCTTCTTCCTCCTGCCAGGTTCTAGTGAGCTGTCTGTAAATGTTCATGGGGGAGAAATCTGTAGTTTGGTATTCTGGAACTAGGTCCTGTGCTTTTGTCAAAAGTCCAACTTCTGCTTTGCTATTTTCTTAAATTCAAGAGGGCCATATGATTTAGTGTGATTATAATGCTGGGTTATTTGCTTCCAGAGACCTACGCCTCACAATTTCTCTCAAACTAAAATAAAAACCTAGTAGCCCCTTTCCTTATTCTGCAACGCCATGGTCAGAACCCGTTCACATCATCACCGAGCAGCAAAATCTGCCCATCGGAGGCCTCCTACACCAGAGCTGTTATCAAAATCTGAAGAATCCTCTATCAATTGCAACTCTCTAAAAATTTGAACTACTGTTCCTTTTCCCCAAATCCAGAGAAGTCTTCTTTCCCTTTTCTTTTAAATTTCAATTCTCATTATATTCTGTTTTGTTTAAACATTGAGGACAATGTTTGGTTTAAGTGTGGGGGAGGGTTTATTTGTGTTTTATTTTTCTATTGTTTACTTGTTCTGTTCTTCTCTGCTTTAGTCTTCTCTATTCTGCTTTTATTTTATTCTATTTCCCTGTCAGTTTTTTTTGTGTTATGCGTATTCTGTTATGCCTAAATTTTTTACTTTGTTTTGTCTATGTTGCTGCTCCTTGCTGGATAAAGTTCGATTTTTATGGCAGCTAGTGTATCCTTCCTTGTTTTTAGTCAGCTAAACAGTTCATTAATCTCACTTTGAATGAATTAATTTGTATGCATGCCTTAGAATTTAGCCGATTCAATAGGAGAGCATTGTGCACTGATTTGTTAGATTAATTAGGGGTATGCACTTAAACAAATTTTGATAATTGAGTGCTAGAGTTTGTTTGAAGTTGAGGTGAATTTAATTAACCCGTGAGTTTTGAGCCGAAAAAGATTGAAACATTTATATCAATCTATGTTTTCTTTGATGAATGATATTCTTCCATGTGAATATATCTCTAGAACTTGCTTTGAACCGTTTCGAGACCATATTGAAATATGCATGCATGAAAATGATAAAGGCATTCTTGTTTAAACCCCTTTAACTTAAAAAGCCAACCCATTTTAATTTCCCTAGTTAGCCCCTTAAGCCTTACAAAACTTTTGATTCTTTGTGCTAAAATCATATTACAAACCCAAGCCTTCAAGTAAAAATCCTCACCCAACCATGAAAATTGGCAGGGCATTTAAACTAAAATCTGTTGTTTGGTGAATTTGTTATCTTGAGAAATTTAAGTGTGGGGGAAAAGGGAACTTAATTGCATAGAAAGAGATGATGAAAAGGAGTTGTCATGAAGAGTGCTATTGAGATTACCTTATGTTGTTATCTTTGCTACCCAATTCTCTTAGTTATTCAAGAAAAAAAAAAAGAAAGAAAAGAAAAAATGTTGTAACAGAAAAGAAAAAAAAAGAAGTTGAAAAAGAAAAAAAAAAGAAGTTGAAAAAGAGAGAAGAGAAAGATAATAGCAATTAGCAAAGAAATATGGTGAATGTGGTGGCTTGAGCTTTACATTTTTGTTCCCCTTAGGTGTTTAAATGTTTTGTTAATATTCATGGTTTTAACCTTTTGTATCCATTAATCCTCACCTTTACCCAAAACCCCATTACAACCTAAAATAAAGTCCTTTTGATTTATGCATGTATAGAATCTAAGTGGTGGAGATTTGGAGTATAAGCAACCCTATGGTAGAATGTTTGCATTGGAAGAATTTGAGCGAAACACCGAACCATTAAACACGTGAGTGATATGAGTGATAACCGTGAGGATGATTCACCAAAGCTTTATACATGCTTTAGAATGCGATTGTCTTGATTTGTCTTTGTGCATACTTCCTTGTAAAGTTTGATAATGATGTGTGTTGATGCTTAAATCTTGGTTGGGTTGAATCTTAAGGTATGCACACTTTTTGGTATCGTGAGAAAAGAGATTGATAGGACATTTTTGTGTTTGCTTTGTTTTTGTTTTTGTTTTACTCGAGGACGAGCAAAAGATAAGTGTGGGGGAATTTGATAAGGCCATTAATTGTTACTATTTTGATTTATAATTCCCTTGTGTTGTGTGGAAATTTGATTTAATCTAATGGAATTACTTATCTTTTTGCTTTTAGGAAGCTTTAAGCAATTTTGGAATAAGTTGGGCCAAAAAGATGAAAAACTGGAGCAGATCTATTAATCTGGAATTTTCGTCATACAGACTAGGCGTGGGCACGTGAAAGATGAGAGCAGAATTCGGAAAACAGATCTAAACTCCCAGATCAGCTGCAAGAGTCCATAAAATATTAAGATCTGCTTCCTAGGAAAGGGATAATCACCAGCTGGAAAAGAGGATTAATTGAGCCAGATAAGGAATGATATTTTTGGAGAAAGGATATACATTAAAGATACATATCTTTTCCTTTCTTTTTGGGAAGATATGTATCACTTTGTTTGATTGGATTAGGAGATTAAGTTTGACTTTCAATTTCTAGATTTTTAGTAGGAAGATAATATATATACTCTTATTTTTATTTGAGAAGGAATAAACCATTGTAATTAGAGAATTAGAGAGAAAAGCATGGTCTACAGTGGCTGAATAATTTATCTTGGTTGAAGGGATCTGAAACCATGGAACTACAATGATTATGAGATTTATTTTTGTTCTTTAATGCATCTTTTAATTATTTGAGTATTGGTTATCTTTCTGAATTATTTTTCATGATTGTGTTGGTTGATTTCTAAGGTGCGCAATTAGTTTATCAATTAATATAATCTATTGTTGTTTAGGTGCTGAATCCGTAATTGTTCAATCTACCTAATCGAAGTGGCAACTAGGTTTATCGTTTGCTGCGTCAGAAACTTTAAATCCTAGGAAAATAATCAACTGGATTAAATGCAACGTCGTACATTTGTATTGTCTTGCTTCGTTGGTCTTTCTAATTCGTAATGCTATTGTTTAATTAAATTCGAGATCGTATCCGAATTATTAATCAATAAGGGTTAATTGGAATACATGTTTTTGGTTAACTAATCGTAAGGAATGACAGGTAAATTTAATACCACAACGAATATTTGAATAATTAATTTGATATTTTTGGTTTCGATGATCAATCGTAGTTCCAATGGTGGATGTGACCGAAGACCAAGGTTTGTTAAATCGATTTATTCCTTTTAGATTATTTTACTGAATTTTTAATTAGTGTTTTTCATTATAATTTGCATTCACTTCAAAACCCCTTTTTTATTTATTTGTTTCGATTTATTTGTGACGACATAACTAATCAAAGCTCTTCAAGGGAACGATCCCTACTTTCCTTTACTACATTTTCGTTGCAGGAATTTAGGATTTAATTTGGGTGTCAACGACAGCACGTACCAAAATGCAACCTAGATTTCAAGTTTCATCTTGTACTACAATTGGTAGAAATTCTTATGAGATTTTCATAAAGGAATTAGAAAAGTTAAAGAGATTCATAAAAAGTAATTGTAATAGGATTTCTCTTATCACTGACACATGGACATCTTTTCAAAGGATTAATTACATGTGCATCACAGGCCATTTCATTAATAATAATTGACAATTGTATAAGAAAATTTTGAATTTTTTCCCCATCAATAGTAACATTGGTTAGCCAATCGGGAAGACAATTGAGAAATGTCCACTTGAATGGTGTATTGAGAAAGTCATGCTATCATAGTTGATAATGTCAAGTTTAATGATATTGTTATAAGGTATGTAAAAAATAAAAGAAACAATTGGGGGTGAAAGTGTTTTAGGTAGACAATATTTGCATATGTGGTGTGTTGCCTACATTGTTAACTTGATTGTTAAGGATGGTTTAGAATTAGCAAAAAATCATATTGCCTACATTCGAAAGGTAGTGAGATATGTTTGACAATCTCTATCAAGGTTGCAAGAGTTCAAATCATGTGTTAAGGAAGAGAAAATTTAGAGTAAGAGTATGTTATGCTTAGATGTCCTTACTAGGTGGAATTTTACATATTTTATGTTGGATATGACTTAGAAGTTTCACAAGGCTTTTGAAAAGATTGTACAGAATGAGCCTCATTTTCTAGACAGCTTGAAGAATCAAAATCTAATTAATATAGTGAATCTAATGCTCGAGATGATTTAAAAAGGCCACTAACAGATAAGGATTAGGACGAAGCTAGGCAATTGACTATATTGTTAAAGACCTTTTATGACCTAACACTTTATGTATTTGTAACATCACATGTGACTTCAAACTTATGCTTCCACAAGATTAACAATGTGTTTTGTCTCTTAAAAGAATGGAGTTTAAGTGACAACTTTGATTTTTCTTTAATGACATAGAAAATGATCATGTGACTACTTTGGTCCAATGTTAGGTGAAATCAACTTTGAGTGGCTTGTTTGAAGAGCACAAATAGTTTATTGAGCATACTAGTGCAACCACTATAAGTTTTGATTCAAGTCAACTGATTAAGGCTTAAGGAAGATTAAGAAAAGATTTATTTCTTAAAAATCTATTTAAGAAGCACAAGACATGCTAAAGTATTTTGGAAAATAAAACTAAGTTAGATAAGTATTTGGATAAGGATCTCAAAGAGGATGATGATTCTTTTGACATTTTGGCTTAGTGGAAACTAAATAGCTCTCGATTTTCGACAGTTACACAAATTCATCGAGATGTATTGACAATTTTTATCTCCACAGTTATGTCTGATTCTGCATTTAGTATGAAAGGTCGCACTTGTGATTTCTTTAGGACATCTTTATCTCCAAAGACTGTACAAGCTCTCATATGTATAAAAGATTGACTTCGTCATGTCCCTAAAGGTAATATGGATGAATTACTCGAAGATGTAGAGAATTTAAAGAAAGGTACATGTCACTTCTTTTGAGTATATAATTTTAATTATAGTTTTATATGTTTACATCTCATTGTGATTTACAATTTAAAATCCATTATCTTTCTAAAAGATATCGCTAAGTTCTCAATGAATGATTTTGGTGCACGATCTGAAATAAAAGCTTAAAAGCATATCTTCAATAATACAAAACACTTCTTTCAATAAGACATGTTTGATTATGATTCTAATTGATTCTGGATTCATCATTCTAAGAATTATATAGATACTTGCTAATCTGGTCAGAACTTTTCCTATTCCATTTTCGTGTCAACATTTTGCTTTCACTTTTGTTTTGTTTATTAGGCTTCAAACTATCTTAACATTAAAAGCTTGTTGAATTTGACTTGCCAAATAGTTGCATACATGATTAAATACAAAACTCCATAGGAGATTCATAGAATATTTAACATTATGTAATTGTATTTTTTCACTTACTTTGGATATGTTTTTACTTAAACTTGTTTTGTAAGTATAATGGTAATTTGGCTACTTGTGTTTTGAACTATACTTTCAACTTTTGGTGTTTGTGCAAGGAAGATTCACAAACAATGTTTACGTAATATTTATTTAGTACTCTATAGTAAAGGTTATTGGTGATGATGTTGTTATTATAAATGAAAAACCTTAAATTGTTAATAATCATAGAGAGGGGTGAATAGGATTATTTAAAACTTTTTAGCCAAATAAAAATTCCTTAAAAAAATTTCCATTGAATCACAATTTCACAAACAATTTCAACAAAAATATTCAAACTAAATTAATGTCTTAGAAGTTTACTCAAGAAATCAAACATATATAATATTTAACAATTTATCAAAAACATAGAACATAAATATAATGCATAAAGTAAAGAGAGTAGGGAAAGAAAATGCTCAGGATTTATAATGGTTCAGAGCTTTCTCTTCCAAGCCTCCTACATTCACTTCTTCAAGCAATCCATTTGAAGTTTTATTAGTAAAGAATCTTCTCTTTGCAATAGTTCTCTCGGATTTTGTACACGTTTACTAGTTTATCCAAGATTGTGCCCAACTCAATAGTGATCCGAGATTTCACCTACCACAATAGTTATTCGAGATTTTTTCCAAGTGTTTCAATATAGAAAATAATGTTTGTGAATACCTTTACAAAGCTGAAACAAGAAATGAGCACAAATGTATCTTTCAAGAATTTGAGTTATGAGCTTGTGAGAGAGGAATTAGAGAAGAAAAGAGTATAAGCTTTTTTACATTATATTCTCTAATTTATTCCCCATAAAAAAGTTTGCAATTTATAGTCTTAGATGGTTGAAATAGCTAGAATGATCGTTGGTTGGGATAATATATTCATTGAACTTCAAAAATAATGTTTTGGTCTTGAAAATACAATAGGGCGAGTGTCTTATTTTGAGAGACAGGTGTCCATTTACACACTTTAACTTTGGTGGCTTTGAATTAGACGTCCAATGGTTAAATTTTTGAAATACATCACTCGAGGGACGAGTGTCCCTTTTCCTGAGACATGACGGGACTAGCAAGGAACCGATAAAAGAATGGGTATCTCAAGCAAGGGAATGAGCGTCCTAAGCATGGGGATAGGCATCCCTAATCTAGGAATAAACATCCCTATCATGGGGATGGAAGTACCTATTTTGGGAATAAGTGTCTCTATTCATTTAATAAAAATTCCTAAGAGTTCCAGACTTGTAAGGACAATTATGAGACTAACAAAAGAGTAGGCATCCCACATTTAGGGATAAAAGTCCCATGTTTAAAAAGTTAAAAACATAAATTTCATCTATCTTTCAGTCTGCGAACTTCATGTCATAGACTTAATTAGCTCATTAAATATAAATTAACAATTTTAAACTTAGTTTTGACATAATCAAAATACTTAAGGAATTAACAATTTTAAACTTAGTTTTGACTTAATTATCATGAAGCATAAATTGACTCTTTCGTGCTTTAACTCACTTTCATCACTTGAATTATCATTCCCACTCCAAGTGGTCGCAAACACTTTCTTTTTAAGTTTCTTCTCCTTTCTCCTTTTCATGAGTTGATGACATTCTTGTCGAATGTGATTGTGCTTCTTACATTCATAGCATATCACTTCATTGTCATTACTTTCTTTGTATTTTGATTTAGAGAAGTTTTTGCCTTTACTTCTTGAAAGCAATTTTTTCAATTTCCTTGCAAGAAGATTCATATCTTCCTCATCCATTGAAAAATCATCATTTTCATTTTCTACCTTCAAGGCAATATGCTTCTTTAGTTTGGTCTCCTCCTCTTCCTTGAGCTTTCTTTTCATCTCAAATGTTAATAGGCTTCCAATAAGCTCATCCATGCCTATTTTGCTTAGGTCTTTTGATTCTTTGATGATGGTCAATGTCATGCTTCATGATTCCAGCAATGATCAAGACATCTTCTTCATAAGCTCAATAGTCTCAAACTTTTTTCCTAGTCCTCTAACATCATTTACTAAGTTTGAGAACCTCTTATACACATTGGTTACATTCTCTTTCGACTTTATTTTAAGCAATTCATACTCCCAAAAGAAAAGCTCAATTTTAGACTTCTTCACTTGATTTGTAATTTTATGAATGGTTTAAAGGATAGTCCATACCTCTTCAATTGAATCACATTAGGAAAGACAATTACAATCAGTTGAGTATAATGAACAAAATAACATATTATAACCCTTACATTTAGACTCATCAATTTTTCATCTTCCTTATCAAAATCATCTTCATTCTTAGGCAAATTTGTTCTAGGATCCCTAGGCACAAAGTCATCATTTTCAATGATTTTCATAACTTATAAACTACTGATTGAATGTGAAGTTTCATTCTAATTTTTCATTGAGTATAGTTTGACACCCACAAAACAATTGTAGTCTTGTAATATTATGTCTTTCACCAAAAACGGGGGTAGATGTACTAGTCATTCTAAATTCAATTTTAAACTCTAAAATTCGTTGGAATTTATAAACCTAGAGTTCAAACTTTGATACCAATTGAAATGGCTAGTAATTTTAGATGGGGTGAATAGGACTACTTAAAATTTTTAATTATGTAAAAATTCTTAAGCAAATTTCCAATCAATCATAATTTTACAAACAATTTCAACAAAGATAGACAAACTAAATCAATGTCCAACAAGTTTACTCGAGAAATCAACATAGATAATATTCAACAATTTATCAAAAATGTATAACATAAATATAATGCATAAAGTACAAAGAGTAGGGATAGAAAATACTCAAGATTTATAATGGTTTGAAGTTTTCTCTTCCAAGCCTCCTACATCTACTTCTTCAAGCAATCCACTTGAACTTTTACTAGTAAAGAATCCTCTCTTTATAATAGCTCTCCAGGATTTTGTCCATGTTCAATAGTTGATTCAGGATTGTGTCTGACTCAATAGTTATTCGAGATTTTGTCCACCACAATAGTTATTTGGGATTTCACATAAGTGTTTGAATATAAAAAATAATGTTTGTGAATGCCTCTATAAGGCTGATACAAGAAAATGAGCACAAATTTATCTATCAAGAATTTGAGTTATGAGCTTGCATAAGAGGAATTGAAGAAAAAAATAGTATAAGCTTTTTTACATTATATTCTCTAATCTACTCTCTATAAAAAAGTCTTCAACTTATAATTTTGAATGGTTGGAATAGCTCAAATGATTGTTGGTTGGGATATTATATCCATTGAGGTTCGAAAATAATGTTTTGGCCTTGAAAACATGATGGGATGGATGTCCTACTTTGAGAGAAAGACGTCCTCTTACACATTTTGACTTTGACAGCTTTGAATCAAACATCCAATGGTTGAATTTTTTAATATGCCACTCAAGGGACAAGCATCCCTTTTTTCATTATGGGTGTCCTTCTTTGCACTTTCAAAATTCAATTTCAGATTGCTTCAAATAAGAAGCCACTAAAAAGAGATCGATAGAAGAATCTCAGGCATGGGGATAAGCATCCCTAATCTGAGAATGGGCAACACTATTTTGGGAATGATTGTCCTTGTCCATTTGGTAACAATTCTCGAGAGTTTCAATTTGCAAGGATGGACATGAGACTAGCAAAGGAACGAGAGTGCCATATTTAGGGACGGGAGTCTCATGTCTGAAAAGTTAAAAACATAAATTTTATCCATTTTTTGGTCATAAGAATTTATGCTATAGATTTAATTAGCTTATTAAATATAAATTAACAATTTTAAACTTAGTTTTGACATAACCAAAACACCTAGGGGTCCAACAATAAATTATGTTATGTTTATGATATTATTATTATAAATTAAGCATGCTATGTTTATGTAGCATTACTATAAATTATGTTATGTTTAGCTATTACTTTCATACAAAGGAGAAATTGTTAATGTCATGTGCATATGTAGGTACAAGGGAAATATTATGTTTCATGTCCTAGATAACTATGGTTTTTGGGTGTTGTTGGTACTTGTTGTGTGATTTTTGGCTGCTAAGGCAATTCTAGATAACTCTAGTTAGTTTCTGTGTAGTGCATATTTGCTCTACTACTTCTCCTTTTCCATTATTGGCTTGTGTCTTTTAAGGAGAGTGCTTATCCTATAGTCTGTTTATGCTTATGCTATTATGTGATTTATTTTTTGGGTGTTACTGTTGTGTGCTTCGTGAATTTTTTTGGTGCTACTATCAGGACATTCTACTACTATTCTACTGTGTTGGTTTATTTTAGTTGCTACTAATGACCCTAGTTGTTGTGTTTTTCTTTGCAAAATTTACTCTCATTAGCAACTTGGGCACTTTGTTGGGCAGGTTATAAGGTCAATGATTTTTCTTTACAAAATTAACTCTTATTAGTTTTTTTTTTTTTTTTTTTGCTGCAAAAATATTAGAAGTCAATGATTTTGATTTGGTTCAAACCATTAAAACAAGCCACATCGAATCGTATATTTTCAATTTAGTTTGATTTGGAATCTAAAATGATTTAGTTTGATTTGGAATTTTTTTCAAACCATTTTTTTAGTTTGGGTTAAAAAATATTATAAACTGTATCAAATTAGACTGTGCACACTCCTAAAAATCAGCACACTCAAGTCTCCAAACTATGCCACACTTAACTCCTTCAACCCATCAATCTTTACCCTAAGAAGACATCCAATGTTGAGTATTGCATTCATATAGAACCAACTAATGTCATTGAAGCTTTATCAAATTCTAAGTGGATGGTTGTCATGAAAGCTAAGTATGATGCTTTAATAGCTAATAACACATGGACTTTAGTGTCCTATACTGCTAATATGCATCTTGTGGATCGTAAATGGATATTTAAAATTAAATATAATTCAAATTGCTTAATTTGGAGGTACAAAGCTAGGCTTGTAGCCAAAGGCTTCCAACAAACTACAGGAGTTAATTACTTTGAGACTTTTAGCTTAGTGGTAAAAGCTATCGTTATCAAAATTGTTCTATGTCTAGTTGTTCATTATAGTTGGGATATTCAAAAGATAGATATAAACAATGCTTTCTTAAATGGTGATCTTGAGGAGCAAATGTATATGCATCAACCTGAGGACTTCATAACTGACTGTAAAGACTATAAACTAGTATGTAAGCTAAATAAGGCTCTGTATAGATTAAAACACTCTTGGAGCCTAGTTTAACAATTTGAGATATGTTGTAATTACTTAGGGTTTAACTAGTGCTGTTATGGATACAAGTTTGTTCCCATATAATAAAAGTGGTCAAGTTATTTATGTGTTGGTGTACGTTGATGATATCCAACTCACTGGAAATGATATGAAGCTTGTAAATGATTTGGTTCAACGTCTACATGATAAGTTTGCTTTCAAGGTCTTGGGTTCATTACATTACTTCCTATGGTTTGAAGTTATAAGATCTAGCATTGTACTACATTTAAACCAAACCAAATATGCCCAAGATCTATTGATGAAAACCAATATGGCTAATACTTAGCCTTGCAAAACCCTCTTTGCCACTGGTTGTAGATTAACCTTAGATGACAATTCTATTTTTGATAATCCTTCCTTATATAGAAGTGTAATAAGTGTTCTCCAATACTTGACTTGGTCCAAGCCAGATATAGTCTTTTCTATCAATAAGCTTAGCTAGTTTTATAGAAACCAACCACCACTCACTGGCAGGCTTGCAAAATGGTGCTCAGATACATAAAAAGGACTTTGAATTATGGGTTATGCTTTACTACAGGTAGCATGTTGCAACTAAATTATTTCTCAAATGCAAATTAGGTAAGCAATTTTTATGATAAGAAATCAACCACTGCATATTGCATTTTCCTTGCTCTAAGTATCATCCAATATGGAGCTCAAGAAAGTAGAAAGTGGTTGCATTATCCTCCAATGAAGCTGAATACAAGGTTTTCTCCCAAACAACCACTAAAATAGCCTGGGTGAAGTTTATTTACAGAACTAGGTCTACAATTTTCTACTCCTCATGTGATATAGTGTGACAACCAAAGTGTAAGCTCCTTAGCCTCCAATCTAGTATACTATGCCAATATTAAACATATAGAAATTGATGTTCATTATATCAGAGATCAAATCACTAGAAAGCAGTTGGCAATTTAGTATGTTCCAACAAAGTTTTAGAAGGTTGATGTGCTCACAAAACCCTTTGCTACTTTAAATGTGTGTAGTTTGGGGCACTTTATGGGAATATCCACCAAGAATAAATCTGGTGTTGTTGAGAGTTAATTCATTATTGATTTATTGATACTCACTGGTGCTGGTGTAATTTTATGGTTACTTGGTGACTGGTATTCCCATTTGCTACATGATTTTCTTTTGTGGTTACTTGGTTACTAGTGTTCCCATTTGCTGCATGAAGGAGTTGTTGAATGTTATAATTACAATTAATTACTGGAGAATGAAGGTGTGATCATTGCTAGTGTGATTGGCTTATGGTTGGAGTATGAAGCATAAAGTTGAATGGTGTTGTTGATGGTGGTGTTAATATGATATGGATAGTTGTGAATGACAGATGATGATTGGTATAGTTTCTTAACTGTTGCTAGTATGCTGAAACTGATGTTGTTAATTACTGCAAATGATTGGTGGTGTTTAATTGAAGCTAAATGTTATTAATAGTGTTGTTAATATGATATGGATAATTGTGTTTAATTAGAGCTAAATGCTAAAATTGAGATGATATGGATAGTTATGTTTAATTGGAGCTGAATGCTGAAGTTGATGTTGATGCTGGTGTTTAATTGTTGCTAATATTTTTGGTATTGATATTGTTTTGTGATGGTGATTCTAGATAATTGCCATTGATGATTGATCATTGATAGTTGCAACTGCTGTTACTATGTAGTTCTGTTACTAATTAAAGAATTGGCAGAGAATTTTGCTTCAAGGGTGCATGCTGATATAGTCGTTTAATGGTCTACAATAGTAGTAGAATTGGCAAAGAGTTTTGATCAAATGGGCATGTTGGTATAGTTGTTGAATAACAACAGTGAAATTGGCAAAGAGTTCTACGTAAGGGGGCATGTTTACAGTAGTTAAATGCAATGGCTGGAAGATAATTTTCACTTAAGACATGTGCGTTTAGTTTCAATTTTATGGACATGTGTAATGGAATATTATATAAGATTTGACGTAAACTCAACTCATGAGTCAATTAATCAAACTAAACAAAGTGAAAATATCAAAAACAGTATTTCTCTCTCCTTCTCTTTGTTTTTCTTTCCATTTTCTCAGAACTTCATCACTTTTCTTGGTTGTTGTGAATCTTGAATCTTGGTTATGCAAAGCTTCCTCCTAAATCAATCCAATGTTCACTTAATATATGCAACGATTATGGGCAAACGTCTAATGAAGGTGTTTTTTTTATAACTTAGAGAAACCTTTCGTGTTCCCCAACTAACCTAAATTTCATTCTTTCAATCTTCATTGGTTGTCGTTGCTTCTGGGAACAACCCACACAACAATTAGGTATTTTTTCTGGAAGTTAGTTAATTTCTTTTTTTTTTTAAATTTTCTTCTTTTCGTTCACGTTTTTACAAGTGTATGATAGTGATCTTAGAGCTGCAATTGCAATTTTCAGGGAGGAATATGAGGAATTGAAGCAAAAAAGGGAGATAAATTGATGTACATTATCTTGGCAACCAAACCAAAAAACTCCTTCGCAAACGTGCATGTAAACAAAAACAAAAACAAAATCAACACCAAATTTTTATGTTTTCACAGATACTAAAAATTTGTTAATTGTATGGTAGTGAAAGTTCTTCACCAGGCATACGTTGAGCTTTGGATCCGAAGTGAATATTAATCAATGAAAGGCTAGTTTGCTTCCAGGAAATTTTACAAAAAAAATTTATTTGGAGTGTGCGTTTAACAAGTACAAGCGGTATTAACCTTACTGGTCGAATCATGTATAGTAAGTGTATGAAAAACGTAATTTTGTATGTCATATATCTTATTGTATTGCCTTTTAAAAATAAAATATTGACAAATTCAAATTGATGCATCATCATTTTAAAAATGTTACAAACACCTCGGTAACTTAAAAATCTGCATATACATATTTATTATATTATTATTTTCTCTAAAAAATAGTATAAATTTGTATTGATAATATATACAGTATTATAAGATACATATCATATTGTATGATATTCTACTGTATTATATTAATTTAATACACCTGAAAATACTTTTTTTATTTGTATCATATCATATCATATAATATATCTATTGTATTATATTAATTTGATATATTTTCAGTTATATATTATTTTTTATTTATATCGTATTATTTTGTAAAATATATATCATATATTGTAAGATAGTGATACCCACAGTCTAATCAAATATTGGTGCATAAAAATAAAATATATACTAATTTTCAGATGAGTACCCACGAAGTACTATCTCTAATGATCCTAAAAATTTCATTAATTCTATAATATTTTAAGAGCAAATTGTAATAATGTCGTAAATGTATTATTTAAAAATTTTCCTTTTTGTATTATTGTACAAGTAATGTATGATAGAATTGTCGAATTTGGATAATGTATATTTGGGGTTAACTTAGTATAGTTGACCAGCCAGAATAAAGTTCCTCCAAACAAAACAAAAATTTGGGTGGTGTACATAACAAAGAAGGGGCGAGGTGAGGTAAGACAATATAATAAATCAGCAAGGGTTAACGTCAACTATTTATAATTTTGAAAGAGCCCCCGTGAATTTGATAAATACGAACGGCGGATGCGCTGGGATTCTAGTTACTCCTCTCTGTCTCTCTCTATTTCTAATTTTATCACTCCTTCTCTTTCAACCACAACTACTGATCTCCATCCGAAATGCTAGTAAAAAAAAAAAAAATGATACTCAAAACTTCCCAGCCCCATGATTAACTCCTCTCTTCCTGCTCTCAGGTTCGTTTTCCCTTTTCTAGGTTTGACTTTATGTTTTTCACTCTTCTGAAACTGAAAGCAAACCATGTTTTCTTATTGGTATCAGCTTTATTATACACACTTGATTCATATATTTGTATATTTTTTTCTTTCTCAAATGCTAAAAAATATAAATATTGTATGAAAATCACTTCAACTTAATGTTGAATCTACATTAAATTGTGATATGCACTTCTATGACTATACTGACAACAAATTATGTATGTTTTCTGGGGGTATCAGTTTTATTCATAATTGATTCAAATATTTTTTGACCTTTCTTAAATGCTGAAAAACAAATATGGTTTTTCTTTTTTTATAAAGATCACTGCTACTCAATGTTGAATCTTAAATTAAATTCTAATTTTCATTTTTTTATACACAAATCACTTGTTCCCACTCGTCTGAAACTCAGTAAGCAAATATTTCATATGTTCTCATGGATATCACTTTTTAGAGGCATTTAATTTTTAATTATTTTTCCTTAAATGTGAATTTTATCACCTGAAAAAATATATGGAAATTCTTGAAATTGTGAGAGCCATAGAAAAATAATTTGTGTGATTTTGGTTTTTCATGAGAAAATTTAGAATGCAATATTGATTTTTAATAAATTAGGTAGATGGGATACATTAATGGGGTGATTAATTATGTTGGTCTTTCATTATTTTTAGTATTTTGTAATTCATTAAGCCTTAAATGCCGCCATTTTAGATGGTTTTAGTTTAATTATGGGCTTGATTTCTGGTTTGTTAATTTATAATTAAATAGCTTATTCTTTCCGGGAGATGGGTAAAAAACGGAGTGGCTGGTTCTCGTCAGTAAAGAAAGTCTTTCAACCATCTGCCAACAAAGAATTACCAGAGAAAAAGGTAATTAATTTTAATTTTATGCTATTTTGACTTCTAATTTGTGCAATGATTTCATGTTTTAATAACTAATTACTTATAATTAATTGGTAAACAATTAAATATTTTGTCTGTGTTTCTCTTTCTTGACAACATGTTTTTTCGACAAATAATATTATAAATATTTATTTTAGATACATATATATATATATATATATATATATATATATAAATAAATTATTATATAATTAAATATTATTTTATTTTTAATTTAAAAACATTCAATTATATAATAACATATATATATATAATTTATTTTTTATATATATAATTATATATAAATAATTAAATAAATGTGGGTGAAACTCTCTCTCATTCATAAAATTTGCCGGCCTAAGCATGCTTACTGGGCCCCATAAAGCTTTAAACAACATGAATAATTATCATTATTTATATATATATTTTCTTTTTAATATAATATTATTAATACTATTTTAAAAAATTAATTAGACTTTTTAAGATAAAAGACACAATTTTATCTGGTAATATTATGAAACACGGTTAATAAAATCTAATTTTAAAACAAAAATTCAGATATATGCATTATAAAATCTCCAATTATATACATATAAATTTTATTAAATAAATTTCTGAATAATTAGTGTGTGTGTGTGTGTGTGTATATATATATATATATATATATATATATATATATATATATATGTATGTATGTATCACACGTAAGATTCATAAAGAAAAAAAAAGGGGGGTTGAAAGTAAGTTTAACAATTATTGAGGGCAATATGGAACTCATATTGAAAACAAGCCATCAAGGCTTTACAACTGTACTGAATGTAGGCATCCATTCCAGGAGCATTAATGCATATGTACCATTAATATGAAATGTATGGTCCCCTGCCATCATTCACATTTTATGATCATATTCATACCACCGCACCCATCACATCTACCCTTCTTCTCCATATGCATGCGCTTTTTATATGTCTCATCGCTATCATGCCACATTTACATAATACTAAGTGAATTAATATACCTTGAGCCACCTTGGTATATAAATTTTTATATATAATCAAAAATTTAAATAAAATGCCATAAATTTCTTTAGGTATTATTAATATTATTTTATAAATAATTTGATTGATATTGATTATAATTATTGTTAGTATATGAAGAAACCGTTTGTTAATAATGATTTTTGAAATTAAAAACCGACTGTAAAAAATATGGTTTTTCACAGAAAGATAATGTAGAGAAATGGCAATTACAAGAAGCTCCTGAAGTAGTTTCATTTGAACATTATCCAGCCGGGAGTTCACCGGATGTGACAAATGATGAGAGCACGGGATCGACTACGGTGAGTAATTCCGAGGACAAAGATCATGCAATTGCAGTTGCTGCAGCAGCTGTCGCCGCAGCTAAAGCAGCAGCCAAAGTTGTTCGATTGCCTGGTTATGGCCGCCACTCCAAGGAAGAATGCGCTGCAACTCTTATTCAATCTCATTACAGAGGCTACCTGGTAATCTTCATTCTTTTAATCAATTTGAATCAGTTCATTGATTGTTTCCCTTTTTTGTTGGATAGCAAATTATATGAGTGAATATGTATAGGCTCGGCGAGCTTTGCGAGCCTTGAAGGGCTTGGTGAGGCTACAGGCGTTAGTAAGAGGGCACAATGTGCGAAAGCAAGCCCAAATGACTATGCGATGCATGCAAGCGCTGGTGCGAGTGCAGGCAAGAGAAAGAGCTCGCAGGCTGCAGTTGGCTCACGGGAAGCATCACAAGAGAGGGGAAAAAGAATACGGACACGAAGAAGATGAAAAGCTGAACAAGCCTAGGTGCCCGTTGAAGCAATATGTAGGCGGTCGCCATCAAAAGTCTGAGAAACTCAATGAAAATGCTTCAAGAAAACATGATTCTTTGATGAAAAGAGAGAGAGCCCTTGCTTATGCTTATGCCTATCAGGTAATTGGTCTCTAGTTAGCTATACAAATTATAGATCACTGCCATTGCATACTTAATTAGTATGCCAGAATTAATTTTCTTAACAAATTCGAGACAGTATAAAAGGAATACTCTATATTATTATATTCCTTCAAAATTTTGCTTAATGTTGGTGTCATAATTTTAGTTGCGACAACCATGGAAGGCCCTGTAAGGGGAATATTTGGGCGATTGATCTCACTCTTACGATAATAAAATTATGTATATAAACAATATATTTTTATATATAAACGATAATATATTACTATATAATTATATAATTTTAAAATAAAAATAATGATATATTATTATTTATATACAATATTCATCATAAATTTGTACTTATTGTTTGTGTCTATAGTGTTACTCTTCATAAAAAGAGTTCATTAGTTTTGTCTTTTTTTTAATAGAATTATATTCATATTAATGTTTTTAAATTCAATAAAACTATATATTTTTTTTCTTAATTAAGTATATAAATAATATGTTATTATATAATTAAATTATTTTAAATTAAAAATAAAATAATATTTAATTATATAATAATATATTACCTATATTTTCAATAAAGTTACATCATTGCTCTCTTAAATTTGTGTCGGTTCTTCTTTTTCTGCAACTTTATATATTAAATTAGTTATAATAATTTCCCATAATTATTTTAGAATTATTAATACTTAATTTGGGCCCTTAATATTAATTCTTTGATCCTTTCTGGCAATAACAGCAGCAACAGCAACTCACACAACCTGACCACAAAAATGGTGAAGATGGCGTTGCACTATACGGCCACGAGCGAGAAAGAGCACAATGGGGATGGAACTGGCTGGAGCGTTGGATGTACGTGCAGTCCTATAACGGCCATCACGTACCCCAACATGAAGCGTCTTACATGACACTCACCACCACCTCCACAACCGACGACATGTTATCAGAGAAAACCCTAGAAATTCATTCTAGCAGCGTCGCCACCACTGCCATGCCCATGCAGCACAACCGCGACTTGCTAGACTCTAACTCTTACTCAACGCGCCAACTGCACCAAAAACAACCCGGCTACATGGCACCAACACAGTCAGCGAAAGCGAAGGTGAGAAGTCAAAACCATAGCCCAGGCACAAACAAACAAAGGCGTTCTCCCAGTTCACCTCAATGGAACACATCAACCAAGAAATGTGCTTCAGTTTTTGGTTCAGGCTATGATTCTTCTTGCATTTCTGGTGGTGGAACAGCAAGTTTTCAAGCTTCAAGGAGTCCAAGACAAGGTTATTTTAATGGGATCCGGATACAGGCGAGGCAGGTTTCTGATGCGTGCTCAGATTTGTCGGGCGGGGCTGAAATTTGGGGCAGGCTGCCTCTAAGCAGTGGTAGTGGTGGTGGTGGTCATGGTTGGAGGCATGATTTTGGTTGATTGAATTCATTTTGAGTTTTTCTAATAATTTCTTTTATAATTAACATTTAATGTGATGAAATTGGAGTTGGAACATGTTAATTATAACATTACTATTTATTTAATTATTGGGAGGTGAAGATGTTCTGATTTTCCTAAATAGGTATTTCTTCTTGTGATTGATTTTGCTTCTAGATTTACGGGAAATAAAATAATTTTTAGGCCAAAAGACTTATTCCCACCAAGGTTTAGTGCATCGCTAAACTTTCCGTTATTGAGTTTCAAAAATTCAAAAATTCACTCATTAATTGTTAAAGTTAACAAAAATTTATTGGTTCGAAAGGTATAATCATCATTTAATATTTAAAAAATGAAATTTCATCTCATCTCTCCATCTAAATTTAAAAAACTAATAATTCCCCACCCCCGCCCCTGCCACCCACCCGCCCTTTTGGTTTAGTTTTCTTCCCCTTTCTTCTAAAACGACCTTCTATGTTACTGGGCAACTTTGGCTTCCCACCCATCTTCTCCTCCGACACTCTCTCCCCCTTCTCAATGATATTCTCCTTGAGGAATGATAGCCAAAAATCATTGAATCAAAGCATGGATCGTGCGCTTTGTTGACCCATGCTTCAATTTGACATGGCTACCATCGTCGACTCCCAAGTCATGAAAGTCCGTCTTCGTCCAAAACCATCATCGATTCGTCCACTACTATTGTCGATTCAATTCATCAATCATTGATTTGATTTATCCATTGTGGATTCGATTCATCCACTTTAAGGAGATCACTGAGAGGGGGAGAGAGCACTAGAGAATAAGATGGGTGGGAAGCCGAAGTTGGCTGACGATGGAGAAGGTCATCAGAGAAGGAAGGAAAAAAGAACTAAACCTTAGGGGGGAAAGTGAAGTTTTCAAAACTTAGGTGGGGGAATTATTTATTTTTAAATTTTAGAAGGGAAAAAGAGATAAAATTTTATTTTTTAGTATAAAATATTCAATGACAATTATACCTTTCAAACTCACAAATTTTATTAATCTTAATAGTTGATGATAGGTATTTGAATTTTCAAAACTTAACAGGTAAGAGTTTAAAAATACCCTTAACCCTAGGTGGAAATAATTATAAATATTGTTTATGTTATTTGTTAAATTAATTATCGGATCCGGTCATCTATGATGGGTTGACCTAATCCTTTAAAGCTTAAAAAAAGAGAGAAGAGAGACAAAATTAACCCTTATAAGTGAAATTGACTCTTCTATCTTTGACAGTTATTGAAGTTAACTGCCACTCTCTTTTTAATAATAAAAATAGCGTAACTTCCATTGGGAAGTTTAAGGGATTTTGATGTTCAACTCATAGAAATAATCTATTCATCATTTTTTTTCTTCATCTATAAGAAATCTACACATAAAATAGGAGAGCAAAATCAAACAAAGTGTGTTGTGGATTATCATAGGAGTGCATTAGATCACCGATCATCATCAGAGTTTCAGATTTCTAAACCAAGTATGCTTTTCTATGATCCTAGACCTTTCTAATTTCTGCTTACATCGCTATCATAGCCATGTTTTATCTGTGTAATTATGATTTTGGTGGTGTAAACATGATTTAGAAGCATGTTTAGAAATTAATTGGCATGAACAGTGTATTTTTTATATATAAATGCGTATGGATGTATTTTGATTATTAATGAATTCGTTGTGATTTTGCGGAATTGATGTCTAGAATCATGTTATGATGAATTCTAGATATGAGAAGCATGTTAAGTTATAAAAAATTACACCAACTTCGCATGAAATTGAACAATTTTCAATGGCAAGTTTTTCACCCAAAACCTTGATGTTCATGCATTTAACTTGTCGAAATCCAGTGACTTTTTCAGTGAAACTTTCATGAATCTAAATTTGCGTGGCATGGGCTTTAAAAGCCCTATGAAATTGTCATCATTGGATAGTCAAAAGACAACCAATTTCGCTGTTGGAAACCTAGGGTTCTTATCACAATCGCAGGTTGCAATCGAATTGGGAAAGTCTGATTGTCCAACTTGATTGGTCAATGGGTTAGTCAAAACCCATTGGTCAATGGGTCGAACTGTGTAGTCAACCAGGTCGACCCAACCCAAGTCCTGACCTACAGGTAGACCAATTAACGCTTGATCGATCAACAGTCAACAATCAATAATCAATGGTTGATGGTCAACATTTGACCGATGTGTGCCAGTGAATGATGACCTTGTTCCGATGTGTGAGCTATGTTCTCCAACACGTGGTAGCGCATGAGCTAGTTTTCCTACACGTGGGAGCGCGTGCGTACTTCTTTTTATGTCTGGTTGCTTGTATAGACTTAAATTCTATTCTGTGTAATATTTTTTTCGCATGAATTAAACACTTATAGGTGTTAATTGGATCATGTTGTTGAATTATACATTACTAAACAAGTGAACAAATGTTGTTTATATTGTTATGCATGTGTAATTTATTATTGTCCATTTGTTAGTCATAAATATGTATGTGTAGTTTATTATTGTTCATTTATTGGTCATATATAGGGTGAACATGTTGACTAAGGACTACTATCTGAACTATAAGATGAATCCAGTGCACAGTTTTTTCACTCATCTTGGTGTCATGAATGAGAAATATTATGATTTAAAAGATAAGGACATAAAATTAACTGAAATTGAGAGGATATTTGGACTACTACGGTCATGCCAAATTATTGGACTACAATAATTTATAATCTTGTCCGAAATAAGAAATTCAAGAATTATTGACAATGTTTGGATGAATTACAACTTGTTAAAGAACGCAGAATTGTAATGAACATAAGAAAATCAACATCTCTCTCCATTTTCCCAAATCAACGAAGTACGAGGCATGTTAGTTATCACAAGCATTATAATAACTTTATCTTAGATAAAGTTACTTATAATATTGTCAGAGAGAGAAAAAATGTTTTTTCTCAATCTAATTGATAGAGATCGAGTCCCTATAAATATGAAGAACGTCTGATTGTTAAGATGTCTTGTTTAAAATCATACAAATCTCAGGCCAAAGATAGTTTAGAAGTTGGTCCTGGTCATTGAAATGTTTGAATTCCACGTTCATATTTATTTTCATGCTTATTTGTTTATTTGTTAATATGTTATTGTATTGAACCTCTTTGAATTATGAATATATTGAACCATATGTTGATTCAATATGTATTATAATTATTTGTAAGAATTTTGAGACTGGTAGAATTTAATTATTCTCGTCTGGAATATACATTGACACGATTAGATTAATTATTAAAATATAAAACATTTGTGTCGTAAATAATTATTGGAAACATAATGAACTTTTGACTCTATACCTTCTATGAAATATTTTAATTTTTAATGCCCAATTATGACAATAAAATGTGTCTATATTTTATTGTTGGTGTTGTATTGACATATCTTTGTAGTTGTATAGAAATGGCTTCGAAAAACATTATTGTTCATTTGAATAAAGAAGAAAGACTGAATAAGGACAATTATAAAATATGGAGAATGAGAATGCATTATATCCTAGATGAACAGGATGCCTTAGAGGCTATTAATCAAGTCATGGAAGAGCCCTAACTAACTAAGGGGTAGAATCCTAACAATGTCCAACATAAGCGTGACATGGACGCTTATAACACTTGGAAAAAGAAAGATTCGTTTGCTAAAGGTATTCTCATCAGTTTAATGAATGATGATATTGCTTATCAATATAAGTAATTTGAAACTGCAAATGCTATGTAGGTGGTATTGAAGGAGAAGTTTGGAGGAACGACCGTCTCCAAACTAAGGCAGTTGACTATCAAGTTCGATATATATAAGAAAGTTCCCAATAAGCTGATGAAGCAACATCTAAGGGAAATATCAAACATGATAACTAAGCTGAAAATGGCTGAGTATGATTTGACTGATGAACAACAAGTGTAGGCTATTATACGATCTCTACCTGATAGTTGGGAGCACATGAAAGTGAATATGACTCATAATAACACCATTAGGACTTTTGATGACATTGCTCGCTATCTTAAATTGGAAGTTGAGTGCCTAGAGGCTACTGGACCAAATGCTCATATATATGTTGTTGAGTCCAGTTTAAAGAAGTTTTCTAGCTATAAAAGAAAATGGTAAAAATTCAGGAAAGAGAAAGAGATTGTCCAAGGACTTATGAACAAGAATAAATTGTTCAAGTGCAAAAAAGGCAAGCACTCTGAAAAAAGAGATAAGACAAATATGACCTGTTATAACTGTGGGAATAAGGATGATTTTGCCTGTGAATGCAGGGAACTAAAGAAGGTATTGACTTATCTTGTCTCAAAATATGAGATTTATATTTCTAGTACCGTTTTCTTAACTGAATTTTATCTTATGTGGATTATAGACTCAGAAGCCACAGACTATGTAGCTCGTGATAGAAACATTTTCGTGGAATTTTGTCGAATACCAAAGGAAATGAGGTGGATTTATGTAGGTAATAATACCAAAGTTGAAGTAAAAGGAATGAACACATGCAAATTAGTTTTGTGTGGTGGTCAAACCTTATACCTACATGATGTCTTGTATGCCCAAAAAATTCGATGAAAGTTGGTCTCTGTAATGGTTTCATTAAAATTAGGATATTGTTTGACTTTCTCTAGGAACTTGGTTAAACTCTATTATAATAATGTGTTTTATGGATCTGGATTTCTATCTGAAGGTTTTATGGTATTAGACACCTTATTTTGTAATAATGATAATTTTGTTAGTTGTTTGTTATTTGCAACTCTTAATAGTCTAGATGTGGATGCAAATAAATGACATGCTAGACTAGGGCATATTGGCCAAAAAAGAATAAACAGACTGGCCTGTGAAGGTTTATTAGGACCTCTCACGAAATTCAATTTACCTATTTGTGAGCATTGCTTAGTAGGAAAAATTACTAGAAAACTTTTGGCAAAGCTATTAGAGCTGAAATTCCTCTACAACTTGTACACTCAGATATTTGCAGTCCTATAAATGTCTGAGCCTTGAGAACTAATCGAGACCATGAATATTTATCTACCGAATTTAAGGAATTATTAGTGGAAAAGGAATTATAAGGCAATTAATGATTCCAAGAACTCTACAACAAAATGGTGTAATGGAGAGAATTAACCAAACTCTATTAGAAATTGTTAGGTCTATGATGGCAGAAACGAATCTTCCAATTTCGTATTGGGGAGATGTTTTATTGATTGCGACTTATATAATTAACCAAGTGCCCACTAAGTTAGTAACTTCCACTTCTTATGAGTTATAGATAGGTAGAAAACCTAAATTAAATATGATGCGCCCTTAGGGGCCTGTTGCATACATTTATGACACATTCCATAAATTCAAAAAATTGGGACCAAAAGACAAGAAATGTATCTTTATAAGATACTCTAAACACTTCAAAGGGTACGTGTTCATAGGAGAAGACTCTGATGGAATAATGACTAAAATAGAATTTAAAGATGTGACATTCATAGAAAACAAATTTCTTAAAAAAGGTGATATTGATAAAAGTCTTCATCTATATGAGACAGAAGAGGAATGCGGAGAAGGTTCATCTCAACAACCATTAGTTGTATTATAAGAGACGATGTCTTTACCTATTCCAGAAAGTGAGAGCAATAAGGTTGAACTCCAATATATTTCGGATAGTAGGAGCGAAAATCCTTAATTGCATAGGAGCGAACATCCTCGAATCCCTAAAAGACATTTCAAAATTAAAAATAAAGTTTTTATGACTGTTCCTCCTAAAGACGATAAGCCTGAAAATATCAAAAAAGTTTTATCATCCCTTAATAAAGAAAAGTGGCAAGAAGCATTAGAGGAAGAAATGAAATCCATGGAAATTAACCAAGTTTAGAGTCTGGTGGACTTATCGCTGGGTCGAAAACCCATTGAACATAAATGAATTCTCAAAATTAAATGGAAGGTGAATGGCTCAAAAAATAGATACAAAGCTCACCTAATGGCTAAAGGTTATACCCAACAAGAAGGTACAAATCATAAAGAAACTTTTTCGTCTGTTGTGAGGATTGCTTTAATTCGTGTTATTCTAGTTATAGTAGCACACTAAGATGTAGAATTGCATTAGATGGATGTTAAGATAGTTTTTCTCAATGGAGAGCTTGATGAAGAAATCTATATGGACAACCTGTAGGTTTTGTGGTAAAAGGCCAAGAGCGTAAAGTATGCAAGCTCTAAAGATCAATATATGGCCTGAAATAGTCATCAAGACAATTATACTTAAAATTCCATACGACAATATTGTCTTATAATTTTAAGATGTTAGAACAAGACCACTATGTGTATGTGAAAAAGTTTGATGACAAATTTGTAATTTTATCTCATTATGTAGATGATGTGCTAATAGTTTGAAGTGATTTGAAATATGTGATGATCATTAAAAATTGGTTATCCACAAATTTTGATATGAAAGATATGGTTGAAGTAGATTATATTTTAGGTATTAAAATCAAAAAGGATCGTTCTGAGAGACTTTTGGCTTGTCACAAGAACATCATATCCAAAAGATTTTAGAACGATTAAATATGACAAATTGCAAACTCATTGATAATCCTATGTCAAAAGGCGATTTGTTGAGCCAAGATTTTTGTCCAAAAGCTCAAAACAAAAAAAAAAGAAATATCCCTGGTACCTTATTCAAGTGTGGTTAGAAGTTTCATATACACAATGATATGTACTTGCGCCGATATATGCTTCACTATCGAGTTGGTTAGTTAATATCAATCGAATCCAAAAAGGAAACACTAGAAGGTTGTCAAAATGATATTAAGATATCTGAAAAGTACTATGGAAAAGATTTGCGTATTGTTGGCTATTCGGATGCCGACTAGGATAGTGATTTAGCCCAACGCAAATCAACTTCTAGTTATGTTGTCTTACTCCAATTGAGTAGTAAGAAACAAACATGCATAGTCTTGTCCACAATGGAAGTAGAATTTATAGCATGTTCTGTAACTATGCAAGAGGTCATTTGGTTGAAAAGATATTTTGAGAATTTGGGTGTACTGGAAGTAGTAGTTGATCATATAATTGTGCATTGTGATAATCAAGCTGCAATAGCTTTCATAAGAGATTTCAAATTCTATAATAGAACTAAACATATCAACATTAGATGTAACTTTATTAGACACATCATTTCGAAGAAGAAAGTGATGGTACAATATATTTTGATAAGTAATATGGTTATTGATCCTTTAACCAAACCGATTTTAAGATATGTATATGTTACACATATTAAGTCTCTTGGTTTGCGTAAAATATAATAAATGACTTGTTAAATATATATTGTACTTGTAACACAACGTTAGAACATCAAATAATTTGAATTTATTTTATTCATATGTTTGAAATCTTGATGTTTATTTATATATACATTACTTTTTGAAAACTCATCAAGATGATAATGTCACATAAGTTTGATTGGCTTTCTCACACGAGCAATTGCTTTTAACGTTGAGAAGAGTGTCCAAAGATGAGACATATTTCTTGAGATTGATACCGTTGAGAAAGCAAACTTAGAAGATGAGAGTTGCCTAAGAAACGAATTATTTGATATGTCACATTGACAATTTATCAATATGAGGTCATGATTTGATGAATTTGAAAATGACCAATTTGGATTCCCCACATCCAAATAACTTGTGAATGTCAGATGTAAGTTCTTAATATATAGTGATACCTACAAGATTAGAGAGATGATGAAGAACTTGGGTAAGACATTGAGTATAGCGCTGAACTAAGATTTGTACAATATTGGTAATAACATTTTGAAAAGATACGCAGTATAGCACATGATTCATATCATGTGTGTATAAGTTAGACGACCATATGAGTAAAATCATTTTTCTTATAGCACATGATCCATCATTTTTCTTTTCACCTATAAGAAATCTATACATAAAATAAGAAAGTAAAATCAAGTAAAGTGTATTATGGATTCTCATAGGAGTGTATTAAATCACCGATCATCGTCGGAGTTTCAGATTTCTAAACCGAATATACTTTTCTATAATCTTAGACCTTTCAATTTTCACATACATTAATTAAAAACTAGGATATTATTATCCTAAAAAAATACTTATAAAATTATAATAAATAAAATTAATAATAATATTATCTTTTATATTATTGATTATATCATCTTTAATAATGATATATTATCATAATATTTTATTAATTATAAAATAAATAAAATAATATCATAACAAAAATATATTACCCAAATACTCTTTTCCCTCCAAACCAAACTCAATACAGATTGAAACCGTGGGAGAAAGCGATGTGTCAGAGTCGTGTTGAAGATGGTTAAGTTACAAATATAATAAAATTTGTAAATCAGAAAAAGCTCATTTGATTTGAACTTTCACCTCACTCACTTTGAATTTCGAGATATGCGCTTCTCGTCATTTATCGCTCTCTTTTTGTATACATATTCACCTGGACAAGACAAAATGTAAAAGCAAATATATAACCAAAGTCCATGCACATACGTTTCACATTTCACAAAAGGATTGAACATATTATTTAGTATCCATTATTTATATATGTAATATTATCTTTATCTTTTAATATTAAATTTGATATATATTTTCAATTATACTCTTGTTTTCTTTGAGATTCTTCTAAGTTTGAGGTATGGTTATAAAAATGGGATGAAACTAGACGATTCAACTGGTAAAACCATCACTTACTAGTAAAAAAAGTTTTGATTAATTCGAAAACCATTTTTAAAGTTAATTAGACTGGATTTGATAAAAAAAACTGTTTTAATCCATGCAGGATAAAAAGGATGAATTTAAAAAAAATATATTATTGTAATTTGAACTAGAAACTTTATCTATTAATTTTGAATATAAATACATACACACACAAAATCAATTTAAGTTTATTTTGATATTAAAATAATTCAGATTATATATTAAATAATAAATAATATAAAATTATTTTAAATATTATTTTTAAATTATTAACTAATTCAATCATCAGTTAAATAATTTGATCATTGGATAGATCAAATCATTTGATCTAATTTTAAAAACATTGGTTTGTGAAGTATGATTGAGTTGGGTTGTTGAAAAATCAAGCAAAGAATGATAATTATTAAGATTACAACACCAGAAACACCCATCTTATAAGTTATAATCTCATTTTTTGATAGGATTACTGCCTCGGTGGCTTGGAGGCCAACTCTCCCTTATTTTCATTTGAGGAATCAATTGTATCACTCGTCACAGTCGGTTTTTAAGATTGAATCTAATAAAATATATCTAGCAATATTTAAACACTATTCTCTTCTTGTACTATGTATAAGTGTATTACTATTTTATCACGTGGATAGAAAATGCCTCCAAAATGATTACAATTTCATGGAAAATGGGTTGAAGTTTTGAACTATTAGGTATTGAATTATCGAGGCACCGTCCATGGAATTTGGACTAAATACGTTTTCACAAAGGGTAAATAATAATCTTTATTAAACCGTCCAAATTTTCATTTGTTTCTACCACATTACTTTTGAGTCAATTCAATTAGTTTATATTATTATATTCTATCGTCCCTACAACCAATGTGATTTAATAATTGTACAAATAAATGTCCCAAAATTACAAGAATATCCCTGCAAACAATTGATAAATACAAATACCTTTCCATTATCTTTGAAAAAGCTGAACACTTATTACTGTATTAAATTAGAAGAAAGAGTATTTTAGATCCTACTCCAATTTCATGTGCTGATCATTTGTCAAGATGGGTGTAGACAAGATGGGTTCCCTATGTCAATTTCCATTGCATTAATTTATTTTCTTTTTCAAAAAAGGGCCAAAATTTCTTCTTTTGAAGAGTTTTCATAGAGCATATAATGGAAAATTAATTAAAATAGATATAAAATTTATTATATAAACCTTTTTCGATAAAATTTTTATAATTTTACTTTTTTAAATAAACCTTATTTTCTATTTTAACAATACTTTTTATCTTATTTCTTTCTATATAGATTAGTTTTTATCAAAAAAATATTTTATTTTTGAGAATATACAGATTAAGTTTAATTTTTCTATAATTATTAAGATTTATAGATAAAAAACATATTAATTTCTAATGTAATAATTGATATTTATATACCTTTAGAAAATAATGAATATAACTATACAAAGAGTGCGTGTGGGTTATGCATAGGTGCTAAAGGTGTGTGTTCTTTTGGAAGGGTGCAAAAATTAGGGAAAGGTGTGTGTTTTTTTTTGAAAAGGTGTGAAAATGTGTGAAATAGTGTAAAAATATATGAAAGTGTAAAGGAGTACGTGAAAATATAAAAGGGTACATGAAACTGTAAATGGGTGCATGAAACTATGGAGTGCATAAAAATGTGAAGGGATGCGTGAAAATGTGAAGAGTTGTATGAAAATACAAATGAGTGGATAAAAATATAAATAGTTGTGTAAAAATACACAATGAGTGTGTGAAAATACAAATTGATACGTAGAATATAAAAATGATGTGGGAGAATATAAAAAATATATATTATATATTATATATTATATTAATAATATAATATATAATTTATCATATATATAAATATATATTTATTATATATATATATATATATATATATATATATATATATATATATATATATATATATATATATATATATATATATAAGTGTTTGTGGAAATGCAAACGCATTTTTACGCACCTCTTTATATATAATATAAATTATATTATATTATATAATATATTATTATTATGCATTTATTTATATCTGTTTATATTTTTACGTATCTGTTTGTATTTTTATGTATTTGTTTATATTTTTATGTACTAGTTTATATTTTCACACACCTCTTTATATTTTTATGCATTTGTATATATTTTCACACACTTGGTTGTATTTTTATGTATCCGTTTATATTTTCACGTATTTATTTATATTTTTTCGCACTTGTTTGTATTTTCACGCACCTGTTTATATTTTCACGCACCCCTTTACATTTTCATGCATCTTTCATATTTTTACACATTTTTTCACATTTTTATACACCTTTTTACAGTTTCATGCACTTATTCATAGTTTTACGCACTCTTTTATATTTTTACACACCTTTTCATATTTTTCTGTACCCCTTCATAGTTTCACACACCCTTTCACACTTTCGTATATTTTTGCACCATTTTCGCGCCCTTTTGAAAAAAAACACACCCTTTTGCATAATTTTCACACCTTTTTGAAAAAACGTGCACCATTTCTCTAATTTTCGCATCATTTCAAAAGAACACACACTTTAGCATCCACATGTACTCTCTGTGTAGTTATGTTCATCATTTTTTAAAAAGTATATAAATATCAACTATTACATCAAAAATTAATCTGTTTTTAATATATAAATCTTTACAATTACAGAAAAATTAAATTTAATCTATATACTCTCAAAAATAAAATTTTTTTTGATAAAAGTTAATCTAAATAGAAAAAAATAAGATAGAAAGATATCGTTAGAATAAAAAATAAAGTTTAGTTAAAAAAATAAAACTATAAAAATTTTATCAAAAAAAATTTACATGATAAATTCTGTGTCCATTTTAATTAATTTCCCGCATATAATTCGTGATACGCTGACACGCATTGAAATTGCGCGTTCCTTTTTCCCTTGAAAGGGTTGGAAGAAGGAGATGAAATTGCAGACGCATTGACATTCCTCGCCAATAATATCAGAGAGCTCACGGATACTTTGGCTTTTGATAGCCAAGCTTGAGGAATATGTCTAGAGCTCGGTGATCTTCATGGCCTCTTCATCCTGAGTCAGCATCGCTTTTGGCATCAGATGGCCCTAGGTAAGGTTACATATACGTAGGGCTGGACTCGAGTCGAGTCAGTTCGAGTTCGAGCTCGGCTTGGCTCGGTTCGAGTCCGAAACCAGTCGGGCTCTGCTCGGCTCGATCGAGTTCGAGCTGAGCTCTAGCTGGTTCGGTATATTTTTTTAAAAAATTTTTTATACAAAATAACGTCGTTTTGATCGACATATATATACAAAACGGTGCCGTTTTGACATGAAAAATAAGTCGAGCCGAGCCGAGCCGAGCCGAGCCGAAAATGAGTCGAACCGAGTTTGGCTCGAATCGAGCTCGAGCCGAACTTGAGCCTACCATTAAAAAACCGAGCCGAGCTCGAGCTCGGTTTGGCTCGAATCCAACCCTACATATACGTATATAAATAAATATATTTTTATATATATTATTAAATAATTAAATATTATTTTATTTTTAATTTAAAAATATTTAATTATATAAAAAATATATATAAATATATATTTATTTATGTTTTAAAATAAATATATATATTTTTATTACGATTATCTTTTTATAAAAATAATATTATAAAAATAATTTTTATGTATAATTATATATATAAATATTTATATATTATTATATAATTAAATATTTTATTATTTTTAATTTTTAATTATATAATAATGGATTATTATTTATATATTATAGTAGTAACATTAATCTTTTTATATATGTGTTTTTCTTTCTCCACGGATCCAACTCTTCCCTTTCTCTGCATCAACATATCAATCAAACCCTAAAGCACGAACTGGAAAGTGAAAATTTTCATCTTTCAAACAAAATAAGAAATAAATTTTGAGAGGAAAGGTACGTTTTTTCCTTAAATTGAAAGCGATTGTCAACTCTCCATCAGTCTTAGAGCAATTGCAATGCTAATGTTGTGTTATTTAGTTCTATTTTTGAATATTTTTCGATAGATTCTTATCCATAAAAACCATGATTTCGAATCCAAATCTTGTTTTTTATGCATGCATTGCAAAAGGGTCAATAATTCTTGGGGAGTTCTTGCCAAGAGAACGAGGCATAAGTGAAGTTTTAGCTCAACAATGTGTTGAGAGGACCCCACCACACCATTCGATGTTCTCTCAAACGTTGTCTAATCGAACGTGTACTTTTTTAATCAATGACCCTTTTACTTATTTTGGGATATTTGATGAGAATATTCAAAAATCAGAGTTGCTTGGCTTCTTGAATGGTATTAAATCATCTTTTGAGGAGATATTTGCTCGAGGGTCGGTGTTGGATTTTGATAATATGACTAGCCGTTGTTTGCAATCTCAGTTTGATGCGGTTTTTTGTGAGTCAATGGGGTTGGATTTAGAGTTTTTGAATTCTTCGAGAAGTGGGTCGAAAGATGATCTAAATTCGAGTTTGGATTTCTCTAGAGGGAGGATGGTGGGGGCTCCGTTGCCTGGGACGCCAAAAGGGTTGAAGAAGAAGAAGAGGGCGAGTGCTGAGAGAGGTGGTAGTGACGGGAATGCCAAAGATGTTAATGGGGAGAAGAAGGTTGATGTGTATGATGATGTGTTAACACAGAAGAATGTGTTGTTTGCAGTCGATCGTCAAAAGGCTAAACAAATATGGAAAAAACATGTTTGGGTTGTCTTGGCGCTGGACTTGGTTATATGTGTTTTTCTATTTGGGATTTGGTTGTTGGTCTGCCGGGGCTTTCAATGTATTGATGGTTGAGTTTGTTTATTTTGGGATCTGTTTTCCTTGTATATGAGTGATAGTGCTTTCAAGTTGATGGAGAATTCTACATGTGTGACAAAGAGGATGAGCGCTTTTGAGAAGAATAACTTACCTATATATATGGGGTTTATAAGAGGAAATGGTGTCAATGAGTTTTCAGGATGTGTTTTCTGTTTCTACTGGTAATTTTCTTAGTTTCTTTCATCAATTGTTAGTTTGTACTTTTTTCGGGACAAGTCATAGAGCTTCTATTTTACAAATCTCGACTTGCACATTTACTTGTAATATGTTCAACTGTGTATACCTTTTTACTACAGATAAAACTTGTGCAGGCATTGGCTTCAATGTTTCTCTTGTTTGGTTTTCTTTAGATTTATTGCTTTTGCTTATAAGTTTATCTCTGGGGCATCATTATAAATGCTTTCTTCTTTCATGTATATTTTACACTTAGTTCTATTTGTGGTTCATTCATGGGAAATGAAAAAACATATATCGTAAAGATCATAGTATAGCTTTTCATTGTTCAAATATTTATTTTATTTATAAAGAATGGATTGATCCAATATTTCCATTTAAATTTAATGTTGCATGATTGTCATTGGACATTAAAGTGTTCAAACCTTTTGTGCATGGTTTGATGCAGAAATCTTTCATAAATTCCTTTCCTTCCATGTGTTCTCTCTCTTAACTAAAAGTTCTTTAGTACTCGTTGGTACTTGAGAGTTGGTACTTGTTGAATGAATGGGTAGGAAGAAGAAACTTACATATTTTTGTTTCAGACACTATCGTAAAGATCTACCATCAAAAAAATCGAAATCTCGAGATCAACTAGAGTCAAAATTAGTTGTTTATGAGAATACTAGATGGCCTGAAAAATTCAACCTTTCAGATTTAGCTACTGGTTGTTTCATTTTGGTATTAGCACTTGTTAGAATTTATAGGCCCTTTAAATTTGGAATGTGGATCAACATTTTTTTAATTATGGGTTTGGGGGCTTCAATTGTTAAAATGATATAAAAAGATCTAACTTGAATACCATTTACATTATATACTCTTTCATCTTTATATTTTATTACTAGTGTGTGACTTATATATTTTAAGAGATAGTATTGGCTGTCGATTAACAGAATTGTAGTTCTTACGTTTTATGATTGCCCTACTATGTTTATGATTTGCATGAGAGAGGATTGATTGTTTCATATGACAGCTTTTATGAATGAAATTGGTTGAAAGCTTTATAATCAAACTAGAGTAACAAGTGAATCATGTGCTAGAAAAGTTGCTTGTGCAGCTGAGACAGATTGACAATGCAGTAATCCAAATGAAGACGTAATGCAGGTTAGAAATGATACATTTATACATCTTTTCCCAGAAAGTTGAGTTCTTGAATGTTGGTCCAAGGACTTTATTATGTAACATTTAATTGCTGGGAATTTTGATTGTTTCTTCATATTGAGGTTAATAGTCTTTTATTCCCAGAAAGTGGTTGATGTTCTGTTAAACAAATAGCTGTACCATTATTATAGGGAGGAATGACCCTGCCCTTTGAAACGATAACGGTGATAGTTTATTCTTAATTTTCCTGAATTTCATGTTTCATGTCTGGCTAGTATTGAAATTTGATGCAAGAGCTTGCAGAGTTTCAAGTGTGTGAAGTGGAATTTTCACTGCAAAAATTTAATGCAATGGGCAATTTATTTTAGCAAAATTATTGTGCTAAGCTCCAAATGACTTCTTGTATTAGGTATACTCCTCTGTAATGATCAATGGAGACATAATGTCAATCTCTCTAAAAATCTCTTTATAGCAAGGGTAATACAGAGGCTAAAAGTACCGTTGATTTGTGCTCTATTTCACGTATTCCTCCCAAAGCAACTTGCACATTCTAAGTTACAAAATGTTGAATTGAAACTTCACTTTATCTTCAGATCCAGACATTCTGATGGGAATCTTGTACTAAACCAAGCGACTTAAATGACAAAAAAGTGCCATGCTTTAAGTTAATCCCGTTTAAGAGAAGTAACACTTAAAAAATACTTGATTGGAACATATTTTTGAGAACTACATGACAAAACTTGAATTATTCTGATCTCAAATCTTCATACAATACATGATATGGTTTGTTCACACCAGACCAACAAAAAATGTAAGACCAACATCTATAAATAATAAACTAAAGGAAAAAAGGGTCCTTGAAAGAAGAAAGCATCACATAAATCTGGAAACAAATTCAGGATCCGAGCTTTACCCGCAGGGTGTGAGTTTCTTACTGCCTACACCTTGAGGATTATAATCTTTTGGGTAATTGGATAGGGGATTTAAAATTTTTCTTTTTAATTTATCTTGTATTATTTATTTTTAGTAATATTTTAATATTAACAGTGATATAATAGATAATATAATTATTAATTTCATTTTAAATATTAAAAGAGTATTAATGTACTATTTTATAATTACTTTGATGAATGAGTAATATGAAGTTTTTTTTAATTATATTTTCAACCTACTTTGACCAAATTCCACTATAAAAAAATAGCAATGTTATGTGTACCCATTTTTAGTACATAATTCATGTACATAGTGATGTGTCATCATATAATTAGGTGATTTTAAAACATATGTCATCATATGATAAAGAAACATCTAATCACATAATAACACATTATTTATGTACACAAATTGTATACCAAAAATGGGTATACATAGTTTTATTGTAAAAAAATGGAATGGTAATGGTAACTGAATGCACCAATTTACACATAAATATTGGTAACGCTGAATTGGAAAAAGAGAGAAATCATTAAATTTTGGCCAAAGGACTGTTTTTCATCCAAGTTTCAAAAACCTAATCACCTAATCATAAATTAACATCTATTAGAATTTTTTATTAGAGGTAAGAGTAAAACTGTTATTTTACCTTTCATATTAAAAAATATATAATTAATCTGATTCCCCCACAATTTTTGAAAAGTAACATTTCTCCTCAACCTCAAACTTTGAAAAAGTGACATTTCACCCCCACAAACATTTGGTTTTCTTCTCTTCGACAATGTTGACTACACAGCGATGGAAGGGGCCACCATTCTCCTCTCTCTGCCACCGTTGATTATGTCCTACGACAGACGAAGAATGATCGAGGTCAAAAATAGTAGATGAAGCCTCAATTCTCCAGTGACAGAAGCAACGACGTGACAAAGCCTCAAGTCTCCAACATCAACTTTGTTTTCTGTCAATTTGGCTTCAGACAAAGATGAATCACATGACAAAAGCTTCATTTGGAGCTGATTCAACAGAAAACATGACAAATCTAACAATTGGATGCGACTTCTTCGTCTTTGATTTTCATTGTCGGCCTATTATCGTCTGTTGTGGGAAGTCGTTAGCCATGGCAAAAAGAGAAATGAGGAGAATAGTGGTCGTCTCTGTCGCCGTACAATCACCATTGCTAGAGAGAAGAAAACCAAGGGTTTATGAGGGTAAAATGTCACTTTTTCAAAGTTTAATGTTAGGGGTGAAATGTTACTTTTCAAAAGCTGGGGGAAAATAAGATTAATTATATATTTTTTAACATGAAAGATAAAATGATGATTTTACCCTTGTCTCTAATAGAAAATTCTAACAGATATTAGCCCATAAATGGGTGTTTGAGTTTTTTAAACTCTGTGAGTATGTATTTGTCTTTGTATTTAAACTTGGGTGAGAAATAATCCTTTGTCCTTAAATTTTACATATACAATGCTTGTAAGACCATTGAACATATCAGACAAGTCACAACCATTATGCATTAGAAACTTTAACTGACATTTTCAAGTATGTTAGTTTTACCATACGGATGTCAAGTAAACCTTCAATCTCGTTATTCAGAAACATGAAAGAAGTTTTTCAAGTATATTTCTATTTAATTGAGTGTAGAGTGGTGAATACTGACATTGTATATTCAACATGTCTTCCAACAGTTAACACCATAAATTTTTAAGTAAAAAGATATTTAAAATTTTCTGTGATCCTAGTAGTTGTTATGCAATTATTTTTACCAAGTTAAATAATGGAAACACACAGACATGAAAGATGCAAATTTCAGGAATTGAAGCATCACAAAGAATAATAACCATTCAATCCTACTTGAATTTAATATATTATTAATACCTTTAGCTGTCTTTGTTGAAACATGATTAAGAAAAAAGAAGGGTCCACAACTTTGAACGGACTAGTCTTTCGAGTTTATGTGATGAGTAGTTCTTTTACTTGTTATTTAACTATATGTTAATTTGATTATGTGCTCATATTTTTGTTACTTTGTGTTCAATTCAATAGCGGTTGGTCACATGCATAATTTTTAGTAATTAGTGGTTAGTTTTTTAGATTCATCAATTTATCTTTTGAGAATTGTAAGTCCTTTAAATAGCTTTCATGATGTGAATAAATCAATAGCAATTCCCACAGTATCTCTCAACTGCTCATTCCTATATTTAAAGAAGAATATTACGAGTTTTGGATTGTCAAGATGAAAACTCTCTTCAAATCTCAACACCTGTGGGATTCTATAAAGACCGAGTATGAAGAAAATGATAAAAGACGAAGGTCAACTAAAGGAGAACAAGAAGAAGGATTCAAAAGCACTATTTATTACTTGACAAGCAGTCCATAATGCACTTATCTTTAGAATTGCAGGAGCTAACACTTCAAAGGAAGCTTGGGCACTTGGGCAAAGTTGCAGAAAGAATTTCAAGGCTCTTCAAAGGTAATCACTGTAAAACTTCAAACTCTTTGGCATAAGTTTGAAACTTTGTTGGTGAAAATAACAAAACAGTGCAAGATTTTCTGTTTAGAGTGATTGCAATTGTTAGTCAAATAAGTACCTATAGTGATGAGATTACTGATTAGACTATAGTTTCCAAAGTTTTACAAAGCTTAACTCAAAAATTTGATCATATAGTTGCTGCCATTGCAGAATCTAACAATTTGTCTAATTTTTCCTTTGATGAACTAATGGGTTCTTTGCAAGCTCATGAGAGAACACAGGAAAAGAATGAGGAAATCAGAAAGGATACATTCACTGGAATAGGTTATGGAAGAGCTGGCTTTCATGGCAAAGGATGTGATAGAGGTAGAGGAAGATGTCACTTTAATGGACAAGGAAGGCAGTCTTTTAGTGCACAAAAGGTGAACAAGAAAAATGTTAAATGTTATAATTGGAAGCAATTTGGGCATGTAAAGTCAAATTGTTGGAACCAAGCAAGTTACGTGGAGGAAGAAAGTCAAGAAAGTAAGTTATTTATGGCTCATATTTATACCAATGAAGTTTCAGATAATGCTTGGTTTGTGGATAGTGGGTGCTTAAATCATACGACTTACAACAAATCACCATTTAAGGAGCTTAGAGATAAAAAGCGGATACAAGTTGATGGAAAAGACACTATTGCAGCGTAGATAAGCAATGGTAAAGTAAAATTACTTTTCAATGTCTTTCTTGTTCCTAATTTAGCAGTCTGTTAAGTGTGAGACAATTAATGGTTGGTTATTATGCAATTGTGTTTGACAATAGAGTATGCATGATTAAAGATAAATTTGGGCAACCTATGGTGAATGTACATATAATAGAAAATAAGATGTTTGCACTTAAAATTTCTAATATGGAAAACAAGCTCTTGTTGTTAGTAAGAAAAATGATTTAAAGTTATGACATTTGCAATATAGACATTTCAATATCAAAGGCTTATAACTGTTAAGTAAGAAAGGTATGGTTTTTAGATTGCCTCACATTAGGTCTTTTGGTTTATGTGAGGGGTGTATTGCTGGGAAAGAAGCAAGAAAATCCTTTCCAAGTGGACAGTCATGGCGAGCCTTTAAATGCCTTGAATTGATACATGCCAATTTATGTGCCTATGAGAACTACATCACTTGGTGGGTGTAAGTATTTCTTGCTCTTCACTGATGATTATAGTTGAATGAGTTGGGTTTATTTTCTAACCAATAAGTCAGAGACTTTTAAGCATTTCAGAAATTTCAAGGCTTTTGTAGAGAAGCAAAATAGAGTTTACAAAAAGACTTTACGCACAAATCAAGGTAAAGAGATTTTATCTAATGAATTTAATCTATTTTGCAAGGAAAATGGCATTCATAAGGAGTTGATAGCATCTTACACTTCAAAGCAAAATGGGGTAGTTAAGTAAAAGAACCGCATTGTTATAGAAATGGCTCAAAGCTTTTGTAAGCTAAAGGACGTTCAAGTATGTTTTGGGCTAAAATGGTGGCAACTTCGGTTTACTTGTTGAATTTTTCTCCTACGAAGGCTGTTGTTTTCAAACACCCTATGAAGCATGGAGAGGTACAAAGCCATCAGCAAGCCATATAAGAATTTTTTATTGTATTGCCTATGCTTTGTTAAATTCGCAAACTCATCGTAAACTCGAGAAGAAATTTAAAAAATGCATTTTCGTTGGATATGTACTCCCTATAAAGCATATAGGCTATATAACCGTTTTAGCGGCAAAGTAAACATAAGTAGAACTATAGTTTTTGATGAAGATGCAAGTTGGGACTAGAATAGCAATAGTGAAACATGTCATATTCCAATTGAAAGTGTGATACCAACAACTGAAGGTACAGAGCGAATCCCTACTAATTCTCCAATTCCATTTGAATCACTAGTTTTCTCACTTCCAACTTTAAGAAGTAGTAGTTCATTCTCTTTAGAAGAATCCTCTAATGAAACTCCACATAGAAAATTCAAACATTTGGAAGCGATCTATGAATCTTGTCAATTTGCTCTTTTTGTTTAAGATCCTACAACCTTTGAAGAAGTAGTAACCAAATAAGAATGGCAAAATGCAATGCCGGAAAAGTTAATGGTAATTAAAAAAAATGAAATGTAAGAGATGGTAGATCTACTTGAAGGCAAGAACACAATTGGGCTTAAATGGGTTTTTAAAACAAAACACCATGCTTACAGAAACAAGGGATTGATTTTGAAGAAAAATTTTCTCTAATCACTCGATTAGAAACTGTGAGATTATTTTAGCTTTACTTGTATAACTACATCAGCCTGTTTATCAATTTGATGCCAAGTTTGCATTTTTAAATGGAGACTTGAAAGAAGAAGTTTATGTCACTCATCCTAAAGGCATTGTGGTGAAAGGCAAGGAGATGAAGATGTATAAATTAAAAAAGTCACTTTATAGGCTAAAACTAACTTCACGGGTATAGGAAGACTGATAGCTATTTCCATCAAAATGGTTTCAAAATGAGTGAAAATAAGCCAACTCTTTATGTGAAGAAGCAAGGAAGAGATGACTTTATCATTGTTTGCCTTTATGTTAGATGATATCATTTATATGGGTTCTTTTTATTCACTTGTAGCCAAGTTTAAATCTAACATGATGAAAAAATTTGAAATGTTAGACATAGGGTTATTGCATTATTTCCTTAGACTTGAGGTGAAGCAAGATGTAGATGGGATTTTCATTTCATAAAAGGAAAAATACAATGGATCTTCTCAAAAGATTTAAATTGCTCAATTGCGAATCAACAATTACACGCATGAACATGAATGAGAAGTTACAAGACCAATGCAAAGAATTTTAGAAGCTTGGTAAAAGGTTTGATTTATTTGACTCATGCTAGGCTAGATATTGCATTTTCTGTTGGTATAATTTCTAGGTTTATGCAAAATCCCACAAAACATCATTTTGGAGCATAAAAAGAGTCTTGCGCTATATTGCTGGAATTATTGATTATAGGATATAGTATTGGCAAGTTACAAATTTTAGGTTATGTGAATTCACTGATGGTGATTGGGCAAGTTCATTGGATGATGGAAAAAAAATTTTAGCAAGTGTCTTCACTCTTGGATCATGTGCCAACACAGAGTTTAAGGAAACAAGTTACAATAGTTTTATCCTCCTTAGAAGTTGAATGGTTACAACAACTTCAACGAATTGTCAAATAGTTTAGATTAGAAGAATTCTTGTAGATCTTCATCAAGTTCAAGAAAGAGCAACTAAAAGCTTTTGTGACAACAAGTCAACAATTTATATGACAAAGAATCCAACATTTTATGGGAGAACAAAACATATTGACATTCGCTTTCATTTTATTCGTGACTTAGTTGCAAATGCATAATTATAATGGAGCACTGTGGAGCGAATGAGTAGTTAGCAAATGTTATCATAAAGGCACTTGCAAAAGACAAATTTTCTATTTCAAATCTTGCCTTAGTGTATGTAGCTTTGAATTAAGAGGGAGTGTTGAAATGTGATTAAAAAAAATAGGTCCACAACTTTGAACAGACCAAGTCTTTAGAGTTTATGTGTTGAATGGTTCTTTTACTTGTTATTTAAGTATTTGTTATCTGATTATGTGTCCACGTTTTCATTACTTTGTGTGTAAGTCAATAGTGGTTGGTCACATACCTAGTTTTTAGTAATTAGTGGCTAACTTTTAGGTTCACGAGTTTATCCTTTGGTTATTGTAAATCCTTTAAATAGCTTTCATGATATGAATAAATTATGAGGGAAAAACAGAAAAAATGAGTTTTCTAAAAAAGCAACTCTACCTTTGTCATACTCTCTTTGCACTTTTTTCCTTAAGTTATAGTTTCGTAGTTTTTTTTTTTTTTTTCTTCTACCAGCAGTCTTTCTTTTATAGCAAAAAGCATTTCTTCCTTTTTTTTTAGGCATCTTTAGTAGATCTAAAGCCTGGAATGTAATGACATGGCAATTAGCAAAAAATAGTACAAAAATATAAGAGCTCGTAAATGTAAATAAATAAAATACCAACCTTACAAATAGCAAATGAGATAGAAGTAATCCAAGCCTAAAAATATTTTAGGAAAGAAAATGTTTAAGAGAATAAATGAAATCACAAATTAAAGGAACGTAACTGAACTATAATTTGAAAGGAAAAAGAAGCAATTGTCTAAGCTCTCAAAATGGATGGCAACTAATATCCCTTTCTTCCTTTCCATTATCACCCATCAATTCTTCCTTTCTAGCTTTAATAGGGGTGGACAAGGCTACTATTCTATTAGAATAGCCACATCGCTCCTTGCACTCATTTATTTTCCAAAAATTTTGATTTTTTAGCCCTATGATGATTGAATTGAACAATCTAAGAGCAAGATGAAAAAAATGTTAGGAAATCTTAGATTCTTTGTATCTTTAATGTTTAATTTTTTGATTTGGTCCTAATACATTGATTTTGTTGTATCTTACATAATATTGTTAGTTCTTGATTACATCTATTTTTGTATTTAGATAGAAATTTGAGAGAGTTGTATAAGAATAAAATTTTACAATAAATCAAAAAGTTTATCTCTTCCTATCAACGTATCTAAGTGAAATTGGGCTTCTTAAAATTTCTTTTCCAACTATCTCATATTCAGTTTCCTTTAATGTTTAGTCATGGCTAACTTTTAGACCTATGGTCCTCTGGTCGATGTCATTAGCTCTTAGTGTTAAACTTTTGTTTTTTTCCCTTTAAATGTGACCTTTAGATTAAGCATCTATCACTCAAGTTCTTTTTATCTCTCAACTTCTTGCTTTTCTTATAGATGAATGCCCTTATAAAAACTCGTGTTTGATTCTCAAGTCATAACTATCGAACCATTGACCAATGGATTAAGAAGTGACTTCCATCCCTAAAATTCCTTGTACCACCTTAATAGGAGGCATTAGTTGCAACGTTAGCAAGTAGTATAGACATATTTGAAAGGGAAAGGCAAGACTAGTCACATAGATGACACTAGGTTTTATTGGTTTCAACATAGAGTTCAACTAGATATGGATACAAATCTTGGGAAAAGAACCATTGCCTCTTTTAATTGAAGTTTTTGTTATTGTTCATGCCAATGTTTTTAAAACAACACCGGTGATCAAATCAGTTACTTCATTGCTTCATGGTTTAATTGGTTCAACCAAATGGTTTAACCAATTCGTAAATTATAATGTATTTCCTGAATGCTATCAAATATTTAACACATTTTAAAAACAAAAGTCATATGAATTTAAACAAAGATTATTTGACATCAACCATCTAGCTTTCTCCTATTAAAAGCACTTGCAAGTTGTTGATCATATGCTTCACTACTTGAAAAGAACTCCATATTGAGGACTATTGTTTAAAAGAGGTGAAAAGTTGTGCTTGGAAGCCCATATTAATGTAAACTATGTTAGATCTCTGGTTAATAGAAAGTCCAATACTGGATATTGTATGTTCTTAGGAGGAAATTTGATAACATTGGCAAAGTAAATGTAATAGCAAGCTCCAGTGTAGAGGTGAAATTTTGAGCTAAGGCATATGAAATTTGTAAGCTATTGTGGTTGAAGGTTACTCTTGATGATTTGAAGATTAATAGACAGGCAATGAAATTGTATTACTATAACAAGTCAGCAATAACTTATAATTTTTTTACAACATAATAAAATGAAGCATATTGAAGTTGATACATAGTTCATAGTGAAAACTTTGGATATCAGTGCTGATTTGTACACACCATACCTACCTACTCAACAACAATTAGCAAATGTTCTAACCAAAAGGCTTCCTACATTGAGATCGTAAGAGTTGACAAGCAAGTTAGGAATTAAAAACATATATTTGCTAGCTTAGGAAAGAGCATTAGGAAATCTTAGATTTTCCATATCTTTATTATTTGATTTTGTTTTTGGTTGTAATATGTTAATTTTGTTGTATCTTATGTAATATTGATAATTCCAAATTTTTGGGATTTTAGTTATCATTTACATCTGCATATAAATAAAACTTTGAAAGAGTTATTTTAGAACGAGAATTTACAATCAACAAAGAAGTTTATCTCTTCCTATTCTAAAAAAAGTACACAATTGCACAATTGTCTATAAAATATTATCTTGAATTTGCAAATTGCACACACATAGAGTTAGGCTAACAACACAATTTACAAGGATAGTTTTTCATGAAAATTAAGTAATTAATAGGAATTCATGCATGTCAATATGAATGGAGATTGCCATTTAGGCTTTTTGATTTGCAAAGTATTTGAACCAACTTGTGCAAAAGTTTCAACTCATCCTTTGATATGAATCCCATGGCTTTATAATGAAAGCGAATATAATTAATTCCATGATCTAAGAAAATGCATACCCAAATTGCAGTTTGTATGTTCTTTGATGATGTTCGATGATTCAAACATTTTGAAAGATAATCCACAATATAGTTTGCCCTTTTTGTTTGTCTTTTTGGATTCTATAGTTTTAGGTCTGTATATTCTATATTGTTTAGAAGGAGAAGAAGAAGCGTAAGTTATGATATTATTAAAGCGACAATTGGGATTTTAAACTTTAAATGCCAATTATTGCTAACTCTTATCCCATAACTTCCAAGAACAGATATGTAATTTTAACTGTAAAGGTTATTATGTCATTTTAACCCTAATGGATCGGGTTAATCCATCATGGGTGGACTAGATCCAATATCTCCTACTCACACATGATGAGTGATCTGAACCAGAACTTTTACACAAAAATCTCACAGAACAGAATAATTCATAATAGCAAATATGTCATACGACCTTGCAAGCAACTTGCACTTGGGAGCTAATTTACTATGCATTGTTAGGAATAATAGAGTCACTTCAACTTGAATAATAAATTGATAAAGTGTTAGTCTTGTAGTATCTCAGACTTATTTGATAACACTAGCTCTATTTAACCTCTTTTTCATCATTGCATTATTTTCCTATGTATTCATGGTCAAGTTCATTCTCCCATATGAGTGACATGATCGATCAACAATGGAGACATGTAATATATGTCTTTGTCTTCTACTTGAAATTCTCAATTTGAACTTAGCTGTTTTTTTAGTCATGTTTCATAGACTGAATCATGTGTGACCATGAGTGTCAAGTTAAGATAGTAACAATAAGAGTAAACATTAAATAACAACAAAGAGTCTAAGGGTACCAATATGAGATAATCCTTATAAAGTCTCACATAGTGAGAGAGTAGAGATTTATCCTCTCACTATTTCAAATGGTAGTCTTACTCATACATACATGGTATGAATTATGTGCTACAGTGTGTATTTTTTCAAATGTTATTACCAACACTGTACAAATCTTAGTTTAGTCATTATACCCAATGTCTAACCTGAGTTCTTAATTATCTCTCCAATCTTGCATGTATTACTATTTATTAAGAACTCACATATGACATTCATAAGTTGTTTGGATGTGGGGAATTCAAACTGATCATTGCTAAATTCATCAATTCATGACCTCATCTTAATTAATCATCAAGGTAACATGTCTAATAATAATAATTCGTTTCTTGAGAAACTTTCCTTTTTTATGTGCATTCTTTTAACGCTATTATACTCAAGAAATGTATCTCATTTTTGCATGCTCTTTCAACATCAAAAGCAATTACTTGTGTGAGTGAGCCAATCTCAAACTTGTGTGACATTATGATCTTGTTGAACTTTCAAAATAATGTGAATACAGAGAAACATCAAGAAATCAGACATGTGAATAAAGCCAAAAAGACAAAAATTTGAATTCTTTAGTTCTTCAACGTTGTGTTACAAGTACAATATATACTTAACAATTCATGTATCACATTTATCACAAACCAAGAGATTTAACATGAACAAGATATACATCTTTTCGAATCAATTAGATTAAAGAATCGACAACCATATTGTGTGTAGAAATATATTGTACAATTATTTCATTTTTTGAAATGATGTCTCTAACAAAGTTATATCAGTGTCGATCTGTTTGGTTCTATTATGAAATTTGAGATATTTTCTTAAAGCTATTGCAACTTGATTATCACAATATACGACAATAGGACCAACAACTTCGTTCTGTATGACCAAATTCTCCAAAAAATTTCTTACCTAAACAGTTTCTTGCATAGCTGTAGAACAAGTAACAAATTCGGCTTCCATTGTGGATAAAGTTATGCATATTTGTTTCTTACTACTCCAAGATATGATGCCCTTTTGGAGTAAGAAAGTATAGCTAGAAGTTGATTTGCGTTGGTCTAAATCACCACCCCAATCAACATCTGAATGCCCAACAATATGAAAATTTGATCTTGATAGCATAAACAATAATTCACAGTGTCTTTTAGATATCTCAATATCTTTTTAACAACCTTCTAGTGTTCCCTACCAAGGTTTAATAGATATCAACTGACCAACCCTATAGTGAAGCAAATATCGGGGCAAGTACATATCATAATGTATATGAGACTTCCAATTGCATTTGAACAAGGTACTAAGGATATTTTATTTCTCTCATTTTAAATCTTTGGACACATGTCTTGGCTCAATAAATCATCTTTTGACATAGGACTGTCTACGGATTTACAGTTCACCATGTTGAATTATTCTAGAATTTTTTAGATATAACGCTCTTATGACAAAGCTAAAAGTTTCTTAGAATGATCGCTTTTAATTTTAATACCCAAAATATAATATGTTTCACTCATATCCTTCATGTCAAAATTTATGAATAACCAATTCTTAATGGTCATCACACACTCTAAATCACTTCCATCTATCAGTACATAAACCATATAAAGAGATAAAATTACAAACTTGTCATCAGATCTTTTTACATAGGCATAGTGGTCCTGCTCTAACATCTTAAAATTATAAGACGATATAGCTTTATAAAATTTTAAGTACCACTGTCTTGATAACTATTTCAACCATATATTGATCTTTGGAGCTTGCATTCTTTGTGCTCTTAGCCTTTTATTAAGAAATCTATAGGTTGATCTATATAGATCTCTTCGTCAAGTTCTCCATTAAGGAAAGTTGTCTTGACATCCATTTGATGCAATTTAAGATCTTGAATTACAAAGACATATTTCTTTCCTCTCGGTCCCAATTTTTCAAATTTATGGGATGAGTCATGGATGCATGCTACTGACCTCTAAGGTCATATCATATTCAAATCAAGTTTTTTACCTCTCCATAACTCATAAGAAATGGAAGCAATTGACTTAATGGGCACTCAGTTAAGTACATAAGTCACAATTAACAAGGCATCATCCCAATACAAAATTGGAAGATTTGTTTGCACCATCATAGACCTAACTATTTCTAATAGAGTTTAGTTCCTTCTCTCTGCTATATCATTTTGTTGTGAAGTTTGTAAAATTGTTAGCTCATAACCTCAATCGGTTCTCAATGCTTTTATTCTTTTATCCAATTGATTCTTGAACTCATTTATGTAATGTCTAAAGCAATCTATTGCTTTTGACTTATAGGAGATTAAATAGACATAACCAAAACATAAATTATCATACATGAAAGTGATAAAATAAGATGCACCATTTCTATCTCTGACATTCATAGGACCACAAATATCTGAGTGTACAAGTTGCAAAGGAAGTTCAGCTTTAACAGTTTTACCAAAAAGTTTTTCAGTAGTTTTTCCTGCTAAGCAATGCTCACAAACAAGTAGATTTAATTTCATGATAGGTCGTAATAAACCTTCACAGGCCAATCTATTCATTCTTTCTTGGCCGATATACCATAATCTAGCATGTTATATATTTGCATCCACATTTAGACTGTTAAGAGTTACAAATAATGAAAAACTAATAGAATTTTTATAATTACATAATAAGGTGTCTAACACCATAAAACCTTATGTCAGAAATTTAGATCCATAATTTGTAATACCATAACAAATTTTAACCATGTTCTGAGAGAAAATAAATTGTATCCTAGTTTTAATAGAGCAAGCAGATAGACCAAATTTTGTCAAATTTCTAAAGTGTACAGAACTTCATGTAGGTATAAGGTTTAACCACCACGAAAAACTAATGTGCATGTGCTCAATCTTTTTACTTCTACTTTTGTGTTATTGCCCACATAAATCCATCGCGTCTCCCTTAGTAGTCGATGAAATTCTATGAAAGCTCTTTTATCATGAGCTATATGGTTTGTGACTCCTAAGTCTATAATCCATATAAGATGAGATTCAGTTAATAAAATTATACTGGAAACATAAATCTCACAATTTGAGATAAGATAAGAAAATACCTTCTTCGACTTTGTGCATTCACGAGAGAAGTGACCTATGTTCCCACAGTTGTAACATATCAGCTTAGTCTTATCTCTTTTTCTAGCGCTCTTACTTTTTTACGCTTGAACTGCTTATTCTTATTCATAGGTCCTTGGATAATTTTTTTCCCTTTTCTAGACTTACGTCTTTTTAGCTTATAGTTAGGAAACTTCTTGGAACTGAACTCAGCAACATATGCATCAGCACCTGGTCCAATAACCTTTAGACATTCAACCTTTAGCTTAAGGTGGCAAGCTGGTACGTGCTGTCGTTGACACCCAAATTAAATCCTAAATTCCTGCAACAAAAATGTAGTAAAGAAAAGTAGGGATCGTTCCCTCGAAGAGCTTTGATTAGTATGTCGTCACGAATAAATCGAAACAAATAAATAAAAAGGAGGGGTTTTGAACTGAATGCAAATTATAATGGAAAACAATAAATAAAAATTCAGAAAAATAATCTAAAAGGAATAAATCGATTTAACAAACCTTGGTCTTCGGTCACATCCACCATTGGAACTACGATCGATCATCGAAACAAAATATCAAATTAATTATTCAAATATTCGTTGTGGTATTAAATTAACCTGTCTTTCCTTACGATTAGTTAACCAAAAACATGTATTTCAATTAACCCTTATTGATTAATAATTCGGATACGATCTCGAATTTAATTAAACAATAGCATTACGAATTAGAAAGACCAACGAAGCAAGACAACACAAACGTACGATGTTGCATTTAATCTAGTTGATTATTTCCCTAGGATTATCGCTTCTGACGCAGCAAACGATAAACTTAGTTGCCACTTCAATTAGATGGATTGAACAATTACGGATTCAGCACCTAAACTAGCCGTAGATTATATTAATTGATAAACTAATCGCGCGCCTTAGAAATCAACCAACACAATCATAAACAAATAATTCAGAAAGATAATCAATACTTGAATAAATAAAAAGATGCATTAAAGAACAAAAATAAATCTCACAATCATTGTAGTTCCATGGTTTCAGATCCCTTCAACCAAGATAAATTATTCAGCCACTGTAGACCATGTTTTTCTCTCTAATTCTCTAAGTACAATGGTTGATAATTCTCAAATAAAAATAAGAGTATATATATTATCTTCCTACTAAAATCTGGAAATTGAAAGTGAATCCTAATCTCCTAATCCAATCAAGCAAAGTGATACATATCTTCCCAAAAAGAAAGGAAAAGATATGTATTTTTAATATAAATCCTTCTTCCAAAAATATCATTCCTTATTTAGCTCAATTAATCATCTTTTCCAGCTGGTGATTATCCTTTTCCTAGGAAGCAAATCTTAATATTTTCTGGACTCTTGCAGCTGATTTGGGCGTTCAGATCTGTTTTTCGGATTCTGCTCTCATCTTTCACGTGCCCACGCCTAGTCTGCATTACAGAAATTCCAGATTAATAGATCTGCTCCAGTTTTTCATCTTTTTGGCCCTATTTATTCCAAAATTGCTCAAAGCTTCCTAAAAGCAAAAAGATAAGTAATTCTATTAGATTAAATCAAATTTCCACACAACACAAGGGAATTATAAATCAAAATAGTAACAATTAATGGCCTTATCAAATTCCCCCACACTTATCTTTTGCTCGTCCTCGAGTAAAACAAAAACAAAACAAAACAAACACAAAAATGTTCCATCAATCTCTTTTCTCACGATACCAAAAAGTGTGCATACCTTAAGATTTAAACCAACCAAGATTCAAGCATCAACACACATCATTATCAAACTTTACAAGGAAGTATGCACAAAGACAAATCAAGATAATCGCATTCTAAAGCATGTATAAAGCTTTGGTGAATCATCCTCACGGTTATCACTCATATCACTCATGTGTTTAATGGTTCGGTGTTTCGCTCAAATTCTTCCAATGCAAACATTCTACCATAGGCTTGCTTATACACCAAATCTCCACCACTTAGATTATATACATGCATAAATCAAAAGGACTTTATTTTAGGTTGTAATGGGGTTTTGGGTAAAGGTGAGGATTAATGGATACAAAAGGTTAAAACCATGAATATTAACAAAGCATTTAAACACCTAAGGGGAACAAAAATGTAAAGTTAAAGCCACCACATTCACCACATTTCTTTACTACTTGCTATTGCCTTTCTCTTCTCTCTTTTTCAACTTCTTTTCTTTTTCCTCTTTTTTTTTTCTTTTCTGTTTTCTTTTTTTTTTTTGGTTTTCTTTTTCAGCATTTTTTTTCTTTTTTTTTTCTTTTTGAATAACTAAGAGAATTGGGTAGCAAAAATAACAACATAAGGCAATCTCAATAGCACTATCCATGCCAACTTCTTTTCATCATCCCTTCTTATACAATTAAGTTCCCTTTTCCCCCACACTTAAATTTCTCAAGATAACAAATTCACCAAGCAACAAATTTAAGTTTAAATGCCTTGCTCATTTTTCATGGTTGGGTGAGGATTTTTACTTGAAGGCTTGGCTTTGTAATATGGTTTTAGCACAAAGAATCAAAGGTTTTGTAAGGCTCAAGGGGCTAACTAGGGAAATTAAAATAGGTTGGCTTTTTAAGCTAAAGGGTTCGAACAAGAATGCCTTTATCATTTTCATGCATGCATATTTCAATGTGGTCTCGAAACGGTTCAAAGCAAGTTCTAGAGATATATTCACATGGAAGAATATCACTCATCAAAGAAAATATAGATTGATATGTATGTTTCAATCTTTTTCGGCTCAAAACTCAAGGGATAAATAAATTCACCTCAACTTCAAACAAACTCGAGCACTCAATTATCAAAATTTGTTTAAATGCATACCCCTAATTAATCTAACAAATCAGTGTACAATGCTTTCCTATTGAATCGGCTAAATTCCAAGGCATGCATACAAATTAATTCATTCAAAGTGAGATTAATGGACTGTTTAGCTGACTAAAAACAGGGAAGGATACACTAGCTGCCATAAAAATCAAACTTTATCCAGCAAGGAGCAGCAACATAGACAGAACGAAGTAAAAATTTTAGGCATAACAGAATACGCCTAACACAAGAAAAACAGAAAAAAAAAACTAACAGAGAAACAGAATAGAATAAAAACAGAACAGAGAAGACTAGAGCAGAGAAGAATAGAACAAGTAAACAAAACAGAGCAGGAAAAAAAATAAATAAATAAAATAAAACTGAAGGACAAAATAGTACACAACAGAAAAATAAACAGCAGAAAAATAAAACACAAATAAACCCTCCCCCACACTTAAACCAAACATTGTCCTCAATGTTTAAACAAAACAAAATAATAATAAAAACTGAAATTTAAAAGAAAAAGGAAAGAAAACTTCTCTGGATTTGGGGAAAAGGAACAGTAGTTCGAATTTTTGGAGAGTTGCAATTGATGGAGGATTCTTCAGATTTTGATAACAGCTCTAGTGTAGGAGGCCTCCGATGGGTGGGTTTTTGCTGCTCTGTGATGCTTGTGAATGGGTTCTGACCATTGTGTTGTAGAATGAAGGAAGGGGCTGCTAGGTTTTTATTTTAGGTGGAGAGAATTTGTGAAGCGTAGGTTTGGCGAATATGGTCTCTGGAAGCAAATAAACCCAGCCTTATAATCACACTAAATCATATGACCCCCTTGAATTTAAGACAATAGCAAAGTAGAAGCTGGACTTTTGACAGAAGCACATGACCCAATTCCAGAACACCAAAATGCAGATTTCTCCCCCCGTGAACATTTACAGAAGGCTAATTGGGACCTGCAGGAGGAAGATGATGATTGAACAGTAACATAAAAATAAATTAAAATAAACCTAAGCGAAAATCATAAAATAATTGCTAATTAAATATCTAAAAATCATAAAACTAAAATTTAAAACTAAAATTTGAAACACATAAACCGAAATTAAAAACAAATGTTTAAAAAAATTAAAATTGAAGCATTAATCAAAATTAAGCTTAGGTTGCCTCCCAAGTAGCGCCTTTGTTTACAGTCGTCAGCTCGACGTAATGCCTTCATCTATTTATCCGGGATCTTTCAGCTCCACTTCTCTGATGTTTTCAATCGGCATTCCTTTGTAAAACAATTCGAGTCTATGGCCATTAACTTCAAATACTTTTGATGTTGCTAAGCTCTGAATCTCTAGCTTCTTCGGAATTTGCACCAGTTTCTCTTCTTGCTGCTCATTTAACTTGCTGGAAATGATCACTGGTAAGGTTTCCCTATCTCCAAGGTACATATATTTGAGGTGATTTGGAAGAGATTTCAGCTCCAGCTCAGGTGCCTGCAAAATAGAAGGTAACAATTTTTCATTAGGCTCTGGCAGCTCAATATAAAATAAATTACCTGTATTTTTCAGCTCTCTGAGCTCATTCATCTCTGTCCCTGCATTCTGCACATCTGAAATTAATTTAAATTCATCTTTTTCTTTCAAAATATTTTTATGGTTAGCCACCTTTAACTCATCATCACCATCAAGTATATCCTGCGCTAGAGAATCAATTAAATCAACTGAATACACAGGAAAATCCACATCAGAATATTTCATAGCATCATAAATATTAAATTGGACAGCTTCACCATCAAACTCCATGGTAGTGTGCCTTTGTGAACATCAATTTTCGTTTTAGCTGTTTTCAGAAAGGGTCTTCCTAGCAAAATAGGTGCAGATTGGTCATTATTTTCCATGTCAAGAACATAAAAATCAGCTGGGAAAATTAATTTATCATTAACCTGAACAAGAACATCTTCAATTAACCCCTTGGGATATACATTTGATTTATCAGCCAACTGAATAACTGTGCCAGTTTTTTCTAAAGGTCCAAGATTAAGAGCAGAATAAATGGAATATGGCATTACATTAATAGATGCTCCTAAATCTAACATGGTTTTTTCAATTTTTTGTGCCTCCTATTGTGCAAGGGATGCAAAACATACCTGGATCTTTGCATTTTTCAGGAAGATTTTTGCGAATTATGGCTGAAACATTTTCTCCTACCTCTATTTTTTCATACCTTTTGAGTTTTTGCTTTCTTTTCAATGTACACAGCTCTTTCAAAAATTTAGCATAGCGAAACACTTGTTTTATTGCATAAAATAGTGGAATATTGACTTCACAGTCTCGAAAGGTCTCATATAAATCCGCATTACGTTCGTACTTCAGTTTTAAAGCTTCAGGAAAAGGAGGAACAGGTTTGTATTCGCTGAAAGAAAGATATTTACCTGTCGCTACCTTTTGGAAGAATTATTTTCTGCTGCCAATTTTTCTCTGTTTTCTGCTGGCTGTGTTGGTGCAAGTTGTGCTTTAATTGGCATCTCCAGCTCCTTTCCACTCCTTAACATTATGGCACTAACATTCTCCTTTGGGTTTATCACAGTTTGTGACGACAGTTTGCTTGAATTTTGTGCTTCCAGCCTATTGATTGCAATAGCCATCTGACTCATTTGATTTTCCAAATTTTGAATGCTGATTCTGGTTTCCTGTTGAAATTTCACAGTGTTAGTAGCCAAACTTTTAACAATATCTTCAAGAGATGTACCTGAATTAGAATTTTGAGTTGGTTGCTGCTGTCTAGGAATATAATGCTGTTGGTATGGCTGAAAATTATTTAGGGCTGATCCACATGTGCATTCCCATAACGAAAATTAGGATGATCTCTCCAACCTGAATTGTAAGTATTCGAATAGGGATTATAATTATGATTTCGCTGCTGCTGTCCTAAAAATCCCCCCACTGCATTAGCATGTTCAGAGCAGTCATCTTGAAGTGTTGGGCACATATCAGTTGGATGTCCTCCTATTGAACAAATTCCGCAAACTTTTGCTGCCTCTATTTTTCCTACAGCCATTTGACGTACAAGAGTAGTTAAATCATCAAGTCGTCTCTCAAGAGAAGATACATTTACCTCATTGACACGCCGAGACGAATGGTCTAATCTATTCCCAAATTGTTGTGAATTCGACGCCATATTTGCAATTAAATTTCGAGCTGCTTCAGGTGTTTTGTAAGCCAATGCTCCACCACTTGCTACATCAATCATATTTCTCTCATTCGATAGAAGTCCTTCATAGAAATATTGAATAAGCAGCTGGTCACTAATTTGGTGATGTGGACAGCTCGCACAGAGTTTTTTAAAGCGCTCCCAATATTCGTATAAAGACTCTCCACTCTGCTGCCTAATGCCACCAATTTCTTTCCTTATGCTGGCTGCTCTTGATGCTGGAAAAAATTTCTGCAAAAATAATCTTTTCATCTCATGCCAAGTAGTGATACTTCCAGCAGGTAGATAATACAACCAATCTTGCGCATCATCTTTTAAAGAAACGGAAAAGCCCTCATCTTGATTTGTTCTTCGGTTACTCCATTCGGTTTTATTCCGGTGCACACCACATGAAATTCTTTCAAATGTTTATGAGGATCTTCACCTGCGGAACCACGAAAAATAGATAAAAGATGAATTAGTCCAGATTTTAATTCGAAGGTGGTACTAACATCTAAATTCGGAAAAGTAATGCAGTGTGGTTGTTGATTTAAATCTAGAACAGCAAGCTCCCTTAAAGTCTGATTTTCAGCCATGTTTTCCTCTGTTTCGTGAATAGATTTGTGCGCTTGCAGTCTCCTTTTCGCTTCTTTTCTCAGCCCTTTTGCAGTCTTTTCAATTTCTGGATCAAACTGTAAACTAGCTTGTTTCAAAGATCGCGTAACGAACATACAAATTAAAAACTCCCCGGCAACGGTGCCAAAATTTGGTATGTGCTGTCGTTGACACCCAAATTAAATCCTAAATTCCTGCAACAAAAATGTAGTAAAGAAAAGTAGGGATCGTTTCCTCGAAGAGCTTTGATTAGTATGTCGTCACGAATAAATCGAAACAAATAAATAAAAAGGGGGGGTTTTGAACTGAATGCAAATTATAATGGAAAACAATAAATAAAAATTCAGAAAAATAATCTAAAAGGAATAAATCGATTTAACAAACCTTGGTCTTCGGTCACATCCACCATTGGAACTACGATCGATCATCGAAACAAAATATCAAATTAATTATTCAAATATTCGTTGTGGTATTAAATTAACCTGTCCTTCCTTACGATTAGCTAACCAAAAACATGTATTTCAATTAACCCTTATTGATTAATAATTCGGATACGATCTCGAATTTAATTAAACAATAGCATTACGAATTAGAAAGACCAACGAAGCAAGACAACACAAACGTACGACGTTGCATTTAATCTAGTTGATTATTTCCCTAGGATTATCGCTTCTGACGCAGCAAACGATAAACTTAGTTGCCACTTCAATTAGATGGATTGAACAATTACGGATTCAGCACCTAAACTAGCCGTAGATTATATTAATTGATAAACTAATCGCGCGCCTTAGAAATCAACCAACACAATCATAAACAAATAATTCAGAAAGATAATCAATACTTGAATAAATAAAAAGATGCATTAAAGAACAAAAATAAATCTCACAATCATTGTAGTTCCATGGTTTCAGATCCCTTCAACCAAGATAAATTATTCAGCCACTGTAGACCATGTTTTTCTCTTTAATTCTCTAAGTACAATGGTTGATAATTCTCAAATAAAAATAAGAGTATATATATTATCTTCCTACTAAAATCTGGAAATTGAAAGTGAATCCTAATCTCCTAATCCAATCAAGCAAAGTGATACATATCTTCCCAAAAAGAAAGGAAAAGATATGTATTTTTAATATAAATCCTTCTTCCAAAAATATCATTCCTTATTTAGCTCAATTAATCATCTTTTCCAGCTGGTGATTATCCTTTTCCTAGGAAGCAAATCTTAATATTTTCTGGACTCTTGCAGCTGATCTGGGCGTTCAGATCTGTTTTTCGGATTCTGCTCTCATCTTTCACGTGCCCACGCCTAGTCTGCATTACAGAAATTCCAGATTAATAGATCTGCTCCAGTTTTTCATCTTTTTGGCCCTATTTATTCCAAAATTGCTCAAAGCTTCCTAAAAGCAAAAAGATAAGTAATTCTATTAGATTAAATCAAATTTCCACACAACACAAGGGAATTATAAATCAAAATAGTAACAATTAATGACCTTATCACAAGCAATGTCATCAAAAGTCCTTATGTTATCATTGTAAGTCATATTAACTTTTATGTGCTCCCAACTATCAAGTAGAGATCATATAATAGCCTAAACGTGTTATTCATTAGTCAGGTCATATCTAACCTTCTTCAGTTCAGTTATCTTGTTTGACATTTCCTTTAGATGTTGTTTCATCAACTTGTTGGAAATTTTCTTTTAAGTTTCAAACTTAACGGTCAACTACCTAAGTTTGGGGATGGTGGTTCCTCCAAACTTCTCCATCAATGCCACCGTATGGCATGTGCAGTTTTACATTGCTCATACTGATAAGTAATGTCATCATTCATTGAGTTGATAAGGATTCCTCTAGTAGTTGAATCTTTCTTCTTTCAGGCGTTGAAAACATCTATGTCACACTTATACTAGGCATTGTTAGGATTCTACCTCTTAGTCAATTGGGGTTCTTCCATGACCTGATTCATAACCTCCAAGGCCTCATGTTCATATAGGATAGAATGCATTCTTATTCTCCAGATCTTATGGTTGTCTTTTTTAGTTTTTCACCCTTATTCAAGTAGGCGATGATGTTTTTTGAAACCATTATTTATATAACTACTGAGACATACTAACACATCATCAATTAATCAATATATATATATATATATATATATATATATATATATATATATCATTGTCATAATTATGCATTAGAAATTAAAATATTTCACTTAAGGTATAAAATCGAAAGTTCACTATATTCTCATTCATCGTTTAAGGCACAAATGTTCAATATTTAAAATTTAATCCAATCATGCCAATGTAAATTCTAGATGAAAATTACTAAATTCTACTAGTTTGAGAATTGCCACAAATAGTCAAGACAATTATTGAATCAACAAATAGTTATATATATATATATATATATATATATATATATATATATATATATATATATATATATATATATATATATATATATATATATATAATGTAAAATGAAGTTTCACACAAAAGGCATTATTAATAGATAAAAAAATATATACATGAAATTCAAATAATTTCAATGACTAGGATCATTCCTAACTAAAATTAGTATCTGAACCATCCTTGATTTGAGGTTTATAATTGTTAAAACATGGTATTTTAACTAAAAATTGCTATTATACTCTACACCAATCATGGGGATAGAAGACCTCTTCCGTTTTTTCAATGATCCTCATAATGTCTTTATCCATGATAAAATTTATGTATTGTTTGGGATAGCCAACATGCTTTACACTTTACTGATTTGGGAAAATGGAGAGAGCTATGGATTTTCTTATGTTCATGACAATGTTTCGCTCTACTGCAAGTTGTAACTCATATAAACAATCCCAAAAGGTTATTACTTTGTTGTTGTCTTATATAAAATTAGTAATGATGAATGCTTGATGGTCGGGCGTTGACATTAAAAGTCCATATATCCTTTCATTATGGGATAAAAATATGCTCTTATTTCTCAATTTCAATATTCTCCCAATCATAGTCCAAATGTGAGTGAAGAAGTTATGCTTCGGATTCATCCTATACTTCAAATAGTGATCTTTAGTCAACATGTTCATCCTATATATAAACAACAAATGGACACAAAATAAATTACACATGCATAGCAATACAAATAACATATGTTCACACGTTATATAGTAATGTATAATTCAAAACATGTCTCGACACTGATAAGTGTTTGATTAATACAAAAATAGGTTACATAAGCTTTTACACAACATAAGACCCACGGGATTTGAACTAATGCATCGATCTGAGCTTATATAAGCTATTACACGTCAATAGAAAACCCATATGTGTTAGAACAATACTTCACACGCCGCCATGTGTTAGAGAAAGGTCTTCATGCATTAAGACGTGCTAAAGAGAGCACTTAACATGCTAGTACCAAGCTATTTTCGGTGTTGATCAAACTTTGACTATTGATTGGTCAAATGTTGATCATTAACGGTCAAACATTAACCATTGACGGTCAACTAACGCATAAGTTAAGACCCAAGTTGGATCACTTGATTGACCAAGTGGGTTAACCTATTGATGGATAGGTTTAGACTCACCTGTTGACCAATAGATTGGGCAATCGAGTTTTCCCAACTAGATTACAATTGTGACACATATGAACTCTAATAAATTGTCAATGAAATTGATCTTCTTCCTACTGATGATCCATGGCAATTTGATGGGCCTTTGGAAACTCATATCACGATGGTTCTATTCATTGCATTTTCCAGTGCTAATGTTGCCAAAATCCAACAAATTTGGGACATGAATGTCATGGTTTTTGGGTGAACATGAGCTACTAAAATTCATTGATTTGATGCATTTATGAAGTAATTTTTCATCACAAATCATACATATCACAACTAGGAATCACCCTAACATGATTGTAGGTAACAATTATACTCAATCACATCAAATTCTTCAAGAAACTGTAAACGAGTCATAGAGCATATAAAAGGGTTCATGTTTTTTTCTCAAAAAGTACAGTTCATAGCATTATAAACCCATTTCATTTTCCAAAAATATTCTTACATCATCAACATCATAATGAAACATATAACATGGCTCTAATACCAATGTAAGCGAATATAAATAATTCAAAGATCAAAGAAAATACATATCCGAATTGCAATTCGTGTGTTCTTTAATGATGTTGATGATCCAAGCATTCTGAAGGATAATACACAACACAATTTGCCCTTCTTGTTTGTCTTTTTGGATTTTATAGTTTTAGGTCTATGTATTCTATATTGTTTTCTTCAGGGGAGAAGAGAAGAAGAAGCGTAACATATGATATGATTAAAGTGACAGTTAAGATTTTAAACTTTAAATCCCAACTATTGTTAACTCTCATTGCATAACTGCCAAGGGCATATATGTAATTTTAATTATAGGGGTCATTATGTCATTTCAACCCTAATGGATTGGGTTGGGTGGATTTGATCCAATACATAAAATGAAAAGAACTCTTATAAAATGTAAGTTTTCAGTTAATTCCAAACACATAAAACCAACATTTTGAAAAGAAAGTACATAAAAAGAAGGAAAAAAGAAAAAGAAAGAATTTGGGGCTAAGAGTTTACGCCTGCTAGGTAAGATATCAACCTCTTGGGTTGAATAAGATTGCAATGCACTTTAGTATAACAACAAAGACCTAGTAACAGCCACAACTTTGATAGTCCTATAAGTTTGACATTTCATTATATTTACTTTTGCTCTCTTTTATTGTTTGGTGCTTGTATTTAATATTGCATTAATTGTTTGTATGATTAATTTTTTTAAGAACCTATTCACCCCCCTTCTAGGTTTACTTATCCATTTTCAAAGGTTTTACAAACTATTCTTCACAAGATTCATTGTGAAGAACACTCTTTGAGATGTATTCAAAATCATAATTCTTATTTTAATTATAGCTTGGGTAATTTGAAGGAGCAAAGAAATGATCAACGATGAAATATAATTGCAAGCAACTCCAAAGATTGGATAATTAGGATATACATACATGTATGGCATTCAATAATAAAATAGAGAAAAATAAACGAAGATATTAAAAAAAGATACATAAATCCTTCATCATTTTATGATCCATTACATAAATTTTATGATGAAAACAATGTTTGTGAATCAAAACAACAAAACAATGGGAGTATGACACTTTCCATGTAGAAAATAGACTTTAGTAAGAATGATTGAAAATTTAGAGGTGAAGAGTAAATTTGAGAAAAGACCAAAAGACTTTTTCCCACCCAAGGTTTGATGTAATCCTAAACTCCCACTCTCTAACTTTCAAAAACCTAAAATCTCACCCATGAGCCAATTTTTGTTAAAATTTTCTATTATAGGTAAAGGTAAAACTGTCATTTCAATAGTAGTATTAAAAAATATATAATTTGATCTTATTCTATCCCTCATATTTTAAAAGCTAACAACTTCACTCCTGCCTAAACATTTTCAATTTTAAAAAGTGGTTATTTCCCCTCAGTTAGGTTTTTTTTTTTCTTCCTTTTTTGGCCATTACTCCATCTTTGACGACTTCCTCCTTTTTCCTTCTTTTTAGCCGATCGTCTCTCACCACTGGAATGGTTGGCCAGCTCTTTATACGACAAAGAGATGGAGATCTCTTCATCGCATGGTGCAACGAAAAGACAGAGATCTCTTCGTCTCTTCATTGTATCGTAGTTTCCTATCACTGGAGGATAACTCGGGCATGGCAAGACCAACGTCGAGTTGACTTTGGCAAAGAAAGAGATCAGATATGGATGAAGAGGACACCGAAAATTGAAGTTCAAGAAGGGTGAAATTGATATTTTAAAAAGTTTTAGGGCTTAGCTACAAATGAGAAAAAGATGAAAACCCTAGCTCGGGGAATGTGACTTTTTAAAACTAAAAAATTTTAGGCATAGGTGAGATTATTAGTTTTTAAAATCTGGAGGGAAACTATAATAAATTATATATATTTTTAATAATATTATTAAAATGACTATTTTACTCTTAATCATAACTGAAAATCTTAATAGAAATTGGCTTATGGATGGGATTTTGAGTTTTTAAAAATTGGCGGATGAGAGTTTGGAATTACACTATACCTTCTGTGGGAATATGTCTTTTGGGCTTAACAATTTTTTATGATGAAAGCAATGTTTGTGAATCAAACCAATAAAGCAGTGGGAGTATGACACTTTCCATGTACAAAATAGACTTTAATAAGAATGATTACAAATTTAGATGTGAAGAGTAAATTTAAGAAAAGGCCAAAATACTTTTTTCCAACCAAGGTTTGAAGTAATCCTAAACCCCTAACCTCTAGCTTTCGAAAACCTAATATTTGTTAAACTTTTTTGTTGTGATAAGGGTAAAACTGTCATTTCAATAGTAATATTAAAACATATATAATTTTATCTTATTCTCCCCCTCAAATTTTGAAAACTAACAACTTCACCCTTACCTAAACATTTTACAGTTTTGAAAAGTGACTATTTCCCCTTAGCCAAGTTTTTTTCCCCCTCTTTGACCACCACTTCGTCTTTGATGACTTCCTTCTTTTTCCTCTGTTTGACTGATTATCTCTAACAATCGGAATAGTGGGCTAGATTTTTGTGCAACGAAGAGATAGAGATCTCTTCATCACGTGATTGCATCATAGTTTTTCATCGGAGGAGGATAGTTTAAGCAAGGTAAGGCTGACATTGGCTTGACTCAGGCAAAAGAGGAGGCCAGAGGTGGACAGAGAGGACGCTACAGACTGAAGTTATAGTGAGGGTGAAATTGAAGTCTTTAAAAGTTTTGGAGAGCGACTATAAATGGGAAAAAGATAGAAACCCTATATGGAGGAGGGGAATGTGACTTTTCAAAACTATAAAACTTTAAGTAAAAGTGAGATTATTAATTTTTAAAATGTAGGAGAAAACTATAATAAATTATATATTTTTAATAATATTATTAAAATGATGATTTTATTTTTAACCATAATCAAAATTCTTAATTGAAATTAGCTTATGAGTGAAATTTTAGATTTCTAAAAGTTAATGGGTGTAAGTTTAGAGTTACACTATACCTTAGGTGGGAATAGGTCCTTTGGCCTTTAGAATTTAGAAAATAAGAAGTGCACCAATTTGGGCTACTTTATGTATTGGGCTAGAAAGTGAGAATAATAATATTTTTTAAATTGAAGGTTGGTTTTTTTTTTTATTTTTCAAATTTATCTTTTTGTTCATTTTCTAATAAATTTTCCTTTTCAGGTCGCTTGAGTTTTATTGGTTATCAAATGACAAACCATAAAATATTACAAATTAATATCATGTATGCAATAAAATTATGTATACCTAATTTTTGGTATACAATTTGTATACATAAATAAGGTATTATCATGTGATTAGATATTTCTTTATCATATGATGACATATGTTTTAAAATCATCTAATTACATAATGATATATCATTGTGTATATGAATTATGTATCAAAAATAGATACACATAGTATTGCTCATCATGTATATATAACGTATATGTTATAAATGGGACGTTTAATATTACAAATAATTTGTTATAATTATTCAATTTAACTTGGAAATTGAGAAAGTATTAGATCAAATTAATTAATTTGAGAATTTTAAAAGTATGGCCTCAATTAAATGCCCAAATTTTGTTAGCATAAAATTGAATCCTTCCTTTCTTCATTCAATTCTTTCAACAGTATTTGTGGAATTTATATGTTAATTAAAGTCAACATTTGGTACCCCACCATTTATTTGCTAAGAAATTTGAAAGCAATATTTTTCTTTTTGTCTACAACCATATAAAGAAAGATTTAATTTCTTTTTGTTTTTAATTGTGACTACTACCCAATATTTCCAAGCAAGATTTACTGGATTGCCTCCTTTTTCTTCTCAATCAAATCATCATTAAAATATGTGATGATTTACATCTAATAGTTAGAGTTTCAATAATCACTGTATGAATTGTGGTAGAGTTTCAATAATTTACTATTTTTATTTTTGCATAAGAATAATTATATATATTTGTATTTTTTATTTATCAAAATATACTTAAATAGTTATAAAAATAATTTAAAAATAAAATAAGTATTTTTTGTCATTAAATATTTAATTGAAATTTAAAAATTTTATATACAATTAGATATTTATAGAATATCAAACAACTTTAAAAAATAAAATAATTACTTTATATATTAAAAATTAAATTTCTATTATTTGTAAAGATGGATTAAAAGTGATTAGATTAAAATTATGGAAAAAAAATATAAAAATAATACGAATATTTTGTTTGTTTGTTTGTTTGGTATTTATTATAACTACATGGCTATAAGTTGAATTATTGGTTTATGTCATTTCATAGAACCTTTGTTATTAATTGCAAATCCACATGAGATCTAATGATATGACCACATACATGCCCACAATTGATCCTGACTCCGTTTTTTTTTATATATGAATAGTTGAATACCTCTCATCATTCCATTGTGCCAGTTTTTGCATTCTCAAGCTTAACTTTTCTTTTTTTTTTGGGAAAATTGAGTTGGATGAATATAGACATATCAAAATCAAGATCGAGTTCGATGTTGATAGATCAACTGATTATATAAGTTTATATATTTTTTAATATAAAAAATATAATTTATATAAATTCATGCGTCATTTAAATAATTCAATATCTCAAAATAAAATTTATTTATAAAGACAGACCTACATACGATAGAAGTAGAAGTGGTTGCTGCTTCAACACTTCCAGCCGACAAAGACAAGAAATCGAAACTCAGAGAAACTTTTATAGATTGGTATCAACTAGATGACAATGAGTTGATTTGAAATGGTTCACGTGTTTTGTTTTTCTTTTCCTGTAGAAACAAACAGCTGAGATTGAAAAGTGGTCATATGAACAGGGGTTGGAGAATTGGATATATGGCTGCATCCAGCTAAGCTAGATCTCTTGCATTAGAGGACCTGCATTGGCTTCATAGGTAAGATTATGGAGGAACTGGAAAACATCATAAATTAGTAAACATCAATACACCAAATGTACCCAACTATTAATTGTTAATGTGCACATGCCGTGGAAAATTACTCTCAAAGTTGTTAAACATATTTCTATTTGATTTTATTATGACAAGATCTAATTTTAATTTTTTTTTATTCTCATTGAGCCTTATTTTGATTTTTGATTTATTAGTTTTTTTATTTTATAAAATTAAAATTTCAGTTTAGTTATTTATTATTTTTCATATTTCATAAGATTAAAACATTTGTTTATACTACATTATAATATTATATATTGTGTGATGTTTCATTAGTGATATTAATTCGGTTTATAATCCAATTCACAATTCTACATAATATCAAAATAATAAAATCTTTCTGTATTCCTCAGTTTTAAAACTGACATTTTACCCTTTAGTTTTGAGATTTGTTTTTTGCCCTAGCCCTTGTTTTCGTCTCTCTCATGATTGAGTTTTTGCTCTCATTTATAGAGCTAACAATTTCAACACGACTCATTAACCGACACGATACGATATGAAAGATATCAAGTTAGGGTTGAGTTTTTTGACATGAAATTTATTTCGGGTCAACCTGACATGACTCATAATTAAATGGAGTAGTGTTAAAGTTTATACGAAAGTAGCCTGACACCATCAGAATCGATCCAAATGTTTTGGAGATTTGCTACTTTAATATAATTTGTTAGAGATAAATTATAAAAATATTGAAAAACAATATTAACAGCAGTTGAAATCTTTATAGATTGTATATAGTTGTATTTTTATATAATTATAATTACTCATATTATTGTTAATTTTTATTTAAATATTTTATTTTATTATTAAGTAGTAAGAATTTGATTTGGTTACTCAGATTATTGATGTATTATAAAAAGTTATAGAGTGCGTTTTATTAATAGTAGGTTGAAGTAATTTTGTATAGAAATTAAAAAGATAAAAACACTTTGAAAAGTGAAAATAATAGATAATTTTGGGTCAATTTGAGTCGGATTGGGTCAATTTGAATATTAAAGAGTTAGGTTATAAAAACTTTTGATATGATTCTAATTCGGATCGGGTTAGAGTTGAAGGTCTCTAACATGAAACCAAATTGACACAATACGAACACAATTTGATGACACGATTTGCTAGGTCTACTTGTCTTTCTCACAATTGAGTACCTGCTCTCATCTCTCTCTTATTGGTGGTCTTCTCTCTTCTACCAGTAACGTCCTAACCTTTCTCTGTTCTCAAACTTGACCAGGTTTTTTTGTTCATTGTTGGTCTCTTTTTTCTTTTGATAGTTGATTCGAAGTTTTTTTTGGTCACTATTAATTGTGTTGCCTGTTATCCCTATTTTCTTCAATGGTTTGTGATTCTCTTTCTGGTAACATCCTTCCTCTGTCTCCAAGCGCTTGAGACCAAGCCGACATTAGCCTAGCCTTTCTCTCTGATGTGTTATCTATCTTTTTGAAACAACTGACTTCTCAAATTTTGTCTCTAATTGAAGTTTCAAGAGCTCCCGCTGTAATTGTAAATAAGTGTTAAATGTATTCCTATTCGATCTGAATCTAATCAGATCTGATTATAATTAAATTTGATTTTGATTAAGTCTAATTTTGATTTGTTATTGATTATTTCCCCATTTCATCGGATTAAGATTTCTATTTAGTTATTTATTATTTTCCTATTTCATAGGATTAGGATTATAGTTTAGCTATTTATTATTTTTCCTATTTCATAGAATTATGATGCTAGTTTTTATTACATTATAATACTATATATTGTACGATGTTTCATCAATAATATTAATTCAGTTCATAACCCAATTCATAATTCTATGTGGTGTCAAAGTGGTAAAATCCTCCTATATTCCTATCGGGTTTGGGTCCATCCATAACAGGTTAACCAGACCTGATTGCTGCAACTACCAACAGGTAGTTAAAAGACAGTTGGAGGGCAATTAGACACTTATAAATTGTCCAAAAATTGCCTTCTCCCCAAACATTATTATTACACTATTTTACAAAAGAAAAAAAAATTGGCTTCTTCTTGAAACCAAAATACACAAAAATTATATCTCTTAAGGATTGTAGTACATGGGTAAATAAAGTCGTGAAAATGACTCACGTCAACACCTAATATCGTATTCAAATGGTTTTTGTCACAAACTCGAAATTGGGTACGCTAAATTTATGTTTATAGAATTTACAAAATATGATTTATGACACGTTTAAATATTTCCAACATTGGTATGAAAGTCCAGGTTGTGTAAATGTCATGTATTCCATGCAATTAAATTCTAGATACTATGATTTTAAAATTCAAATTTGGGGCACAAATTGAATTTGGCCAAATTGCATGAAATTGAATGTTAGAAACGTGTTAGGATGAACCCTGGATGTCCTTTACATGCATTTAATTAAAAATCGCATAGAAACAAGATCAGAATTGATTGAAATTAAGCCAAAACTGAAACCTAAAGTAGTGTTCTTCTCATCACCGTATCGTTAGAATCTGATGATGTTGGAGGTTGTCATTGATCTAAATAGGACGTTCGATCGACATGAGAGCATTACAAGCCTTATGGTTTATTTTCCAGATAATGGTTGAAAGATGACCAATTGAACCAGCTGAGATATATGGTTCTTCGTCAATTTTAGGTTATAATCGATTGTTTGACTCATTTGGTCAATAGGTTGCCTAAACCTATTAGTCGATGGGTCAACTTGTGATTAATTATCCAACTAGTTAACACCCACCTAGGTTAATTGACTGGTAAACAAAGTCTAACCTATCAACATTGGTCAATGATCAACAATGGTTCTCCGGTACATGAGAGACCTCTCCCGTCATGTGTGACTTATTATCAATGTGCGAACATGTATGTATGTATTGTTTTGATGTGTGAAAGCATGTGCATTATCATTTCAATGGTTAGAGGCCTGTGCAACATCGACTCAACATGTGGCAGTGCATGAGACACTATTTCTGGCATATATGGGTGTATGGAACCTATTTGCGATGCATGACAATTGTGTGATGTTTGAATCTATGCGTGGAATGTGTCTTATAGGTCCTACAACACATAAAGACATGGAATACCTATTTTCAACACCTAAAAACACATATCAGTGTTTCAAAACATATGTTACTAATTCATGCAAGTTTGTTGACTAAATACCATCATATTAAGTATATGATCTTATATATATATATATATATAAAAGATTTAGACTTAAAAGACAAGTTGAACTCTTTTAATTAGAAGAGAGATAATATATAATCTAATCATATTCATGCATGACCATTAGTCCCTGTAATGAATGATCTTGTTCGAGGCAGGAATATGAAAATTTTTGGTATTGAATGGAGACATTATAGCTTACTAAAAAGTGATGCATAGTAATGTAGTGAGAAAAACCACTATTTTGATGTTATTCCCAAAATTAACGAAATACGAGGTATTTAACCTATCGCAAATCATACAAAGACTTTATCATAGATAGAGTGCCTCTTAAAAAGATATTGGTTGATGAAATGGTTCTAGTTATAATAAATGATGCATTTGTATCATATATTATATATGTTAAACGTGGGAATTCTGAGATTGGTAGAATTTAGTGAAATTCTCATCTAGAATTATTATTAGTGTAATTAGATTGAATTTTTAAAATATCAAACATTTGAGTTATGGATAACGATTGGGCATATAGTGAACTTTTGATTTTGTGTTTTATGTGAGATATTTAAAATTTAAATGGGAAATTACGACAATTAATACTTATTTAGCTGTGTCTGAAATGTCTCTATGATCCAATTAACCATAACATCCTAAAACATGATGACTAATTTGAATGAAGATGAAACTAAATAAGGGTAATTTTGATGTGTGACATTTAAATATGCACAATATCCTAGAGAGCAAGAGGCTTTGGAGGTTGTCAATCAGGTTATGATAGAGTCGTAACTGACTAAGGGATAAAAACCCAAATGGTGTCTAACATAAATGTGATGTGGATGCATATCATGCATGAAAAAGGCAAGACTCACTTTGTGTAATATCTTGACCAGTTCCATGAATAACACTCTGGTATACGAGTACTAGTAATGTTCAACTACAAATGTCATAAATACAATTTTGATAGAAAAGTTTGGAGGAACTGTAGTCTCCAAATGAAGGCATTTGATTGTTAAATTTGATATAATATCAAATATGATTATGGAATTGGAGTCAACTGAGTGCACCTTGACAAATGAACAAAAGGTTCATATAGTAAAATAATTTCTTCTAAAGAATGGAAGCATATGAAAGTGCATTTGACCCACAATAAGAATATAAAGATTTTTGTTGACAGTTTTCACCACATAAAACTATTGGACAAGCGCCCTTAAGGCAACTAGACCAGGTATTTATACATACGTTACAAAGTCGAGTTTCAAAAGTTGTTATGGTTTCAAAAGGAAATGGCTTAAGTCTGAGTAAGGGAAGGAGGTCCTATGAAGCTCAAAGAAAAAGAACAAGGAATTAAAATGAGAGAGTGGAAAATGTATTGGAAGAAGATACAGAAACAAGATAAATTGTTACAGTAGAAACAACAAGAGTCATTTCACCTGTGAATGAACAGAGTTGAAAATGATCAGAGTTGAAAATGATATTGTCTCATTCTACATAAAGTGATGAAACTTTAGTTTCCAGTACTATGATATAAATTGATTATTATCCTATGTGAATTATGAACTTAGAAGCCACCGACCAAGTAGCTCATGACAGAGGAGCTTTAGTGAATTTTGGTCGAATTCCAAAGAAGGTGAGTTAGACTTATGTATGTAACAACTAAAGGTTGAAGTAAGAATGATAGGCAAGAGCAAATAAGTTTTGCAAGGTGGTTGAATCTTATACCTACATGAAATCCAATATGTTTTAAATATACGATAAATCTTGGTCAAAGTACTTGTTCTTCTTAAACTAGGATATAATGTGAATTTCTCTGGGTACTTTATCAAAAGTAATATAAGTGATTTATATGGAGCAATGATCCTCAATTATGTAGGAGTGGACATTTGAAAGTACTTTAATAACTTTTTAAATTGAAAATGAGTTTTCATAACCACTCTGTAAAATGATGAAGAACCTAAAATCATAAAAAAAGTTGTCTCATCTCTTGATAAAGAAAAATAGTTAGATGTATTGGAAGAAGAGATAAAATACATAAAAATAAATCACGTCTAGAGTTTGGTTGACTCACTGTTGGGTCGAAAACCCATTAGGAGCAAATGGATTCCCTGAATCAGTTATAAAGCGGATAGCTCAACAAATAGATACAATTTCGTCTAATGGTGAATATTTATACCCAATGAACAGGTATAAATTATGAAGAAGAAAGTTTCACTGATCACAAGATTACATCACTCAGGTTGATTCTAACTATAGTAACACATTTGGATTTAGAATTGTATCAGATAAAAATAAAGAAAACTTTTTTTAGTGGAGAACTTGACAAAGAAATCTTTATGAAATAATGTATAGATCTCATTGTTATAAGTCTGAAGTACAAAGTGTGCAAGCTTTAAGACATTATATGATCCAGATAATGGTACTTGAAATTTCATGAAACTTTAATATCTTATAACTTTAAGATGATTAGTCAAGACCACTATGTCAATGTGACAAAGTTTGATAACAAATTTGCAATTCTATTTGTGTGTGTGATGATGTATAGATAGCTAGAAATAACTTGAAGTAAGTGATGATCATTAAAGGATGGTTATCCATGCTTTTGACCTAAAGGATATGGGTAAGCATATTACACGTTAGGAATTAAATTCTAGAGGGATTGTTCAAAGAAATTTTGACTCTATCACAAGAGCATAATATTCAAAAGATTTTAGAATAATTCAATATGGTAAACTATGAACTCATTGATACTTCTGTGTCAAATGGTGAATATTAAGCCGAGAGATATATCCCAAAACTCAAGATGGAAACAAAAAAATGTCTTAGCTACCTATTCAAATGTCATCGAATGTATTATGTATGCTATGGTACGTACATTCCCAGACATTTTTTTCTAGTTGTTGGGCTGGTTAGTCGATACGAGTCAAACACTAAAAAGAGCACTGAAATGCTGTCAAGAGGATATTGATATATCTGAAAGGCTTTGTGGATTATTGTTTTTGTGATTAAAGATCAAATTTGCATTTGATTGACTATTTAAATGCTAGTTGGGGAGGTAATTTAGATTAACGCAAATCAATTTCTGACTATGTTTTTTTACTACAAAAAAGGACAATATCTTAGAGCGATAAGAAACAGATATGCGTAGCCTAATCCACAATGAAGGATGACTATATACTCTGTTCAATGATTGTGCATTAAAATATTTAGTTAAAAAGATTCTTAACGAATCTAGATAAATAGGACGATATTGTCAAAGCAATAGTTGTCTGTAGAATCATCAAGATGGGATAACTTTCATAAAAGATCTTGAATTTTATAGAATAACCAAACATATCGACATCAAACATAATATTGTAAGAGACAACATTTCTAAAAGGGAAATGAGCGTATAATATAATTATACACATTATATGGTCACTGATCTTTTGACGAAGATTGTTCCAAGTAATATATATCTTACATATGTTAATCTGTCAGATTGTGTAGACTATGATTAATAAGTTATTGAGCTTATATATTGTACTGGTGACATAATGTTGAAAGCCATGAATTCAAGTTCATTTTGTTTTGAACTTGCATTTCAAAATTTTTGGGTTTTCATTGTATACACATCATTGTTAGCTTAATAAGATTACAATGTCATAGAAGTTAGAGAATGGCTCACTCACATAAGCAATCTCCTTTGGCATTGAGAGAATAAGCAAAGATGAGACATTATTCTTGAGAAAAATGACGCTGAGAGGGCGTACCAATAGGAGACAAATTTCTTGAGAAAAGATTTGTCAAAGTTAAAATGTCGACTTGATGATCAATCAAGATAAGGTACATTTGAAAATAACCGATTTGGATTTCGCACGACCAAATAACTTGTGAATATCAAATGTGAGTTCTTAATATGAATAAATACTTGTAAGTGTGAAGATGATTAACAATCCAGGTTAGGTGTTGGGTATAATGATTGAGCTAAGATCTGTATAATGTTAATAATGATATTTGTGGAGAATACACACTATAGCACATGATTCATACCATGTATGCATTAGAAAGATGACCGGTTTAAGTAGTGAGAGGATGAATCCCTGCTTCTTTACTTTGTGAGACTTTATGAGGTTACCTCATGTATACAACTTTTGACTCTTTGTAGTTGTTTGATGTTCACTCTTAGTGTTGCTATCTGAGCTTGACACTTATGGCTACACATGATTCAGTCTACAGAACATAACTAGAAAAACAACTAAGTTTAAATTAAGAATTTTGAGTAGAAGTGGAAGACTTATAGATTACATGTGTCAATTGGGCCACTGATCATGCCACTCATATGGGAGAATAAACTTGATCATGGATACATAAGAAAATAACACGATGATAAATGAGGGATTAAAGAGAGCTAGTGATATAAAGTAAGTCTAGGATTCTGTGAGCCCAATGTTTTATTATGTTTTATTTGGCGTTGAAGTGGCTATGTTTTATTATGTATTTAGCTCCCAAGTGTAGGTTGCTCGCAAGCTCTCATGACACATTTGCAAGCAAGAAACGTATTGTCGTATGAGATTTCTGTGAATAAGTATTTGGTTCAAGTCCTCCGTCATGCGTAAGTGGGAGATATTGGGTCTAGGTTCACCTATGATGAGTCGACCCGATCTAGTTACTACAACTACCAACAAATAGTTATAAAGGAGTTGGAAGACAGTTGGACACTTATAGATTGTCCAAACACTGCCTCCTCCCGAACTATAATTATTATTATGGTATTTTACAGAAGAAAAAAATTGGCTTCTCCTTGGAACCAAAATACACAAAAACTGTGTCTCCCAAGGAATGTAGTACTTTGGCAAATAGGCTCGTGGAAATGACTTACGTCAATATCTCGTGTTGCATTTATATGGATTTCGCATAAACTCAAGGTTGGGTATGCTAAATTTATGTTTATAGAATTTACAAAATATGATTTATGGCATGCTTAAATGTTTCTAAGAATTCCTCAGTTTCAAAATTGACCTTTTGCCCTTTAGTTTTGAGATTCGTTTTTGTCCCTAACACTTGTTCTCATCTCTCTCATAACTGAGCCCTTGTTTTCGTCCTTATCATAATTAAGCTTTTGCTTTCTATTTCTCTCACAATTAAGCCTCTACTTTTGTCTCGCTTACGATTGAGACTTTGCTCTTGTTTTTCAAATGATTTAACACCGTTCTTCTCTCTCTCTTGTCGGTGGTCTTCTCTCCTGTACTAGTGATGTCCCAACCTTTCTCTATTCTCAGACTTTGACCAAGTATTTTGTTCATTATTATATTACTACTTATCTTTATCTAGTCTCCTTTGTACAATACCAAAACAATAACAAAATGCAATATGTCAATCAATTATACAATCATTATATATAATTTCATAACAAAATTAAAAAGAGATTTTGTAACTAAATATCATAGTTATTAGCATTGTATGATACTCGATGCATATCGTATGATATAATACAGATAAAAAATTATATGTATCTTAGAATGTGTCGAAATTTGATATGATACGATATGTATTGGTTTGTATTGATAAAATTAATGATACAAACTTATACACCTTTTTAACTAAATTAGACATATAATTAGGGATGGATACAAACTGGATTGAGCTTGAATACTCCTTCGCTCAAGTTTGACTCAAATATAACATGATTCGATTTGATTTGATTCGACTTGAATTGATAGTTCAAATTAATTGTTCGGATTTGATTCCATTTGACTCGAATTGATAGTTCAAACTCGAATTAGTGATTCGATTCGATTCAATTTGATTCAATTTTACTCGAATTGATGGTTCATAGCTCAATTATATTAGGATATATAGTTTAAATCAATAGTTTGAATTTATAGTTCGGATTTATGGCTCGAGTTCATGGCTCTTTGACAAAATAAAGTTATTTTACCCAAATAATAGGCAAAACCGTCAATTTAAGTCGAACTTGAGCTCAAACGAACCAAACATCTCCTAACTCAAGTTTAGTTTGGTTCTAGAGACGAATAGAATCTTCTAATTAGAATTTAACTTAAATTCAAATTAAATAAATTCGAGTCAGATCAAACCAAGTCAAGCTCACTTTTGATACTAAACCTACTTAATTTAGATGTATCTCAAAACCGATTTGTCTAACCGAATCTATTTTCTTTTATAAAGCAAAAATGATTTTCTAATTGTAATTGGATTTTAATATAGGGAAATTAAAGTAATGGGCTAAAATAATATGGGCTTAAGCGAATTTACCTAAAAAGTTAAAAATTAAGCAAAAATTCCCTTTTTAGTATCAATGACCAAAATGCCCTTATATATGAACTAAAACCTTTGACATACTTCTACCTAAATTTTCCTCAGATCATTGTTGAAATACTCAAAAATCATGAGTCTCCCACGAGTGTTGTGTTTGTTCATTTTCTTTGGATTTTTGTCGACTTTTTCATGTTTTTTGGTGACTAAAAATGGTAAAGAAGGTTAGTACATCATCTTTATTCTTGTTTAAATTAATTTATTGTTAATATTATTATGATTTCATGAAGATTTTGAGCGTTGAATGTTTAGGGTTTCAATTTTGAACAATGCATAAAATATCTTGATTCTTGGTTGTTTTGGTTGAATGTTTTTTAGGGCTATTGTGTTATAAGATGTATAGATTTGATTTGTGTTAAAATTGGAGGCTAAAATGATGATTTTTTATTGAAAAATGCATTAGATTTAGCCAAAAATCTAACCTGAAGGACCCCGGGGTGAATAAATTTCCCACAGGTTGGAATGACATCAAGTGGGATGGGAGGGAAATTTGAAACAGCTAGGACCCGAGGGAGAAAAGGGGAACCCACATAGGGGAGAGGGAAATTGTATAACAACCTGAAGGTGATCCGTGGAACAAAGAGGAATACGAGAGTTGGGGGAAATTTAATTTTTTGAAGCTATATGACCTATGTGAGATTAAAAATTCATATAAGGGCAAAGGAAAACTATAGGACTTATGTGAGAATAGAATATATATAAGGGGGCAAATTGATATTTTTTTACTCAGGGTTTTTTGACGCGTAGTTTTTAAATTTCATAACCGTTTTTGTTTTAGGGTTCTTTGACATGTAGTTTTCGAATTTGAGATCCATTTCTTGACTTTTGTGCTTTACTAGACTCATTTTATGATTTAATTATCAAATTTCAGATCGTTTTTTGGTTTTTATCATATTAAACTATTTTAACATATAGTTTTTAAATTCCATGTCTGTTTTTCCTGTTTTAGGATTCTTCAATATGTAGTTTTTGAATTTCAGGTCTGTTACTTTATTTTTGTGCTTTCTAGGCTCGTTTTCTTATATAATTTTCAAATTTCAGATTAATATTTCAGTTTTTTTGTTTCTAAGCTATTTCAACATTTAGTTTTCGAAATTTAGATCCGTTTTTTTATTTTTTGTCATTTTAAGATATTTTGACTCATACTTTTCAGATTTTTGAGTAATTTCTTGGTTTTTGATATTTTAGGGTATTTCATCATGTAGTTTTCAAATTTCAGTTCTGTTTTTTGATATTTGTTATTTTAAGGATTTTGGATGTATAGTTTTCAAATTTTAGTCAAATTTTATGATTGTTGTCATTTTAGGGTATTTCGACTTGTATTTTTTGAATTTTAAATCGATTTTCAGTTTTTGTTATCCCTAGGCATTTCAATGTTTAGTTTTCAAAATTCAGGGTCTTTTTTTATTTTTATCATTTTAGGGTATTTCGATTTGTACTTTCAGATTTTTTAGTTTTTAGCATTCTAGGGTATTTCAATGTACAGTTTTTAAATTTCAATTTTGTTTTTTGATATTTGTCATTTTAAATTTTCAGATGTGTAGTTTTCAAATTTTAATTCAATTTTTCGATTGTTGACATTCTAGGATATTTTCACATGTACTTTTCGAATTTCAAATCAATTTTTCAGTTTTTATTATTCTAAGGTATTTCAATGTTTAATTTTCAAAATTCATGGTTGATTTTTTATTTTTGTTATTCTTCGGTATTTTGATTTGTAATTTTCAAATTTCTAAGCGATTTTTTAGTTTCTGACATTATAGTATATTTTAACATGTTGGTTTTTAATTTCAGTTCTGTTTTTTGATATTTGTTATTATAAGGTTTTTAAAAGTGTAGTTCTCAAATTTTAGTCCAATTTTTTGATTGTTAACATTCTAGGATATTTGTTGTCTTGTATCGAAATTCATCTATCTATTCCTAATATGTCATTTAAAACCATCTTATAATGTTTAATTTCAAAATGTCCTCTATATTTTTCTAACATTTTATTTAATCTCCTATAATTATCTAACATTTTATTTAACACCCTCAATATTGTCTTATATCAAGATATATCTATCTATTCTTAACATGTCATTTAAAACCTTTTTACAATGTTTAATATCAAAATACCCCCATATTTTCTTAACATTTTATTAACCCTATATAATTATCTAATATTTCATATAACAACCTCATATGTTGTCTTGTCCCCATATTTTTTTAACATTTCATTTAATATAATTATCTAACATTTTATTTAACACTATCATATGTTGTCTTGTATCGAAATATATTTATCTGTTCCTAATATTTTATTTAAATAATTTATAGATTATGTAATATCAAAATACCCCCATATTTTTTTAATATTTCATTTAACCCCTAAATTATTATCAAATATCCAAATGCCCCATTTACATAACATATGAACTAGATTTAACAAATAAAATTAAGTTGAGTTAAAATTAGTATAAATATCTTTTTATCACAAATTGATTTTTTCGAATCGAATTCAAAAATACAAATTTTTTTCTTCCGAATAAACCTGCATTAATTGATATTGAGCGAAAATAAAAGTAAAAGTGAGTGTTTGAATGATATGAGAAATGTATGTAAGTGAAGGCTAGTTTTGGTATTTTAAAAATATTTAGAGCATTTTTGCTTGAAAATTTGAAAAGTGAGCATTTTTTTTCTTAGAAATAGGAAAAGTGGGTATTTTTGCTTAATAAGGAGCAAAATGGCCAATTACTTTAATTTCCCTTTAATATATAACTACATATTATTTATTTATTTGATTGCATTACTTATTTAACATGATAAAGTTTAGTTATAATTCTTAGTCTAGATTCTTTTTTAACTAAGCTACTAACAATTTGATAAGATGATTTAGTCTTTCATTTATGTTTTAAAAATATTGGTGATATTTAATTGAAGTAGAAAACAAATTGAAAAATATAACCAAAAGAACTTCAATTTAATTTTTAAATTTTTTATAATTTTATTTAAAAAGATGTATCATTTGATACAATACACATTATAAAAAATTAGATTTTTAATATACAATACGATATACGATTCGACTACCATACTAAATATACAATTATAATCTAAAAAAACTTTTATTGTTTGAGAATACTCCCTTTTTCATATTCAACACTATATTGGAAAATGTTGATTTACCACCAAATGGTAAATTATCAAAATAATCTGCACACAAGTGTAAAAAATCTAGTCACCTCCTAATGTTTTTCTATCAAAAAAATGTGGTTTCAACTCTTTCTATCATTTATGATTTCAAAATGCACTTGGAAATTATTAAATGAATTCAACACAACAAAAAAAATATACAATCATTAAATAAATGAAATTTTGAGTTAATGTTAATATAAATATTCAATGTATTGAACTTCTCTCTTTGATTTTGAAGTCACAATTGATGTTGAATTTTGAGCGAGAATGTGAAATAAAATTTTTAAACCTTTATAAGGTTTAGTTGTGATGTTGGTTTATATAAAACATTAGGTTGATATAAAATAGGATGAAGGTATTTTGGTATTTAAATTTGGGTTTTAGTTATATCCATATAACCCCTAAAAGGTTGATCAATTTTTATGAGTAATATTACATATAAAAACAAATATTATTAACATATTTGTACAACTTGATGCAAAAACATGTGATTGAATGATTTTCAAATGAAAAAAAATAAATAATTACATCACTCAATCACATATTATCAAATTAATTTGTATTGATAGATTAATAAAATTTAAATTATTTTAAAATAACTTATTAAAATATTTTATTGGACATATTAATTATTTATGTGAGTTTAATAATTTTATTAAATAAATAACAATTATTAGATTGATTTAAACCTAGGGACATAACATCATATCAATAAATTAGTTTAACGAGTCATATCAATCTGATAAATATTATACGAGTAACAAGGTAGGACCATGCACTCATGATCTTTTCATTTGATTTCAACTTTTTCGAGAGATTACATTGGATAAACAATGATAGAAATCCAGCACCACAAATTTCATATTCTAAGGGCAGATCTCGGAATGTGGATATAAATAATTAGTGAGTGGACATTAATGCAATTAAATTGTGTAAACAACCGTCTGCTTTACAGGTCTCAACCATGGAAGCAAGTTGAGGAGAAACCAACATCGCTGGACCCTCTTGACCTTGGCTGCCTTCACCATCATCATTCAACTGAAGCTAAAGTTCTCTTCATTACTTAATATTATTAAGTCCACATTGTACTCTCCAATTATAGCTCTCTTGGACCATTCCCAGTTGTCATGTCGACTTTCACAAATGTAATTTATTATCAGATAGGCACTAAATAATATCACCTTCTAATACTTGCATTTGACTGGTGACATTACTGTATTTTTTACTGTTAAACCCTACAAAGATTCAAAATTTAGTGCTAAATCAGTGTGATTCCAGTCTACAATTGCACCAATTAATGCAGTTTCGATTAAAATAATATTAAATTATTGTAAAAAAAAAAAAACAAAATTGGTGAAGTATTATAATTTTTAAGGAAAAGTTCAAAAGTTTTGAAAAAAAATCAAATTATGTGATTCCAATCAATAATCACACTAACCGGTGTGATTTTGGCTAAGCCAGTGACGATTTGAATAGGGGGACTGTAATGAAACCGGATGAAGACAACTCTGATTTTGGTTCAGAACTATTATTTGGTGTATTGGATTATTTAATAGGATAAAGCGTATGGCAACAGAGAACGCGGCTAGGGTTATTCTTGCCAGTGCAGCTGCAGAGAAGATAATAGAGTCAGTGAAGGAATTGCATTATCCAAAACGTTATTAATTAAAAGCTCTCAAAAACCCCAACTTTATTTTTTTTTAATCTAACGTCTGATTCTGATCAAATTTCTTCTTTGGTTTGTCTCTTTCGTCTCTCCACTTACTTTGACGGGCAAAAAGAAAAGAACCTGCTTCTGCATTTGCATTTGTTTCTCTTTGTTCATTCTTGAGCTGTTGTTCGCTAAAATGTAACAACTACTGCTAATTGATGTGTGAATTCAAACCAGACGTTTATGAGTGTGCGCATTATCATTTCAGTGTCTCTCCGTCTATTGATGACTTTTTTTTTTAAATAACAGAATAATCTCTAGTATAAAAATTGATTGAAGTTCATCTTCTCTGAAGAGAATCCACAATGATTTATTAATTTAGGGTACCTCAAAGGATAGTTTGAGTAACAAAAGAGATTTCATCTATAAGAAAACATATATTTCAATTTTCTTTGATGACATATCAAGATTAAATTTTTAATTTATCTAATTCAGTAGTTTTAAGGTTAGTCATTGGTTTTGAAGTTTGTTATATTTGATGTAATTGGTTTGATTCTATAAAAGTGATGATCTAACTCAAGTGGGGTTTCTCAATACAAAGAAAAAAAAAAAAAAACATTGTATGCCACTAACCCATTAACTCACTAATGTCTTTTCTCCACTTAAATCCTAACCTTTATATTGACATATATAATAATTTGTTTCCATATACTAAACAAGACATTTTACTATTCATTTTTGTAAGTAATTTTTCCCCAAAAAGTATAATAAAGTAATTAGTGATTTTGATTGTCAAATGTCTTGATTTGATTATGTGACTATGGGACCTACCCAAACAAAAAAAAGGCCAAAAGACTTATTCCCACCTAAGATTTAATGTAAATCCAAACTTTTATCTATTAATTTTCAAAAACTTAAAATCTTACTCATGATTTGCTAAAATTAACAAAATTCCTTAAACTTAGGGGTAAAATCACCATTTAATTGGAAATTTTAAAAAATATAAAAATTTATATTATTCTCTTCCTAAATCCTAAAAATTAACAATTTTACTTAAAATTAAATTTTATCATTCAAACACTCACTCTTACTCTCATTTTCACTCAATATCAATTACTGCGAGTTCGTTCGGAAGGAAAAAATGATTTCTTCCCTCCCTCTCCAACAACTTGAAAGGCATCTTTCCTAGCAGACAAATCAATGAAGACGCTTATTTTCGTCGATTCCATACAATGATTTCTTTGTTGTCTTTGCCAAATCATCAATTCCATACAATGGTTTCTTTGCCAATTCTAGAATTGATGAAGATGACTAACTTCATTAATTCGTCTGAAATCAATAAAGACGCTTATCTTCGTCAATTTGTCTATTAAGAAAGATGCCTTGGAGAGGGAGAGACTTTGCCATGAAGGATTAAAAGCGTCAAAGAAGACAATCATTTGCCAAAAATTTATCCTTGAAAAATTGAAACCCTAAGGCAAGGAAATGCAACTTTTCAAAGTTAAGCTTAAGAAAAATTGTTAGTTTTTATGGTTTAAAAGGGAAAATAATATAAATTTTTATATTTTTAAAATTACTGGTTAAATGATAATTCTAACTTTAAATTTAATGAATTTTATTTATTTTAACAGTTTATAAGTGAGATTTTGGGTTTTTTAAAATTGGTGGGTAGAAGTTTGAAATTACATCAAACATTGGTTGGGAATAAGTCTTTTGGCCAAAAAAAAAATAAAAGACTATAGGGGCACTAGGTGTCTACTAGAAGACCTATGAAAATGTAATACATTTTGAGAGTGTATAAGTGTGAAAAAAAATCAATTCATTTCACAATACAATTTTGTTTATTTACATTCATATTTATGAAGTTGGAATGCTCCTTATATGTGTGATACAAATAGAACAACTGTATGACATATCATCCAAACAATCATTCTAAAGATATGAATGGTCATTCATGAGAAACTGTATCAATTAACATAAATTCCGTGATTAATGCACCAAATATGTGATAATATATTTGAAAAGATCAACCAAGGATAAGGAACGATAGTACCTATACTAATACTGAAATGTCTATTCATATTGACCTAAGACTTGTGCAATATTCAAATATCCTTTATCCAATCTAGATACAGTTAACTATCAATGGTATCACTCCAACCTTTCCATTTTGGGGTTGTTTTAATTTGGTCCCTTAACTAGACAAAATCATACTTAGGTCCAATAATATTATAAAGATCGAAACTGTCATCTCAGATTCTGATCACAATTAACTTCATATAATCTAAGACCTTTAGATTTCATGATCAACCCTTTTTGTGTATAACCCATGTGTTCTCCGTTAGATTGGTAGTAAGTGGATTCATGAAGAATCTACAATTTGTTAGCCATTTATAAGCAAACTAAGATTGACTTTTCACAAGACATTATGACTACCCAAATGATGAAGTCTCAATGATAGACAAGAACTTGTCAAAAATATCGTTATTGTATAATTCGATATTAGTTGATATTTCATCGAGGTGAAAGCACAAAAGTAGTGTTTACATCATATTACCCTCGATATACATTAATTGACTTCTTTAGCAACAATAAGATAGTATTGGATTGAGTGACACCTTAATCTCCCTATGGCCACGGATTGAAGTGATCATTAACATCTGTTAGTAGGCCCAATAAAGAAATCTACTTCCTTACCCTAAACTGATGAATCTTTTATTGATCTAGTATTATCTTCATATATTCTTCAAGATGGTCAATAATTACAGCTTTGATAATCTTTTCTCAAGTACTATGTTAGGCTAGTGTCAAACCACATCAATCCATATATAAGATAGTATGATGACTTCTAGTCAAATGATCACATGTTCCATAGTTTGTTAGAAGATGTTTTCCATAAACATAAGGGTTATCATCTTTATAGAATCCTCTTGGTGGTTTAGTTTGATGAACTTTTTTATCCAACATGAATCCATGTGTTGCACCAGTTTGTCAACAAAGAATCTTGACACATGAGATCTATCACTACTTTTGGAAGAGTTGTTGTTGGGTCTAGGTCTAAGTATTATCGAAGCAACAAGCATTTTTATAATGGCCACCATGTGTGCATATGGAGTTTTCATGATCAATGACATGCATCAATTCTCTTGTCATGGTTCTACCATCTTTAGAGCATTCATCTATTTACATAGAGTGAAACAATGATGGAGAAATATTATTTTATCAATATAAACATGATACAATTTATAATACTAAGACATCAACCAAATGGTTGACCTTAGAGCACATACTTTAATAAAGTCATATTGAATAATAGTGTTAACATGTACATGTAACATGTTATCAATATAATATATACATTTCTTTGTTAATGTTTCTAATCACACCAATCTTGTGTAATTTTTTTAAAAGGGTCACTATAAGATTTTCTCGTTTTACTTTAAATAGATTTAAGATGATAATACCATATTATAAAGTAAACAATATCATTCTGACAGTTATATTTGATTAGAAATGTTACCCAACGTGTGATCATGATAAATAATAATATCATGTACAATATAAAATGTTAACAGTTGCAATTTGGTTTCTTTGTGCACGTTATTGGGGTGATGGATGGTAAAAGTAACATGGAAAAAATGGTGAATGTCAAATTTGTAAGCTTACGTGTTCATAATTCATGACAATGGAAGGTACTTTGGATTCTGTAGAGTTGAAGTTACTTCCAATAGTTTTTTCACATAATTGTATAAACTTTTTAGGACTCTATTCTGATGAATAAAGTAATGTGTTGAAAGAGAAATGTTATTTTCTTCATCCTTTCTTTAATCTCTAAAGTCCACCAATCACCAGGAATCTAGTGTTTTTGCCTCCCATTACAGTAATGGCCTGAGCTGCAGAAGAAAAAGGAAGTGGGGTTTCCATAGGATAGTCTTTTCACTGAAAACCAGGGAACATCAAATAATTTTGTATTAGTTTTTTCTTCCATTCCATTCTCTTACAGTACGAACTTCTGCTTTTGGCTTTCTACGGCCTTGGAGAACCCCACGTCGCCCATGTTACCACAAGTGTTTTCTGTTAGGTGCAGCTGGTTGCCTAAAGATCTTTAATGAAAGGTGCAAAATTCCTCTCCATAAGTTACCATTTGTTTCTCAGAAATTTGTGGCTTTGGCTTCTCCCTTGAACTGTAATTTTTGTTTTGTACTTTATGATCTTGAAAATGCCACTATAATTTTTTTTTTGATACATGCTATTGTGTATTGGGTAATATTTTGTTCCCCAATAATTGCTCTGCATTATTTGTGCTACTACTAGGTATTTCTGTCTATGTCAATGACATAATTGTAATACCCCATGTGTCTTCTTCTAAGTAAAGTGTATTGTTGAAGCAATTTCAAAGGGAATCCTGAAATTCAGTTTTCTTCTTGAAATTTGTTGTAGGAAGAGAAACAAAATTCTGAGAAATGGATGAGAAGGAGGCTACTGGGTCATGTTTAGTTGTTTCTGAAGAAAAATGTGATAGATTGTATCCGATTTATTTTGGTGTTTCATTTGCTTTCTTTGCTTTAAGGCTTTTGTCAAGTTCTGATAAAGAAGATGAGAAATGGTCTGAGCTGCAAGATAAAATGCTTCAAGGAAGTGCTCAATTGTTGGGCTTGCTTGTGTGGAGAGTCCAGAAAGAGGGGGCTACTGGGGACAAATGTGAGGTTGTGCATAAGCTTGAGACTGCAGAGAAAAAGATTGCAGAGTTAAGGAAGCTGAGAAGCGAAGATGCGAAAGCTAATCAGAAGGTCATTAGCATCTTTGCAACGCAAGAGCAGATGTGGTTGAATGAAAGGAAGAGGCTCCAGCTGCATATTGGAGTTCTTGTGAACAAAGTGAGGGTGTTAGAGAAAAAGAAGAATGAAGCTGTTTCGGAATTGACTGAGAAATTAAAGGAAACCGAGAATTTGATGGCGTCAAAGGATAAGATATTGGAGGAAGAGGAGCAGAAAAGGAAGGAGGTAGAAGAGAAGCTAGCAAAAGCAGAAAGTATTGCAGAAAAATTGAGAGAAGCTGCAAAGCAAGAAGCTCAGGATCATTCTATAGAGATTTGGAAGCACAAAACTGCTTTTATCGAACTTGTGTCGAACCAACGACAACTTGAAGCAGAACTGGGTCGAGCACTTAGGCAAGTTGAAGCTGCAAAACAAGAGCTTGGTTCAGTCTTGGAGCAGAAAGAGGAGTCAGTCTTGTTGGCTCAAAAACTATCCATGGAGATTCTCAAGATGCGCAAAGATTTAGACAAAAAAGACAAGGTTTTATCAGCAATGCTGAGGAAATCTAAACTGGATACAAATGAGAAGCAAATGCTTATAAAGGAGGTTAAATTATCGAAGACGAAGAAGAAGCAAGCTGAACTGGAAACAGAAAGATGGAAGACAGCATCTGAGTCTAGAGACCAGAGACATTCATTGAGAAGTATGTTTAAGAATCAAGTCAATTCTAGATTTGATGCTTCCTTTGGTATAAGAGGAACATCACACACTGGAAAGACCATACAAGAGCCCACTGATTATGTTCTTGATCTTGATCACCCAAGGCCTCAGCTGAAAAATGACCTTGATGTTTTCTTGCCACTTTCTAATTACAACTCAGCAGAAGGAAGTGAGGAAGGTAAGAAAACTTCCTGATTTCTTTCTGATCATATGTTTTCTCTATATTTCCTTTAACCTGTGTTTTGATTCCTTTTCTCATTCATGCATTTGAAATCATGGCAACAGATGTCAGAAGATTAGAAGGTTGGGTTCGTTTGGAAGCAGAAAAGTATGCAACAGTAATAGAGAAGAGGCATCACTTAGAACTAGAGGCTTTTGCAGAACAATTGAGGCTGAAAGATGAAAAATTAGAAGCTTTTCGATGGCAGTTGCTGAGCATGGAGATTGAATTGAAGCGGCTGCAGACCCACATTGAAGGACTTAACCAGGAGACATCACAGCTCAGGCATAACAATATGAAATTGGAAGCCATGCTATTGGAGCGCAAAGAGGAATTAAGCTCTTTGCAAGAGCAATTTTTGTCCAAGTTAAAATCTTTCAGTTTTCAGAAGACCAACATAAACTCCTTTCTAGATGATCCAGCATTAACCCATGATGCCATTGGTTCCAAAGTCAAGATCAGTAAGAGAATACCAGCAGAGAAGGAGCAAGAAACAAAAACAACTTCTGTGGAAAGGCCTCAAGAGAAAGACACAGAGGTGAGAGAAGAAAACCCATCTCACAACGAGCCCAATAAAGTGATAGTCCCATCTCCTGAAAGAGAGTTTCAAGAAGATAAGGATGCTGCGGTCCATAGTCTTATTCAAAGGGAAACTGCGAGGCTGCTTGTTGTTGACACAGCTGAAAACTTAGCATCATTTAACAAGCCCTTTAGCATGACCAACAATTCCCCATGGAGGATGGATCTTCATGCTCTTGGAGTTTCTTACAAGATCAAGAGACTGAAGCAGCAACTTCTTATGTTTGAGAGATTGACAGGAAAAAGTGGCGAAGATATGGAAAGCAATGAAAATGGCAGGAAGGGTTTGCTATTGCTGATGTCTTTGCTAAATAAACAAGTCAGCAGGTACCAGTCCCTTCAGGGTAAGACCGATGATCTTTGCAAGCGTATGGTAAGCAAAGCAGATTACCTGTTAGCAAGTTTTCGCTGCACAAACTCAATCATATTTATTGCATTCAAGGATAAGAGCTTAGAGACATTTTCATTCATCTGTTGAACTTGTGATCATTTCTGTTGTTTCCATTTATCATTTTCAGCATGAGACTGATGCACACATGAGTCAAGGGGATTCGAGCAGTGCAAGGAGGAAAGGAGAAACTGAAACACTAGAGCATCTCCTCGAGGAAACGTTCCAGCTGCAACGATACATTGTTGCAACAGGACAGAAGTTGATGGAAGTCCAATCCAAGATTGCATCCTGTTTTGTTGAGTTGACAGAAGCACTTGACAAAACTGCAAACTTGGACAAGAAGCGGTTTTCTGATAGTCTAAGAACTCTCTTTCAGGAGGTCCAAAGAGGACTTGAAGTACGGATATCTCGAATCATCGGAGACCTTGAAGGAACTCTGGCTTGTGAAGGGATGATTCATTTGAGGTAAATTTTGAATGCAATGTGACCAAATCACAGTCAGAATGGCACTGTATGATTCATAATTGCGCTGATTTCTGTAGTTAATTTTGTATAGGAATAATATGGTTAAAATGATTTTAATGCAATATAAAGGCCCTGTATCCAACTTGTGTTTATTACTTTTGTTCAACAAATTAATCACCAGCAAGCTAAGATGATGGAGTAATCAGCCAGGCACCAAATATTTTCAAGACATTTTATATAATTACAAGTAAACTTTTTTATTAAAGCTAATTGATACCTATAATGGCTCATTTGAATTACATTTTATAATATGATTTCCCGTCACCAAACAATACATGAAATTTAAAGCTATATGCAAAATAGACTAAGAGATCAATGATTAACATCTGATAGACCTTAATATGTCTATTAGTATGTAATATGAACGTTGAAGAAAAATCAAAGAAAACAAAGAGAATAAGGCACAAGGTTTTTAACATTGTTCGGTCTAATAATCGAACTGTCTACATGCATGATTTAACTGTTAACTTATATGTATTTTGTAAAAAAATAAATACAATAAATTTATCTTTAATAGTTGTATTTATGATTTCTCTCCTAATCTTCTTAGACTTCATATTTATAAGATTACTGAACAAAAATTACATTTAAATTAACATAATCAAGGATTTCTAATCCAAATAAAATTCCAACCATTCATTTCTATTTCAATTAAACTGTAAAAAAAAAAAGAGAGAGAGAATATTAACAGTATCAAAAATATCTTGCTTAAGAAGGTAAGCATGGCTTCCTGTTGCGGTTATAAATGCAGAATCGGAGTATATTTGTAAAAGCTTTACAATAGATTCCTCATTAGGTGGATGCCTTTTTCTCTAACTTGAACTGAAACGTTTATCCAAGTCTATTACTAGCTATCAAAAAGGATAGAGTTAAAAGTGTTTCCTAGTCATAGGTTGCTGTTTGATCTCTAGTATGTATGACTTAACTCCTAAAAAGGTGTATCCCGGAAAAAAATTTGGGATATTAAAAAAAAAACAACTTTTTGGGTTTGCATATGCATTTTTATCATACTTTTTTTACACATAATAAATGTACCACAACAAGTGTACAGTGCCTAAAATACCTCTGTTATGACTAAAGATTGACAATCATATGATTCTACTATTCACCAATGAAAAGAAGTCTGTAGGCGATTCCGTTCTGTAAAGCAAAAAAGAAAGTTCACATAAGTTTTGAATATAAAACTCCAAGGCTAGTCACTTTCACAAAATAAAAAAAATTCTTCTCCCTTTCCAAGCCTTGACTACCGATACAGAGAGAAGTCACCACCGTCGTGGAGGATCGCCTAATGTAAAGAAGAAGTAGTTGATGCCTATGCCAATGAGATCAAACGCTCTGTCCATCGACATCATTTGAATCTAACTAATTTGGGAAGAATGGCACGCCAAGTTTTGCAAGTGAGTGATTTCTACTTAGATATGTTTAAATTTTGTTGATGTATTTTCTAAATATTGGTGCTTGGTGTTGTTGTATGAATAGATCTAGAGTTTAAAAAGAGGATTTTGTTATGTTGTTGTAGCTTGGGTGTGTGATTTGAATTGATTGTTTGATTTGATTTGGCTGATCTGAGAAAGAATAAAAATATTTTGAAAAACAATAGACAATATCACCTGGTAGGCGATATTGCCTAACTACTAGATGATATCACCTATGATTCTGTAATGTCATTGTTATAGAATTTTTTTTCTTACATTTGTTTTCATTTGTATTACAAAAACATTTAATCAATATCTAGCAAGGAGTATACAAGTTTTATGAAACGTATAAATTTAAAGCGCAAATGATTGTCTGGTTAAAGATAGATGTTGTTAGCATCATAAAACAAAAATTAACAATGACGTAATGAGAGATATTTTGGACGACATGTTTTGGCTTATTCTTGGGTTTAGAAAGGACTCGCTTTAGTGTTATTCTTATGCATGCAGTGTTTTTCCCTCCAATTAATTGGGGGCAACATGATAGAGAACTATGATTTTGAATAAATAGTGTGGAAGTATGTTTTAGCTTGATAGAGTTTGTACTTGTCACTGGTTTTTATTTAGAGATGACATAGATGTTTTGCACTACGTGAATTGTTCAGGAACCCTTAGATTGATGTTACAATCTTTCATATGGCTTAATAGATCATTATGATATTAAGACATCTAGGAGGCGGTTGATGACCAAATTTGGGGTGACAATGATAAGGATATCATAAAGTTTATAGTTTCGTATTTAGCACATTCTTTAATTTTGGGGGCAAATAATAGAAACGTGATATCTAATCAAATGTTGCATTTAACCAATTATCTATATGCATTTTATTGGTATCCATCAGGTATGTTGTCATGGAATAAGACAGTAGACTCTATGTGGTAAGGTATACATGGAAGATATGAGTACTACCTATAGAAGTAAGATGCATACACGAGGCCACCTCATGTTGTCAATTACCCAATTATGGGTTTTCCTATTACATTCCAGATTAGTACTGTTGAAATAAGTGGCTCTTTATGTCCCACATCTATTAATTTAATCTCTTTGTATTTTACCAAAGGTTATAAATAGAGGCCTTGATTTTAATTCAAAATCATCCCTAAGACAGTTGTAGTCAAATACAATTGTATTGAGAGAATCCTATTATTAGGGATCTCTAATAGTTTATTTTTCCTTTGTAACTATTCTTTGGAGATAGTGAAAGTAGTCAGCGGCGCCGAGGACGTAGGTACATTTACCGAACCTCGTAAATTCTTGTGTTCTCTTTCTTTTATTTTTCTACATATTATTTTCTGCTTTAATTATTTATTATATTCAATAACATAGAAGTTGTGTTTTATATTTCCACTGCACAACAAGTGGTATCAGAGCCAAGGTTTAGAACAGTGAGTAGCTATTTATATGGTTATGTGCTTGTCTAGGAAAATGCTGTCTAAGGAGATTGGTTTTTAAGAAGGCTTTGTCCCCACCAATCTTTCTTGGGTACGTTCCTGGTTCATATATTATCATTTTTTGGCACTTACTACTATCCTAGGTTATAGTAATTTTGTTTTAGCTATTGAATATAAATTTGTGAAACTTGGTTATTTGAAAAACTATTTACCAAGTAAAACGTAATCAGCAGAAAATAGCATCAACATCAACAAAGACAATTGTGACAACCGCAAAAATTGATGTGGAAAAATTTGATAGCCATAACAATTTTGGCTTGTGGCAATGTGAGGTGATGGACGCCCTGTGTCAAGAAAATCTTGATATAGCTCTGGAGGAGGAAAACCCAGAGAAGATGTATGACAAAGAATGGGTGAGGATCAACCGTCAAGCTTGTGGTACAATTCGTACATGTCTTTGTAGAGAGCAGAAATATCCATTCATGAAAGAGATGTCTGCAAGTAAAATGTGGAAGACGTTAGAAAACAAGTATATGAAGAAGAGCAATAAGAATAGACTTTATTTGAGGAAGAGACCGTTTCATCTTTAATTGAAACCTGGTACAAGTATAAGTGATCATATTGATACTTTTAACCAGTTGATTGCTGATTTACTGAACCTGGATGAAACCTTCAAAGATGAAGATAAAGTAATGCTTCTACTAGGATCTCTTCCTGAAGAATTGGATCATCTAAGTATTGCATTACTTCATGGAAAGAAGAAAGTGACTTACGATGAGGTATGTGCTGCTTTAAGTAATAATGAAATTCGAAAAAAAGATCAACAAGAGAATAGAGAGACAATTATTGAAGCTTTTACTACAAGAGGACGAAGTCAAAGTCGAAAGCAAGAAAGAAGGGGTAGATCTCATAAAAGACCTAGTAAAGATGAATGTGCTTTCTGCCAAAAGAAGAGATATTGGAAGAAAGATTGTCCAAAGTTACAAAGGAAAGATAAAGGGAAGACCAAAGTTGCTTCAGATGTATGTGTAGCTGAAATTGAAGAAGATGAGTCAGATTTTGCTCTAGTAAGTCTACCAACGACATCTCAGTATGATGAATAGCTTCTAGATTCAGGTTGCACTTATCATATGTGTCCATACAAGGAATGGTTTTTCAATTACAAAAAACTAAAAGGTGGAGTTATTTTCATGGGTAATGATAGTTTGTGCAAAACTGAGGGGATAAGTTCAATCTGTTTAAAGAATCATGATGAATCAACTAGAGTTTTGACAGACGTTCGACATGTACCACGTTAAAGAAAAATCTCATTTCTTTGTGAGTTTTGGAATCCAAAGGCTTCAAGGTGTCAATACAAGATGGAGTCTTGAAAGTTATTTTTGGTGCTCTTGTAGTGATAAAAGTTACAAGAAGAAATAACTTGTATTATTATAATGGTGGTACAGTTTTTGGATCAGCAGTTACAGTATCTAAAAAAGATGTAGATAATGAAACAACCAGACTTTGGCATATACGTTTGGGACATGCAGGGGAAAAAACCTTATTTAGTTTGGTGAAACAATGTTTATTGAAAGGAGCAAAGACCTGCAAGTTGGATTTTTGTGAGCATTGTGTCTTTAAAAAATAGACAAAAGTAAGATTTGGTACTACAATTCATAATACTGAAGGTATTTTGGATTATGTTCACTCTGATGTGTAAGGACCTACTAAAATAGCTTCTTTGAGAGGTAGACACTACTTTGTTACTTTTGTTGATGTTTCTAGAAGGACATGGGTGTATACTTTAAAGAAGAAGAATGGCGTATTAGGTGTTTTCCTGAAATGGAAAAAGATGGTTGAAACTCAGACTGGCAAAAAGATCAAACGACTAAGGACTGATAATAGTGGTGAATATACTAGTGATCCGTTTTTTTAAGTTTGTCAGGCTGAAGGTATTGTACGTCATTTCTCAGTTAAAGGAACACCACAACAGAATGGGGTGGCTGAACGCATGAATCGAATCTTACTGGAGAAGGTTAAATGTATGTTATCCAATGCTGGGTTGGGCAAACCATGTTGGGCTGAGGCTGTTACATATGCATGTCATCTCATTAATCGTTTACCATCCACTGCAATTAAAGGGAAAACACCCCTTGAGGTATGGTTTGGAAAACCTGCTAACGACTATGATTCCTTACGTGTGTTTGGTTCGACTGCCTATTATCATATAAAGGAGTCTAAATTAGATCCAAGAGCTAAGAAAACAATCTTTATGGGGATTAGTTCTGGAGTGAAAGGATATCGTCTTTGGTGTCCAAAGTTGAAGAAAATCATTCACAGTAGGGATGTTACCTTTGATGAATCTGCCATGTTAAAGAATGTAACAAAGAATACCGATGATACTCAATAGCAGGTGGAGTGTACCCCGCAATAGGTGGAGTTTGAGACAATCACAACAATAAACCCAGTTAGAGTTGTTGAAAATGATAGTGATACTCTAGTGGCAGAGGAGGAAAGTGAAGATGAAGAGGTTTCAACCCAAGAACCTCAACAGCAACAAGAATCAATTGTATCACATAGGCCAAAACGAGAAATACGTAAGCTTGCTCGATTTGCTGATATGGTGGCCTATGCACTTCCAATTATAGATGATGATATTCCTTCCACTTATAAAGAAGTAGTCAAAAGCCTAAAAGCTGAAAAGTGGAAGAAAGTCATGGATGGGGAATTACAATCCTTTCAAAAGAATGAAACTTGGCAGTTAGTTCAATTGCCAAAGAACAAGAAGACAATTGGGTGCAAGTGGGTGTATGCAAGAAAATATGGATTTCCTAACAAAGAAGATATTCGCTATAAGGCAAGGTTGGTAACAAAAGGCTATGCTCAAAAGGAAGGGATTGATGAGGTATTTTCTCCAGTTGTTAAGCATTCCTCTATTAGAATTTTGTTGGCCTTGGTAGCACAATTGAATCTTGAACTAGTTCAACTTGATATGAAAACTGCATTTCTACATGGTAATTTGGAAGAGGAAATCTACATAACTCAGCCTGAAGGATTTAAGGTTGCTGATAAAGAGAATTGGGTTTGCAAATTGAAGAGATCACTTTATGGACTGAAACAGTCACTAAGACAGTGGTACAAGCGATTTGATAGATTCATGATAGAACATAGGTACACAAGAAGCAAGTATGATAATTGTGTATATTTTCGCAAGCTACCAGATGGGTTTTTCATTTATCTATTATTGTATGTTGAGACTGCTGAGAACCCTGTAGATATGATGACCAAAATGGTAACAACGATCAAGTTCAATCATTGTTTGAACTTGATCAACATCCTGCTCGCTTAAATTGCGTCGAAAGGGCGTATTTGAAGTCGTCGCTGAAGAACAAAGTATAAAAGGGAATTTGGTGGGACTCGCTAAATCGCCAAGGTGGAGATTGTTGAAATAAGTGGTTCTTTATGTCCCACATCTATTAATTTAATCTCTTTGTATTTTACCAAAAGCTATAAATAGAGGCCTTGATTTTAATTCAAAATCATCCTTAAGACAGTTGTAGTCAAATACAATTGTATTGAGAGAATCCTATTATTAGGGATCTCTAATAGTTTATTCTTCCTTTGTAACTATTGTTTGGAGATAGTGAAAGTAGTCAGTGGTGCCGAGGACGTAGGTATATTTACCGAACCTCGTAAATTCTTGTATTCTCTTTCTTTTATTTTTCTGCATTTTATTTTCTGCTTTAATTATTTATTATATTCAATAACATAGAAATTGTGTTTTATATTTCCGCTATACAACAAGTACTACAAGACTTGGTCGTAACCAAAGACAATCACCGAAGCTAGGAGCTTCCACAGCCTTGCCTCCTTTTATAGGCATTTTGTTCCAAACTTCAGCTCAATTATGGCATTCATCACCTAGTGCATAAAGAAAAGAAGTTTCGAGTAGACAAAGGCAACTGATGATGCATTTGAAAAGATCAAGCAAAGGTTTTATGAAGCACCCATTTTGGCCTTACCGAATTTTGATCAATTGTTTGAGGTTAAATGTGATGCAAGTGGGGTTGGGATAAATGTTGTATCAACTCAATCAAAAAAACCAATTGCCTATTTCAGTGATAAGCTTAATGAAACAAGGAGGAGGTATTCCACCTATAATAAGGAATTCTATGCTATTGTGAGGGCCCTTGACCATTAGAGCCATTATTTGAGGCTTAAACAATTTGTGTTGTACTCAGACCATCAAGCCTTGAAGTTTCTAAATGGGTAGCACAAAATCAGTCCAAGACATGCTAAATGGATAGAATTTCTTCAATCTTTTTCATTTGTTTCTTCTTACAAACAAGGGGTTACTAATGTGGTTGTTAATGCTTTGTCAAGAAGGCATTTGTTACTTTCCATCCTTGATGCTAGGGCACTTGGATTCCAATTAATGAAGGAGCACTATGATAGAGATGAACAAATGTCCAGCATTATCAATGAATGAACAAGAGGGACTCATGGTAACTATGTTTTACAAGATAGGTTCCTTTTTAAGGGGAGTAAGCTATGTATTCCACAAGGTAACTTTAGGGAGCTCTTAATTAGGAAAGCTCATGGTGGTGGCTTGGTTAGGCACTTTGGCATCCACAAGACATTGGAGGTACTCAATGATCACTTTTATTGGCCACAGATGTTAGGAGATGTTCAAGCCATCGTTTCTCAATATGGAGCATGTCAAAGAGTAAAGACTCGTTTCAAACTGGGGTCTTACACCCCTCTTCCTATTTTGGATCACCCATGGGAAGACTTGAGCTTGGACTTTATTATTGCATTACCGAGGACATAAAGAAGAAGAGACTTCATCATAGTGGTTGTTGATAGGTTCTAAAAAATAGCACACTTCATTCCATGCAACAAAATTGATGATGCAAGCAAAATAGCAGATCTTTTCTTCAAGGAGGTGGTTCGGCTTCATAGAGTTCCAAGAACGATTGTTTTGGACTGGGACACCAATTCCTTAGCTACTTTTGGAAGACACTTTAGGGGAAGCTAGCAATAAAACTCATGTTTAGCACTTCTCATCATCCTCAAACTGATGGACAAACATAAGTGACCAACTGTACATTAGGGACTCTCTTAAGAACAATGGTGAACCGATATCTAAGAGATTAGGATTTGAAGCTCTCATGCTGAATTTGCTTACAATAGGGCACCAAGTGTAACAACCGGGCATTTTTCATTTAAAGTGGTATATGGTCTTAACACTCTTACTCCTATTGAGCTAACATCATTAGGTAATGAAGCCTACAAAAAGAAAGCCAACAAGCATAGGAGGCTAACATTTTTCCAACCGGGTGACTTAGTATAGCTACATTTAAGGAAGGAGAGGTTTCCATCCAAGCGAATGAGTAAGCTTGCACCAAAAGTCGATGGTCTTTTTGAGGTGATTGTAAAGGTGAATGACAATGCCTATAAAATTAGACTACCAGATGAATTTAGGGGCGTGTTAGCTACATTCAATGCGGGAGATTTATCCCCATATCTTGAAGACATGGCATTGAAGGATTTGAGGGCAAATCCTTTTCAAGTGCAAGAGGATGATCCAAACCTGGATCCAATTAAAGGTCCATGCCCAGTCTATAGTCCATCCAAGACTCTATCAAGTGCAATCCAATTAAGACTAATAGAAGAATACCAAGTCCAATCTCATCACTTGACAAATTCAGCCTTACGTGAAGTATGAAGTCCAAAACTTTGTTTTGAAGAGAGGCAAGCACAAACCTAAGCTATGTTCAAGTCCATTTCATCCCTACCTTCATTTTAGGGTTCCAAGCCCTCATTTGGTCACTCTCTTATCACTTAGGTCCATTAAAAGTCCAATAAGCCTAATAGAGAGTTTAATTAGTTCTATGTATTTTATTGTATAATTATGCCCTTTACTTATTGTTTATGCTAAACTATGTGTAATTAAGTTTATTAGTTGCCTTGGGTGAAGCTAAGCAAGTCAAATAAGTTCAAAGAAGGAGACAAGAGTTGACATATCACATGGCTCTAGGAATTACTTCTTTTGGCGAGGCAATTCATGACAACTTGGCCTTCCCTTGCCTTACATTCTTCTTTGGGACATATCACATGGCTCTAGGAATTACTTCTATTGGCAAAGCAATTCATGACAATTTGGCCTTCTCTTGCCTAACATTCTTCTTTAGGATTAACATGAAGATTAGAGCCAAATGACTTTGAAATGAGCTTGAAATGTAATTTAGCTTCATTTAGGTTTCATTTAAATGTAATTTGAAGCCTATTTAAAGGCTGCTCTAGTGATGTATGTTTTTTGGATTGAATAAAAAAAAAATCTTCCTTGCAAGTGTTTTGCAAATTCCCCCTTTATCCAACTCTTGACCAAGGGGTTGATGATGACTCAAGGCTGGTGGGTTCTCTTTAAGCCTTGGTTTATTGGTTAAATTGTTACTTGCTTGTTCTTACTCTCATCTCTTATCATTTTCTCCCTTGGCCAAAGTTTCTCTTGAAACCTATTTGGCTGAAATTTATTTTTCTATTGAGTTATGATAGTTTAAAGTTGTGTTTGGAATTAAACTTGCTTAATCATCCCGATATAACTCACCTAATATTTGAACTTGAACTAAAACCACATCACATCCTCTTTCTCCTTGCATCATTTTTACTAGTAATACCATTGTTGATCATTTTTCCCTTTTAGTCATCTTCATAACTAATAACACCAACTATCCTTCTTTAATCATTTTCACCACTCATCATCCTTCTCCTCTCGTCTTCACTACAACTCTTTTTCAAAATCCTAATAAAATCTCTCATTAACCCTAGATTTACATTTACTTAAATTAAAAAGAAATGAATGGGAGAAAAAAAAGTATTGTCATTTTCTAAAAAGAATCAAGTGGAAGAAAAAGAGGGAAGAAATGAAAAATAAGTGGGAAAGAAGAGAGATTTATATTTATTGAAAAGAAATGAGTGAGAGAACAAAAAAAATCCAATAATGAAAAAAAAAATGAAGGATAAATGTGTCCAACATTAAATCACCTAAATTCATATGTCCAAAGCAAAAGTGGCTAACATTATTTATACAAAGCCTAAATACCGATGTAATATTGCAAATCCACCTTGCGATCTTATGAATTCACTATTCATTCTTGAGGCATTGTATACTCGCAAATTCATTGTTCACTATTTCACTCAAGAATGCACTGTTCATAGTAAGTTTCTTTTTGGAAATTAAACTGATAGACCCTTAGGTGTTTTGATTATGTCAAAACTAAGTTTAAAGTTATTAATTTATATTTATTGAACTAATTAAGTCCATAGCATAAAATTCTTATAACTGAAAGATAGGCAAAATGTATGTTTTTCATCTTTTTAAACATAAGACTCTCATCCCCAAATGTGGGATGCCCGTCTCTTATAGGAGGTCGGTTCATTTGCTCATCTTATGCTAATCCTTGTAAGTCTAAAGCTTTTAAAAATTTTTGCCAAATGAATAGGGACACCCATTCCTTTAGCAGTCCCTTGCTAGTCCCTTCCTATCTAAAGCTTATAAAATTGAATTCTAAAAGTGTAAAAAAAGATGTCTATCCCTAAAGTGACTTGTTTCAAGAATTTCATTGTTGGACAATTATTTCAAAGCCGTCAAAGTCAAAATGTGTAAGAGGACGCTTGTCCTGTCATGTTTTCAAGGCCAAAACATCATTTTCAAAGCTTAACAAATATATTATCCCAACCAACAGACATTTGAGCTATTCCAACCATCTAAGACTATAAATTGAAGACTCTTTGATGGGGTATAGGTTAGAGAATATAATGTAAAAAGCTTATACTCCTTTTTTCTCTAATTCCTCTCACACAAGCTCATAACTTAAAATTCTTAAGAGATATATTTTTGCTCATTTTCTTGTATTAGCTTTGTAGAGGCATTCACACATTATTTTCTATATTCAAAAAATTAGGCAAATTCTCAAATAACTATTGCAGTGGGCAAAATCCCAGATAACTATTAAGTTAGGCATAATCTTAGATCAACTAATGAACATGGGTAAAATCTTGGAGAACTATTGTAACGAGGAGATTCTTTACTAATGAAACTTTAAATGGATTGCTTGAAGAAGTGGATGTACAAGAGTTGGGAGAAGATATAACCAACATGTACAAAAGGTTCGTAAACTTGGTAAATGATCTTAGAGGACTTGGAAAGAAGTTTGAGACCATTGATCTTGTGAAGAAGATAGTTCAATCGTTATCAAAATCATGGAGCAAGAAGGTGACTGTCATCGCAGAATCAAAAGACTTAAGCAAAATGGGCATAGATGAGCTTTTTGGAAGCCTATTAACATTTGAGATGAAAAGAAAGTTGAATGAGGAGGAGACTAAGCCTAAGAAGAACACTGCTTTGAAAGTAGAAAATGATAATAATGATTCTTCAACGGATGAGGAAAATGTGAGTATTTTTGCAAGGAAATTCAATAAGTTCCTTTCAAGAAGCAAAGACAAGAACTTCTCCAAAACAAAATACGAGTATAGTGATGATAAAGTTATATGTTATGAATGCAAGAGGCTTGGTCACATCCAACAAGAGTGTTCTAAACTTATGAAGAGGAGGAAAGAGAAGAAGTTCAAAAAAAAGGTGTTTGCGGCCACTTAAAGCAAAAGCAACAATTCAAGTGATGAAAGTGAGTTGGAGTATGAAAGAGTCAATCTATGCTTCATGACCATGAACGAATTAGAAGAAGAGGGTAATAACTCTAACTCTTACTTTTTTAGTGAATTACAAGAAACAATTGATTATTTGATGGATGAATATAAATGCATGTATGGTAAAAATATATCTTTGAAAAAGCAATTGACATACATTAAGAATGATCGTGAAAATCTCATTAGTAAGCATGCTAAAATCAAGAAAAAACTTGAATTAGTTAAAAATGAAAAGATCTTAGCATCAAATGAGTTAGAAAAGCTTAGAAGTCAAAATGATACATTACATGTGAAAATATCTAACTCAAATAAGATTTTGGATAAATTCAAAAATAGACACAAAAAGATTAGATGAGATGCTTGCATCTCAAATATTTGCATAGGAAAGCCAAAGATATAATGGAAATAATCCTTTTACTAAATCATATAGGCTATTAAAGAATAATCATTCATTTCATTTAAAATGTAAATTTTGTGCTTTTATCGGTCATATTGTTGGAAAGTGTCCAAGTAGGAATGACAAACTATTTAAAGTAAAGACAATTTGGGTTCCTAAAAGGACATTGAAGACTAACCTTTATGGACCCAAAACCATTTGGGTACCAAAGAAGTCTTAAATGCCTTTGTAAGTGTCTTATAGCATTGGAATCAAATGTTGCAAAATGAATGGCTATGCAACGCACATATCTAAGTAATGGAGATGGAAGCACTAAAGTACTTTGAAAGTTTAAATCTCTTCAAGTTAAAAGCTTGAGACATCAAATAAGTACCTAAACTTTCTTTTAAATTCAATAACCATATGGTTTGAATTTGAATATTGGTTGGCTGTTTGAATATATGTTCCTTGATATATTTTTGGTTGAATCCTTATTAATGTGACAATCATAATATTTGAATAATGCATTTTAATTGATTGAATGATTTCATGTGTATTGATAAATATATGATGATATAGACATATTTTTCAATTGGTATCTATCTTAAAGTGTTTTGATTTGATGCATAATTCATTTGTCTCATTGCACAGTTTTAACTTCAAAATTCTTCATAAATCATTCCGTCTCTTTACATAAATGTTTATTCATGATTTTTTGGCCAATCATTTTATACAAAATGCTAATGGTTTCTCAAATTTAAGTTTTTGCAGATCATGACTCTTTGAGGAACATGTTTTTTTTTTTTTTTATGGTACTCAAATTTATTCTCATGTTGGTTATCATGTTTAGTTGAGTGTCATATTTATATTTATTAATGATGATTGATTAAATAGTTTTTAGGATCATGATTTTAAACATTGATTTGTGATGAATTGATGATGGATTTTTTTTTAGATGGGTTGTTTGAATATTGAATGTTTGATGGATAAATATCAGGGTAAATGGATAATATCTCCTCTTAATTCCTTCTTGATCAATTGATTTTAATGTCTTTTATTCAGTGGCAGAATCAGCTGGGGTCAAAGAGGGTCAAATAACCCTCATTGACTTTTGAAAAAAAATTTAGGTTTTGATGAATCCACAATTATACCCCTGTTTTTATATATTATAATTTATAATTTTTTATTCAAAACCCTTTCTAATTATACTTAACACAGATGAAATAAGGCAATTGTTTTTGGGTTTCTCACCATTTTCTTTATAGAACTTTTCCTCGCCATCTCTATTTAAAATTAATGTTCAATTGTTCATTCAACAACACCGACGGAAATAGGACAACATTATTCCTTGACTTGTTCCTCAAAAGGTACATCTCATCTCTAGTTCTTTACTTCTGTAGCACTGAGGTTCTATAATATTTCACTGAGTTTCTGCAATATTACTGGATTAGAACATATTCCTCATATTAAATTCACCACTATTGCCATTACCCATTGGGGCAAGAAAATTAAATTAAAAGAACCAATTTTTAATATTTTATTAATGAATATGTCAATACTTCTTGGCAATTTTTTGTCCTATTTGTTTATATATTTGTTCTTTGTCTTTTTCAAATTTTAATGTCAAAATTATTGGCTAACAAAAGCGAACTTTTCATACCTATATAATATATAGTAGCTCATAAGCTAAATCATTATAAAGTGAACTCTAGACCACTTTCTATTTCATGTTGGTACATTTAGGTTCCTGAAATAAAGCTAACCTTTAAATAAAGTTAACCTTAACAAAGCAAAATTTTTATTAAGGAAACTATAATGTTTGCAATACACTAATACAATAAGCTATTTTATATACATGATTTTTACATGGCACATTGATAAAATTCTTTTCACTTTCAACATGGGGCCATTATACTATATTGACTTTTTACATGGATTTTGTGACAGGTATTAGTAATAAGTAAAGTAACTAAGGAATCACACATTTTATTAAGCTCTTAAGCAATTGTTCTAATGCTCAAGGATACTGCCTGTATGCTTCTGTTTTTTCTATTTATTTTTATTATGTGATAGTATGCTTCAACTGAAGTCTAACTAATAGAATGTAATAATATATTGTTGTTTTGAAATAGTATGGAGAAATATTTCAAAAGGAAATCAACAATGATCTCATCATCTGAACAAGAGGATAATGTTGATGATTCAAGTAAAAATGTTGATGTCAATTTGTAAGATCTTTCTATGGATCTAGGCTTACGACCTTGAATTTTAGATTATGATCCTAATATTCGAGATCAAATTAGAAGATTGTATTTGAAAAAGGGTTATTGTCAACCAAAAGGTCATGAGTTTCCTTTCAGAGATTTTGGTAGATTTTCAAGACGATTTGTTTTCTCTTGGTTTAATGAGTTTGGTCAATGGTTGGAATATAAAATAGCAAAAGACACAATATTTTGTCTTTGTTGTTATCTTTTCAAGCCAAATGTTGGTGATAAAAGGGGTGGTGATCACTTTGTTGGTCAAGGGTTTTCAAATTGGAAAAAGGAAGAAAAATTGAATATTCATTTTGGAAGTGCTAATAGTGCTTATAATTAAGCCTGAAGAATGTGCGAATCATTATTGACTCAAGAGCAACATATTTAGACATTTTTTTATAGACATTCTTCTAAAGCACGGACTAAGTATCGAACTCGTTTAAATGCTACAATTGACTGTATTCGTTTTCTTCTAAGACAAGGACTAGCATTTTGTGGTCATGATGAATCTGATAATTCAAACAATTGAAGGAATTTTCTTGAGCTTCTACGATTTCTTGTTGATCATAATGAAGATGTCTATAATGTTGCTTTCAAAAATGCTCCTAATAATCTCAAATTAACATCACTTAAAATTCAAAAAGACATTGTAAACGCCACTTCATACGAAACTGTAAGTGCTATCATTTGAGATTTAGGAGATTCTTTATTCTCTATATTGATTCATGAGTCTCATGATATCTCTACAAAGGAACAAATGGCTACTGTCTTGCTTTATGTTAACAAGAATGGACTTGTTGTGGAGTGTTTTATGGGTGTTGAACATGTTACTAGTACTACAACTCATTTACTCAAGACATCACTTAACAATTTTTTTTCTAGGCATGGGTTGAGTTTTTCTAGAGTGCAAGGACAAGGTTATAATAGAGCTAGTAATAACATGCAAGGAGATTTTAATGGTTCGAAGACATTGATTTTAAAAGAGAATAGATGTGCTTATTATATTCATTGTTTTGCCCATCAATTTCAATTGGCTTTTGTGGCTTTAGCAAAGAACCAAGATGATGTTAAGGACTTCTTTAATATTGTGGGGATTATAGTTAATATTGTCAGTGTTTCATCAAAAAGTTGTGATATTCTTAGAGATAAGCAAACTTGTAAAGTTATTGAGGCTCTTTCTAATGGTGAACTTCCAAGTGGAAAAAGTCTTAATCAGGAGTCAAATTTGAAACGTATCGGTGATACACATTGGGGCTCGCACTATGGTTCATTGATGAGCATAATCTTATTGTATTCATCCATTATTGATGTTGTTGAAATTGTGGCAAAGGATAAGATAAACTCTGAGCAAAGATTTCAAACAAAAAATATATTGAAATTGATGTAGTCGTTTGACTTTATGTTTAGTCTTTTTCTAATAAAGGATGTACTTGGCTTTACAAATGAACTTTCTTAAGCACTACAAAGAAAAGATCAAAATATTGTAAATGCTACAAATCTAATTGAAGTGCGTAAGCAAGCTTTACAAGTGATGAAGGATAGTGGTTGGGAGAATTTACTACACAGTTTGTTCTTTTTGTATCGATCATGACTTGATGTTTCCAAATATGGATGATAAATATTTTATTCAAGGGCGATCACAACGCAAGACCCAAGGTATCACAAATGTGCATCATTACCGTATTGAAGTATTTTACAGTATGCTTGATATACAACTTCAAGAGTTGAATAATCATTTCAATGAGGTAAACATGAAATTGTTTACTTGTTTGGCATGCTTATGTCCAAATGAGAATTTTGTTGCTTTTGATAAACAAAAATTGATGCGTCCTACTGAACTTTATCTAGAAGATTTTTCTGACTTAGAACTCATGGCACTTGATTCTCAAGTTAATGTCTATATTTTGGATGTATGTTCTAATGTCAATGTTTTTGGATTGAATGGGATTGAGGATCTTGCAAGATTGATGGTTGAAACTAAGAAGGATAAAGTGTTTCCATTAGTTTATTTGTTAGTGAAATTAACTTTGATTTTACCGGTTGCCACTGCTAGTGTAGAGAGAGCATTTTTAGCAATGAATCTTGTGAAAAATCATTTGCGAAATAGAATGAGTGATTAATGGTTGAATGATAGCTTAGTTGTGTATATAGAGAAAGATGTATTTAATAATATTGATAATGAAGTCATTATACAGTACTTTCAAACGATGAAATCACGCCGAGGACAATTATGGATGTATTAGTTAATTTTTGTTTTATCAATACAAATATTTGTATTTATATTAATTTGAAATTTATTTGTGTTACTCTAACCTTGACCCCTCTAAATATTATTTCTGGGTTCACCATTGCTTTTGTTCACGTTGATTATCCTGAAATTAAATTGATAAGCTTGATATGATATTTGTGGATTGAAATTAAGGTGACTTCTTGAGATTAAATTGATGGTGTTTGGAAAAAAGTTTGGATGGATTTTATTTGAGTATATTCTTTTATATTTGCTGTTGATTGAAAAAAGGATTAATTAATAATATAGGGGACACCATGCCAATATTTTTCCAAAATCTTACCAAATGAACTTGTTTTAATACCAAAACTTGGTAAATATTTTTGTTAAAGGGGGAGCATATAGACATTAACTAAGGAGGAGTGAGTTTTCAAATTTGTATTGTTTTAGCCTTAAATTGGAAATCAAATGAAAAATTCAGCTTTAATTTATCTTTCCTTTATTATTGTTTTTTATTTATGACAAAAAGGGGGAGAGATTGGTTAAGTTTAATTGGTTATAAACTGAGTCTATAACTTGAAATGGTTTAATTGCAAATTGAATTATATTGTTAAAGTAAGAGGGGAGTTTTTCAAGTGAGAAGGAGCTCTAAACTCTTTCAAACTCTTTAATTAACTTTTTTCAATACTTAAACTTAAGTTTTGTCACCAATCAAAAAGGAGAAGATTGTTAGACCCCTAGGTGTTTTTTATTATATCAAAACTAAGTTTAAAGTTATTAATTTATATTTATTGAGTTAATTAAGTCCATGGAATAAAATTCATATAACCGAAAGATAGAAGAAATGTATGTTTTTCATTTTTTCATACATAAGACTCTTATCCCCAAATACGGACTCTGGTTTCTTTGCTCATCTCATGCCTGTCCTTGGAAGTTTGGAGCTCTTAAGAATTTTTGCCAAATGAATAGGGATGTCCATTCCGCTAGCGGTCACTTACTAGTCTCTTCTTATCTAAAGTTTCTAGAATTGAATTCTAAAGGTGCAAAAAAGGACACCCATCCCTAAATGGCATGTTTCAAAAATTCGATCATTGGACGACTATTTCGAAGCTATCAAAGTCAGAATGTGTAGGAGAATGCTCATCTCGGTGTTTTTAAGGCCAAAACATCATTTTTGAAGCTCGACGGATACATTATCCCAACCAACAATCATTTGAGCCATTCGAACCATCTAAGACTATAAATTGAAGACTCTTTAATGGAGAATAGGTTAAAGAATATAATGTAAAAAGCTTGTACTCTTTTCTTCTCCAATTCCTCTCACACAAGCTCATAACTTAAAATTTTTGAGAGATATATTTGTGCTCATTTTCTTGTATTAGCTTTGTAGAGGTATTCATACATTATTTTCTATATTCAAACAGTTGGACGAAATCCTGAATAACTATTGTGGTGGGCAAAATTCCAGATAACTATTGAGTTGGGCATAATCCTGGATCAAATAGTGAACATAGGTGAAATCTCCCATAACTATTGTAAAAAGAAGATTTTTTACTAGTGAAACTTAAAGTGAATTGTTACTCTGAACCATTATAAATCTTGAACATTTTCTTTCCTTAATCTCTTTACTTTATACATTATATTTATGTTATATTTTTTGATAAATTGTCGAATATTATCTATATTTGATTGCTTGAGTAAAGTTGTTGGACATTGATTTAGTTTGAATATCTTTGTTAAAATTATTTGTAAAATTGTGATTGATTAGAAATTTCCTTAAGGAATTTTATTTAATAAACAAGTTTTAAATACTCTTATTCACCTCTCTGTAGAATTATTATCCATTTGGGGTTTTTCTTAAATTAATTGCCCAAAAATAATTTCCAAAACAACAATAATCAAATCTCTACTTATTTTAACACAAAATCCTTTAACGAATTTATTCAAAATACTCAAGAATCAAGCCATACAACCAATGGCACAAATTTAAAAATTCTAACTTGAAAACCAACTAAATCTTTTTTCTAATTACATAAATCTCAACACCAAAATAAATAAAACATGATTAGGAATGATGAACTAACCTCTTTTGCCTTTTTTTTTTCTTTTGGTTGGAAAACTAGACAAATTACTGGGAGAAAAGCTACATAGGAATCTTAGCTTTGCCTTTGGAGAGTGCCTCATGAGTGAACAGTAAAACTTGCAAGATCACGAGGTGAATTCATGATAAATTTTGGTTGGGTGTGTTTGTTTATATTTTGTTTATATAATGGGCATTTAAATCCATTCATGGTGCATGAGTATTTTGACTTTGTATAAATAATGTTGGATAATTTTTTCTTTGGGCATATGAATTTAGACCATTTAATTTAATTTTCCTAAAAAAAAAAAAATTGTATATTTTAAATATTTTTGGAATTGTTATCTTTTATGTTGCTTTAAAATAGCCTTTTGACCCTTTTATATAATAGAAATTCACTCAAAAAAATAAATGATCCGTAGGAAATTGAACTTTTCAAATTTAAATAGTACAACTAGCTTTCGGTGTGAAATAAATATTTGGCCTTTCGGTTTCTAAGAGTGAATAACAAATCCTACGTTCTGAGTCTGCCGATAGGTAGATGCAAGCAGATGAACAAATAATATAATGTAAAGGATTATGACAAGAGGACCAAAAGAAAATATGCTTGCCTTTTTTTCATTTGATATGCTTGAAGACAAAACCCTTTCATAAAGTTGCCCAAGAAACTTCCAGGAAATCTACATTCTGGATTCTGGTCCAAGTTCAAATTTAACATTGGACTTGCAAGATAAGAGACATGTAAATGCACAAAGGAAATCAACTGCATATGTTGTATTGATACAACAAACTAAAGCATTTAAAGACAACATATATAGGAGCTCCTAATAAAGGCTGAATTCATTCTTGCTACCCAGGGCACCAGCCAAAAGATAGAAATCCACCTTCTCCTAATAAAGGCTGAATTCATTCTCGGTAATCATAGAAAAATTCGAACATCAATTATCTTTGTATCAGTGTGCACAGCAGACTAACTTATGGTCCATCTTCTGGTGCTGCATCAAAGAAAATGGGTCAATGATCATTCAAATGTTTATAACTGGACATTAAATACAAAAAAGAAAAAAAAGAAAAAGGATAATCCATTCTTAGAGATAAGGATGAGAGACTCACTGCTCAAAATAAAGTCTTGAAGTAAGCTCTGGGCTTTCTCAGCTTGCGCCGGATTTACCTGATATCTGAATGATCTTTTGTGTCACATCTGGTCTATCTTCTACCAGTGTTACAGTAGCACCGGACAACTGTTCGCATAAAATAGATATCAAAAGTGAAACAAATCAATTATACTAGAAACTAAATTAGTATATAGATTGACAGACTGCAACAGTATGCTCACCACACTGAAAAGTGCAAGCCTATTTTTGAACTTCCTTTTAAGTTTGGGCACTGCATGCTCCGGTATGACAACTTCAAGTGTGCTCCTAGGGACAAGTGGTACGGGGATTCTAACAAGATGTTAAAGATACAGGTTATAAGTTGAAAGTACTTCCATTAATGACATCTAATTAAAAAAGAAAACTCACACATTAATTACAGACAATATAAACTGCTTGTCAATTTGCAGAACAACCAAAATAAAAATAAAGCTGCATTTGCTGCCTATTAATAACACTTGGCACATCTTCGTGGCCTTCAGTTTCTTTCTGTTTCTCACTGGTAGACCCTCCAGCTTCCTACAATACAAGGGCAAGGAATACAAAACAAGGAACAAGTCACTGGAGAATATAACCATTAGTGACTAGTCTTGAAATAAAATTTGACTTTAGAATAGAAAATCATAAACAAATTTGTGTTTCTAGGTTAAACCTAACTTAAAATTTTACATTTGAAAATAATATTGGTAAATTGGACCAAAGATAAATTAGATTAATTGAATGTCCAAATCCCCCAAAACCCAGATAATTAATCAAATTCAACAGTGAAGTGATCGAATGTACTGTATCCATTAAAGAGAAAACAGCAAAGAGAAACCAATATTAACACAAAAATAGCTCCAGATCCACTAGTAAGAACCTTAGATGGTTGGGTTGTTGCCACAGTAAGCACATTCTGATGAGTTGCCGCAGGAGGATCACTACCAGTCTGTCCATCACAAACAGGATTAATGTTATTAGGAGAAGCAGTGTTCATTCCAGAAGCACAACGAACAGGACCTGCTGCAGAAATAGAAGAAGGTGGTGTGTCCTTTTGAAAGAAATCCCTGTATAAATAACTCCGCAGTCTTGTTGTCACCTCAACAAGAGCATCTCGAGCAGCTTGGATATCCCCTATAATCTGGATGATAAGACAATGCCATTTAGTAAAAATAATCCATCAAGTCTTACTCAGTGACAAAGAGAGAGTAGGTCTCAGAGCCTTCTCTATTTTCTTTTGTCAAAAAAAATTCAATTGATGAATTCTGATAAGGTCCCCAAAGAAACAAGCAGCTGTAAATAAACGTCACAAGCATCTGAGGAAGAAGTTTATCCAGATATAAAGAGATATTCTAAATAATAAGTAGAACTTTATTTCATTGTTCAATCTTCACCAAAGAAATTTGGACTTGATGTTTGGAAAAGGGGACTAATGTAAGATGCCATAGCGGTATAGCCTTTAGTAGGCAGGAAACTTCTTAAATTTTATATGCCAGCTAGGTGACCTATAAGAATTTGAACTTCTGAACTCTTAGGTGGAAACAGAGGTCTAACCAATCAAGTCCAACCCACCCCTTGAGGTTAATGGAAAAGTTGGATACAGCTTCTTAGGAATGTTCACGTATAACATTCCGTATCAATACAACAATCAGATTGAGAACCAATCGGGACAAAACAGAAACTGTTATCTATATTAAATTCAATTTTTTTTAATAAGAACTTATTATCATTACAGATTCCATTCCTCAAGTTTTCATATGTAACATGGAACAGAAATCACCTAACAAGTCACAGATCCATTGAAAATGATTAGTTATGTTAAATAAAAAACCTGTACAAGTTCATCTGTCCCAGATACACATGCCGGTACAGATTCCCTTGGCAGAATCTGTTATGTTTGCACCAGTTGCTTTCCTGATTTCATTTAAACATCCCTCTTTTCCCTCTAAATACCCAGTTTCACTGGATGGTACAATTAACCTAGTGGAAATGATGTTGTCCTTATCAGTAATGAGATCAACAATGCGAGTCTGGATATGCAGCAACGCTCCTTAAGCTGGAAACAACTCGTCGTCGGGCTCCTAAAATAGAAACCAAAAGATCTGTCAAGTGCTTTTTATCGAGTTTTTTTTATTCTCTATTTCTTTATTTGCTTTTTCAATCTTCTTTAGTTTATGAGGACGGTGTGCACCGCAAATAACATTCACTTGCAAAAAATTCAAATTAAATTCAAGAAGCCTGGGTTATACATAATTAATCAGACATATGATCATTCTAAAATACCAGATAACGAAGAAACAGAGATCCATTTTACCACATCATCACAAAAAGAAAAAGCATGACATATACCTCCTCGGAAGAGATTATAATCATTCGTTCATCTGAACCAGCAACAGGATCAGCAAACTTCAACGCCAATTTCATTTTCAAGCAATTCCACTCCGCCCTCAGACTCTCCAATAACTCTATCAACCTTGTCAATTGGACATAGCATTCGAAACACAAGGTCCTCACCATAAAATGCCTGCCCACTGTCTGTGATAGGAGTAGCCCCAGATTCCATTGAATAGCCAGAGTTGCGTGAATTATAGTTATAATTTTTATAGTTCAAGCCAGAAAATCGTGCCGCATCCATCCCTGACTGTCGAGCCGTGTTGTTCATGTGAGGAATATAATCCTCATCAGGGAAAAACTGTTCTGGTGACTGTAAGCGTCCATGGAAATGACTGCGGTCACGATGTTGACTCTGTCTCAAGCGGGAAGAAATAATTGCTACAGCATTTTTCACATTATTAATATCTAAATTACAACCTGCCAGAATAAGAAAGGTCATGTGATGAAGCCATATCTAAATTACTAAAAGGAAGGAGTAGAAAATGTCATAATGAATTTTCTGATAACCTTATAACATGTAAAACTTTCAGATTTTTGTCTTTACATTAGCTTATAGCCCTCTCTAGATACTGATAGAGGAAGAATGTACCAGGCAAAAACGTAGCATAGAAAGCTAAAAATACATAGACCTTGCAGCATCTGCGATAATTGCTGATTAGATGATTTGACCAACAGAATCACGTAGAACAGATAGTGAGAAAGTAGTGACTTTCAAGCTACTAATGGAAAAGTCATATCATCAATGGCTACAGAACAATGCAGGAAGATATCCATCCAGTATCACATAGTAGTCAATAATTCTGAATAATGTTAAAAGACCTAGATTGATATCAAAGAAACCTTGCACATCTCAACATAAGGCAATATGCTCAGAGACTCCACAGCATAAAAATTACACCGCCCACTATTTCCTTTGTGACAAATGGCAAATGATTACACAATACACAAACCATCTCGACATCATTGTAAAAAGTCTTCAATCAAATCAAGAGCTCAACAATGTTACAGAAAATCCAAGGTGACCAAAACTTGAACATTAATGTTTGCATATTGTACATCAATTCCTCCACTACGGTATGGGTGATGTTAAAACAATATTTCAGCATAACATAAAATATCTCAACCAAATTCTAGAAGCAAACAAAAAGTGCTTCACGGGTGTGATGTCATAAAGAAATAATGATGAAATGTTTTTGACACCTAAATGTTGGATAAACCTCATGATTGAAGCTCCAAAATCAGATCTCCAGACGGTAATCATAATTTTAACAAGTAGTAATGCCAAGTAACCACAATTTGTTAGAGAAAGAGTTTATGTGAGGAAGAAAGGAAAGAAGAGAGCTGCATTGGGAAGAACAAGTGGCCAAATGGGAGAGATAACAGATGGCAAAAACTTGTTGGAGAGACAAGCAGCGGACAACATAGAGGATGCACTGCCCAGGCTTTCAGAAAATAGGACCATTAAGAGGGTGTACGCTGAGGTGGCAGCCTTAGAGAGAGTATGCAGTTATGAAATCATGGGGGAATATAAGCAGGAGGCAGAGGGAACAGAAAAGGGGGGAAAAGAAAATTGAAAAAGTAGAGCATTGAAGGAGAGACGCAGCCTCTCAAAAGCTGGTGGAATTGTTCTTGAGTTTTGTTATTCTTCTATAATATTTCTTAAGTAGTGATGGTGCTAGTATGGAGCTTGTATGAACCATATTGATTACACTTTTGAAATATTTGTTAATACAAGAAAAGCTAATTTCATTGTTGTTGCATTGAGTTACATTTCATTTACACCCAACAGTGTTAATCTACATTACATTCTCACAACTCTCTGCATCTATTGCTCATGCTAGTTTCTTCATTCGCTGGAGTTGGAGCAGATAGCTTGTTGTTGTAGCATCAGGTTCCTATCATAGTGGTATCAGAGCATGACCAGAATGGAGGCTAGTGGAAGGAGTTAAGAAAGAGATAGGAGGAATGAAAGAAAGATTGAAGGAGACGGGTAGACAGATGTTTGAGATAGAGAAATGAATGACCAAATGGATAACATGGAATCGAAGGTTGAATCTCTTCATGGGTACCTCCGTGAGTTGCGAGATGTCATCATCGAAAAGGAGAATGAAGATAATGGCAAGGCTCCAATGGGCCAAGAGGTGTCCCCTTCTTATTCCCTGCCACTACCACCAGAGGCGAAAGCTCCACCCACCATAGAGGAAAGGGAGACATTGGGAAGACAAGGAGCAACCTTAGGAGACACCACTAGAGGACGTCGAGACACCCCCTACCGACGCTTAGACCTTATGATATTTAGAGGCTACGATGCTCTTGAATGGATTTTCTGATGAACGAGAACGACTCATGGCGGCCAATATGTCTATAGAAGGTATTATTATGGGTGGTTGAAATGGTAAGAGAAGAAAATGAGGTTTCAGAGTTGGGAGAAGCTTAGGAACGCTATGCTCAAACGTTTTTGACTGAGGCATGAACAGATGCCCCCAAGAGTTGTTGGCTCTCTAACAGACAGGTTTAGTTCACGAGTATCAATGTCAATTTGAGTTACTGTCGTCGACGGTGGATGACATGATAGAAGAGACTTTAACTAATTTATTCATGAACGGCTTAGTGTATGACATCCGAGCATATATGAAATTGTTTCACCCATACGACTTGAAGGAGGTGATGTAACATGCAGGAGGTGGAGGAGAAGAATAAGATAATTGATAGAAAGCATGGGGTCCAACCCGACCTAACGAACCCAAAACAAGTGTCCAACCCAACCCGTTTCATAGGCCTATTTACCTTCAACAGCCCAGTGGCCAAGCATTCAAATCGCTCTTAAAGCCAAACCACATATAGCCTAACCCATATCATTCATCTCAATCTAGGTCAAAATACATACCTGACTCATCAAACCAGCCCAATTAGAAACCCAGAAAATACTCGTTGCCCACCTCAAACTTGCACAAATCAAACTCCACCTGTAACCTTCACAACCATTAGGGCTGCCATGAATTCAGGCACATCTTCATCCACTTTTTAATGAGATGGAAACTCACGACAACTCTCCAATGAGGAATATTGACAAAGGTAGAGAAAGGTTTGTGTTTTTGTTGTGATGAAAAATTTGTACCTGACTATAGATGCAAATACCGATAATTGAAGGTGATGATAGCTGGTGAGGAACAGAAATGGGAGGATGAAGTTGATGGGGAACAAAAACCAATGTCGGTGGAGGAAAGAGAGATGAAGGCCACTTTAAATGCAAGTTCTATGGTCGATATTAACAAGCCAAAAACCATGAAAATTGTAAGGTCCATTAAAGAGAAGGAAATGGTGATTCTCTTAGATAGCAAAGCCACCTATAATTTTATTTCAAAGTAGTTGGTGACAGAGCTAAGCATTCTGGTGAGGTCTATAAGGTTTGTAGTGATCTTGGGAGATGACCGTAAAGTGAGTGCATTAGGGAAATGTGAAGAAGTCAAAGTAAGCATGTAAGGAATCAAGATCACTTAAGATTTCTTGTCTTTCTATCTATGAGGGGTTGATATTATTTTGGGAATTGACTTGCTTAGTAGATTGGGAAAGGTAAAGATAAATTGGAAGTATCAAATGGTGAAATTCACATGGAATGGTAGAATGATGGAATTGAGAGGTGATGTGTCATTAACTCAGTTGGAAACATTGCTCAAAACTCTACTAAAGTTTGTGTGGGAAGGTAGAGAATGTTATTGATTGAAAGGGAGTCAGCCATGAAAGAAGTAGTAACTATGGAAAAGAATACTACATTAGAACTGAATAGATTATTAGAAGAATTCTCTCCTCTGTTTTCAGAACCACAAGATTTGCCACCTAGTCACACCAGGGACCATTCAATACATCTGTTAGCAAGAGCTCAACCCTCTAATATTCTCCGTTACAGGTATCCATACTACCAAAAAAAATGAAATTGAAAGAATTGTCTAAGAAATGATAGTGGCAAGAATCATTAGACCTAGCACAAGTCCATTTTTGAGTTCGATAATTCTCGTTAAAAAAAAAGATAATGGATGGCAATTTTATGTTGATTATCGAATGTTAAATAAGATCACAATCCCTGACAAATTTTTCATACCTACAATCAACGAGCTTTTGGATGAATTAGTAAAAGCTGTGATTTTTAGTAGGTTAGACCTAAAATCAGGCTATCATCAGATATGTGCCCCCAAACAAATAGACAAACTGAGGTGTTAATCGAAGCATTGAAGACTATCTTCGCTGTTTTTGCTGGGACCAGCCAAAGACATAGGTTAAATGGTTGACATGGGCTGAATATTGATATAACACAAGCTTCCACAGTGCAACAGGGATGATGCCATTTAAACTCATATATGGGAAGGAACTACCACCTTTTCTAAGATTAGTGGAAAAGGATTCAAAGGTGGAAGAAGTGAATGCAATGATTTAGGAAAGAAATTCCGTATCAAATCAACTGAAAGTGAATCTCAACAACGCTCAGTCTCGAATGAAGAAAAATGAAAATAAGCATTGTATGAAGGTAAAGCTCAATATAGGGGACTATGTATTCCTTAGACTACAGCCGTATCAATTTCGTTCATTAGCTTCCCGCCTCAATAAGAAGTTAAGTCCACGTTTTTATAGCCTATATGAAGTAATCGAAAGAATAGGAAAATCGCATATAAGCTAAAACTACCTGATATAACACTAATACATCCTATATTTCATATCTCATAGCTCAAAAAACAGGTAGGAATGAAGACTATCTGTCAGCCACTACCAGTTGGATTAAATGAAACAGGAGAGTTAGAAGTGTAGCCTGAAGAAGTGCTTACTCACAGGTACAATCAGTAAAGGGAGTTAGAATAATTGATTAAATGGAAAATTTACCTACTTGTGAAAATTCTTGGGGACTATTTGTTAAAATTAAACAACTATTTCCTACTCTACACTTTGAGGATAAGTTACCTGTTGATTTAGGGGGTGGAGGGAGGAGGGGAGGCAGTTTATGTGAGGAAGAAAGAAAAGAAGGGAGTTGCAATGGGAAGAAAAAGTAGTCAAATATGAGAGCTAACAGATGGCAAAAAACTATTGGAGAGACAAGCAATAGACAACAAAGAGGATGCAATGCCCAAGCTTTCATAAAATAGGACCATTGAGAAGGTGTAAACTGAGGTAGCAGTCCTAGAGAGAGTATGCAGCTATGAAATCATGGGGGAATATAAGCATGAGGCAGAAAGAAGAGAAAAAGGGGAAAAAGAAAATTAAAAAAGTACAGCATTGAAGGAAAAGACCCAACCTTTTGAAAATGGGTGGAATTGTTCTTGAATTTTGTTATTCTTTTGTAATATTTTTTAAGTAATGATGGTACTAGTATGGAGCTTGTATGAACCATTTTGATTACACTTTCGAAATATTTGTTAATACAAAAAAATGTTAATTTCATTATTGTTGCATTGAGTTACATTTTATTTACACCCAGTAGTGTTAATCTACATTACATTCTCACAACTCTTTGTATCTATTTCTCACGCCAGTTTCTTCATTCGCTGGAGTTGAAGCAGATAGCTTGTTGTTGTAGCATCAAGTTCCTATCACAATCTTACAAACTATCCCAAGCCAATTCCACACATCTGATTTCCAATTCATTAATAAGTAAAACAAGCATATTAACCTCGTACAGGTGAAGTAAATAGAGTTAGAGAAAAATCAAAATAGTAAATGGTTTTCCAAAAGCAAAGTATACGTTCCACACCAAGTTCTCCAATGTAATTAACCATTTAGCTACAACTAACAGTTGAAACAAGAATTTTAATTATTAGAAAACATTCACAATGCAATTTAAGAGTCCAAATGGGCAATATTGTTCTAATATAAAGTTCAGTGTACCAAAAGCTGTAAGTCCAGCCATTTCATGCTTCAGATTCATTTACAAAAGAATCACCTAAATGATCCCTACGTAAAATCGAAATCTGAGTCTTAGTCTTAGTCTCCATCCTTATCTACTCAAAAATAAATCAGCCAAAGTATGATCCCTAGGTAAAATCCTAATTTGAGTCTTAGTCTCCATCCTTATCTACTCAATAATTTTCCCTCATTTCCCCAACAAACTCTACTCCCCTCTCCTCTAAACCCTCCACCGAACTTATCCTCCTCCTCCCCACCACCACCAACACTCTCCAATATCCTATCATGAATAAAAAACAATGCCTCTTGAGCTAGACTAAAAGCTAGCATTCTTCCCTCGGAGTCTTGTAGTCTCGTGTCTGATATTTCAATAATCCTTTCCTTATCCCTAGAGATCAACTCATGCAGGCTGATTCACGCGCCTGTGTGTTACCTAAAATGTGGTACATAGTGGTCACCACCAACGAGTCCTTGGGGTTTGCCGACGCTTCCCTATTATTGTTGTTATTGCTCACTGAATTCGCTCTGCCACAGTGGCGATAGTTATTGGGAGCATAATGGTGATTGTACTAAGGTTTTTGTCCTACCCATAGTCAGTTCTTCATCATAGTGTTGGTGATCGTAGTAGTAGTTTCGCTTAAATTTAAACCTATCCATGAAAGATGATAATTATTTCTATTCGAGTTCATGTTTGTAGTTTCAAAATTGAGTCCAAGTATTGAGTTGTCATGCACCAGGTCGTCTAGGGTTCGATTATCATAATTGAAATTGAAATTGAAAACATTCAAGTCAAGTTCCGAAGATAAGTTCTTGTGCTTTTTAGTTTGTTTCTCGAGAAAATGCGAGGGAAGTTGAAGCTCGAAGAAGAAGAATCTCAGAGAGAGTGTAGCTTCCAGTGGAGGATGTTGTGACATCTTGACAATGAAATGTCAGATATGAAATGTTAGGGGTACTTATTTAGAGAATTTGAAAATCTCAATACAACGGTGTTGTTTAAAGAGTTCGAGTGATTTTTATATCAACTTGCAGACGCTTCAGGATTCAGAAAAGTCAAATACTATTTACCACCCAAACTTTGACATATGCATTTGAAAACTTCATATTTCTATTCATATATTCAAGACATCCATTAATTTTAACGGTAAGTATTTCAATCACTTTGTCACCAGCTATTGTTTTTCCCACATTCTTTTTACTTTTGTGTGTTTACTAATTATTCTTGAGTTTTTTACTTTTTCCTCTCTTCTTTCTTTTTCTGACGAAGGCCAATTGTTCGTTCCAACTTACATGTTTTTGAATATTTTACCATTTTCATTAAAAATATATAAAGTTTTAATTTGGGTATTAATAATGACATATGATTAGGTTTTTTTGAAAGTATAATAAACTAACATGCAATTATATGATAATACAATATTGTTAATATTTAAATTGATATATTTATAAATAAAACAATATTCAATCATATAATAATATATCAAATTGATGCTCAAGCACAACAAACTAAACTTACACCACATCAAGTTTATCTCAGTTTAAGAGAAATTGAATTGAGTTTGGTTAAAATGATGGAGCCAAAATGAACCAAAACAACATTGTTTTGATGTGTATTGATCAAAACGGCGTTATTTTAGTTTATCTAAATTGAGTTTTTTTAAACTGGTGAGTTTAATGAGTTGAACATCTTGCAAATTTAAACTCAACAATATAAAACCTTTAGACTCAAACTTGCCTAAACTGAGTTTATTTTGGACTCATTCAAGCTGAGTTGGCAAATGAGTTTGAGTTAACTTACCTTAAATCTATCACAAGTAGTGGAGATAAGGAAAAGGTATTAGTGTAACTAAAAAATAAAATAAGAAATATAATTAGATTTAAAACTAAATATAATTAGGCTACACAAGGAGTATACCTAAGGGTATTACATCCGTTTTGTTTGATAAGCCCAAATAAGTGTTATGGATCAAGAAGTTTATAACTGAATTTGGGTTGTTCCAATATAGCCGACCTTATAGAGTTCTATTGCAACAATAATGGAGTAATAGCTTAAGCAAAAGAGTCACGGTTTCGCCAAAAATACAAACATATACTTAAACAGTTACATCTAATCAAGGAGATCATTTAGTCAAATTATTAGGGAAGAAACATTTGAGAACCTTGCAAACCCACTAACCAAGCCTCTATCACAACATAAGTATGATAGACATGGAGCCTTATTCAGCATTAGATTGATGATTAATTAACTATAGTGCAGGTGGGACATTGTTAAAGCAAGTGTCCTAAAGTGAATTGCCATAACTATGTAATAAAGATTGTAATTAATAAATTGGTTTTATTCTTTATCGAAAAAATTGAATTCAAAATTAGATAATGTCCCTAGAATGGTAGAGTTGTGACAAGGGGATTAATGCATGTCAATTGATCTTGAGAATGTTTTGTTCACATGATGTGGTATTTTCCTAACCAAGGGCATATGTAATTTAGGACTATCATATTATTTAATAGTCCTACAGAAAAGCAGTGTGTGACACCTTTAGGTATGCTCTAGGGATATTATTGTCCTTTATCTGATTTTAATTTTTGAATTGGATCAGATTCAGGTTGAAACTAGGCTAAAATTGGAAATAGAATTTTGATCGAGCCTAAAAGCAAAGAGGGAACCTTGTTTTGGGCTTGATAGGTGACTCATGCATGTAAAGCCCTTTGGTTTGATCATGATTTATCTAATTTTATTATGGACTTCCATATGCATTAAGAGTTCAAAACCAAGTAAGAGAGGGGTTGCATATTTATACCAACTTCTACCAAAAATTTAACTAGGACTCTAATCATGAAAGAGAGAGAGTTTGAGGGAAAAGAGATAGCCAGTGGAACAGGAAAATTTTAGCAAACTTAGATATTGATTTATGATAGCCAAGGACCTTGAGGAAAAAGAAGAACCCAACTACCAACTCCTTGGTATTACCTAATTCCTAGATGTTGAAAAGAAAGAGAAAAAAGGGAAAACAAACATCCATCAACAACTAAGAAGAGGGCCATTGGTGGTTACATAAGGAAAGAAAAATGAGTAGCTCACAACTGTCATATTCTTGCTAGAAAATGTAGGTAAGTCGATGACTTCCTACCAAGCTTTTGTTATGCGTTTTTCATGGATTTTAGTTATTGGATTCGCTGATTTGATGCTAATTCTTGTGGATAAATTTGTGCATGTTGTAACCTTGGAATATGGTGTAGTCTTTGCAAGATTATATCCTAGAATCTTGTTTAATTTTATGGGAAAACTAGTACTTGAGTTGTTATGTAAGAAAGAAATAGGTGTTGAATTTTTTTTTTTTTTATAAATCATGTTTAGGTTCTAAGCTAGCATTCATGAGTTTTTTGTAGTTTCATTTAATGGCTTGCATGTTATGTTTCTTGAATTTGGTTGATAAAATCAATATGTGATGATATCTTTTTTGCAAGATTAGGGGACAAGAAAGAAGGCTGAAAAAAATGTGAAGATTTTATGGTTTTAGGTTTATTCCTGGAAAATTTGAAATTGGACAGTAGGCCATATTTTGGCTAAAAAATCCATCTTCTAAGGTTTCCAACGAGCTACTATGAGGTTCCCTATGGGACAGTCACATACTCTCTTTTATATGAAGCATTTGGGTTACAAGCCTTAAAATCAATCTATGAATTCCTTTTACAACTGTCAATTTTATTTTTATGAATTTTCTTTACAAGGCTACCACATATATATTTGAAGCAAAGTTCAGTGTGCAATAAGTAAAACACGCTAAACCTTAATCAAATTTGATGATGTAAGCCTAGATTTTGACTAGGAAGAATCGTACGTCACTTTATAGATAAGTACATCTAGATATGGCCAATAATACATCATATATCGAAGGAAAAATACAAACCTAATTTAGTTACAGATAAGATGTATGCAATTTAGAATTTATTACAATTATAATAATACGAATAAGATATTAAGGTTGTGGAGTGTCAAGAAATACCTAAGGAAAGATTTGATACGAATATAAGAAAAATACTTGAGGGGTTAAGTACCCGAGGAAAATATTGGATACAAATATGAGAAAAATATTCAAGGGGTTAGATACTTAAAGGAAAGATTTGAAATGAATGAAAGAAAGATACTTGAAAGGTTAAATGCCCAAAGAAGAGAGTAGACATGATATGATCAAAGAAAGAGAAAATCTTAGATAAATGATAAATTAGACTTGAGATAAGTCTAAGAGTGTTCTAGGAGATTGGTATTGATAGGGACTTGATATCCCAATGAGATAAGAGATACTTTGATACCTATAAGACATAGATAGATTACACTAGAGATAAGTGTAAAAGAGTTTTAGGAGATTAGGTATCGATAGGGATCAGATACCCACTGAGATATAAGATGATTCAATACCTATGGGACATTGAGATTAAGAGTATAGTTGGTAAGGGAGCACCTCGTGACCTTGGCAAACCTATAGCGTAGCACTTATAAATATGTCTTAAGGGAATTATAGTCATTTTCGTATGTTTATGTGCATGTAAGATTGAATTAATGTGAATTGAATGAAGTATCATTTGATAAGGGGTGATCGTGCATGGGATGGTCATGTTTCTGTGTTGGTTGTCATGTTAACTAAAATGGCTAAAAGTCATGTCACTTTGAGTTTAAGTGACATACAACCTTGTGTGGGGATGATACATGCCCATGTGTGGAGTCATTGGATTGATTTTACAAAGGAAAAGACCACTAATTTATTGTTTGATAATGATTTTTTTTTATTTGTTAATTTTATGTTTTTATTTGGGATTGTTAAGTTTATATGAACATATATTATGGCTCGAATCTTGTTTCTAGTGGCTTAAATTTTTTTAATTGTGTAAGTAAGGATATTTGTGAATAATGGTATTGTTATGGCATGAATTAGGGTTATGTTATATTGAAATGTTTGGATTGGAGAATAATTATTTGATATAGCATGTTAAGGGTTGTAATTCATTATCTTTACTTGCAAAAATTATATGAAAATATGGTTGGTTTTGGTAAGAATGCCATAGAGACAAATAAGGTATAAAAATAGATCTATTTACACGTTTTTTGGGAATCATACATAGTTGTGCGGTATAGGATACACATTTTCTAGGAATGTGTTTTTCGATTATCTAATGATTGTTGAACATCATTGACCGATGACCAACCAACTAAGGCACAAAGTTTGCTTCTGTATGATGAAAAGACGATTGCATGTAGGGATGAAAAGATGAAAATACCTTTAAAAAGTGCATCATTTGAAGTAAAGTTAAGTTTTGAAAAGTATAGGTCTAAAAGAGGGCACAAACCCATCCTTAAAGGGATACATGCCAGTGTGTGCATTTAAGGAAGAACACAGGGAGATTTCATGGCGAATGAAGGTTGTGTATGACATAAAGAAAAAGGGTGTCCATGTTCCAAAAGTAAAATGCTTATCCCTAAGGCACAAGGTGACACGCTTTTGAGAGGATAGTCATGTCTCATGCACAAGGAAAAGTACATGCCCATGTATCCAATATGGGACACCTATGTATAAGAGAGAATTAAACAAAGAAAAAAGGGAACTAAGCTAGAAGTTTAAAGGTTATCTCAAGAGACAGTATAAAGGTTTTAAGTACACAGTAGTACTGTTACAGAATCTATAAATTAGTAAATAAGACTTAATTATAGGAATATAGAGTTTGATTATAGGAATCAAATATTCATATTCCTAATACGGAATACTTAATGTGTATATAAATGTACCTCTGTAATAGTAAATGAATCAAGGAAAAAAAACCCTTAATTTCAATGTCTTCATGATATCAGAGCTCAATTTGCCTTAGTATGCAAATTCGAAAATTTTCTTTTAGCCCTAGTGAGCAATTTCGTCGTTCACCCTTGTAAAGTGAATATTAGTTCTCACCGCCATACTAAGAAGGAGCACGCTTCGACGATCGGTAGTTTCTTATAATCCGATCACCAGAAACTCAGCGTGTGACCTATACGCGCTCCCATTTCTTCTGTAAACTTGTACATCAGATCTCTTGTTCGGAGGTACGTTAGATCTCACCACAGGTATAGTTAGTCTTAGACAGCGCCAGTGAGTAAGAGCCCCATAACCTTGTCACTGTTCGTTGTTGCATGTACCGTCACCATTGCCAGAACATTTTTCGTTGCTGAATCTTTCTCTGATAAGATCTCAGTCATTTTGTTTGTTATTATTTGTGGTTTGTGTAGTGTATTTGTGCTCTAGTTGCTGCAGAAATCAATTTCTCCAGCAGTTTCTTGTTATTTATTCTATTTCGTTGCTTTAAGTACTATTATGGTAGATGTTAAACTAATAACTATGGCGGAGATGGTTCCTGTAATGTCAAAAATCACTGAACACAAGCTTAATGGTTCCAATTATCTAAAATGGAGTAAAACGATTCGATTGTATCTATTGAGTCTGGAGAAGGATGATCACCTTATATAAGCTCCTCCTACGATGGTACTAGAGAAGCATGGCTGTGAGATGATGCTCGATTAATTTTACAGATCCAGAATTCCATTGAAAGTGAGGTAGTCAGTTTAATTAATCACTGTGAATTGGTTAAGGAGTTAATGGAGTATTTAGATTTTTTGTATTCTAGAAGAGGTAATCTTTCTCGTATATATGAGATGTGCAAAGCTTTCTATCGTGCAGAAAAATAAGATAGGACTATCACTTCTTATTTCATGGACTTCAAACGAACTTATGAAAAACTTAATATATTGTTACCTTTTAGTCCAAATGTAAAGGTTCAACAAGCTCAACGAGAACAAATGCCCATCATGACCTTCCTAGCGGGTCTTTCATCTGAGTTCAAAACTGCCAAGTCTCAAATCCTTGCTAGTCCTGAGATTTCATCTTTGCATGACACTTTTACTAGGGTACTTCGCACAGAAAACATCCTATCATTTCAGAGTAATAGTGCTCTTGTATTATGTGCTATTATTGCCATGAGTCAGGCCATACAAAGCACACTTATATTAAATTATTGAATCGAGCTTCAAAATCCCAATTAGCACATGTTGCAACAGCTAACACTACTACCAGTTCATTATCTGGAGAGACTATTATGATTTCTGCAGAAGAATATGCCAAGTTCTCTCAGTACCAAGACTTACTAAAGTGACAGGTAATCCTAGTGCCTTTTCAACCTTTCAGTCATTTACATCCCCTTCTAGTGTTACTTTAGCAGACGGATCAATGCCATCTGTTTTTGGTTCTAGAACTATTAATCCAACTCCATCAATTTCATTGTCATATGTTTTGAGTTTACCATAGTTTTCATTTAATTTAATCTCTATGAGTAAACTCACTCGTGCTCTTAATTATTGTGTCTCATTTTTCCCTAATCATTGTTTATTTCAGGATCTTATGATGAAGCAGATTATTGGTAGAGGACATGAATCTGGGGGTCTCTATATCCTAGATATGCAAATACCAAGGTCTGTTGCCTGTTCCAGTGCCTTAACCCCATTTAAAGCGCACTATCAGTTAGGACATCATTTTCTACTTATGTTAAAGACTTTATGTCCATAGTTTTGTCATATATCTTTATTCAATTATGAGTTATGTCAATTTGCCAAACATCATCGTTTGTCTTCAGGGTCTAGAGTCAATAAACGAGCTAACTCTCATTTTGAGTTAGTTCATTCGGATGATTACTTTGTTACTTTTGTTGATGATTATTCTCATATGACTTGGCTTTACTTAATAAAAAATCATTCTGAAGTGTTTTCTCATTTTTGTGTCTTTCATGCTGAAATAAAAACACAATTCAATGTTTCTATTTAGACTTTACGTAGTGATAATGCCAAGGAATACTTTTCTGAATCTTTTTAGTCGTATTTGATAAGAAATGACATTCTTCATCAATCCTTTTGTGTTGCCACACTATCTCAAAATAGAGTAGCTAAAAAAAAAATAGATACTTACTTGAAACAGCTCAAGCACTTTTGTTTCAAATGTAAGTTCCCAAACAATTTTGGGCTGATACTGTTTCAACATATTGTTTTTTGATTAATTGCATGCCATCATCAGTTCTTCAGGGTCAGATTTCTTATAGTGTTCTTTTTCCAAATAAATTTTTATTCCCTATTGAACCAAAAATATTTGGCAGTACTTATTTTGTTCGTGATATTCAACCTAATGTCACAAAATTAGATCCCAAGTCTTTAAAATGTGTGTTTCTTGGCTACTCTCGTTTTTAAAAGGGTTATAAGCGCCTTTGTCTGACCTTAAACAAATATTTAGTGTCTGTTAATGTTACCTTTTTGGAAAAAATTCATCTCTTCTCTACTTCTCCTGCTTGCACCATTCAAGAGGAGGATGATGATTTGTTAGTATATACTGTTACCTCATATCGCCCTACAACTATTAGTTCTCTAGAACCTTCTCTACCTGAAGAATCAAACCCTGTCAAACCACCCATTACACAAGTCTACTCCATATGTCAACAAGCCCCGAATGCATATCCTGAACCGGTTTCTTCATCAAATCCAGTTTCTACTAACATTGATCTACCAATTGCCCTTCGCAAAGGTAAAAGACAGTGTACTTATCCTATTTCTTCTTTTGTTTATTATGGCCATTTATCCCCTATTTCATGTTCCTTTGTTGCATCACTCGATTCTATTTCTATTCCCAATACCACTCATGAAGCTATATCTCATCCTGGTTAGCATACGGCTATGATAAAGGAAATGAATGCTTTAGCTGATAATGGTATTTGGGACTTGGTCATTCTCCCTACAGGGAAGAAAGCCATTGGATGCAAATGGGTTTTTACAGTTAAGGTTAATCCAGATGGATCAGTGGCTCATCTTAAGGCTCGCTTGGTTACTAAAGGATATGCATAACTTATGGGGTGGATTACTCTAATACTCTCTCTTGTTGCTAAGCTGACATCTGTTTGTTTATTTATTTCTATGGCAGTTACCTATAATTGGCCTTTACACCGGTTGGATCTCAAGAATGCATTCTTGTATGGTGACCTTTAAGAAGAAGTATATATGGAGCAACCAATTGGTTTTGTTGCTTAGAAAGAGTGTGGAAAGGTTTGTCATCTTCGCAAATCCCTGTATAGTTTGAAACAAAGTCCTTGTGCTTGGTTTGGAAAATTCAGTCAGGCAGTTCAAAAGTTTAGCATTATAAAGAGCAAATGTGATCATTCTGTTTTCTATAGACAGTCTGAAACTGGTAGTATTCTTTTAGTTATTTATGTTAATGATATCATCATTACTGGAAGTCATACTGTAGGGATTTCCTCTCTTAAATCATTTCTTCATACTCAGTTTCAAACAAAAGATTTAGAAGGGTTGAAATATTTCCTAGGTATTGAAGTGACGAGAAGTAAGAAAAACATCTTTCTATCTCAGAGAAAATATGTGCTTGATTTATTGACTGAGACAGGTAAATTGGGAGCTAAACCATGTAGCACTTCGATGATTCCTAATCTACAACTTACAAAAGATGGTGAACCGTTTGAAGAACCTAAGAAGTATAAAAGATTGGTGGGAAAGTTAAATTATCTTACAGTGACTCGTCCTGACATTGCATACCCTGTTAGTGTTATATGTCAATTCATATCATCTCCAACGATCGATCATTGGGTAGCATTAGAGCAAATTTTGTGCTACTTGAAGAGTGCTCTTGGACGTGGCATATTGTATGGAAATCATGGTCATACTAACATTGAGTGTTTCTCAGATACAGATTGGGCAGGTTCCAAGGTAGATAGAAGATCCACCACTGGTTACTGTATTTTTGTGGGAGAAAATTTGGTATCATGGAAGAGCAAGAAGCAAAATGTTGTGTCTCGATCTAGTACAGAATCAAAATATAGAGCTATGGCTCAGTCGGTGTGTGAAACAATGTGGGTATATCAACTTTTGACTGAAGTGGGTTTCCAGATATCGTTACCAGCGTAATTATGGTGTGATAATCAAACTACTCTTTATATTGCCTCTAATCCTATGTTTCATGAATGAACTAAACATATTGAGATTGACTATTATTTCGTTTGAGAGAAAATTCAGTAGAATTTTATTTCTACAGGATATGTGAAGACTGGAGAACAGTTAAGGGATATCTTCACCAAGGCTATAAATGGGGTTCGAGTTGATTATCTTTGTAACAAGCTAGGCATGATTAATATCTATGCTCCAGCTTGAGGGGGAGTGTTGCAGAATCTGTAAATTAGTAAGTAAGACTTAATTATAGGAATATAGAGCTTGATTATAGGAATCAAATATTCATATTCCTAATACGAAATACCTAATGTGTATATAAATGTACCTCTGTAACAGTAAATGAATCGAGGAAAAAAAACCCTTAATTTCAGTGTCTTCAAGTACCAAATATGCCTAAGAGATAAAATGATGGTAGGCCACAAGTTCAAGTTTGAGGTAAAAGCTAAGGTAAGCCAGAAGTGATCTAAGGCTCGAGATGCATGCATGCTAGACATCATAAGGTCATTACAAAAAGGCACTGTGAGTACATACTTCTTACACAACTTACAATAAGACATGTCTTCAATAAGACATTATACCCATAATAGGGTATTAGCTCATAGTAAAGCTTAGTTATGATTATGTTTAGCAATCCAATAATACTGTAGGTAAGTGGACTACATAGTGAGTACTCATATAGCCAAGGTGTCAAATCTGTATTTTGATCCAATCTGATTGAAGTAGTATACAGCTATAGGACATAACTTCCAAAATATAAAGTTTTACACGAGTTAAGAGTCTAGAGAGTAGTTCCTTAGTCACTAGGTAAAACATAATCTAATCCAAGAGTTATGACATGTAACTTAAACATTCCCAAGTTCAATATTAGTAACAAACATGAGATATAAAACCTATCATCACCTTAATAGGAGTTTAAAGATGAACTCTAAATAATAGAGTATAATGGGATGAGTCAAAGACCTTATGGGGATTATGTAAAAGTTAGTAGTAAAGTCTTTTATTTACTAAATTTTTTATTGGTCACTCCCCTATTTTTATATTTGTAAGTACAAGTGATTATGATAGGTATGAGATAAGCGATAATTAGCAGGCATAAATCAATTAAAGACATTTTTGGCATTTTTAGTTTATTTATCATAATTTTATATTGATGTTTTTCATTACTAGTTAAACAATATGCACAACTTTATGCATAAATAATGATATGACACCATGTAATTGGATATTATTTTATCTCTAATTTAAAACTATCCAATCACATAATGGTATATCAATGTTTGTGCACATAACACTACTCATTTTGCTACACTATAATACATTTCTTCATATACATACCCATGCCCAAAATATGCATTCAAAGAGATGTGTTAACTTAAAAGTTCTTACATAGGGTTTGCAGCAAAACATGTGTAATAAATTAACATCTCATGACCCCAAAAGCTTTTTTATTAACTTATCACAAAAGTACAAGAGTTCAAAATCAAATCATAATAATTAGTATGCATAAGAAAGATAAACAATTCCAAAATACATCAACATTATTATCCAACAAGTAAAATGATTGAAAGGTTCTTTGCCTCAAGCATTGTCATGGGTTGACCTATTGGCTCCCCTATCATCACCTCACTACTCTACAATCCTACCTATAAAACCATAAAGAAACATGTGAGCAAAACACACTTAATAAGTAAATGATCTCATGACAACCAATAATTTTATAAATATAACACAACTAATCACAACAACACATGTGTCCTCTATTTAATCTTCTTGTGGTATTAAAGTTGTTTTCCTAACATCCCATATACTCATCCGAATCATCTCGACTCTTAGCACCTAATCCCCAATGATGATGTTATCCCAAATGACTATATACGTAGGCATGTAACCTAGGTAGGACACATGATTATATGTCTTATACCATATGGGCGTGTACCTATTCCTAAATTAACACACATGTGAGCTTCATCTACACGGGAACTATTTTGCCTTATTATGCACGATCGTGTATGTTACCATACACAAGCATGCAGTGTCCTTTTTCCATAATTGCAAATGTGTGCTATTCTATATTTTCTAGCCTAAAGTCTCAACTTTTTAAACACCAAATATTTTATCCCAAACATCCAATCATATACCATCACAACAAAAATAACCAACCTACATGTTCCTTTAACATATCATTACACAATTGGCATCAAAAGCATAATTATCACTGTTGCTCAAGTCTAGAAAATGCAACCATGCTTTCAATTTTCCTAATCTTAACATTATACAAACTTAATAATGATTATGGCTTACTCTATCATATTACATGCTTTATCTTACCAAAATCATAATTGAAATAATATCATCACTGATGGACTAATTCATACAAGTAAATCAACTCATGAATTTTATTCATAAAGCATAAAGTCACACATGTTATGAATAAACCATACCTTTATCCGTATCATAACTAAATGACATCATAGAATTCTTCACCCACTCATGAGCATAATAACCCTAATTCAACCATAAATTCGTTTAACATAATGGTTCACTTTACTTATCTTTCTTTCGGTGATTATTTGTTTTCACTAACTTTGATGGCTTCTCTTAACGATCCTTCCTATTCATGGGCTCTAAAGGTACTCAAAACCATTTCTTACTCTTTGAATTATTAGAAAATATGAAAAATTTCTTAGCCAAATGTGTTGGCAATTCTTTTTATTTTTACTAAAAATCACAATACACGAGCATATATGTCATTATTCATTAATGGCAATTTCTAAAATCATTGTAAAGCGAATCCTTATCCAATATCCAAATGTGTTGACCATACATGGTCATGCTCACCAATGTACATAAGCATGTATACATAGCCAATTTTAATGCATCACATTGGAAAGACTATTTTGCCCTTGTCACCACATATAATGGTGTGTGGTCTTTCCATTTGGTTATGCAACCCCGAAATCGCATACGTATTATTAATCAAGAATAATTAACATAAACAAGAATTAAAAGATGAAAATAACCTTGGACATACCTACAAGTATTACATACACTTTATATGATATTATATCAATAGTGTCTTTATGATTTGGACATCCTTTGACATGTTTTTGCTTGATAATAACGATATGAAAGTATTTTGGTAATTTTGAAATGTTATCTGTTGTTTTGATCATGTTTTTAAATGAGTGCATGCTCAAGTAATCTAAGTAATAACATATTTCTTTAGAGGACAACACTTTTAAAGGGGGTGTTACAAATTGGTATCACATTATGTTTTTGTTACCTAAAAGATGTAATGGAAATATGTGTAGCTAAGTAAGAATGCAAACCTCCTATGCTACACTAATCGCACTCGTAGCTAATCACTATAAGTAAAGTTTTTTGTTACTTACTAAGTTTATGTTTGAGACTTATAGTTATAGGGTTTCTTAGGAAAATGAAGCGAATAAGAAAAATTGCCAAAAATGAATAGGTAAGAAACTTATATGAGACTTAGAGTGAGAGAGCAGTTCCCCCACGTCCCTAAGTAGGCTTAAATGCCAATGACATCAAAGAGTTGATTAGATGGATGTTGAGGGACTAGGAAGGTACTCCAATTTAGAAAAATGAGTTGGTTCAAGTACCACTGATATAGACATAAGGCTTAGTGGAAGAGACATCCACACAAAACAAGTGATAACCAAGACTCAGTTGTACAAGAAATTTATAGTTGCTAAAGATCTAGTTACTGAGGAGTGGCTAGAGTCGATAGAGAATACCATGACCCTATTTGACGTGCAAACCAAAAAAGAATCATATATGTCACCTACTTATTCAAGTCAGATGCTCGAAACCAGGGAGATAGTTAAGATCTTAGAGATAACTTGGACTAAATTCAAGAAGAGGTTTAAGGTTGAGTATAAAGACGTAGATATAGCCTACATTAGGGCTCAAGAGTTCATTGCTTTATTTTAGCGCATAGACATAGTAAAAGAATATGCCAACAATTTTAATAATCTGGCCAAGTATACCCATGAGATAACTAATACAAAGATCGGGCAAATAGAGAAACTTGTATATGGGTAAGATCCAGTTATAGATCGAAATGTGATGCTGGGTACACAACCACTCCGAACATATAGGAGACATTGAGTAAAACCTTGAGATAAAAAATGTTTATCAAGAGGATGTATGGCAAACCTATTTTTGCACTAGCACTAAAGCCATAGTCAGGCAACACTAGTGCATAAAAAAGTTCTCCCCTAAACAAAATGGTAACAAAACTATGGTTGGATTCGAGCTTGGCTCAAAAGAGCCTGAAATAAGTCTATTATAAACGAGCACGAATGCGAACACAAGCCTAAGAAAAAATCAAAAAATAAACATGAGCCCAAACTTGAACAAGGTAATATTCGGCTTAGTCAGCTCAACAAGCTGAGTTAGGCTTACCAATTAAATCATAAGCTGGCTTTCTATTGTCCACAATGATTGTTTTTTCATAAGCTTGTTTTGTTGGTCTTCTATTGATTAAAAAGGGTCACCGTTTAGGAGCAATTAAACTAAACTAAACCCAAAAAAAAAATCTAACATTTGTTTGCTTTTCTTCTTGCCATTTCTCCAGAGTTGTTGCTACTGTTCGAACTTCTTCATTTGCTCATAGTTCAAACACCATCCAGCCACCATGACTGTAACATCGTGCAGCCACCACAACTGTAACATCGTTCAGCCACCACGACTGTAACACCATTCAGCCACTATGAGTACAATGCCATTTAGCCACTGATGAGGTTTATCTTTGTATTCTGTTTTTTCCACTGTATAGTAGCTTTTTGCCTTTCTTTTCTATCATTTCTGTGGTGGTTTACCATTCCAGTAACAGTAAATTGTGTAATGCCTTTTGTAAAAGCTTGGGTTAAATAAAAGTGTCACCTTTATTGAAAGGTCTGTGTTTTTTTTTTAATCGAAATTTGCCTTTCCTTGGATTCTCTTGTTGAAATATCTAAAGGATGTAAATTTCTTACTTTCTTCTAACTCTACTATAGTTTGAGGTGAATAGTCTTGTGTGATGACTTTATGTCATTTTCTTGACAATACTAAAATCTTTTTTTGGTTAGGATTTTTTGAAAAAAAAAATGGTTCTGCTTAACAGGTTTTAGTAATGATTTGGTAAGAAATTTATATGTATATTAACTGTTGAATTTAAAATTAATCCATAATTTCACAAACTTATAAGAAGAGTCTAAAGTCGAGCCAAGCGAACCCAAGCTAGTAGATACAAACTCGAGTTAGATACGAGCTGAGCATGAATACTTAAATTATAAAATGAGTCGAATATGAATATGTGTTTCAACAAGATCGGTGAGCCTGAGCCAAACTTAAACGAAAACAAGCCAAAAATGAGTTAAATCCTATTTTGACTCAACTTGGCTCGTATCCACTCCTAAATAAGACCATTTTAGCCTAACTATAACAAGAAGGGTTGGAAGAGTAGAAAAAAATAAGGGGGACTAAAGACTCTAGTTTTTTAAAGGTGTGGCAAGCACCACAAAAGAGAATGCTTAATCAGACAGAAAGTATGTTTCAAGTTCCAATAGCCAGCACACATAGTTAGATTTTGTCGTAAGGCTCTAACTCAAGTTGAACAACCAATAAGAGAAGCTATTACTAGAGCATACATCATAACTTAAGGACTCATCGAAGCCAACCCATTTACACTAATTGGTCAGATTTCTTATTTCAATACCCTTTTATAAATTTTAATTGATTGTGGTACTACTCATTATTGTGTAACCATTAATATAGTTGAGATTAGGGGTATAACTAGTGAAAGTGGCTTAAAAAGCCAAGATAGAGTTACCAAATGGTAGGTCAATAATCAATAATGAAATGCTTTTGGGACAAACCATTAAGTTTAAAGATAGCAATTGATAGTTTTTGATATGCTAGACTTTGACATAATTATAAGGATGGATTTTCTAGGGAGATATTAAGCTAAGATTGACATCAACAAATAAAAGTTTGGTTCAGTCTTGAGGATGGAGATTAATTTGATTTTAGTGAGAGATGCACCAAAAGTATGATGATTAGTGCCATGAAGGTAAGAAAAATGCTAAGTAAAATATGCATAGGTTTTCTAGCTCACATGATGAGTAAGATGGAGTCAAACCCGAGTATTGATGGGACACCAATAGTGTGAGAGTTTCCAAATGTTTTCTTGAAAGAGTTATCGAGATTAGTCCTAAGTAACAAGTTGAGTTCAATATAGAGTTAGTGTTAAGCATAACACATATATCAAAGTCACCTACAGAATAACCTCAATCGAATTGCATGAATTAAAGAAATATCTCCTAGAATTGTTTTATAACTAGGTCATTAGGCCAAGCCATTCTCCTTAAGGAGCTCACATCCTATTTGTTAAGAAAAGAGACGAGTTCATGAGAATATGCATTAATTATTGGAAGTTGAATAAAGTAACAATAAAGAACAAGTACCCTCTATCTAGAATAAATGACTTATTTGATCAATTGAAATGAGTGATAGTATTCTCAAATATTGATATGAGATCATACTACTATCAAGTAAGGGTGATTGAGCAGGATATACCCAAGACAGTTTTTCAGACGAAGTATAAACATTTTGAATTTTTTGTGATGTCATTTGAACTAACAAATTCCCCTGTAGCGTTTATGGATTTGATGAATAAGGTGTTCTATGATGGTTTGAACAAGTTCATAGTGGTGTTTATAAATGATATCTTGGTATACTCTATTAGTCATAAAAAGAATGAGAAACACGTGAGGCTTACTTTAAAGAGGTTGAGGGGAGGTACATATTCATCTAAATTGACAAACTTCGATAGTTGTCAAATTTTGGCACCTTGTTGATGTTGAATGATAATGTAGTTCACTCGACTTGTTTAACTTTTGATGATGTTCTATACGCATTATTTTTAGATGCTTGTAAATATCGTATGTTGAAACTCTTAATATTTCAATGTTTAAAAGTTGCCTTGGTTATGATCATGTTGCTTATTTTGCCTTAGTCGAATTGTTATGTTGATTAAAATGAATTGAGGTTGAGTTGGTTGAATAAATAATAGAAGTTTAGGATGAAGTTGGTTGAATAATATAAAAGTGTTTTTACTATTTTTGTTTGATGTCAAAAAAGGGGGAAAGATATTGGATAAGGGAAACTACGTCAAAATTTTTCCAAAATTGCCATGTTTTAACTCAATAACTTGTAATTTTATTTGTCAAAAAGTGTTAAAGTAAAGGGTGCATAAGGATAATTAAAAAAAGGGTTCAAACCAAAAGCATTTTTCATATGGTGTAACTTTTTTATCCAAATTTTTTTTTGTCATCAATCAAAAAATGAGAGATTGTTAGACCCCTAAGTGTTTCCATAATAATAAAAATCTAACTTAGAATTACTACTATGTCTAAAAGAAATGTGTTAAAATATTACAAAATGGACAAAGTTAGAAAAATGCAGGAACAAATACAATAAATGACCGTCAACGAAAGATGAACAACCGTCAGTAGAAAAAAAATTACTCATTCATCAAGTCGTTTGTAAGTTGTTCCTTTCCTCATTAACGCTTCTAGAATTCTAGACAATTCATATAAGGTAATGAATAACCATTCACCAAAATGTAATGTCTGTTTATGACCATTTTCAAGCCATACACAAGAAAGTATCCTCATTACTTATGCATGTTCCATTTTGAATGGAGTCAACGCGAGAAAAATTTAAAACTTGGAGTAACGACCATTCATAAAAGATAAGTGACATCTTTCATCCAGAAGTATAAAGACTCATGAGAAGGTTTCACATTCAGTGTTTTCATTTGCAGTTACAGTTAAGGTCAGAGGGTTTTCAAGTCGAATAATCAGTAATGACCATTCAAAGGAGTATCACGCCTATTCTTAGTGCAAATTCAAGCCCTTAAAGAACTCGTTCTTTAATGTGTCTAAATTTTCATTCATGACTTTGGAATTTCAAAGGCTTGAGTTATGAAGTGACAAATGATCATTCATTCGTATGACACAAGAAAATAAGTCAATCATTGGATGGTATGACCGAGATTGGCCTATACCAAAAAGAAAATTTTGATGTTAGGACTACTCATTCATATGAAGGGTGTCACCTATTCATTTTAAGAGAAAACTATCATTTTTGAAAGTCAATAGATAATTTTCTTAAACCAACGGTTATTTTGTCTCTTTCAATAATATTTGCCTATAAATTGAGCTAATTTAAAGTTAGAAAATGAGAGACATCACATTGATAAAAATCCTAAGCTGTATTCTTCTAGCTTAAGCATTTTCACTCTCTCACTAAGCTCAACAAATATTTGAGAGAATCATTATATTGAATTTGTGTTATCAGCCTTTGTAAGGCATTTAAACATTTTTAAACTTGTCTTCAATCTTTTATGGATGAAATTTCATATCAACTATTGTATTGGATGAAATCTTGAACAAATTAGTGTATTAGACAAAATCTCAAACAAACTATTTTAAAAGTTCCAATGCATAGGTAAACTTCAAGCCAAGTACTTGAGGAAGTGGACATAGGAGGCTTGCAAGAGAAAGTTTCGAACCTATAACACCTACAGGTAAGCCCAAGGGCATTTCATTCTTTTTCCTAGTTTTAAATTCAGTTATTAATGATTTTTAAGGATACAGGCCCATGTATTGAGGCATATATGGTCATGTACAATTAGTAGAAAGTCAATTAGTGGATTAGATTATGATTGCAGTGAAACAAGAGGTTATCTCAGTTATGCAACTAAACACCCAACCCTGTATGGTCTTATACACGTTTATGTATCACATCTTAGAGATAAAATGAAAACCTGATCAACCCTAATTCTCTCATTTTCTTTTATTTTCTAACCACTCAAAAAGTAAGAAAGGAGTTTGTGGTTGCCTAAAGAGTTACCATTGATCACTAGAAATCACTAGTTTTGAGGAGAGTGCATCGCTAAGCATAGGAAGACAAGTAACTAGAATGGTTTCCCTTGTTTGATGATGAACTTTACAAAGTTTTTCTATTATACATACGATCTAGGTTGATTTAGGCATGGCTATGATGATCTAATTGATAAAATGGATTTCATATACAAATAGGACGAATTATATACATGTTCAGTTTCTTAGTTATGTGCTTTAACTTCAGTGTTCATTGTTCTTAGGTTTGATGCCATGAAATTGTGTATATATTCATTATGATTAGAAAAATGTTGGAAACAGTATATTTAGGATGCATAGAGACTATTGTTTATGCATTGATTGTGTGAGTATCACCAAGATTGTATCAAATAAGCGTAGAAACCCTAGGATATAATTTCCAGATTATGACACATGATCGTGTATGGTCCTATACATGCCTGTGTGTCATACCAAAAATTTTGAAGTCTAAAGATCCTATACTCATTTTAAAAGGAGAAATACACGGTCTTGTGGTATAGGAGACACACTTATGTATGGTTTTCCAAAGGTGGACAACGTGTGTCGAAGGACATATGGCTTATACATGTAGATCCAAATACACAAGAGTGTTGAGTATATGATAAGTGGCTTATACATGTGGATCCAAATGCACAAGATCCAACTCTCTATATGCATTTGCTCTACATATGATCGTGTGTTGAGTGTTACACGTTTATGTATATAGCTCAAGAGGCACACAAGTATAGGTTAAGAAGCACACAACTGTGTACCCCTAGACAAAGACAAAAGATAATTATACCCCTAGGCTATATGCATAAGAAGGGAGAGTTATGTAAGAAAAATAATAAGCTAATAGAGGATAAAGAATTCAAGAAAGACATAAATAAGGTACCCAAATGTGTAGATAACTACACAAACTTAGATCGAATCGAATTTGAGTCAAAAGTCAACAACCTTAAGGCTAGTGTCACATAACTAGATAGTCACCAGTTATGTGTGTAAGTGACAATAATTAAGGAAGGATTAGGCTAGATAACCATGAGATGTATCATGCACTCAATGCTAAGGCGTATAGCCATCTAATTTAGTTTAGGTGTGCAAGGTAAGGATGTGGCTTTTAGATATTTCTTTTATGATTAGTAAGATAGACCACATATGTACCCAAGGTAAAGGTCATGTTTGGATGGTTATTTAGTAGTTCCAATCAGCTTATGTGATAAAAGAATAAATTATTATCAGATATTTCCTCGCGTGGTTACGATATCCTAGTTAGATAGCCTAATAAGTTATTTGGCATGTGTGTAAGGCATAATAGTAACTTCCACTAGAGCATCAAATATGTTGAGTTCAACTTGAGATTTCACATTCTCGTGGGTGACCCATATCAAGGCACCAAGTTGTTATAATGTGACCACCTTTAGCTTACAAATGAAATGCAAGTTTTACCATCAGTTACATATTATAGTCTTGGATGTCAAAAGGTCACCATTTACTGAGTTTTACTCATGCATTTATTTTCGTAGGTTTGTAAGTAAAGGCGAGTTCTGAGGCAAACAGGAGATCTAATGTTTTAGCTAGTAACTATATGAGGAAAGAGGCTTTTTATTATTCAGTTTTATCAGACATAGTTTTGTCTTAATTAATATTGCTTTTATTATTATCATTTATGTCTTTCTTGAATTCTTTATCCTCTGTTATTATTATTCTTCTCATATAACTCTTTTTTCTTATGCATATAGCTTAAGGGTATAATCATCTTTTGTTTTTGTCTAAAGGTAGACGGTCGTGTGCTTCTCAACCCACACCTATGTGCCTTCTAAACCATATACATAGGTATGTGACAGTTAGTACATAGTTATGTATAGATAAAATACACACAAAGAGTTGACTTAGACACACTCTCGTATACTTGGATCCATGTGTACAAGCTGCACGTCCTCTGAAGCACGTCATCCATTTTTGGAAAGTCATATATGGGTGTGTATTCCATACCATATGATAATGCATTTCCCCCCTCAGAACTAGCACGAGATCGTTGGGCTTTCAAAATTTCTAAAATGACACAGGTGTGTATGTCATGATCTGAAAATCATGTCTTACATTTTCTATGCATTTTTTATTGCAAATCGAGTAAGATTACTTCTTCTAAAGCATACACAGAAGTCTCTATGCACCCTAAACATGTTATTCATATGATTAATTTAATCAAATTACACATACATGGCTTTTAGGCATCAATCAATCAAAAAAACTAAACCTTTATACAATCAATAAGTTAAGCTTACATATAATTCCATGTTTACATCTTATTATCAATTACATTAAAAAAATCATCAGTACTCTATTTAAACATCCCTAGATCATGCGTATAAAAAAAATATTCTAAAGATTGCAAGAACAAACAAGGGAAGCTGCTCTACTTACTTTGATTCCATTGATAAAGTCTTTCTTACACAATTATGGTGATTTGGATAATCAGGTACAACCACTCAAGTGACCACAGACTCCTCTCTCATACTTTCTCAATTTTTGAGTGACTAGGAAGTAAAAGAATATGTAAGAATTAAGGCTAATCACATTTTTATTTTATCTCCAAGATGCAATACAAGGGCATGTATAGACCATACACCATCATGTGTCTAGTTATACAACTAAGGCAACTTTTTATTTCGTCGTGATTATAATCTAGTCCAAAAGTTTAACTTTTTGTTGACTATACATGGCAGTGTATATCTTTATACACGAGCGTGTACTATTGAAATTTAAAAGTCATCAAATTTAAAACTAAAAAAGAAGATTGAAATGTTATTGGGCTTATTTGTTGGTGTTATAATCCTTTCCCCAATATGTCCTCAAAATTTACTCCAACAAATGTGGAAACCTCTGTCGCATATCCTTAACTTCCTATATGGCCTCCTTAACTCAGTGATTCCTCTAAAGAACTTGCACTAGAGGAATCTGCTTACATTTGAGCTCCTTAACTCATCTGTATAAAATCTGAATTAGTCATTCCTCGTAGACCAGATTATCTTTAAGCTGAACATCCTTAACATTTGAGCACATAGGTAGGATCACTGATATACTTGTATAGTTGTAATACATGTAACACGTTATGAATGCGATTCATGCTCATTAGTAGCACAAGTCGATAAGCAACCTTACCTATACATTCTGATACCTTAAGGGGTCTCACAAATCTCAATGCTAACTTGTCTTTCTTGTCAAATCTTATAACATACCTATAGAGGCTATTTTGATGAACACTTTATCCCCCATCTAAAGCTTGAGATCACGTCTCCTCTAATCATTGTAACTTTTCTAACGATCTTGGGCTTGTTTTATCCTCTTTCTAATCAACTTCACATCCTTGATCATTCTTTAAGTTAGCTAGGGTTCTAATGACTGAGCTAAGACATCTTTCTCTCTTATCTCATCTTAGTATAATGGTAATCTATATCTTCTGCCATATAAAGCCTCATAAAGACCCATCTTAATGGTTTTCTGTTGACTATTATTATAAGCAAACTTCATCAATGGTAACACATTTATCTAACTCGCTCATTTGTCCAGGCAACAAGCTCTTAACATGTCTTCGATCATCTGATTGACTCTTTTAGTCTAGTTATTAGTTTAGGGGTAATATACTATGCTAAATGTCATTCTTATACCTAATGATTTCTACATACTCTGTTAAAATGTTGAGACAAATCTAGTGTCTCAATTTGATAATATTATCCTAGGTACTTCATGAAGTCTAACAATCTCTTTCATATAGATCTAACCCAACTAATTTATACTTGTGGTGTCTTTGACTACTATAAAATGTGTTGAGTTGGTCAACTGATCTACTATAACCCATAATGTATTATAACCACCTTTGACCCTCGACAATCTAACCACAAAATCCATCGATATGTGTTCTCACTTCTATTTAGGAATACTAAGGGGTTATAAAAGTCCTAATGGCCTCTATGTTTAGCCTTAATTTGCTAATAGATAAAGCACTTAACCATAAAGTTTGTAATGTTTTTCTTCATTCTTGACCACCAAAACATTTTTTCCAAATCTTGATACATCTTTACACTTCTAAGATAGGTTGTGTAAAGAGAATTGTGTAAGGGAACACCTATCCTCCCTAAAAATCGTAGGATGTCTTCTACGATACTAAACCTAGTCTCAGTATTCCCAGCCATTTTTTGTCTGATTTATAGACATCCTTTATCTAAAGTTTGTGCTACACAAATCTCATCCAAAAAAGTTAACTAAATTTAGAGACTTGCCAATTGCCTTGTGATTATCTCTATCTGTTTTCTCACTATCTCCTATTATAACTCGTAATAACTGGTAATTTGTGATAGGAATACTTTTCTACTCAGAGTATTTGCAACTACATTGGCTTTATCATGGTGGTACTTAATCTCGCATTCATAGTCTTTTACCAACTCCAACCACTGTCTTTATCTCATGTTTGGTTCCTTTTGAGTGAAGAAATATCTAAGGCACTTATGATCTATTTAGATGTTACTCTTTACCCCTATATAAGTAGTGTCATCATATCTTAAGTACAAATACCATAACTACTAACTCAAAATCATTAATGGGGTATCTAATCTCATACTCTTTTAACTGACGAGAAGCATAAGCTATCACCTTCCCTTTCTATATCAGTAGTACTCCCAAACCTTGATATGAGGAATTTGTGTACAAATCATAGTCCCCGCCCTCCTCCAGTAAGGTAAAGATGAGAACTATGGTCAGTCTCCTCTTCCATTCTAGAAAACTCTGCTTGCAAACCTCTAACCATCTAAAAGGAATCCTTTACATATCAACTCTGAGAGGGGTCATGCTAACTTGGCAAATCTCTTAACAAAGTGTCTGTAGTAGCCTACCAATCTTAGAAAGCTCCTTATCTCCTTAGTTGTCTTAGGCCTCTACCACTCTAACATTACCTCAATTTTATTAAGGTCCATTGTTATGTCATCTGTTAAAACCATATGACCTAAAAATGCCACTTTATCCAACCAGAACTCACAAATATTTACCTTTCTTTCAGCCTCTAGAGCACAAATCTCAAGTGTTGCTCATGCCCTCTCAAATTCTAGAGTAAACTAGGATGTCATTAATGAATACCACCAATAGTCTATCCAGACAATCCTAAAATACCTTGTTCATGATAAGCATATGGTTAAAGTGGAATCTTATACCTATATGAAATCCATGATACTACAAATATTCAATTAGTCTTAGTCAAAGTACTTGCTCTTTTTAAACTAGGATATAATTTGAATTTCTCTGGACACTCTATCAAAATGTAATAGAACTGATTTCTATGGATTTAGTTTATTGTTGAATGATTATATGGAGTTTTTTCACCCTTTATTGTGATAATGTTAGTTTTTCACTATTTGTTACTCCAAAATGTATAGATGTGAATGCAAATATAAGGTATGTTAGATTAGGGCAAGTTGTCCAAAATGGATTGAATGGATTGGCCTATGAAAGTTTATTGGGAATTTTTACATAAATAGAATTGCTTACATAAGAGCATTGTCTGGCTAAAAAAACTACTAGAAGACCATTTGACAAAGCTGAAAGAACTTAACTTCCTTTGCAATTTATATACTTAAGTATATGTGTTCTTATGAATGTAAAGTTTGGATATAGTATCTCATATTTCATTACTTGTGTTGATAATTATACTCGTTTGGTTTTGTCTAATTAATCTCCAATATAAGTACTAGACTATTTTAAACATAATATATAATTAAGGTTAAAAATTAATTAGACAAAATGGATAAGAGTTTTAAAAACTGATTGAAATCTTAAGTATTTGTCTAAAAGTTCAAGAAACCAAGTAATGAAAAAAGAATAGTATTACAACTAATAATTTCAAAAACTCCATAACAAAATGGTGTAGCGGATAAATATAATTAAACTCAATTAGAAATGATTAGATTAATGATAGAACAGGTAAATTTTCAATATCACTTTATGATGATGTAATGTTAACTACTGTTTATGTACTTACCAAGTGTCTACTAAATCAGTTGTTTTTACTCCCTATAAGTTATGGGCAGGTAGAAAACTTAAGTTAAAAGATCACAACCTTAGTGGTTAGCAATGTTTATCCATGACTTTTTCCATAAGTTTGAAAAATTAGAATCAAGATGATAGAAACATATCTTTATAAGATACACTAAACATTTCAAAAGGTATATGTTCGTTAAAGAGAATTCTACTGGAAGATTAACTAAAATTGTATCAAGAGATGCTACATTCATAGAGGATATTTACCCTAATAGGGATAATATCAAGAAAGGATTCATCTGTATAAGATGGGGGAAGAATAAGAACAAGTATATCTTAACAACTATTAGTTGAGTCCTATAAGATAATACCTATACTTATTCTTCATAGTATGAGCAAATGCAATTGAGGTCCAACCTATTTTGGATAGTAGGAGTAATAATTCTCAATTGTTTACTTCATCTATCTCAACCTAGTAGAAGCATTGAGATTAAACTTCAATCTATTTCAGATAGTGGAAGTAATGATCCTTAATTATATAAAACGTTTTTGAAATTAAAAACGAGGTTTTTATTACCACTTCCCGAGATGATGAAGAACCTAAATTATAAAAGTAATTGTCTCATCCTTTGATAAGGAAAAATGGTAAGATGCATTAGTAGAAAAAATGAAATACATAAAAACAAACCAAATCTAAAGCTTTGTTGATTTACTGCGAGGTCAGAAACCCATTAGAAACAAATAGATTCCCTAAACCAATCGTAAAGAGGATGGCTTAATAAATAAATATAATTTTGCTTTGTGGCTAAAAGTTATACTTAACCAAAAGCTATTAATTACTTAGAAACATTTTCACCAGTTGAAAATTTCACTTCAATTTATTTGATTCTAGTTATAGTAACACATTTGAATTTAGAATTATATCAGATAAATGTCAAGACAGTTTTCCTTAGTGTAGAACTTAATAAAGAAATTTACATGAAACGACGTATAAATCTCATTGTTATAGGTCAAAATCGTAGAGTATGTAAGCTTCAAGAGCATTGTATGACCTAAAACAATCATTCAAATCGTAATACTTGAAATTTCATAACATTATAAAGTCTTATAACTTTATGATGATTAATCAAGATTACTATGTCTATATGATGAAGTCTAATAACAAATTTACAATTTTATCTCTGTATGTGATGATGTCTAGATAGTTGAAAATGATTTGATGTGATGACCATAAAAAGATAGTTGTCCATGCTTTTGACCTAAAGGATATAGGTAAGGCATATTATGTATTGTGAATTAAAATCGAAAGGGATTGTTCAAAGAAACTTTTGACTCTGTCACAAAAATATAATATTCAAAAGATTTTAAAACAATTCAATACCGTTGATACTCTTATACCAAATGATGAAAAATTGAACTGAGAATATGTCCCAAAACTCAAGATGAAAGCAAAAAAATGTCAATAGTTACCTATTCAAATGTCATCAGATGTATTATGTATGTTATGGTGCATACATGCCCTGACATTTGTTTTTGTTGTAGTGTTGGTTGGTCGACATGAGTCAAATCCCAAAAAGAACATTGAAAGGTTGTCAAAAGGATATTGATATGTCTAAAGGACACTGTAGATTATTGTTTATATAATTAAGGATCGAATTTGGGTTTCATTGGCTTTTTAGATGCCCATTAGGGAGGTGATTTAGATCAACACAAATCAATTTTTGGTTATATTTTCTTACTCCAAAAAAGTCTATATCTTAGAGCAATAAAAGACAGACATACGTAGTCTTATCCACAATGGAGACTGAGTATATACCCTATTTAGTGATTGTGCAAGAAACTATTTAGTTAAGAAAATTTTTTGTGAATCTAGGTAAACATAATGATATTGATATAATCAAGATAGGATAGCTTTCATAAAAGATCCTAAGTTTTGTAGAATAGCCAAATATATTGACACTAGACACAATGTTTTAAGAGACATCATTTCTAATAGGGAAATAAACATACAATATAATTCTAAACATCGTGTGGTCACTGATCTTTTGACCAAACTTGTTTCAAAAGATGTATATAATACACATGTTAAATCTCTTGATTATGTAGACTGTGATTAATAAGTTGATGAGCTTATATATTATACTAGTGACACAACGTTGAAAACCATGAATTCAAGTTCATTTTGTTTTAAACTTGCAATCCAAAATTCTTAGGTTTTCACTGTATACACATCCTTTTTAGCTTAACAAGATTACAATATCATACAAGTTAGAAATTAATTCACTCACATGAGAAATCGTCTTTAACACTGAAAAAACGAGCAAAAATAAGACATTATTCTTGAGAAAAGTGGCATTGAGAAGGCATGCCAATGAGAGACAAATTTCTCAAGAAAAGATTTGTCAAAGTTAAAATGTTGCCTTGATAATTGATCAAGACGAGGTCATGGATAGATACATTTAAAATTGATCTATTTGGATTATCCACATCCAAATAACTTGTGAATGTCAGATATGAGTTTTTAATATGAATCAATATCTATAAGTGTGAAGATAATTAAAAACTCAAGTTAGGTGCTAGGTCCAGTGACTGAACTAAGATCAACATTGTGTTGAAGTAATGAAATTTATGGAGAATACACACTATAGCATATGATTCATACTATGTGTGCATAAGTAAGACGACCAGTTGAAGTGATGAGAGGATAAATCCCTACTCCCTCACTATGTAAGACTTTATGAGGTTTATCTCATGTTTATACCCATTTGACTTTTTACTATGATTCAATGTTTACTCTTAATGTTTTTATCTTAGATTGGCACCTAAGGCCACAAACAATTTGGTCTATGGAATATTGCTAGAAAAACAATTAAGTTTAAATTAAGAATTTCGAGAAGAAGAAGAAAACTTATTACGTGTATCCATTAGTCGGTCGATCTTGTCACTTATATAAGAGAATGGACTTAATCATGGATACATAGGAAAATCACTCAATGATAAATGAATGATTATAGGGAGTTGATGTTATCAAGTAACTCTAGAGTATTGCAAGTCTAACCCTTTATTATATTTTATTTAGGTTGAAATGACTATTTAATTCTTATTAGATGCATAGTTTTTAGCTCTTAAGTGTAGATTGTTCGTGAGATCATACAACACATTTGCAAGTATGAAATATATTATTTTATGAGATTTCTATAGCTAAGTATTTTGTTCGAGTCTTTTGTCATGTGTGAGTGAGGGATATTGGGTTAGGGGCCACTATGATGGGTCAATTCGATTCAGTTTTTTTATTGGTCAAAGGGTAGTTAGTGAGGAAATTATTGACAATTGGACACCTATTTAAATGTCCAAAACTGCCTCCCCAAAACAGAGAATGATAACGCGTTCTTTACAAAGAAGTTCTTCTTCTCCTCCCAAAAACCATAGCACAAAAAAAAAAAAAAAACATAGAAACCATGTCTCCCAAGGATTGCAGTACATATGCAAATGGAGTCATTAAAAATGACTAACGTCAATCTTTGGAGCGCATTCGATTTATCACGCAAACAAAATTTAAAACCTGGGTACACTTTACAGTTTACAAAATTCAATTTTGCATGTTTTACATTTTCCAACATTTCTATTACTAGATATATTGGGAGAAGAGTATAATTTGAATTATTAATGTGAGTTGCAAATGTAAGAAAAAGCCACTTCGAGAGGCTGTGGCAATCATAGGATGATCTATTTGGTTTGTAAATGAGGTAGTAGTGAGGCTAAAGAATATGTTGACAGCAACCAAGATGCAAAGGGAGGTAAGAAGAATGCTACCCTTCATGTGCTAAGCAATGTGTATGATTTGGATACTACCGACCGGTTGTGTAGAAGGAATTCACATCAGTTTATGAAGATAATATTTATTATTGTTTTCTACATGCTGAACTTTGTAATTTTTATTGTCTTGAAAATCATTGGCACATTACATCAGAAGAAAATGACATTGTACTGAATTAGTGAAACTTTAAACAGTTTAATTATACATACAACAAAAATGAGACGTAGATAATGGATGAGCCTTTCTTCATGTTAATAGAAGGAAGGAAATTTACTCCACTTGTGATTGTTGTTGCATTTGCTCTGCTTCTTGAATCTGCAGCTGCTGAACGTTGCATTTGAGACTTGAACATGGTTTGATGGCATCTGGGGCTAATGGAACCACAGGCAGCACCTCACAATTGCAAATTTCAATCATTGTACCATCTGGGTCATGAAAAAACAACTGATCAACACAGATTCCAGCCTCCTCGACTCGACACTTGACATAATCTATCTCCATCTCTTTCAATGTTCTTTCCACTGTTATCATGCTCTCGCACTGCCAACAAAAGCCCATTTTGTTGAACTATTTCAATGCTTGTGATTTGTGATGTGTGCATATAAGATAAAAGATTGAGATAAAAATACTTGGAAGGAAATATGGTTGTCCCTGGGATTAATGTGGTTGATATTGGGCATTTTATCAGGATCTTCACATTGCAGAAGATGTATGCCAATACCATAGTTGAAAAGCCTATTTACATAGAACAAAACAATGCCAAAAGGCAAATATGAATCAATATTGAATGTGAAACGACTATATACTTATTGTTTTTAACAATAATTTAAATTACCATGCGCCATCAAAATCAAAAGAATTGGGCCTCCTGATGGGTAAGAAACCAAGAACATCGTGGTAGAAATCAATTGATTTTTCAACTGATCTACAAAGAAGAGAGATATGATTAAAGGACTTGAGACGCAGAGGATTTTCCATATCTTATTTTGGTTGCAACAACATTTAGTTGAAAAGGGAAATAGAGAGACTAGAAAGGAAGGAAAGCTTAAGACTAAATTTGAGAAGGATAACTTAAGACTATATTTGAGATAAGAATGAATTTTTAGATATATGCATGATTTCGAAAGCGTCAACAACATACAAAAGAGAATTTTTGGGAGAGTTCCATGGCCATCCTTTGTACCAACAAAATAGGAAATGACAAATTGAGAACCCAAACATATTGATGAATTTTTATTTGAAACTAGTGGCTAACTCAAATTTAGGTTGTACGTTTATAAATTATTTAACTTTCCCAACTTTATCTTAAAGGGGTGTTTAGTTAATGAAGATTAAAAATAACTCTGATAATCTATCTTTTATTATTTATATTATTTTATTTGATTTATAAGTAATAAAATATTTCGATAATTTTATATTATCAATGATGATGTGACGAATAATATAAAAGGATAATCTAATTATCATTTTTCCTTAAATGTTAAAAGATTATCAAAGCAATCTTGATTTTATTATAACTATATGTTTATTTATTAATTTTTTAAGGCAAAAATAATCTTATTTTCATTTAATGTAACAAATAACATAAAAAATATTTCATAATATTGTACTCAAGAGCATTTAGGTAAAATAATATACTAATACTCTTTTATCATCTATAACCTAACACAATAATAATTTATGTATTTTTTTTAATTTTATCAAAAATAGTAATAATTTATACTCAATAATCCTCAAGGTAATCTTCCAATTTTAGTAATGAAATATTTTCCAAACCAAACGCTCTAAGTATTAGGTTTATAACCAATATTGGAACACATCTTATTTTGTAAATCTTTGAAAAATTAATATTAAAAAAAAAGGCCAAAGGACTTATTCCCACTCAAGGTTTAGTGTATCTCTAAACTCCCACCTGTAAGATTTCAAAACCCAAATACCCACTTTCTATTAAAATTCTCAATTAGGGTTAAGGATAAAATCTTCATTTGAAAAAATTAAAATTTATCTAATTTTCCTCCAATTTAAAAAACTAAAAATTTTCCCTTTACCCAAAGGTTTGAAAAGTTACCATTTTCCCCTAAGTCCTTTTCTTTATTCTAGCCGATAGTCGGTGTTTTCCACCCATCTTTTTGTGTCAATTACTCAAGAGAAGTCATCAGCTGCCAAAGAAACGAACAAAGATAGATTTGTCTTTGTCACAAGATGAAATGAATTGTCTTCATCTCCTTAGGTGGATGGAAACAGTTCGTCTTCATCTATCCAGATGATGATTGAATAAAGATGTTTGTCATCCGAGATTGTCTCAACGAACAAAGGTCTACTCAAGAAAGAGGAAGATGCCTTCATCTCCTCGTCGAACGAAGATAAATCTGTCTACGTCTATCAACGACTTCTCCCATATGGTCGAAAAGGGAAAATGGATGGGAAGCACTAGTCATCTATTGGAATAAAATATGTGGTCAAAGATAAGAGCAAAACCTAGGTGGAAATGGTAACTTCTCAAACTTTTAGGTAGGGTGGAATTGTTAATTTTTTAAACTAAGGGGGCAAATGAGACAAATTTTCATTTTTTAAGTTTTTATTAAATGATAATTTTACCCTTAACCGTAATTGAAAATTTTAATAGAAATGTGTGTATTTGGGTTTTTGAAACCTTGCGAATGAGAGTTTTGAAATATACCAGTAAGTCTTTTGGCAAAAAAAAAAAAAACTAATTTTATTGGGACCAAACGATATTAACTAAAACTCTATGAATTACGCAAATGCAACCAAAAAATGTATTTTGTCAAAATTGTCCAAATATATAAAGGTGGTTTGACCACTTTTGACCCAAAGCAAAACGCCTACCACTCTTACAAAGAGTTTCCAACTCTAAAGCCTTCATTTTTTTTTTTTAATTCTCAATCAAATTCACCTATGAAATGAGTTACAAGATTAGTATTAACTAGTTTATTCTTTTTTTAAACATTTCTAAAGATCATTTGTCATTCAGTTAAGAATATTCAATTTTCATAGTCAATATTGTGTATTTGAGTTTGAAACTAATTCTTAATTGATGTAAATTACTTATTAGTAATATGAGGGTGTGATTTATGTGTAAAAACTAAGTATTTTGTTGGAAAACGATAAACTTTGTTTACTACTAGGAAGTTTATCATTGTTTAAGTGTTGTGACTGAGTTTTCAGCATTCATTTATACATGTATATATTTATGTCTCAAGTTAATTCTCAAATAAGAGCTCAAATTCTTAACCAATCTCTCATATGTAGTTTATTGTTTGATTATTAACATTCTTTTATTTCCATCCATGTATCCCATCATGTTATTAACTCTAGATATTTATTATCCTTCGTTATAACCATAAATATTACTTTAACCATTTTTAACAAAAAAATTCATTCGATCAGAGAATTAAATTTGGTTATAACAACATTTGTTAAAATACATAAATATGCAATAATGAAACATGTTTATATTTGCTACCTTCTAGATGATGAAATTAATATTTCTAAAATATTATAAAAAACCTTACATTTTTATATTTCAAAAAAACCTAAAAGTTTAAAAAATTGTATTTTAGCCCAACATGCTTACCTCGCCTACCACACCTACTACACCCACTATTCCCATAATACACATACACTCATTTTTTAATCAATTTTTTTCACAAATTGTAACTCGAAATCAGATCAGTCTTTCCTATTAATGTAGATTAGAAGTAAATAAATTATTTTATAACTAAAATTAACTACAAAATAAAAAGAATTGACAAAATAACAAGGTAGAATTTATCACTCCTACCTTGATCCAACCAAAAATTTCTAAATAATTTGCATAAAATCTAACTTTAAATCATATAAATAAAGTTAACAATAATACATGTTATTTATAAATAAATACAAGACACAATGTTAGGCCTTATTGAAATAAACGAAAAGTTTAGGGCCACATTGTAATAATCTAGAAGTTAAGGGTGAGGAGTTAATTGTGCAATCTACGGTTATGAGAATCGTATATAAATTTAGACATATTCTCATATTTTTACAACCCTAACGACCCGATTAAAGAGAGATAGGAAGATTCTCTCAATGTTTTCTTCATCAAACCAAAATACTCTTAATCAAATCCACAAAGTTACACTTATGTGACCCTCATAATGCCCTCCCATTGATCGTGGTGTCATAGTGGCTCTGTGTGGATAAGTGGGAGTTTTGTTGATTTTTCAATATAACATAAAATGCATTCCTGCTTGGTGGAGCCTCCAAACACAGATATTGAGCTTTAAAGCCTTCAATTTGTTTGTATAAGGTCCCCATGATCCTAAGGGATGATTTTGATCTGAATTATTATTTATATTTCATCATGTTTACGATGATGTTTTGATTGGATAAATTGAGATTGCATGCTTTCAAATTGGTATCAAAACTGAAGTGTTCAATATTATACATACAATCAACTTTGTGTGATTTGTTTGGTTTGATTTGATTAAATGAGTGTTTTATATTTATTGTGTGGTCACAAACAGAAACATGTTTTGATTTATTTGATTTTAAAACTTTTTTTAAAATATCACGGTTTATTTGAATTTGGTGAGTATTGTCGAGTTTTGTTTCATTTGAATTGAACATTACTCAATCTTGTATTGTTGTATGAGATTTTATGTTATCGTGTAATTTTCTTAATAATTTAATGAAATGTTTTTTGGGATATCGAGGAATTGTGAGAGGGTGTTTCATACCATTAAAATTCTTGTGGTCTGAGTGACCTGACTGAAAGTTCAGAAAAATTTTGTAATTACAAATTTTGAAATTTCATAATTTGATCAACCGGCTTTTGAACCAATTGACTAGTTCAAAATGGAGCAACATTTCCTTGATCAAGCAAACCAGTCAACCAGTTCACTCATGAATCGATTGACCGAAATTTCAATGGTATTGATTTTCTAAATTTTTCATGTTGATGAGTGAACAAGTTTTCTACCCATTGCCACACATGTTTGAAAACTTGTTGCTTGAATTAGAGTAGTCATGCGGTTAAATCCGAATTTAAAATTTAGGTTGAGGAATCAAATTGAAACTAAGCAAATTAATTAACAAAAACCCAAATACATTGTATGTGGTTGAATAACTTGTGTTTGGAATATACAGTGTCCGGTACCTGAGACTACGACCAATGGATGTTTATTTTCACTATTTTTATTGGGTAGGAATGTTTGCAAAATTAAAATAGGGTTTTTTCTATGCTGCCTCTCTTAATCTTCAGGCCAAAAAACTTATTCCCATTAAGGTATAGTGGAAGAGCAATTATATTGAGATAAATATAATTTTCAATATATATATATATAGAGAGAGAGAGAGAGAGAGAGAATTTTTATGGGCTAGTTCGGAAAGAATCCAAACCAACGTGTAAAAAAATCATAAAGACATGGTCACGGTTATGGATCGTATCCCAAGTCTTGGTTTTTACGATGGGTCAACAAAACCCACTTGGACCTGCATTTTGACCAGCTTTGACATAATATAATCTTTAGTACAGTGAACTACATCAAATTAGCCATGACCCAACCTAGGGCTTTTCTAAGGGTGATTATTTGTGCCAATAAATAATTTATCATTAAAAGGTACTAATACATACCAAAAACATATGCAGGCCAGACAAACCCAAAAAATAAATCCGTTAATTATGTGAAAAACCAATTCAATATTATTACAGTTTACACGAATTCAAACATATTGAATTGTGTGATTTTGTAATTTAAAATTTATAATGAAATCCATTCCGTAGTTAAAAGGACAAATTCCTTGATCCTACTAAGTAGAAAATTTAAATATATTTTGCTTTTTTTGGCAATCAAGTCTAGGTGTAAATGGAAAATTACATTGTACATACATAGATGGCCTTTAAGGTTGGAAAATTAAAGAAAATGGTGTTAAACATGGATAAAAAATAATCTTTAAAAAATTTATTGACACTTGTATAACATCATCATCTAGGGCTAAACAAAACAAACAAAAAGGAAAGTAAGAAAAGATAAAAAGAATTCACAAAAATCCACTTAATTTCACAGTATCACTTGAAAAATAACTTATGATATGAGGCAAGACCACAAATACACTGCCCCATTAAGACCTATAAATGTCATCACAATTCGTGACATTTCAATATACCACTCCCTCTACAAACCGCAAATACAAAATATGATTACACAATCTTAACCTCAAATACAATAAAATTATGTACCTTTCAACAAAAATGAAACAAAGGCATTTGCAGAAAAAATTTAAAAAAAAAAAAAACAAGACAAAACAAAACATCTATGAATGAATGCATGGAATGGACCTTTTTTGACTGACAATGATATTATAAATATGAAATATGAATGATGCAACAAAATGCAAAATGTAATCATCTCAAATTTTGGGTTAAACCCCTTCCCAACAAGTATACAAAAATAACACGTACGAGATAAAATACAACCCAACCATGACAGATGATGCAGACTCAAATTAAGAAAAAGCAGTAATGAGAAATAGGTGAGGGAAGAAGATTTTGAAAACGTCCATGGCCTTCGACTGTGGCATCACTTAACCAACTCCTCACAGATTTTCATTCTAGACATGTATGACCATGTGGGTGTAGAGCACCAATGAAGTGTTAATCTCTAATAAAATTTTGGCGCCACCCACGAGAGCAAACAAATCTATCACTGATGATGAACTAGTCTTTATAATCAGCATGTTGCTGTTAACAGCTCCCCTTACTCCCCGACTCCAATCCTCCTTTGATCAACAAAATTGTTTTTTCAATTAACTTAATTTATGGAGGGATTCACTAACTTTAGAGACGCTGCCACTAGCCACTTCCTCCATGACTTAAGACAACCCAACCCCGAGGTGCTGATGCAAGAGTTAGCAACAACTAGAAGAACAATGACTTCTGTTGTCTAAATATGCTGATGACTTGACACGTGCAATTCTTGACCCCAACTCAACACACCCAAATGCATGCAGGGACTTTGAAAAGGAAAACACTATGCACAGTGGCAATCGCCTCAAACAGAAATGGCCTTAGTAATGGCCAACTTGGCCCATTCAGCAGATTCTTTGATCATATGGTCATCTGAAGACAAGCATTCATTTAAAAAGTCTTTGCTCGAAAGAGACTGCTGAATCAAAGAACCTGCATTACTTCCCAGTGTATCAGCAAGATCTCCAAGAAGCCCAATAGCTGTCTTCATCACCACTTCATCCCTAAAGTTCAATGATTAAAGAAGGCCATTAACCATAACAGAATATATATATATCAAAATTTACGATACTACAGGTTTTTTAAGTAAAACTTACATGTCTTTCTCCATGTATATGCTATCCAAGAACTGAAGGATATGAGGAGCATAAGGAATCAAGAGCTGGGTTTTTGGAGAGTTCTTAAACCCTTGGAAAATCCCAGAATATGCCTCCAAAATCCCATTTCTCAGAGAATTGGTGTACTCTGTCATATCATCATCTGCACCTGATGTGTGTGCAGACAAATCTGCTGCACTCTGGAGCATGGGCATAGCATACATTAAGTACTTCTCAAAGTTTTCTCCTATTGCCAGTGCTATATCACCAAAGCATGAAAATATGGGTGGCTTCACAGATCGGTGCAGCTGGTTGCTTGATAAATCCTTGAGAAGTTGTGTCATAATACCATAACAATAAGGAAGAATTTTATCCTCCAATGCTCTGCAAATATCTCCTACCACACCAACAGTAACAGCACACACTTGATACTCCTCAAAATTCTGAAGACCCATTTCCAAATATTTATAGAACTCTGGCATGTATTTTGCAAAATCAGGGCCTGTAGCATAGGCAAGGGCTCCAATGGCAAGCATGGCCTCCTCATGGACAGTTGCACTTCTGCAAGCAAAAACTCTTAGGAAAAGTCCCATTATCTGATCCACATACTGCATAAAGACATACTTAGTTGGCTCTGCTGACCCAAGCTTCTGAATAATGACCTGCAAGCAACCACAAAGCAGTCCTTGCAACTCACTCTGTTTTTCTCTCTCATCAGATGAGAGTTTCTGTCCCTCAAGAGATTTGTGAAGCTCCATCATGATGACAGGTACCAGCTGCAACACCATGGGTGCTGTTTCATCAGTCGAAGACCTAACCACCTCATTCAATGTTTCATAAGCAGCAGTCCTTAATCGTGATTCTCCAGCATCTTCTCTGTGAGTAACAGTGAGAAGGGATTGAACAATTTCCTGGAAAAAGGGAGTCAGAGGAGATGATGAGCCGACATCCTCATAACCTTGAGCAAGAAAATAGAGAGCACCACAGGCCTTCTCAGCAACATTTGGAGCATCTTTCATACTCTGCAGCAGAACCGAGATGATCTGCTGGCAATTAGCTGGTGTAATTATAGGAGTATCTATGGTTGAACCGTGAAGGAATTCAAAAATCCTTCCTAAGGTCCAAGCAGAAGTGTCTTTCACATGGTTGTTTGGATCCTTTGTTAAAGCATTTAGCATGAAGGTCAAAGCAACATTAACAACACGTAATAACTTGTCAGGTGAAGGACCCTCCAAGATTGAACCAAAAGCATAAGTGGCTGCCTCCCTCTGCCTCCAATTTGGTTTTGTTATGTTCTCTTCAATGAAGGGGATCACAAGGGGAACTATATCATCTCCAACTGTCCGTGCAACCAAACCCAGACAGGTGCCTCCAGCCATTGCGATATTCCAAGCCCCCTCATCCTGATCCTGATCCTCCTCTTGCTTGAGGAGTGTCTCCAAAAGCATTGGGACAAGTGCAGGAAGTGCCTGCTTAATAAAGTAAAAACAAGGTATATCAGAGTCCCCAGTAAAATCACCACCATACTCTTCCAAAATATCTATTTCTTCATCACAAATAGAACTCCAAAACTCTATGGCTTGAAGAGCAACAGGTTCCTCATCTTCTCTAACAGCCTTCGCTGTGATGCTATAAATGTCCTGCATATAAGGTGCTAATTTCTCATAGTATGTTGATGATATGGAGACAAGACACTCAAACGCCGCCTGTCTTATCTTCAAATCTGTGGATTGTGTTGCCTCACAGACAACCCTCATGATATAATCACGCTCCATGTCATTGCTAAAGTTTGCCTCAGCAAAGCTCAGGGCATTGTACAATGCTCGGGTAGCAGCAAGCCGCACATCGTTGTTCCCTTCATTAGCACTCATACCTTGAACCACAGCAGTAAGTATTTTATTCACATGATCTTGATCTAAGACATCAGGTGACACTTCCTCACATATATACCCAAGAGTTTCTAACGTGGCTTGCTTAATATGAGCTGGCAGCTGGTGAATATTTGATAAAAGTGAACCTATCAGCTCAGGCCATTGTTTCTGTGGCAACTCAATGCCTGCAATCTTGGCAATAACTTGAGATGCAGTTGACCGAGCATCAGGTACAGGAGATGTCAGGGTCTTCAACAAGGATGCCTTGATCTGAGTCTTTACAGTGACATCCAATGATAGCCATCTTTGCACAAGTTCAAACTTTCTGTGTTGTTCTTTGGCATCCAAGGCATTTTTAAGTATCAAACCAGCTAATTTACGGCTATCAATAGGCTTTTCATCATTTGCTAACTCCCCAGAGAGAGACAGTAAGAATCCAGGAAGATTTTGCTCCTGAAAATGTTTCAAACTGTCTTCTGCATGCTTCCGCACAGTTCCATCTATTGATTGTGCATTCAAAAGAACCTGGGTAACTTCCATCGCCCGACTTTATCTGAAAGCATAAATTATCTAATCAGTCAAATGCACTGTATTCAAAACTGACTACACTTAACCCCCCCCCAAAAAAAAAAAGCCAAAGCAGACACGCTATTCTCAAATACAAAACTGAACCAATAGAGAACTAAAAACAACATAGAATAAATAAGATGAAATGGCCAAGAGTACAAATACCTTTAAAAGGAGCAGAATTTAATAGTTTGAATGGATTGGGTTCAAAGTCATCTATTTTTTATCCTTTCACCATATAAATTAATACTAAACTTATAGATAAAAACAGAGAAAGTTCAAAATAAATTCAGCAGAATAAATACATGAAATAATAATCAACAACTGTGTCAGATAAGTTTGCACAAGTATCTATGGCACAGAAATCATCTTTATAAATATTGCTTTCACGGAAATTAAACAACATAATCTATGATTAGAAGTCAAGACACAAATCAAAACACAATCTTTAAAAAGAATAAATAAATAAACAATATCATCTGAAATAACATAACAGAATCAGAGACCTATGGGCATTATCTTTAATAAATCAATCTATCAAAATAATATTACCATGTAATTCTTGCGCTAAAATTAAACAGTGAATAAATCAACATCTATTAATTAGATAAAATTCGATCCCTAAAGCGCAATAAAATCTAAACTAAATTTAAATCTCGATCCATCAAAACCCATGAATTTGTTAAATTATAACACAAAATCAAACAAGATTCGATAAAAAATCATACAATTGGATCAAAATAATGAATATATAAAGTAATAAATTAACAAGTGAAACTGCAAATATACAGCTAAATTATCTTAAAATTTCAAATCGAATCACGAATTCATCCAAATTAAAAGTGATCAACAAAATGAAAATCGAAACGAGTGCTGATTATTGGATAGCATGGCCAGGAATTCAAAAGAAGTTACGATGGAATCACCTGCGGCTGCCGAAACCGATGGTGGCAATGCTGTCACTGATTCGAAGAGTGAAACGGCGCGTACTGAAACCCTAAGAGAGAGGAGAGAAGAGATAGTGAGAAAATGGGATGCGATGCGAAGCGAAGCTGTGCTTGCATAATGCTAACTAATCTGTATATGAGTTGTTAAAACTCGAGGGAGTTATCCCATACTGGTGGTCTAGTTTAATGATTTGCTACGCCTCACTTGTAACTTAATCAGGAGGCAGCAACAGCTCTTTTTATTTAGTTATCTTATAATATTTTCAAGATATATTTTAATTAATTATATTAAGAATCACATGAAAAAAGAATAATTATTTCAATCATGCTACGCTTTACTTGTAAAAAAAAAAAAAATTATTTCAATCATGGGTAATAATCTAATTTTTTTTAAATAATAATACTGATGTGTACTATAGGTTATGCTTCGTCCATTCTTCTTCACCTCCAAAAGTTAATTTTCAACTCATGAAAGAAAAAAAGTATATGGAGTTTATGAGCAATATGTCTAAGGAAGCTCAAATTGACTTTGTTGTACTCAATATAATTGGTTATAGTGAAAGGTTGACATTTTTAGGCTTATCATGGACAATAACTTGAGCATTTACATAGTTTGTTTTTATTTGACTCATATTAGCAATTCATCATGCGAGAAATGGATAAATCCCTTAGTGAGTTGCTAAGCATGCTTGGATTTGTAGAGCATGATATTAAGAAGACTACTTCGTGCTTTTGGTTAGTGTCAAAGCACACAAAGTTAAGGGTAAGGCTAAGGCTAATGCCTAGCCTTAACTCAAACCTCAATAGTGCTATTTTAAAGCATGTTGGTGGTGTGGAAAATGTAAGATTATTTACTTCTTTTGTGGCAAGTTTGGCCATTGAAAGAGATATTGTAAGGCCTTTCTAGAAATTAAGAAAAAGTTGGTTGTTTCAACTATAGGCATACATAGGGTCATTGACGCTGGATGTGGTTCTCACATTATTCTGATATACAAGAACTAAGGTAAAGTAAATAGCTCATCAAAGGAGAAATAAACCTACAAGTAGGAAATGTAGCATGCATAAATGCATTAGTCATAAAAACTATTTATTGCTTACTAGGCTCGAATTAAAGTTGAACAATTGTTATTATATATATACCTACACTTTATAGGAATATAATTTATGTGTCAAATTTGGACAGTGAGGGTTAACATTTTAGTATTGTTTTAGCCTAAATGGTAAACACTATGGAATTGTGTACTTAAACAATGGATTGTATATGTTTGACTAAAATAAAAGTAATCTCAATCTAAATATAAAGAAAGTCAAATTGCATTGACCACACACTGGCGTGTACCTTAATATATATGAGGGTGCATTTCTTTAAGACTTAGCCATTTTCGCACACCACATAGGAAATGTTCATGTTGCCCCTGCCAATGCACACACAAACATGTGACCTTCTTACATTATGCACCCCTAAAATTACTTATATACAAGAAATAAAATAATTTAAAAGGCAAATGACCAAAATAACTTTGGATGTACATATAAGTGTTACATACTAAGCTCATCTAATAACTTGAGAACCTTCAAGCTCTATATCATATCTCTCGATACTATTTAGGTCTCCTTCAATCACCAAAGAATTACTCTAGATTCTAAAATAGGTTAATTACATCATCTTTTATTTGTTCAGGTGAAATCACTATCTTATTTGAAACTGTAAACTAAATTGATTAGACTAGATCACTACAAGGATTTGACATCTAGACCATGTGAGAATCATTGTGTAGTCCACTCACCTACACCTTTACGAACTGTCCAACTAATACTAGGCTCTATTATGAGCATGGGTACCTCACTACAAGTATAATATCCTACTACAAATGTGCCCTACTACAGGCAATGTAAGGAGTATAAAATCACTGTACCCCCTCGTAATGACCCTAATAACATAGCTAGCATGTGTGCATCTTTAGCCACAAAATCAACTTAGGCTCACCTTAACTTTCACCTAACATAATATGCCCCACATAATGTCTCTCTAAGGCACATTGGGTATTATTGCATGCTCGACAAGTCTGTATTATCCTTTGGGACAATTCATTATACACTTAGCATAATTCTTTTCACTTTACTATTCATTATTCATTATGTATGAGTGTACACTATCAAGTGTATGACGTATGGGAGATGCATTCCAGGCCTATTTTCACACCTAACTGGTCTCTAATCATCTTTATAATTCATATAACAATCTATTATGCATCCTTATGAGTTTCTAATGCCTTAATAACATAAAAGTAAGGCTCAATCCACTTAAGTCAAAACAAAGATACAAACATTGCAAAAGATACCATATCATGACCAATTTATCTTATTTGACAAAATTTCTTCGATTGGGCAGAAGAAACAAACAAAAAGGGATAAAAAACAATTAACCTAACACTAACATGATGAATATGAGAAACCAAAAAAAAAAAGAGACAAAAGAACACTCTAAAATCTAGAGAGAAGGGGATATTTTTATTAAATCAATTAAAAAATATAATGAAAATACAACTTATATGGTCAAGTGGTATAATTGCTTAGTAGTCCCTCATGTATCATTAAACGACAACTAAGACCATCACATTTTACAGAAAAACACTTAAATGGAATGTAGTTTGGAGAATTGCATTCTTACCTATACATACTAACATCCCCTCTTAAGCTTGACCTTTTCTAGGTCTCAGCACTTTTTCAAACATCAACAGAGTGCACCTTAGTTCAAAAAATGGCATTTTGGGGAGAGCTATCAACCTCCTCTAGGTCATACCACTTCCATTTCCATTATCAAAATAACCAAAGTAGCGGAATAAGCCAAAGTAGCATATTATCACACCAACCAGGGTAACATATTTAAGAGTATAAACATGACAAACACATACTCACTTTATCTCTTCTTCCCTTTTTTTTCTCTTTTTTTCCATTCTTTTTTTTCTTTCTTTCCTCTTTTTTTGTTTTTGCTCACATTAAGTTGAAACATAAAAGGAAACAAAAAGGAAGAAAAATTATTCCTAAAGTATACCTAACTTAATGTAGCTAGGTAGTTACTCAGATGTGGGATAAGAGCACAAGAGAGACAGAAACAAACTGATAGTTACAACATTATTCAAATGTTAAATCAGTATGTAAAATGAATAGAAAACAATGTTAGTAAAAGAAAAAAATGTTGATCATAGGCTAACTCCTCTTCGACAAGGTGACATATTAACAAACTTAAGATCGTCAACAATAAGCCAAAACTAGACTGCAACATGAAGTAAAAACGGTTAGTAACAACATATTCAGGTGTAATCAAAATTCCTTCATATTAGCAACCCACTATAGATAAAAAGTATCAATACAAAAACTCAAGAATGAGTATATTTTTATATTAAGTCAATACAGAGTAAAATATCATGCATCTATCATAAAACCAACACAGTCAACAATGCACCATTAGTAAATAAAACTTTCACCAATAAACGATATTCACTTATATGCAGAAACCCCCACTTTAAGTTATAGAAGACTCTAATAATGAATGAGAGATCACACACATATTGAAGTCAAGTTAATGTTCCCTTCCTTTTTACATAAACCAGGTAAAGTTAGACCCAGGTAACACTAAAAAAAGAAAAAAAAAAGAAGAGATGGATAGCAAGAGAAAATTAGCAGATAAAAAAAGTATAGTAAGAGAGAATTAACATGGTAAGACACCTAAGCTAACAAGCATTGGCAAAATTATCAGAGTAAGGCAACTTAGACTACAAAGTATTCCCAGAATTGACTGATCAGTGAGTAGCACTGATTCACATATACAAAGACGTACCATCAAGACACATTATTGATTCATTAACCAACCACATATGCAGATACTTATTATCAAGCCATTTCATTGCAAACTAAGTAATTAACACATAGAAAAATAGTTATATCCACACTAGTATATGTAGTAATTTTCACATCAGACCATACTTAGTCACCAGTTTTATTGAGGCTACACAATTGAGTAACATCACAAATATTTAGATTGAAGCGAAGATGTTCGAACTTATGGGTTAACAAGGCCTTCGTCAAAATATCTGTTTTTTAGTGTTTAGTAGGAACATATTGAACAATAACATTTTTGGCAGTGACTTAGTCTTTTATATAGTGAACATCAATTTCAATGTGTTTAGTGCATGCATAAAACACAAGATTAGAGATAAGAGCATTGGCACTTTGGTTATCACACCAAATGACAGAAGGTTATATAATCAATAGGCCAAGTTCACTAAAAATAGATTTCATCCAAGCAATTTCAATGGTTGTATATGTGAGTGCTCGATATTTAGCTTCAGTAGAGGACAGAGCCACCACTTTCTATTTCTTTGAGCACCACTAAACTAGGTTAGTGCCAAGAAAAACACAATAACTAGTCGTAGATCTCCTATCATGAGTGTTACTGTCTAATCAGAGTAAGAGTAGCATTCAAGTTAAAGACTAGTAGCAGAGTAAAATAAAAGACCTAAGCTTAAAGTTCATTTGATATAACTTAATACACAATTGCAAAATTTCCATGTGGGAGATTGGAGAAACTAACTGATTTTGTTGACAGAATAAGAAATGTCAAGTACTATAGAGCTTCTATCAAACTCTTATAAAAAGATGGTTGTTCAAATTTGTCATTATCCTCAAGGAAAAGTTTGGTCTCAATGGCAAAAAGGGTAGAGCCAGGCTTTGACTCATGCATATTAGCTTTCATCAGAAGATTTTTTCCATATTTAGTTTGACTCAAGTGTAAACTAGTGGAACCTCTAATGACTTCAAAACCTAAGAAGAAATACAAAGGCCTTAGATCTTTCAAAGAAAATTCCTTATTCAAATGGGAAATGATTTTATTAATGAGTGCATTGTCATTACCAATTAGAAAAACATCATCAACATACACAAGAGCATAAACAACCTGTTCAAACTTATAAATAAAGAGACTAGTGTTAATCACAGATGGAACAAAACCCTTGGTCAAAAGAGTAGTTTTAAGCTTCTCAAACCAAGCTCTAGGTGTTTCTTTGAGACCATATAAGGCCTTATGCAACTAATAGGCTAGTTTTCCTTTGATAGAATTTTTAATGAATCCCTCAGGTTGGTTCATGAAGACAGTTTTAGTCATGTCACCATTCAAAAAGGTATTGTTGACATCTATATATCTAATGTCCTAAATATGACTTACAACAACATTCATGATTACTTTAATGATGGTAGACTTGACTACATGACTAAAAGTTTCAAAATAGTCCATTCTAGAGGTTTGTTGATAACTCTTTGGCCACCATTCTAGCTTTGTACATTTGTATAAACTTATTAGAGTTATGTTTCACTTTAAAAACCCATTTACATCTTACAGTATGCATACTTTCAAACTAGGGAACTAGTGTCCATGTATTGTTTGAAATCAATGCATCATATTCAGCTTGCATGGCTTGTTTCCAATCAAGATCAAGTAAGGCTTTAATCATAGCATAAGGTTCAGCCTTAGGATTGAAAGTCATTAGTGTATTGAGATACAAAGATACACTAGTAGGACATTTGATAATAATTGAAGTGATGCATTTTTTAGGTCTAGGCAATTTTCTAATCTTAGTTCTGGTGAACATACATTGGTAAAGATAAGAGCATGGATTGTTCACTCAAAGGATAGACAAGTTTGGCCTTGCAAGGATGATTGAGGATGACTAGAATCAGGTGTAAAAAGTGTAGGCTGGGCTTGAACGAGCTGAAAGTGTGTAGGAGTGACATCAAGGGACACATGAAATGATTGAATAGGTGTGAGAGAGCAAAGATCATTGTTCTCAAAAGTATGCTGAGCAGGACTAGATGGACTAACTGGTCAACTTGCTTTTGAAGAACTATTCATTATAGGGACAAATGTATTATAGACACCTATTTTGTGTTGGATAGATAATCTTAGAGAAGGAAAAAATGAATGTGCATGCAAAATCTAACGTACTAATGTTATATGAGAGTGATTCAAATACAGTTGTACTTTGTTTAAAATGAAAATCACTAATGAATGGGAACTTTTTTTCATTAAATTTAAAACTTTAAACTATATAAACTCTTCTTGAGGCATTCATGCATTTATAACCTTCATGACTGAAGCTATACCTAACAAACACATATTTTTCTGTAAGAAAAATGAACTTATATGACTGATAAGGGCTTAAATGAGAGAAAACAACACATCCAAACACTTTAAGCCTTAAGTAGTTAGCTGTTTTATGAAATAACACTTGAAATGGTGGCTTAGACTCTAAAATAGTAGATAGAAGCCTATTACCCAAGTAAATATAAGTTTGGAAAGCAAGCCACTAGAATTTGAGTGGCATACCAGTATGAGCCAACAGAGTTAACCCATTCTCTACAATCTATATGTGTTTATATTTAGTTCTACCATTTTGATGATGTGTGGGAGGGCAAAGATGTCTAAACAGATTTTGTGACTAGTTAGATATTGAGCAAGAGGTTATATTCACTTACCCAACTAGATTGAACACATTTAATTTTTGTGTTAAACTATCTTTCAACAAGTGTATGAAAGTTTATAAAGATGCTTTTGGTGTTAGACTTAAGTTTTAAAGGGAAAATCCATGTGAACCTACTATAGTCATCAATGAAATGAATGTAATATTTGTGTCCTTCTAATGACAAAATAGGTACGGGTTCCCAAAGATCAGTATGTATGAGTTTATAAGGTTTTGTAGCCCTAGATATTGATGCAGGAAATTGATTATGTGTGAGTTTACCAAACTAAAATGTTATACAAAAGGACTTGTTATTAGAGTGATTTTATGAAGGATAAAGACCTTTGAGAAAAGATGACACAACTTTAAGATTAATATGTCCTAGTCTATTGTGTCATAGATCATGAAGAGATAAGACACTGTATGGATCGATACCATAAGTTCTATTATTAAAATCAGTAGTTAAACTACAATGAATATCATACATGAAAGCAGAAACACAATGACTATCATACACTGAAGCTTAAGTAATTCTATTATTATTATCATGCAAAAAGTAAAACCAGAGCCATTAACAACAGGTTCATTAGTAACATGTACAAGAGTAAAAGTAGTTACATCATTCACAACAGGTTTATTATTAACATTTACAAGAGTAAAAACAGTTGCATCATAACATTGGGGTAACATAGTGTTAGAACTTAAATAGGGAACTATAGAGCCAAATTCATTTTCTTTACTAGCTTGCAAATAGGAAACAAATAGCTTGGGTGGAACTAGCATGTATAGGCCATCTTTAAGGGTTCTCTGCAATAAGACAATATGGTTTAACTTATCTTTAATCACAAATTTATTAGAAGAATATTCAACTAACACATTGTTGTCTTTGGTAATTTTGGATATGCTAACTAGGTTTCTAGTGATGTGAGGCATACAAAGAACATTTTTAAAATGAACAACTTTGTTATGAATGAAACTGGGTAAAGTTAAGTGACCAGTGCATGAGATAGTAAGATTCTCACCATTGCCCACTTAAAGCTAATCAATGCCTTGGTAGGTTGAAGTTATGGCAAGTTAAGAAAGATCTAAAGTAATATGATTTGTGGCACCTGAGTCCATGAATTAAGAGCATCTTACACAATAGAAGGATTGGCTATTAATGTATTTGGAACAATGGATTGAGGTACAGATACAGCTTTAACAAGACTATTAATAGTGGAGTTTGACTAATAGTAATTATGAGTGAGATAGGTCTGATGAGTGTTAGATAATAGACCTTGTCTGGTAGGGGTTGTGTTTAGGTAAAAGGGGTGTGAAGGTGTAATGTTGGTAGTTAACACTAGGAAAGGTTACATTATGTTACTGTAAGTATCATGATAAAGAGGATAACCAATCATAATATTGGGATAAGACATAATAGGTAAGACATTATTGAAGTGAGATCTCATTGGTCCAGTATAAAATTGGGGCATAATGTTCTAAGAATGATAACTAGAGTTATACCTATGGTAACATTGTAAAGATACATTGCAGAATTGGCAAATGACTCTGCCTCTACCAAAGCTTCTATCTCTACCTCTAAAAAAGTCATAAAAAGGTTCGTATGATAGTGAAAGATAAGTTTAATGTTGACCAACGATTTGTGATTGGTTATAACAAGGTGTAGGGAAAATGCTAAAGTTAATTGGTGGTGAAGTGTAACTCATGGGTGCAAATGTTGAGGATATCTCAAGAGATGGTTAGGAAGTTTTTATAGGTAGAGGTTTTTGTTAGTAGTCAGTTATGGTGAAAAGTTCGCAAAGGTTGTGGACTTAGTAGACCTAGTAAAGTTGGCAAAATAGACTCCATGAAATTCAAAGGAAACATTAGAGCTCAGAGTTTGTTGGGTTATAGCCATTAAACAAGAATCATAGTCAAACCTAAACAAGAGTTCAGAGTTCATGTTTCTAAAGGAGATATTGAGTATTTTAAAGGGTTAACTTGTCATACCTAGACTCAATCCTAAAGTATAAGGTAATAACAACATAATCATAGTCAAAGTCTAGACTATCTAAGATATGACATTGGACTTCATCTTCATTATACTATAGCCATTAAACAAGAGAATTTAAGCATATTTATTCATTTTATCAAAATATTCATTTATGTTCATATTGTTCTTTTTAGTGGTCTACATCAAACTTTTGACATATAGTAGTGGGATTTTGACTCGAACAAAAATTCATTTTCAATGGTGACCTAGAGATCATAAGCCTGCTAACATTTGGAAATAACTTTAAACATGCTAGCAGAGATGGAAGACAACAACCAACTCATAAGTTGTTTATCAATTTTCTACCAAATAGTGTATTTAGAGTTAGGTTTCTTTATGATAAATTGATCTTTAGTTTGGATTTGAATATAAGGAAGATGACAGTTAGAGATAAAAGATGAATAGCTAATTCATGAGCACCAACAATGAATAGAACCTGAGAACTCTAGAAACTAAAGTTAGTCCTACCAAGTTTAAAGTTGATAGACATAAGGTTGAAAGAGCTATTGACAGAGCCTAAACCTGAGGAGCTACCTTCAGTAACAAAATTGATAGTTTGATTTATTGGGCTTTCAGAGATGTAAATAACACTATAACAAGAAGAAATCTACAAGACAACAAGAACACAAAAGAGGAACACATATTCAATTCAAAAGATCATAATAGACAAATGCACAATCACAACAACACTATGTAAATGATAGTATATAAAAAAATGCACAACAATAACAAATGCACTGTGTGAGACAAACAATACTATAAAAGATGCAAAACAACACTGATTAATGCACATTCATACTAATTAGTCAATTAGTCACAGGTACATGGCATTATTACAAAAAGAGATCAAAAGTAATTAACCTAACTCTAACACAATGAATATGAGAAATGAAAAAGAAAGAGAGATGAAAAAACTCTCAAGAATCTAAAGAGGGGGAGATATTTTGATTAAATTAATTAAAAAATACAATGAAAATACCACTTATATAGTCAAGTGGTATAATTGTATATTAGTCCCCTATATACATTAAACGACAATTAAGGCCATCACATTTTATAGAAAAACACCTAAGTGAATGTAGTTTGGAGACTTGCATTCTCACCCATACAAACCAACATTATTTAACTGCTTAACATACTCATACGATCCAATAACTCTATCTCTACTATTGATAACATACTTTCTAACCGTACTTTAATAAATCATAGAAGACATCTATTCCATTTTATATATAAACATACTTTCTATGTTACCACCCATATTTCATGGCATCAAAATCACTTATAATCTTTAACTATGAATCAACTAAACATGGGATATTCATATATTTCTAATCAACTTAAACAATCAAAATTTCAACTCAAAATAAACAACATAGTCACTACTTAGTTTTCACTTAAAGGATTCAACTCGTTTCTTCTCTTTATACCAACTCGTCCGAACACAACCCAAAGTGCTCATTTTCACTCTATTAAAATGGATAAGAACACTTTGAATGAAATAGGATAATAATCCTTAATCTCCTGCAAACATGTCTTATATAGACTTTGTTTGTATAATGACATGTACGAGTGTCCATATACTGGTACAAGACCATACAAATTTTTAAAATTTTCAAGGTGGCATTTTACCCATCTAACTAAGATGTCACACGATTTACAGGGGTACACCCTCTTTGTACGGTCGTAGATCTCCTTAAATAGTTAATTCTTAATTTATTTCAATTTGATTTCAAATACCAAACATACATAACCATAATTATATATGAAAACACTATAATACCTTTGAGACATACTTATGGGTGTTACATCACATATAATCATATTTGGTCAAATATGAAATTTTGTGTATTTTATATATGTAGGGGTGAAATCAAACAAATTAAGAAAATAGAAGTAAATTAAAAGTGGTGAACAAGACAAACTCACAATCTTATGGCGTAACCCAACTTCTACTTGAAATAGTAAGCCTTTATCTTAGAATATCAATTTATGAACTTATTTATTATATCAAGTCATAATTTTATTTTTTATGAGTGTACTTTCCTTTTGGTGTAGAAAAATTCTTACTTGAATCTTCAAGAACCTTGTGAGTTGAAGTTGTATCATGATTTGCATAGTAAAAATAGCATATGACTTGATGAAGACGTAGGGGAAAATTATGGAATGATATTAATTCACTTATTTTTAAAATATATATTAAATAATTTTTGGATAGTTCACATTTTCTTTAAAATTATCTCATTATAAAAGAAAACAGTTGAGTTGTACAAAAAGAAAAGAATGATGGCATGGAGCTAATTGGAAGCTATATTATTTAAAAAGTTTTGAAACCAAAATCTAGTTTTTTTTTTTTTTTTTGGGGATTAGGGTATGGGTCAAAGTCAAGCACATCAAAATCAACAATAGCAATTTCACATGAAAGTAAGCTCCAAATTGAAAGGTGATTTCGAGAAAAACTTGAAGGTAAACTCCTAACTAAAAGGTCGTCTTGTGAAGATCTTAAGAAAGGGTTTATGCTCTCCTATTAGCTCAAAGCATACTTCAAACTCAACTTTACATTTCTATTACACAATAAAGTAAAGATAATGCTTCTAATCAATATGATACTTCTATTGCATCTGATTAAATGTAAGTGATTCATTTTCTTAGTAGAGTGTTATTATTTTAAATTTTTATTTTAATCAATCGTTATGTGGTGATTATTATTGACATTCATTTGTAATGGAAATAGAGAAATTTTTTGACTATTTGAGCATAACACCTTGCCACCTTTTTTTCATATTTAATTTTGATTTCTCTTGCATATTTCATTGTTCGTCAACTATTGTCCCTTCAAATTAATGTTGTATGTTAATAAGGAATACCTTTTATGCCAAAAAAATAAGAGCTAAATGACACATTTTCTAGTTATAAGATGAAAGAATTTTCAAAGGATATTTTGCAAGGTTTTTTTAAATAGAGTTTGCCCCTTAAATTTAAGCTATTTGATACTATAGTCCGCATCGTCTCAGTAAAGGAAAAGGTAAAGTGGTTCTCTATTTTTGTTTTGGTCTTGCTTTAGTTTCCATTTAGTTCCCATGTAACCATACTCTCTCTCTCTCTCTCTCTCTCTCTCTCTCTCTCTCTCTCTCTCTCTCTCTCTCTCTATATATATATATATATATATATATATATATTTATTTTGTTTGTTTGTTTGTTTATTTATTTATTTATTTAGTGTTGGGAATTTCTAGTTGTTAGAATCCAATGGACATAGTGGAATATAACTAAAAATCAAATAAAAATCAAAGACCCCTTTATAGGATCATGTTTTAGGAGTTACACTCATGAAACATGTTTATAACATATATAGGGTGTTCTAAGAACACAGTACCTACTTTTGGAGGCTTTTTCAATCTTTATGTGGCTATGAAAATGTTATCCAACCCTTTACGAGATGATGCCTTGGCATCAATGTGAAGCACAAATTATAAGGAGATTAAAACCGATCACTTGAGGTCGCTAGGGCTTTGTGAATAAGAAAGGTATTTAGACAAACGAGCTTTTGTCTTTGGAATTCAACAAAAGTTCTTAAATTGTGAAAATCATTTTATATTTATAGAATGAGATGAATAATTGTTTATGGGTTATGAATGGTTATTCATCCTTGATCTTTATCTTCTATGATCAGTGATTTCTCCATATTCTGGGTATGAAATTGGATGAAACTCAGATAAAGTTTTATCTTAATTCATGAACGGGCTTTCATGGTGAAGAATAGGTTTTCATGGTGAAGAACAAGTCAAACTGGGCTGATTCGATCTTATTGGACAAGTCTAGTCCATTCACAGCCTCACCTATATTCAAATACCTTGGGATCATCAACAAATAATCCAATACCTCCAGAGTCCAAATTAACTTCTATATGCATGTGACTCATAAGCTCTATATCAAGCTAGTATTGTCTATATTTGAGTCAAATCCTGACACAGACCAAGATTTACCTCTAGTAAAATATCATGACCACCCGATCAATAAAGTGTCAATGAACAAATCTTAAACTTTATTAACTTAACGGTTAGGTAAAATGCGATCCCTTTGTCAATCGACATCTCTTGAGGGTGAGACATAGAGACATGTCTCTCTTATTAACTCCTCAATATGAATTGATACACATAAATAATCGTATAACTTAGATCAAACTATAACCTAATCCCACTATGGTCATAATTTCAAGTAGTTATAAATGTTTTTAGTATTTTCATTTGAGATATCACTTCTCGTATGTAAGAATGATAAATCCTGTATTGATCCATAATAGCATTCATACAAATCTTGATATACTCAATGACCACCATTGGTTAACCCAACTACGATGGCACGTTGGGTTGCATCAAACCATGTTAATCCTTGTACAAAACAGTTTGGCAACCCCAAGTTTAAAAATTACATATACCCATGAGTTAAAAGATTTATTCCATAAACATTGGAGCAACCATTCATACGGAAATCCTCTTGTTGGATCATTCTAATGAACACATCTACAATGTTCATCCATGTATTACATCAAGTTGTCAGCTAATAGTTTTGACACATGAGAACTGTCGCCACCTTTTGGTGGAGTCACTCAACACTATGATAATCTCATTACTATTACTTGTGCCCTTATTCATAATAGTATTAAGATTACAAATGTTTCAAGAATGAACATCTAATGTGTTCATAAGATTTCCACAATTAGTCGTCTAATCCACTCATTATGATTCTACCCTTCTAACATATTATATAAACATTATTATGAATTAATAATATATATCTTTTATTAATAAATGAATAAATTATATGATACAAATATATAAACCAATTGGCTCTAAAATACTACCCTAACATTTAGACCATATCTTTCTTTTATAACTATGTTATATATTTGAAAAACTAACTAATAATTCGAATTTTGGTTTAGGGATTTTCTTGCCATAAATACTACAATTATCTAATATAGGTCACTTTGAGTTCCTACTCAACATATGATGGGAAAAGTTTGGTCTTGTTAGAAACCAGTTTTGATTTATTTTTAATGTCTCAATGAACTTTAGATTTAGTTGTTATAGTATTTAAATACTAATTTATGCTGATTAGATCACATTTAGATACAATACTGTTGAATTTAATTTTTTTTATTTAGAATTTATATAAAAATTTAGTTCTCCATAAAAATCCTTCATGTGAAAACATGTTCATCATAAAAATGTAATAAGACAAATTTATTATTACAGTAGTAATGACAAATATAGTGGCTACAAAACTATATGTTATGATAAACGTTTAGATATATTATGAGAAAAATACAGTATAAAAGCTATATATTTACATACACAGGACTGGATGGTTACATAATCAATCGCTGAAGAGCTTTTGGGAGACACGATCCATGAGTGAGAATCTGAAATATCTAAAGATGTAAGAACAAATTACAATGGAACACATACCTTCTTTTTCGACTCTCTTTATCACTGGATGTAGATATAGCACCACACACTAATTTTATATATGAAGGTTTTGTGGACCTGCATCTTCATCCGTCAAGAAACTAGGACATCAATTAGATCTGTAAAACAGCGAAGAAAAAAAGATGAGTTGTTCCAAAAGCATAAAAGGAATATTTATGTACACCTAAAAGCTAAAGTTGATAGAAAAGAGCCCACCGATAGAATTCAAGCTCCAACACACATGAACTTGCCCATGGACGTAACATTATTTCAGCCACAAATGTAATCAGAATCAGAAAAGAAACTCCTTTTAACCTAAATAATATGACAGGACAGGAGGATTCGAACACAAGACAAGACTACTAGATTAACCCCACCCAGTTCCCTCCACCTAAACAAAAGGTTCAGACATTAGGTGAGAAATTAGAATAATATTTAATCTATAACATGTACTATAATTATCCTATTCCTACTAATACATTCATAGACAACAAGGGTTATAACAGTTGAGTACCTTATCAACACAATCAAAAAGAATTTGTCAATCTGTCTGAACCATGAATTTTCGTATTGATAGCGAAAATGTGTCCCCATCACCCACAGAGTTATAGAAATTATAGAAATAAATAAACACAAGTAGCTACGTAATAAGCACGATTAAGAAGGAAATAATAAAAGATAAAAATCATACATACGAAAGAAAATATTATCTTTTAAAACAAGATTGAAGATGGATTTTTGTTTGGCTTTGACGAATAATGGTTGGCCAGCAGATATGGATTGTTGTTTGAGAGAGTGAGAATTAAATGTTGATTGATTAAATGTTGTTCGGCTTAAACGGTATATATTCAAGCATTATATTAAGGGAACTTAAAATAATTACCCCTTTTTTTTGGGGCAATATAAAATTTACCCTAAATTTTGGGGTTTAAGAAAAATACTCTTATATTAAAGTATTTAAACAAAAATGCCTCAAATGTCCCCTTAAATACCAAAACTACCCTTCTTAATTAAATTAGTATTTTTTAAGGGTAATAAACAAATTTACCCCTAATGTTGGGGTTTAAACAAAAATACTCTTAATTTAAGGCATTTAAACAAAAATGCTCCAAAATAATACCAAAACTATCCTTCTTTTATTTCTATATAAACCACATATTTTCTTTCATTTTTAACATATCTGAGAGAGATTTCTAAAAAGAGAAAAGAAGTTCGTGTTCAAGATTTAGGTGAAAAGAGAAAAATTCGTCATTTCGAGGTATTTATCTCTGCTATTACTTCAAACGTTATTATTTTATTAATAATACAATTATATGTGATATTTTATATAATAAATTATAGTTGTGTGTAATAAGTAAAATAATAAAAATTAGATAGGCTATGTTGTAAATATTATAGTAGTATATGATAAAATTATATTACTTCAATCGTTATTATTTTATTAATAATACAATTATATGTGATATTTTATATAATAAATTATAATTGTGTGTAATAAGTAAAATAATAAAAATTAAAATGACTATGTTATAAATATTATAGTAGTATAGGATAAAATGATATTTATTAATAAAGGGTGTTAGAGGATAGTTTTGAATAGATAATATTAGAAGGTAAAATGATATTTTACAATGAAAGGTGTTAGAGATATATTAGATAATATTTAGGAAAACATGATATTATACAATGTAAAGGTAAAGTGATATTTCCACAAATTAGTATAACATTAATTAAAACATTTAAATAGTCACAATATATAATTGAATTATAAAATAGGTATAATTATGCAATAGACATCTATAAATAGTATTTTCAGTCATATTATTTATGTTGATTATATATTTTATTGTAGGATTAATCTAAATGGTTGGATATGCTTCAATTAGATATGGGGGGAAATTGATAAAAAAGGGTGACAATGTTATAAAATATGTTAGAGATAATAGGAAATTGATTAAAATTTCAGAACACACATCATTCGAAGAATTAATCCAAATAGTGAGCGACAAGTATAATATAGATCGAAAAATATTTAACATTCAATTAAGCATGAAACCAAAGCATCTCGACGACGACATTCCCGTAGAAATTTTGAATGATGAAGATGTTGAGGTTCTTAACAGTCTATCTAACCTCTTCAAAGAATATATTCCAGTTTTTATTATAACTACAATTAATGATGATAGTTATGAGGCTCAACAAGCAGATGAGGATTTACAAGGTGATGAGCCGAGTAGTTATCCAGAAAATCAAACTATTGGTGTAGAAGAGATTCAAAATTATGAGATCAATCAGAAACTAGAATTTTTAGAAGAAGATTTTGCGTATATAAATGAAGTTGATGTTGATGCATTGTATCGTGCGAAAGAATTTCTTAATGGCTACGAAGAAACTTTTCCAAAGTGGAGTGAATTTGACGGAAAGGTTGTACATGATATTTCAATCGAGAAATCGGAGGTTGAAGAGAAGACTTATGTTAATAAAGATATTGGAGGTACAAGTAGTCTTCCGAAAACAAATCCTACTGGTAGGAATGTTCGTACTGATGCATTTCATTGGTTACCACCTTTTCCTGATCAGTCATTTACATCCAGAAGCTTAAAAGTATTGACCAATAATGATTCTCCAAAAGTTAGTACATTATTTCCAAGTAAACAACATGTCATTGATGCGATATATCAAGACGCGCTTTGGAAGGGATATCAATTTTTGGTGAACAAATCAAACATGCTTAGATGGGTGGTTAAATATTACAACGAAGAACGTAAATGGCATGCACGGGCAGTTAGGGTGGGAGAAAGTGATAGTTTTGAATTACGTCGTTTGGATAATCGTCACACATGTTACAGAGATAAGATATTACCTTATCATAGGCAAGCAGGTGCCCGAGCTTAAGGACAAATTTTGAGGACCAAATTCATATTAGTTGATCATATTTATCGACCAAAGGAGATCATTGATGATATCGCTGACCGATATAAAATTGTTATATCATACGCATAAGCATGACGGGCGAGAAATTGGGCGTTTCAATCTTTGAGGGGGACACCAGAAGAGTTGTTTATGTTGTTACCAAAGTATTGCTTCAATTTAGTACGTTGTAATTTGGGAACTGTGACACATACACTAATGGATGAATAGGATCAATTTAAATACTTTTACATGGCATTTGGTTATAGTATCCGTGCATTCCAGCAACATATTCGACTAGTTATTTGTATTGATGCTGCCTTCTTAAAGAGTAGATATCTAGGTCAACTATTTATTGTTGTTGCATTAGATAGGAATAATAAGATATATCTACTTGCTTTTGGGATTGGTCCCAAGGAAGATTATGAAACATGGTGTTGGTTTTTAACAAAGTTGAAGGATTGTATTGGTGAGGTACCTCATTTAGCCATCATTTCAGATCGACATATCAGTATATTTTCTGCAATGGCTAAAGTATTCCCTAGTGTGCACCACGGTTATTATTGTTATCACCTCTATTGTAACATGCAGTCCAAGTACAAAAGGAATGTCAAAGTCGCATGGATGTATTGGAAAACAGCTAAGGCGTACACAGAGTATGAATTCCAATAGGTAATGAAGTCATTCGCCCGTATGCACCCTGATGCAACTACATACCTATATGAGGTGGGTTTCGATCGATGGGCACAGGCATATTTTCTAGGGCATAGGTACAATATAATGACTACCAATATTGCTAAGTCATTTAATGCCTTGGTCAGACACACTCAAGGCTTACCAATTACGATGCTAATTGAGTTCATCAGAGGTACATTGCAGCGATGGCTTTATGAAAGAAGAAATCATGCTAGTAAGTTTATATTCAATGTTATAATATGTTATAAATGTGTGTTAGTAAACTTATACTTGATTACTCACTAGATCTGTTTATATTTATATGATTTACAGATGCTTGTACTAGCCCAGTCACACCTTTGGTTGAAGATAAGATCGCCAAATGTGTGCAGAAGTCTTCAAACTTAGAGGTGCGTCCTATAACATCTGAATGATACCAGGTCCTTGGTAGTGGCTAATATGATGCCTTGGTCGACCTGACGGAGCGGACATGTATCTATTGAAAATTTCAATTATCACAGATTCACTACATGCATGTTATTGCTATAGCCAGATATATGAAGCTTACCACCTGTATTCAATGGGTGTATCCATACTATAGCACAACTTTTTATCGTACAGTATACGCGAAGGCAGTCAATCCATTAGAAGATCAATCAAAGTGGATTCATCCAGAGGAGGCAAGTGTTATCCACCCACCGTTTGTGCATCGTCATCGTGCAGGGCGTCCAACAAATAAAAACAAATGTCCTTCATAAGGAGAGATTGTTGAACAACTTATCTGTAGCCGATGTCACAAACCTGGACATACGAGACAGAATTGCAAGAGTCCTATTCCAATACCTAGTTCTGTACCATCAAGTTCAGGAAGAAAAAAAAAGGATGAAAAATAACTGCACTTGTTAATTGTACTTATTAATTTTAATATAGATGTTGTCTTTGTACTTGTTTCTGTAACTCTAATGTTTGTGATTGTTACAGTGGATAGTTTTTGATTATAAAATGTTATCTTTTTATATCGTTTTTTTTCATTATATTTGTCGTTTATGGTAACTATATAAAAGGCAAATGCATATAAATGAATCAATATATGGATAAACATATATACATATAAATAAATAAACATATATACAAATAAAAATAAGATATAATAAAATTGTTAATCAATATCCTAAAAAAATAGCTACGTGCCTAAACATGTGCGTAGGCGTACCAAGTCTTCCCCCTCAAAAGATAATGATCGGCGAAGTGCTAAACACTCGATGTATCTTAACATGAGCATACCACAGTCACCTGATAGGGGCACTTGCTATGGTATATCTACCACCCTATATAATGCAAATGGATCGTCCCGTGGACTCTGGCCTGTGTGAGACCAAAATGATATCGCAGCTAGCAAATGTGGTATCATCGACGTATATCCCAACATCTTTCGCTTAAATAGCTCCGGGTCAGTAGTGAAACTCTGTAAGGAGTCGTAAACTGTAATCTTCCACTCCTTAAAATATAACACCCCTACTACCTAATGCGTATTATCGAAGTTTATTGGGATATAAACCTACACACATTGATATATTAGATATATTAGATCTTACTTCATTATTCTTCAAAAGGTACTTGAGATTCGAATACTAACCTCATCAATCACAATCTAAGGTTGCAAATGTAACTCAGGTGGATAATCTGCATCTACCATATGTATAAAGAGTAGAGAGAACTGGTAGTTATACTGATCTCTCATTCAGACGGCATACTTATGAGGGATGTATCCAACAAAGCAACTCAAAACTGTTGTCCAGTTCTGTCAAACATTCATAGTATCATCATGCTGTTGTTGACGTAATAATCCCAAAAATGAATCTACATGCTGAAAAAACAGGAACTATAATGTTATAACGTTGTAGAATGAGTATCTAAGCAAAAAACAAAATTAATTTGTTAATGTGAACTCACCTTGTTAGACAACCATGCAGATGTGTCCATAAGTGTACCTCAAAATGTAATTTTGCTCCTCTCACCTATGTCGTATACATGACGTTTCTCGAACAGGTTCAGCTCTGCATACCATTTCTTAAAAATTTCTTCATGCTCGGTGCTTGATAACTTCACAGGCGGTCTCGTCTGTTGGCTCCGTGGTTTCAAGGGATTCGTGTATGGGCTATGAATGAGCAGTCCCTTCTTGACAATCCTATTGGGAAAAGTGAGAAAATATTACACCAAAACAAACAATACGTCAGTTAAAATGAATAATAAAGTATTTCAATCGAACTTATTAAATTTTTGGAAAATTTAAACTTTTTAATACCTTCTGTAATGCTGGAGTCATAGCTGGAGAATCCGCAAGTGAAGTTATATCAACTATATTTTCTTTCGAGACTGGTTGTAGTCAAATACATGAATTCATTAAATGAATAATAAATTATTTCAATCGTACTTACTAAATTTCCTGAAAATTCAATTACCTACTCTCAGTCCTCATGTGGTTGGAGCTCAACAACATCATCGGTGGCCTCATAATCCTAGGAGACAATATTGATCACTTGTTTTCCTTTGCTTGGAGTGTTGAGATAGATCAAACGAAGATCCTATTGTAACAGCAGACCAAGGGTAAATGAATGTTGATATTAACAAAAGTAACAATTAATGGTGGATATTCCAACAGTTCACCGCAACCTCTTCCCAAAGCGATACTGGAATATCCTCGTGTGGTAATCCATCGACGTCGCCAATATCCTATGACAACATTAACATTTCATATTAGTAAATCAAACTATTTAACAAAAAATAACAAAGTATACATTATACAATGTACGTACCTCTAATGTCGAAACAGATGTTATAGTAGGATCCGCTATCGGTGAAGTCGTAGAAACGTCAGGCCGCTGTCACAATATTGATAGTAACAAGTTTAGAGAAAACCAAAAATCGAATGCGTGAATGAGATATAATATTGTATATTAATGTTATACTTACCGGAATCATCACCAAATGTGTCAATGGAGAAGTTGTGTGAGGTGATCCATCGTCGCCGACATTCTGTAACAATATTAGCAATTAATATTAATTCATCGAAGAGTTATATTTATCAGGACTAACAGATGTACAATCGATGGTGTACATACATCTACTCGAGTCGTTGATGTCATCTTTGGATCTCCCATCGGTAAAGCCGCAGAAACGTCAAACTTCTGTGCCAATGTCGATGAAAACTCGTTAACAGGTATTCAATTAACAATTGATGAATTCGGATATAATATTTATAAAGGACATTATAATTACCTGAACATCATATAAGGTGTCATCGGAAAGACCTCATGGGATGATATGTCATCGCTGATATCAAAAATCAATATAGGATCTTCTTGGGATGGTCTCTCATCAAGCAACTGACATTGTAATAATTTCAACATTCACAAGTTAACAGAAGATTAAAATTTATTTCAAAAGTATCATTCTTAATATACTCGAAGCAGTTAGCACTCACATCAACAACAGGTGAGGACAGGAATGTCAGATCCCTTGTTGATAGTCCGTCACCATCGTCACAAGAAGACTGTAACAACATATACAATTATTATAAGGTTTATATGATTGCGTATATAAATAGTTGAAATATCTAGTAAATTATTAACTTTTTTACATGTCGGATAGTATCTATATGGTGATGAGATCGTCTGTCCTCCGTATGAGTCATTGTATCCACTATACGACTCAATCTATCCTCCATAAGAGTCATCCTACCTTCAATGCAACTAAATCTATCCTCTATTTTAGCCTCTAAACCAGTGAGTCGATCTAAGATAAAATTTTTCCATCGAGTAAATGCAGCATTGAAGTAATGAATAGAGAAATCTGGTCCAGTGACAGGAAGATCATTTGATATGTGCTCAATGATAGGGGGCATAGGCACCATATTCGGTGATATGTGCTCCTCGATAAGGGTCATAACAAGGTCATTGATCAGACAAAGATCGATGAGAGAAGGATAAACAGGAGCGTCAATAGGAGAAAGAGCATCGATCGAAGAACTAACATTAGGAGGACTCGATGATGCATCCCCTGAAGATGTCAAGGGTGATGTCGATGAAGAAGATCGACTATCTGACACCCCTGTGTATCGGACAATATCCTCATACTAGTATGTATCTCTCTCAACCGGAGATAAAATTATCGAAAAATTAACATCATCCTGCAAAATATTTATTTTTAGTGCATTTTATTATTATACCTTATACATATGTTAATGTTTAACAAATTAGTACTTACTATATCTCCAATGAAGATAGTTGAGATAGAATCTCATCCTAGAATGTCTTTCGTGTGTCGTCTCAATATCCAGACAACTCCTACAATCGACAACATATCCACCCATCGATATAACGAGTCCAGCGTCTCATATATCCAAAACTACAATATCAACATAAATCGGTTATTGTATATATTTACAATCTTATTAAACTAATTTTATTTTAAACATAAATTTTTTGTTTAAATTAATAAATACCATAACTACCTGAAACGCTAATGGAAATCCCATGATGTCATATTGCTTAAGCTGGTTTTCTTTTTTCTTTTTCGTATCGGAATCTATAGAAATTCGGGAGATATTATCACATATAGAGCGATGTGTCATCTGCCACACTCGTACTCCCCATGGGTATATATTAAACCCATCAAGATGATTAACTAATTGTAATATAATCTAGGGAATTGTTTTCCTCAAATCACTCTCTAACAACCCCATGTGAAGATAAAATAACAAAGCTAACTTCACTGTATCAATGTCATCCTCCCCTCACGGTCTCTGCTAGAAAACACGACTCAGATCAGCATATGTAATTGACTTACACCTATGAAAATATGTCTGAAGGATCCGATCTGTGGCATTCGATGGAATATAGACACCAATATCTACCATCTGATTAAATCAAAGGTCTGTCATAATAGCAAACTCATACGAACTGAATCTGACATCCACATCATTAACTCGAAACCATAACTCTTCTCGCGAGGTCACCTTATTTACCACTCAAAGGATGAAGGAATGTATTAGAACCCCACTAAATTGACTATCCTTTAAGTCTAGGAAGTGTCCGAAACAAGTACGTCAAAAAATTTGTAATTGTCTCTCTGTTAATAATTTTTTATCACGGCTCCCACATCTCTATATCCACGTGTAGTAACTTGAGCCTTGAAATGTTTTTCGGGAGGAAATTATATTTCACCCCTGCCTTCGTCCCTTTTCCTCTTTTGTCCAACTCCCTGTATGAAAATTAAATTACAATTATATTAAATTTATATCAATTTTATATTATAAATTATTTAATTCTATACATAGAGGCCTTATTCGAAAAAACAGATGTCAAATTCAAATTCTACACGTCAAAAAACCTTAAGATGGACAAATTTCAATTTGCCCCTCATATGGAAAATATCAAAAAAGCCCTAAAATTTTATATAATCGCATTCTGCCTGTAATTCCAACCACCCGAATTCGCATGGCGGATAACTCTGGAAACGCGCATTTTGTGTCAACCACGTGAAAATTCGCGTGTCAACCGCATGAATTCGGGGGGTTGATCGTAATTTCGTGTGTCAACGAACTTTTTCAATTTATATTCTGCCCCACCACATGATGAAAACTCACATTTTCACCACCAACCACATGATATCGTGTAGTCCACGAAGTTTGAAAAATGCAAAAAACCAACCCATCTTCAACAAATCTCACTACACGAATTCGTGTGGTCACTATGCCATTCGCGTGGTGACTGCCGAATTCATATGGCTATATTTCACCTCTCAAACTTCGTTTTTTAAACTCTATATCAATAACAATCAACTCTACACCTAATCTAACACAAAAACCCTAAAAAGATTTATCAAAATCACCAATAAATCAGCATTTTCGTCAAAAATTTCAAATGGAAACCCTAACGCTAAACACCCAAATTTCACATCAAATCGCTCAAATCGTGAACCGAAATGCATAAAGAGATGACAAGGGTTGTTTTACTAACCTTTTTGTCAATCTCCGTGGTCGGAAATGTCGTGAAAATGGCCAGAGAAAATCAAAGTTACCGAGTGCGTGAATACGTATATTTGAAATTTCTAGTTTCATGTGTTTGGCAGAGATGCGCATGGTTATCATCGATTTTGATATGAGGGACATTTTCATCTCTTCACAATTTTAGGGCATTTTCGTTTAACAGTAAAATGCAGGGGTAATTTCAGTTTTGCCCCCTTATCTTTGGGACAATTTAATTAATTTCCCTTCTTTTAATTGTACAAGTTAACTTTACCAGTTGATGGTATTCCAATCATTCCTTAGACAGATGCTGTCGTATGCAACTAATAGATTGCAATCTTGTCGATTTGTAGATAAATTTCTACAATTGGATCAGCGGTAATCAATTCATGATAATCTCTTCTAAACTAAGTATGCATAATTCAATTTAATGAGTAGGTGGCATTTTTTGTACAAAAATATGCATTGGACAGCATAAATATGAACTGCATCAGTAGAACAAAATCACTGTGTGATTTCCCTTGGGATTTCCTTCTTCAATGAACTGATATTTTTCCAACATTGAGTTGAATCAATTAGGTAGCTGTGAACATGGGACAAAAAAATCCTTGGTATATAATTAGCTTGCTGCTTCCTTCTATGATCAATCTTAGTGTGGGATCAGCGAAAGGAAAAGGAAAGCTGAATTATAAGTTAGACAAAGTGCTCAGTTGGGTACTCATGCTCATATCCATTGTAATCATAATACAATCTTTCTCCCTTTGCTATATCTCTATTAGCTATCAGCAAAACCCGGCACTCACCATTGACATTGTACCTGACGCATTTCAGGTTCTGCTTCTTTCTCCCCTCCCTGAAATTGCAACAGAGACGGTTCTCATTAACTTGAAACAAAAAACTCCAATTTGTCTAACGGAACATTTCAGGGTTTAATGACAAATATAATGCTTAAAAAAGATGGCATCAAACATGGCAAGTCCACTTGCTCTTGATGTGCCTAAATGAACCTAATACATTATTCCTCAATGACTGTTTACAATGTGGCTCTTTCCCTAACATAATTCTTCTATAAATATTGATTTAATTGGGCCAGGAAAAGAGAATTTGGTAAATAGGGAAGATAATTTTGCATTAAAGCATTCAGAATACTAAACAGCTGTATTCTTCCACAATATCAATTTAATGTCATTGCCATCCCATTAAAGTCCTGTAATAAGGAATATTAGGCCAGCTTAAACACAAGTTAATAGACATCTGATCAGGATAAGCTAATTTTCAAGATTAATAGCAAGGTCTAAAGAAAATGCTGAAAATGGACTTACGCTGTGTGATTGTTGATGCCATTTATAAAGCGAGCAATGTTACCATGCTTATAAGGGCAAACAACAAGGCTTTGAGATGGATTAGTCGCATGAAGCAAGGTCATAGTACTATCACCATCATCATTTTCACGATTCTTCAAGTAATCAACATCTCCTACATATTCTGTGATTATTGTCAAATCTTTTATAAATCTATCTGCCTGTACAGTGAATCTGTTACAAACAAAAGAATATTCTGAGATAAGAATCCAGTCATCAAAATTTGTAAAATCAACAAAATGAATGTGTTGTGAATGCAAACAAAATCAAATACCATGTATTACATTCACATACCCTTCCTTAGGATCATAAACAACCATAAGGGGTGGGCACTCCCCTCTGGCCATCATACTTTGGCACAAACTTAAGGTTCCAGCATCTTCTTTCGACAATAACTGCAATGCATTTATAAAAAGATTTACTTTAATGTCAACCAACGATATTTTCTCTTTTAAACTCTCTCTATAGATTATGATAGCAAGAAAATGTTTAAGAGTTTTTCAAGATCAGCGGGCAACACTAATGTATAAATCTAATACAAACAATTTTTGTTTTTCTAGGGAAAATCTAAGCGCCAGTCATTGAATAGGTAAGTTGCCAATATGTAAAACAAATTATGAAAACATACTGTCAATTCGATTGAGCACAGAAATCTCCAATTAAGCACATCCAAGTTTTAGGAAAACTTACTGTTGCAATTTAGGAAAAATTTAGAACACAAAAAAGAACTATTAATCAAACATTCAAGCTTCTATCTACTGTTACATTAATTCAGCCATGTTAAAATTTTAGTTTAAAATTTAATTCTTTCATTTACCTGCATTCCTCCCTTCTCCAGAGCTGCACGATTTGCAGACCGTGGTGCCATGCCTGGAACATAGTTGAGCTCATTACTAAACTGTGTTCCTGAGGCTCTGAGAGCTGTGGCCAGTGATGCCATTTGCTGCAATCTCCTCTCGGGATCATCAATCGGAATGAACGGCAATAACCTCCTTCTCTTTTTTGACATCACTAAACTAGTCGCTCGCTTTCGCTTTCTTAGATTACCTAAAAGAAATAACAAATTGAATTAATCTCAAACATCAACAACATAAACAACAAAACAAATAGGTAAACTAGTTAAACTAATAAGAAAACAGAATTCCAAATTACCATGGCTTAGTTTCTGAGTCAATTCCGGCGTCCTTTGAATACGAAAAAAATCAACGATTTTTGTTTGAACTAGAGGAAATGCTGCACACAAATCAAAAATTAAAAAAAAAATCAACCCGCGAAGCCCCTTTTTATAATAAACAAACCCAGCTTATTTTTTAGTATCATTATATAAAAAACGAATATTGGTACATGGAACCCATTAAATTAAAACCAATAATCGAATGAAAAAAAGAAAAAAAAAGAGACCGTGAAGCCCATTCTTGTATCTTGTAGTAAATAAACCAGCCTTATTTTAACGAAAATTAAATAAGAAATAAAGATTAGTTCATAAAAGCGAAACCATCTGAAACTGAAACCCATAATCCAATGAATAAAACTTTTAAAATGGAGCAGAGAAGAGCTGAATATACATTTGGGCATCTTGTGATTTGAACAACGAGAGCAAAACCAAGAGCCTTTAGGCACAGAAACGATAATGGGTGTGAGGCAAAAGAGGTGAAATCCCTTATCGCATTTGTCGCAAAGAAGCATTTCGGCGGGGAAATCGCCGGACCCGCATTTTTGGCAGCAAGCGTCTTCGTAATCGGAAACCTCTTCTGCAAAGGAATGCGGGTTTGGAGCTTCGGTTCTCCGTCTCAGTATCATTTTGGTTCTTGAAGAAGACAGTATCGAGCGAAAGAAGAGAAATGATTTCGTGGATTTAATTGTGGAGCTAATGGGGGATTTTCGCGCCCTACTTTGGTTTCGCGGGAAATGAGTTTTGGCGCCCACAGATTTGCCACGTGTCTCATTAATCCATGTATAATTACCGCCAATCAAAGTTAGAAAAATTCGTTGTCTCACCATCAGAGGTCACTAAAATACCTTATCCCTCCTAAAAAAAATAATATTTATAAAAAATTATCAGTAAAACTATACGCTACTACTTTGAGTTTGGGTTAATAATTTTTAATACGACTCATTAGCCTGATATGACACGACATAAAAAAATCAAATTAGGGTTGAGTTCTTTTACACAAAATTTATTTTAGATCAGCTCAATACGACACAAAATTAAATTGAATAGTGTTAGAGTTTATACGAAAGTAACCCAATACAACCTAAATTGATTCGTATATTTTTGAGAAATGTTACTTTAATAGAATTTGTTTAAAATAAATTATAAAAATATTAAAAGACAATATCAACAATAATTGAAATCTTTCTATATTACATATAATTGTATCTTTAGATAATTATAATTATTATTACTATTGTTTATTTTTATTTAATTTTTTTATTATCATGTAGTAAGAATTTGATTTGGTTAGTCAAATTATAGATGTCTTTCAAAGTTCTTACTCTTATAATTATATGTTATATCTTTATAATAAGAATTTGAAATATTCACAAATTATATATAACTACGTCTTTGTATAATTATAATTATTCATATTATTTTCACTAAGTAGTAAGAATTTAATTTTGGTAGTCAGATTATTAACCTGTTTTAAAAATCTTAGTATATAAATTTTTAGATAATTTTTCAATAAGACAAAACGTTATATAAAAACACTTTGGAAAGTGAAAATAATAGATAATTTCAGACAATTTGGGTCGAATTGGTTAATTCAAACATTAAAGGGTTGAGTTAGGGTTAAAAAATTTCAATATGATTCTAATTAGGGTTGAGTTAAAGTTGAAAGTCTTTAAGATGAAACTCGAACTAATACGATACAAATACAACCTGTTAACATGAATTGTCAGCTCTACTTTGAATACACAAATGAATATACATTTGATATGTGTTATCATGTAATTTAATGATTTTAAATATAAGAAAAAGCAACCCACAATTACATCATGACATAGATAAGTATATATTTATTTGTGTATTTAAAATGTATATATATAGTATTACTAAAAAATTAAACATACAATTAATTTTTAATTTAATTTATAAATTATAATGTTAAGACTTAAAGAGAACGGAAATTAAATTAATTACCCTAATCGTTAGTGTTCTAAAAAAATTATCCAAATTTGTCCTCATAAAGTCAAAACACTCTATTAACATGAAATGACCAAAATACTTTCATATATAAACAAAACCAAATCAAATCACTACCCATTTTTCCCCTGAAATCATTATTGGCATTTTAGAAGAATTCTTGAGGCTTCCATGGTCCTTATGACCACTTTACATCTTCACCTTTTCTCTAATATTTTTGCAGTTTTCCAACGACAAAAATGACCCAAAAGGTGATTATATCGTCTCTTGTCATGTTTGAATCATTTTGGTGTTTAGATTTTATCGATCAGATGAAAATTTCAGGTGTTATTAATTTAGGATTTTTGATTTTGAATAATTGATATTATTGGTCAATTCTCGTTTATTTTGGATAAATTAACTAAGGGTTATTATATTATAATAGTTATAGATTCATTTGTTATTCAAATAAGAGTTGAAAAATGATATTTTGATTGAAAAATATGGATTTTTATGTTGGCACTCCACCTCGAGGAATCCTAAGGAGGATAAGTTTCCCTCAAGTTAGATTGATGCCTTGAGGGGGGAGGGGGGAATTACGATTCTTTAAATAGTAACCATCTTGAGGGACCTCGGGGGAAGGGAGAAATTACAATTTTTTGAATAGTATATCTCGAGAACCTTGGGGGAGGGGAGAAATTTTGATTTTTTAAATAGTGCAACCCGTGTGAACTCATTCTAAGAGGAAAGTTGCGAGTTTTTAAAATAGTAGGACCTATGGGAGAAAGGGAAATTGCTAAAGGAGTAAATTGATATTTTTTCTCTTATTGGGTTTGTCGACGTGTAACTTTTGAATTTCATATTCGTTTTTTTCTGTTATACGATTTTTCCATGTATAATTTTCGAATTTCAAGTCTATTTTTTCAAGTTTTCTCATTTTAGGGTTTTTTGACATGTAATTTTTAAATTTTAGATCGATTTTTTATTTTCCCATGCTAGGGTTTTTAGACGTATAGTTTTTGAATTTAGGTCCCTTTTTTTATTTTTTCAATCTAAGGTTTTTCAAAATATAGTTTTTAATTTGAGGTCAATTTTTTTTTATTTTTTGCAATCTAGGGTTTTTCGATGTGTAATTTTCAAATTTCATGCCAATTTTTTTATTTATCTCATTTTAGAGTTTTTCAATATGTAGTTTTCAAATTTAAAGTCGAATATTTTTATTTTTAGCATTTTAGGGTTTTTTGACATATAATTTTTGAATTTTAAGCCCTTTGTTTCAATTTTCTCCATTCTAAGGGTTTTTGAACTCGTAATTTTCCAATTTGAGGTTCGTTTTTTCCAATTACTACACAATTTGATAGATTAGATATGCATTTCATATTAATTTCTAATTTTATATGTGTATTTTCTAAAATTCTTATAAAATTTGTCATAATAATAATTTCTTTTTTACAAAAAGTTTCCCCAAAAAGAAAACATGAGGGCTCAAGGGGTGAATTGAGAATCTCTGATGAGACGCAACACTTTTAGGCAGAGATAATATCATGTGTGCAACAAAATGCTATGTTTAAGATAAAATCGACATTGACACAACAATAGTTGAAGTTGTTCGAGAGGACATGTTTTGGGCACTTGCTTTGGTTACATGACACGAGATTTAATGGAGTGTTAATACATTCCTTCATGTTGAGACAATTGTACCAGAGTTGAGGGAGAAATCAGTTAGGGTTCTGCCTATTCAAGTTTACACTTATTACCAAACTACCTTTCAGTCAGTTCACTACCATAGGGACATATATTCCACGAGGTGCTAAAAACAGGATTTGGACCACCTATTTTCGAGGATGTCGAAAGGTGCAATATCAAGATTCAAAGCAAGTTTTTCAACGAGGTCATAGGGAGATGATAATATCAACACCATTAAAATAAACTTATTGTATTGCCTTAATATGGTGTTATTAAAGAACGACCGACAAAAAAATGTATCTCTAGAGTATCTTCAATTAGTTGATCACTGGGACAAATTCAATTCTTACTTACGGCGTGTATCGGTATAGGATATAACCTACGAATCCATGTGTTAGCTGAGTGAAAGGATATGCTCTGGTCAGATGACAAATATGTATAAATATGATATTTATGGTTCCCACTCGCATTCCAAATAAGTGTATAATTGTATATAATTTATGTTGATTGCTAGAGAAAATAATATTAATTACGATGATCATTGATGGAATTTAAACATTGAAATTGATATTGCAGTTTTGGATATATGAGACAGTTGACAACTTGTATAATTGGGTGAATATGGTTGCTATTGATGCGTCTTCACGAATGTTCAAGAGATATACGAGAGATATCCCTAGATGAAGTTATATGGGAGTTATATTTAACGGTGATAAGGTATGTAATTGTTAATTGATTAGCGATTGACTGATTTATTAATTAATTAACTCAAAACTATTTAATCATATATTTTAATGAGTAGGATGATGTATCTTTCCCACTCCATCCTTCAAAAATTGAGGAAGCTATACGATGATATGCTGATATTATTACTCAAATAACTAGTCGAATATGTCTTTAAAATCCACGAACGCATTAGCTCAATGCCATGAAAAAGAACCAAAAGTGAATCTCTTCGTCTGTTTGTATATATGTCACGGTACCTATATTAGCACGCTCTAAATTGTAGTAATAATCTAATGAGAGCATAAATGACTCTTTTGATGAACCCTTCAATGATTGTAATACCTAATTTTTTGCCTACCAAACTTGTGAATATTATTTATCAATTTGATACATATCAACGATGTCGATAATGATTTTTTTAGGCCAATAAATACGATTAACTAATATGAACTTTGACTTTATTAATTGGCTTAAAACTCGAGCCCTAGCTTGCCTATGACGTGACTTTATTTGATTTTAAACATATGTGCATAGGATTCATAGAATAGATTCGTAATAAGCCAGTGGGTTTTAGTCTTCTTCCGATACTATTCATATTGTCAATCGACTTATTTAATCTTTCATCTCCTGGTGGTTGACTTGGCCACTATATACTAGAATCCTTTCTCAAGCAAATTGTGCCATTGCATCTATCAAGTTTTTTTTATTAATAAAAATGTCACTAATTTTTATAATATTCCCCTCTTGCACCAATTCTGCATCATTTGATGTTGTTGTTGGCATTGAAAGCTACAGAGGAAAATCAGTTAGCCATTTAAATGGATCAGTTGAGATATTATCAAAAAATGGTCCAACATAATTCCCACCACCCTGAAAAAGATATGTAAGTTGAATACTACATATATTGTAGTCAATAGGAGAGGAACATCAACCATCTCATTCCTATCAAAGTCACCCCAATCTAAAACCCTCTTTTTGTCTCCACGAACCTATTCTTTAACAATATACGATGCATCATTACGAAAATCTATAAGGTCTTCCCTATCAAATTCCTCTTTCAATTCACTATCGTTATTGTCATTTCTTTATTCTTCTCGTTTTGCTTCAATAGGGGTACATATAACAAAAACTAGAATACATTTCTTGAAGTATTTATACATGTCAATAAGACCATCGACATCTTCATCACTTTTATTTTTACAAGGCAGTCTAACTCGACACCTTTTGGTTTCATGCATAGTTGAATATTGTTTCGGATCAAATCAATGCCACACTTTTCACTTAACACCTGGATAAATCCCTCAAGTGTTCTGCATCAAATTTTAACCACTTTTTTATTATCTCCTTTGTATTTCTTTATGTTTTAATCACTTTGAATCTATTCTCTTTTGTGAACTCGTCATTTCAATAATCAATCATACAATGACCAATATTGATTAAAAAAAAACATTTAGCAAAAAAATCCACATTAACACTCTATAAAATTCGCATCCAAATACCCTTTAAATTTTGACATATTTCATTTAACACTATCATACATTGTCCGATATCAAAATATCCTCTATATTTTTCTAACATTTCATTTAAACCTCTCATATATTGTTAAGTGTCAAAATGCCCCTATATTTTCTTAACATTCATTTATGGCACAATTATATGTAAGTATATAAAATATAGGAATTTCATATTTGCATAATATCAAAATGCCCCCTAAATTTTGTCATATCTCATTTAACGCCCTTATATTTGTCTAATTTTAAAATACTCTATTTTTTCCTAACGTTTCATTTAACACTCTCATACTTTGTCTGATATCGAAATACCTCTATATTTTCTAACATTTCATTTAACATCTTCATACATTGCCTAATAGTAACATGCCCCTAATATTTTCCTACCATTTTATTTAACCCTTTCATATGTTATCAAATATCAAAAGGCCCCATATATTTTTCTAATATTCATTTTATGGCACAATTCTATGTAGGTATATAAAATATATGAACTTAATTTAACAAATAAATTAAGTTTTCGGTTAAGATTTGTATAAAAATCTTGTTATCACGAACCCTTTTTTCAATTCAAATTTAGAAACACAAATTTTCTTCCTTCTAAACAAACCCACAATATCAAATATTGAGTGAAATTAAAATTTTGAATGGTGTGAGAAAGTTATGAGTGTAAGAGTTTATATAAAAGTAGTAAAAGGTATTTTTGACAATTAAAAAAAAATAGGACATTTTTGCTTAAGCCTTTAAAAGGGTGGCATTTTTGCTTACGCTCTTTAGAGAGGGGCATTTAATTTAACATCCCTAAAGAGAAAGTTTTAACATTTTCCAACTCTAAACATGTCAAATGCCCTTGAGAGGGGGGCATTTAATTTAATATCCCTAAAGAGAAAGTCTTAACATTTTTTAGCTCTAAACACATCACCTAGACCAGAAAATAAGGTTTCTTCTGTTTTTCAACTTAGACAATATTTGACTCTTTCAGCTTCCCCAACCATGCACGAACCACCCAAGATCCCATCTTTAAGTTCAACTCCACCAAAGGAAACTTCTTCCATTTTTCAGCTCTTTTCGCTAATCTACCACAACTGAGACGATAACAATGATGACTTCTGGAGATAATTGATGATTATTTTGGTATCTCTATTATTCCCATGATAAAGGCGATTATTTTGGTAAATATTCTAGCCCAAAATCTGTTCAAAATATTCTATCTATACATTGGTATTATTGTTACCAAATTGCTCTAGCTTGAAATTTTTATTGATTTGTGTTATGTTGAAATGTGTTTTGTTAGTTGATGTGTTTTTTTAATGTTATGTTGAAATGTTTTGATTTGTGTTGTTTACAATGTAATGGATACCTGGGGTGCAAAATTGTTGATCTCTTGAAAGGCTGCCTTTTTACTACTTATCTATTAGACAGTTGGAGTATGTGCTTTCGTAATTAGCTGTAATTTGCATAAATGAATGTTATTCAATATGGCAGTGGATAGTTATAGTTGTAACAAAAGGTGGAATGCAAAATGATGGAATAAAATATGATTTTATTGAATAAAAAATAGTAAAATTACAACTTAATGGTTGTTGTATTTTTATTATGAAATAAGCTAAAATGGAAACTAAACCAAGAACACCAAAATGGATACTGACAAATACGAAGTCATCTCCGCCCTAGGCCTAAGCCTCTAAATAACCTATGAAAACGCTCTATAATTTTCCCATGAATGACACAACCTGCAATTCTTTATCTATAGCACCAATAGATGCATTATCTTTTATTTCTCAGCTTTATTCAAGTAAAGCTTATCTGCATCTGTTATTATCTTGTTGTTTTTTGGTTTTTATGTCATCATCTTGCTTGCTTATCTTATCATTATCTTACTTGTTGTTTGTTGTCTTTATCTTATCATCATCTTGATATTCAAGCTTCTATGCATCTCTTGGATATACTTGCATTATCTTTTCTTTAGCTTGTGGTTTAATTTAGTCTGAATTTAGGGGCCCCAACCCTAAAAAGAAAGGGATTCTTTTATAGAAATGGGGAAAGAGATGAGGATAGAGATGAAAAAATCTTCGTAATCAAACATGGGTCGGGGATAAGGATACATACGTCCTGACCTTGCCCCACCTCGTCCCCTAAATCTGATATATTATAAATAGTTTAAGATTATTACAAAATTTCCCTGAATCAAATATATATTTACTAAAAACTATACCTATAATAATTTTTATGGCAAAATTGCTAGCCATCTTTTAACCCTAAATCTAAATCTTTTTTTTCTTGCATATTCCACTCACGTACCTAACCATCATCTATTTTTATTTTCTATAATCATTTGTAGTTTCACCATCTTCTTAATTTTGAGTTGGCTAGTGTTGAGTTTACTTTTGTAAGTCTACCTCAATACAATTACCTTGCACCTCATATGTTTACACTAAGCTTTTGTGTTCATGCTATTGATGTTGTTGTACTATTTATAAATTATGCAAAAAAGCTGATGTTTCTATGAACGTATGGTATTAATACTTTTGTCCATTGCAGTTTTCAATGGCATTAAGAAGCAAAGAGTATCAGCAATAATTTCGACTTCCATCTGATGAAGTGCGTGGTGTTAGATTTGCTTAAATTATTTGCACATTAACTTATAGGCTTTCGAAGGAAACTTGAAAATTTTGTTTCTTGATTAACCATTGATGCATATTTGTTACCTTTGAATTTAATAGAATAGTTTTTATTTTTAGAATCTCATACACGTTTCTAATAATGAAAAAATGAATTCTCTCCCTTCTAAAAATTATTGTTTTATTTTTTCTAATATAGGTTCATGTTCAAGATTTCAGTTTTGCAATCCCAAAGAGCATTCTTGTTTAAGTAATTTTAATATTTTACTTGTTCAGACATGATGAAGTGAAGAATATGTTTAACCATAGAGACCTAAGAAATAGTAGGGTGAAAATATTCTAGTAGTAGTAATGTACCTATATTTTCTACTTTCATTAGAATTCAACGGAAGTTAACATTTGACAAAATGGTAATCATAATTGTTAATATGTATGTAGAATTTGCAATAGATAATATACTCAAAACTGAACATTACATACCCAATGAACATTATGTATGAACATTATAGCTATTAATTTGCACAAAAGATTATAAAAAAGAGTCATTTTGGAAACTATTTTAGGTATGGTATGCTAGACAAATGGTTGCAATGATGAGCAATTTTATTTAATTTTCTTTAGCCAATGTGAACTTCTTGAGGGCTTTTATTGTGTAGACTTCTTCAACCACTTTTGGGTTTTTGATTTTGATGTAATCAAATTTAATTAAAAATAATTATTTTGGGATTATAATGGTTCATATTTTATTTTAGGATGGTGAAAACAGTTTACTGATTGTGATTTGCATAATGGATTTTAATATTTGTATTTTATATTAACTTGTATTCTAAATTTTGGACTATTTGATAGGAATGTTTGCTAAAAACTCCTTGGTTAATAAAATAAAAAACATTAAAGATGTTAATGTTCACAATTCTTAATCCTTTGAAAAATTAACATATTCTAATAGTGGTCATTATACTACAACTCTGGTAAGAAGTAATGAAATGCAATTGTCTATTGATGAAGGTAATAAATCAAGTCAGGAGATGGATAGTCCTTGTTTAAGCCCTCTTCAAAATGCAACATTTCAAGAAAGTAAAGGTTGATGAAAAAGACAAGGTGAAGTGTAACTATTGCCACAAACAATTGGTGATTGGGGAAAAAAATGGCATCAAACATTTTACATGATCATCATGAAATTTGTTTGAAGAGAAAATATCATGATGTAGCACGGAAGTTGCTTGCAGGGTCCTATAGAGAGAATAATAAATTGACATTATCCATTTGTCAATTTGATCAAGGGATAGGTAGAAAAGAACTTACAAATATGATTATACTGCATGAGTATTTTTTAAGCATAGTAGATCATTGTGGGTTTAGGAGATTTTGTAATACTATTCAACCTTTGTTCAAGATGGTCTCTAAGAACACCATTACGAAGGACATAATAAACATTTATGATGTTGAAAAGGGTAAGACAATGAAATTGTTAAACAAAAATTTGGGGAGAATAGCAATCACTTGTGATTTATAGACTACAAGCAACCAAAACAAAGGGTACATGACTATTACAACTCACTTCATTGATAACAAATGAGAGTTACAAAATAGACTTATAAGGTAATTTTTTTTGTGTTTAATGTTTTTTAATATGTTTAATGTTTTTTAATATATTTTGTTAATATATATATAAAATAAACAATTTTCTATTTGAATTATAGGTTTGTTTATGTTCTTGCCCTACATACAAAAGATGTGGTTTCTGAGGTGTTGGTTGATTGTTTTTATAAGTGGAATATTGATAGAAAGTTGTCCACATTGACTATGGATAATTGTTCCATTAATGATGTAATTATTGATGACATCTTGAATAAATTACCATGTTCATCATTTATGCTTTATGGTTCATTGTTTCATACGCGTTAGTTTTTAAAATGTTACTTTGTACCAACATGAATAATTAATGAAGATATCAACATGAAGAGCTACTAATAAAAGGATTAATTATTGCATATTGTTAGATTTTGTGAATGTTAGAAAACTTTGTATTTAAACTAAAGTAACAAGTGAATATTTTGTAGCTCTTATAGCAAGTGATATTTTAGGAAAATATGATTTATTTTATCTATTGAAAAACATGAAATAATTGAAATTTATATTTGCGGGTACAGGAAAAGGATTTTTCCCCGCAAGTATAGGAATGAGGATGAGGAGGAGATTTTTTCCCATAAGGATGGGAAGGGAATTTTCCTTCACGAGGAGGGGATAAAAATTCTTTATTATCCCTGTAATGGGGATGGGTCAAGGACTGGGATTGATATCCCTTCCCCGTCCTTCTTCGTTGCCATCCCTATTGTGATGAATTTCCCTTATTGTCTTTCTTTTGATATACCCTATTAATAAGAGGTCTATCAATACCTACCCCCAAATGAGTTTCAACTTGTCCCTAAGGTAAAAGTGAGGAAAACAACAGCTGATGACATCAAAGTTTTACCAAGTGCTTTTATATGGAGGCAATCCTTCCCATTGAATTAGAACATCTAAAAAACCTTGGGAATTTTGTCAGATTGCTAAAACATCATAAAGAATGACTTAGAGCTTCATATCATCAGTCAAACAATAAGGTAAAGGTTGATTGACTATATATGGGCCAACTGCCTTTTTAAGTTGAGAGACATGAAACATAACATGAATACGGGAATGAGAAAAAAGGTCTAGGTGATAGGCAACAATACCAAATCTTTTAATAATCTCATATGGCCAATAGTAACAAGGTCTCAATTTCTCATTGAGTTAAGAGGCCAATGAGCGGAATCAATGTGGTTGCAACTTAAGAAAAATGTAGTCACCAATTTCAAATTAAACTTTGTAATGACTTATGTCATAATGCTTTTCATGTGGTTATAAGCTTTATGCAAGTTCTCCTTAAGCTTACCAAGTATAAGATTGTAATCCTTTAGCTAAACATTGATATCCTCAACAAAATATTCCTCATCCCTATTACAATAAAACTGGTGGGTCACAACAATAAGAAGCCTTGAAATATGTCATTCTTATAGTGTGGTGATAAGTAGTGTTGTTAGAATTCCATCCAAGGTAGCCACTTTGCCTATTACTTCAATTAAGTGTTAGAAAAACATCTTAAGTAGGTTTCAAGGTTTCGATTGATCACTTTTGTCTGTCCATTAGACTGTGGGTAAGAGGTAGAGCTATATTTTAAAGAAGTCTCTACCATTTTGAACAACTTTATCAAAAAAATGTTGAGAAATACGCGGTCAAGATAAAAAACAATAGTGCAAAAGAACCCATGCGGTTGTACCATCTCTTGAATAAATAACTCGGTGACTTGTTTGCTAGTGTATGGATATCGAAGTGGAATTAAGTGACCATACTTAGTAAACTTGTCGACCACCACGATAATAATGTCAAAGTCATAGGACTTAGGTAAACCACCTATAAAGTCTATAATAACATCTTCCTAGACTTAAGCTAGAATAGGAAGTGGTTCTAGTACTTCAATTGGATGCAAAGCCTCATATTTGTTTCTCTAACAAACCTCACAAGCTTCTATATATGTGCGAACGTTTGTCTTTTGACCCTTCTAGAACAGTAAAGCAAAAACTCATTTATAAGTACAAAAAAACCCTAAGTGACCACCCCCCAACAAAGAGTGGAAATCATAAAGGAGCTTTGGAATAAAGGACGAGTGCTTAGGAATTACCAACCGCCCCTTAAAAAATAAAACCCTTTGTTTCAAAGAATACCCATGTGAGAATCTAGTGTTTTAATAAGGTATTTAATTATGCCTTAAGCTTGCTATCAATGATAACTTCTTCTCAAATCGTATCTATATAGGTAGATTGGGCTGTAGATATGGCCATCAACTCCCCTTGCTTAGATAAGGCATCATTAGCTTTGTTTTCTTGCCCTGGTTAATACTAGATCTCAAAGTTGAACCTCAAAAGCTTAACCACCCATTTTTGTTAGTCCTCTCCTAACATGCCTTGGTCTATTAGGTACTTCAAACTCTTTTGGTTTGTCCGGATGATAAAATGGGTTTTTGACAAGTAATGATGCCATTTCTGTACTGCAAATACGATATTTGTTAACTCTTTCTCATAAACTGACTTCAGACGATTACGATTGGAAAGAGCACGAATGATGTAAGAAATTAGACATTCTTTTTGCATTAGAACTACTTCTAAAACAATTCCTAATGCATCAATTTCAACCACAAATGGTTTTGTGAAGTCTAGCATTACTAAGACAGGTATTGTACTGTTGCCTATAATGTGTAAAAAGTCACTTATGTTTCTTCTCCTTATGCAAAGTTGTCTTTTTTGAGTAACTGAGTGAGTAGTTCGATTATCTTCCCATATCCTTTGATAAAGTGTCTGTAGTAACCTGTAATCCCCAGGAATCCTTAGAATTGTCTATTTTAACATGTTGTTGATTTTGGCATGGTCGGTGGCTACCCCTTCATTTGATATGATATGGCCTAAGTACTCAATCTGTAGATAGGAAAAGGAACATTTTCTTTTCTGTTAAATACCAACTGGTGCTCACTTAAGCGTTGTAAGGCTATCTGTAAATGCTTCAAATGTGATAACATATCTAGGCTATAAATCAAAATATCATAAAAAAATAAAATAAATTTTCTCAAGTAAGGACAACATATATTATTCATGAATACCTTAAATGTAGCTGGCATATTGGATAACCCAAAGGGCATTACTAGGAATTCGTAATGCCCATTATGGGTTTGAAAAGTTATCTTATCCATGTCTTTTTTAACAACTCTAATATGGTGGTTCGTTGACTTTAAATCCAGTTTAGAAAAAATGGTGGCTTCTTCAATTCATCAAAGAGCTCATCCATGGCAAGAATGAGAAATTTATCCAAAACTATGATTTTATTGAGAGCCCTATAATTTACACAAAATCTCTATGCTCTATCTTTCTTTTTTAATAGTAGCATAAGACTCAAATAGGGACTCGTGCTTGTTCTTATGATCCTAATTCTATCATCCATTGAACTATTTTTTTCACTTCACTTTTTTGGTAGTGTGGATAGTGATAAGGTTTAATATTTGGTGGTTGAGCTCTTTCGACTAATCAGATGGCATGATCACAAGTTTGCTATAAAGGAAGGGTATTGAAAGTCTCAAATAATTTAGGGAATTGCTGTTGTATTAGGTTTACCCCACTATTTGACTTTGTTTGAGAGAATCCATTGGGTTCTTTCAATTTTTGAAGTTCTACCCAAAATCCTACCTTTGTCTTTTTCACCATTTTAACAAGTTTTTTTTAAAGAAACTTCAATCTTGGATAATGATGGATCCCCTTGAATATCTACCCATTTACCATTTTCTTTAAACTTTAATACTAGTAACATCCAATTGGTTTTAACATCTCCTAATTGTGATAACCATTCTATCCCCATAATCATATCCATGTTACCTAATTTAATTGATAAGAAATTTTGTTTAATTTTTACCCCTTGTATTTTCAAGTTTACATGCTGACATGCCCCAGTTCCCTTAATTTGAAATTCATCTTCTACAGTGACTCCAAAATTTTTAGTTGGTGTAATACACAAATTTAGTTTCTTTACTAGCTTATTAAAAATGAAATTATAGCTTGCACCACTATCGATCAAAACGCATAACTCATGGTTGCTTAGCTTTTCGATGATCTTAAATGAGCAGTATGGGCTTATTCCAGCCACATAGTGGGCTACTAACTCAATTTATGTGTCCATTAGTTTTATTTCTATCATTTCTTCATTCAATATTTTGTCTTTTACTATCAGTAGCTCATCCTCTTCTTATTCCCTGTTAACCATCAAAACTTATAAAGATTTGCCTTGACAATAGTGGTTTGGCCCAAAAATCTCATCACAATAATAGTAGAGGCCCTTGGCAAACTTCTCTTGCATCTCAGTGTTAGACAATCGCTAAAAGGGTAGTCGATGATTGCTCTATTATGGTTCATGGTGTATGTCAGTCATTGGTTGTGTCTATCAAGGAAAAGGAAAAGGCATCGGCTGTCAACGTGTTAATTTGATAGTGAGATGGGTTGGTCGTTAGGGTTGGGTTTGGTTTGGGAAAATCCACTAGGTTGCAATACAAGTCAAGTTTTGGTATTACAATTAAGGAAATTTATGGGTGTTAGACAATTTGTATGGGTTAGGTTTATGTAGATTAGGTTGGTGTGGACTATGATAAGAGGGTTTGTGTGGGTTATGTAGATATAAGGTAGTGTTGGGGTCTATTGAAAAGGTCAGTGTACGTGTATGTACATTCCATGGTTGAGTTGGACCTCTATTTCCTTTCATCATGTGGCTTCTGTGTTCCTTTATTTGAGCCATAATAACATTTCAAGCATCAATCTTTTTGGCCATACACATGGTCTAAGCCAATGTGGTTAAACTTAATACTCTAATTTCAGTCTGGATATCCTCTTTAAGTCCATTTGTGAAGACTCCTTTTAATATCATTAGTGAAAGGTCTAACAACGTAGATGACAGGTGCTCAAACCAACTCCAGAATTTAGCAATCGTACCAAACTGTCCAAGAGACAATAACTTCTCATGCTTTATTTTCTCTTGAGTGGGTCAAAACCTCGCAATTAGCTCTTATTTGAATTCAATCCACTCACTGATAGGTTGCCATGTCTTCACCTATTGCATCCATGTCAAAACTAACCTATCCATGCAAATGGCAACCATTGGTACCTTATCCTCTTCTCTTATCTGATGTACATTGAAGTATTGTTCTGCCTTGAACAACTACCTCCTTGGGTCCTCCCCTTGAAACCACAATAACTCTACTTTCTTTACTTGACCATTAAAACTTCTAGTTTTGGTTTTCTTTCTGTCTCCTTGATTTATTGACACTAATTCCTTTTGTTCTATAGTTATTAGTACTTCATTGATTGTCTCAAGTGTTTTCCCTTCTTCTTTTCTTCCATTTGCTTTGTCTTGATTCTCATAATAGCCTATTGTGCCTTTCTTTTACTATATTGATCAGTTTGATAAATGATAGTCAATAAATCTTTAACCTTTCTTAATTCCCCTTATAATGATTGCACTTCATTTTCCAACCCATGGACCCTACCATTGATGTCTTTTTCTAACTGTTCAATTTTGGAATCCATTCTCGTGTTTACTATACCTTTTTAGATGCCTCATTTTGCTACTAGGTTTAATGGATACTTAGGGTGCAAAATTACTAATCTCTTAGAAGGTTGCCCTTTTATTACTCAACTGTTGATTTTTAGAGTGATGTACTTCTGTAATTAGCTATAATTTTAAAAAATGAATATAATGCAATGTGATGGTGGATGGTTATATTTGTATTAGAAGGTGGAATGTAAAATGATGGACTAAAAGATGATTTTATTGAATAGAAAAGAGTAAAATTATAACTCAGTTGTTGTTGTATATTATTGTGAAATAAACTAAAGTAGAAACTAAACCAAGAACACCCAAATGGATATTGACAGATACAAAGTCAGCTCCCCTAGGCTTAAACTCCCAAATAACCTATGAAAACTCTCTGTAATTTTCCCATGAATGACATAACCTGTAGCTCTCTATTTATTGGATTCGAGTTCACCTATGACGGGTTGATCCGATCTGGTTTAATATAACTAACAAGGGTAGTTATAAGAGAGAGTTGGAGGGCAATTAGACATATATAAATTATCCAAACTACCTCTTCATAAGATATGCCATTTTTCATCTAAAGAAAAAGAATTCTCCTTTCCTCTATTGCAAAACCAAAAATGCACAGTAAACTTGTCTCCCAAATGAAAATCAGTACGTGAGCAAATAGCGTTGTGGAAATAGATTAACGTCGATACCTTACGCCATATTCGAAAAAGCTTCATAAAAAATTAATCCAGGTACACAAATTTTTATTTACAGAATTTATAGAATTTGATCCTAACATATTTAATTATTCCCAACATTGGTATTAAAGCATAAGATACGTATTTGCTATGTTTTTTGTGAATCACATTGCATATGTTGTGCAAACTAGAATCTATATATTGAATATTGAATTAAAAATTCATTTTTGGGCACGAATTTAATTCGGCCAAAATTGTATAAAATTAGTGTTGGAAAACATGTTGGATGAATAATTGGAATGGTATTACATGTTTTTCTTCCTCACCGTTTTGACGATTCTGATTCCAATGCCATCGAAACTTAGAACGACAAGGCTCATTGTCGACTGGGATACAAAAGCCCCAAGGTGTCGTCATTGAAACATTGCTGGAAAACAGCCAATTAGAAGGATAGAAAACTAGGGTTCATCGTTATAAATCGGGTCAAAATTAAGTTGAAAAAACTCGATTATCCAACCTGTTGGTCAACAGGTCAACTTGTTGAGTCAATCGGTTCAACCCAAATCGGTCAATGCCCATCGAGTTAGTTGATCGATCATCGACCAAAAGGTTGACCATACCATTGACCGGTAAGTGTACGTGCATGGAGGAGCGTGACAAATTGCATCTGACATGTGGCGACATATGACAGCTTAATTCTGGTGCCTGATGGTCATTGGTTGACATGTGAAGGTACGTTGCAAACTCTTTATGATTCATAGAGGCGCGTGCGACTCGACTCAATGTGTGAATGAGCGTATAACCTTATTTCGACATGTGATAACACATGAACACCTTTTTTCCAGTGTGTTTTGGCACGTGAAACTTGTTTTTCGATCCTTGGAAGTTATGTAGTACTCGAATATGTATATGAGATATGTTTCATTGGTCTTACGGCGCATAAAGACATGTAATATCTTATTCCAACTCTCAAAAACACATATTGGTGTTTTAAAATACATGTTTCTACTTCATGCAAGTTTGTTGACTAAGGACCATCACATTGCATGTTGAGACTATCAATAATCTATTGAATTCTCTTAATTGGAAAGGAGATAATACATAGTCTAAGAGTATCGATGCATGAATATGAGTCTTGTAATCAATTATCTTATTTGGGACAAGAATTTGAAACTTTTGGAACTAAATGGATTCATTATAGCTTGCTATAGAACGATGTTTAGTAATGTATGAGAGAATATCCACTATTTTGACATTATTTCCAAAATAAACGAAATGAGAGGTATTTGACCTACTACAAATTTCATATAGACTTTATTAAAGATAAAGTTACTTAGAGATCGATACGGGTAAATGAAATGGTCTTAGTCAAAATAGATGATGTATTCATTATATCATATATTTGTTAAATGTGGGAATTCTAAAATTGGTAGAATTTAGTAAAATTCTTATCTAGAATTAATATTGGTGCAATTAGATTAAAGTTTAAAATGTCAAACATTTGTGTGATGGAAGATGATTGGGAACATAGTGAACTTTCAATTCTGTCTTATGTGAGATATTTTAAAATTTTAATGCGTAATTGTGACAATTGATGTGTATTTGATTGCGTTGATAGCGTTGTGTTTGATATAGATGTCTCTGTGATCTAATTAACCATAACATCCTAAAAAATGATGGCTGATTTGAATGAGAATGATACTGAATAGGAAGAATTTCAATGTGAGGCATTTAACATGCATAATATCCTAGATGAGCAAAAGGCTTTGGAGACGGTAGAGTAGGTTAAGATAGAGTCATGGTTAACTAAGGGATGGAAACCCAAATGAGTGCCTTACAAAAACGTGTTGTGAATGCACATCACGTATGTAAGAAGCAAGACTCACTTCGCGTGATATCTTGATCAATTTCATAAATAACGATCTAGTATATGAGTACCAGTAATATTCAACTGCATATTTCATAAGTATGGTTTTAATTAAAAAAATTTGGAGGAATTGTAGTCCCTAAATAAAGACAGTTGATTGTTGAATTTGATTAAATATCAAATCTGATTATAGAATTGAAGTCAACTATGTGTAACCTGATACATGAATAGTAGGTTCATTTTGAAAAGCAATCTCTTCCCGATAGTGGGAGCATATGAAGGTACATATGACCCACAATAAAAATGGAAACATTTTTGTTAATTGTTCTTACCACATAGAACTAAAGGACAAACGCCCTTGAGGCAACTGAACTTGGTACTCGTGCATACGTTATAGAATCAAGTTTTAAAATGAGTGGCTCAAGTCCTAATACAGGAAGAAGATCGTATAATGCTTAAAGAATAAGAACAAGGAAATAAAATGAAAGAGTGGCAAAAGTACTAAAAGAAGAGACGAAAACAAGATTAATAGTTGCAATAGAAGCAATAAGAAATATATCGCCTATGAATGAACAGAGCTAAAAATGATAGTCTTGTTCAATATAAAGTGATGAAACTTTATTTTCTAGTACTATGATATTAACTGAGTATTATCCTATATGGATTATGGGCTCAGAAGCCATTGACCAAGTAACTCATGATAGAAGATCTTTAGTAGATTTCTGTCAAACTCTGAATAAAGTGAATGAATATATGTAGGCAACAACACAATGGTTATAGTAAGAGGAATAGACACAAGCAAATAAGTTTTGCGAGGTGGTCAAATCTCATACCTACATGTAATCCAATATGCTCCAAATATTCATCGAATCTTGGTCAAAATACTTGTTCTTCTTAAACTAAGATATAATTTGAATTTCTCTTGGTGTTTTATTGAAATGTGATAGAATTAACTTTTATAGATTTGGTTTGTTGGTTGAATGGTTGTATGGTGTTGGTCATCTTACATTATGATAATATTAAGTTTTTCATTATTTGCTTCTCTTATATGTATGGATATGAATGCAAATATATGACATGCTACATTACGGCACGTTGGCTTAGATGGGTTGAATAAATTGGCCTATTAAAGTTTAGTAGGAACTTTCACATAAATACAACTAACCATATGTGAGCATTGTCTAACTGGAAAAACTTCTAGAAACCCATTTTGACAAAGTTGTAAGAGTTTGACTTCATTTGCAACTTATATACTTAAGTATATGTTTTCCTATGAATGTAAAGTTTAAGAATGTATCTCATATTTCATTACTAGTGTCGATAACAATGCTTGATTCGGTCTTGTCTACGTGATATCCCATAAGTTAGAAGCAGTAAACTGCTTTAGATATAATATATAATTGAGGTTAAGAATCAATTAAACAAATAGATAAGAGTTTTAAAAACTCATCGAGGTCTTGAGCATTTCTCCAAAAAGTTTAAGAAACAGAGTAATGAAAAAGAAATAGTATGGTAAATAGCAATTCCAAAGACTTCGCAACAAACCAATATGGCAGAGAAGAGTAATTGAACTTTATTGGAAATGGTTAAGTCAATGAAGACGCAAGCAAAACGTCAAGTCACTTTGTGATGATAAAATGTTTATTGCTGCTTGAGTATTAACCGATTGCTTACTAAACCAGTTGCTTCCACTCCTAATGAGTTATGGTCAGCTAGAAAACCTGAGTTAATTGATTGCAATCTTAGTGGTTAGCAATGTCTATCCATAGCTTTTCCCATAAGTTTGAACAATTAGGACTGAGTAGAAATGAATGTATCTTTATCATATACACTGAGCACTCCAAAGGGTATGTGTTCATTAGGAAGGATTCCACTTGAAGATTAATTAAAATTGTATTATGAGGTACTATATTCATAGAAGATATTTTTCTTAATAGAGATTATATTGATAAAATGTTTCATCTAAATTAGATGAGAAAAGAAAGAGGATGGATATTTCTTAACAACCATTAGTTGAGTCTTAAGATATAAGATCTATACTTGTTCTAAATAGTAAGAGCAAATGCAATTGAGCTCCAACCTATTTCGGATAGTTAAAGTAATGATTCTTAATTGTTTGTTTCATTCATCTCAACCTAGTGGAAACATTGAGATTAAACTTTAATCTATTTCGGATAGTAGGAGCATTAATTCTCAATTGCATTGGAGTAGACGTCCAAAAGTATTCAAGTGATGTTTTTGAATTGAAAACGAGATTTTCATAACCACTCCCCAAGACAATGAAGAACATGAAATAATAAAAGAAATTGTCTCATCCCTTGATAAGAAAATTTTGAAATGCATTGAAAGAAGAGATGAAATACAAAGAAAACAAATAAATTCTAGGGTTTGGTTGACTTATTGCCATATTGAAAATTCATTGAGAATGAGTAGGTTTCCTGAATCAGTCGTAGGGCGGATGACTCAATAAATAGATACAATTTCGCTTTATAATGGAAACTTATACCTAATGAGAAGGTATAGATTGCGTAGAAGGATATTTTCGTTATAAGATTTACTTTAATATGTTTGATTCTAGCTATAATAACATATTTGAATTTATAATTACATCAGAAGAATGTCAAAACAATTTTTCTTAGTGGAAAACTTGACAAAGAAATCTGCATGAAATGAGATATAGATCTCGTTGTTATATGTCTAAAACGCAGAGTGCGCGAGTTTCAAAAACGTTGTATGACCTAAAATTGTCATCTAGATAATGGTACTTGAAATTTCATAAGTGTTAAAATCTTATGACTTTGAAATGATTAATCAAGATCATCATGTTTATGTGACAAAATTTGATAACAAATTTGTAATTCTATCAATTTGTGTGATGATGTATAAATAGCTAGAAATGATTTGAAGTAAGTGATAATTATCAAATTATGGTTATCCATACTTTTTGACTTGCAGGTTGTGAGAAAACAGATTATATATTGTAAATTTAAATTTAGAGGAATTATTCAAAGAAACTTTTGACTATGTCATAAGAGCATAATATTCAAAAGATTCTAGAACAATCTAATATGGTATACTGTGAACCTGTTGATATTCCTGTGTTAAATGATGAATTATTGAGCCAAAAGAGATATGTCCCAAAACTTAAGATAGAAGCAGAGAAATGTCAATGGATACCTATTCAGATGTTATCGGATGTTTATGCATGCGATGGTGCATGCATGCCCAAATATTCATTTTTTGTTGTTGGGTTGGTTAGTCGATATAAATAAATGTTGAAAAGAGCTCTAGAAGGTTATATATAGAATATTGATATTTTGAAAGGCTCTGTGAATGATTGATTATGTGATTAAGGATCGAATTTGCGTTTGATTGACTATTGAAATGCTAGTTTGTAAAGTATTTAAACCAATGCAAATTAAATTCAAACTATGTTTTCTTACTCCAAAAGGGCTCATATCTTGGAGTGATAAGAAACAGAGATGCGTAACCGTATCCACATTAGAAGCCTAGTATATAGCCTGTTCAATAAATGTGCAAGAAACTGTTTGGTTAGGAAGATTCTTCGTGAATCTAAGTAAACAGGACGATATTACCAGAGCAATAGTTGTCTGTTGGAATAAAAGATCTTGAATTTTTATAAGATAACCAAATGTATCGATGCTAGACACAACATAATAAGAGACTCCATTTCCAAGAGAAAAATGAACATACAATATAATTCTACGCATTGTATGGTCACTAATCCTTTGGCTAAGATTCTTCAAAGAAAAGTATTTCTTGCACATGCTAAATTTCTTGGATTGCTAGACTATGATTGATTAGTGTTGAGCTTATATATTGTACTGATGACACAACGTCGAAAATTATGAATTCAAGTTCATTTTATGTTTTGAACTTGCGTCCCAAAATTCTTAGGTTTTCACTGTATACACATCGTTTTTAGCTCAATAAGATAGTAATGTCACACAAGTTAGAGATTGACTCACTCACACGAGCAATTGCCTTTGGCGCTGAGAGAGCGAGCAAAGATGAGACATTATTCTTGAGAAATGTAATGTTGAGAGAGCATACCAATGGGAGACAAATTTCTCAAAAAAAAATTTATCAAAATTTAAAATGTCGCTTTGATGATTGATCAAGATGAAGTCATAAATAGATATATTTAAAAATGACCGATTTGGATTCCTTATGTTCAAATAACTTATGAATGCTAGATGTGAATTTTTAATATAGATAAATACCTGCAAGTGTGAAGATGATTAAAAACTCAAGTTAGGTGCTCAGTGAAGCAACTGAACTAAGATCTGTACAGTATTGTGAATGACATTTGAAAAGGAAATACACACTGTAACACATGATTCATACCATGTGTGTATAAGTAAGATGACCAGTTAAAGTAGTGAGAGGATGAATCCCTGCTTCCTCGTTGTATAAGACTTTATGAGAATTACCTAATGTTGGTACCCTTCGACTCTTTGTTGTTACTTGATATTTACTCTTAGCGTTGTTATCCTAGCTTGGAAACTATGTTCATGCATGATTCGGTCTATGGAACATGACTAGAAACGCAGCTAAGTTTAAATTGAGAATTTCGAATAAAAGAAGAAGACTTACATGTTATGTGTGTCCATTGGCCAACCGATTATACCATTCATTTGAAGATTGGACTTGATCATGGATACATAAGAAAATAACACAATGATAAATGAGGGATTAAAGGGAGCTAATGTTATCGAGTAAGTCTAGGGTGCTGCAAGCCTAACGCTTTATTTTTGTTTTATTCAAATTGAAGTGGCTATGTTATTCCTAACAGATGTATAGTATTTAGGTCCCAAATACAGGTTGCTCGCGAGGTCGCACGATACATTTGCAAGTATGAAACGTATTGCTATATGAGATTTATGTGGCTAAGTATTTGGTTCGAGTCTTCTATCATGTGTGAATGGAAGATATTGGATTCGGGTCCATCTATGACGGGTCGACCTGATTCGGTTTAATATAACTGCCAAGGGCAGTTATAAGAGGGAGTTGAAGGGTCATTGGACATATATAAATTATCCAAATTGCCTCCTCATAAGATATGTCATTTTTCATCTAAAGAAAAAGAATTCTCCTTTCCTCTCTTGCAAAACCAAAAATGTACAGTAAACTTGTCTTCCAAATAAAAATCAGTACGTGGGCAAATGACATCATGAAAATAGACTAACGTTGATACCTTGCGCCGTATTTGAAGAAGTTTCATTGAAAATTACTCTGAGTACACAAATCCTTATTTATATAATTCATAGAATTTATCACAATGTAATGGTTATGTTGCAAAACACATGTTTTTTTGCTGGATTTGAGATGAAAATTTTGCATATATGTAATTTCAGTGTGTAAAGAATATTGCATAAGACCTGAGTTTTCCAGGTTTTCACAAAACTGAAAATTCGACCAGACTGTTTTCAGATTGGACCAGACTTACAAATGGTTCATGGCCCGATTCAGTTATTAACCCCATGATTTAGGGTTTTTTATACAAAAATATGCTTCAGTTATTTCAGGTGAGGAGAGGAGTGGTACAACCAATAATAGACAAGGGAAAGAAACGATTAGTTAGAGTTATTCAGTAACAACATTTAGCTCTAAAAAGTAGTAATTTGTTCTCCCAAATTTAGCCCGTGAAAAGTATATTTTTTCTATTATGAATAAAGTAGATGACATTTATGGGTGGCTTAATTTCATTTGCTATTGGCCTTTTTTTAAGTCTTTTAAGATTGGATTTAATTTTTTAGAAATGAAAAAAAAAATATTAAGGGAGATGAAATGTTTATAATATTTTTTATTCAGTTGTTAGAATACACAGGATGTTGATAAAATGTTCGGCTTTGATTCGTTTTGTATCCATTTTTTTATTTTAGAACTTAGTAATTCAATAAACATGTCAATGATAACATAATTGCGGTGTATATAAAAAACCTTAAATTTTCAAAGATGTTTATGATATTTTCTAAAATTATAATGTATCAATTATATTTTTTTTAATTTTTATTATTATTACGTTATTTTATTTTTTAAAATTATATCATACAATATAATATTTAATACACGATATAAAAAATTAAATTTTTGATACACGATACGATACACAATTCGATTAGCATAATTATATTACATATGATGGTATTATATACAAAATGCAGAATGATAGCTTTTCTGTAATGCTTGTAAATTGGACTAATTCTTTAACAAAATATTAAATTTTTAATTGTTTATTATTACTTTATCAGTTAACATTTAATTATTATTTAACTATTTAATTGTTGGCATAATTCTATTATGTAGATATAAATATTTAGTTATTGATGCATTTAATAATTTAAATGTTTACTAAAATATTGACTTAATTAGTTAAATAATTATTTTAATTGATTAAAAATCAAGCCTATTATTCGAATATTTATTTTATTTAAATATCATTTGTTGTCAAATTACTTATTTCTAATTGACTATTTAATTTTTTATTGCAATTAAATATTTGAATCTGCAGTTAACTCTCACAAATTTAAATGTTTGATTATAAGTAATCAATAAAATATTTATTTCATACTTAATTATTTTTTAGAATGTGGATTATCTAATTAAACTATGAGCAAGTGTATATATTTTTGAGTATACAATTTAGTATACAAATAATATTTTATCATATGATTATATGTTACTTTATCTTTAATTTAAAATTATCAAATCATATGATGACACTTAAGGGTTTAAACTGTAAAAGCAAAATGAACCATTTAAAAATTACGGTTTGGTTTATATTAAAAAAATTTTAAATTGTTTTTTTTAGTTTGGGTTACGGTTTGAGCAATTTTCAAATTAAACCAAATCATAAACCGTATTTTTTTAAAACACATGCATATAATTACGTTTGAAAAAAATTTTCAATAAGCAATTAGACGTATAACTTGTTTTTTCATATTTATTTTATTATTTTTTTTACATTTATATGGTATGTATTTTATATTTATTTTATATATTTATATTATGTTTTATAAAATTATAATTCAATTAGTTTTATTAAATTTTATACACACAAATATTAAAGAAATACCCTCACAAATAAGACTAATGAAAGTAGACCCTATTACATGACATGAAAGACTTGTAACATAAGATTTGCAACAAATTGCCTGACAGACAAGCCAAACGTTATGACTACAAACTTTCTTTCATGAAATGTGATTTGAGGCATGATAGGAATTTGCATGCCTCAATAGGAAAGAGATCACTTTATACACACACACACACACACATATTAAAGAAATACCCTCACAAATAAGACTAATGAAAAATATACCCTTATTACATGACATGAAAGACTTGTAACATATGACTTGCAACAAATCACATGACGAACAAGCCGAGCATTGTGACTGCAAACCTTCTTTCACGGAATGTGATCTGGGGCACTATAGGAGTTTGCATGCCTTAGTAGGAAAGAGATCATCGAGGTTTACCACAAGATCAACTTTTCTTGTTGCCATGGGATCAACCTGTAAACAAGGCAAATCTTTTCCCTATTCTACGAAATCTTTTGTTATTTTTTTTGCTCTTGCAATTCTCAAATAGGCTCTTTTTGGTTCAAGAAGAAAGAATCCATTGCTCTTAGGCATCTTGTCGAATAAGTTGTGAGGGTGACATCTAGAAAGTTTTCTACCCAAAAAAATAAATGTTTCCAAGCTTAGTTCTCAAAGAGTGTGCCTTTAGATCGAGAAGGTTTACACACACACATACACACATATATATGTATGTATGTATGTATGTATGTGTGTATATATAAATGAATGATTTTAAAAAGTTCAAACTATGATAGTCGAATCGTGTATTGTGTCATATATCGAAAACTTAATTTTTTATTGTATTGTATGATACCCTTTTTAAAATATAAAATAATAACACATTAATAAAATAATAAAAAGTTATAATTGACATGTTATTATTTTAAAAATATCATAAATACCCTTAACATTTTAAAATTTTTTATATACACCTTTGCTGCACCATTATTTTTTATAAAAAAAATGTATCGATTCATATTGGTAATATGTGTTGTATCGTATGATACATTTATTGTATTATATTAATTTAATATATTTTATTATATGTATTATTTTTTACCTATATTGTAACGTATTGTATGATATGTATCTTGTATTGCAAGATACTAATAGCTATGGTTTAAACTACAATCTAGACTGGACCAAACTGTATTTTTTAATTTGGTTTGATTGAGTTTGAAACCTAAACTGGCTTGATTTGGTTTATAAATTTTTTAAACCGTTTTTTTATTTTTGGTTTGAAAAACTTTCAAACTGCATCAAACCGAACTGTGTATACTCTTAATGACACTTTATTTGTGTACGTAATTATATATACACATAATTTTATTGTTAAACTATTTATTTGTGCCCATAATTAATTAATTTTCTGACTATTTTCTTAATATTAGTAAATATTTGTTATTTGATTTTGCCAATCAATTTTTCAATATATTAGTACTCAAACAATGACATTTTAAATATTTAAGGTGAATAATGAGGATAGAAATGGAATAGTTCCATGCCAACTCACCTCTTTTGGTCTATTGAACTATTATATTGATTTTTAGTGTGATGGAATTCAAAGATAAATATGTGCCAAATTTAGAAATTTCATGTACTACATCCCCTTGAAACGGTATTCACCAAAACTGTTTACTGAATGTGCCCTTTCAGAAGTAGTCCAAGCCTCTGAATATGTGCTTAGCCCTATCATTAAAACCCAGCAAACATTGGGCTAACATCTAGTCCTTGGGCTAATATTATACTGTGGAAGAAATAAGGTCCAAGAGTACTACACTGCAAAGTTGATTGTTTCAGTACAGGTCCATTTATAAATAACTTACACGAATGTAACCCAAGTCCTATTTTTTTCCTGCAATGTGCCCTCAAGACTTAGCCACCAATTTTTATGTTTTGCTGCAGGGTGATATGCTTCGTTAGGCTGCCACTTACTTGGTCATTCATTTCCAAGGGACAAACAGAAACCGGAGATTGAAATGACGAAATGTGCAAGTCTAGCCACAACTTATGGTCTGCCTACTGGTAGACTTCTGAAGAAGTTATCAGTAGTATCTGGAAGTCGTTTCTTCTCCACACAGTATGAGGAACCAGAGTTGAAGGATCTAATGGAATACATGGATTCTCTTAAAAACTATGAAAAATCTGGTGTGCCCAAGGGTGCTGGTACAGATTCAGAGGATGGATTTGATTTGGGTCGAATGAGTCGCCTCATGGACAGGCTTGGTAATCCTCTCTCTAAGTTCAAGGTTTGTGCTTTTCTTGAGTGCTCTATTTTTTAAGTTAATTTCAGTTTTGACTATATCTTTACAAGTATTATTAAAATGAGAGCATTACAGGCCGTTCATATTGCTGGGACCAAGGGAAAAGGATCTACAGCTGCATTTCTCTCAAATATCTTGCGCGCAGAAGGGTATTCTGTTGGTTGTTATACTAGGTATGAAAAAGTTATTCCTAGTAAGGTGGTATTAGATGGGTGATATTACTTGTCTAGGTATCATGCCTAGTTATTTATGCTTAGTAATTGTTATACGGTCAAACTATACTCCCCAAGCCAACTCTCGTAGATGACTACACATGGCGACTACCGACAAACAACTAGCAGATAGCACATAGATATGAACAGCGAGTAGGAGATTTGCAGATAAGAGTAGATCAGAAAAACTGAGACAAAGCAATTACAATTGTTCTATATACACTTCGATTAACTCGATAGCAACATTGTGGACATAGGTTGTTAGAGCTTTTTTGACCAAACCACGTAAAAATGATCTGTTTCTTTATATATTCTGACTTTCTATATTCTGTCTCCTGATCTCACTAATTCAGTGTACTTTTCATTGGTGCAAAGTTGCACACCAACAGTAATCAGGCGTTGTCTGTTATTAAAATAATATTGTGTATCATCCATATTTTGTCACAAAATTTTTGTTGAATGTTACTAATATAAAATTGCTGGTGGGTTGATGATATTGTGAATTTGAATAACTTGTTAGTGCTTGTAATGTCTCTGGGCTCCTGTAATAGTGACTCATTTACTATGCTAAGAGAAAGAAGGTTTGTTTGTGTAGCTTTTTGATGTCAAGGATGTTTTTGTGTAAGCAGCCCACATATGATGACAATCAGGGAACGTATGTCAGTTGGAAGATCGGGACATCCTGTTTCTGCAAAGTCTTTGAATTGTCTTTTTCAAAGGATTAAGCATGTTCTTGAAAAGGCTGTGCAAATTGAAAATCATTCTCTCTCACATTTTGAGGTTTTAGATCGTGTATTGGATAGTAGTTTTTTTGTTATGGTTCAGAGTTCAAAAGCTAACTTTGAAAAATTTCAGGTTCTTACTGCTATGGCGTTCACTCTATTTGCGCAAGAAAATGTTGATATTGCAGTTATTGAGGTTATTGTTTTGTTCCAATTAATATAAGTAATTAACTCTGTTGATGAGACTGTGCTCATCCAGTTAATTATATGCAAGTGTCTTTACCATACTACTGAAAGGGGGCATGCTCATGAGAAGACTGTTTATTTTTAAAATAGCAGGCTGGATTGGGGGGTGTCCGTGATGCAACGAACATTATTAGTGATTCTATGCTTGCTGTGTCAATTATAACAACTATCGGTGAGGAACATATGGCAGCACTAGGTGGTTCTCTAGAAAGCATAGCTGTGGCGAAGTCGGGAATCATCAAACATGGTCGTCCGGTAGGGTGATTCTCTCTTCACATATTTCACATGATCTATGAAGAATACATTAACTGCACAGGAAAAATTCTGCATCCTAGTTTTCAATTTTCTAGTTTCTTCTTTTTCAGTAATCTCATACCCTTTGTTATGGGATATGAATGCTGAAAACTTTTGGTGAGATATAAATGGTCCACTTGATAATGTTCATAAGTAAAATTTGTTTCACTACTTTTAATGGTGGTATTGAACAATGTTTTTTGATGGTTATATAACTTAAAGTGGCATGTCCAGTTGTTACTGTCCTTGATTCTTCACAGGTTTTTCTTTTTTCTTTTGTTATATAAAATGTTCATCTCTTCAAAAGTCCATGTTTTCCTGATTTCCTTCAAGCTATTTATCTAATGATTCTCATTCTTGCCGTTTGAATTCATAAAGACTAGAACAGATGCAGAATCTATATTCAGAAGCCTGTCAAGAATTATAGCTTATCTGCTGTCAATTTTTTATTGATGCTGCTTTCATATAATAATATATTTCATTAACTGATTAAATATTTGTTTATATATTTAGTTTTCAGTGTGCTGTGAAATACTGTAAAATAGTGTTTGACATGAACAGGCTGGAAAGTGCTACATGAATTAGCCAATGTGTTTACATTGAGTCGACAATGGCATGACTATGACATGATCTAACAATGCCTGCTTGTATCTAGTAATGAATTCTGTTCGCTAAATAATTTGACTCCTTAATTATGTGACAATGTAGTTGTGCTTCCATATTACAACACTCTTGAAATTAGTACAATATTCTCCCTCATTTTTATTTGTGACGAAAAGTTGATGCTATAAATTGGTTTAAACTTACAGTTGGTTTTGGGAGGGCCATTTCTACCACACATTGAGCACATTCTTCGTGATAAAGCATCGTCAATGTGTTCACTGGTAGTATCAGCTACTGATGGTGGAATCAGAGCTACCGTAAAGGGACTGAGTTTTAATGATAAACCTTGTCAATCTTGTGACATAATAATACAAACTGAGAGAGACTTCCAACTTGTATTCTCTTGAAGCCTTACACTTTTGGAATATAGTAAAGTTTTTTTTTTCTTTTTTTTTTTTTTAATTTACTAATGTTTAGCATTAATTTTCAATGCTTAATGTGTATATATGTTTTAACTTTAATTATTATAATATATCTCCATGCAGTCCCTTGAATTATTTGATGTGTCTCTCTGCATGCTTGGAAGTCACCAACTTCAGAATGCTTTGACTGCAGCATGTGCAGCACTCTGCCTTCGCAATCAAGGTGGGTAATAAATGTTGTTCATGCCATATGGTCTGTTTATTTCACTAGGGAACAATCCTGTAGAATGGAGACTTCCCTTTCAATAGATGAATAGTTCTGCCAATACTTAGATATGTAGGTTGCACTGTTAAGATTATGGTTAACCAAAGCTTATCTCTGTTCTCTGGCACATAGGATGCCTTCGGAATTATGCACTGCTATTACTGAGTTACGGTTAAAAGAATTCATAATTTGGAAATCCAAAAACATTTCTGTGCAATATAATATAAGCTTTCAAATAGTTTCACCTAATCATTTTCGTCCTATGCTTTTCTCCTAAACTACATTGAATTACACATTTATGGGTTGTGCTCTTTTCCAAGTCCTTTCATTGACACTTTTAATTGGGAATTAACCTATAAGAATCATTAGCCGGAAGTGAGGCAAGCCTGAGATAATGGTGAAATTAATTTGTTTAAAATAAGGCTTTGTTGAGTCATGTTTTGTTAATTATTGAGTCCCTTAGATGACTGCATAGTTTCTGCTGATACTCTATTGCTATCTCAGGATGGAAAATTTCAGACAAATCTATCAGGGCTGGTTTAGAGGGTACATGCTTGGTTGGACGAAGCCAGTTCCTTACATCCAAGGAAGTCGAGGCCTTAGGAATGCCTGGAGCAACAATACTTCTAGATGGAGGTGATCTTTACACTCTTATTGTTAGTACACTTTAATCCTTTTCTGAGGTCCAATTAGATACTGTCCATAAGAATGCTTACTCATCTGTTGTGTGGAGTTCAAATTTCTTTTGATTATTGCATGCTAGATTGTGTTAGGAACCCAGCTTTTATTCAACTAAAACACAAAATCAAAACACAAAAAACATAATAACTAAAATATTTCATTACTAAAAACATTACAAGATAAACCGAACAATTCGAGGAGTTCGGGACCTCCCATTTTCCGGCCATTCGAGGCGCCGGAGACCTCCCATTTTCCGGCCATTCGAGACGTCGGAGACCTCCCTAAATCAGTCAAAGGTGGCTGCCCTCAAACCCAAACCCTAATATTTTTCTTCCCTTCTTCTCTATTAAAACTCAAACATATATTTATAAAAGAAATGAGCCATTGGATTGGGGACAAGTGTCCTAATCCTAACATTTCCCCCTCCTTCAAAATCATTTTGTCCTCAAAATGAGTTTTTTATTTTTATTTTTTTAAATTTTCCTTTTCTGTTTTTTTTTTTTTTTCAGTTGTCTATTCCTATCCAAGCAGTTTTCCGCTCACTGTTTTTACTTTTTAAATTTTTTTTTTTTTAATACAGCTGTCTTTTTTTTTTTTAATATATATATATTTTTCTCTCTCCTCTGCTTCTTCACTTTTCTTTTCTTCTTTTCAACGCCCAATTCTCTTCTTTTTCTCTTCCCAATAAACCTACCCACTGCCTCCACCTTTTTTCTATTTCTTTATTTTTTTATTTCTCTCTCCTTTCTCTTTCCTTCTTCTTTCCTTCTCCTTGTCTTTTCTTTTCTTCTTTCTTCTCCTTCGTTCTTGTTTCTTCTTCCTTCTGTCTTCTGTTTTTTTTTTTTTTTTCTTTTCCGCTTCCGTCGGCGTTTCATTTTCTTCTTCTTCTATTTTGGTTTTCCTCTTCTTTTCATTTTGCGCTTTCGAACTCATTTCTTCCTGTGATGATTTTTCTTCAAGTCAGCCTCCTCCATGAACATTTTCCGGCGACTCATCACTTTTCCGACCATCATCTATCTTCTCCGTTGGATCGAACGCGCTCTGATATCATTTGTTAGGAACCTAGCTTTTATTCAACTAAAACACAAAATCAAAACACAAAAAATATAATAACTAAAATACTTCATTACTAAAAACATTACAAGATAAACCGAACAATTCGAGGAGTTCGGGACCTCCCATTTTCCGGTCATTCGAGGCGTCGGAGACCTCCCATTTTCCGGCCATTCGAGGCGTCGGAGACCTCCCTAAATCAGCCAAAGGTGGCTGCTCTCAAACCCAAACCCTAATATTTTTCTTCCCTTCTTCTCTATTAAAACTCAAACATATATTTATAAAAGAAATGAGCCATTGGATTGGGGACAAGTGTCCCAATCCTAACAGATTGAAATCAGAAAATCTTTGGCACAGTTCTCATATTTCTGGTTTCTCTTATAATGAATCATGATTGTTTCAACTTTCATGTTTTGCAGCACACACTAAAGATTCTGCTAAAGCTTTGGTGGACACAATAAAAATGACCTTTCCAGAGGCAAAACTGGCTATGGTGATAGCAATGGCTACTGACAAGGATCATTTAGCATTTGCAAGAGAATTTCTTTCAGGTATAGATCACAGATATTGCTGTCTAGTGTAGCATAATGGTAAAACATTAGAAGAAATGATGGGCTGTTGGATGGTATCGCTAAGTCCTGTAAAGAATGAAACTTGAATCTATTTATCTAATTTTCTAGTTAGTCAAATTAGAAAACTTTCCTTTACTATCCGCCATTTCTGGGATGGTGAGAGGGGTTTCAGATGTCTCTGTAGTTGGTACATAATCTAACAGTACTACTCTAGCTAGACTGCAGCAAAATCTGTTAATGATTACCTACACAAGCTAGCATTGTTTAGGAAAGGTGTAATTTAGATGGCATTGTTTTTCTCCAGGTGTAAAATTAGAGGCTGTTTTCCTAACGGAAGCTGATGTTGCTGGAGGCAAGACCCGAATAACTCCAGCTTCGATGTTAAGGGATTTTTGGATACAAGCTTCCCAAGAGTTGGGGATCAATATTGTTCATGATGGTATGGCAGAGTATAAAGAGTTGTTGGAGGATGGCGCAATTTATTCTCCAAAGGCATCTGAAAAAAGGACCTTAATTGTTGCTGAGAAATCATTAGCAGTTTGCATGAAGGTTGCAAATCAGATTCTTTTGAGAAAATCAGGTGGTATTCTTGTAATAACGGGATCTCTACATATTGTATCGGCAGTAATATCAACCCTTACTGAGTAAAGTTATTTTATCTCTTTTTGGCTCGAGTACTTTACTCTGTTAGTTGCATTAATCATGTTTACGGGGAATTTAACTTTTTTTTTTGGGAAATTATATTAAATGGCCAAAATTAAGGGGGTCTAAGCGAAATTGTTTAAAACAATTAGGTTTAAGCAAAAATGTCTTATTTTTGTGAAATGACCAAATTGCTCCTATATATAAACAAAGAAATTTTCTTATTTCCCACGGTATTCTTCCACGGTTCCACTGTACAAATTTAAAGATTTTTTGCGTTCCCACGATTATCCCATGGGCGAAAAGATTTTTGTGTTCTCCGGTGATCGAAAATGGCAAAGAAGGTTAGTACATTCTTTCTACTCTTGTTTGAATCAAGTTATTATTCATATTATTGAGATTTGAGGAGATTTTGCAGTTTGAAACTTTAGGGTTTCGATTTTGAATAATGTTTAAAATATTTTGATTCTCAGTTGTTTTCGTTAAATTTCTTGAGGGGTTTTGTGTTATAGAGTATGTAGATTTGATTTGTGTTAAAATTGAAGGTCGAAATGATGAATTTTTGATCGAAAAATGGGTTCGAAGAGATCGGCGCTCCGACCGTGGGAATAGTGGATACCACGGTCAGGACGAACTCTCTCACGTTCAGGAGAGATTGACTGTGGGTTAGGGGGTGAAGTAGCGTTTTCAAACCGTTAGAGAGCTGGGGGAGAGTGATTTGTCCACGGGGGGTGTTTTGAAATTTGTCATGAGACAGTGGGCTAATGCCGTGAAAATCGTGGGTTGGGGGAATTTATTTTTTTGAAACTACAGGGGGCACTAAAAGATTAGAAAATTACTGAGGGTGCAAGGGATAAATATTGGACATGTTTGTAGTAGAAATTTTTTTGAGGGGGTAAATTGAAAATTTTCATATCTAGGGTTTCTTGACGTGTAGTTTTCGAATTTTATATCCGTTTTTTTTGTTTCAGAGTTTTTTGATATATAGTTTTCGAATTTGACATTCAATTTTTTGATTTTTCGATTTTTGTGCTTTTTGACACATTTTATGATATAATGATGTAATTTCAACATAATATTTCGGTTTTTTTGTTTATAGGATATATCGATTCGTATTTTTGAATTTCAGTTTCGTTTTTTCGAATTTCGTTGTTTTATGATATATCGATTTGTATTTTCCAGATTTCTAAACAATTTTTCGATTGTTGACTTTCTAACTTATTTTAACTTATAGAGTTCGAATTTCAATTCTGTTTTTTCGATTTTTGCCATTTTAGGATAAATCGATTTTTTTTTTCAAATTTTCTAACGATTTTTCGATTATTGACATTCTATGGTATTTCAACGTATAGAATTCGAATTTCAGTTTCGTTTTTTTGAATTTCGTCATTTTATGATATATTGACTTGTATTTTCCAGATTTCTGAATGATTTTTTGATTATTGACATTCTAGGGTATTTCAATGTTTAAAATTTGAATTTCAGTTTCGTTTCTTCGAATTTCACCTTTTTATAATATATTGACTTGTATTTTTCAGATTTTCGAATGATTTTTCGATTGTTGACATTCTAGGGTATTTCAACGTTTAGAATTCAAATTTCAGTTTCGTTTCTTCGAATTTCACAGTTTTATGATAAATTGGCTCGTATTTTTCAGATTCTCGAATGATTTTTCGATTGTTAACATTCTAGGATCTTTCAATGTTTAGAATTTGAATTTCAGTTCTAAGGTATTTCAACGTATTTCAACGATTTTTCCAGATTTTCAAATTCGAAAATCTGTATTTTCCAAATTTCTGAACAATTTTTTATTGTTGGCATTTTAGGGTATTTCAACGTTTAGAATTTGAATTTCAGTTTCGTTTATTTGAATTTCACCGTTTTAGTATATATCGACTCATATTTTTCAGATTTTTGAATGATTTTTTGATTGTTAATATTTTAGGGTATTTCAACGTTTAGATTTCGAATTTCAGGTTAATTTTTTTGAATTTCACAATTTTAGGATATATTGACTCGTATTTTTTAGATTTCTGAACGATTTTTCGATTATTGACATTCTAGGGTATTTCAACGTATAGAATTTGAATTTCAGATCTGTTTTTTTTATTTTTGCCCTTTTAGTGTATATCGACTCGTATTTTTAGATTTTCGATTGATTTTTTTATTGTTAATATTCTAAGGTATTTCAATATATAGAATTCAAATTTCAGTTATGTTTTTTCAAATTTCAATGTTTTAGGATATATCGACATGTATTTTCTAGATTTTTGATCGATTTTTTGATTGTTGACATTCAAATGTATTTCAACGTTTAGAATTCAAATTTCAGTTTCCTTTTTTTGAATTTCATTGTTTTAAGATATATCGATTCGTATTTTTCATATTTCTAAACGATTTTTTGATTATTGACATTCTAGGGTATTTCAACGCATAGAATTCGAATTTTAGTTCTGTTTATTTATGTTCACTGTTTTAAGATAATGAAATCCTATTTTTAAAATTTTAAAATTTCTTTTTTTATTGTTTTCTATTTTTTAATCTTTCTAGGTTTTTTTTTTTCATTACTACATTTGTTTACATATTTGTTTTTTATGAATGTCTTACAAATTTTTAAAATTTTTGCAAGAGATTTCTCGTAAAAGAAGACATGTTTAAGACAAGCTACGCATCCTCGATGAGTCCAGACACTTTCGGGTATAGGTTATATGTCGTGCATAATGCACTGCATTATCTAGGATTACTTCTACACTGACCCTGGATTAGCTCCGACTGTTTGAGAGGTCATGTTTCGGTAATCTCCATCGTATACCCAAAATCAAATTTTTTATGATATTGGTTCATGCATTTCTCTTACGACAGCTTCACTGGCTGTCCGTCAGAGACGAGTTATGGTTTAGGGTTAATGAGGTTGACGTGAGATTCAACCCGTTTGAGTTTGCTTTGGTGACAGGGCTTTCATTTAGCCGACTCACTACTATTTCATCATATATTCCCCGTTTCTCCAGACATAAGATCAAAGATACATACTTTTGAGATTGTCCGAAGGTGCAGTACCATGACATTGAGCGTGTTTTTTTGGCTAGACCATGAGGGGAATAACGACATTGACGCCATCAAGATGACCTTGCTGTACTTTCTTCATATGGTACTGTTAAGGAATGATCGACAGAAGAAAATATCTGCAGAGTACTTACAGTTGGTTGATCATCTGGACGGGTTTAATTCCTACCCTTGGGGCATTGTTGTGTGGTAGATGACGTATGAGTCTATGTCACTGGCGAGTGATAGAGTCTACTCTGAACAGATGCTTGAAATGCGTAAATATGATCTATACGGATTTCTTTTCGCATTTCAAGTAAGTTTTAGTTTATTGATTAGCCAAACGACTATTTCCAGCCAAAGTATGCGTTTTTGTCAAGTTTCCCCCCATTAACTTTGATAATATTATTTACCCACCCGTGGCAAGTTAAAATTAACGATTTCAAGGGTAAAATTGTCATTTTGTATGTATTATTAAAAATAAACTTAAATTTGATTTTATTTTCCCCCACAAACCCTAAAAACTAACAATTTCCCCCAACCTAAGTTTTAAAAAACTGTATTTTCCCCCCTAAGGTTTTCAATTTTCTAAGTTAGTTTTTCGACGTCGTTTCTTCCTCTCCGGTGACCTCCAAGCCACTCCTCTTCCTCTCCGGCCCGACCTCCTTCTGACGGTTGTCCTAGAAACTGTCGTCGATGAAGATGAATCGTCTTTGTCCAGAGAAGAAGACAAGGTCTTTGTCGACGACGAAGACTCTTCGTCTTCATCTCGACGAAGATGACTCGACGACCGTGCCTAGTATAATCACCGGAAGGAGGTCACGCTGGAGAGAAAGAGAAGTCGCCTGGAGGTCATCGGAGAGAAAGAAACGACATCGAAAAACTAACTCTGAAAAATTGAAAACCCTAAGGGGGAAAACAATATTTTTTAAAACTTAGGTTGGGGAAAATTTTTAGTTTTTAAAATTTTATGGGGGAAAATGAGATAAATTTTTCAGGGTTAGGGTTCCGTTAAATTTAATAGCCCATGGGTGGATAAATGGTATTATCAAAATTAATAGGGGGAAACTTGACAAAAGTGCATACTTTGGGTGGGAAATAGTCGTTTGGCCTTATTGATTATACATATTAATTGACAAAAATACGAATTTATTTATTTTAATTGTTAATGGTTATATTGCAGTATTGGATATATGAGACGCTGAACACCTTATATGATTAGGTTGATATGATTAATATCCATGCGTCTCCACGAATGTTTAAGTGGCGTACACGGGACGTCCCTAGTTAGAGTCATATGGGCACTATTTTCATTGGTGATCCGGTATGTAACCGTTAATTAATCAATCGATTAATTCATTGAATATTGCAATTGTTTTGAGTTATATATCTTCATGATTAGGATGATGTCACATTCTTGCTTCATTCGTCATCAATTGAGAAGGGTCAAGCTTGGTATGCAGACATTTACGAGTACATCGGTTTGTCGGATGTTGATTCCTCCTTATCATCTTCCATGCCTCTCGTGACAGGAGACGAGACTTCTCCAGACTCAAGACATTCAGATATACCCGTCGAGACTCCTGGGATATTTGAGGAGCCTATTCAGCCTCCTATTATGGAGCAACCTTTATGTCCCCCTGTAGTTTAGAGCCCACAAACCATAGACCTTCCTAGAGTTGAGGATCGTACTACCCATCCTGTCACCGAGGAGTGTCCCCCATCAATATCACCTAGTATTTCCACATTAGATACTGCATTGGCATACTAGGATACTATGATTTTATGTGAGATTTCCTGTTTTCGTGACGATATATCTCCACAGATGACTCGATTACGCGACGATGTGTCCTCTCAGGTGGCTTGATTAGAGGATTGTCTGACTCATTTAGAGGATATCGTCACGCGTACATGTCCAGCCCCAGTCAGTCAGGTTGTAAAACCATATCTCATTTATTACTTATAAAAATTGTATTTTGTTATTATTCTGACAACCATAGAGTAGACAAGTGATAGAGCAGACTCTGACATATTTCATTGTGTTATCGCCACCTTGAATCCATTCTCCTTGGTAATGAACCGATGCATAATCATCTATTTTAATTATCAATCCTGCAATGACAAGTTTTTGAAAAAAATTATTCATTTATAACAAAAAATCTGTAATAATTTTGTAAAACAATCTTACAATTATTAATATAAAAAAACCCTTCATATTTTTCTAATATTTCATTTAACCCTTTGTAATTATTTAACAATTTATGTAACATCCTCGTATGTTATATGCGTACCTCAAACGCATCTATCTGTTCTTAACATTCTATTTAAAACGTTTTAACAATATTTAATATCAAAATACCCCATATATGTTTTTAATATTTCATTTAACCCCTATAATTATATAATATTTTATTTAATACCTTTGTATAATATCTTGTATCAAAATGTATCTATCTATTCTTAATATTTCATTAAAAACGTTCTTACAATGTTTAATATCAAAATACCCCCTATAATTACCTAACAATTTTTTAACAACCTTTTATTTTACTTGTATCAAAATGTATTTATCTATTTTTAACATTTCATTTAAAATATTCTTACAATGTTTAATATCAAAATACCTTCTATATTTTTTAACATTTCATTTAGCCCCTGTACTTATATAATATTTCATTTAATACCCTTGTATGTTTCCTATTATCAAAATACATCTATTCATTCTTAACATGTTTTTAAATCCTTCATATATTATGAAATATCAAAATACCCCCATGTTTTTCTTAACATTTTATTTAACCCCCTATAATTATCTAACCTTTCATTTAACACCATTTTATGTTCTCTTGTATCAAAAAAACATCTATCTATTCTTAACCAATTATTTAAATCCTTCATGTATTATGTAATATCAAAATACCCCATATAATTATCTAACATTGCATTTATCACCCTTGTATGTTGTCTTATATCAAAATACATCTATCTATTCCTAAAATTTCATTTATAATGCTCTTACAATGTTTAATATCAAAATGCCCCTCATATTTTTATAACTTTTTTTTTACCCCCCATAATTATCTAACACTTCATTTAACACTCTTGTATATTGTCTTGTATCAAAATATACCTATCTATTCTTAACATGTTATTTAAATCCTTTATATATTGTATAATATCAAAATACCCTTCATATTTCTCTAACATTGCATTTAACCCTTATATTATTATCTAATATTCAAGTACCCCCTTTAAATGACATATAAACTAGATTTAACAAATAAAATTAAGTTTTTAGGTTAAGATTCGTATAAATACCTTTTTTTTCATAAATAGCCTTTTTTAGATTTGAATTTAGAAATACGAAATTCTTCTATTCGAATGAACCCGTACTAATTGATATTGAGTAAAAATGAGAGTAAGAGTGAGTGTTTGAGTGATATGAGAAGTGTGTGTAATAAGAGTGAGTGAGAGGGTTTATATAGATGTGGTGAAGGGTAATTTTGGTATTTTAAAAAATATAGGGCATTTTTGCTTAATGGAGGGGTAATTTGGCCATTTAATATAATTTCCCTTTTTTTTCGTAATTCAGAGATTAAAAAAAAAAGAACTTGTTTTAGTATTCCACCGAAGAGAAGAGAACTACGAATGTACTGTATTTTGATGGATACTAGCCTGTCTATTGTCATCCACAACAGCGATAGTCACGAAAGTCGTGCCATCCCAATCCTATCAATTGAGTCTGAAAAATTCAAGTTCAGGTTTGGGTATAAATTTTGGGCTTGGGTCTCAAGTTTGCCGATGGGGGTTTTCATTACTTTTTTTTAATTCAAGGTTGTTTCAGTTAGAGGTGTACATAATTTAATTTAAACCATAAAATTGAATTGAATAATTCAAAAATTATGATTTAATTTCGTTTGGATTATAAAACGATTTGATTTATGTTACAAATTTTTCAAAAATGATTTACAGTTTGAGCGGTTTTCAAACCAAACCGTAAACCGATATATATATATATATATATATATATATATATATATATATATATATATATATATATATATTATATATATAATATTTCATTTTATAAAAATTTAAAACCCAATCTACACCAAACTTTCTTTCTAAACTTTATCTCCTCTGTCACAACACCTTAATTTCTCCTTTGTTTTAGTTTCTCCTCTGCCACCATCTTACTTTCTAGCCTTATCTCCTCGCCAAAAATCATAGCTCCTTCACCATCTTTTTGGTCTCAGTCATCATTTGAAGCATCGATCAACTCACTGTCGATCATACTCAACTCATCATCATTATCGCTAGTAAGTCATTAGTTTACTTCAAAAACATCAATGATTTGGGATCTAGTAGATTTGAGTCTTTAAAATCATATGCTTATAAAGATTGTATTAATCGAACAAAATTTTTGTTGCATGAAGCCTTTCAATTTAATTTAAGAGTCATTTATGTGTCAAAGATTGTATCTCTGAAAAACTAAATTCATCATCTACTTCTAGCAAATTGGGAAAATGATATATATATTGTTTAATTAAACTTTAGTTTCAACCTGCCTTGATTATGAGTTTTTGTTTGTAAACATTGACATGTATTATGAGTTTTTATTTATAAACATTGATATATAATCAACCTAATGTATATATGTATAGGTTAATCTCTTTAATTAATGTTATATGATATTATCTAATGTATTATCAAATTTTGTAGATGGAAATATCAATGATGAGTTCACGCTAGGAGAGGGAGGAAGTTCATCTTCCTTATCTCAAGTTGAAAGCAATGATAGTGGTTCCTCAGTAACAAAAAAAAAAAAAATTATGAAGGAAAGATCTAAGGTATGAGAGCATTTTACCGAGTTTGAATCTAATGAGGAAAGCAAATGCAAATGCAATTATAGTGGTCAAGTGTACAAGTGTTCCCCGAAAAATCTTGGAACAAGTACACTAAAAAATCATTTGTTTAGGTGTAAGAAAAATACTCTAAATAGTGTGAATAAAGTAGATTTTAAGTTCAAATTGGGAAGGCAATTGAGAAATGTTTGCTTGAATAGGGTATTGAAAAAGTTATGACTATCACAGTTGATAATGCCAAGTCTAATGATGTTGCTATAGGGTATGTAAAGAATAAAATAAACAATTGGGGTAAAAGTGTTTTAGGGACAATATTTGCATGTGCAGTGTGTTGCGCACATTGTTAACTTGATTGTTAAAGATGGTTTGAAATTAGCAGAAAATCATATTAGTCACATTTGAAATGTAGTGAGATATGTTTGATAGTCTCCAGCTAGGTTGCAAAAGTTCAAATCATGTGTTGAGGAGGAGAAATTTTAGAGTAAGAGTTTGTTATGCCTAGATATACCCACTAGGTGGAACTTTACATATTTGATGTTGGATACGACCAATAAGTTTTAGAAGGCTTTGAAAGTTTCGCAGAGAATAAGCCTTATTTTTCTAAACAACTAAAGAATCATCAAAATCTAACGAATCTAGTGAATCTAATGAATCTAATGCTCTGGATGATTTCAAGAGGCCACCAACTGATAAGGATTAGGATAAAACTAGACAATTGACCACATTTTTAGAAACCTTTTATGACCTAACACTTCATTGATCTGCAACATCACATTTGACTTCGAACTTATGTTTCTATGAGATTAGTAATGTGTTTTGTCTCTTAAGAGAGTAGAGTTTAAGTGACAACTTTTATTTTTCTTCAATGGCATGAAAAATAAAAGAGAAATGTGATAAGTATTGGGGAAATCCAGAGAAACTAAATGTTTTGTTGTTTGTGGATGTAGTTCTTGATCCTTGATACAAACTTGAATATGTGAAATTTGGGATTTCTCAATTGTGCAATGATGATGCGGCTAATTTCGTCCAATATAAGGTGAAATCAACTTTGAATGATTTATTTGATGAGTGAAAAAGGCCAATTGCGCAAACAAGTGTAACTATCATAAGTTTTGATTCAAGTCAACAGACTGAGACTTGAAGAGGATTAAGAAAAGATTTGTTTCTTAAAAATCTATTTAAGAAGCATAAGGCAAGCCAAAGTATTGTGGAAAACAAAATTGCGCTAGATAAGTATTAGGAGGAAGATCTCGAAAAGGATGGTGTTTCTTTTGACATTTTGGCTTGGTGGAAACTAAATAGTTCTCGATTTTTGACTATTACACAAATTGCTCGAGATGTATTGGTAATTCTTGTCTCCACAGTTGTGTCTAAGTCTGCATTTAGTATCGGAGGTCGTATTCTTAATTCCTTTAAGACATTTTTATCTCCAAAGATTGTACAAGCTCTTATATGTACAGAAGATTGGCTTCGTCGCATCCCTAAAGGTAATATGGATGAATCACTCGAAGATGTAAAAAAGTTAGATAAAGGTACATGTCACTTCTTTCGAATATATAATTTTAATAACATTTTTATACATTTATACCTCAATATAAAGTATAATTTAAATTCTATTGTTTTTCTAACAGATATTGCTAAGTTCTCAATGAATGATTTTGGTGCACGATCTGAAAACGATGTTTAAAAACATATTTCAATAAGACAAAGTACTTCTTTCAATAAGACATACTTGATTATGAATTTTAATTGATTCTGCATTTTTGCTTGCATTTTTGTTTTGATTATGATGTTTTATAAATTATATTGTGTTTATGATGTTATTATTTCTTTTTTCTTTTGCAAATGAATTTTTTCTACTTGATGAGGGTTGTTTGTTTGTTTCGTTAAACTTTTATCTTGGTTTCTCTTCTGGATGAGGATGAAATGCATTTTAATGTTGGTTGTTTTATTTGAACCATTTTATGTCATTTTGTCTATGAGTGCATTTATTAGGAATTAGATTGAAGAAAATGGCAAGTGGCCTTATTTGAATAGGTAATCTATTATGCAGAGCTTTCTGTAATCCTGTTGATGTTGAAGTATTTATTGAAGAAAAGAGACAGTCTCTTTTGGTCAAACACCAGGGAAGAGGGGTAGATTTTGTTTGTGCTATGCAGAAAATTATAGATAAGTATGAGAAATCAAAGAAACAAGCCCAGGTTGATTCCAATTCTGGTGAAGAGGGCACTCTAGCAAATGGTGGGAATTCAGTAGAGTCATCTGCATGCTTTGGAATGAAGGACCAAACAAAAGCTTTTGAAGCAACAGTTGATTCATGATTGAAACCTTCAAAATTTATTATAGCTAATCCTTTTTCTTAGTTATTGTAATTTTTTAATTAGATGTAACTTTTTTCATATGTTATCTTAGAACATGTTTACCATTATAACAAAAAGAATGACTATAATTCTTAATGGTATGCTTAACATTTAAATTATGTTTCATATCGTAGATACCTACAATTCATTTATTTTTTTATTAAATACGAAATATTGGAAGTGAATGATTTTATTTAGTTCAAACCATAAACCAAACTGCACCAAACCGTATATTTTAGTTTGGTTTGGTTTGGTTTGTAATCTAAAATAGTTTGGTTTGGTTTGAATTTTTTTCAAACCGTTTTTTTTCAGTTTAAGTTAAAAAATATTGTAAATAACACCAAACTAGATCATGCACACCTCTAGTTTCAGTTTTGTTTTAGATTTATTCCTACAATTTAAAAAGGGAAATTAAATTACCCTTTTTTTAAGGGTAAAAAAAAATTTACCCTTAATTTTGGGGTTTAAACCAAAATACCCATATTTTAAAGGTTTTAAACGAAAATGCCTTAAATATCCAAAAAAATATTGAAACTACCATTCATTTATTTCTATATAGACCATATCTCTTTCTTTATCTTTCACATATACAATTTTACTCATTATCTGAGAGAGATTTTTGGAGAGAGAAAAGAAATCCGTGATCGAGATTTCGAGCAAAAAGAAAAAAGTTTGTGATATTGAGGTATTTAAACGTGCATAATTTCAATCGTTATTATTTTATTGATAATGCAATTATATGTGGTATTTTATATAATAAATTAGAGTTATGTGTAAAAAGTAAATTGATAAAAATTATCAGGGGTATTTTGGAATTATTATAATAGTATGAGGTGAAATGATATTTTACAATAAAGGGTTTTAGAAGATTAGATTATATAATATTTGGTGGTAAAATGATATTTTACAATGAAAGGTCTTACATATATATTAGATAATATTTTATGGTAAAATGATATTTTTTAATATAGGGGTAAAATGATATTTTCACAAATTAATATTACATTAATCAAAATATATTAATAGTTACAATAGATAACCGAATTATGGAATAGGTATAATAATGCAACAAAAATAAAATCACGAAATTCAAATCTAATAATAAAATAATATAAGACAAATATGTAAATAATATTTACGGTCATATTATTTATGTTGATTATATATTTCATTGTAGGATTAATCTGAATGACTGGATATGTTTCAATTAGATAGAGGGGAATTGATAGAAAGAGGTGACAATGTAATAATATATGTCAAAGGTAATCGAAAATTGATTAAAATTCTAGAACACATGACATTCGAGAGATTAATCCAAATGATACGTGAAAAGTCTACCATAGATCGAAGGATATTTAACATTCAGATAAGCATGAAACTAAAACATCTTGACGATGACATCCTTATTGAAATTTCAAATGATAAAGATGTTGAAGTTCTTAATTATCTGTCTAACCTCTTTAAAGAATGTGTTCCAATTTTTGTAACAATTACACTTAATGATGATGGTTATGAGGTTCAACAAACAGATAAGGGTTTACAAAGTGGTGAGCCGAGTAGTTACACAGAAGATCAAGAGATTGGTTTAGGAGGGATTCAAAATATTAGGATCAATCCGAAATAAGAATTTTCTAAGGAAGACTTTGCATACTTAAATGATGTTCATGTTGATGTATTGTATAGTGTAAAAGAATTTGTTTGTGGCAACGAAGACAAATTTCTAAAATGGAGTGAATTTGAAGGGAAGGTTATAACCAAAGTTTGAAGAGAAGACACATGTTAATGCAGATATTAGAGGTACAAGTAGTTTCTCGTAAACAAATCCTGATGGTAGGAATATTTGTATTGATGCATTTCATTGGTTATCACCTTTTATTGACTAGCCATCTATATCTAGAAACTCAAGAATACAAAGAGATAGTGATTCTCTAAAAATTAGTACATTATTTCCAAATAAAAAAAATATGTCTTCAATTATTGAGATTATAGTGCACAAGTAAGACACAATCAGATGAGAGGTCAAATGTCGTAATAAATAATGTATGTGATGTGCCAAGCAATGAGGGTGAAAGAAAGTGATAGTTTTGAACTACGTTGTGTGGAAACCCATCACACATATTCTAAAGATCATATATTATCTCATCATAGGCAACATAGGCAAGCGGGGGCCTGAACTTTAGGATAAATTTTGAGGACAAGATTTATATTGGTTAATCGGGTTTATCAACTAAAAAAGATTATTGCAGACATTGACGACCAATATAAAATTGATATATTGTATGCATAAGTATGACAGATAAGAAATTGGACATTTCAATCATTGAGGGGCACACTAGAAGAGTCGTTTATATTGTTGTTAAAGTATTGTTACAATTTAATACGTTGTAATCTGGAAATTGCGACACATACATTAATGGATAAGAATGATCGATTTAAATACTTTTACATGACATTTGGTTATAGTATTTGTGCATTTCAACAACATTTTCAGTTAGTCATTTGTACTATTGCTGCCCTCTTAAAAGGTAGATAGCTGGGTCAATTATTTATCACTATTACATTGGATGGTAATAATCAGATATACCCATTGGCTTTTGGCATTGGTCTCGGGAAAGATCATGACACATAGTGTTGATTTCTAAAAAGTTGAAAGATTGTTCAGGTGAGGTGCCTCATTTAGCAATGATTTCATATTGACATGTCAGTATATTCTTTGTAATGGCTGAAGTATTCCTAGGTGTGCATCATGGCTACTATTGTCATCACCTCTATTGTAACATGCGATCCAAGTACAAAAAAAATGCAAAAGTTGTGTGGATGTATTGGAAAACAGTTAAGGTATACAAGGAGTATGAATTTCGAGAGATAATAAAGTCATTATCCCGTATGCACCTTGATGCAGCAACGTACCTACGTGAGGTGGGTTTCGATTGATGGGCAAGGGCATGCTTCTCAGGGCATAGGTATCATATAATGACTATCAATATGGTTGAGTTGTTTAATGCACTTGTCAGAAATGCTCAAGGTTTACCTATTACCATGCTTATTAAGTTCATCAGAGGTACATTACAAGGATGGTTTTATGAAAGGAGAAATCATGCAAGTAAGTACATATTCAATATTATAACATATTATAAATGTGTTTATGTATACTTGTACTTAATTACTTACCATATTTGTTTGTATTTATATGATTTGTGGATACTTGTGCTAGTCCAATAACACCTTGGGAAAGGAAAAAATTGTCAAATGTATGCTAAGCTCTTCAAACTTGAAGGTACGTCCTATTACAACTGAACGATATAAAGTTCTTGGTGGTGGCCAATACAATGGCGTGGTCGAACTTGTGGAGCGAACATGTACATATAGAAAATTTCAACTATCATAGATTCTCTGCATGCATGTCATTGTCGTTGCCAAATATATAAAGCCAACTATTTGTGTTTAATGGGTGCACCCATATTACAACATCGCCTTTTACCGTACAGTCTACGTAAAGGTCATCAATCCATTAGGAGATTAATCATATTGGATCCGTGCAGAGAAGGCAAATGTTATCCATCCACCGTTTGTCTATCATTGTTGCGTGGGATTCTAGCAAATAAAAACAGACGTCATTCACAAGGAGAGGTCATTGAACAACTTATTTGTAGTCTATGTCACAAACCTGGATGTATAAGACATGATTATAAAAGTATTATTTCGATACCTAGTTTCGTACCATTAAGTTCAGGAAGTAAAAAGAAAGGTGGAAAATAACTGCACTTTTAATTGTACTTGTTTATTTTGATATAAAAGTTGTGATTGTACTTGTTACTTTAAATATAAAATTTGCGATTGTAATATATTTTGATATAAAGTTGTTATTTCATATATAAAGTTTGTGATTGTAATATATTATCTTTAAAACTTGTGATTGTATTTGTTAATAAATCTATAAGATTTTGGCTTGTAATTGTTCTATATGTCAATGTTTATTTCATATATCCATTTTTAGTCATTATTTGTTCACCCAACATATCACTTATAGTAATTATATAAAGGACAAACGCATATAAATGAACAAACATATACACATACTAACTCATAAAACATATGAATGAATAAATATATATACTTATACAAATGCTCATAATATAATAGTCACTCAATATCTTGAAAGAAATAATTGTGTGTCTAAATGCATGAGTAAACATAATGAGTCCTCGGCCTCAAAAGATAACGATCAACCAAATACCAAGCATTTGATGTATCGTAACATTAACATACCACAATCACTCGATAGGGGCATTTGCTGTGGTATATCCACCATTCTATGCAATACAAATGGATCGTCTCGTAGAGTACACCCTACATCAGAGCAAAATGATGTCGCAGCTAACAAATATGGTATCATCAACGTATACCCCAACATCTTTCAACTAAATATCTCTAGGTTAGTAGTAAAACTATGTAACGAGTCGTATATTGTAATCTTCCACTTCTTCAAATCTAGGACGTCTGTTATCCAATATACATTCTAGAATTTTATCAGGATAAAAACCTACACATTGACAAAATAGATATATTAGACTTTAATTTAGTAATCCTTATAAAATAATTAAGAATCGAATATGAACCTCATCTACCACACCCTAGGGTTTCAAATGTAAGCTAGGGGGATACTCTATATCCACCAGTCGTGTGAAGAGTAGAGGAAATGGGTAGTTATGCCGATCTTTCATCCATGCGACATACTCATAAGGGATGTGTGCAACAAAACAAGTCAAAACTATCGTTTAGTTTTGATGGACCTTTGTAATAACATCATGCTGTCATCGACGTAATAATCCTAAAAATGAATCTACATGCTATAAAAATAGATAATATAATATTATCACGCACCTAAATGATATTCTATATTTAAAAACAAAATTAATTGACCAAGTGAACTCACCTCATCAGACAACCATCCAGATATATCCATAACTATACCCCAAAAGGTAATTTTGGTCCTCATCCCTATGTCGTATACCTTCTGTTTCTCGAATAGATCTGGTTCTGCATACCATTTCTTGAAAATTTTCTCATGCTAGGTACTAGATAATGGCACAATCAATCTCGTAGATTTAATCTTTGGTTTCAACGGATTGGTGTATGGGCTACGAACGAGCGGTCCCTTAAAATTATATTAACTTGTGAGATTTTTAAATTTATTTTAATACCTTATGTAAGGCAAGAGTCATCATGGTCGGGGAATCCGCAAGTGAGGTTAGGTCGATTACATGAAATTTTTGGACCAGTTAGAGTTAAATACATGAAATCAGTAAATAAATAATATACTATTTAATCATATGTACAAGATATAATGAAAAAATTTATGAAATTTGTATACTTGAACTATCTCTCCTGTGTAGGGAGTTGAACTATATTGTTAGTCAACTCGTCATCTTGAGAGACAACATCAATTACCTTTTTCCCTTTACTTAGTGTGTTTAGATAGACCAATCAAATATCCTATTATAACAACAGATAAAAGGTAAACAATAATTTATATTAACAAAATTAACAATTTATTATGGTTAATCTGACAGATTACCTCAACCATTGTAGAAGGTGATCATGAAAAATCCTCATAGGGTGATCTATCGTCATCATCGACATCCTATAACAATATTAACATTTCATATTTGTTAATCAAAGTGTTTAACAAAAATTACAAAGTATATAGTTAAATAATGTATGTATCTTTAATGTCGGAACAAATGTCAATATGAGATCACCTCTTAATGTGGCCTCTTTAACACTGGTACACTGTGACAATGTCGACAGTAATGAGTTAATACAAAATCGGTAATTGAATATATAATTGAGATATAATATTAACAAACAACATTATATTTACCAGAACCATTATAGAAGGTGTCAATAGGGAAACCTCATGTAATGATTTGTTATCACCTACATTAAAAGTCAATATAGGATCCTCTTTGGATGATCCCTCATAAAAAAACTAACGTTGTAACAATATAAACAAGCGCAAGTAAATAGAATACTAAAAGTATTTTTGAAATATCATTTCCAATATACTCAAAAAGTTTATCACTTACCTTGACAATAGGTGCAAACGAGAATGTCGGGTCCTCTCTTGATAGTCTGTCATCATCGTCATAAAGAGACTATAACAACATATATAATTTTATGTTTGCATATTTAAATAACTAAAATATCGAGTATATTATTTACTTTTTTACCTATCCGATAGTGCTTGTGCCGAGATGAAATTATGTATCCTCTGTAGGAGTCATCAAGTGCTCTTTACAACTTATCCTATCCTCCATACGAGACAACCAATCTAAGATAAGATTGTCTCATCGAGCTAATGCAACATTAACGTAATGAATGGAAAAATCCTGTCCACTGACGAGAGGATTATCTAACATGTGCTTAGTGGTAAAGGGCACAATAATCAGCTCTAGTGATATGAGCTCGCTGATAGGGGTCATAACTGGGGAGTCAACAGGAGTAGGTTTGATGGCATGACTGGGCTTAGTGATAGGAGGCTGAACTGAAGTCTTGATATCAGTCAGATGAACGATCAGAGAAACAATCATAGGAGAACCCGATGATGCATAGCCTGACGAGGATTGGGGCGATGTCGACAAAGAAGATTGGCTATTTGACATCCCCATGTATTAGACAATGTTGTCAAACTAGTCTGCGACTTTCTCCACTAGAGATAAAACTAACAAGAAATTAACATCACCTTGCAAATTTTTGTTTAAGTGAACTTTGTTATTATGTTGCATACATATTTAAATCAATAATAAATTAATACTTATTGCATCTTCGGTAAAAATAGTTGAGATAGCATCCCATCCTAGGATATCTTTTGTGTACCACCTCAACATCCAGGGAAATTATGAAACTGGTGAAATATCCACCCATCAATGTAATGTGTCAAATGTCTCGTACATCCAAAATTGCAATTTCAACTTAAATTGGTTACCTGTAAAATTAAAATCATACTAAATCAATGCTATTTTAATAATAATTTTTTAAAAATTAATAAATGTCATAATTACCTGAAACGCTAGAGGAAATCCAATTATACCATATTGTTTCATAAAGTTTTTTTTCTTCTTTACAAGGCCGGAATCCATAAAAATTCGAGAGATATTATCACAAATCGATCGATGCATTATTTGCTACACTTGTACTATCCATGGGTATGCATTGAACTCATTAAGATGATCAGCTAAATGTAATATCTTTTAAAGGATTATTTTCTCAAATCATTCCTTAATAACCCCATGTGAAGATAAAACAATAGCGCCAACTTTATTGAATTAGTGTCATCCTCCCCCCACATCCTTTGTTGGAAAATGTGACTTAGATCAGTATATGTAATTGACTTATACCCCTGAAAATATGTCTAGTGGATCCGATGTGTGACATTTGATAGAATATATATGTCAACATCCAACATATAACTGAATCGAAAGCCTGTCATAATGGGAAACTCGTATGGGTTAAACCTCACGTCAACCTCATTAACTCGAAACCATAACTTCTCTCTCAAATTCGCCTTATTTACCACTCTAAGGATGAAGGAGTGTATTAACACCCCACTAAATCGGCTACCCTTAAGGTCCAATAAGTGTCTGAAATAGGTACATCAAAACATTTGCAATTTTCGCTCTAATAATATTTTTTAAATCACGACTCCTATATCTCTATATCTACGTATAGTAACTTGAGCCTTAAAGCGTTTTTTAATAAGAAATCTCACTTCATCGTTTCTCTCATCCTTTTTTTTCTTTTGTCAAACTCCCTGTAAAAAATATTAAATTACAATAATGTCAATTCTATATTAGAAATTATTCAATTCTAAACATAGATGCATTATTTAGAAAAATAGATATCAAATTTGAATTCTACATGCTAAAAAACCTTAAGGGGTCGTTTGGTTATGAGTTTTAAAGATTACCTTAGTAATCTATCTTTTATTCCCTTGTTTGGTTTGTCAGTAATAAAATATTACAGTAATCTTCTATTACCTTTGCTGACGTGACAGGTAATATAGATGGTAATCTGATTATCAACTTCACCTTAGGTATTTAAAGATTACCAAGGTAATCTTGATTTTATTATAATTATATTAGTATTTATTAATTTTTTGAGACAAAAATAAATTTATTTTTAATTAATATGACAAATAATATGAAAAATATTTAAAAATAATTATATTCAAGGGCATTTAAGCAAAATAATTTACTAGTAATCTTTTATTACCTTTAACCAAACATAATAATTATTTATACTTATCAAATTTTATCAAACATAGTAATCATTTATACCCAGTAATTTTTTAAGTAATCTATCTTCAAGGTAATCTTTCTATTTTGATAATAAAATATTACCAAACCAAACGCCCCCTAAGATTCAAAAATTTCAATTTGCATCTTACATGGAAAATAACAAACAACCATAATTTTGAAAAAAATCATTCTACCCCACCAAAACCCACCACGCAAATTCACATGGTGAAAAACTTTGAAAAACAACATTTTGCCCCCACCATGCGAATTAGTGTGTCAACCACACGAATTCGCTTGTCCACCACACGAATACGTGTGATTGATTGGCGAATTCGTATGTCAACAAATTTTTCAAAATTAGAATTCTACCCTACCACACGATTCACTGTTTGAAAACTAGCATTTTGGCCCCCAACCACATGAATATGTGTGGTCCAAAAAATTTAAAAAAAGCACAAAATCTCCCCGTCTCCAGGAAATCTCATCACACAAATTCGTGTGGTGAGATTTCACCTCCCAAACTTCGTTTTTCAAATATCATTTCATCGACAATCAACTTTACGACTAATCTAACACAAAAACCCTAACAAAATTGATCCAAATCAATAATAAATCAAGCAATTTCATCAAATCTTTCTATTCGAAACCCTAATTGTAAATACCCAAATATCGCATTTAATCCACAAATTCTTTCACTCAAATGTATAAAAACATGACAATGATTGTTTTACTAATCTTTCTATCCCGTTTCATCACTAAAAACGTCGCTAAATTTGCCTGAGAAAATCACCAGAGAGAATATGCGAAGTTGACACACGAGGAAAGCGTTTTCGTGTATTGGAGATGGGCATTTTCATCGGTTTCTTTGATTTTGGCATGAAAGGCATTTTCATCTTTACAGTGAAATTGGGCATTTTTGTTTAAAATGCAAAAGTTAGGGAATTTCTTTTCTACCCCTAATTTTTGGGTAATTTAATTAATTTTGCATTTAAGAAACTTACAGAACAGCACTAAAAGAAATCTCCTATAGGTTTAAAACTTAATAAATACGACTCTACCTACAATGAATTGTTAATGATGTACCAAACCAATCCTCCAATCAAACTGTCTAATACAATTATTCATGGAAAATAAAACACAAACATATTATTTTTAAGAAGTACAATCTTAACGAGACATAAAAGTGCTGGCTGTGTCTTCCTGCCGCCTGGTGAGGTCTGGTGTGGGCCTTTGTGTGCTCCGGTGCTGCTGCTGCCCCTGGATTTTTCTCCTCTCTTCTTGCAGTCTGCTGTGGATTCCTGCAACCTGGTTGATCTGTGTTTTCTTCCTTACTCTGGAGAGCTCCTTCCACTGGTGATCCTTGTCTACCCTTGGAGAAGCCTTCTTCCCTGGAATTTCTTAGGTTCTGCTTGCTGTCTTGATGTTCTAGCAGTTGGTTGGTTTGTAAGTTCTACCTTCTTGGCTTCTTCTTTTTGTGTGCTGCTTGGTCTCCTGTTTTGCCTTGCTGTTTTTGCTTCCTTTCTGCTGCTTTGTTTGATTGGTGCTTGTTGCTCTAGTTGCTTTGGTGTTCTTTTATCCTTCGCTTGCTTTCTCGTTAACCTTATCTTTTGTCTTGTTTTTTATAGTTTTTCAAGAGGGTGGCAAGTCTTTATCATCGGTCATAACTTGGAGGCTCGTCCTACGGTGAAACATTTGTTAATTCCTTGTTATCTTCGTCGGTTCTGACTTAGACGAGCTTAGATTGTGCGGATTGATTTGTCTCTTTTATTTGTCTATACATACATATTTACAAATATATATATATATATATAGAGAGAGAGAGAGAGAGAGAGAGATGCGTGTGTATAAATAAAAGGAGCCAAAAATGATTTGAATCTTACACAAATCTAAAATTAAAAAATCTATCGATTTGAATAATTAATTTAAATTAAATTTAAACTAAACCAGGTCAAATTTTTTTTATTGCAAGAGGGTCATCTCCCCATTTCCCACCGCACTGCACTAATTGTCAAAGCCGTGAATCTTTCTGGTTGAAAAAGTGACATTATATGAGAGGTTTTACTCTTTGATTTCCTTCCTTTTCACTTACTGTTAAACCATATAATAAAACAATAATGGTTATAAAATTTCTTTTACCCAATAGTTTATGATTGACTTGTTATAAATTTGGAATTTATTATATATTTTGTACTCAAATAATTAATTTAATTAGTTTTACAATAAAATTATATGGATAAATAATGAGTACAAAAGATGATATGTTATTATATAATTAAATAATTTTAAATTAAAGATAAAATATTATTAAATCATATAATAACATATTATCGTTTGTTCACAAATTTATGTCAATTGTTATTGTTTATCTACAAATTTATGTTAATTGTTTGTGTTCATAAAATGTGAATTAATGATTAATATATATATACATATATATATATATATATATATATATATATATATAAGCAAAAAAATTATAATAAATCAAAATAATCTTTGTTTGTATTTTTGTATATATAATTTGATAAAATACGAATAAATTATAATTTTGGTATATTCAACTATATGAATGATATATAAATTTATACATATCATAAATTTTATATAAAAAATATATAAGTCAATATAATCAATGCACAGTAATATAAAAAAAAAAACATGTTCTATCTACTAACAAAAAAAAATTATATATTTATAATATATTCTACCAAATACATTATATATTTAAAATATATTATAATATCTTTTATAAAACATCCTTAATATTTTTGGCTGGCCAGTCGCTACTCATCTAATGACCTAATGTTTTATAAATTATTAAAACCTTTATTTATAACGTCAAGAGATGATCACTAAAATGAAAAAGTAGCCATAGTTATGAAGGTGGAAATTCAATTAAATTTAAATAAACCCACATATCAAAAACCACAAAAATAAAAAAATAAAAAAAAATAATAATACCAAGTGAATGATAACAATATCTTTAAGCCAAAAGAGTTATTCCCATGCAAGGTTTAGTGTAAACCGAAACTCACATTGATTAATTTTTGAAAACTCAAATATTCATCTATCTGTTAAATTTTATTATTATTAGTAGGGATAAAATCGTTATTTAGCTAAAAAAATTTAAAAAACAAAATTTTATCATATTTTTCCTCTTAGTTTAAAAACTAAAATTTTGCCCCAACCTAAAGTTTGAAAAGTAAATATTTCTCCCTTATGTTTTTTTATTCTTTCTCTTTGATGATCATTCATGGTTTTTTTTCTCTTTCTCTCCGATGATCATTCATGCTCTCTGACCATCGGCTCTCTCCCTCTATTCTTTTCTCTCCCTTCTGGACAACTTACCTTCCCTCTCTGTTCATCTTCGTCTTAGACGAAGATCATTCATCTTCGTCTCAATGAAGATGACCAGAGAGGGAAGGTAAGTTGTTTGAGAGGGAGAAAGAAGGTGGAAGAGAGAGAGCCGACAGTCGGAGATGGCGAATAATCACTGAAGAGAAAGAGAACTGAAAACTGAGGAAGATGAAAGGGTGAAATGAAAATTTTCTATAAATTTGGGGGGAGGGGGTGACTATATATGGGAAAAAAGATAAGAGAGAGTTTGCAACCTAGACCTGGGGGTGGAGTTATTTTGTTAACTTGAAAAATATGAAGTTAGAGGGCATAAATAAAAATTTTAAAACTTAAAGGTGATTATAAAATATGAGTTTAAATAAAATTTTAAAATAACAATTTTATCCTTGACAATAACGATAAAATTTAAGATATGAGTGGGTATTTGATTTTTTGAAAATTGGCATGTATAAGTTTGAGTTTACACTTAACTTTGGGTGGGAAGTCTTTTGGCCTATCTTTTAACACAAAGTTAGCATATTTTCTAATTAAACAAGCACTAAACTCCACTAAAAGGAGGCCACTCATCTCCATATTATTTAGACTTGTTAGGAAAAGCAAGTAATTGTGGTGAATTAGGTTCAATTTGTCTAGAAGCAAGGACACTCAGGCACTTTGTTAATGGGAATCTTTTCTACTTTAAACTACAATTGAATTCCACGTTAATGACAAATCAAGCTATTTCCATTACCGTCTTTGCAAAACTTTCATTGTTTTTGGCCTGCCACCTTATCTTCTCCTACAACTTTTGTGTGTGTATTTACATATATAAAGACAGAGACATACCAAATGAGTAGCATATATGCGGCCTCCGATTAATGGAGAAAACATGTCAAAGGAAAAGTTGAACAATATTTTAATGATTTTCTTCTTCTTCTTTTTTTTTTTTAATTACATATTTCTCTAAAAAACAGTGAACATGTTGTAATATTACAAAATAATATTACAAGATACTTACTTTTCGTGTCAATAAAAGTATATGAACAAACAGTTACTTGTCATTATGTGATTGAGTGTTATTTTATCTTTAATTTTAAATTACTTAATCACATACGTGACACCTCATTATTTATAAATCATGTGTGACAATTTTGTACATATAATATTTCTTTTTTCATATATGCTCACTTATTAAATTATTATGTTTTAATAATTGCAGTTTTTGTGATTTTTATATGCAAATAGATGATATTTCAAACATGCATTTTTTTAATTGAGCTTGTGAGAAATAATTTATATGATAGTTGTATATGTGGAATTATCAAAACATTTAATTATTTGCATTTTTATATTATTTTATAAATAATACTATGTGTACATATTTTTTATATACAATTTAGGTATGTAAATAATGTGTTATTATGTGATTGAATATTACATTATTTTTAATTCAAAATTGTTTAATTATATGATAATATATTATTTATATATCTAATCATAATATATATATATATATATATATATATATATATATATATATATATATATATATTTTGATAAAAGAGAGCTTCTTGGATGTTGGAAATGTTGTCTCTTTTTATTTTTATTTTTTTAATAACAACGAATTTCATCTGAGTTAAATTGACTTTTTTAAGTCAAATTAATTATATCAAATGAGATAAACTCAGGTTTAGTAATTGATACTATAATTATTGAATCAGATAAATCAAAATTTTGATTTTGATATATCACCAAAAGAAACTTAAACTTATATTTTTTTTTATCACTTAAACTATATCTTTAAACTATATCTGAAAGGGTATATTAGATTCCCTTTACACGTGCTTTTAAAACATGATGGATCCAAGTAAAATTACTTTTCTTTATAGAATCGAAGACCAGCTTTGATAAGATAATTTAATCAGTGGTTCTCGTATACACAGACTAGTTTCTGTTTTTAGTTATAAGTGAAGTTTTTGTTCATCATTTTAAGAGGAACCTTTGAATTTCCCCTATGGAGAAAGAAGATTCTCTTATCTTAAAAGATTTGAGGACCATCACTTAATTTATACAAAAATAACAGAAGGAATTTAAGCACATGATCTTCACACAAACACTTCAGCTTTTTTCTGTCATATATATCAATAAATTTTTATATCCTTGAATCAATGATTGGATTAGATTAGGAGAAAGTGTGTATGTATGTATGTGTGTATATATATATATATATATATATATATATATATATATATATATATATATATATATATATATATATATATATATTACCAGCTAGCAATAGTTGAAAAATTATTAATAAATGAATAATATTATGCGTACCTATTTGAAGTATATAAATAGAATACTTATGTGTTATCATACGATTATATGTTACTTTATCTTTAATTTAAAATCATTCAATTATATGACGTGTATATCTATTTGTGTATTCAAAATGAGTACATGTAGTATTAGTGAGAGTGCCTTCACCTTTTCTAAATTCATCCACCTTTACCGTTTCAAGAGAAAACATATTTTAATGGTTACATGAGAAATTTTTTATCATTAAGAAGATTTTAAGAGATCTTTCCTGATTAAGTATTGCCATTTTTTGTTCATTGAAATCCACTTGACTTCATATAATTTTTCAATATTCTCTTTTAGTTATTAGAAATAATTTATAATTAAAAAGACGTGTGCTATATTTTGAGATACACCAATTTTCTCTTCTATTAGTAAGTATTATTTATAAAAAGTTAAGCAAACCCCACCTTGATTGGGGGAGCATCGTAGACTATGAATGTACCCCCTAGGTTTGTATTTTTTTAATTTGAATGAAAAATTTTATACTTTTCTTAATAGACAACTTTGTATTCTAACAAGAGTAATATTGTATGGAATTCCTTTTAATGTATAATTCATATACATAAATAATATATTATTTTATCTTTAATTTAAAATTATATACTTATATGATAACATATAATTTGTATATATGAATTATATATTAAAAATGAATATACATAGTTTTGTTGTTCTAACAAATGAAATTGTTATTTAATTTAAAAATAGTTTCTTAATAAGAACAAGATTCCCATTTTACCCAAAAACTTTCTTCTATAAAAATTTAAAAAAAAAAAAAAACGTAGAAAGAGTTAGGGCCAAAGGGTATCCATATAACTTCTTAACTTGAATGATCCATTTGATTAAAAAAAAAAACCCAAAAATATTATATAAATAGAAAACTTAAAAGCTGTAAGGATAGACTATAATATTCTTCCAACCTCGATTTTAAATCTTGGTTTCACCGACTGTAAATGATAAGTATATAAATGATATATCATTATGTAATTAAATAATTTTGAATTAAAAAATACTCAATCATATAATGACACATAATTTATAATACATAATTATATAATGGCGCATAATTTATATATTTAATTTTATATTTAAAAGTATATACATATAATATTTTTCTACAATCAAATATGAATCTTAATCATCAAAGTAAAACCCACTTAGTAAAACTTTTTCCAATTGTTTCTCACTCTAGCAACAATAATTTAACATATCATATAAGAACTCTTTCGGCCTTAATCTCTCACCATGTCACAATATTTTTAACATATAAATCGGACTACTAAAACTTTTTTTCATCTCTTGTAATTAATTTAGCATATCTTGAAAAATAATTCTTTAGCCACCATTCACCAAAAACCCTGACACGTGCATTCAGACGACATCCATGATTTGCCATTCTAACTAACTATTAATTCACACTAGTTTTATTTGCCATGATCACTAAAAATAACACTAAATTTGAAGAACAGTGAAAGCGATTGCTAGTGGGATTCCTAAATAATATTGATTAAGATAATTGACAAATGTTCCCTTCTGCTTTCATAATTATGTTGTCGTTTCGTTACCTAATTTGATCCCTTCTTCAGAGCCATCCAAACTTAAAAACCCTTCTTCCTCCCATTCCTATAAATAGAGAAGACAACAGACTCATTGAGGACGTGCTCTGGAGACAAAGAAATTAAAGCTATAGCTAACTAGAGGAAGACATATTTCGGGGAAGTGTACAAGATGTGATATTGCTTCGGCTCATCTCTCTTCTATCGTTTCATCTAAATCTTTCATATAGACGAGCCGAATCAATACCACTCTTGTATTCATTTTTCCACTTAATTATTTGATAATCCAGATCTTCCTTGTAAAGATGTCGCTATGCATGCTCCATATTCAAGGTAACACCCTAGCTAAGGTTCTATATTTCTATCTTAATTTGCAGGCCTTTTGCTTCTTGATCTATTGGTTTTGAATTTAAGTTGATGCTGAAATTTGGTTGAAGAAAGAAAACAAAAAATCACTTTATGTCTTTTTTGTTTGATATGTATGCCATTTTCTGATAGACTTTTTTAATATTTTTATTGGCAAGTAGAAATTTTAAATATTAGAGTTGGTTAATGGATAATTTCTTTGCAAGCAAGATTTATAAATTATATACTCTAGCTGTTCCTGTTTGGACCCAGGCACACCCATGTATATTCAGTTTCTGTAGCAATCTTGAAATAGCCGTGTGGAGAAGAAAACATAAGCAGAGTTGAGGGAATTAATTCGGACTACTCTGTCAACAAGTGTCCTTATCTTTGTAATGTGATAGCTCTATTAACAATGGGTAATCGTTCGTGAGTTTCTAATGTGGGTAACTATGTCAATAATGGGTAGTCGTTTGTTAGTTTGTAATATTGTCTATTAATTTGCAATGTAGGTAGCTTTGTCAACAATAAATAGTTGTCCATTGATTTGTAATGATGTCCGTTAATTTGCATAGGGTTTAGTTCGAAATGTTTATAGGCAGCAATTATGATACTGATCTTTAGTTAGTGAATTAAATTCAGAAGGTTCTTCCAAAAAATAAAAAAATCTTTTTTAAATTATCTCCAAATTTTCATTCTCACTTGAATCATCAAATGGTATTAGAGCTACAATGATACGTCAAAAAATATGGCAACTCCTAAAATCCTCAACGTTTCCAACTTCACAGAATTTGGTTGGTTCAACAACCAAATTTATTAACTCAAACAATCAATCATTTGTTGAGTATATGCTCTACAACCAATCAAATGAGGCTATTTATGTAATTTTTTGTGTGTGTTATGAACGTTTTTAAATTCGTAGAACCTTTACAGGGATATATTTGTATGTTTGTATGTATGTATGATGAATGTTGTTAAATTTGTAGAATTGTGATGAGGACATCAACGTGCAACTTGATCATAAAAACCTTATAAGCACAGATGGTGGTCAATCTAAAAATTTTTGTAACCTTGATATTATTCTAATCAAAGACACATATAATACAATAATACAATAAGGATATCATATTATTAAATGACCTTATTGAAAGATAGCAATAAATCTCACATTTTAAGGTTGTTGGTGTTAAACTAGTGCAACAAATGAGTGTATGTTGACTGCATGTTTACCAGATAAATTTGTCAAGAGGATTCCACATAGATGGTAGTCTTAGTGCCTATGGAATAGATTCTTTAATAGATGATGATATATGTGATCCCTAGACTTGAGATGACATAGTTTGATGCTAGCCTAACATAACCTTTTTAAGAGAGTTATCAATATAGTAGCGGTTGGTTATGTCAATAAGTGTCAAAAGACTATGGTAGATCAATATATAAAGGATTCATTACTCTTAGGTTCAAGAGAAAGATATCTCATGACACTGTTTGACTGACCATTACAATCAAAGAAATCGGTGGCCATAATGTAGATTAAGGTTGAAGTTCAAATCCAATTAAACTTGATCATTGTTGAGAAAGTCAAGTCAAGAAAGTGAAGAGACAACTATTGTGTCTCAACTTTGATGAGATATCAATATACTGAAGGATTTGATTGTACAGAAATTATACCATTGAAATGCTACATCAATTGACACTAATTCACCATATATTAAATGGTTATGATGTTCTGTTAGAGGTCGCTCATGGTATGTGAATAAAAGAGATGATTAATTGTCAATTTATCACAAATTTTATTCACCACTAGTACATCAGAGAATCTATGAGTCACACAAATAATATGTTATTTACTACGACTTGAATTATTGGGGTGTAAACTATAGAGTGAGTAATCTTGAGTTAGTGAATGTGGATCTTTGAAATCATATTTAAAATATTTAGGGATAAATATATAATACATAATTAAAAGGCTCAATTAATATTATTAAAGGGGTTGGGTCAATTATGTAAATACCCATAAGACTTGAGGTGGAGTATATAACCATAACACTAGGGTTATGGTATGACTTCATATTGTTTCATAACCCTAGCCACTTAACCCAATCATTTGACTTTCATAAATTTTATATCTCTATCTCTCCTTACCAACACTCTCTCGCTCCTTGGAAGAAATTTTTAAAAATTTCTTCTCATATCCATTGATATACTCACACTATCATCATAGGCTAGCACTTATGTGTTCTCTTGTCATCGTAAAGCCCTTATGTGGATAAGTAAGACCTCATAGAGTTCACAAATTAAACATTATTTAATCCGAGATGGATTCAAGATAGATTTGGAAAGAATGAGACCAAATGCAAAATTAACCTTCTCTTTTTATATATAAAATTAACCCTTGATCCTAAGATTGGGTTTTTCATTTTTTTCATATTAATTCCATTGCTATTTTTCCTTAATTTTGTTTTATAATAAACGAGAAAACTCTATAATGGTATTAGAGCCCAAAGGTATTAAATTATAAATGGAAAATTTATTTCTTTTATAACTATATATGATATATGTTTAACTTTTATTTGATATGATTATGTGATTGATATAACATTTTTAATATTATTTTAATTTGATTTTTTTTAATTAGTGTATATTTGATTTGAACTGTTGAATGCATATGGCTCTCAAGTAGAACGATATTTCTTCATATTGCCTATTTTTGTGTGATTTTTTTCAAGATAATTGATCGAGAGCATCTCTTGAGAAGTTCAATATCCATGGGAAGGTGCTTCATGCCTTTACAAACCTATCAAATCAAAATGGCATGAATGAATTTGGTAGAATTCAAGAAATCCAATATTTGGTCGTTTGATTCACCAACTGGTCAACCAAACAAGTTGATTGAATTTCGACAGAGAGTGGTTTAGTTTTTTTCATTATTGCACAATATATGTTAACGTGTATATTTTAATATGTTTTGCTATGTGTTGTCATACATGGTTGAGAAATGATTTGCTTGAATTTGTGTTGTTGCACAATTTTATTCAAAATTGTTGTTTTGAATTTATAAGGGTTGAAAATTAAATTATTCAAATTTTAAGGATCAAATTGAAATAACACTAAGTTAACCAAGATTGAGTTTCATGTTTGGTTGATAACATGTTATCAACCATGTTATTTGGACATTCCATATGTCTCGTTAAAGCATATCATGATTCAACATCCTAGATGTTTGTATTCCTAATCTTGGTGTGTAACACATTACTAGTCAAGTTTAGATTGACTAACTATTGACACCTTGGCCATACGGGGAATCACTAATTGCAACCCTTTCTTTCCATATATGCCTAATTGATTAGATTGCTTTATAAAAACCACCTATGGATAACCCCTACCATAAGTGCGTATATGAAGCATCTCATTAATCATGCGAGGAATACTCTATTGCAATTCTCTTTTTTATGCATGACTAAATAAAATGAATTACTCCATGGACACTTCAAGTGTTGTGCACATAAAGCATTTCATAAGTGTCTAGCTATAACCTACATGCTTTCACATACTCTCATGAGTCATATTGCACACAACATATGGTTTTAACTTATCCTTTAGTTGTCTTCCACAAATATATGACTTTTCCTAATTTCGACTCGAATCTAATCCTTTCCTAGTTTATGTTATCTCTCACACAATTGATAATGTACCATTTAGTTTTTTTCTTTGTCATTATTAAGGTTACCTTATCTAATCCCCTCTTTCTATACATAGGATCGGGCTATATCTGGAATTTAAGCTCTATGTACGAGTGTGACTCTCAATGCACACCCATTCACCATATGCACATGCATGTGTGTACACATTGTCTAGTCACAATCGTGCATCCTTTTCTCCTTTATTATAACCATGCATCCTTCGTGCCCATAATCGTTCTTCTAATAACTACATACACAGATGTGCACCCCATAATGCATGATCGTACATCCTTATTCTATAGCTTCATAGTCGTTCACCACATGCACGTCTTTATCTTCTTCTACCTAGTGTGTGTACAACTATTCACCACCAAGTGAACAAGTGTGCACCATCATTTGCAACTTAAATTCTACCATTTTAATACAACAATCTCTATGCCCCAACAAAATATTGGAAAGGATTGATAGGGCAGCTTATAGATTTGCACTACCAACGAACGTAGGGCAGATTCATATTGTGTTCCATGTATCATTATTGTATAAGTGTTTGGGTGACCCACCATAGGTTGTTCGCTTCAAGGATATAGAGTTGGAGGACAATTTGGTTTATAAGGATCGCTTAATGTGAATAGTAGATAGATAAATTAAAACATTCAGACGTCAACAAATTCCCTTGGCAAAGGTGCAATGACAGAACTATCAGATTGAAAGGCTAAATGGGAGATTGAGGAAGATATGAGATAAAAATACCTCTAGTTGTTTGAGTAAATTTCAGGGACAAAATTCTTTTAAAAGGGAGGAAATGTAGCAACCTTAGGTATGTTTAGGGGTAAGTTGGTCTTTTGGCATAATCAGATTTTTTGGAAGGTTTAACTACATTGAATTTTTAAAGTCAACACAAAAGCCAAACCTTTGGGATACCCATCCCGATTTTTGTGATGTACATTTTGGGGCATGCCCGTCCCATTTTAGGGGACAATCATCCCAAACATGTTTTTTAGCGGTTATAAATCTCCTTTATGTGTTTTATTTAGGGATATTGGTGATTAACCTAATGATCACTAAATTAGGGAGCGCAAAGAGGACTTAAGAGCATTGGAAGCCATTGAAGGATAGAAACACCACCAGATTGTTGCCATGTGAAGACTTAAACATCATCGAAGGAGGGGTAAGGGCAATTACTTACTCATTAAATGATTTATGACATGTTTGAATGAGAAATCGCAAATACATGAGTAGTTAGATTTGCTTTTGTCTCTGTTATTAATTTTGTTAAATGTTATGACATGAAACTGTTAAGAATATGATGATTGCATGATTCCTGTATGATATTAGAGTTTGAGGACTAATGTGATAAGTGAAGAATGTCAGAGGAATGTGAGTAGGATTTTGGATTTATTGGATGGTCAAATCGTTGCCAAAAGCGACAAGTATCTAGAAGTTTAGAGGCGAGGAATACCCATCCTCTCATGAGAGGGACGATCATCTGATCAAAAGGTAGGAGACGATGTTCATAGTCATGCATAAGGATAGGTTGATAACTTAAGAATGAATAATGTTTAGCACTTGGGAATGAGTTCAAAAAGGGAACGATTGTCCTTACTTGTTCTAGGATGGTGGTCCTTTATAAAGGATAGGATGATCATCCTCTATGGAGGAATGATCGTCCCTTAAGATAACAGAAAAGAGGTATGTCATATTAAGGGTTAAGGAAAAGAAGTTTTGCACTTCGTATAATGTTTAATGATGTAAGAGATGTTTGAGACATCCATTCCAAGTAGGTTCAGATAAGAGGCATTTGGCACATCTATTTTGATAGTACATGAGTTGTAAAAGATATTCAAGATGTCCGTCTCATGGGCATATGAGTTGTAAGAGGCATTTGGGATGTCCGTCTCATTGATACACAAGTTATAAGAGGTGTCTAGGATTTCCACCCTGTTTCTTAGTAAGGTATAAGAGGCGTTTGGGACATCCACTTGATATACGTTTGGGATGCTAAATGATATAAATAAGTAAATAATTGGGTTGTCTAAGAATATTCTAGAAATGCTCAATGATTGTATATGCCTATTGGGTGAACTATCACTCATATGTTTTGTTTTGTCTTGCAGGTAGACGCGAGGGCGAGGAGGCTAGCAGATCAACTTAGTGATGACCCGACCACCATCAGTGCCCCTTTTTATTTTAGTCTTTTTATGTTAAATTGTTTTGGGACCATCATTTATTATTACGTTTTCCATAAACTATGAATTTCACATTTTATTTAATAAAGTTATTAGGGTATTCCATAAAATTAATTTGTTATGCATTTATATGAGAATAGTCTCTGTATACGTGAAATGTCTTCGCAGAAAATTACTTTTAAGGGTATGATTTGGAGATGGGGTGTTACAATTTAATCTCCATAATTTCTTATTAATTGCAATTACATGGAGCATCTTTATGTTAGAAAAATTGTTAACTAGATTAGATCATAACTATATACCATCTCATAGTTCATAAACCATTGATGTAAATATACACCTTTTACGTCACTACAACATCTTCCTCAAACCATATGTTATCATAATAATTTTCACACATTAAAAACACTATATTACAATTCATAACCTAAAAATATCATCGTCAGGATTCATATGCACAAGCAACAACATAACCCAAAAAATCATATGTATAAAAATAACAAATAATCATTATAAAATCTAACATTTTTCTATATATACAGATCATCAAAAATCTCATTTCATATATGTTAGAATTATTAAACTCATATTATGATTCTAGCTAGGAGGTTTAATGTTATTTTCTTCTCTACGATCGTTGAAATACTCTCTCTAATTGTCGAATCTCAAACTATGATGTCAACACTTCCTTTCTTCCGTTCTAAGATAAGAACAATATTAGATACTCCATGTTATTTTGTTTCCAAATTATCCTCAACATGTATATCATAAATTCTTTATATAGAATTCAAAGAGCAATTGATCTTACATCTATGCCTCTCCATATCGTTCACATGACAAGTAAATAAAGGACATCTAATACTCAACACAACTGTATATCAAGCCAAACTTTACATTTCCTCAACATTTATTCAATTTTTAAATCACAAATGCATACCAAATATATAAATGAAAAAAAAAAAAGGTAAAATGACCTTGAATCATTTATTAGATGTTTGATATTGGCCTGGAATAGCTTATTTTAACACCTAAAATTCATTAACAGATTAATATTTTTTTTTAAATCTCAATGATTTTTGTATTTTACTATGATAATAAAATTATATGTATATATTTTTAATATATAATTTGATATATAATTCAAGTATATATATAATATATTATTATATAATTTAATAATTTTAAATTAAAAATAAATAATATTTATATCTTATAAATACTGTATATAAAAAAAAAATTGTTTGTGTAACATTGCTTATTATTGAGGGTAACTTTATTTTTAAAAAAAATCATTAAAAACCAGACCGTCAGAAAATGAATGGTGATCCGCACAAATCTATTTCTCACGCTTCACCCCAAAAAAAAAAAAAAAACTTTAAAAATGAAAATTTATTAGACAAGAAAGGAACAAAAAGCGAGAGAGGGTTGTTTGGTTTGCGAGAAAATTAAAAAAAAAATCCCATATTCTCTCTTCTTCTAGATGTACAAAAATTGATCGGAAGGAAGAAATTGGATAGAAGAAGAGAGAAAATGGAAGTGGATACTATTGAGTGTGTGGTGTCCACCGTTGGAATTGTTGAGGGCGAGATGCATCACCATAATAATAATCATCATTATCATCACCATCAATTTTCATCAGCTAAGCCTCACAATGCAATCAACAACACCAATAACAATCCCAATTCCATTAGCAGTATTGTGGGTCCAACTGCAATTGCCCCGGCTTCTAGTGTTCATGAATTACTTGAATGTCCCGTTTGTACAAATTCCATGTGCCCACCAATTCATCAGGTTAGATTTGTTCGTTTTGAGGATTTTGTGAACTGGGTTTTGTTGGCATTGTTGATTTGATGTGCATGGCTATTGGTGTTTGGATTAAAGGTGAAATTTTCAGAAATGGTTCTGAAGATTTTGTTTTTAGATTGGGGTTTGTATCTTTTAGTGTGTGATTGGTTTTGTTGGTGAATATAGGGCTGACAAAATTGAGACTTGAATTCGGCAAAAAGTTGTGTTGTAGTTGATTTGATGATTTTGAAGGTTTGATTTTGTGTTTCAGAGGATGTACTTCTGAAATTTCATGGTGGAGTTTGAGAAGAATTTTGCTTAGAAGGTGTATTGAGAATGTTGGTAGATGGAATTTCCATTTGGCAGTTTTTGGTTCTGTTTTATGGAAAAAAAATTTGTTGCTTTATTTGATTGCAACACAAATTTTCTCAAATTTAGAGATGATTAAGATATAGATTTCATATGCTATGGGCCAATTTGTATCACCTATTAGCTTTCCATAGGGATACTTTGATTCTGAAGTTTTTATTTTGTTAATGTCAGCTCAAGAGTTTAAACTTGTTCTTTGATTTAAATGTAAGTTTAATTCTTCTGTTTGTTTGAATAATGACCAGGACCACATTTCAATTGTCCAACTAGAGTAATCTGTGATGGATATATAAAGAATCACAATGTTATTTCCTTTGTTCTATTTGCTAGCCAGACAGATTATGGATGGAATACTTTTGCCAAAGTCATTCTTTCAACTGTTTTTGGCATTTCTTTCGATTATTGTTAAAGGAAACTGGACAGAAAAGTAACTAATTGTGTAGGTAACTATACTTTGAAAATAAGTATTTAGTGCCAATTTAAACGGTATTGCTTATGATGTATGTCTCCTTGAATATGCTTGTTTATGATTCAATGTTCTTGATGAATTAGTCTGGTTATGTGACTGGGTTAATGTTGAGTATCATCCTTTGCTTATAAATTTGATAGTTTTTTTTCTTGACTTAAGAATGTTTTGACAATAAAGCAGAATTCTCTACATGAGCCCTTTCTTTTTTCTCATTTGTAGCTTTAACCTAGAAGTCAATGTTCATCAGATTAAAATTGTATTATATGCAAATTGGTACTTATTGCAGAGTATTTATGATATAACAAATTTCTTTTTGCAATAAATATGTAATTTTTACACATTGGAGGAATTCAGATGACTTGCATTACACCTTATTGCATTTTCATGGCATACAAAGCTTAAGCACCTGTAAAGTAATTTTCCTCTTTGACGTTCTCAGTGTCTTGCTATCTCCATATATCATTTAACTCATCTTTTTCTTAATATTCATGTTAATCTTGATGGTGATGAAGCTATTTCTCTTAGCTCCAATGTCCATAAAATTGTTGAAAGAAGAAGAAAGGATTGTCTCAGAGATTTCAAATTTTATAGATATTTATATCAGTTCAATGAATGTTAGATGATGAGCTGCCATTTACACTGTTTCTTATATGCAGTGCCGCAATGGACACACACTATGTTCCACCTGTAAAAGTAGGGTACACAACCGGTGCCCCACTTGTAGACAAGAGCTTGGCGATATTAGGTGTTTAGCATTGGAGAAAGTAGTTGAGACACTTCAATTGCCCTGCAAATATTACTCCTTGGGATGCCCAGAGATATTTACGTATTACAGCAAACTTAAGCACGAGGCTATATGCACCTTCAGGCCATATAATTGCCCTTATGCAGGATCAGATTGCTCTGTAGTTGGTGACATCCCATACTTGGTTGCCCATTTGAGGGATGATCACAAAGTGGATATGCATGCTGGATGCACATTCAACCATCGCTATGTGAAATCTAATCCCCGTGAAGTAGAGAATGCAACTTGGATGCTGACAGTAAGTTTATTAGATTTAAGATTCAGTAATTAGTTCTACACTGAATATTAATATGTTGCTTCTTAGTCAGAGGCTATCTATATTATTTGATTTTTCTTAAATTGTGGTTAATATTTAAATCTTTAGTGTAAAACTTCATTAACTCTAAACAAATATGGGTGCCTCCCTCTCTGCGTCCGTTCAAAACTTTAGGCACGGTTATATTTATAGGGATTCATGTTAAGCTTTTACATAAAACCACAATAGGATTTCGATTCTCACTGGTGATTGTGTTGTCTGTTTGTTGGAATAAGTTATGTTGGTGCTCACATTTTCTGGCTTAATAATATTGGTGGAAAGATTAAGTCTAATCTTTTCGTGGATTATCTGCGCAAGGTTGCTTGAATTTGTTTTCATGTGACAATTCGTAGCCCACCTTGAATGTGGATGGATCAACTGTATTATATTCCAGACACGTTTCTTGTGACTAGGAGTGAGAACACCTTGAAATTTATCACTCAACTCTTTGCTTTTATAATATTTTCTTTGTTCAGGTATTCCATTGTTTCGGTCAATACTTCTGCCTTCACTTTGAAGCCTTCCAGCTCGGAACAGCTCCTGTGTATATGGCATTTCTCCGTTTTATGGGTGATGAAACTGAGGCTCGGAACTACAGCTACAGCCTAGAGGTTGGGGGAAATGGCAGGAAGCTTATTTGGGAGGGTACACCTCGAAGTGTCCGGGATTCCCACCGGAAGGTTAGGGACAGCCATGATGGTCTCATCATCCAACGAAACATGGCACTTTTCTTCTCTGGTGGCGATAGAAAGGAGCTGAAGCTAAGAGTCACCGGGAGGATATGGAAGGAACAGCAAAATGCAGATGCTGGTGTGTGCATACCAAACTCATGTAGCTGAGAAGATGATATTGTATACATTTCATTATTTTTTGGGTACATTTTCTATTGTTTTTACCTGTGCCAACTTCTTGAGGGCCTGTGCATTTCAACATTAGTAAACTGTATAAAAAGCATATTTTTCTTATGCAATGAATGATTGAATCACTTCATCTACATTATTCTGCATTTATAGTACTTATCAATCAATAAGTTATAAAATTCTCCCATAGCACAATTTTTTCTTAAACCACGCCTATGAAAACATAATAGAGGCCAAGAACTAAATCGGTAAAGCTGAGCCCGGGAAACAGATCTTACAGAACAGACAAGATTGACAATGCTCAAACTAATGTACCACGAATGATGGTGCAACAGTCATATCATGTGTATTGATTTCAAAAAAGTGTTTATGTAATTCAGTTTAAATTATAAAATTAAATTAAATTATTTAAAAATTATGATTTAGTTTATAAAATAGTTTGATTTGGATTGATAAATTTTTTAAAAACGGTTTTCAGTTTGCACGATTTTCAGATTAAAACATACCCTAAACCATCTGTTATTTTTAAAAAATACATATATATAATTATATTTAATAGAATTTTTTAATAAACAATTAAATAAACAATATATTTTTTTTATATTTATTTTGTTATTTTCTTTATATATATATATTTTGTATATATGTTTTATATTTATTTTATATGTTTATATTATGTATTAGAAAACTATAATACAATTGATTTTATTAAATAATATTTATTTAAAAGTAAATTATTTTAATTGATTTAAACTGATATTTAATCTAGACAAAACAATTATTCTTTTTAGTTTGGTTCGGTTTTATTTAAAACCTCAAATTGTTCGGTTTGGTTTATAAATTTTTCAAACATTTTTTTTTTTTTTTAGTTTGGTTTAAAAAATCTTTCAAACCACACCAAATTAAATTTACATTTTATTAAACATTTTGGTCTTGAATGTACATTTGGCTACAACGGGAATCTTTGAAGGCTTAAAATTGTTTTTATATAATCGCACAAGAGTAGTATTATGTGCACAACTTTTATACACAACCTTATGCGCAAACAACGATGTTTCATTATATGATTGGACAATTAAAAATTAAAGATAAAATAACATCAAATCATATAATAATATATCGTTATTTGTATACAAAATTATGTATATAGTATTATTGATTCGCATAAGTAATTGTTTAATGGTTTAACTATTTACTTTACTGGATAAGAGATTTGTGCAAATATGAAGAACAATTATATGAAACTCCCAATTTTCAAGCATTCCTGATTACATGGTATAAATTAACTAGAGAAGAAGAATCATTAGTTTCATGCTCCATAACAATTTTCTATATCAAGAGATGGAACACAAAGTTTTACCATTCCCCATCAATACATTCATACCGTTACTTGCCAAATTTCACCATTTTTTTATTACCATCTATTTCCACAAAATTCTCCTTATTGACTATTTCTTCCAAGTTTGCCAAAGTGGCATCTGTAACAATAGCTTCTTCAACATTCTCTTCTTTCTCAGCTTCTGTTTCACCAATGGAATCAGCAGAAGAAGCCTCACTCGCATTTGCATTTTCAAGTTTCTTTGTTCCACCTTTTTCACCAAACAATGTTGATGGTTATGGAGCAAACAATCTGCCTTAATCATAGCTCTATCACAACTCATTAGTCAATTGATTTCATTTAGTTATTAGCTTTATTTTGTACCAAATATAAAACCTAAATTTACTTTCCATCATCACCATTTTTGGCAACAAACTCAGTATATATATTTCTGTTGTATCATAAATAATATGCGAGCTTTTCTTCAAACCTAATACCTTTATATGGAATCAGAGTTACAAAGCTCCAACGAGCATAGTTAATTTCATCCACCATAGAAGATCCCCAAATACCACTGCTCAAACAATAAGAAACAACAACTTGAGAACCTTTAATGTTGCCTCTCAAATTTCCCTCAAACTCATTGGTAGCAATATATACCCAACATGGACAGCATCACTCTACTATATGGATACGACCTAATGAGCTACACTGATGGCTCCTATCCATGTCTTGCTAACTCAAACTTTGATGAGTATAAGCTATAGACCAGACAAGATAGCCTCCTTCGAAATGCTATCTGGCTTCAATTGATGGAACTATTGCTTACATAGGAGCAACAGCAAAAACAACTAAGGAAGCCTGGGACAACCTCACCACAACATATGCTAACAAATAAAAAACCAGAATCTATGGTCTTCGTGCAACTCTAGCCAACACTGTCAAAAACTCCAAATCAGTGGTAGAATATTTAGGAGAAATCAAAATCATTACGGATGAACTTGCACTGGCTGGATCTTTCATTAGTGATGACAAAATGGTGAAAAATATTCTTACTAGTCTTGGACTTGAATACAAGGAGATTAGTGGCATCTATACGTGCCCATGACATAACAATAACATATGAGCAGTTGTTTGATAAAATTGCTGACCATGAAACCTTCTTAAAATATTAAGCCAATAAAAAGGAACTAGTCAACATCACAACACAATAAATCAACATTCCAATAACGCCAATAGATTCAAAAGAGGTAACTACAACAATAATAACAATAGAAATAAGAAATATTTCTCCCAAAATGGCAGACAACAAAGTACCACTAATCAACAAGGGCACTACAATCTAGATAATCGTGGCTTCAACCCCAATTGGCATCCATCTTTATGCAACCTTAATGGAGGCAAAATTCAATGCTAAATCTGTGACAAGTTTGGTCACTCAGCCAAGATATACAGGTCACGAATGACACCTGAACCTCAAGCAATACCATTAGCAAATTAGCTCATGGATTATGGAGCTTCCCATCACATTACCTATGACATGCATAACTTATCTATTCATTTTGAATATAACGGAAAAGATAATATTCTTGTTGGTAATGGTAACGGTAACAATATTTTTGTCATGGTTAATACCCCACATAAATCATTTGCACTTAACAATGTTTTATGTGCATCTCACATCATAAGAAATTTGTTATCTATTTCACAATTTTGTAAAACTAATTCTACTTCTATTGAATTCTTTCCATCTTACTTTGAGGTGAAGAATTTGAGCATGGGGGCAATACTTATTTGTGGCTGAAAAAAAGGGAACCTTTACGAGTGGCCAACTTCTACCCAAGCACCTTCTTGCCTTCAGACTCATCATACATCTACTAGCGATACCACAACATGTCCTACCATATCCTTCTAACATCAATGCTTTGGTCATCCCAACAAAGGAGTGTTGAATTTCATTGTTTCATCTTCTTGTTTACCTATTTCTCAAAAGATTCTTTTAAATCCATGTACTTCATGTTTTTGCAATAAAAGTCATAAATCATCTTTTGGTATCTTTTCTCTTCATAGGTCAAGACCACTCGAGTTAATCTACACATATGTATGGGGTCTAGCCCCTATCATGTCTTTTGATTACTTTAATTATTATGTCATATTCGTTGATCACTTTACCAAATACACATGGCTATATCCCTTTAAATAGAAATTTGATATTACTAGTGTATTTGAACAATTTAAGACTCTTGTTGAGAGATATTTTCAGCTTTCAATTGTTACTTTATTCTTTGATTGAGAGGGAGAATACCAAGGCTTAAACCATTATCTCTGTTAAAATGGCATTCAACATTTTTATTCTCCTCCTCACACCCCTTTCAGTGTGTTGCCACTACAGAAAGAAAGTACTGTCACATTCTTGAAACAACTCTCATGCATCAAGCCTCAATCCTACTCAAGTTTTGGACTTTCGCGTTTCAAACTGTTGCTTACTTCATAAATTGAATGCCAACCCCTCTTTTTCATCAAAAATCTCCTTTTGAAGTATTTTTTCATGGCAAACCAAACTATCAAACACTCAAAGTATTTACTTGCCTATGTTTCCTTTGGCTTAAACCATACACACACCATAAGCTCTAATCCAAATCTCAACCATGTGTTTTTATTGGCCATTCTATCTCTCATCACTGTTACAAATGTCTTGATCCAAAAACATCCTATATTTATCTTTCCCATCATGTTGTCTTTGTTGAAACCATTTTCCCTTTTTAATCTGTGCCCTTACAAGCTCCTAATGCAGCCTTTTAGCCATCTTCCTCAATGCAAGTAAGTGCTTCACCTCCTTGGTCTACCATTGTTACTAGATCACAAAATAACATCTATAAACCTAAAAGGATTTTTTATTATCTTGCTGTTTCTACACCTCTTAAATCATCTACACTCCCTCAAGCCCAAAAACATGCTTATTGGCATAATGCCATGAGAGATGAATGTGATGCACTTGTAAATAATCACACATGGGATTTAGTTCCAACATCTAACACACAAAACATAGTTGGTTGCAAATGGATTTATAGGGTCAAACACAAACCTAATGGGACAATCGATTAGTACAGGCCTGCTTGGTCACCAAAGTTTTCACTTAATGACTTGGTATCGATTTTCACTCTACTTTTAACCTAGTCATTAAGCCTACAACAATCCATGTGATCTTATCCATTGCCACTCAATTTGCATAGCCATTGCACTACTTGGATGTCAACAATTCCTTCCTCCAAGGCAACCTTGAAGAAGAAATTTACATACACTAGTTAGCAAGCTTCATTCATCCTCAATTTCCTAATCATGTGTGTAAACTAAAAAAGGCTATCTATGTTATTCGTCAAGCACCACAAGCTTGGTATACTGAGCTGAAACAATTTCTTGTTTCTTATGGCTTTGTCTACTCTTAATCAGATATATCTCTCTTCATCCTTTCTTTTGGATAAACACTTGTCTTTCTCTTTGTTTACGTTGATGATATCATTATCACCAACAACACATGTCTTCTTAATCAAGTCATTTGCTCTTTAGCTCATCGTATCAAGTTTGGACTTGTTCTATCTCATTGTAAATATATTGTTGATTTTCTCCACAGAAACAACATGAGTAATGCTAAAGGAGTTCATAGTCCTTTTTTCACCATGTAGAAATTATGCTTACAAGATGGATCACCTCGACAAATCATTCATAATATAGACAAGTCATTGGTGCTCTTTAATAACTTTCTCTTTCACTAGGCCTGTTATCTCATATGTAATGAATCGTTTGTCCCAATTCATGCATTGTCCTATTGCTTTTCATTGGTTTGTTACCAAGCATGTTCTTCATTGCCTCAAACAAACTATTATTCATGGCTTTCTTCTTCGATGCTCCTATCACTAACTAGGTTGGCAATATAGATGACAACACCTCTTCTTCAACCTATGTTACCTTTTTTGGTACCAACCCTGTCAGCTGATCATCAAAGAAGCAACCATAATGGCCTGTTTGTTAACTATAGTTGAATATTGGGTTGTGACAACCATTATTGTTAAACTAAATTTGCTATAAAAACTACTTCAATAACTTCACTTTCCATAGTCTATTATATCGACAGTTTACTATGACAATGTTGACACTACTTATTCATGTCAGAATCTTGTGTTCCATAGTCGTATAAAGCACATCAAGGTTAACTTCCACTCTGTCTGCTTTAAGTCCAAAACAATTAGCTTTGTGTAGTTCATGTTCATTCCACTGATCAGTTAGTTAAATCACTCATAATGCCTCTTACCTATTAACAACATTAAACTCAGTGTCTCAAGATTGGCATTGTTGACACCATGCCTATCTTGTGAGGGAATAATTGAGTAAACAATATGTCTCAATCATAGCTCATTAGTCAACTAATCTTATTTAGTTATTAGCTTGATTTTGTACCAAATATAGAATCTAAATTAGTCAACTCGGTTTGCCATCTCGAATCCTCAAAGTTCCAATAAGTAAACCACAATCTTACTCTTATAGAATCCAATTCCCATTCCCCTTCATAGCTAGGAATCAAAATCCCATTTTTTGGCTTTAATGGCCAACTCAACATTTTTTGTCTTTCTCATTGTAATCAGTACAAAAGTTTCATTTTTTATGAATAAAATTGAAATTTTGTTACCGTTTTAATGTGTGGTGATTGGATCCATTGGACTTTGATGCCAAAAGTTTTGTATAGAAGTTGATTTGTAGAGCTTATTAACAGGTAATTAGTTATTTTTAATCAAATTTTCAATCATGTTTTTGTGTTACTGGGTTTTATTTGTTGATTTTTTAGTGTTTGGTGGCTGAGAAATTCTGGAAAAATGATGAAAATTGAAAAAGAGAAATGTAGCCTTGTTTAGTATTGTTTTGGATTTTTGAAAGTCTTTGTTTTTTTTTTCTTTGTTGTTTTATTCTTTCTAATGTCGTTGGTTTATTGTGGCTTTAAGAGTTTTGTATTTTTGGTATGTTTTAGGTTGATATTGTATTGTGATTTTGATCAACAGACGTTAGTGACTTAATCTGTAATGCAATCAGCTAATGATAACAAGGAAAAGAAAAATTTAAAGCGATTAAGATCATCGTCTTTTTGCGATATGCCTGTGACTGATTTCACTGCCACACAAACTCTTGATGATTGTATTTTCTTTCCTTCTGAAGAGATAGTACAATCTCCATTACTGGGATACAGTGCACCTACGATAATCGGTTTTAGTCCTGATGATAGTTTGGTTACTTATTTGTTAAGTCCGGATCAATCCTTGAGTAGGAAGGTCTTTGCTTTTGATCTCCACACTGGCAAGCAATAACTGCTTTTTAGTCCTCCAGATAGAGGGCTTGATAAGAATAACATATCACCAGAAGAGAAGTTGAGGAAGGAAAGATTAAGGGAGCGTGGATTGGGAGTAACCGTTAGAGAAGAGAGGTAACTTTATATAAGGAAAAAACTTTGTGTGAGAGAATTATTTGAGAGGAAGAGACTTATAATTTTTGATTCATACTTCAAATACAAAACAACTAGAATATTTATAGGTACAAGGATGACTTTTAAAATCCTAAATACATGAACCTAACATTGAACTTGTACATAAGCCATTAACACCCTAACATTAAACTTGTGCTACTAACATTGAACTTATGTATGAACATGAACTTGAACTTGTACATGAATCATGTATGAACATGAACTTATGCTACGAACATGAACTTGAACTTGTACATGAATCATGTATGAACATGAACTTATGCTACGAACATTGAACTTTGAGTTACACAAACATTTAACTTGTATCCCATGAGATGTACCTAGAAATATGTTCATGAACTTGTGTCACATGAAATGCACCTAAAAATCTTCAAATTAACCTTCAACACTCCCCCTTAATTTGAAATCTTCTTTTTTGCTCCAAGGTATGCTTGTAATCGATAAAACTCTTCAAACTTGAGTGGCTTTGTAAAAATCTCTGTAACTTGATCATGTGTCTTTACATACTTAAGCTCCACTTCCTTTATCTCATCTTCTAATTTCACATGTTGCTTTTCCAATTCCATTGTACTTAGAACTAAACCTTTGCCACCTATAACATCCTTGTAAAATGGTTCATTAGTTTGCGGCACTGTGCTCTATATTCAGCAAATGCCTTATGTAAGTGCTCTATCATGTTATCACGCTTTTGCACTTTGTTAATTAAAAATTGTTGATTCACATTAGACTTTTCACGAACTTGATCTTTGGCATTATTAGTGTCAATCATTTTCAATGATAACTTCTCGTTCAATCTTGTAACCTCATCCTTCTGATGCAAAACTTTGTCTTTTGGTCTTGCATACTCATCACGTTGTTAATTGACTCATGTGTTATAGCCTTCAACCAATTGAATTTCTCATTCAATTCTGACACTAAATTTTCTGTCGCTTGTTGTGTTTGCCTTTCTTGATTTAACTCCATAAGCAATTCTTTATATCTCTCGATAGAAACCTTCTCTTCAAACGAATTTGTTACATCTACCTTCAAACATTTTGCTTCTTTTATCTTGTCATCTTTGACTGTTAGCAACAAAGTGGGCTCTTCAACTTCTTGTTTGTCATAAACAACATTCACTTGTTCCTTAACATTAGTTGTTGCAAAATAACATTCCCAAGCATAATGACCAAAATTATGACTATTATAACACTTAACTTTAGACTTATCATATATCTTCTCATTTGATCTAAAATTATTACCTCTTCCTCTACCTCTTACTCTTCCTCGACCTCTATATGATTGATGACTCTTTTCATCATTGGTGAAATTGTTATAATAACCTCTACCTCGTCCTCCTCTACCACAACCTCGACCACGACCTCGTCCTCGTCCTCGTCCTTTATGTTTAGTCTCGCTATTATCATCTTTCAAAGAAACTTTTACTTTTAGAGCTTGCTCTAGTGGTTCATCTTCCCTCCTTTTAATCTTGTCTTCATGGGCTTTTAAAGAGCCTTCTAATTGTTTGAGTGATAAAGATTCTAAATCTTTAGATTCTTCAATGACATAAACCATATAATCAAACTTTTGAGTCAAAGAACGAAGAATTTTTTCTACCACATGAACATTTTCAATCTGATCACCATACCTTTTCATTTGACTTACGATGGCCTTTACCCTTGAACAATAATCCGAAGTTGACTCAGAATCCTTCATACACAAAGCTTCAAAATCATCTCGTAATGATTAGAGTCGCACTCTTTTCACTTTGTCAACTCTTTGAAATGAACTTTGCAAAATCTCTCATACTTCTTTTGAGATAGTTACATCGGCCACCTTCACGAACATTGAATCATCCAAACATTAATGGATGAGGGTGAGTGCTTGTTGATCCTTCTTCCTTATCTTCGCCAAAGCATCCTTTTCATTCTGTGGTAGATCAACTTCATTTTCAGGTTGTACATAACCTTTCTGAAATGCATCTTGTGAGCCAAGTACGGCTTTTATGCGTAGACACCAAGTTCCATAATTTTCTTTTATGAGGCGAGGAAATTGAAATTAATAGACTCCATTGTTATTTGCCATCTCTAAAAAGAACTAGGCTCTGATACCACTTTGTTGGATAAGAGAGGTAACTTTATATAAAGGAAAAGCTTTGTGTGAGAGAATTATTTGAGAGGAAGAGACTTATAATTTTTTATTCATACTTCAAATAAAAAACAACTAGAGTATTTATAGGTACAAGGATGACTTTTAAAATCCTAAATACATGAACCTAACATTGAACTTGTACATTAGCCATTAACACCCTAACATTAAACTTGTGCTACTAACATTGAGCTTATGTATGAACATGAACTTGAACTTGAACTTGTACATGAATCATGTATGAACATGAACTTATGCTATGAACATTGAACTTTGAGTTACACAAACATTTAACTTGTATCCCATGAGATGTACCTAGAAATGTGTTCATGAACTTGTGTCACATGAGATGCACCTAAAAATCTTCAAATTAACCTTCAACAGTGACACGATATGAATGGGTGAAGACTGGCTCAAAGAAGAAAGCAATAATGGTTCCCTTGCCTATGGGGGTTAGTTCAGTTCAAATTCCTTGCATCATATTTTGCTTCTTAGATCACTATTATGTTATTATCTTCAATGCCTTTGATGTAAGATGAGTAAGAACGTCGACGATAAAAAAAATTGAATCCATTTGAATCCAAGATTTTTTCACACTTCGGTACAAACTTGAATTTCCATCTAGTTTGCCTAATGATTATTTTTCTCTTTCTCGGGAAAGATATACTTTCAGGATCTTTGTTGTATGAAACCAGAGCTAATGCTACCAAGCTCACCACTCTCGCCTGTCATTGATCCTCATCTTTCTCCGGATTGTACTATGATTGCTTATGTGAGAGATAATTAGTTGTATGTTATGAATCTCTTGTCCAATGAGCAGAAACAATTAACACATGGTGCCAAGGAAAACACAGTGGTAAGTTCCAATTATAAGTATTCTACTATGGAGAGAGGGTTTACTATTCTATTGATATTGGATGGCAATGCGTTAAGATTTTATATTTTTTTTATTATTTTATTAAACAAATGTAACAAACTCTAGAATCCCAACTAGATAATTTTTCAAATTATGTGGCAGCTGACCAAAGTTTGAGCTATCAAATGCCCAAAGGCTTTACTAGCATTATTAATGTGTCATTTGATTTTCTAATGTGTATACCTTAGAAAGTTGAGACGCAGTCTTGTCTTTTTTGTTTTGTCTCTCTAACTTGGATATCATTCTAGAAAAATAACTAAGGACATCAAATGAAAAGTAAAGTTATATTATGGGAAATTATAAAAAAATGGCCAAAATACCCCCCCATTAAGCAAAAATACCCAAATTCACTATTTTCAAGCAAAAATACCCAAATTCCCTATTCCTAAGCAAAAATGCCCATAGCTTTTTCTAAAATGCCAAAATTACCCTTTTCCTCATATATATAAACTCCCTCACTCACTAAATTCAATTCGAAAAAGACTATTCATGGAAAATAAATATTGAGTTGGGGGGAAAAGTAACTTTGTTGAAATTGTAGGGGCACTAATAGATTAGAAAATTAATGAAGGGGCAAGGGATAAATATTGGACTTAATTGAAAATATCAATTATTTTAGGAGGTAAATTGATACTTTTCATACCTAGGGTTTCTTGATGTGTAGTTTTCAAATTTTATATCCGTTTTTTTTTGTTTTAGGGTTTTTCAATATATAGCTTTCGAAATTAAGATTTGTTTTTTCGATTTTTATGCTTTTTGGTGCATTTTACGATGTAATGATGTAATTTCAGCTCAATATTTCAGTTTTTTTTGTTTATAGGATATATCGATTCGTATTTTTCAGATTTCTAAATGATTTATCGATTAGTAACATTTTTACGTATTTTAACTGGTAGAGTTCGAATTTTAATTCCGTTTTTTCGATTTTCGCCATTTTAGGATAAATCGAATCATTTTTTCATATTTTCTAACGATTTTTTGATTATTCACATTCTATGACATTTCAACGTATAAAATTTGAATTTTATTTTCGTTTTTTCAAATTTCGCCGTTTTATGATAAATCTATTCGTATTTTCCAGATTTTCGAATGATTTTTCGATTGTTGACATTTTAGGATAATTCAACGTTTAGAATTTGAATTTGAATTTCGTTTATGATCATGATAGGAGATGAGATGGTGTTTTCCAAAAGACAACTCTTTAGATATACTCAAAAGTTCATGATTTCAATATCAGTTATTAAAGAGATATGTAATTATTTGTTTATCATAGAGATAAACTTCAAAGCTTATAACAGGAAAATGCATGCAAAATTATTATTTTTGTGTTTTTTTGATAATTACACATATATCTGAAGATGTTTTCTTTTATTTTTTTTTATTTTTGTAAACTCTATTGGAAATTTTAGGTACAAAATTAATTAATTGATAAAATGGCTTCTTACCTTGAAAGATTTTGAAATTGTAATATATGATTAAGTATAATAGCAATTAATATTATTTAAATAATAATTTTTTAAAATGTTCTTAAATCTGACTATAGTTCAAATTTGCTCATCCTGGATGATTATCTTGGCTGTGCCATTGCTGCCGATATATGTGATAGCTGTGATCTAAAACTTAGGAATCAATTGAGTTCAAAACATGCTAACTCTGGAAACACGATCTGCTTCATTTTTATTTGGGTTAATCTCTTTCTCGGGCTATTGAGATTTCTTTTCTCCCCACTTTTTTTATATATTGTTTTCCAGGATTATAATGTTATCTTCCCATATTCTTTTTGGAACTAGTAATAATTAACTTTTAAGAAGTCTTTATTAGAGTGTAAGGTGTTTGTGTATAATTTAATCTCAGTGGAAATTTTTTAGAAGATTGCTAAATGGCAAGAGTAAAAAATTGTTAGGCAGTCTACAACAAAAATTTGGCTTTATGGATTGGAATTTTGAATAAAATTATAAGTACAAACTTGTATGTGTAAACTAAGGTGGTAGTTTGTGTTTGGGTAATATAATTGTTTACTTTTTCTCTAATTTCAAAATCACTCAATCAGATGTTACCATCTTAGTTTGTATAGATAAGTTTGTACAATTTGTTTGTATATGTAGAACTACTTTGGAATTTTTATAGTTTACGTTGACTTAAGAGTTCATGTTTGATTTGACTTGTAGTTGATGAAGCAAATTAGTTTCTGAATTTTCCCATACATGTTAAGATGCTTGTGGCTAAGTACAACATGTTTTTTTTTTCGGTATTGCAGACTCATGGCCTTGCTGAGTATATAGCTCAGGTGAGAATTTCTTTGAATCTCTTTGCTTCCCTTATGTGTATGTATATTTATAATTTATTCATTATTGCTTTAGGTGCTAAGTTTAAAATTATATCTCTGCTTTTAGTAATAAGATGGAAATCATTAAAAAACAGCTAGCAGTATTATTTGTTTCTTTGTGGGTGTTTATAGAGTCTACTATGCTGTTCAAAATTTTGTTGATTTCAGGAGGAAATGGATTGGAAGTCTGGATATTTGTGGTCACTTGACAGTAAATATATTGCATTTACACTAGTTGATTCCTCTGAGATACCCCTTTTTAGGATTATGCACCAAGGTAAAAGCTCTGTTGGTTCAGAGGCACAGGAAGACCATGCTTATCCCTTTGCTGGAGGTTCAAATGTTAAGTTCGTCTTGGGGTAGTTTCTGCCACTGGAGGTCCTATCACTTGGATGGATCTTCTTTGTGGGGGAACAAATCAACTTTATGAGGAGGAATATTTGGCCAGAGTCAATTGGATGCACAGAAATATTCTCACCGCTCAGGTTTTGAATAGGTCTCATATGAAAGCAAAGCTCCTGAAGTTTGACATCAAAACTGGCCAAAGAAAAATTATACTCGAAGAAGAACTAGACTCATGGATTAATTTACATGACTGTTTCACACCTCTAGATATAGGTGTTACCAAATATTCTGGTGGATTCATCTGGGCAAGTGAAAAAACAGGATTCAGACATCTTTATGTACACGACGCTAATGGAATTGCTTAGGACCTATCACTAAAGGTGACTGGATGGTTGAGCAAATAGCAGGTGTGGATGAGGTTGCAGGGCTTGTGTATTTCACTGGAACACTTGATGGACCTTTGGAATCGCACCTTTACTGTGTTAAACTTTATCCCGATTGGAACTGTCCTTTGGAAGCCCCAGTGAAATTAACTCATGGGAGCGGAAAACATGTGGTGGTGCTTGATCATAATATGAACAAGTTTGTTGATTTTCATGATTCTCTTTATTCTCCTTCAAAGATTTCTATTTGCTCCTTGCTGGATGGAAGTGTAATTATGCATCTGTATGAGCAGCCATCAACCATTCCTAGATTAGAAAAGCTCCAACTTGAGCCTCCGAAATTAGTTCAGATACAGGCAAATGATGGGACTGTTCTACATGGTGCTTTATACAAGCCTGATGAAACTAACTCTGGACCTCCACCGTACAAAATCTTGATGAGTGTGTATGGTGGTCCTGGCGTACAGCTTGTGTGTAATTCTTGGATAAATACGGTTGACATGAGAGCACAATACTTACGAAGCAAAGGAATATTAGTATGGAAGGTTAATATTTTTCTCTAGAGTTGCAGCATTTTATTAGCTGCTAAGCTCAGTCTGAGTTCCTATTATAGACATGGTTATTGTTGACTCATGGCATTGTGTTGGATATATACAAAATTCTGTAAGTAGCTGTCTTATGCATCCTATTGATGCTTGATGTATCAACGCTTGCAGTTAGATAACAGAGGAACCGCTCGGCGTGGGTTGAAGTTTGAAGCTGCAATAAAATACAATGCCGGTCAAATTGACGTTGAAGATCAGCTTACTGGGGCAGAATGGCTCCTCAAACAAGGGCTGGCAAAACCTGGGCATATCGGTTTGTATGGTTGGAGCTACGGAGGCAATCTTACAGCCATGGCTTTGTCAAGGTTTCCAGAAGTGTTCAAGTGCGCCGTCTCTGGTGCCCCTGTTACATCATGGGATGGATACGACACATTTTACACTGAGAAGTACATGGGATTGCCGTCCGAGGATCCTGTACGGTACGAAAACAGCTCGGTGATGCACCATGTTCACAATATGAAAGGGAAGTTGCTTCTGGTGCATGGCATGATTGATGAAAATGTGCATTTTAGGCACACTGCAAGACTTATAAATGCGCTTGTGGCAGCTAGAAAGCCTTATGAAATATTAAGGGAAATTTTAAAAATTAGCCAAAATGCCAGGGGTCTAAGCGAAATTACCCAAAAAATTCAGGTTTAAGCAAAAATGCCCAGGTTTTGTGAAATGATGAAAATGCCCCCATATATAAACACAGCAAATTTTCACTGTGCAATTCAAAGAAAATTAGAATTTTAAACGCATCCCACGGCGAACGTCATTTTCGCCGATTTTCTTGCTTTCCAGCAACCGAAAATGGAAAATATGTTATCACATCTCCCGTAATCTTGTTTGGATCAAGTTATTGCTCATATTATTGAGATTTCATTGAGATTTTTCGGTTTGAAATTTTAGGGTTTACGTTTGAACAATGCTTAAAATGTTTTGATTCTTGATTGTTTTTGTTGAATTAATTGAGGGGTTTTGTATTATACAACGTGTAGATTCGATTTATGTGAAAATCGGTGGCTGAAACGACCAAAATTTGGCCGAAAATGACTGCCGAGAAGATCGGCAGTCCGTCGGGAACAGTGTTTCCCACGTCAAAATAATAAATCCCACGTTCAGCCTAATTTAGGGGGGGTAAAATAGCTTTTTAAAACAATTGGGGGGTCGTTGAGTTCCTTAGCCCACGGGGGGTTTTTTTGACATTTGTCACGTCAACATGAGTTTGGCGAAATTACGAAAATGTCCATATATATAAAACAGCCAAATTTCTGATTTCCCACGTTAATATTAGCGAATTTACTGTTTATTTCTCTCAAATTTCAAAACATTTTCACGTCACCACGTTCATCCCACGGGCGATCTGATTTCCGCCGATTTTCTTGATTTCCGGCACCCGAAAATGGCAAAGAAGGTTAGTATATCTCCCCTAATCTTGTTTGGATCAAGTTATTGCTCATATTATTGAGATTTGATTGAAATTTTTTGGTTTGAAATTTTAGGGTTTATGGTTTGAACAATGCTTAAAATGTTTTGATTCTTGGTTGTTTTTGTTGAATTGATTGAGGGGTTTTGTGTTAGACAACGTGTAGATTTGATTTATGTGAAAATCGGAGGCTGAAACGGCCAAAATTTGGCCGAAAATGACTGCCGAAGAGATCGGCAGTCCGACGTGGGAACAGTGTTTCCCACGTCAAATCGCGCATCCCACATTCAGCCAAGATTGGCTATTTTTAGGGGGGTAAAGTAGCTTTTTTAAAATATTTGGAAGCCGGGGAAATTCCTTAGAACACAGTGGACCTTTTAGAGTTTGAGTTTTCATTAGGGGGTAAATTGAGATTTTTCTTATCTAGGGTTTTTGATCGTGTAGTTTTCGAATTTTATATCCGTTTTTTCTGTTCTAGGGTTTTTCAACTTTTAGAATTCGAATTTCAATTCTGTTTTTTCGAATTTTATCGTTTTACGAGATATGGACTCGTATTTTTCAGATTTTCGAAAGATTTTTCGATTGTTTCCATTCTAGGGTTTTTCAACTTTTAGAATTCAAATTTCAATTCTGTTTTTTCGAATTTCATCGTTTTACGAGATAGGACTCGTATTTTTTATATTTCCGAAGGATTTTTCGATTGTTCCCATTCTAGGGTTTTTCAACTTTTAGAATTCGAATTTCAATTCCGTTTTTTCGGATTTCACCGTTTTACGAGATACGGACTCATATTTTTCAGATTTCCGAAGGATTTTTTTATTGTTCCCATTCTAGAGTTTTTCAACTTTAAGAATTCAAATTTCAATTTCGTTTTTTCGAATTTAACCGTTTTACGAGATATGGACTCGTATTTTTCAGATTTCCGAAGGATTTTTTGATTGTTTCCATTCTAGGGTTTTTCAACTTTTAGAATTCGAATTTCAATTTCGTTTTTTTGAATTTCATCATTTTACAAGATATGGACTCGTATTTTTCAGATTTCCGAAGGATTTTTCGATTGTTCCCATTCTAGGGTTTTTCAACTTTTAGAATTCGAATTTCAATTCCGTTTTTCCAGATTTCACCGTTTTACGAGATACGGACTCGTATTTTTCAGATTTCTGAAGGATTTTTCGATTGTTCCCATTCTAGAGTTTTTCAACTTTAAGAATTCGAATTTCAATTTTGTTTTTTCGAATTTAACCGTCTTACGAGATACGAACTTGTATTTTTCAGATTTTCGAAGGATTTTTTGATTTATTCCATTCTAGGGTTTTTCAACTTTTAGAATTCGAATTTCAATTCCGTTTTTTTGGATTTCACTGTTTTACGAGATATAGACTCTTATCTTTCAGATTTTCGAAGGATTTTTCGATTGTTGTCATTCTAGGTTATTTCAACTTTTAAAATTGGAATTTCAGTTCCATTTTTTCGAATTTAACCGTTTTATGAGATATGGACTCGTATTTTCCAGATTTCTGAAGGATTTTTCGATTGTTCCCATTCTAGAGTTTTTCAACTTTAAGAATTCAAATTTCAATTTCGTTTTTTCTAATTTAACCGTTTTACGAGATATGGACTTGTATTTTTCAGATTTTTGAAGGATTTTTTAATTGTTTCTATTCTAGGGTTTTTCAACTTTTAGAATTCGAATTTCAATTCTGTTTTTTCGGATTTCACCGTTTTACAAAATATGGACTCTTATCTTTCAGATTTTCGAAGGATTTTTTGATTATTGCCATTCTACGGTATTTCAACTTTTAAAATTGGAATTTTAGTTCCATTTTTTCAAATTTAACCGTTTTACTAGATATGGACTCGTATTTTCCAGATTTCTGAAGGATTTTTCGATTGTTCCCATTCTAGAGTTTTTCAACTTTAAGAATTCGAATTTCAATTTTGTTTTTTCGAATTTAACCGTTTTACGAGATATGGACTCGTATTTTTCAGATTTCTAAAGAATTTTTTGATTGTTCCCATTCTAGAGTTTTTCAACTTTAAGAATTCGAATTTCAATTCCATTTTTTCGAATTTAATCGTTTTACGAGATATGGACTCGTATTTTTTAGATTTTCAAAGGATTTTTTGATTGTTTCTATTCTAGGGTTTTTCAACTTTTAGAATTCGAATTTCAATTCTGTTTTTTCAGATTTCACTGTTTTACAAGATATGGACTCTTATCTTCAGATTTTCGAAGGATTTTTCGAATGTTGCCATTCTAGGTTATTTCAACTTTTAAAATTAGAATTTCAATTTCATTTTTTCGAATTTAACCATTTTACGAGATATGGACTCGTATTTTTCATCTTTTTATGTTTTTTTCACGTATACATTTGTTTACATATTTGTTTTTACTCATGTCTAACGAATTTTTTACATTGTCTCAGGATATTTCTCGCAAAAGAAGACGGATTGACAGCGAGCTGCGAATCCCCGATGAGACCAGACACTTCCGTGCAGAGGCGATATGTCGTGCACAGCGTGCTGCATTATCTCGGATTACGGCTACATTGACCCTCTGCTACGACTATTTGAGAGGACATATTTCGGGTATCTCCTTCGTTTACCCGAAACCAAATTCTCCGGGATATTGGTTCATGCGTTTATACTCCGACAGCTACATCGACCCTCTGCTAGAGACGAGTTTTGGTTCAGGGTTAGTGGCGTTGATATTAGATTTAGTCCGTTCGAGTTTGCACTAGTGACAGGTCTATCGTTTAGTCGACGGACTGATGTCTCTTCATATATGCCTCGCTCTTCCGGACATAGGATCAAAGATACTTACTTTCAAGGTTTTTCGACGGTGCAGTATCACGACTTAGAGCGTATTTTCTTGTCGAGGTCATGGGGGGTTGACGATATTGACGTTATCAAGATGGCCTTGTTATATATTCTTCACATTGTTTTGTTGGGGAATGATCGACGAAAGAAGGTGTCCACGGATTACTTCCAGTTAGTTGATCATTTGAACGGGTTTAATTCCTACCCGTGGGGCGTTATTGTGTGGCAGATGACATACGATTCTATGTCACAGGCGAGTGAGCGAGTCTGTTCTGGACAGATATCAGAAATTCGTAAATACGACCTTTACGGATTTTCGTTCGCATTTCAGGTAAGTTTTATATTATCATTTATATATATTAATTGACAAAAATATAAATTGATTTATTTACATCGTAAATGATTATATTACAGTTTTGGATATACGAGACTCTAGAGACGTTACACGATTGGATTGATTTTGTCGATCTCTATTCGTCCCCTCGGATGTTAAGGTGGCGTACGCGACACGTCCCTAGTTGGACTCATATAGGGCGTATTTTCAGTGGTGATCCAGTATGTACTAGTTAATTAATAAGTCGATTAATTCATTATATGTTACAATTATTTTCACTTATATATCTTCATCATTAGGAGGATGTTACATTCCCTCTTGAGCCATCATCGATCGAGGAGGGTTTACCGTGGTACGTTAAGATTCGTGAGTACACCGGTTTACCCGATGCTGATTCTTCCTCATCTTCTTCGATTCCGATCGCTACTATAGACGGGGTTTCTCCATCCTTAGGCCCTTCAGATGTACCCGTCGAGACTTCTAAGACACATGAGGAGCCTATTCAGCATCCTGTTATGGATCAGTCGATATGTTCCCCTGTTGTTCAGAGCCCACGGACAGACCATCCTGCAGTGGAGGACCACCGTAGGGTGGAGGACCATCCTGGACTGGAGGACGATTCTACCCATCATGCCACCAAGCAGTGTCCCCCATTCGTACCACCCAGTTTTTCGACATTAAATGCTACATTAGTGCACTGGGGTGCTACGTTTTACGTGAGATATCGAGTTTTCGTGACGATATCTCTTTCCAGATGACCCAATTATGTGACGATATCTCTTCCCAGATAACTCGATTAGAGGATCGTATGACTCGTTTGGAGGACATCGTCGCGCGTACATATCCAGCCTCCACCGCTCAGGTTGTAAAACCACTTTTAATTTATTATTTATATAAAATGTCTACAGTGTTATTATTCTGACAACTATTATTACATTCGCACAGGAGAGGGGCGAGGATATCCCACCGACATCCCCCGTTGATACCGCAATACCATCCCGTCACCCGCACGAGGTCCGTATGATATTTCAAATTTATATTTATTGTTAAATGTCATTATTATATTATAGTATTGTTATATCTGAAATGTCACTAATTAAGTTATTATTTCTAATATCTTAAGGTAGTGCCCCGGAGGACGCACTGGCTAGTCCTTCTGTTGCATTGATCGAGGGTTCTCCCCGAACACCTTCCCCGAAAATTCAGGTTAACTTTATTTTAAAATTGTCATTGATTGATCTGTCTTTTCAATTATATTATTTATTTAATGATGTTTTAACTGATTTTCAGGACGAGCGATTATGGTTACTTGTTGATATCCCGAGCTCGACCAAAAAAATTGTGGATATTGGTTCACAGGAGAAGGACTTCCAGGAGGACGATTTTGAGCCCATCCCTATTGAGGTATATCAATCATACTTAGTATATAAATAGTTGTTTATATTGGTCATTGAGATGTTCAAAATTTGTATTTTCTAGTCCGCCGAGGGAGCACGCGTGGTGGACTTGACCGTGATTCAAGATTCTCCAGCTAAACCTCATCCCGCATACTTGGAGAAGGTAAGATAAATCGATTAATGCTAATTGTTACATAGGATGAATTTTGGATTTAATTATTTTTTTTGGGATCATGCAGATGATTCGTACAGCACGTGGTCGGATCGTTCGGAAGGGTCCGCTAGTTCGCACCTCGTATACGAATCCACTCAAAGGGAGGGCGAAATGGCAACCTACGACCATTCCATCCTCTGCCTCTGAGCGTGAGGAATCTTTCCTCACGTGGTACACTAGCGCTGTGACTTCTGACTCACATGATGTCTACTTCATCGGATCGAAGTCGAAGGCCAGCTTCTGGAGGCTTGTTGTAGAGTTACGCGAGTGGTTGACTGACGATGTGAGTTGTCTATATTATATAATTTCATAAAAAGCTAGATATATTTATTACTAACTAACACGTGAACTTGTTTAAACCATTTTAGCATGTGGACTCCTTTTTGGCTTTATTACGTCGGCAGCAGAACGATCACCAGTCGACTATCTCACAGCGTTGGACGACTGCCCACACATTCTTTGGAGGTCATATTGAGATGGCCTGGAAGAGTTGGCAGACCACACTGATTGGAGAGTTTGAGTTTTCGGGGCTCTTCACGAGGATGGTTGATGCATCGTACACCCCGGGATTGTTGTACAAACCATGGGGGATGGTCGATCAGGTAGAGTTTATATATATTTCTATTATATTCAATTGGTTAATGACAACGAATTGTAACTAAAATGTCTCATTGTTTATAGGTTTTCATCCCTATAAACTTCGAGAACGCACATTGGGTCGCCGGAGTTATAGATTTCCGTGAGTGGTCGATTACGGTGTATGATTCAGATGTTTCATATTCGAGGAATATAGGGACTCTGGAGCAGCGCATGCGACCGTACATGACCTTTATTCCCGCGTTATTAGAGGCGACGACTTTTTGGACAGCTTCTAGGAGGACTCCACGACGTGATCCCCTTACTTTACATCGAGTGTCGGATGTCCCTCAGCAGGGGTTGGGCTCCGGTGACTGTGGCATTTTTATGTTGCGATTTTTTGAGTGTTTGGCGTTGGCACGGAGCTACGTTTTTCCCCGAGAGTCGTCTACCTCTATGCGTCAACGATTAGCGACACAGTTGTATTTTCATTGTATCGAGTAGCTCACAAATGTATATTTATCATTATTTCTATGTTTAGATGTATATATTTATTGTATTTTCATATGTATATGATATACTTTATTTGTGGTTATATATGAATGTGTATCGTATTTGAGTTTATTTTTTAAATAATCTTGTCATGAAAAAACAATAAAATCCTTATCTTAAAGTTAAAATTCGAATTCTAAAAGTTGAAATACCCTAGAACGGAAACAATCAGAAAATCCTTCAGAAATCTGAAAAATACGAGTCGATATCTCGTAAAACGGTGAAATCTGAAAAAATGAAACTGAAATTCAAATTCTAAAAGTTGAAAAACCCTAGAATGACAACAATCGAAAAATCCTTCAGAAATCTGAAAAATACGAGTCGATATCTCGTCAAACGGTGAAATTCAAAAAAACTGAACTTAAATTCGAATTATAAAAGTTGAAAAACCCTAGAATGACAATAATCGAAAAATCCTTCAGAAATCTGAAAAATACGAGTCGATATCTCGTCAAACGGTGAAATTCGAAAAAACTGAACTTAAATTCGAATTATAAAAGTTGAAAAACCCTAGAATGGCAACAATCGAAAAATCCTTCAGAAATCTGAAAAATACGGGTCGATATCTTGTAAAACGGTGAAATCCAAAAAACGGAACTGAAATTCAAATTCTAAAAGTTGAAAAACCCTAGAATGACAACAAACGAAAAATCCTTCGGAAATCTAAAAAATACGAGTCAATATCTCGTCAAACGGTGAAATTCGAAAAAACTAAATTAAAATTCGAATTCTAAAAGTTGAAAAACCCTAGAATGGCAACAATCGAAAAATCCTTCAGAAATCTGAAAAATACGGATCGATATCTCGTAAAACGGTGAAATCTAAAAAAACGAAACTGAAATTCAAATTCTAAAAGTTGAAAAACCCTAGAATGGCAACAAACGAAAAATCCTTCGGAAATCTGAAAAATACGAGTCGATATCTCGTCAAACGGTGAAATTCAAAAAACTGAATTAAAATTCGAATTCTAAAAGTTGAAAAACCCTAGAATGGCAACAATCGAAAAATCCTTCAGAAATCTGAAAAATACGAGTCGATATCTCGTAAAACGGTGAAATCCGAAGAAACAGAACTAAAATTCAAATTCTAAAAGTTGAAAAACCCTATAATGGCAACAAATAGAAAATCCTTCGGAAATCTGAAAAATACGAGTCGATATCTCGTCAAATGGTGAAATTCGAAAAAACTAAACTAAAATTCGAATTCTAAAAGTTGTAAAACCCTAGAATGGCAACAATCAAAAAATTCTTCAGAAATCTGAAAAATACGAGTCGATATTTCATAAAACGGTGAAATCCGAAAAAACGAAACTGAAATTCGAATTCTAAAAGTTGAAAAACCCTAGAATGGAAACAAACGAAAAATCCTTCAGAAATCTAAAAAATACGAGTCGATATCTCGTAAAACGATAAAATCCGAAAAAACGGAACTGAAATTCGAATTGTAAAAGTTGAAAAACCCTATAATGGCAACAAACGAAAAATCCTTCAGAAATCTGAAAAATACGAATTGATATATCGTAAAACGGTGAAATTCGAAAAAACGGAACTGAAATTCGAATTCTAAAAGTTGAAAAATGAAAATGCCTTTACAATGTAAAATATCCAAAAACCCCTCATATTTATCTAAAATTATTTTAACCCCCATAATGAGTGAGGGGAGTTATATAAATGAAGGGAAGGGTAATTTTGATATTTTAGAAAAAGTTTAAAATAAATAAATAAATATGAAAATGCCTTTATAATATAAAATATCCAAACACCTCTCATATTTATCTAAAATTATATTAAAACCCCATAGTAAGTGGGAGAGTTATATAAATATGAGGGGAAGGGTAGTTTTGGTATTAAAAAAAGTCTAGGCATTTTTTTTTTGGAACAGTGATTTTGGGCATTTTGGCTTGAAAATAGTGATTTTGGCTATTTTCTCTTAATGGGAGGGCATTTTGGCCATTTTTTAAAATTTCCCAAATATTAATATTCCCAGATGAAAGACACATGCCACGTCATCATAGTGACAGAATTTATATGGAAGAGAGAATTTGGGAGTTCATTGAGAGGTCTTTGTGAATCCTCTTTACTTTTAATAATATCATATATATATAAATTAATCATATAAATTTATCTGTACAAACTAAAATAATAGTTTGTGATAGGTTGATGTGATTATTTACTTTTTTTTTTTTTTTAACTTTAAAATTATTCAATGATAAGTTTACACAATTTATATGTATTTATAATTTTATTCCATTTATGAGTTGCTAATGTTATTCATTTTATTTCAAAAAAAATTACAAAATTTTCCCTCTTCATCTCATATCACAAAATATTTTGTAAGGGCAGCATATGTTCTATTATGAATTTTAATTTTTGGTTTTGGTATCATAAGTATGAAGTTGTCATATGGAGCACCTTTAAAGATAACAAAGGAATTGAAAAGCTAACCATATTCGAAAAAAAAAAAAAGTGTTAAAAATTAATCAAAATTTAATATATGTGTTGAAGAGAACATGTTAGATATTAATTTTTAAATTTTAATATAAATGATTAATCAATCATATATTTATGGTGAATGTAGCACTTTATGATTTATGGGTTTTGTTTTAATCATGGATTATGTAAAATTTCAATGTAATTTTAAGAATCTAATAAGGCCAAAACACTTGTTCCCACCAAGGTATAGTGAAATCTCAAAGTCATATTCTCTAACTTTAAAAAACTCATATACTCACCCATGAAATAATTTATGTTAAAAATCATAGGTAAGATTAAGGGTAAAATCGTTACAAAAAAATTTTAAAAATCAAAATTTTATCACATTCTTCCCCCTTAATTTGAAAATCTCACAATTCCACTCGCCTAAAATTTTCTTCAAAGTTTGAAAAGTGATAATTTTTTCTTTATTTTTTTCTCTTTTCTTTAGCGATGATCTGTCATTTCTAATTATCGACCATCCTCCCTCTCACCTTATCTCTCTCTTCCGACCTTTCTTTTATTATCGATCAACAAAAATCGTTTGAAAATCTACACAAAAGTAATCTAGAAATCTTCCATAAGACTTTCATATGGACACGTAGTCGTTTAGACAAAGAGATCTCTTTGTTTGGATGACAACACACTAGACGTCATCATCTAAACGATTTTCATCGATTAGTGGTCAGAGAAAGGTTGGGAGGGAGGATGACTTATGGTCGAAGACGGCAGATTCTCCATGAAGAAAAGAGGAAAAATAGGAGGAAATTTGTCATTTTTCAAAATTTGAGTGGAGAAAAATTACGAGTTTTTAAACTTGGGGAAAGAAAATATGATAAAACTTTAATTTTTTATAATTTTTTAGTAAATAATGGTTTTACCCCTAACTCTAACTAAGATTTTTAACAGAAATTGTCTCATATGTGAATATTTGAGTTTTTGAAAGTTAAAGAGTATGACTTTGAAATTTCACTATACCATGGGTGGGAATAAGCCCTTTGGCCTTCTAATAACTACAAATGCTACTACTAGATATCTTTCTACTAGTGGTCAAGTTATGTTATAGCATGTAACCTACAATGCTTTATATCCTTGTGCACAAGAATAATCTAAAGAGAACAAAGGAGAATAAAAATTAGAGTAGTGTTATATATACAAATAATGACGTATTATCGTGTGATTGGATTGTAAGAATTTTTATGGGGTCACATGACATTAAAATTTTATTTTGTCAAGTATAATAGTATTTATGTGATAAAATAAATTAATATAAGATTTTCAATATCGAAATTTTATTGACTAATATAAAAATGTGACTTCTTATGATAAAAAGATATGAGTTTTTATAATTAAAAAAATGATTCTTTATTATGAAAAGAAACGACTCATTGCTAATGAAAATACATGACTTTTGATAGGAATTCACCATTAATTTTATAAATAGGAGTTAGTTCTCTCTCTACCCTTAATACATTTTTTCACAATATTTACATTACAACACACTTACAGATGTTACTATACACCCAACAAATTAATAGTAACAACTTATATATAGAAAAACGTTAAGTCATTTTTATCCATCATTAAGTGAAGGGGTCAAGTGAGAGAAATCAACATCCTCTAAATTTTTTCATGAATTCTCTTTATGATTGGTATGTTATAAAATACGATAGAATCAAGGTATATTTTTCTATTTTTATTTAAAGTGAAAACATGAAGTTTAAGATTTATGGGCATGATAATTGTTTCTTTACAAATGTAAGAATGACTTACATTATGGGCATAATTAATTGTTTTTTTATGCATATAATAATGACTTATATTATGAGTATAATAGTTTAATTTTTAATTATTCAATGTAATTATGAGTTACATTATTGATAGTTCAATAACATAAATGTAATTATGATTTATATGAATTATAGTTTGATATTTAATTGTTTCTGTTTTAAGATAATTATTAATAACTTACATAGATAAGATAAAACAATAATCAATTACGTAGTGATTCATCATTGTTTGTGCATAAAAATTATACACATAGTTTTATTGTAAAAGTTATTTACTTTTGAAATGGTTAAATCTTTTATAATATGATAAAACTATGCATGCTCGCTTTTGAGTATATATATAAATACATTATATAAATAGATATTATTTGAATAATTTTGAATCAATGAGAAAATAACATCTAATCATATCAGATCATATGTATCTATTTGTATACTTAAATATATAAATCCATAACATTGGTCTTTATGGTATTTGTAAATAACTTTTAATAATTTAAAGTGATTATTTATTTATAATAATTGTTAAAAGAAATTGAGTATATAATTAAGTGCACAAATAAATGTTATCATTATAAGATTAAAAATTACAATATATTTAAGGCCAAAAGACTTATTCTCATCCAAGCTATAGCAAAAACCCAAACTCCTATCCCCCAACTTTTAAAAACCCAAACACTTACTCATAAATAAATTTCTATTAAAAATCTCAATTAAAGTCAGAAGTAAAATTGTCATTTACTAAAAATTTTAAAAAATTAAAATTTTATCATATTTTTCTCCCTAAGTTTAAAAATCTCATAATTTTCTCTTAATCCAAAGTTTGAAAAGTAACAAATACCCCCTAGGGTTTGTTTCTCTTTTCTCTAACGATGATTCGCCATCTCTAACCATCCTCCCTCCCGATCTCTCTCCTTTCCCTTTTCGATCGGCTTTGACCAAGATAAAAAAAAAAAAAAAGTCTTCGTTTGAGAAGTGGAAATTGTCACTTTTCAAATTTTAGGTTGGGAGGGAAATTGTGAGATTTTTAAACTTGAAGAGGAAAATGAAATAAAACTTTAGTTTTTTTAAATTTTTTTGATAAATGTGGTTTTACCTTAACCCTAACTGAAATTTTTAACAGAAATTTACTTATAGGTTGGTGTTTAAGTTTTTAAAAGTTAGAAGGTATGAGTTTGGATTTTTACTATACCTTGGGTGGAAATAAGTCTTTCAATCTATATTTAATTTAAAATAACGTAATAACATATAATTTATATAACCAATTATATCCTGAATTAAAAAATGTTCGATTTTTTACCAACTTCAATTTCGCCCAAATATTTTTTCTTAAAGGGAAAAAGACTATTTCCCATCCAAATTTTAGCCTAATCTCAAACTCATACCTATAGGAGATGAAAAATATAAACTCCTACCTATGGCGAAATTTTTGTTAAAGAGAGGGGTAAAATAGTTATTTTACTGTTTATATTAAAAAGTTAAAAAGTTTATTACTTCCCCCCCCCCCCCCCCCCCAGGGTTTTAGAAACTAACATTTCACTTTTACCTAAAGTTTTTAAATTTTAAAAATTAACATTTTCACCCCCAAACCTAAGGTTTTCATATTTTTTCAAACTCAACCACCCCCTATAACTTTCAAAAATAGTAGTTTCACTTCCACTCTTCAACTTCATCTTCCAACATTGTCTTCGACCTTCTCCTTCTTCTGGTAAGACGGTAGTGGTGCAACGAAGAGATCTTCATCTTCTTGTCACACGGTGTGACGAAAAGACAGAGATCTCTTCGTCGTACTACTGTGCAACAAAGAGATCTCTCTTCATCACACCACCTAAACAATGAAGGACAACGTTTCATCTGTTCTTTCATATCTGAACGATGCTTTATCATCTAGATCTGGATAACAAAGGGTTGTCTTTCATCATCCTTTGTAATTGGAGATGGAGATCAATGGAAAGTGTCAATCATCGATGGTGGCTGGAGAAGGATGCAAACCCTAGGGGTGAAATATAAACTTTTCAAACTTTGATGATGGTTTAAGGTGTTAATTTTTAAAACCTGAAGGAGGAAAGGATAAAAATTTTAAAGTTTTAAAGCTTATAGGTAAAATAACGATTTTACCCCTATCTTTAATTAAACATTTGGACGACAGTTTAACCATGGGTGGGAGTTTAGGTTTTTTATCTCTCGTAGATATGAGTTTCAGATTGGACTAAAATTTGAGTGGGAAATAGTCTTTTTCCCTTTCTTAAATTATCAAACTCATACAATACTTATTTCCCATAATATTTATAATTAAAAATTATATCAAATTGTATTAAAATCCATCCATTCATGACCCTATGATCGTCGTAATAATTGTTATTATTTTAATAATTGGAAAAGAGAAATGAAAGAAAGATGATACCCTTTCAAATGGAATATGAAGCAAATCAAGAGATGTGTATAAGTTATTTGATGGATAAAGAAAATATATATTGTAGTAAAAGGGGAGAAGCTTCTTTATATAGACAAATTCCATTACCCATAACCATTAATATCATTCCATCTCTCAATTTTCAGTGCCACTATTCCTTTTCATTAAATGCATTTCTACCAAAATTTCTAACTTTCCTTTCATGTGATGGAAAAATCCAGTGTATATACAATAGTCTCTCTTGGTTTTCTACCACTTATAAATAATTGCATTAACCTTGCTAAGAAAAAAACCCAGTGGAATAAAAATTAAAGCAAAGGGACGTAATTATTTAATGTTATATAAAGTAGGATTGGAAATGCTAAAACTATCTCATTAAAAACCTTACTAAGAAAACCTAGTGGGACAAAACTTAGTGAAAGGAAAAAGAGTACAGTGTATATTTTGATCAATATATGATAAAATTCAAAAATTTGCTCCCCCTGATAAATGTTTCCCCTCTTTGTAGTGAGATTAATTTGATTATTTGTTTATCACTGCATACTAATGTTATACACTAACTTTTCAAATGTTGATATTAGTAATGTCATAGTGAACAAATCTATAAGATTCTCACTGGATCTTATTTGTTTGACATCAATCTTTCTACTTTATTGGAACTTATGAGTGTAAAAGAACTTCAGTGAGATATCTTTGGTTATGTTTCCTTTAATGCATTCACCTCTAATTTGGGCAATACATGTTACATTGTTTTCATATACTATAAAAGGAATGTTTGTTATAGAAGGAAGACTGCATGTATTCCAAATACAAGGATGACAGACCGAACCATATGCATTCTCGGCTAGCTTTATGGAGAGCTAGAATCTCTTAATGATATAAGAACGTTACAACCAAAGTTTGTTTGGTTAAGCATTAGGATATCATTGTGTCATTATAAATAAAAACATATCTCGTCTACAAGTGGGCCTTATGAGGGTTTGAAAGATAACCAACATCTGTATATCTAATCAAACTAGGATTTTTAGAGAATTTGACAAAGTAGAATAATCTCAAATCTTTAGTCTCATGTAGTAATGAAATATATGTTTGATTCCATTCTAGTGGCGACAGGTTAGTGCAGAGATAAATTGGGTCAATAAATTGATTGTGAAAGATATATCTGGTCTAGTACATTCGGTTAAATATAATAGAGCTTCAATGACATTAAGATACGATACTTCAGGACCGAGTATCTTTTTATTCTCTTCTTTAGGACGAAATGAGTCCTTTTTCGATTTGAGAGATCGAACAACCACAGGGATGCTCAAATGATAAGTCTTATCCATATTGAAACATTTTAATAATTTTTTAATATACACTAATTGATAGATAAGTATTCCATTTGAATTGTGTTTGATCTACAGGCCAAGATAATATTTTGTTTTCCCTAAATCCTTCATCTCAAATTTCTTTTTTAGATATTCAGTAGTTTTTATAGCTCTTTAAGAGTCCTAATTAAATTTATGTCGTCAACATAAACTATTATAATTACAAATCTCGATTCTGACATTTTGATAAAGACACATGGGCATATAGGGTCATTCACTTAGTCTTCTTTTTTCAAATTATTTATTGAGGCAATTGTACCATATTCTTTTAGATTATTTTAATCTGTTCAATTATCTTTATAATTTAATTGAGTACATGCCTCTTAAATTGACCATTTTTGTTTCAGACAAGTTAAATCTTTTAGGGAGTTTCATATAAATTTCAATATCCAAATTTTTATATAAATAAGTAGTAACTACGTCCATTAGATACATATCTAGTCCTTCAGAGACTATTAAACTGATTATATATCTGAATGTGATTATATCCATCACAAGTGCATATGTTTCATTAAAGTCTATACTTGGCCCTTAAGAAAAACTTTGGGCTATAAGTTTGGCTTCATATATAACAATCTCATTTTTCTTATTTCTTTTTCTCACAAATACCTATTTATATCTAATGGGTTGTACGTCCTTAGATTTTGGAACTATAGACCCAAACACATGATATTTTGCTAAAGAATTCAAGTTCATTTTATATTTTGAACTTGCGTCCCGGAATTCTTAGGTTTTCATTTCATATAGATCATTTTTAGCTCAACAAGATTGTAATGTCACACAAGTTAGAGATTGACTCACTCACACAAGCAATCGTCTTTAGTGTTAAGAGAGCGAACAAAGATGAGACATTATTCTTGAGAAATGTAATGTTGAGAGAGAATACCAATGAGAAATAAATTTCTTGAGAAAAGATTTATTGAAGTTAAAAATGTCATATTGATGATTGATCAAGATGAGGTCATGAATAAATGCATTTGAAAATGACCGATTTGGATTCCCCATGTCCAAATAACTTATGAATGTCAGATGTGAGTTCTTAATATAGATAAATACCTGCAAGTGTAAAGATGATTAAGAACTCAGGTTAGACGCTGGGTGTAACGACTGAACTAAGATCTGTACAGTGTTGTGAATGACATTTGAAAGGAAAATACACACTGTAGCACACGATTCATACCATGTGTGTATAAGTAAGACGACCAGTTAAAATAGTGAGAGAATGAATCTCTGCTCTTTCACTGTGTGAGACTTTATGATGATTACCTTATGTTGGTACCCTTTGACTTTTTACTGTTGTTCGATATATATCTGAATGTGATTATATCCATCACAAGTGCATATGTTTCATTAAAGTCTATACTTGGCCCTTAAGAAAAACTTTGGGCTATAAGTTTGGCTTCATATATAACAATCTCATTTTTCTTATTTCTTTTTCTCACAAATACCTATTTATATCTAATGGGTTGTACGTCCTTAGATTTTGGAACTATAGACCCAAACACATGATATTTTGCTAAAGAATTCAAGTTCATTTTATATTTTGAACTTGCGTCCCGGAATTCTTAGGTTTTCATTTCATATAAATCATTTTTAGCTCAACAAGATTGTAATGTTACACAAGTTAGAGATTGACTCACTCACACAAGCAATCGTCTTTAGTGTTAAGAGAGCGAACAAAGATGAGACATTATTCTTGAGAAATGTAATGTTGAGAGAGGATACCAATGAGAGATAAATTTCTCGAGAAAAGATTTATTGAAGTTAAAAATGTCATATTGATGATTGATCAAGATGAGGTCATGAATAAATGCATTTGAAAATGACCGATTTGGATTCCCCATGTCCAAATAACTTATGAATGTCAGATGTGAGTTCTTAATATAGATAAATACCTGCAAGTGTAAAGATGATTAAGAACTCAGGTTAGGCGCTGGGTGTAGCGACTGAACTAAGATCTGTACAGTGTTGTGAATGACATTTGAAAGGAAAATACACACTGTAGCACACAATTCATACCATGTGTGTATAAGTAAGACGACCAGTTAAAATAGTGAGAGAATGAATCTCTGCTCTTTCACTGTGTGAGACTTTATGATGATTACCTTATGTTGGTACCCTTTGACTTTTTACTGTTGTTCGATATTTACTCTTAGTGTTGTTATCTTAGCTTGGAACCTATGGTCATGCATGATTCAGTCTAGAGAACATGACTAGAAAAACAACTAAGTTTAAATTAAGAATTTCGGGTAGACGAGGAAGACTTACATGTTATGTGTGTCCATTGGCCGACCGATCATGTCACTAACATGAGAAATTGGACTTGATCATGGATACATATGAAAATAACACAATGATAAATGAGGGATTAAAGGGAGCTAGTGTTATCGAGTAAGTCTGGGGTGTTGTGAGCTTAACGCTTTATTTTTGTTTTATTTGAGTTGAAGTCACTATGTTATTCCTAACAGATGCATAGTATTTAGCTCCCAAGTGTAAGTTGTTCTGAAGTCGCACGACATATTGGCAAGTATGAAACGTATTACTATATGAGATTTTTGTGATCTTCCATCATGTATGAGTAGGAGATATTGGATACGGGTCCACCCATAACAGGTTGACCCGATCTGGTTTTCTTAACTGCCAAAGGGCAGTTATTGGTAGTTAATAATTTATAGTTGAACTCTTATATAAAGTCCTGACTACCTCCCCAAAAGAAATATACACCATTTTTTTTGTAAAGAGAAGAATTCTCCACCCAACACACAAATTGACACAGATCTTATCTCCTTAATTGAAAAGCAATACATACTACAAATTGGGTCGTGGGAATAGACTAACGTCGATACCTTGTGTCGTATTCGAAAAAACTTCATCGAAAAGTAATCTGAGTACGCAAATCTCTATTTATAGATTTCACATAATTTGATCATAACATGTTTAATTATTTCCAATAGGGGTTACTATCTATATGGAATTCTCTTAGCGGGTCAATCTATTGGATATGCTCCTAGAATGTACTCATATGTTGTATTAGGTTGATACCCACAACCGTAACACATGAGATCTGTCATCACCTTTCAACGGAGTCCCTGAATACTTTGATAGTCTTATCATAGTATATATACCATTGGTTAGGATAATATTGAAGCTACAAATATTTTTATATTGTTCATTATATGTGCTTATAAGGTTCTTATAATCAAATGTCCTATTGATCTCTTGTCACAATTCCACCAACCTAAAAATATTTATCCAACATATGTGTGAACATATACACTTATAGATAAATATTATCATTTGAATATTCAAATTTGACTCTTTATGGATTTTTATCATCAGGAAGATTGGTTTTAGAGTATCTACATCAATAATCTTTTACTTGTATTATAGCCAATTATTTATGTGAATAACATAAAACGATTGAATGTGCCCACCAATGGTTTTGTTGTGACAGAACATTAACAAATGTCATGCTTCAATTATAGTTTCTAAAAATTATTCTCTTACCACTTGATATACAATTATAAGATAAAGACAGATGAGAGAAAGAATGGTGAAAAAAATGTTATTTATATTAATTAAGGGTGAAAAATTTTACCGCTAAACTTTAGGGGGGACAAGATAATTCACTCTTTCAATTAATTATTCTTTAAACAATAAAACTATGTGTATCCATTTTGAGTACACAAATATATACACATTTATATGTATCATCATATGTTTGGATGATTTTGAATTAAGAATAAAACAATAATCAATTATATAATAACACATATGAGTATGTATACATTTGTGTACTCAAAGTGGGTATATATAGTATTACTCTTCTTTAAATATTAATAGATAGCAAGCACTCAATCATTAAAAAATTACTATAGATTTAATTAAAAAAACAAGATGATCTGCTACTTAACGAAAGTATCATTCCTTGTTTGCAACAGTGATGCCTCTATGTCTAGAAAGCTTCATGTATCTATAAAAAACGAACCCAATGACGTGGTGTTTCATTATACATAATTTTTATTCTAAAAACAGTTGCAATAACTTAATCAAATTTAATATAAAATGATGAATGGATGAAATATCGTCAAGCGAATTCAATAGACTAATTTTTTAAGCCGAGCCACTCTCCACTATTAAGAGGTTTAATTCAAAGAGAGTTTTGACAAATTTAGATGACCTCTCAAAATAGAGAATTTAAAACACATGGGCGTGCAGAGTGACGATCTTGCATACGAAATTTGAATATATTTTTGAGAAAGGAGGGCCTTTCCCAGAAACCCAGGTACGGTACAGAGGTCAAATTCCGTTTGACTTTCAATTAATTTTACTTTTAATTTGAATATGATTTGTCGAGTTCACACTTCAAATTTAGTTTGCCGATAAATTTGGAAATATCAATATCAGAATAAGCCATGACGTCCAAGTGGACACTTTACCTTCAACTTTTCCTTCAAAACTCAAATCTTTTGTCGGTCATGGCGCTTAATCTTCTAACTTCAGTTCTCCTTCTCATAATCACTTCGCTAGTTTTCCTTATCATCACCAGTCAAAGGAACTCCAAAACAAAGGGTTCATCATCATCGTATCCTTCCAGTAATGTAATTCTTCCAAAATGCTACCCAATAGTGGGTTCCTTTTTCTCTTTTCAAGCCAACAAAAACCAATTACTCCAGTGGGTAACTAAAATTCTGCAAAATATCCCTTCTGCAAGATTTACCTTGCATAGGTTAGGAGGCCAGGTCTCTATCTTCACAGCCAATCCAGCCAATGTCCAGCAGATCCTCAAAACCAACTTTAACAATTACCCAAAAGGCGCTGGATTCGGAACAACTCTCTCCGACTTTCTAGGTCACGGTATTTTCAATATTGACGGCGAACAATGGAAATTTCAAAGACAGATTTCAAGTCACGAGTTCAATACCAAAACCCTCTGAAAATTTGTCGAAACCGTCGTTGAAACTGAACTCTCCGATCGCCTTATTCCCATTCTTGAAAAGGCGGCTGCCGATAAACAAGTGCTAGATTTTCAAGATGTTCTTCAACGATTTGCTTTTGATAATATATGCAGGATCGCTTTTTGGGTACGATCCTGAATATCTGTGGCCATCTTTTTTCCAAAAGCCAAGTTCGCACAAGCTTTTGACGAGTGTGTTAAAACAAGCAGCGAAAGATTTCAAGCGCCTTTACCTATAGTCTGGAAAGCTAAACGGCTTCTCAATATTGGCTCTGAAAGGCGTCTAAAACTTGCAATTTCTGAAGTGAAAGCATTTTCAAAGAACATCATAAAAGAAAGAAAAGAAAAAAAACCCGGGTGAGTCCACGGATCTTTTGGCACGATTCTTGAGCTCAGGCAAATACGACGATGACTTTGTCACTGATATAGTCATCAGCTTCACACTCGCCGGACGAGACACCACATCTGCTGCTTTGACTTGGTTCTTCTTGCTCATCTCAAAACACCCGAAGTCGAAAAAGAAATTCTCAACGAAATCAAAGAAAAATCAGACGCACTAGTTTATGAGGACATAAAAGATATGGTATACACGCACGCATCACTCTGCAAGAGCATGAGATTCTACCCACCGGTACCTGTAGACTCCAAGGTAGCGGAGAACGACGACGTATTACCAGACGGGACAATGGTGAAGAAGGGCATGCGAGTGGCGTATCATCCGTACGCGATGGGTAGAATGGAGAAGCTGTGGGGAAACAATTGGAGCGAGTTCAAGCCAGAGAGTTGGTTGAAGAGGGAAGAAGATGGTAGTTGGAGCTTTGTTGGAAGGGATTCGTACACGTATCCTGTGTATCAAGCAGGGCCGCGATATGTTTAGGGAAGGAGATGGCGTTTTTGCAGATGAAGAGAGTAGTATGTGGGGTGTTGAAGAGGTTCAAGGTGGTTCCAGTGCCACAGGAGAGTCTTGAGCCAGAGTTTGTGGCCCATTTGACGGCCAAGATGAAAGCTGGGTTTACGGTCAGGATTGAGGAGGGAAATCACTCCAAATTATAATGATCATGTTAGTATATACCGGGCAAATGTCCTATTTGTATGGTTTATTGTATCAATAATTTAAAATTATAATTTTTCTGTATCTCTTTTATAAATAATAATAAAATAATATATTTTTAGTTATTATATCATTGTGTTAAAAAATATAACTAATATTTTAAAATTTTAGAAGTTGAGTTTGGTGTTATTATACCAACATCCTCTTATGGTCTATAACTTTACATTCTTCGTCATTTAATTAGTCATTGTATTTAATTTATAAGGACAAGTTCAAGATTTTAGAAATCAAGTAAACATATCCTAAGTACAATTCATCATTTTAGCTATCCCATGTGAGGAAAAAAAAAAAATGTTATTAGCCCTCTAACCCTTTTTCCATCTCTCGTTGACTCACTGTATTTGTTATTTACAACTTTATCTTTTATGAAATTACTAAATAAGCCTAGAAAACACTTTATACATGATTCATCAAGATATAATGTTTTACTACTAATTTTTTTGTAATATAATCCTAATTTTATTTTGAAATTATTAAGATGAATAAATTTGTTCAATATATGTCTTAATTTCATTGGAGAGAAAAATACATTCAAATTCTCTTGGATTATGATCTTTCTTAATTATATCTATAATTTGAATTTAAATAAGAGAGAGGTTTGGATTCATAACAATATCCTATTAATATCTTACTAAATAGGCATTATGAGGATATCATACTTAAGAATCTAGGCAAGTTCATTTTTGGGCAGTAGTACAATTGTAACCTTGTCTTAGAGAGATTTCTTTACTTCGTGGATTGCCGAGTTAGAGTGGAATGGTCGCTAGTTGCTCATCAAGACTTCTTCAAAGACATTCATTATTTAATGATAAATCATTATGTGAATGGTTCTTAAATCTTTTTTTTTTTAATTTTATGTTTGTAGAAGGCACATCATCCTTCTCGAAACTAGGTGACTAAACGTGTGGACCGAAGCACTACTTAGTTGTTATTTGTTGTGTTAAACATTTTTGTAATGACTAATATGAACCTAGAGAGGGGGATTTTTGCTCATGGAGTTGGCACTTATTGGTTGTGCTCTTCTCTATTTGTAGAAGTACAACAACAAAAAGGGAAAACTTGGCAGAGGGTGAATAGGTTCTCAAAAAAAATTTCTTTCTCAGCAACTAAGATTATGTAAAGTAGCAATAAATAACAGAGCAACAATATAAATCTACAGAACACAACAGCGATAAATAACAAGAGTAATAAATGCAAAACAACTTAAGCAATTAATCAATAAACAACAAACAAGAATTAAAGAGTTGAGTTTTAGAAATGCTCAATTTTAGAGTGGTTTGGAGTTTTCTCTTATAAATCTCCTACGTCCACTTCTCTAAGCAAATCGTCTTGAAGTTTCACTATCTCTCAAAATTTTTTTACATATAGTATATTAAGGATTATACCCACTACACTAGTTGATATAGGATTGCACCCAAAGGTTTGATTACAAAGAGGTAAAAGTATTGAATGCCTCTATAAGGCTTTAAATACAAAATGAGTGCACTTGGTCTCTCAAACAATAGAGTGAAAGATTGGTGAGAGTTACAGAGAATCAGAGTCTATTTGGTTTTTCTTTTTTGCGTGTAAAGTGTTTAACCTTTTGTTCTTCAATCCAAACTCAATTTATAGAGCTAAGCTATTGGGTTGAGCAGTGTTCCATTAGGATTGTGTTGTTGTCAAAAAACAACTGAAAAATTCAGTGAAGAAGGCCTCAATTAGAGTTGCAATAGATAACGTTAAATATTCAACGAATGGCTTTAAATTCACTCAACACAGGTGGCAGATCTATGTCACGGGTAACTTGCTTCATTTCTATGTTTAGTATAAAAAATCCAAAAGCTTGAATGGGTACATGTCGACTTGCGCACGATTAAGGTACGAATTTCATTTTACATAAGATAAAAAGGTGCACAACTGGACTAGAGTGCGACATGATTAGAAGGTTTTGAAAAATTGCATAGTTAAGAGGATTTTACACACGTCAAACTTGGATTAGTATTATGTGTCACGGTTGGGAGGCTTTTAGGAACTGCACCTCATGGACAAATTTACACTTCTCATATCTAGATTGGCATTATATGTCACAGTTGGGATAGTTTCTAAGTGTCACGACTAGGACACATTTGTCATAGCTGGGAGGTAAGCAAGCAATCATACTAGATACGTGGTGAGCTAGGAAAGTGTCATGGCTGAAACACTTGAAAGACAAGAGTGCACATGGCTGGACATGTGGCGTCGTGGCATAAGGAGAAAGTGTTATAGTTCGGACACTTATGGCTTAGACACATGGTAGCAATGCATGAGGCTTGGACAAAATTGCTTGGCCATGTGACAACAATGCATAAGAGGAAAGTGTCATGGTTGGGACACTTTTTAAGTGTCACAGTTAGGACCTTTCTTGAGGTAAGACACGTGGCATATAGGAAAGTGTCACCGTTGGACCTTTGCTCTTTTCAGATAATTTTTATTTCTAGAACACTAAATGATTAACACACGACTTGGTCATGAGAGGGGTATAACCAATATTTTGTTGCTTCAGATTAATTTGCAAATTTCACACTTTGTCCATTTTGTAATGCATTCTTTGGACATGTTAAGATATTAAACTTATGTTTTTATTATCATCAAAATCTTTAGGTACAACATGTCATTAATTTTATTGGATATACTTAAGAGTTGACTTTGGGAAGGACATTTTTTATCATGTAACAATTGCCCCTAGTTCATAGAGTGCAAAAAGGACTTCAAGAAGAAGATCTCACCATATATTTTAGATTATGCAACTTGACATTATCATGACTTTGTATGCTTCAAGCAATGTATCCATCTTCTCTTTTCACTTTCCTTGTGAAATACAATTGGACATACACTGTTTGTACCTCAAGAGGGTTGAAACGTGTTCATGAATAAAATCAAACAAATATAATGAAATTTTCTCTCACATCTTCATTTTTTAGATATGAAAGGAGAATGACTTAAATTATAGATTTCACATATAATTCAATTTTTTGTTTTGTCTTCTCTTGCATATGCCTTGTAAGTTGTCATTAGGAATTTCCTTTTAAGTTTGATAGAAGAGTGAAGTTCAAAGTTTGAATCTTCTATGGAAACAAAGGAGATAAAAAGTGATCATTATAGTGTCTTTGATGTTTGTTAGCATATGGCTCATGTTTCTCTACTGATATGTTTTTCATTATTACGCACCTTTCTCAAACTTGATGGGATGTTGTTCACTATGATAGCTTTCTATATCACTCAATCTCGAAAGTCCTATTCCTTAGAGTAAAGTGTAACCAAATCTTAATTGGGTGCAATTAAAAGTTCTCAAATTAACTCATGCACACATAGTATAATATATTGGAAATACCTTAGATATTACTAAATTATAATAAAATAATGTCCAAATAATAATAACTCAATCCCAAGCATCAAAATCTAAATCCAAATCAAACATAATCATCAATAATGTGTGTACTCTATGAAAGTTTGTAACTATCATAGTCATAATAAAAGTCATTATATCAAATCATAAATCCTAATGAGTTCATCCGTCATTTGTCGTTCCATCATAGACCTATTGCCTTGTCATCGTCATCTCTATGTGGCTCACTTACAAATGAAAAGGAAATGAGTGAGTGAAAAACACTTAATAAATAGGAGTAATCTACCTGACAATCAATTAATCAAATCTAGCCCTTTTCTTTTCTACCTAGGTTGTATATGTATTCCAAATCTTAGGCTGTTCAGATCTTAACCAAAAGAAAAGAAATTGATACCCACTCTAGTGACCAATTTTGTAAGGCTCTTTCTCTAGTCTTGTTTGTCTTATCTCTCTGTTAATCAATAGACTTGTGATCTAAGTGTTTCAATCTTTGGACTATAATCAATAGATTATCTACATCATAATAATTCCTAAGCCAATTAAAAAACACACGGTTCTAACAACTCTCTCTTTATCTAAGAACAACAATGGACAAACTATACCTTATCTATAAGTATGCTTAGGTCACGAATACTCTCTTAAGTCAACTCATAATCTCATAAATCTACGCTTCATCAAAATCGACTTATCTTAATTTTCTCAAAATTTTTCAATCTCTATTAATACCCAATCACTCAAAATTATCTCAGTCATTAGTCTTATTCTTTTCATCTTTACCCAGGTTTATCTATCATCTCTATGTGACCATTTCATATCTCTATCTCTAGAGAACTTTTCAGCAACTCAACAAACTTTAATTCCTTTTCGAAATCTATTCAAAATTATTAGTGTACAATTGTCCATAACCAAGTTAATGGTGTGTATAGTCTTTTCCTTGTATGGTTGTATGTTTGGCTGTATACAAGCATACTTCATCAGAACACATGTAAACTCACATTCAAGGTTGTATAGGTGTACACATATAAAAATCCCATGTACGGGCATTCCTCCTTGTATGGTTGTATGTTTCTAACCCAAAGCTTTTTGTAACTTTATTCATTCATATAAAACCATACATGATCCTAGTATACAGACATAAATGACATCATAAAGTCAATTTTTGGCCATGGATTTTCTTACATGCTTGTCACACATTCATACATCAATAATTCAAGTTTTCGAGGAATAGGTGTATAGGAGTACATGTCATGGTGCATGGGCATACACCTATTCAAAATCGGGATTTCATATGCCTACGCATGACCATGACCAATAACGCACAGTCTTACATGGCCTTTTGAAAATCAATCTTATGCCATTATTGGTTATGTCTTCTTGTACATTCAACACCAAACTATCCTAATACTATATTCATACTAATCAAGATTCTTGTTTGTATCTAGATTAACTCTTCATGCAACAACACATATATATAATTAAGAATTATTAAACTATCTATATATCGTACATTAGTGATTAAATCAATTTAAGATGCATCAAGGAAATCAAGAATCGATACAAATAGGCTAACTCTCACTTACCTGTGATCCAAGCAAAAAGAGTTTACAACCAAGTCCTTCTTAATTCCTAATCGTTGTTCGCAATCATGTCTAAAATCTCGACCAACATTTCTAGACGTCTCCCTTCTTTTGAAAATCCTTTCAATTACATACATACATACATACATACACATATACATACATACATACATATATGCATACATACATATATATACATACATACATATATGCATACATACATACATATGAATATATATATATATTCATATGTACATATGTATGTATGTATGTATGTTTCCAAAAATTAGTCTTTAAGTAAGATTCTAATAAAAACCCGATATATGATTATATGTCCTAAGGATGCACATACGTTCATCTTTTTAATCTTGCCAGCATTGTAGCTCACATGGGTTGTCTGCATAGCGATTAATGTACAAGAGCATACACTCACCATGCACAATCATATGTCAAGCCCAATATAAAATTCAATTTTCATATTTAACCCTATTTGATCCAAATTTGAAAACAAATTTAGGGAAAGAAATAAGATATGCCTAGAGCATACCTAAGAGTGTTACATTTCTCCTTTTCTTATTCAGAATTTTGTCCCTGAAGTTCAACCCAAATAGCTTCAAATGGTGATCTCTCATATCTAGCTTGACCTCCCAAGTTGCCTTTTTGACTTTCTAATTTCTCCAAAAGACTTTAACCAAGGGTATCTACTTATTTGGAGCATTTTTACTGTTCAGAATCTTCATCAGTTGCTTCTCATACATAATGTCCTTAATCAATTTTATCTTGTAGGTCCTTAGAATATGGCTCGAGTCTCCCATATACTTGCGAAACAACAAAAGATGAAACACATTATAGATGCGATCCATGCTTGATGATATAGCAAGTCTATAGGCTACTTTACTGATCCTCTCCAAGATCTCAAAAGGACTGATAAATTTGGAGGTCAACTTTTCTTTTCTTTCAAATCTCATCACATGTCGATGCGGAGTCATTCTTATCTTCCATGTTAAACTCTCCTTTTGTCTGTATAATTCTTCTGACCATCTTGGGTTTACTTCATTTTCTATCTGATCAATCGAATGTCCTCTATCTTTTTATTTGAATTTATGTTAGTTTATTTTAATTAGTGTTTTATTGAAAGGACAAGGGTTATGAACATTTTTGTATTTAAATTGGATAATTGATTAGAAAGATATAAAAGTTGAATTTGATGACACTTTAAAAGATTGTCTAATTTAATTAAGAGTTAATTACATGTTCCCACCCAAGATTTGGCCTTAAAACACTCTTTGACCTCTAGTTAACATACACTTTTCTACCTGTACTCATATATAAATAATATTTTTTACCAAAAATCAAATTCTGTTAACGAAAAATAGTATTAATAAGTGAAATTATCATTTTATCTTTACTATTTTATTTTTCAAAATTATCATATAATTCTAAATTAATAAAAAATATAAATAAACCCTTAAAATATCCAAATTATATAAGAACCTGGTTATTTTCTTTTCATTTTTACCTTTTTCTTTCTCTCTTCCTATAGATATAGGTGTCTTTGTTATATAATCATATATTAGGGGGTAAATTATAATTTTTAAAAATATTAGAAACCTTTTTGAAAAAATTTAGGGGTTATTAAAAATTTAGAAAAAGTTTGGGATCTTTTACAGAATTTTAAAATATTAGATTGTTCTCAATAGTTTAAAAAATGATAATTACACCTCAAAGATTTGAATAGAATACAATAAATTATGAGTATAAATGTCATATCATAACTATTGACACATGTAGTAGTATAAAAATATATGAGGGTTTGAAAAGATTTTAAAGATTAATTTGTGAGTTTAAATATTTTTAAAGATCAAATTGTCACATTTAAAATGTTTGGATTTGATATGAAGAAAATTTTTTTTTCAAATTTAATAATTTATAAAATTATTGTTATACTCTTATATAGTTATTTTTTAAAATTAAAATTTGATTTGGGTGGAAAAAAATATTATTTTTATCAACTAGGGGGTAAAAAATGGTTTCTAAATCAAATCTTAAGTAGAAAAATGTTATTTATTCTTTAATTAATTATCCTTAAAATATTAATAAATAGTGGACACTCAATCATTAATAAAATATTATGGATTTAAAAAAAAAATAAAGATGATTTGCTATTTATAAACAAAGTTATCTTAAATCATATCTTTACTTTTTTGCAATGAATAATGCTCTCTATGAATATCTATAAAAAATAATATTATATAAATTTATTTATATATATAATTAAATAAATTTAAAGTGAAAAAATAAATATTTTTATTATTCAATAACAAATTATCACATTAATTTATATAAATAAATTTTTTTTGTAATTTTATTCTTCTATAAAAATAAAGCCACTAACGTGGTGTTTCGTTGCACAGTTTTTTTTTTTAAAAGAAATACAATAATGATTTTACTTAATAAAAACAATGCATGGATGAACTATAGTGTAAAAATTTCAATACAAACTCCACTGTTAAGGAGTTAAATTCAAACCAAATTTTGACAAATTTGGGTAAGTTCTCAAAATAGAGATTTAAAGAACATGGGCAGAGGAGTGACGACCTTGCCCACGTTTCTTGAAAATATTATCTAGAAAAGAACGTGCGCAATTACTTCTAGTTTTACTGTTTGGTCAATTTGAAAATGATTGAGTTCACACTTCCAATTTAGTCCGCAAATGAATTTGGAAACATCATCATCAGCCATGACGTGAGATGTCTATACATTAGGCCTACGCAGAGTATTGCTATTTGACAAATAACCAAGCGGAGACTTCACCTTATAAAAACCCCAACCAGACGACTTTCTTCTTCCACTTTGTAACAAGCAAACGCAGTCCTTTCTTTTCCTTCATATCCTGTTAAACACAAATCTTTTATCCGCCATGTTGCTTAATCTTGTAACTTCATTTCTCCTCATTTTCACTTCACTCGTTTTCCTTCTCATCATCAGAACCAGAAGCTCCAAAACAAAAGGTTCATCATCATCATATTCTTCCAGTAATGCAATTGATCTTCCAAAATGCTACCCAATAGTGGGCTCTTTTTTCTCATTTCAAGCCAACAGAAACAAATTACTCCAGTGGGTAACTGGAATTCTGCAGAATGTCCCTTCTGCAACATTTACCTTGCGTAGGTTAGGAGGCCAGATCTCTATCTTCACAGCCAATCCAGCCAATGTCCAGCATATCCTCAAAACCAACTTTAACAATTACCCAAAAGGCGCTGGATTTGGAACAACTCTCTCCGACTTTCTAGGTCACGGTATTTTCAATATTGACGGCGAACAATGGAAATTTCAAAGACAGATTTCAAGTCACGAGTTCAACACCAAAACCCTCTGAAAATTTGTCGAAACCGTCGTTGAGACTGAACTCTCCGATCGCCTTATTCCCATTCTTGAAAAGGCGGCTGCCGATAAACAAGTGCTAGATTTTCAAGATGTTCTTCAACGATTTGCTTTTGATAATATATGCAGGATCGCTTTTGGGTACGATCCTGAATATCTGTTGCCATCTTTTCCCAAAGCCAAGTTCGCTCAAGCTTTTGACGAGTGTGTTAAAATAAGCAGCGAAAGATTTCAAGCGCCCTTACCTATAATCTGGAAGGCTAAACGGCTTCTCAATATTGGCTCTGAAAGGCGTCTAAAACTTGCACTTTCTGAAGTGAAAGCATTTTCAAAGAACATCATAAAAGAAAAGAAACAAAACCCGGGTGAGTCCACGGATCTTTTGGCACGATTCTTGAGCTCAGGCAAATACGACGATGACTTTGTCACTGATATAGTCATCAGCTTCACACTTGCCGGCCGAGACACCACATCTGCTGCTTTGACTTGGTTCTTCTTGCTCATCTCAAAATACCCTGAAGTCGAAAAAGAAATTCTCAACGAAATCAAAGAAAAATCAGACACGCCAGTATATGAGGACATAAAAGATATGGTCTACACGCACGCATCACTCTGCGAGAGCATGAGATTCTACCCACCAGTACCTGTAGACTCCAAGGTAGCGGAGAACGACGACGTATTGCCAGACGGGACAATTGTGAAGAAAGGCATGCGAGTGGCGTATCATCCATACGCAATGGGGAGAATGGAGAAGCTGTGGGGAAAAGATTGGAGCAAGTTCAAGCCAGACAGGTGGTTGAAGAGGGAAGAAGATGGCAGTTGGAGCTTTGTTGGAAGGGATTCGTACACATATCCTGTGTTTCAAGCAGGGCCGAGGATATGTTTAGGGAAGGAGATGGCGTTTTTGCAGATGAAGAGAGTAGTAAGTGGGGTGTTGAAGAGGTTCAAGGTGGTGCCAGTGACACAGGAAAGTGTTGAGCCAGAGTTTGTGGCGCATTTGACTGCCAAGATGAAAGGTGGGTTCCCGGTCAGGATTGAGGAGAGGAATGACTCCAAATGAAACTTAGTGGTTGTAAGGATCATGTTAGGATATAATATTCCAGTCGAATGGCGTATGTGTGTGTGTCGAATAAGGCATATTGTGTTGATTATTGAAATTTAATTGTCTTAATCCCCTATATAATTAATATATTATTGTCTGATATATTTTTTAAATAATCATAAAATAATATATTTTTAATTATCATATCACCTTCTTACATGATCGAAGAATCTGAACTAAGTTTGATTTGTTTAAACCCAAACCGAATATAAATTCTAGATTTATGAAGCAAATTAAATATAAAATGAATTGAGTTTTCAAAAACAAGTTTCATTTTATTTAGATTTGATTTAATTTAAATTCAATCTTAAATTGAACATAATTTTAATATACTACTAAATTGAAATATGATATAATCATATGAGTAATATATATCTTACATATAACCAACTTAAAAGAAAAAAAAAAACTAATTAATTATAAATCTTCTTTTTAACATGTGTCCTTGTATAATAAGGCTATTGTTGTGAAATGACTTTCTACACGTAAAGATTATCAACACATAAAAAAAAAAGAAGACGTAAATATGGATTGGAAAATAGTTGATATATTAAATGATCTTAAAAAATATACATGAGAAAGCATTAAATGAAAGGGTATGTAATTCCACGTTCTCTTATCTTTCTTTTGGGTTTTTTTTTAATAATTTATAGCACGGTATTAATACGATTAGCTTGAACATATTTTAATATTAGTTATCTTTTAATTATATTATTATTTTATTTATATATTGTAAATACGTATATCTCAATTATAATATTATCATACTTATAAAATACAAACTATAGATATTTTAATTTTTTTTATTCTTTTATTTAATTTTTATTAATAATTGTATCCTATTTGTAATTCAAAGTTTTCAAAATTATGAATCTGAATTTGAAGTCTTGAATATCATAAATCTAGATCTAAAGTCTTGAATATTATTTATAATCTGAAGTTTACAAAATCATGAATTTGGACTTGTAGTCATAACTATTACTTGTAACCTGAAGTTTACAAAAACATAAATTTAGGACATAAATCCTGAATATTATTTGAATATTTATTTTTACGATAATAATTGTATCCAATTTGTAATTTAAAGTTTATAAAATCGTGAGATATATATATATATATATATATATATATATATATATATATATATATATATATATATATATAGAGGCTAGAAGTCCAAAGTTTCATCAAAGTATTTATTTTATAATAACTATATCACATTTGCAATTTAAAGTTTGTATAAATTGTAAAAAATATGAATTTAAACTCCAAAATATAATCAGAATACATATTATAATATTCTAAATACTAATTACAAAACCAAAAGTTTTGTAATTATGGGATAATACATGAATCTGAAGTTTCCAAAAAATTAATCCCAATATTTTCCCTACAAAATCAGTTTTTTTTTTTAAATATGAGATAATATTTAAACTTGGAGTTTAAAAAATTAACTAATATATATTGTCTACAAAACCAGAAGTTTTGTAAATATAACCAAGGATTTAAAAACCGGACCGGACCGGCCGATCGAACCGGTTGATCCGTGAACCGGTACTGTAGTCGAGTACTATTAAAGGCAGAACCGGTATAAGGTTGAAATCGGATTGGACCGCGGTTGAACCTCCGATTCGAACCTAAACCGCCGTCCAAACCGGTCTAGGCGGTTCCACAAAACCCAACTGCAAAACCTCAAATTATCGTGAGAGAGGAACAACAACGTGGTGGACGACGAGTATCAAAGATCGAAGGATGATGGTCAGGCGACTGTGGTGGTGGTCGGAGAGGCAACGACGACTGCACAGATGGAGCTGGATGTGGCATCCAGAAACCGACAATCGTCGCAGGAACACAGACTTGCTCTTCCAGCAGCCACGACCGGAAGCAAACACAAAAATCATATATTGAAAGAGAATGCAGTTGTGCTTTTAGATTTTATATTTGAATTGGGATAGAAGTTGTATTGGTTTTCGCTTATGATTGCTGGAGATTGGTTGAATTTTGTGGGTGTTTGATTTCGGCATTTTCAGTTGTGGGAGGTTTGTGGTTGTGTGTTTGTTGAATATCATGTGAAGATTTGCCCACCTTGTGTTTGATTTTTTGCCTGACTAAGGTGCGTTTTGTTTGGTTGGTGAATCATGCAGAGATACTTGCTTTATCATAACTTACAATTATCTATTTTACATGAATGGATAAAAATAATATTAAATTATATAATAATATATATAAATATGTATAAAATTATATATACAAAATAAGAACATATAATATTATTCATATTGGATATAATTGTTTTCTATGGTAAGATATATGTTGTAACAATTAATAATGTATGTGTTTATAGAATTGGATTTGTTTAATGCATATATTTTGTTTTGATGTAAAGTTAATTGTTATTACTTATTACATTTATGTTTAATAATGCATATATTTTGTTAATTGTGAAAATTGAAAAGTATGCATAGTGTAAAATTTAATGTGTCAAATATATGTAATTACTAATTAGACATAATTTTTTTATGTTTTTACATAAAATTGTAATTTTGGTCCAAACGGTCCAACCGGTCCGACCAAAACCGGTACTTAAAACGGTTTTTATTCCGGTCCGGTTATGAAAACCTTAAATATAACAATATTTGAATCTAAATTTTATAAAATTGGATGGATAATATTAAATGAGTTTTTTACACAACTCTTCATCAATGTCCCGAAAGGATAAATACAAGACTATTTTTTTTTTTGTGTCAATTCTGCTTGAATGGGTTCTTCCCATTTAGATCAATCATGTCTTTGTCTGTACTTAATCACAGTACGTGGTTCCAAATTATCATTATTCATAATTTCAGTAGTTACTGCAAATGAGAATACATCATCAATGTTAACTATTTTACGGTTGCACATTTCTTGTGTATAAACATAATTTAAAAATATTTTAGTATTATCATTTTTCTATTCTTCAATATTTTGTACTATTTCAGGGGTTTATGCCACTTCAGGGGTTTATACCACTTCAAGGGCTTGAGTTTCTTTAGGGATCATACCCTCTTTTGAAGGAACATTAGAGAATATGAATTTTTCATTCATTTTAGGATAATCATAATTGATATCTATTTGATTGTTTACCTTTCTTTTTCGAGGAATAGTGCCCTTCAATCTAATAAATCTACCACGCTTATGGTGTGCAATAGATTGATCAATCAAGACTCGACTAGACTATTCAACAGTCACATTAATTCTTACTGGTGTATTAGTAGTTGGTACATGTGATCTTATCACTTTTGTCGTATCTACAAATACATTAGACATGTGATTGACAATAATTTATAAACACACTATCTTCTGCACTTCAATTTCATTTTAGGATGTGCGAGAATATAGATGAGACACGGTAGGTATATATCAAGTAAGTTTATGCCAACTTTAAGAGACATTTTCTTTTCCCTTAAACGTGGGAATGTTGTCTCATCAAAGTGACAATTTATAAATTGTGTAGTAAAAATATCACCTATTAATAGACCTAGCCACGGTTCATGAACCGTCGGTTTCGGTTCGGAACCGCCGGTTCACGGTTCGAAAATATAAGGACCCTGAACCGAAATCGTAACAGGACGGTTCGTCCACGGTTCGGAACCGCCGGTTCCGGTTCATGGCCCCGATTCGGAACCGATATTGAACAGTCAATTCTAATATATGATCTTGATTTAATTTTTAAATTATTAATTACAATAATTAAAAATTAAAATAAAGGCTTGGACTTAATTACAATAAATAAAATTAATTATATAAATAAATTATATGATTAATTATAAAAGATAATAAATAAATAATTAATAAAATTAATTATAGAAATAAATTCTATAATTAATTATGAATTGTATAAAAAAATTTAAAATTGAAATTGAAATTAATAAAAAATTAAGAAAGAATTTAATTAAATTTAAGAAAATTTGATTGAATTGAAAGATTGAGAGAGTATTAAGAGTTTAAAGAATGAGAATGAGAGTTTGAAGGATTGAGTGAGAGAGTAGAAAGATTGAAATTTGAGAGAATGGAATTTGGAGGAGTATATATAGGAAAAAACTTTTTTGAAAAAATTAAAAATAAGGGGGTGAATTGAGATTCAGAGAAATTGCAGGGGACCAAGTCCCCTGCATTTTCTCTGAAAATTGCAGGGGATTTGTCCCTCCCCTGCAATTTTTCCTTCAAAAGGCAACGGTTCCCTGCGCAGGGAACCGTTGCCTTTTTAAATAAAATTCAAAAAAAAATCAAAAAAATTTCAAAAAAATTTCAAATTTTATTTGGTTCAGCACAGTAAACCGCCGGTTCATAAACCGGTGTGAACCGACGATTCCACGGTTCCAATTTATGTGAACCGGAACCGAACCGCAGAGCTACGGTTTCGGTTCTGGTTCAGTCCGGTTCTGGGTCTGCCGGTTCCGGTTCCGGGTTTATCCGGGCCGGTTTCGGTTCGGTTCACGGGTCAAACCGGCCCGTGGCCAGGTCTACCTATTAATGATTCTAGATATCTAATGATAGATGGTAAATTGTATCTAACATAAATTCTCAAACAAAGTTGTGTGTTTAGGAGACACAATAGAGATAACACAACCAAATATCCTCAAATGAGATATATTAAGCTAGTGACCAAGAACCAATTATCTGGGAAAGTACTGATGATAAAAGAAAGGTCGCAAACGAATTAATGCTAAAAAATATAATATAGCATGTTCCCACATAAAAGTTGGTAATTGAGTTCTTAATAACAAAATACGTGCAATTACTTGAAGTCATTTGATAAGAGATTCAACTAATTCATTTTAAGTGTAGACATGCAAGACTGGATGATGTATCTCTGACCATTTCAACATTTTCAGCTCCCAAGTTCTTAGCCATGCACTATTTGGCCCAAACTAATGAAGGGAATGAGGGAAAAGCTCCATGCAAGCCCAAAGAACCTTTGCCATCTCCAGTTTGACCCAACTTTACTTTTGGGTGCACTCTCATTACTTGCAACTAAGGCCTTAATGAAATGGAAGCTTAAATGAGTCCAAGAAGCCAACTACAAGCCCACTTTGAAACCCAAGTAGATGAGGTAGCCATCCATCACTTAAATTGGAGCCCAAGATGCCATAAAACCCATTTAGTTGAATTGCAACTAAAAAGGAAACAAGTAACTTTAGTTGGTCGACATAGTTCCACTTTTTAGGGAAAAATTGTTCCCTTTTTGTCATTTTCTTCATTAATATGGTATGACATTAGTTTATTTGATTGACTAAGCTTAAATGAAGGTCATAGCTTACTTGTCTAATTAATGGCCTATGAATGCTCATTTTGTCGCCACTTCCTCTTGTATATAAGTATGGCTTTTTCACTTGTAAACTTTAGACTCCTTTGGTAGTGAAAATTTCAAGCAAAACTTTGTAGCTTTTCTTTGTTTGTTGCTTTATCCAATTCATCTTGGAGGAAGAATTGATGGTGGAAGGTCCCAAGGTTGGTGGAACTTTCCTTTATGCCTTGGTTAATTTTCTTGTTACCCTTGAAATCTAAAGTGTGAAGATGTAAATGTGTGTTGTATGCCTCGGATACTGTTCACAGTGTATGATTTTGCAATTTCCAATTTTTGTCAGCAAACTTTGAAGCTAGTTTTGAATACTTTGTTGATTGAGTTGTGATTGATATTATATACCATTAGAAAGCTCTTTGAATGTCTTTTCCAATGATATATAATTTACATGATTTGTAGGTCATTTGATTGGTTAAAATTGAAAGACAAATTGTTACTATGCCAAATAAATAGTAATTTCTAGAATTGAGTTTGTGTGTTGTTACATTGTCTTGATGGAAATGCACCATTTGGTATCAGAGTATAAGGTGTTTGTGTGATTTGTTGACTGATTTCTACCTCATGGAGCTACTGTTCACTATCAAAATTTACTGTTCACTATAGAGTTACTGTTCACAGAACCTTAATTTGCCTAAAACACAAACCTTCCTTAACCTAAACACTTACCAATACTTCCCCCAACCCTTAAACACTTATAACCATTAGCCTTTACCTACTAACCATTGCCAAAAATGTCTTATAAAAAACTTCATCCTCATCTTCCTCACCTCCTCATCATTGGGAATTTACCCACATAACACTAAAACAAGAGGTCAAAGGAGAACTTAAGGCCATTAAGGACCAAATGAATCAAATGATGCAAATGATGAGAGACTTGACTCTCACTCAAACTCGGACACCCTTATCAGAACCCCAAACTTCAATAGAAAGTCAAATACCCCCTCCTCTACCTCACCCAACCCAACTACATCACCCAAGAAGACATATTAGACCTTCCCCTCCTCCTCCTAAACATTATAGAAAGGAATTGATAATTCATGATGACTCAAGTGAGGAAGAACAAGAAAGACCACCTAGGAGAGAAAAGGATGATGATAGGGGTTTAAAGATTGAAATTCCAGAATTCGAAGGGAGAATGAGTTCGTATGATTTTGTTAATTGGTTACATACTATTGAGAGAGTTTTTGAATATAAGGGTTATTCGGATGAGAATAAATGCAAGTTTGCCATCTTGAAATTCAAGGATTATGCATCCTTGTGGTGGGAAAATCTCAAGAAGCAAAGGGAAATGGACGGTAAAGAAAGCCTGAGATCTTGGGAGAAACTAAAGAAGCTTATGAAGAGAAGATTCCTCTCAGACAACCATAAACAAGATCTTTACCTCAAGCTACACACCCTTAAGCAAGGAAGTGATGAAGTAGAGCACTACATAAGGGAGTTTGAGAAGGTATTATTGAGGAATGAGCTGCCAAAAGTGAAAGAGCAAACCATTGCAAGATTCATTGGTGGCTTAAACCAAGACATTGTTCATAAGGTGGAGTTGCAACCATATTGCACTTTTGAAGATATTTGTAAGTTGGTTATTAAGGTGGAGAAGCAAAAGAAGGCCATGAAGTCTATGGGTGCCAAGCCATTTACCAAAGGGACTTTATTCTCTAAAAGTCCTCCTTTTAATAAGGGAACCACCTTTCAAAAGGGTTCCCCATCCAACTATAAGGCTACCGAAACCACTTCCAAGGAGAAAGGGAAAGAAAATGTGGTAGAACCTAGCAAAAACAAACCAAAGATGGGAAAACTTGATCTCTCCAATAAAAAATGTTTCAAATGCCAAAGCTATGGACACTTCTAAGCCGAATGCCTAAATAGAAGAGCTTTGTCATTGATAGAGATTCAAGCTATTGAAGAATCTCTTCAAGAAGTGAAGAAAATGAAGATTATGGCCATGAAGATGGAGCTGTCGAAGAAGAAAAAAAGGAAGTCATGCAAAGGGCTGATGAAGGAGAGATGTTAGTGATTAGAAGAGCATTGCATTCCAAGTCATTTCCACATAAGGAATAAAGGCTCCAAATTTTTCTATCAAGATGCACCATTAGAGGCAAGGTGTGTTCTTTGATTATAGATAGTGGAAGTTATGCAAATGTGACTTTATTTACATTAGTGGAGAAACTTGGATTGTCTAGCATACCTCATCCTCAACCATATAAGCTTCAATGGTTGAGCAATGGGACTAGCCTTTAAGTAGCCAAATAAGTACTTGTTTCCTTCTCTATTGGCAAACATTACCAAGATGCAATTGTGTGTGATGTAGTTCCCATGGATGTATGCCATTTGTTGCTAGGGAGATCTTGACAATTTGATAGAGAAGTGACTCATAATGGTAAAAAGCACACTTATTCCTTTAAATTCAAAGAGAATACCATTACTTTGCTACCTCTTAGTCCCCAAGAAGCTAATAAGGCAATTAAAGGGAAAAAAGCTAGAAGGGAGAGTATGTATATAAATAGGCAGCAAGTAGAAAAGACTCTCTTGAGTTTGCAACTTGTCTTTGCATTACTTATATTTGAAAGGGAGATCAAACACGAGAAGAAAGAAACCTATCCTTTAGTTCAACCTCTCTTGGCCAAATTCGAAGATGTGTTCTCATTAGAGCTTCTATCCGGCCTCTCTCCTATATGAGGCATTGAACATCAAATTGACTTAGTTTCAGATGCACCATTGCCCAATAAGCCAGCTTATAGATGCAATCCTATAGAGACTAAAGAGTTGAAAAGGCAAGTGGAAAAATTGATTGAAAAAGGCTTTGTAAGGCCCAGTATAAGTCCATGTTCCGTTCCAGCCCTACTTGTTCCTAAGAAAGATGGCTCATATAGGATGTGTGTGGATAGTAGAGTCATTAACAATATAACCATCAAGTATAGGTATCCTATCCCTAGACTTGATGAGTTATATGGTGCTTCTGTCTTCTCCAAAATTGATTTAAAGAGTGACTACTCATTTTAAAGCTTAAACAAAAATATCACAACAGTATTACATTTTTCTAAAATACCTTCATTAATGTAACTCATACAGAAAGAGAGAATATCATATCTCTTTTTTTCCTTAACTTTCTAGTTAGGAAGAAATTTCTGCAGTACGAAAAAAAAATTCTTCAGTAAAGAAGACATGTGATTAAACAATAAAACTTGTATGTTATGTGTTTTCTTTATGAAAAATTAAAAATCAAATAATGTATGATAAATTCATGTTTATGAGTTCATGTGAAATTTAATTTTGTTGTAATTTCATGTTGTTAGATTATTTAATATTGTTATTTCATGTTATTTTTATTGTTTAAAGTTGTTATAATATTGTTTAATATTATATTAATAATTATAAAATAAAAAAATTTAAATCTGAAAAATTTTCAGATGAAGAATAGGTTTACATCGCCAACCCCTTAGTGACTCCAACTCCCACTGGTTTTATGTTTTTTGAAGGCCAAATGACTATTTCCCACCCAAGGTATGTTGAAATGTCAAGTTTACACCCTTTATCTTTCATAATACCAAACACCCACCCATGAGCAGTTAAAATTAATGAAATCCTAACCGCTTGAAATTTTATCTCTTTTTGCCCCCCTAAACTTTAAAAACTAAAAGTTTTTCCCAACCTAAGTTTTAAAAAATAACAGTTTTACCCTAGGGTTTCGTTTTGAAATCTCCGACGACATCTCATGTGTCATTGTCGACGACCTCTCTCTCTCGAAGCATCCTCTCCTTCCGGCGATCTCTTTCCTCCCATTTGGAGGCCTGATCGACGTTGGAGAGGCCTTGGGAGAGAAGAACTTCGTCGGGGAAGATGAAGTTCTTCGTCTTCCCGAAGACGAAGAACTTTATCTTCCCCGATGAAGTTCTTCGTCTCCTAAGGTGTCTCCGACGTCGATCGAACCTTCAAATAAGAGGAAAGAAATCGTCGAAAGGAGAGGATGCTTCCGGAGGGAGAGACCATTGGCAATGGTGCTGGAGATGTCACCAGATATTTCAAAATGAAACCTTAGGGTGAAACTACTATTTTTTAAAACTTAGGCTAGAAGAAAATTTTAGTTTTTAAAGTTTAGGGGGACAAAAATTGATTATATTTTAGTTTATTTTTAATATTATAGAGAAAATGACGATTTTACTCTTACTACCGTTAATTTTAACTACTCATAGGTGGGTGTTTGGTATTATAAAAGATAAATGGTGAAAACTTGACATTTCAGCATACTTGGGTGGGAAATAGTCCTTTGGCCATTTTTGAATTCAATTCTCTTTCATGCAGGGGTCATATAAGTTAAAATATTGCAAATGAATTTAAAGATTTTAGTTCTCCTTCATGCAATGGGCCCCACTAAATTAAAAAATTCTTGGATTCTTCCTTACTTGCACCCCTAAGCCCACTGCAAAAATTTAGAAGTAAAAAAAAGTGATTTTCAAATATTTTAACTTATATAACCCATTGCATGAAAGAGAATTCAGAAAACATAAACCAGCAGGTGTTGGCAACATAAACCGTTTTTCTTTGAAAATTTTTTAGATTTAAAATTTTATATTTTATAACTATTAATGTAATATTATAATAATTTTAAATAATAAAAATAATATTAAATAATAATATTAAATAATTTAATAATATAAAATCATAATAAAATTAAATTTCATATGAATTTATGAACATAAATCTACTTTATATTATTTGATTTTTAATTATTTATAAAGAAAACACATAACATACTGATTTAAATATAAATAATTTTACTGTAAAATCTTTATAACAAATATTAATTCTCTCAATAAATTTAGTATTTTTTGTCTCTTTCTCACTAAAAGATTGAGAAAAAAGAGAGCGATAATATTTTTTTTTATATAAATTACATCAATAAAGATATTTTAAAAAATTAAAATATTATTATAAGATTTTTATTTAAGTCTTGAGAAGAATAATATATTTATAAAAAAAAAAAAAAGGGGAAAATTTCAATCTTCCTGAATTCTTTGACGGAGCGGAGAGACAAATTCCATTACCTAAAACCAATAATATCATTCCACCTCCCAAAACCAATAATATCATTCCACCTCTCAATTTTCACTGCCCAGTCCTCCTTTTCATTAAAAGCATTCCCACCAAAATTCACCATATTTACAACAATAATAAGTATTAAAGATTTTTTCTGGCGAATATTCTATTTAGTGAAAGTAACGGCCGTTAACTCCGTGAATTGCTCACCAAGTCTCAGTCAAAGTCGTACCTAGAAAAAAATAATAATAATTACAAAGACAGATTGACAATAAATAATAATAAATTTCAACACGTTAACGTTTTATTAGAGTTTTTGAATTCACCACGAAGTTTCTCGAGTAGGTGAGAAAGTCTAATAAAATTTCATGGGTAAGCAATGATCCCTTCTTATTTTATTCTCCTTTAATAGTCATTCAATCCAATTTTCATTTCGGCTCCTCAAAGGTATGAATCATTAGGTTTTAATTTTTGTGTAAGTTCAATTGAAGAAATTATACAGCTCTGTATCTGATTGATTTAATTATTTTTGGTTTAAATTTTGAAAGAATTTGAGGATTCCTGATATTAAGCTGTGATAGAGAGAGTGAAACTGTTGGCTTGGTCAAATAGATTGTTGTTTTCTGTTATCATTTTTTTTTGGAAACAGAGACAGATAAATTTAGTTAATTGTAATTCATTTTCTTAGTACTTCATCTTCTGACTAGAAAAAGTAAGTTTATATTCATTATTTGGATCGCAATTTTACAAGATAAAATATAATCTCAGCTGTTTAAAATGCATTAATCCACTGGTTCAAAGACCTTGTCATTTTTGTTTTCAACTTGGTGCAATTGGTTTTTTTTTTTTCCCTGTAATTGAGTTTGTTATGTCTTTCATTCTCTGATTGGTGAAATTTTGTTTTTATTGTAGGGTATTTGCAGTGAAGCTACATAAACCCTAAGCCCTTTGAGGATAATTTTGGGAATTAAAGATGGACGACAAAGTAACAACAGCCTAGGGTAGGATTAGGGTTTATAACCCTATTACTCAAGGATTCATCTTTTGGGTGCAGATTTGGAATTTTAATTGTTTGTTAATTTGGAGGTTTTAGGTTTTCCTGGTAGAAGTTTGTAAATTTTAGTAATTCTTAATGGCTTTGTAGGGTTTAGAAGTTGTAGATAGAAGGAGTAATTTGATATACGGTATGCAGGGTTTTAGATCTACAAGATAAAAATGTCAATTGCTTGTGTAGCACTTAGTCCGGTTCTTGAAGAATCCTTGAGCTTTTCGGGGAATGTTACCCATCGACATGGTCTGCCTGTGGATGACCTGATCTTGATTTTTCTGAGTGTTGGGGGATCTGTGATTCCCATGAGTGTTATGGAGTCAGATTCAATTGCTTCTGTGAAGTTGAGGATTCAGAGTTTCAAGGGGCCTTTTGTGAAGAAGCAGAAACTGGTGTACAGAGGGAGGGAACTGGCTAGGACCAATTCTTTTGTTAAGGACTATGGGCTTGCCGATGGAAATGTTTTGCATTTGGTGCTTAAACTTTCAGATCTGCAAGCCATCACTGTGACGACTGTATGTGGTAAGGTGTTTGAATTTCATGTTGATAGGAGTAGAAATGTAGGTTATGTGAAGCAGCAAATTGCTAAAAAGGGAAAAGGGCTTGTTGATCTCAAGGATCAAGAACTGATATGTAATGGTGAGGAGCTTGAAGATAAGAGACTCATAACTGATTTATGTAAAAATAATGATTCTATTGTTCACTTGCTGATTAGGAAGTCTGCTAAAGTAAGGGCTAAACCTGTTGAGAAACATTTTGAAGTGTCTATTGATGCTAATAATTTGAATGAGAAGGTAGCTGATGTTGCTGGAGAAAACCAGTTGGAAACCATACTCACGGGATGTAAGGTCACAGATAGGAAATTATTACAAAGAGATTTCCTTTTGGAACCTTTTGTTGTTGATTCCAATATTGATTTACCATTAGAAATTAAAAAGCTAATTGAATATACTTTTGATGGGTTAGACAAAGGTTATGAACCTGTTCGCACCTCTGAGGGATCAGGAGGAGCTTATTATATGCAAGATTCATCAGGTCAGAAGTATATTTCTGTTTTTAAACCAATTGATGAAGAGCCAATGGCTGTGAATAATCCTCGAGGCTTACCTTTGTCAGAAGATGGTGAAGGATTGAAGAAAGGCACGAGAGTTGGAGAAGGAGCATTAAGGGAAGTTGCAGCATACATTTTGGATTATCCAAAGGGTGCATTGCAACCTTATAATGATAAGGGGAGAGGCTTCGCTGGGGTTCCTCCCACAGTTATGGTTAAGTGCTTGCACAAAGGATTCAATCATCCAGAGGGTTATGAAAATGCTGCCAAGAATGTGAAGATTGGATCACTGCAAATGTTCATGAAGAATATAGGAAGTTGTGAGGATATGGGACCTACTGCTTTTCCAGTGGATGAGATACATAAGATCACTGTGCTGGACATCAGGTTGGCAAATGCAGATAGGCATGCTGGGAATATATTGGTTAGCAAAGATGAAGAAGATCAGATCAGGCTTATTCCAATTGATCATGGCTATTGCTTGCCTGAGAATGTATGTCTTTACTTTTCTTCTATCTATTTCTAATATATGTCTTCTAATATGTTATTCAGTTTAAAGTTTCCTATTTTTTGACCTAATACATCCTTCTTGAAATTAGGCTTCATGATCTAATTGCTGGCTTTGATGATTATTTTCATTGTCTTTTTTATGGATTGCTATGGAACAAAATTGTATTATCGAATAGTTTAGACACCTTGATATATTGTTTGAGAACTTGTCTGTTATTTCTGAGAGACATATTTCATTTGATGCATAGATGCTTGATAATTAAAAATGTGGTACGCATCTATTACCCAATCTGTTTTCTCATTTAGAGATTGTTCAGTTCTCAACTGCCAGGTCTGATAGTTTAAAATTCCTTACCTCATTAATAGGTTTTTAATCCGACTTTTGACTGCTGACCAATTTAATTTATTAGATTGTTATATGTACAGAATCTTCTTCTCTTAGACTAGAATTTTCTGACTCTCATTACTTCTTTTTACCCTACAGTTTGAAGATTGTACGTTTGACTGGCTCTACTGGCCACAAGCTCAACAACCTTATTCCCCTGACATCATTGACTACATTAACTCACTAGACGCTGAACGGGATATTGAACTTCTGAAGTTTCACGGCTGGGACATGCCACCAGAGTGTGCTCGGATCTTTCGTATCTCCACCATGCTTTTGAAGAAAGGTGCAAAGAGAGGACTTTCACCTTTTGCCATTGGAAGCATCATGTGCAGGAAAACGCTGAAGGATGAGTCTGTGATTGAGCAGATTGTTCAGGAAGCACAGGAAGCTGTGCTTCCAGGAACAAGCGAGAATGCATTTCTTGAAGCTGTTGAAGTCATTATGGATTGTCATCTTGATGAGCTGACCCGGTAAGGCAATGGTATGACTGCCTAGGTATATAGTGTTTCACTGTCCATTCGTCCTTTTATTGTCGTCTGCAGTGTTTGGGTAATTGTTGGTTGTTGGTTGAACTTGTTTTCTTGGCTTGCCTCATCTTTAAATACGATAGAACCTTGTGCAGCTATCACTCCTTACTAGGGATGGCAATTTGGACCCGACTTTAGGGGCCCCGACCCTCCTGATTTCATCCCCGTAATCGGGGACGGGTCGGGGACGGGGATACATGTGTCCCCGCTCCCATGAAACTATTAAGTTTTAGAAAATTTTAAATTATGATTTATTAAAATTATAACTTTAATTTTACTAATTTTGAATTATCAATTATTAGTTTTTACTAATTTATAAACTATTAATATAATATATTAAAAAAACCTAGAATTTCATTATCAAATGTAAATGCACCAAATTAATTTTATTTCAACTTCAAAACTTAGTTAGTCAATCCACTAGGTTTTACACACAAAAAATAATAAATTATAAACTTAATAAAATCAATTGAAGTGAATGAAAAGTGTTAAATTTAATGTTATTATAAATTACCCTAAATCACATACATGAAGAGCTACTAATGAAGAGATTGATTATTGCATATTGTTAGATTTTATAAAAACTTTATATTTGAACTAAAATAACAAAGAATATTTTATAGCTCTTGTAGCAACGGGGCGGGGATATTTTTCCCCGCTGATTTTCCTTCGCTGACGGGGATTGATATCCCCTATTGATACATTGCCATCCCTACTCCTTACCTCTTATCTAAAAGAAACTTTTACCGGGAATTCAAAGTGCCTATTTTAAAGTACTGACCTGAAAATATTGTACTGTGAATATTCTGTAGCTTTCTTTATTTAATTATTATTTTTTTTTTTAAGTTTTCCCAGTTGCAGTTTAAGTGCGTCTACGCTTAAAAAAAAAAAAAAGCTTTGACATGATGAAAGAAACTCTTAAATTTAATTTAAAGTAATATATTCAACTAGAAAGGACGTTATCCCACTGATAATGAAATACCCGTTATTGTCTTGAGCTACCTACGGTATGCCAACTTTTGGGAATTTCAACCGCCCCAATTACCTTAGTTGTTATTAATCCCAAAAATGTGAAAAAGAAAATAAATAAACCAGATAGCACCTAAATGATGTGACAACTATCCTTCCACTGAACAACACATGGTGGGCTAACACACTGATGGTTGCGCTCACTATTTCTTTCTTACCCTATTTTTGTTTTTCTAAATGGATGGGGATGAATAATTTTCTAAGTTATTTTTTTTTTGTAAGTAATTTTCTAAAAGTTTTTTATGCTTAAATATACCGAGACCAATAAAAAAAGAGACAAACGAGTAATCCACCGGGCTGAACCCTTAAGAACTCCCTATAGTCTCATTTTAATTATAGGACACATCATAGTTATTAATATCTTCCATATAATATGATATAATATAGATGAATAATAATATGTATTGTGAGACATATCGAATTAATATGATAGAGTAAAAATATTATACGATGTAACACGTATTTTACGATATGATATATATTATCGATATAAATCGATACATTTTTTAAAGAAAATAATGATATAATAAAGGTGTATATGAGAAATTTTAAATTTTTAAGAGTGTTTATGATATTTTTTAAAATAATAACGTGTCAATTAGATTTTTTATTATTTTAATTATTTTAATTTTTAAAAGTTGTATTATACAACACACTATCATGGTATACCTTCCTTTTGCTAACATATTTTGTGTATGAATATTCAATATGTTTTCATAAAAACATAAACTTATGCACAAACCCTTACTAAACTTATCTTTTTGGCATATTAATACTTCATCTCTTAAATAACTCCCTCATAACTCATGCCCTTACATTATGTATTAATGTGGGCATGCCTTATACTTATATGTTCTCAAAACGTCCCTTAAACTTGTGGGACAACTTGTTGGAATAGGTGTTCTCTATTATGGAACAATTGTCCTCCCTTTGAACTATAGAATGAGCATTCTAGATTTTAGATTGACCGTTCTTATGTATAAAATAATTTTTTGTTAATTTTAATATGAAATGACAATTCTCTGCTTTAGAATAAACATTCATGGAACGGTTCTTGTCCTTGGGATGAGCATTCCATCGTAATTTTTATTATCCTTTATTTCGCATGGAATGACTGTTCTTATCCTTGAAATGAACATTCCATTGGGTCTGTAACAACAAATCTGTTGTACTTGCTAGAATTTCATACACCAAATTATCCATTAATAATTTTCTATAGCCTAAAGGCGTAATAACATCAATTACAACCTATATGACACCCACATTTCTTGACTCAATCCACCATATCCAAAACAAAACTCATAACTTTAACATATCATCCAAAAACAGGATAGCATCATCTTACATGCGTATAATTATATAAAATCAACTTGAAGACCGTACACATCAATGACACATCAGATCATATTAATATGTAAAACAGTCCAAGTTAGAATTCTCATAGACAATAATAAAGTCATTCACATATAGATCACAATGTACATAATTAAATCCATTACTTGGACTTGGGCAATAACGAACACTTGCTAAAGAATCAATCCTTTGGCCTTGATATCACTTCTTGATTGATTTTCAAAGGCTAAGAATAATGAAATAAATATGTGTTTAGCATTTTATATGTGTTTGAGGTGTATAAATTGTGCAAATCATGGTTACTTTTATAGAATTTTGACCAAAAGCCACTAGAATGAGTGTTTGCTTCTTTGGAATGGTCATTTATTACTTAAATCATTTATTGACTTGTCGTTATCTAAGTTGTCCATTTGTCAAATACTAAACGGCATCCGTCCTATTCTTTGAAATGATAGTTAATTCCTTTATTTCATATATAATCTTGATTTAAGCATAATTAATCATACCCCATAAACATATCATACTTTTAAAAATCATAAATGATATGTAATTACCAAAATAACCTCATATGCACATGTGAGTATTATATTTCATCTCTTCATATGAATTTTGTCCTAAAAAATCATGTGAATGCTTGGGTTAATGGGTCTTCCATGTCTTATTCCACTTCTCAGTCAATCTTTTCTATCTTATGAATCATCTAGAGGACTTTTACTAGTGGTATGCTCTAATTATGAAGCTCTTTAATCTTTTTGTCCATAATTTGTATTGGTCATTCCTCATAAGATAAACTATTTACTAACTCCACCGCCTCTATCCTCAACACGTGGGAAAGGTCACCCATATGTTTATGCAATAATGAGATATGAAATACATTATGAATATGGTTCATGCTTACTGGTAGCACAAGCCTATATGCTACTTTAGCAATCCTCTCTACATCTAAAAAAGACCTATGTATCTTAGAGCTAACTTTCCTTTCCTATCAAATCTAATCACATGCTTGTATAGAGCTACTTTAACAAATTTCATATTACTCACTTGTTGCCAATGACTCGCAAGTATACGAGTCAATCAAGTAATATAGAAAGATGTTGATCCTACAGAGATTGGTTGTCGAATACTAGCTTGTTTTATAGTTTAAATTAGCAAGAGAAATAAAAAAGTTATGGATTGGGATTGAATTAAAATTAATAAAATAAAGCAAACTAACTAAATCGAAACTAACAAAGGAAATTAATCACCTAGCAAATTAAAAGTGAAATACCAATTATAGAGAAGCCTAGGGTTTATGATTTCACTATCAATTACTCAAAAATCAGTAACAAATCCAATTAAAATCAATGATATGATGAATTGTTGATGGTTGATTATCCTATTCTACCCAATTCCTCTCTCAAGGTTAATTAGGAGTGTTAAGATTAAAAGCGTACCTACTTTTGTGGTATGTTGTTAATCAAAACCCATTAATTTTTATGACAATCAATTTATCCACAAAAGATTTATATTTATCTCTAAATAAAATCCTAGGTTTAGCAAAAGCATGAACTAATTAGGTATGTATTTTTCAATATCACACTCCAATCTACAAACAAGCATGGTATTGGGTCTTAACACCAAGCAAGAAGTTAAAATCACAATTACTAAATCAAACATTCATCATCATTAATTAAAAATCAAAACCCATTACATAATCCTTGAGAATTTATAGATTCATCATAAACCCTAACAAAGGAAATTAGCTATTCATGTCTATAAAATTCAAGCTACAAGATAAAGTTGGAGAGATAGACATTTTGATTTAATAAAAGAAGATAATAAGAGAGATAAAAAAACTCTAAGGTCTTCAAATCTTGATTCTCTTAGGTTTTCTATCTTTAATCTTGGATCTTCCCTCTTCTATTTGTTTCTTGAAGCTTTCTCTCTCTAAAAATCCTTTGAGCTGTTGTATATTTGGTTCCCGTGGTGGAGAAGACGTAATTTTCTTTTTATACCTGTCACTTAACCCTACTTTCTGTTTTTTTTTCTTTACACCTAGTAATTATGGGCACCAATTATGACCATAAGATTGCCCATAATTACTCTCTGCCTCCTGATGTAAATCCTTCTTATTTGTTTCTTTAAGCTTCCATTTTCACTCTAAAAGAGGTTTGAATGACTCCATATCATCTAAAAATATAATTCAAAGAACAAAATAAGATCAAGCCATCAAGATTAAATAAAACTTAAAGAATTTGACAAAATGGACCAAAATTCACTTAAAAACTATACTATTATAACTTTATTTGTGTGTATTTCATACACACATCAAACTCCCCCAAACTTGAGAACTTGCTTGTCCTCAAGCAAAAAGGAACAAAAGTGAAACAAAAGGGAAAATTGAAAGGATCAATAGGGTTTAGGTAATTGAATTCTTAAAGTGACCTTAATGCAATCGAAAGCCAAAACTTGCTCTTTAAAACCGAAGTGCAAGAGACACTCTATCTCGGATCCAAAGAAAACAAGAGTCACAAAAATCAAACTGAAAATGTATGCAATGATTAGTCTCACCAAAACTGATGCACTTCAGATAGGCATATACGTACTTAGCAATCTTCATGATCTCTAAATAAATTCAATCAAGTCCCATAGGCAAAATCAAACAACCTATCTCCACTAATGAAGGTGCAATGCATTTTAAAAGGATCAATAGGTCTTTATTTAGGTTGTAACGTGGCTAGGGGTATGGGTTCAAGAATAAAAGGATAAATGAGTTAACAAATGAACATGAGTATACTATTAATGAGGAAGTAAAGATCTGCATGATTACAAAACAAAGAATAAAAAAGAAATATAAATTGCACTAATAATATGTGAAGAGATTGTTTTTTCTATTTTCTTTTCTCTTTTTTTTTTCAGATATCTTTTTTTTTTCTCTCTTTTTTTTTTTGTTTGTTTTTTTTTTTTGTTTTGCTACATGTATGAATATATATAATTCTCTCAAAATCCCCCAAACTTATTTGTTTGTACATAGGGCATATAGAATGATAATGCCATGACTTTCTCTTTTTTTTTTTTCTTCCTTTTCAATTGAACTAAAAAATCACATGCAAATCCATTCATCTCATCAATAATATAACTCATATAAAGGGTATGTTTAATATATTTATTAGCTAGGTGGGTGATTAAGGGTTAAAACAAAGAAAGTGCAAAAGGTTGTAAATAAAACACAAAAGAAAATGGCTCAAAGGGCTAACAACAGATTAAACATTTATAAAGGTTAACTAAGAGAATAAGGCAATTTGGGGTATACAAAGAATCAAAGAAATGCCTATATCATATCCCTTATCAATGCATGCAACTTTTATTTCACCTCGAAAGATTGAGTGACAAGTTCTAGGACTCGTGAGACACTAGAAAATATGCACGGATAAGCCCTCTCTAAGTAAGCAAAACAATTTCGAAAAAGACGACCACATGCACAACAAACTCTGAATGACAAATGCAACAATCGTAACTCTATCACCAATCATGAATGTCTCAACACTCTTTGCCCTTTTAGAAACAAAAAATGGGTTCGATTGCCAAAGGTGCTCTAATAATTCAAATCACCCAAAAATATTTTCACATTTGTGTCTTTTAAGGTACTAAAAGTGAATTTGCAAAATTTAGTCCAAAATCAAAGCAAAGATAAACAAATGTAGGCTTAATTAAACTGAAAATAAAAACTGCATAAAAAATAAACCTAATCTAAGAATTGAAAATAAAATTGCAAAATTGACATTAAAGACTCCCCCCACACGTAAGACAAACATTGTCCTCAATGTTTATTCAACATGTAATAAAGAAAACATAACTAAGCATGGATCAGAGAAGAAGAAAAGGATGAAAACTCCTTAGCTCAGTATAAGCTCATGTGATGAAATTGGATGAAAGTGCAAACATTGTCCCTAAAATTAGAATGAGTAAATTATGAACAAAATTGCACTATCTAGCAAAAGAGGTCTCAAAGAATCACATCCAACTAATGAAAAGAGAAAAATAACAATATTATCAACGATTATGGCTCCACATATGCAACAATCTCCATCAGCAAAAAAAAAAAAATCAAATAGTGAATAAATCAACAACACTTTTCCAATAAGCTTGACATTTCAATTATAGGAACTTGTACATCAAAATCTTCATCAAATCTCCACATTAATAAACCACATGCAACCTAACAAATTGAGCACCAAATCATCATTAAACTAGGAAATCATCACATTGAATCAACATAAAGTGCTCAAATGCATCCAACCACATCAAAAGAATATCATATGGTCTAAGTTTCTAGTCTGTCAACATCAATACAATCATCAAAATATCAAATGAATCAGTTCATCAAATTATGATTGCATAAAACAAAACATAATGAAAGTCAGTCCAAAATAAAAAGTAAACATTAGAACGAGTGAAAACATCATCATGATTAGCGGTCAGATTCTGAATTGGATGTGGAGGAGCTCTAATCAAGTGGAGAAGGGGAAGAAGTGAATCCTTGGTGATGAAAGTAGACTTTCAACATGCTGCTGATTTTTTTCAGTTTCCTTTAAAGCTTGAGTTGTCGCTTTTCTATCGTTTGCAATCTTGCCATTACATTGGAGCTTTCAGGTGTTGCCTCTTGGACTGGGACCTCTGCCTCTTTTTGTTAGGAATGCATTTAATCTGACCCATTTTGGAACGAAAAATTCGTTCCATGTGGACTGAAAAAAATTTGGAACTGTTTTGGAAAGAAATGTGTAGAAAAATTAGAATTGGATGCGTGGCCTTAGCGTGAGGAAAAATTGAAAATTTGAGGGAACAAGTGCGAGATGTGTGTCTGAAGGGGAGGAAATGTGGGGCTGCTGTTGAAGCTAAGAAGAAATTTGAAGGCTGACTTGTCAACTTGAAATGTAGGAAATGGTGGGGCTGACGAATTTCAGTATGGAAAAAGTGGAGCTGACGCGTCACTTTGTGCAGCTGTACAGAGAAGAAACGAAATTGGAAGAAGCTGGAACAACATAAAATAGAGAAAGAACCTGCAGTGTTGAGCAGAGCAGGCTGACGCGTCAATTTATGTTTGGAATGGCTGAAACGGTGGGGCTGTACAGAGAAGAAACAAATGCGTTTTGTTGAAGCTGGAGGTGACGATTTTTGCTTCAGAAATAATGGAGGGGCTGACGCGTTAATTTGTGTTTGGAATTTGGAAAAGGAAATGAGAGCAGAAAAGGATTTTGGTGGGGAGAACGGAGAAAAAAGGTGCGGCGCTGAAATGGGAAAAATAAAATAAAAATTAGGATTTCAAATGTATGTATATATATGGAAAGAAATAAAATAAAATAAAAAAAAATATATATATATATATATATATATATATATATATAATATGCATAAAAAGAAAAAAAATAAAATAAAATAAAGTAAAAGACAAAATAAAACTAAAATAAAATATAAATATAAATAAGTAAAAAAAATAAAAGATGAACAACCAAATACACTCTTCCTCATTTTTTTTTCAGAGGCCAATTATGGGCATTCTTATGCCTATATTTGCTGCCTATAAACACTCTTTCTCATTTTTTTCTAGAGGCCAATTATGGGCACTCTTATGCCCATATTTGCTGCCTATAAATACTGCTCTCTTCAGCTCAAAATAGAATTTATGAGGAAATTCAAATTTCACACTCTTCATCAACCAATTCAACACCACAAAGAAATCACAAAATCCAATTAATGCAATCAATGGTAAGAACACAATTAATCAAACAAATCACAACCAATGAAGACATCAAATTGAGCAAAATTTAATTGTACCCCCCTTTTAACTTGAAAATACTTTTCATGTCCATACTTGTACTCTAATTGCTGGACATTCCAAAATCAACCTGAAATAAACAAAAAGAACAATTTTAAACTAAATGTGGGGAAAATTATTTATCAATAAACTAAAAGAAAATTCTTTAAGAGAAGAAAAACTTGGGTTGCCTCCCAAGAGCGCTAATTTATGGTCCTTAGCTTGACCGATTGTGAGACTTAAGTTGGGGGATTGGACAGTGGTTGAGATGCTTCCACTTTCACTTGATCACCAACAAAATACAGCTTCAGCCTCTGCCCATTGACCTTAAATATTCTAGAATTTTCACTACATACCTCAACGGCCCCATGGGGAAATACCTTTAATATTTTAAAAGGACCGGACCACTTTGACTTAAGTTTTCCCGGAAAAAGCTTCAATCTTGAGTTGAAAAGCAACACTTGATCACTTTCTTTGAAGTCTTTCTTTAAAATATGCTTATCATGCCACCTTTTGGTTCTTTCCTTGTATATTTTGGCATTCTTATAAGCATCCGATCTAAACTTTTCTAACTCATCTAGTTAGAGGAGACGTTTTTCACCGGCTTTCTTTAAATCAAAGTTCAGAAACTTAGTAGCCCAATAAGCTCGATACTCTAGCTCCACTGGAAGATGAGAAGACTTATCGTAGACAAGGCGAAAAGGGGATGTACCAATGAGAGTTTTAAAGGCTGTGCGGTATGCCCAAAGCGCATAATCTAATCTCAAACTCCAATCTTTCCTTAAAGCACTTACGGTTTTCTCAAGTATGCTCTTGATCTCCTTATTAGAAATCTCCACTTGCCCACTAGTTTGAGGGTGGTATGGTGTTGCAACCTTATGGGTAACTCCGTATTTCTTTAATAATTTCCCAAATAGGCGATTACAAAAGTGAGAACCACCATCACTAATAATAGCTCTTGGAGTTACAAATCTTGCGAAGATAGATTTCTTTAAGAACCTCACCACAACCCTAGCATCATTGGATGGACTTGTTAGTGCCTCAACCCATTTAGAAACATAATCTACAGCAACTAAGATATATTTATTCCCATAAGATGTAGGAAATGGCCCCATGAAGTCAATGCCTCACACATCAAAAATTTCAATCTCAAGTATACTGTTTAAAGGCATTTCATTCCTCCTTGAAATGTTTCCAGTTCTTTGGCACTTATCACATGTTAAAATAAATTTTCTCGCGTCTTGAAAAAGAGTTGGCTAGTAAAACCCGCTTTGGAGCACCTTAGCTGCTGTCTTGGTGGCACTAAAATGACCTCCACATTCAAGAGAATGGCAATGGGTTAGAACACTTTCCATCTCATCTTGTGGTAAGCATCGTCGTACAATCCCATCAAAACATCTTTTGTAAAGCAGTGACTCTTCCCAATAATAATTTTTCACCTCCCACAAGAACTTTTTCTTTTGCTGGTGATTCATCTCTGGAGGTAATACACCACACACAAGATAATTCACATAATCTACATACCATGGTACTACCCAATGAGATATCTCTAAAAGTTGCTCATTTGGAAAAGAGTCATCAATAGGTAGACTTTTGTCAAAACCTCCACACCTAACTTGCTCCAAACAGGACAAATGATCAGTAATAACATTTTATGTCCCTTTTTTATCCTTTATTTCTAAGTCAAACTCTTGAAGAAGCAATATCCACCTAATCAACCTTGGTTTTGCATCCTTCTTATTTAGGAGATATTTAATGGCTGAATGATCTGTGTAGACTATGACCTTGGACCCCACTAAATAAGGCCTAAACTTATCAAAAGCAAACACAACTACAAGAAGTTCTTTCTCAGTGGTGGCGTAATTGACTTGTGCTTTATTCAAAGTGTGACTGGCGTAGTAAATTGCATAAACCTTTTTGTCTTTCCTTTGCTCCAAAACTGCCCCTACAGTAAAGTCACTAGCATCATACATTACTTCAAAAGGTAAACTCCAATCTGGTGGTTGCATAATAGGGGCTGAAATCAATGCTTCCTTTAACCTGTAAAAAAAATCAAGACAATGTTGGTCAAAGTTAAAAGGAACATCTTTAGCAAGTAAATTAGACAAAGGTTTAGCAATTTTTGAAAAATCCTTAATGAAACGCCTATAGAACCCAGCATGGCCAAGAAAACTTCGAACTCCTTTTACTTATGTTAGTGGAGGCATCTTCTCAATTATTTCTACTTTTGCCTTATCTACCTCAATCCCCCTTTGTGAGACTGTATGCCCAAGAACTATCCCTTCTTTCACCATAAAATGGCATTTTTCCCAGTTAAGCACTAAATTGACCTCTTCGCACCTCTGCAAAACCTTAGATAAGTTAAGCAAACAATAATCAAAGAATGTTCCATACACAGAAAAATCATCCATAAACACTTCCATAATTCGCTCAACAGAATCAGAAAATATAGATATCATACATCTTTGAAAGGTAGCAGGTGCATTGCAAAGACCGAAAGGCATACGCCTATAGGCAATGTGCCATAAGGGCATGTGAAGGTGGTCTTTTCTTGGTCTTCTGGGTGAATGGGGATTTGAAAGAATCCCGAATACCCATCTAGATAGCAAAAATAAGAATAGTTTGCTAGTCTCTCCAAAACTTGATCAATGAAAGGAAGGGGAAAGTGATCCTTACGGGTGGCACTATTAAGCTTTCTATAATTAATACACATCCTTCACCCTGTGATTGTCCTAGTTGGAATTAAATCATTATTCTCGTTCTTGACAACAGTCATACCCCCTTTCTTTGGTACCACATGTACTGGACTACCTCTTTCATGATAGGATTTAATTTTCTTTGATGTTCAATGGTAGATTTGAAATCATCAAGCATATGGATGCAATGCATACAAATGGTAGGGCTTATTCCCTTGATATCATGAATGTTATAACCAATGATTTTTCTATATGCTCTAAGTTCCCTAAGCAACTTATCTTCTTATTCATCATTTAATTTAGCATTTATAATCACAGGATAAGTAGAATTAGGGCCAAGAAAAGCATACCTCAAATTAGCAGGAAGTGGTTTAAGATCTACCTTAGGTGCATCTTTCGCTTTAAGAGAAAGAAGAGAATGGTTACCTGTCTCGAGTTCTTTATACTTGAAATTCAAAATGGGAGCAACCTTAGGATTTGCTTCCATAAGCTGAGCATAGACTGCAATTTCCATATTTTCATCTTTGATTGAAGTTCCATGAATAATGCATGACTCGAGTGGATCCTCAGGGTATTTCTTGATAAAGACTTTTTTCACGCAATCATCGATAATGTTAACCCTACAACAAGAATTCACAATATTAGGTTGCTTTGACATTCGAAAAACATTAAACTCTACTTTCTCATCTTCAATCTCAAAAGTGAGTTTTCTATTTTTAACGTCAATGATTGCTCCTACTGTGGCTAAGAATGGTCTTCCCAAAATAAGAGGAACTTAAATATCCTCTTCTATTTCCAAAACCACAAAGTCTATGGGGATATAAAATTTTCCAACTTTAATTGGCACATTTTCCATTATCCCTGTAGGATACTTTATGGATTTATCTGCCAATTGCAGGGTCACTGTTGTAGGTTTTAATTCTCCAAGCTCCAATCTCCTACAAATAGATAAAGGCATTAGACTTATACTTGCACCAAGATCACATAAAGCTTTTTCAAAAGATTCTTTACCAACTACACAAGGAATAGAAAAACTCCCCGGATCCTTAAGCTTTGGTGGAAGCTTATTTTGTAAAATGGCACTGCATTCCTCTAAGAGAGCCACCGTTTCAAATTCTTCAAGTTTCCTTTTATTTGAGAGGATATCTTTAAGAAACATGGCATATGCTGGCATTTGAGTTATAGCCTCCATAAAAGGAACATTGAGATGTATCTGCTTAAAAACATCCAAAAACGTTCCAAACTATTGATCAAGCTTTGCCTTTTGGAACCTTTGAGGGAAAGGCAAAGGTGTTGAATATGTTTTGGATGGAACTTGCTTTTCAGGGGCTTCTTGGATATTTACCTCAACCTTTTTCTTTAATGTATCTTCTTCACTAGACTTTTCAACATCCTTTTGCTCATCAAGCTCATTTTCAACCTTGCCTATAAGTTTACCTAATTGTTTACCATTCCTGGTGACAATTGCCTTACAATGTTCCCTTGGATTTTGAGGTTGGCTAGGTAACTTTCCCATTTCCCTATAATTGGAAGTACTTGCTTGTTGGCCCAATTGTACTTCAAGCATCTTATTATGTATGGCCAATTGATCTACCTTAGTAGTAAGTTGTCTAATTACTTCTTCTTGAGCATCGCCTTTTTGTTTTTGGGCAAGAATGAAATTCTCCATCATAAATTCTAGATTTGATTTTTGCTCTTGAGGAGGCTAAGGATGATGTAAAGGTTAAGGGTTAGTGTTTCTAGCTTGGAATCCTGGAGGTGGCTGCTTAAAATTCTGGTTTGGGTTAGAAGTATTGGCTTGGTTTGACCATGCAAAGTTTGGGTGGTTCTTCCAGCCTGGGTTATATGTATTTGAGTAAGGATTACCCTGTCCCCTTTGGTTGTAATTGAGAAAATTCACTTGCTCATTTGTAGGCTTATGTGTATAGTGGGTACCCATTTGACATTCAAAGCTCGCATGATCCCCTCCACAATTCTCACAACTAGAAGTTTTTATAACCTTCATATCTAATCTCTCCAATTTCTTTGTCAATGCATCCAACTTAGCATTCACCATAGTAATTCCATCCACTTCATGTACTCCTAAATGTCTTCTTTGACTAGCTCTATCATTAGGCCATCGACAACTGTTAGAAGCCATTTCTTCAATCAAGTGCAAAGCCATGTCGAATGTTTTACTCATTAATGACCCATTAGCAGCTGCATCCAAAATACTTTTCAACGAGTGAGAAAGACCATTATAGAAAGTTTGAAAAACTAGCCAGTCAGGCAAACCATGATAGGGACATTGTCTCTGTAGATCTTTGAACCTTTCCCAAGCTTCATATAAAAACTCATCATCCCTTTGGCAAAAAGTGGCAATCTCATTTCTTAATTTGACCGTTTTACCAGGTGGAAAATATTTTGCAAGGAAAGCTTCAGAAAGTGTTTGCCAAGTAGTGAATGCACCAGGTGCCCTAGAATCTAACCAAGATGTTGCCCTATCCTTCAAAGAAAATGGAAATAGCGTTAATTTGATTGCATCTTCAGAAACCCCATTCATTTTAAAGGTGTCACATATATGAGAGAAATGTGACAAGTGAACATGTGGATCTTCATTTTCTAACCCTCCAAATTGGTTTTGTTGCACCATTTGAACAATAGAAAGTTTAATCTCAAAATTATTAGCAACCACAGCGGGCCTCACTACACTAGAATAACCATCATGTACAGTAGGTATATCATAATCACGAAGAGCTCGCTGATAGTTGATGTTATCTTCCATGGCAACTTTTTGTCTTACCCGTCTTTCTCTTCTACATCTTCTAAAGGTTCTCTCAATTTCTGGGTCAAAATCCAATAATTCTGGATTTTGAGATCTGGTCATAAACCAATAGAATACCTATAAAGAAAGAACAAAGACAACCAGAAATAAAATAGAACAAAAATAAAATAAAATAAAATAAAATAAAACTCTAGTCTAGTCAAACTACAAATTATATTAATATCAACAAAACACCAATCCCCGACAGCAGTGCCAAAAACTTGTTGTCAATGGCTCGCAAGTATACGAGTCAATCAAGTAATATAGAAAGATGTCAGTCCCACAGAGATTGGTTGTCGAATACTAGCTTGTTTTATAGTTTAAATTAGCAAGAGAAATAAAAAAGCTATGGATTGGGATTGAATTAAAATTAATAAAATAAAGCAAACTAACTAAATCGAAACTAACAAAGGAAATTAATCACCTAGCAAATTAAAAGTGAAATACCAATTATAGAGAAGCCTAGGGTTTATGATTTCACTATCAATTACTCAAAAATTAGTAACGAATCCAATTGTTGATGGTTGATTATCCTATTTTACCCAATTTCTCTCTCAAGGTTAATTAGGAGTGTTAAGATTAAAAGTGTACCTACTTTCGTGGTATGTTGTTAATCAAAACCCATTAATTTCTATGACAATCAATTTACCCACAAAAGATTTATATTTATCTCTAAATAAAACCCTAGGTTTAGCAAAAGCATGAACTAATTAGGTATGTATTTCTCAATTTCATACTCCAATCTACAAACAAGCATGGTATTGGGCCCTAACACCAAGCAAGAAGTTAAAATCACAATTACTAAATCAAACATTTATCATCATTAATTAAAATTCAAAACCCATTACATAATCCTTGAGAATTTATAGATTCATCATAAACCCTAGCAAAGGAAATTAGTTATTCATGTCTATAAAGTTTAAGCTACAAGATAAAGTTGGAGAGATAGACATTTTGAATCAATAAAAGAAGATAATAAGAGAGATAAGAAAAACTCTAAGGTCTTCAAATCTTGATTCTCTTGGGTCTTCTATCTTTAATCTTGGATCTTCCCTCTTTTACCTGTTTCTTGAAGCTTTCTCTCTCTAAAAATCCTTTGAGCTGCTGTATATTTGGTTCCCCTGGTGGAGAAGACGTAATTTTCTTTTTATACCTGTCACTTAACCCTACTTTATGTTTTTTTTTTCTTTACGCCCAGTAATTATGGGCACCAATTATGACCATAAGACTGCCCATAATTACTCTCTGCCTCCTGATGTAAATCCTTTTCATTTGCTTCTTTAAACTTCCATTTTCACTCTAAAAGGGGCTTGAATGACTCCATATCATCTAAAAATATAATTCAAAGCACAAAATAAGATCAAGCCATCAAGATTAAACAAAACTTAAAGAATTTGACAAAATGGACCAAAATTCACTTAAAAACTATACTATTATAACTTTATTTGTGTGTATTTCATACACACATCATCACTTGGAACAACATTCCTTTCTTTTCTGATCTACAAGAATTTTTTTGTTGATCCTAGGCTTGTGTCATTGTTTCTCTAATTAGCCTCACATACTCAATCATCCCTTAGAATGTAACACCCTTTTTGCAAAAGTACTACTCTTTGAAAAAAAGTGTTACTAGATTGATTATAGAAGCGTATCATTTAATAAAATTCATAAAAGATAATAAATATATAAGTAAAACCTCTTTATTAAAACTATTAAAAATATACTAAAATACCCTTATAAGAAAACTAGTCTGGAAGCATATCAAAAGATGTTTATCAAATCCAAATCACTAAAAATATATCGCCTAGTATAACAACTAGAATAAAACTAAATGTAAATAAGAATTTGGAAAATGACAAAAATTCCCTCTAGCTCTATGCCCTCTGATCGCCCTTCGTCCCACAACTGTCATGATCACCTATATCTACACACATAAAAATAAGTGGATGAGTGATAAACACCTAGTAAGTAGGAGACTCTGACCATTATGAAAACTCTGAATTTGCCAAATGCTCTTGACCTTACTATGTCATCTAGAGTTGGCATCAAACTTTTTACTGAATGATGACAGGTCCTAGTAACTAAACTAGTGCTTATATCTTAAGTTAGGGTTAACTATACTATATATCTTACTTTTGGATCAAATTATGTCCTAGCCTGGTCATTAAGGAACCACTCTCCCAAATTCCTATTGATCGTGACATTATTATAATTGGTGGAAGCATATAAATTTGGAAGCCAACTGTAACGATGAACCGAGTTGATTAGTTTGGATCGAATACAAGGATTTGACACTTTGACCATATGAGTTATTAATTAGGTTCCCAACCTAACTATACTTTAACCAGACTTTACTATGAGTATTACCCTACTGCGAGTCTAATGTTAAGAATATTTACTCATGGTGTGCCTTCGTAACGATTTTAGAATGATTAGCATGCTTACATCTCTTTAATTTCCACCTAACTAATGGCTAATGCCTCTAATTACTTTAACTAATTGGCACAATAGGTACTACTGCGTACCCTAAAGGCTTAATCTATTGCTCGAGATGACCCTTCTCTCTCTAGCCTAGTTTATGAGTCAAAATTCCTTTTTTGCCCTCTATACATGGGCGTGTCTATTGCCCACACGAATATGTGTCTAGTTACTGTTCATGTTCACTATTCCTTCTCCCCAAGGCCATAACTTATATAATACTATTCATAGACATACAGACGTGTACCCTCATCTACACCTCAATATATCCTTTAACTGGAATAGTCTAAATCATTCTTCCTAATTCCAACTCGACCGCTCACCTTTGTAAAGGTAGATCATCAATCTTTGGATACATGCTCTTCTTAGATTTTTTAGGCTTTAGGTTTTTAAAAATGATCTCCAAAAGCACTATGATGAACCCTTTAGAAATTGATTCTACGGTCTAGACACACAAGCATGTGTCATTTAAATTTTAACTAAACATTGAATTAGCTTATCCAGCTCACATGACAAGGACACATGGAAATGGCCTCCCCCACACACGATCGTGTGTTACCCAAAATATAAACTTTGACTTTTCAATTCATGCTAACATAAGTAAAAAGACTATACTACCCTTGAGACGTACTCATACGTGTTAAATAGGGTATCTCCTGCCCAAGTCCTTGTATTAGTAAGTTTTTCCCTCATATTATCCCAGTAAATAGGTGAAATGCAGTTATTGCCATAAAATGTTTCATAAGACACTATCTTTATTATCGTCTAGTAGCTATTATTATAGTCAAACTCTATCAGAGGGATTATGTCTGGTAAACTTGCCTTTTAATCCATGTAGGAAACCTTTAACATGTATCTTTATCACCTCATTGGTCCTCTCTATCTAACCATTTGTGTGGAGATGAAAGCTAATATTGAATGCTAAACTTGTACCTAAAGATCTCTAAAGTTTCCTCCAAAATGTAAATACAAACCTCGCATCCCTATCTGAAATAATGGTCCTAGGTACTTCATGTAACCTTACTACCTCATTGATATCACTAACCCAGTTGACTTGTAGTAATGGTATCCTTAACTAGAAATAAATGCACTGACTTTGTTAATTTGTCCACTATAAGCCATAATGCATTGTACCCTTTTGATACTCTTTGGAGACTTACTGTAAAATCCATCAAAATATGATCTCAATCCATTCTATAATACTAAAAGATTGTAGTATCCTAGATTGTTACTTGTGCTCTGCCTTAACCTATTAATAGATGAGATACTTACCTATGTATTCACCCATATCTTTTTTCATACTAGTGTTAACTCAAAGAGTCATTATGCTCTTATTTTTTTAAATTTTGATAATAACAAACTAATATGCTCTTAAACATATTGACTAATGACTTTACTTGAATATGAGTTTAAATTACAAGAATTTACCTAATGTACTTGAATGAGCATCAAGATGGAAATCAAAGATAAGGTTCAAAATGAAGAATTCTTAAAGATTTGAAGAAAAGCTCAAGTTTAGGTAGATGTCCTTGTAATATTGAAGCATTAGTATTAGGGGTGTTCAAAAATTTTTGATAACTAAACCGAATCAATATCTGAATTGGCATCCGAATCGAAAAATAGGGTACTTATAAAATTGGTTCAGTTACCGGGTCAAAATATTAAGAAAACCAAAAATTCGATTCGGTTTTTGGTTTGCTCAAATTGGAAAATCAGTTATTTGGTAACCGGTTTGGTTTTCAAATTTAAAAAATAATAAAAAAATTATACTAAAAATTGATACTTGTCTTTTACTATTAACATAAAAATCAAACGTTTATTTAAAGAAAAAATGCTTTTTATCTTTTGCTTTACTTCCTTCCTTGGACTTCTTTTTTTCCTTTCTTTGATTTCTTTAGCCAACTAGCGTCTAGGATAAAACAATGCAAAGTTGTTGCAGAATTGCGACAAGGAGCAAGCAACCAAGGCTTAACACGTGGTTTCTCATCTTCTTTTCTCTTGTTTTTCATCTTCTCTTCTCTATTCTTGCAATAATCTTCATTGTCATGCATAAGCTTTATCTTCTATTCTTCTTTACTTTCGTTTAAACACTTATCTGCTCACCTCAACAGTCAACTAGGCTCTTGCCATTTTCTGACAATATTTATCTCTCCTTTTTTCAACAACGTCAATGACAATTTCTTTCTCAAATCAAGTAATATTCTTTCTCAAATTTTTTATGTAGTTTAATTAATTAATTAGTGAAGAAATTTTTCTACTAACAATGTTAGCAGCAATGGAGAAATCTAATGTCAAAGTGATTAGATTATGCATCGTGTAACCTGTAAAAACATATATATATATATATATATATATATAATTGGAGAACAATGAAGAAATTTTGAAAAAAAAAAACTAAATCAATATCCAATTGGAAGTGTGTACAAGGAGACTGTGGAACTCTCTTGCACATGCATGTCATCCCTTTGAGAAAATGCATCTTATTTTAAGATCCACACTAGTCCACTGACTCTGGTATGTTAGCTTAACATACCTTTTACAAGTACAAAGAAAAGAATTAAACTTATATAAAGTAATAAAATAAAATAGAATAAATTAAAGGGTAGATTTTCTCAAATCAGTGGGGTAGATTTTGTTAAATACAAATGTAAAATGCACTACATTCGTCACATTTCCTTATAAAATAAAATCGATTAAATTAATTTGAACTTTTTTTTTGTTCTTGTAAAGTATACTAATACATATTAATATAAGTTCAAAGAGGCTTGATGATGTTGTTTTATTGTGTTTTTATTATCATGATAGTATTTACAATTTTATATTGCGTACTAATATGATAATTTATTGTTATTGTAGATGTCGTCCATCGATGATAACAGTGAGAATTTGTGGCTCCATTATCGGATAAAGACCTCAAACGTGTAAGTTCTACAAATACTAGGAAAAATGCTTCTGATACGTGGGATCATTTTTAAAAAAATTATTATGATGTTTTATGTAATTATTGTGGGGCTATCCTTGCTTATCCTAGCAAAAGTAGTACTAGTTCTTTATGTAACTATTTAAGTAGATGTAAAATATATCCTTTGAATGTGGTAGAAAAGAGACAAAAGATTTTAATATTTCAAAAACACACACATGATCCCTCAAGTTGTGTTAAAGCTACTTCCTTCCACACATTCTTCACTTTACCTTTGGAAATTTGATCAAAATTTATTTAGACATGTTATAGCAAAAATGATCATTATAGATGAGTTACCCTTTAGGTTTGTGGAGCGAGAGGGGTTTCATGAAATGATGAGTGGCACAACCTAGGTTTCGAGTTTCTTCATGTATTTCTAAGGCTAGAGATTGTTTTAAAATTTTTGTTGAGGAGAAAGATAAGTTGAATAATTTCTTTGTTAAGTTCCCTCATAGAGTTTGTCTCACAACTGATATATGGACATCTTGTCAGAGCCTTAATTACATATGTTTTACAGCTCAATTTATTGATGAAGATTGGAAACTAAACAAAAAGATTCTAAATTTTTGTCCTATTTCGAGTTATAAAGGTTTAACTATTGGCAAGACAATTGAGAGTTGTTTGCTTTAATGGAAAATTTCTAGAATACTCACCATAACTGTTGATAATACAAGCTCTAATGATACAAGACTAAATTATCTTAAGCAAAGGTTAAAACGTTGGAACAATAGTATATTGAATGGTGACGATCTTCATATGAGATGTTGTGCACATATATTGAGTCTAGCTGTAAAAGAAGGGTTAAAAGATATGGATAACTCCATTTTTAGAATTCGTTCTACTGTAAGGTATGTAAGGTCTTCTCCAATGAGATTGAAAAAGTTTAAAGATCATGTGGAACAAGAAAAAATTGAAAGTAAATGTCTATTGGCTCTTGATGATGGAACAAGATAGAACTCAACTTATTTGATGTTGGATGTGGCTATAAAATTTCAAAAATCATTTGACTTATTAAAGCTTCAAGATAGTAAGTATAGAGCTGAGCTTAATGGGGATAAGTATAAGGGTGTGCCAACGCCTATTGATTGGGAATATGTTCATTATTTGTTGCCTTTTCTAAAAAAATTTTATGATGCAACTCTACGTGTGTCTGGTTCTCTTTATGTTATAGGTCATGCATATATGCGAGAAATATATGGCATTAGGTTGAAGATTTTGACATGGTGTAAAAGCAATGATCGTAAATTATGCCAAATGGCTAAAAAAATGAAGGGAAAACATGATAAATATTAGGAAAATATTGATAATATTAACCTATTGTTGTTCATTGCAGTGGTATTGAATCCTAGGTATAAGTTAGAGTATATGAATTGGCGTTGTTAATCATTCCTATGATGTTGTTGATGCTAATAAGTTGAAAACAAAAGTAAAAGAGACTTTGTATGCTTTATTTGAAGAATACAATTTTCTTAATATTTCTTATAATATGCAATCAATTGAGGAATCTCAAGGTACAAGCAATATTGATATTGGTGATGTAAATCTTAATCCTAAAGATTTCATGATAGTTATATATAATCAAGAAAGGGTTAGACAACGAGCTATGCAACCTAAATCTAAGTTGGATAAATATCTAGCTGAAGATATTGATGATGACAAAGACAAAAAGTTTGATATCTTGAATTCGTGGAAAATGAATTCACCAAGATGTCAAATTCTCTCTTTGGTAGTACAAGATGTCTTGGCTATGCCTGTTTCAACTGTTGCATTTGAGTCAACTTTTAATACTGTGGGTCGTGTATTAGATCCATTTTGTAGCTCTCTTACTCCTAAGATGGTGAAGGCTCTTATTTGTGCACAGGATTGGATCTAAGGATCACGTGAACCATTTATGATTGAAGAAAACTTGCAAGAGAAAGAAAACATTGAATCAGGTAAAAGTAAAATTATTCACAAACATGCATAAATAATTTATAAATTGTTTATGATACATGTTGTAAATATTATGAATGTTGAAATAATTGATTGTGATTTAATAATTGTTATATTAAAAGATATAATTATAAAATGAATTATTTATATCTTATGTATTAACTATATTTAAAATTATATGTTTTTCATTTGTTGAAGAATTTTCACCTTCACCAATGGAAACTATTACTATTCATTTGGAGGATGATTGATACAATCTTTCTAGTCTCAATGTCATTTTGTCATCTTTGTAGTGAGTTATTCAATTCAATCTCATACTTTAGTCTCAAGTTTTTATTTCTCTATTTTTTTTTATTTTGTGTGTTCTTCTTTTAGTTACATAGTTATTGTTTGGAAAATTTATTGACTATATGGTCAATGTCTTGGTATGTAAAATGAATTATATTGAATTTATATTTAGGTTTAAGAGAATTTTCTAATGGTAGCTATTTTTTAACTTTTTTTTTTGTTCATTAATTATCTGTAGGTTGAAGATATTGTCATAAAGTGCAAAAAGAATATGCTACCGATCTACGCCAATTGCTGTAGTTTTTTAGTTTATACAAATTAGTTAATTATCCTAGTTTGTACTTATTTTGTAAATTAATTTAATACTTGATTGAGTCATATTTATATGTGTTTATATTAAACATAGTATCATTTAAACTTTACTTAATTTTAGTATCAAATTATTTTAATTAAAAAGTTTAGTGAAAGCTAAAATTACAAAAAAAGAAAAAACATATCATATTAAAAACTTAATTGAAAATTTTAAACATTAATATTAAAATTCGGTTTAAAATTGGGTAACCAAAAATTTGGATTAGTTATCCAATAATTTCGATTCGGTTATGAATTAGTTAATGTGTAAAATAGTTTGATTTCGGTTTGTAATTTTTATAAAACCAAAACTTTAGTTAGGTTTACAATACGGTTAACCGGTTCGATCAATCAGTTTCGTTCACCCCTAAGTAGTATTGATTAGAATATTTATTTGCATGTGAAAGCTTACTCAAAAATTTGATTTCATATCTTTCAAATTTTTGAACTAAAATGTTATTTATCAAACTTAATGAGTTAAACTAATTTTTTATCAAATTTCAATATCTCATTTGAAATTATGAAATTTTGTGGGCTAAAATTTCATATCTTAAAGTTGGTTTTAAAAAAGTTTTTCAAAATAAGTTAAATTGTCATTTGAAAGTTTTAGGGAAAAACCCTAAGGGTTAGCAAAACTGGTAAAACATTAGAACTTTTAGAGAAAAGGTCTGGGTTATAGTCTTTGTTATACTTGTAAAACTTTGACTTACCTGATCTTTGTTGATCCAATCACTGTACTCCAGATTTACCCATCTAACCAATATAGGCAAGGTCTTTGGTTACCAAAAAGAACGTTTTGGGGAAAATTACAAATTTTCAAAACTTTAGGGGGATAAATGCAACAAACGTTGGTTGACCAAATTTGACTAGCTAAATTTTTTCATTGTGGCAGCTAGATTATCTAGAAGCCATGTATTTTAGCTTTCAAAACTCTGGTTGACCAAATTCTATTTGGTTGACCAAATTAGGTGATGAAATTTCTAACAGTTAGTGCCACATGGACGTCATAGAAGTGTCATGTCATATCTGGTTGATTGAAATACATTTAATTGATTGAATTCTATATTTTCTGAAAAATTAAAACAGCTAGTTTAGTACATAATGGTAGCTTTCCTCATTTTCTCCTATTTAAACTCAATCAAATTCACTTAGAAATGACTTTGGAAGCTAAAACTTTCATACAATTAAGAGCAAATTATTATTGAGCTATTCACTTACAAATTCTTCTTTCTAATCAAAACCCTTATTTTTTTTCTTGAATACATTTTTGTTGGGTTATATAAAGCTAAAACTTTCATATTCACTCTTTGAGAAACTTTTAAACTTTATCTTATAAAAAATTCGTTTTATAAAAAAGTGAGGTTTACTCTTGGTGAGAATAGAGATTTCTAGTGAGAGAAAGTGGACTAACACTTGTAAAGTTTAATAGCATCTTGGAAGCTATTTATATTGTGAAGAAAAGTTTGGTTGGGGGTCTGTCAACCAAAGATTAGTGGAATACTCTAAAAGAGATAGCTTAGAAGAGTGAACATGGGTTGGGTTGTGTCGAACCATTATACATCATGTGTTTAATTTTCTTATCCCTCAAACTTATATTTTATATTATGTTATTTTGATTGTATTGATTATTTGAAATATTTTTTGACATTCTTATAAATTGCATTAAAGATAGTCAACATTCACTAAGTTGCATAAATTGGTTGAATTCTTTAATTTGATTTTAAAAAATTTTAAAATTGCCTAATTCATTCTTTTCTTAGGCCATTCAATCCTTCAATTAGTATTAGAGTAGGGTTGTTCATTTTCATAAACTTAACTATTTAGAGCAATGACCATGACTGTAGGAAAATCTCATACCATTAATGAAGCGTTTGACCCTCATAAAGTCATTGTTTGATGGCATTGGATATGCCCATTAGAAAAATCGTATGTCAATTTTCCTTCAAAGTGATTATGAGTTGTGGGATGTAGTGCAAGATGGACCTTTTGTACGTATGAAAGAAGCAAATGGAATACAAGTGCCCAAAACTATGAAGGAAATGACCCCTCAAGATAAGAAAAATATTGCCATTAATGCTAGAGCTATGAATGTCTTATATTATGCATTAAATGAATATAACTTTAACAAGGTATAAGCTTGTACCTTGACTAAAAAAATTTGGGAATTATTGATGGTGTCAAAGGAGAAAACTTAACAAGTCAAAGAGACTAAAATTAGCATGCTCACACATTCATATAAATTATTCAAAATGAAAGAAGATGAGACTATTAATGATATGTTTGATAGATTTATTACAACTGTAAATGAATTAACAATCTTGGCAAGGTTTATACTAATCAAGAAAATGTCAAAAAACTTCTTAGGTGTTTGCCTTTTTCTTGGGATCCCAAAGTGATGGCAATTGAAGAAGCAAAAGATGTCAAGACTTTACCTTTTGAAAAGTTTTAGGGACATTTCTCATAAATAAACTTACTATGAAGCAATGAGATATTGAAGTGGAGAAGAAGAAAAAAAGCATTGCCTTGAAATCATCCTTCATGGAGTGTGAAAAATTCCTAGAAGAGAAAGATGAGATTTTCAATGATGAAGACAATGATATTGCTCTTTTGACAAAAAAGATTGGAAAGTTTCTAAGAAATGGAAAATTAAGAAGGAACTTCATTGAGAAAGAGGTCACTAAAAGTGAAAGAGGAGATAGATAAAGAAGGGAACAAGTTGTATGCTATAAATACAAGAAATCGGGACACATCAAATATGATTACCTTCTCCTAAAAAAAGAAAGATAAAAAAAAAAGTAAAGAAGGCTACATGCGATGATAGTGATGAAAACGAGTTCGAAAAGAGGACAAGAAATAAGCAACATGTGCTTCCTGGCAATCACAAATGATGAGGTAACTAATTCTGGCTCGTCTCATACTTGTGATGATTTAGATAAAATAAATGATGAGTAGATAAAAGTCTCACAAATGATGAGTTATATGATACACTTGAAGAAATGAATGAAAAACTTGTTATTTGAATGTCAAAAAAAAAAAATGCTAGTCTTAAAAAGAAAATGCCAAATAACTATTTTTTATCTAAAGTTTGATGCATACCCAACTTCTAATCCACTAACTATAAAAAACTTAAATATCCACCTGTCTGTTAAATTTAGCTCTTATTGTTAGGGGTAAAATTATCATTTAACAAAAATATTTAAAAAACTGAAAATTTATCACATTTCTAGCCTTTAGGTTTAAAAACTAACAAATTTCCTCACCAAAAGTTTGAAAAACTTATATTTCTCCCTTAGGATTTTTTCAACATGTTGTCAATGACTAGAGACGAAGGTGACAGTGACGTTCTCCCTCCTTCCCAACTTCTTTCTTAGTCTAGCTCTATTTTCGATCATCACTAGCTGAGAAAATCTACTAACGAAGCCTATTCTTTATCTTAGATGAAGATGACGCATCGTCATGTCATCGTTATCTGTTAGAGGACAATGACACATCGTCTTCATCTTTGATAAAGATGAATTGCCTTTTCGTTCAAAGACAAACAATTTGTCTTTGTCGATTGGTTTATTTAATCAATAATGGTCGAAAATAGAATGCAAGTAAAAGTAAAAATGGGATAAATATGGGAGGAGGGAGGGAGAACATTGTTGTCACCGTCTCTGACCAATGACAGTGGTGGTTGGAAAAAGCTTAGGGGTAAATGTTCATTTTTCAAACCTTGGGTAGGGAAAACTTTGTTAGATTTTTTTAACTTAGAAGGAGAAATATGATAAATTTTTATTTTTTTAAATATTTTAATAAATGACAATTTTATCCCTTATAGTAATAGTAAAAATACATCTCATAGAAAATATATCTCATGAAAACCTATATTTCTCCGTATTGCATGAAAATAATTGGTTATGACATAAAAGGTTAGATCATGTTATCATAGACTTAATTTCAAAAGTTTTCAAGAAAGAGCTTGTCAAAGGTCATCTAAAAATAAATTTTGTTAAAGACAAAATTTGTGATGCATGCCAATTTGAAAAACAAACAAAATCATATTTCTTCGTGTGGACTTTTACAGCTTCTTCATATTGATCTTTTTGGTCCTTCAAAAATCGCAAGCCTAAAGGGAAAACATTATATTTTTATTATCATTGATGATTTTTTAACATTCACTTAGGTAATTTTTCTTACATCAAAAGATGAATTTCTCTATACATTTTCAAAATTTGCCAAGAAAATATTAAACGAGAAAGAAATACATATTTCTTGCATTAAAAGTGATAATGAAGGAGAATTTAAAAATTATTTGTTTGAAAACTTTTGTGATGAGCATGGTATAGAGCACTAATTTTTTTTACTAAAATTCCTCAATAAAATGATGTCATTTAAAGGACTAATAAGACAATTCAAAAGTAACTAGAACCATGCTTAATAAAAAGTTTTACATTAATATTTTTGAGAGGACATAAACACCATATATTATGTTTTAAATTGTGCTTTAATTAGACCATTTTTGGATAAAACTCCTTATGAACTTTGGAAAAACAAAAAGCAAATATTGATTATTTTAAAGTTTTTGGATACAAATGTTTTATTTTGAACACAAAAGAAAATTTAGGAAAATTTAATTCAAAATTGGACATTAGCATCTTCTTAGGTATTAATCATCAAGCAAAACATATAAGATGTTTAACAAAAGGGCACTAGTAGTTGAGGAATCCATGTATGTTATTTTTTATGAATATAATCCTTCAACTAGTGTGCAAGTTGATGTTGATGATAATTAAGTTAAAAATGGAGCCTAAACAAAAATTCATGACTCACTAAATAAAGTTAAGGATGAGACAAAACAAGAGTCAAAACATGAAGAAGATAAAGGCTTGGAGATATGTAAATGCTTATCCTAAAGAATTGATTATTGGTGAGGAATTTCAAGGTGTTAAAACTAGATCATCTTTTAACATTTGCAATAATTTTTCATTTCTTTTACATTTTAAACAAAAAACATTTCATGATGCATTAAATGATGCATTTGGGTTTTAGGCATGAAAGAGGGACTAAGTCAATTTAAAAGAAATAATGTTTGGGAACTAGTCCCTCATCTAGATCACCAATCCATTATTGGCACAAAATGGGTTTCTAAAAACAAAATGGATGAATTCAGAGTAATTGTTAGAAATAAAGATAGATTAGTGACTTAAGACTATAAACAAGAAGAGGGAAAAGATTTTAAAGAAACTTTTGCATTCGTGGCTAGACTAGAATCTAATAAGGTGTTTTTGAAATTTGCATGCTTTAAAAATTTTATTTTATATCAAAAGAATGTCAAAAGTGTCTTTTTAAATAGATTTATCTTGGAGAAAGTTTATGTTGGACAACCTCCTAGTTTGAAAGTCATGGTTTTTCAAACCATGTTTTTTAAACTTCAAAAAGTTATTTATAGTTTAAAATAAGCTTCTTGGGCATGGTATGAACGATTGAATAAATTTTTGCTTGAAAAAGGTTTTTGCATAGGAAAGGTAGATACCATATTGTCCATCCAACATAAAGAAAATGATATACTCTTAATTTAAATTTATGTTGATAATATCATCTATTACACTTACCAAACATGAAAGTGGGTCAAACATCGATGTCAAAAAGTATAGAGGTATGATTGACTCTCTTTTATATTTAATAATTAGTAAACCCAATATTATGTTTAGTGTGTGTTTGAGCTATTCAGATGTTGATTTTGTTGATAGACAAGTTAATAGAAAAAGTTCTAGTGATACTTGTTATTTTCTAGGTAATGCATTAGTTTCATGGTTTTTAAGAAAACAATACTTCATTGCCTTTTCTATTGTGAAAATAGAATATATTGTCACCAATAGTTGCTATGCCCAAGCCTTGTGAATGCAACAAGCCATTAGGGATTTTAGAATTGGCCTATCTAAAACTCCAATCTTATGTGACAACATAAATGCTATTAGCTTATCCAAAAATCTCATTCAACATACTCGAACCAAACATATTGAAATTACATATCATTTCATTTGAGACCATATTCAAAAGGGTAATATTTTTTATTGACTTGGCATCCTCCAAAAATTAACTTACAGATACTTTTACAAAACCTCTTGGAGAATAATGTTTTTGCAAAATTAGAGGTGAACTTAGGATCATGAAATCATCACATTAGCATTTGCACTTACATATTATTGTGTTTGTGGTGTTTTAGTTGAATTAAAAATGTCAATATATGTTTTATGCATAATTCTATGGTTGGCCTATATTTGATAGAAAATCTTCCATGAATTATATGTGCATTGATTGCTTATGTATTTGATCTTTTTGTCATCATATTTTGTATCAATTTGCTTAAAAAATTATGCTTATAAACAAAGTTGCATAATTGGATCATTTGGGCTCATTAATGTTTAAAATAACATAATAAAATACATAGAAAAATATCTTGGATTGTGCAAATTTTACTAAAAAATTGCAAAATCCGATTGAATCGAATTATGAAACAAAATCCGATTGACCAAATTTGACATAATCTGGTTGACCAAATTACATGTTGTCAAAGTGTATAAGGGCAACTCAAATTTCATTTCACACTTAAAATTCTCTAACCTTTCTTTCATTTTTCTCTTTATCGATTACTCTAAGTCCACACAAATCTCTTTCAAACTCAATTTTTTCACATTAAATTGCTTCTAAACTTTGTTTCTACTCACTTTTATCAAAAACCCCTTTCCAAAACATCACATTTCACCAAAAATAACCTAAAATCCCATTAAAACCTTAAACCCTAGCTTTTTAGATTTCACACAAAATCACCTCATTTTTGTTGTTTCTTCTATCAAATTGAGCACATATTTATCATTCCTAGCATCTTCCTAACATTTTCCAACATCAATTTGCGAATTTGAGCCTAAAATAAAAAATCCCCAAATTCCATATCATATTTTTTATTTTTATACTAAAATACTTCTTTTGGTCGTCCATTTTGAATTCTGACCACACCATTGTCTTCCATTTATCATTTTTAGCTTGAGTGTGCAGTCGGCTTTCGAATTCATGTCTGTTTTTATAAAGTTATGATTTTTCCCTTGTACATACATTTGGAGTAGCTTTGCATTCCATTTCATTCCACAACATTCAGTGTGGTATTTATTATCTTACTTTCTATTTTAATATTTCAAATCTTACATTTGTGCCTTATTTAGCTTAGGTTGCTAGATTGTAAGTTTCGTTTGTCTATCCTCAAATTCTATAGTTATGATTAATATAAGAAGTCGTAGGAGTTATAGGCGAGCCTCTAGATCATCCAGAAATGTTCTTGATAGATTTTTAGTACCTGTTGATCAAGTTGAGCCTGCAAAGGCTCCTTTTGATTGCACCCATTTTTTATCCGTATAGGCTGCTGCGACTTATGCTAATTGTTATAGTCATCATGCTCTTTGTAAGATTCATAAGGTTGAATTTGATTTACTATTGTAGTTTAATGTTAAGGCCTTTTTTGATTGATTTAGATGGGCTAGATATGTCACTCTAGATGGTCCTGTTTATTCTACTATTGTTCGTGAATTCTTTGCGAACATAGAGTTTGATTAGCTTTATAACAAAGCTACCTCCTATGTTAGAGGTTATGATATTCATTCTCTCCTACTAGCTTTCGTGTTACACTTGGTCTTCTCATTATTAGGGGTCCTTATCTTCCACTCCGTGAGTGGCATTTTACCAACCTTTTGTATCTTTCTTATAATACTCGTGTTAAGTTGTATATAAGTTGTATCTCTAAATTAGGAAGCTAATAATTAGACTGATTGTATCTTCGTAAAATAGAGAAATACATATTATCCTTCCTAATGTAGGATTTAAAATTTCATATATATAGTGATGTAAATCCATTATTTTAATATATAAAAAAAATATTTTCAAAGTTATTCACATGGTATCAGAGTCGATATTACGCTTCCAAGAATTCTTCAATAATCTTGATTTATTTTCCGATGAAGTCCATATCATTTTTCGATGTTCTTCTTCGACCATGGTGTTTTTGTCCTTTTTCAAATGATTGTGTCTATACCATTGTGATCGAAACGACTTTGCTAACAATCCCTGAAAAAAGAGTCGTCATTCACCGCTACATGCATCATCACGTGTTGTTAGTCTTCTCGATAGCCTTTATTATTGATCTGCTTCTCCGACGAGTATGCAACGACATTGCCTCTTCCAGTCAACTCAAAAAATACAGGCAAGTCAGTTTATGGTGACTCCACCATCATCGGTTATCATAATCGTTTACATGAGCTGGTTGTTTTTGTCTCGATCACTGTGTAATAACCTCAAAAGACTTCGACGAGTAATGATTTACTTTTTCGATGAACGTTAGCCTACACTGTTGAACTCAGAAGACTTCGATGAGTAATAACCTCATAGTCTCATTATCGTCTATTGCCGTCATCATTGCCAAAAAATCAAATAGTGCCGAATCTTCTATTTCTTATTAATGGCTAGTGAAGGATCTTTGAAATCAAGTGCATTTACTCCATTTATCTCCCTTCCTATTATTACTATTGAAAAGTTATTAAGAAGTGTCAATTATACATCATGGGTTGTATCTGTAGAATTATGGTTCATAGGACAAGGCTTAGAAGATTATTTGACCATCAGAGCTATCGATTTAAAAGAAACTGAGATTGATAAGGCTAGTTTGGTCAAAACTGATGTTTTATTATATAGTCTGTTATTGCAATCTATTGATCCATCTCTTTATCCTATTTACAAGGCTTATAGAACATGCATTGAAATCTAGAATTAAGCCAAATTACTCTGCACTAATGATATTCAAAGGTTATATTTTGTCGTCTCTAGTATGGTTAATCTAAAACAACAAGACATGAGTATACCAGACTTCTTAGGACAGATGTCATCTTTAAAGGTTGAATTTAATGCTATATTATTTGTTAGGAAGATTGTAGCCAAGGATTTGGCACAGTGCAACAAGTTTTTTATAGTTTTAACTTTCACTGTAATCAATTATGATCCTGCTCCTATTAGAGATCAAATCTTAGGTAGTACAACCATTCCAACCTTAGATGATTTTTTTGCTCATCTGCTTAGAGTTTCCTCTACCATAGGACCTTAGTTACTAACTTTACTGTCTTAGTCTCTCATTCTTCGAACCACTCTAGAGAACAAAGTGATCGTGGAATAAAGACGATCATCCAAAATGCAGTTATTGTAATAACTGAGGACATACTTAAGAAAGATTTTATAAGCTACATGGGAGGCCTACACACAATGTTAATGTTGCACAATTAGTCTCTTAATCAACTCCTCTTGATTATTATCCACAAATTTCAGTAAGATAGCCTCAACCAATTCCTCAATCAGTTACTCTCACAAGAGCTGATTATGAAGAATATCTTCAGTACCTGATGACGAAACAGTCATCTCAATCCTCTATTGCTTCCTTCGTATAATCTAGTAACTCGATTGCTTACTCATCACAGTTTTCCACTCTAGGACCTTTGGTCCTAGATTCAGGTTCCTTAGATCATATTTCTAATAACTCTAGTTTATTTTCACATTTTAATTATTCTAAATCCCTTTCTTCTGTCACACTAGCTGATGGCACAAAAGTTGTAGTTAAAGCCATAGGACATTCTAACCCGTTTCCCACTTTATCTTTAGATTCTATCATTTATCTTTCTAACTACCCATTAATCTCGTTTCAGTTAGTAAATTAACACGAGCCTTGAATTATTCCATTACATTTACTAATGATGTCTTTGTTATACAGGATCGAAGTTTGGGCAAAATGATTGGCACAGGACTTGAGTAACAAGGGCTTTATCACTTGTCTTTACTTTCTTCCATTGCTTGCATAGCTATTGAGTCTCCAACTCTTCTCCACAATCTCTTGAGGCATCCTAGTCTATCTAAGCTTCATAAGATTGTCCTTAATTTATCTAGTTTATTATCTCTTGAGTGTGAGCTTTGTCAACTTGGGAAGTAGTCTCGTAGTTCCTTCTTAAGGCGTGTCAATAATCGAGTTTCATTTCCATTTGAGTTAGTTCACTTAGATGTGTAAGGTCCTTGTTGAGTCAAGTCTACTTTAAATTTTCAATATTTTGTGACATTCATTAATGATTATTCGCATTGTATATGGATATTTTTAATGAAAAGTCGGTATGAGTTATTTTCTCATTTTCAATCATTTTGTGTTAAAGTTAAAACACAATTTAATTCCTCTATATGCACGTTACGTAGTGATAATGCGAGTGAATACTTTTCTACTCCTTTCACAAATTTCATGTCTTCATAAGGGATTCTTTATCAGTCTTCTTGTGCTTATACCCCAAAACAAAATGGGGTTGTTGAGTGCAAAAATAGACACCTTATTGAAACTGCTTGTACATTATTATTACATTCACATGCTCCTATGCATTTTTGGGCTCATGTAGTTCTAACCGCCTGTTACCTCATTAATTCTTTTGCCTACTGGTCCTTTATATACTATTCCTTCACGTGTTTTTGATTGCACATGTTTTGTCCATAACTTTTCCTTAGGTCATGATAAATTATCTGCTGGGTTTATCAAATAAATATTTCTTAGTTACTCTTGTCTCCAGAAAGATTACAAATGTTACTCTCCTACGACACATCATTACTTTATTTCCACTAATGTTACTTTCTTCAAGTCCTCTCCTTACTTTTCTTTATCTGAAATCTAATATTCTATCACTAAGAGTCTTCTATTACCTTCTTTTATTCCTACTTTTGATGAACGTCATACAGTCGTCTCATAATTTACACCCATACAAAATTTGGAACCTGTTCCCTAAATCACTGACTCTCTTGTAGGTACTTATATCACTTATATTGGTCCAACCATTCCTTTTGACTCAATTCCTATTCTTGTATCTAGCCCAGTTGAGGTCCTACCTCCTGATGACCAATTTCCTATTGCTATTCATAAAGCTGTAAGATCCTCTCATAATTTTCATCATATTTACACCTTTCTTAGTTATCATCGTCTATCCTAACCATATCATGCCTTTGTATCCTCTTTGTCCTCAATTTCAGTTCCTAAATCTATTAGTAAGGCTTTTTCTAATCCAGGCTGGAGGTAAGCAATGGTGGATGAAATGACTGTGTTACATCATAATGGTACTTGGGAGTTGATTAATTTACCTCTAGGTTACTCCACTATTGGATGTCATTGGGTTTACACATTCAAGACTGGTCCTCATGGTACTATTGATCATCTTAAGGCCAAGTTGGTTGCTAAAGGTTGTACTCAGGTCTGTAGTTTGGATTATGGTGACATATTCTCTCTAGTGGCCAAAATGTCCTTCATTCGGTTATTCTTATCTATAGTTGTCATTCGTCATTGGCCCCTATTTTAGTTAGACATAAAAAATGTCTTTCTTTATGGTGAGCTTTAGGAGGAGATATATATGAAGCAATTGCTTGATTTTGTTACTCAAAGGGAGTCTAACTTGGTTTGTAAACTTTGACGCTCATTATATGGTCTAAAACAATCTTTATGTGTCTGGTTTGGATGCTTTAGTATAGTTATTCAAGAATTTGGTATGACTTGATATGAGTCAGATCATTCTGTATTTTACATACACACATCACAAGGGAAGTGCATTTATCTAGTTGTTTATGTCTACAACATTATTATCATTGATAATGATCAGAAGGGTATCGATCAATTAAAGCAGCATTTATTTGATCATTTCTAGACCAAGGACTTAGGAACACTTAAATACTTTCTTGGGATAAAAGTTGTTCAACCTAAGAGAGGTATTATTATCTTTCAGAGGAAGTATGCCTTGGACATCTTAGAGGAGACAGGGATGTTGGATCCATTGATTCTCCTATGGACCCTAATACTAAACTTGTGTTAGGACAGGGTAAGCCACTTGTAGACCTTGGGAAATATCGAAGGTTAGTAAGCAAACTCAACTATTTGACTATCATAAGACCAGATATCTCTTTTTCAATTAGTGTTGCCAGTCAATTCCTCTAATCTCTATGCAATTCTCATTGGGATGTTGTTATTCGAATTCTAAGGTTTATTAAAAGAGTACCAGGAAAAGGATTACTCTATGAAGATAGAGGTCATAGTCAGATTGTTGGATATTCTGATGTTGATTGGATAAGATCTTCATCTGATAGACGCTTAAATTCAAGATATTGTATTCTCGTTGGTGGCAACTCAGTTTCATGGAAAAGTTAAAGGCAAGATATTATGGCTAGATTTAGTATAGAGGCAAAATATCGTAATATGGCATTGGCTACCTGTGAGCTTGTATGGTTGAAATAATTGATTCAAGAGTTAAAATTTACAGATATATCACAGACGAAACTTCTTTGTGACAACCAAGCAGTACTTCATATTGCTTCTAATCTAGTATTCCATGAAAGGACGAAACATATAGAAATAAACTATCATTTCATTCGAGAAAAGATTCTATCAGGATGTATAATTACCGACCATGTTAGCTCTAATGATCAACTTATAGATATCCTTACTAAGTCTCTTAGGAGATCTCGTATTGAATTCATTTGTAACAAGTTTAGTACATATGATTTGTACGCTCCAGCTTGAGGGGGAGTGTTGAGTTGTATATGAGTTGTATCTCTAAATTAGGAAGCTAATAATTAGGCTGATTATATCTTTGTAAAATAGGGAAGTACATATTATCCTTCCTAATGTAGGTTTTAGAATTTCATATATATAGTGATGTAAATCCATTCTTTTAATATATTAAAAAATATTTTCAAAGTTATTCACAACTCGCAAGTAATTTCTAAGGGTATTAGTGTTATTCACAACTCGCAAGTTATAAAAAAATATTTTCAAAGTTATTCAAAACCAATTTTTATGTATTTAGATAAATAAAGAAAAATAAGGGAGGTTCAATTATGAATTTTTAGAAAAATATTTAGATAAAAAATATTTTCAAAGTTATTCAAAACCAATTCAAACCCTAGATAAGGGAGGTTCAATTATGAATTTTTATGTATTTAGATAAATAAAGAAAAATAATGGTCCTAATAAGAATCTTAGTTTATTAGTAATAAGCTTCCATATAAGACAAATTTCACCCAAAGTTTTGGAATTTCCTTATGCCACCTAGATTGAGAAGGAAATAACATAATGAAAGAGCAAAATAAAGAAAATTTGAAGGAAAAATAAGGAGAAAATTTGCCACTAGAAAAGAAGAAGAAAGAGAGATGAAAGAAGTCAATCCAACCTTGCAATCTTGGTGTCTTGAACACTAGGAAATAGAGATAAAACTAGGAGAGAAAAGAAATTATTGTTAGACTTGAAGGAAAGGATCAATGGCAACCTAAAAGGGGAGAAAAGAAAAAGTAGCGTTGACCTCCTTTGTTGGAAGAAATCAAGTAAGGATGTCTCTTCCTCCTTTCATTTTGTGTAATCATGGGCTAGTTTGTATTTCTAAGGTTAGTTTTTGTTGGTTTTAGGTGTTGTATTCTTGGTTAAGAAATTTCAAGAAAATAATCTTTGAAAACATAATAATAGCTTGAGAAACTTATGTCTATATGTTAGCTTGTTAAGAAATTTGTGATCAGTTGTGATGGTTTTGATTGAATTAGCTTATGGATTTCTATCCAGACTCATAGAGGAAGATGAAACTAGGTGATAGGTGTTGAAGTGTCATGATTTCATGCAAAGATTATGGGATAAATTAGTGGCTAGCATGTGCTTTATTTAATTTATTTTTTCATGGTTGCATGTTTTTAACATATAAAATTGTGATTATTAATCTGGGTTTTGGAGTTGTGATGTGAGTGAATGCATAGGCTGATTATGTCCCATGAATACATGAAGTTGTAGAAAGAGTCAATGACTTGCATGTGCTTCATTTCTTGTCTTAATGTTACAGCAACATGTTATTATGGAACTAGGTGAACCCCATGAATAATTTGTTTATTATTTTATGCATGTGTGGGTGTTGGAATCTCAGATTTGTTAATTAGAATACCATGGTGGTATGTAAATTTTTAGTTATTCCTCATATGGTCAACGAGATACATCACATACGTACTTGTGATAGAGGTTATCCCAATATGGCTTAAACTATAATTCTGATTAGCATATGTGGTAAGAGAGAGGACTACTATCAAATTTTTCAATGTGACCAAGGTGTCCCAGTTAGTTAGCCCAATAGATCGTATGACATATGCACAAGGCACAATAGTTATTGACAAGCAAAGTGTCTTATACTTTTACTAAGGCATCAGATATGTCGATTTCATCTTAGACTTTAGTAACCTTTGTGGTTGGCCTATGTCATGGCACAAAGGCGCTAAGTTGTGACCACATCCAGAGTCACAAATAAGATGCAAGGTTTATCAATTTTATCTGTTATTCAAGGTGCTGAGAGGTCATCGACTTACTAAGTGTTTTTACTCACATATTCCTTTTTATGATTTTATAGATATATGTGAGTAGTGGAGCATGCAAGGGAACCAACGAACCAACCGAGTTGTTACATGAGGGCAAAAGGTAGCATTGTCATTTTGAGAATTTATATCATTTATGTGTTTATGTTTTTAATTATGCACGTTATAGATTTTCAGTTGCTTTCAGACACTTGATTTGTAATAATAGAGGATTTTAATGCATATTAAAGCATTTATTTAGTTTACACTATTTTTAACGCTTTTAAATATAAGTGAATTAATTACATACTTTTAAATTTCGTTATTTTTAATTAAGAAATCAAGTAGTGCATGTCTCTTCGGGTCATATTCCATGTGAAGGTATGTTCCTAGAGAGGAGTGTTACATTTCTACCCTTCAAGTTATGATAGGTAATCTCGACCACGATGTGGTCGTTTGTCCACCTCATGGGCATCTCACTCCCTTGACTTATCTCTTACATAATATTATTAGTTATACTCTTACACCCAAATCGGTCATTTCAATGAAGTCAATATAGTTGACTTCTATCATTTTTCGCATCTTATCCAAGGACTAGTTATAGATCTTTTTCATGTTATTTTTTATTTGATGGTCTCCACACTCTTATCGCACATATCATTTGCCTTATGCCCTTATATTACCTTGATCCTTTTGGAGGTGAGGTTTCTTTTCCTTGATTAGTCGGACGTTGAGCTTATTCGAAGGCACATTTTAGAGATAGTACCTAGTGGAGTTGATAATGTCAGTAGTTTAGCCCTCGATATTGATATTGTTAATGAGCCCTAGGCTCCTAATGCTCCAGATGGTGATGTTGATACCAGTGTTAGTGATGATGTTGATGATTATAAGGCAATGAAAACTGAGAGTCATTTAAGTTGTAGGCTCGTGCTATAGACAAGAGACTTAGGATGACTACTAGAGCAAGTTCTTATGTTAAGTTGACTCCCGATTTAGCCATTGTCCTATCTTTTTTTATCTTTGAGCTTGCAAGTTTGCATGTTGAGGTTCATTCTAGTATTGCCAATCTTTGTATTGAGATTTGCACTAGTATTAACCATATTTGCACTGAGTTCATTGGAGGCATAACTAAGATTATTTGTCATTTTCCTTCTCCTTCTCAGTTTATCTTTGTTTTTCATTATTTTTTTGTTGTTGTATGCAGACTTTTCACATGATTTGATATTTTATCTTGTTTTGGACTTTAGTGCTCTTATTTTGCCGATTATGCTTATTTGGAGATTGTTTTCATAGACTGTCCTTTGATTATTATATTTGCTCATGTTTATGCATGTTAGTTTTCTGTGTCTCGTTGACCATATAGTTTGCTTTTTTTTTTTTGGATAATGATAAAAGGGCACAAGGTATGATGAATATTTGATTGTGAATAAATTTGATTATGGATGTAATATTTCATGAATATGAAAATTTTGTTTGTGATTGATTTGTATTTTTTATGTTGGATTTATGAGATTGATATGGATTACATTATTATTTATTTACAGGGCATATATTCATGGGGCGGAAACTTTATTTTTTAGAGCAAAATCTTGCAAATTTGCTTTTAAAATCAAGTGTTTTTTAACTTTTAAGGAAATATATTCATTAGCATCTTTTCAAAAATTCCTTAAAGTGCATATGTGTGTGTTAATAGTTTTGTATATAACAGTAACTTTACTTATTTTCATCTATAAAAACTCAATCAAATTCACTTAGGAATGACTTTTGCAAGCTCAAACTTTATTTTTTATGACATTATTATTTATTTATAGGGCATATATTCAAGGGTGGAAACTTTATTTTTTAGAGCAAAATCTTGCAAATTTGCTTTTAAAATCAAGTGTATTTTAACTTTAAGGAAATATATTCATTAGCATATTTTCAAAAATTCCTTGAAGTGTATATGTGTGTCAATAGTTTTGTATATAATAGTAACTTTGCTTATTTTCACCTATATAAACTCAATCAAATTAATTTGGGAATGACTTTTGCAAGCTAAAACTTTATTTTTTATGACATTATTACGGATTACATTATTATTTATTTATAAGGAATATATTCATGGGCGGAAACTTTATTTTTTATAGCAAAATCTTGCAAATTTGCTTTTAAAATCAAGTGTTTCTTAACTTTAAAAAAATATATTCATTAGCATATTTTTGAAAATTCATTGAAGTACATATGTGTGTGTCAATAGTTTTATATATAACAGTAACTTTATTTATTTTCACCTATATAAACTCAATCAAATTCACTTGGGAATGACTTTTGCAAGCTGAAACTTTATTTTTTATGACATTATTATGAATTACAGTATTATTTATTTATAGGACATATATTCAGGGGGCGGAAACTTTATTTTTTATAGCAAAATCTTGCAAATTTGCTTTTAAAATCAAGTGTTTCTTAACTTTAAAGAAATATATTCATTAGCATATTTTTGAAAATTCCTTGAAGTACATATATGTGTGTCAATAGTTTTATATATAACAGTAACTTTGCTTATTTTCACCTATATAAACTCAATCAAATTCAGTTGGGAATGACTTTTGCAAGCTGAAACTTTATTTTTTATGACAATATTATGAATTACATTATTATTTATTTATAGGGCATATATTCAAGGGGCGGAAACTTTATTTTTTATAGCAAAATCTTGCAAATTTGCTTTTAAAATCAAGTGTTTCTTAACTTCAAGGAAATATATTCATTGGCATATTTTAAAAAATTCCTTGAAGTGCATATGTGTGTGTCAATAGTTTTATATATAACAGTAACTTTGCTTATTTTCACCTATATAAACTCAATCAAATTCACTTGGAAATGACTTTTGCAAGCTGAAACTTTATTTTTTATGACATTATTATGAATTACATTATTATTTATTTATAGGGCATACATTCAGGGGGCGGAAACTTTATTTTTTAGAGCAAAATCTTGCAAATTTGCTTTTAAAATCAAGTGTTTCTTAACTTTAGGGAAATATATTCATTAACATATTTTCAAAAATTCCTTGAAGTGCATATGTGTGTGTCAGCAGTTTTGTATATAACAACAACTTTACTTATTTTCACCTATATAAAATCAATCAAATTCACTTGGGAATGACTTTTGCAAGTTGAAACTTTCATACAATTAAGAGCAAATTAGTATCGATCTATTCGCTTGCAAATTCTTCTTTCTATTCAAAACTCTTGCTTTTTTTTTTTCTTGAATACATTTGTGTTGGATTGTATAAAGCTAACACTTTAATATTCACTTTTTGAGAGAGTTTTAAACTTTATTTTCTCAAAAATTCATATTGTAAAAGAGTAAGGTTCACTCTTGGTGAGAGTAGAGATTTCTAATGAGAGAAAGTAGACTTTAACACTTGTAAAGATTAGTAACACCTTAGAAGCTATTTGTATTGTGAAGAAAAGCTTGGTTTTGTCAACCAAATATTAGTAGAATACTCCGAGAGAGATAGCTTGGAGGAGTAGGCATAGGTCGGATTGCACTGAACAACTATACATCGCATGTTTGATTTTTGCATCCCTTAAACTTGTATTTTGTGTTATGTTAGTTTAATTGTATTGACTATATGAAATATCTCTTGACATTCTCATAAATTGCATTAAAAATAGTTAACATTCATTAAGTTGCACCAATTAGTATAATTCTTTAATTTGGTAAAAATTGTTTTAAATTATCTAATTCAACCCCTCCCTTTTTTTTTTCTCAATCCTTTAACCAAACCACCAAAAACTCCTCTTTTTGGTATGTTTTTACACTTCCAAGTTGGGTGGTGTAAGGTGCATTATACATTTATGCTAATATCTATTCTCACAACTCATCATCTTTAAGGACACATACTTGGTCTCTAAACCTCAAAATACCATCCACCATTTGAAAATATATCTTGAGGCCCTATGTCATTCTTTTACTAGTCTTTTTACACCAACTACCAGACAACTACTAAACTATGTTCTCCTCTAACAAAGAGGATTTGATCTTTAGCCTTATCATCGCACTAGCCACCAACTCAATTTGCTCTTTAAAAATCTCTTGTTACAACTCTTTATGGCTGAAATATGTGATAGGGAGACAATTATACTTAGAGCATTTGCTACTACATTGGCATTCCTCTGGCAATAGTTGATCTCATAAATATAGTCTTTTAACTAGCTCCAACCAACTTTATTGTCTCATGTTTAATTTTTTCTGAGTAATACCTTAAACTCTTGTGATAGGTGAAGACATTGTACTTTACCTAATATAAATAATGACTCTAAATCTTCAGGGCAAAAACAACAAATGCTAGCTCTAAGTCATGAGTAGGGGATATACTCTCATACTCCTTGAGTTGTTTTGAAGCATATGTTATTACCTTACCTTACTGTACCAATAATGCTCCAATACTACTTTGTGAAACATTTACATTGTTAGAGTATTTGTTAAATAGTCAATCTATTATGACCATTTATGTAATAATAATCCTAAGATTTACTTATTTTATCATTAATATAAAAAATATCTTCATTTGTTATACATACATACATACATACATACATACATACATACATACATACATACATACATACATACATACATACATACATACATACATACATATATATATATATATATATATATATATATATATATATATATATATATATATATATATATATATGAAGAATGTCTTTAGATTGATAGAATCGTAACAAAGAGATCAACATGTATTTTATGTTAAGGTAGTGCCCTAGAGCCAATTATCACCAGTTTATTAATTGTTGTAGTCATGCTTTTTAATAATAGAAATGAAAATCTTTATCTTACATTGTGTGTACAATATAGACAAATGTCTTTGTAGTGGAACCGTGACGAGGGATCCAATGTGTGTCAACTAATAGTGAGGATCTTATGTTCACATTAGGTGATAATTCTTGAAATGTTCATAGTTCTAATATTACCTTGACAAATGACACATGTGATATAGTAAGAATTATCATAGTATTGAACAACCCTATTCAAAATGTGGTGACTCATCATTCATGTGTCAAAGTTTTTTGTTAATAGTTTGGTGCAACGTATGGGTGCATGTTGTAAACATGTCCATTAGACAAACTTATTTAGAGGATTTCATATGGATGATTGCTTTAATATCTATAGAATAAATCCTCTTAGCAAATACTGATACATATGATCTTTAGACTTGAGATCATCGGATCATCTTATACATGGATCAATATGGCCCTAGGCATTACTCTAATAGTTACATCATCATAATCAATAAATGACCCTCTCCAAAAATGAACTTATCACCACAAACAAACTGATCCAAACTTTCTTCCTCAGATGCCTATTTTAGCTTTATACCTCTTTAGAAATTCATCCTTAAATAAAGCATGTCAAAAACAATTAAATCGACCATTAATTCTCCGCCCTTTATAATTATCAATTTACCTATTAACACTTGATCACTTAGCACACAATCACCACCAGACAACTTTATCTTAACCGTCTAAAATACTACAATAGGAAATAACCCTAACCTTTTGATAATATCCCCATGATATGAAAGAGTGCAATGCTCCTAAATCAATTAAAACACAAAAAGGGTTATTTTAGAAAAGTAACTGACACATGACTACTAATGGGTTGGCCTTGCTTAACCCTATGCTATATTATAGACTTTGGCATTAGCACCCCTAATTGTCTAGTCTATTGTGGTCAGGGTTGCTACATAAATTCTTACCACGTGGCCCGACTGTTTTCATCTGAAACAAATGTTTTACCCCATCAGACACTTTCCCTGATGTTTTTTCCTTTTTTTTTTTAATGGTATGAACATCATTCTTCCTATATTTCTTGTTTCCTTTCCAATTCTTCTTATTACTCGTGTATTGAAAGCTTATCTTTCCTTTATTTGATATATCCCTTACATCTCTCTACTAAGTTGAATTGCTTTTTATTTTGTTCTACTTGTTACCACTACAAGACTAACCTCCTAAGTGATCCTCTTAACAAATACCTTGAACCTTAAGGCCCTACTCAAGGCCTTATTATAGGACTAAGAAAGTTGTGCTTTTGTCATGACCTCATGGTGATCTCGAGGTGAAACTCAAGAATAAACTTCTCTACTCTCCCTTGAGTTGTATTGACCATCCTTAAATCATATCTTACTAAGGCATTAAATCAAATAGAGTATTTCTTGACAAAACTATTACCTTGTTGCAAGCTTTATAATAAGTCATAGATGCAGTCTTGTACTTTGCTTCAAATAGACTCTTAAAATCAGCCTGGGTAATGCTTACCACCTTTTTGTCTCTACAACCATCTCAGCCACGCATTGACATTTTCTTTTAGTATGTAACTGACGTACTTGACATCTGACATCAGGATTAGATAGTATCTAACATACGAGACTCTTTTTGGAATGACAAGTTCATTTAATGTGTTGTTTGTCAACTTATATACAGTCAAGTGGAATAAACCCAATGTTTAAATTGGATTCGATTAAAATACAACTAACTAAAATTACAATATATTGTTTGCTGATAAGGGTGATGACCCAATTTAGTAGGATTTGGCCAAATATGTGTCTTGTAAATTTGGCTGAAGCAGCTAACACCGTCTCTTTTGGAAAACTCTCATATTACCATTTTTGACAAAAACACATGAATTCTACCAAAATTAATGAATGTTGTTAAAATTGATGATTTTTACCAAACCCATTGATTTTTTTAACACAAATGATTAGACTGAAACCATGTTTCAACAAGATATCGCAGGATTTGTGTAACAACCCTGGTCCAATAACCCGACCCACTATCAAGATATTGTCCACTTTGAACACACAGTCTATCATGGGTTTGCTAATGGGCTTTGCAACCCAAAACGTGTCTTAATAGTTACGGAGCTCACAGGTTATTTAACCACTCAAATTCTCCCACCACTAACCAATGTGGGATACATAGACAGACCTAACATCTCTCCCGTGCTTTGTCAATGTGAGATTCGCCTAAGGGTATTACATACACCCCCCTTACGGGACTCAACGTCCTCGTTGAGGTTTGCCCCACCATCGTTCAAGAGGACACGCGGAGCTGCTCTGATACCATTTGTAACAACCCTGGTCCAATAACCCGGCCCACTGTCAAGATATTGTCCACTTTGAACACACAGTCCATCATAGGTTTGCTAATGGGCTTTGCAACCCAAAACGCGTCTTAACAGTTACGGAGCTCACAGGTTATTTAACCACTCAAATTCTCCTACCACTAACCAATGTGGGATACATAGACAGACCCAGCATCTCTCCCATGCTTTATCGATGTGAGATTCGCCTAAAGGTATCACAATTTGAATCCTAAAATACACAGACCCATCATCTTTACACTACCCAATAAAAATAATGAATCTAAAAAAGCTAAATCTGCACACACAAAAAAATGTAGGAGTAGGAAAAGAATGTTACATCTTATATTAAGAAAAATGTCAATGTGGAAATTGAATAAAGATGAAGAGAACGAGGGAAGATAGATTGATTAAATAGGACCTGTATTACTTTGAAAGTATCCCTGTCTATAAGAAAGTGAATAATGGAAAATATTATTTTTGAGAAAATAAGTAAAATGTATCCATTTTCAATTTAGAGATTAAAAAATATCATCAAATATTATTTCATATATATATATATATAAAATTAAAGAAATAGGCAGAGATAACAATCAATTAATCAATGTATATATATTGACTTTCTATACACAGTACACTCCAACGTAAAGAAAATGAAATTGGAAAAATAAACTGGAAAAGCATATGAGGGTATTAATGGCATATATATGCACATACATACATACATATATACATATATGAAAAAAAGCCCCCCCCCCCCCCCCCCCCCCAATGTTTTAGTGAGTTCTCAAGTCACACCCATAAGGTTTGAAAAACCAAAAGTCTCACTTATGAGTAACTTCTGTTAAAAGAGATAAGGTAAAATCGTATTTCCTTAATAATATTTAAAAAATATAAAATTCATTATGTTTTCATCTCTACCTAAAGTTTTCTAATTTTTAAAAATAACATTTCTGCCCCCCTAAAACCTAGAGTTTATTTTCCAAAGGCTCTCCGGCCACCATCTCCAGCCACTGGAGAAAACGCCTCAATCCACAAATCATCGGCTACCCTTCATCTCTCTGAAGCTTCCAGATGAAGCAACAAAGATGCGTCTTGGTTGATTCTAAAAGAATTGATGAAGACGAGTCTTTGTTGACTTTGTCGATTCATCTAAACCAACAAAATCTTCATCAATTCTAGCGTGTCTTCGTCAATTCATATGAAATCAACAAAGACGCATCTTTGTCACTTCTTCTTGCGTCGAAGAGTAAAGATCTGGTAGTCGTAGATGGTAGGTTGAAGCATTGTCATTGGTGGTTAGAGGTGAAGTTGTTAGTTTTTAAAACTGTGGAGGAAAAATATAATAAATTTTATATTTTTGTAATATTATTAATAAAATAACGATTTTATCCTTATCTTTTTTAACGAAAGTGAGACTATGGGTAGGAGTTCTGGTTTTTTAGATCTCGCAAGTGTGAGTTTGAGAGTGCACTAAAACTTGGAATGAGGTGGGGTGGGGGTGGTGTGTCCTTTGGCCATGACAAAAAAATTACATAAGGATCAAGTGCAACTTGACTAAGACAATTTACATCCCCTCCACAGCTCGCTATTTCCCTTTCTCTTTGGCTGCTGGCCATTCTGCCTAACAGCTGTTTGACGACAATTATTAATAACAATAGAATAAATAAATATTACATTAAAAAAAGTTAAAAAATGGATTATGTTGCGGTGAGAAGAGAAGTATTCATTTTTCATATAGTGAAAATGGGGACTAAAAAATTAGCATGTTAAATATTCATATTTGATTCTGATGAGAGTCAAAGATTGATTGTTCTTTAAGGCATGAAAGATATGATTAAAAAATCTTAAATCAAGCCAACCCAAGTCAAGACTTTGTCATCAAAAAGTAGATATTATTTTTAAAATGAAAACAATACCCATACCATAAATATAAACAAAATTTTATAGGAAAACTAAGGCAACTCCCCTAATGCCACCAACACCAATGACAAAACAAAGTTTCAACATACACTATTTAAGCCAAAACTTGACCGGACTTATAATAAGAATTGACAAACAAACAGATGGATTGGTTAAAAGCGAGTATAAATAAAATGGATGCAGGTTAAAAACAAGTTAACTTATATGGATAGTAACTCCTAAAACTTGTATCAAGTCTAACTAGGATGGGTTGATCCGTTGATTTCCAGCTAATATTAATTTTTTACTACTTTAATTTTTTTATTATTTTAATATATTCATTTTATAGTTTTCAATATTTTTTTCTTTACATACAATTATTACGTGGAAAAACAAAATCTACATTAAATTATAAAAATGTTTTTTTATACATTTGAAGAATTTTAGCATTAAACACAAAATGAATATTTATAACAAAGTGTTTACTACTCAAATTCTTTTAATTTGTTTTCAATATAACAAATTCTTTAATTTTAGGATGGGTTTGAGTTTATATCATATCAAGAGAAAAAAATATATAAAATTTGTGTAGTATGTATTGTAATTTTGATGTTAAAGAGTACGGAAATTATGACTAGGAAAGAAATCATGGGTACTTGTAAGCATACCCGATCAGTCTGTAAAAATTCATTGTTCATAGGTATAAATCAAAATAGGTACAAATTTAAAAATCTGAACCTCTTATATGTTTTTACGCGGGTCTAGCATGAAACCCATCCATTTAATAGATTGCAAAACAGCTTGAAGAAAGGTGCTACAAAGAACTGTCATCTAAGCACATCAAACTAATCAACACTGTTTCATAGGTTTACAATAACATGCTTTGCTTTGAAAGAAGCAGATGTAAGTTAAACTTATACTATTTTTTTATTATTATTACTTTTCATTTATTGCTAAATTACTATATTAGATGTGCATATTTCAATATTTACAGTGCTTTTTAGTTTGCACATAATATTGCTCTTTTCAATTTACAATGCACCCTTGGTTACCACTAATCTTAACTTGCATACCAAATTAATATGACAAATTATAAAGATTGTAAGGATTAGTAATAGATTTTGTTTTTATTTTTAAAAATAATCAAATATCTTCATTAAAAAAAATAACATATTTAGCATTTAATTATATAGATAATGACTATAGCATTTCAAATTAAGATAGATGAATGATTATAAATTTGTCCAAACCCACAAACAAATATATTTCTACCTATAATTAGACCAAATGTCAACATGGTTGTTATTGAAATTATTAATAATGAGATCAGAAGAATGATAAGTATATTGAAATGATGTGAAATTTTATATTAAGTAAAGGCACGACAAGATTTTTTAGGTTGTTTGGTCGATAAATCAAGAGGTTATATTTATTGAGTTATTATTACCTATATATTTAGATAATCGTAAACTCTAAACTCTAAATCCTAAATAACAGTATTATAATATTAAAGTTTGTGAATGCTAAAAGTATTATCTTTGAACCTTACTCTAGTTTTAAATTTTATTTGAAAAAGGCTATCGTTATATATGTAACTAAATAAGTAAAATACAATATTATCTAACTTGAAGAATATATTCATTATTGTGTGATCACACTAGGGAAGGAAAGTGATTACGTTTCGATTGGAATTGTTGAAATTGTGATAGATAATTTTACGATAATATAAAACTATTTTTTAATATTAAAAAGATGATAAAAATTGTGATAACATTATTAATTTAAAAAAAGAACAGTTCAATTGTTCATTATTACCCAAAAACAAAAAAATAAAAATAAAAACCAGAACCCAAAGTATCTAATTTCATACCATTCCAAATCAACAAAAACAAGATCTTGACCATCTAAGAATCCATTTGTTTCAATATTTATAAAATATATAAAAGCCCTAGATATATAGTGTAAAAGTTAATTGGCATTTATTAAAATTAATTGACTAATTATAATTAATTAAGTTGATAATCCTGCCAAGAACGCCACTCCAGTTGATGGCAACCAAGATGACCCATAAATAAACTGTGCAACGGTGAACTTGCTGGCCTCCACCGGGGATGTAATCACTCTATAACCCGGCCACTTAACCCGCTGCCCGACGGCGCCTCCGGGGCCAAAGTTCATATACTCGCCGTAGTAGAGAGTATCCAGGGCGAACGTAGCGTTCCATTCAAGCCATCCTCTTGGGTGAATATGATCCCCCATGTAAGTTAACATATAAACCACCCTGGAATAAAGTTTCCAAGGCCTCCCGAGATACGTGTGGAAGCTTCCTTTTGATGCTTCGAGATCGGACGTTGTATAGAGCCTACAGGCGTGGATCGAAATGCCGGTATTCTGATTTGGGTCTTTTCTGCCCTGAGCTGTTATGGTATTTCTTTGGTTTTCCATTGGTTTTCTAGCATAAATGCTACAGTTTTGTAAGACGACAGCAGCGTTACCGAAGATGAAGTCTACCGTACCGTAAATGTCACATTCTCGGTAAAATTGACGGTTGGAGTGTACATAGAGAGTGTCTTGGTATCCGATTATGTTGCAACGGTACACCACTGTACGATCGGCTCCAATTCGGAGAGCTACAGCTTGGTGCTTCGTGGGGCCTGCCCAATTCTCGAACGTTATGTCACGGACGATGAATCCTGAACCTGTTGCAGCTGCAGGAAAAGACTGTACATGTTATCGATTGATAATCTATTGTACTGATACCATATATGTTATGTTGGTGGAGAGAATTGACGGATGGATAAGTTGATTGTGGAGGTCACTCATGATACTAGTCTTAACTTTAAATTTGGGCCGTGGATTAATTTAATACAATATTATCCACACCTTAAAATAAGAAAAGAATAAAAGAAATTTAGTAGAATTTTGCTCCAGTGATGAGTCAATCAGAACATTCCAATTTATTTTACAGTGGACTCACTGCCTTTTCACTTTTCCTCATACAAAAACGACTGTGCAAATACTATATGAATACACATATTTTATCATATAAATTTTGTATTTTTATAAAATCTAGATTAAAAAAAATGTGACTGAAATTTTATTTAATATAAAATAATAAACCGATTGGTGGTAGTTGAATTTTTTAAATAAAGAGTGGACAGAGTTGTCTATATCCTAAGGTTTGAGAAAGGCAAATTGGTAAAATCAAGAAGAGTTGTAGATAACAGAAATCCGAGGGAATAATGGCAAAAGTGACATCCCACATGCAGCTTAGCTTCCTATGGTCCAACTTCCCATTAAATTTGATTAAATTGAAGAAAGTTAATGAGAAAGGTGAAAAGAAATAATATAATATTACCGAAGGATGCGGTGTGAAAAGTTGTTATGTTATCCTGAACACTTTTTCCTCCTGAAATCACGGTTTTGCCCTTACCATCTCCTAGCAACATCACATTCTTCTTCTTTCTCCCCACCTTTATTGTACTACCCTCTTCGTACCTAAAATGGTCTTCATATTATCTTACTATTAAAAATAAAAATAAATAATGAGCAAAATTTACCTTCCTGCCCTCACGTAAATAATTGTCCGGCGTTTACTATTCTCAGCCACCTTTTTAATCGCTTCAGAAATCGTCTTAACCGTCCCATTTCCATCTTTTGACACGATTATATCGGCTTGTATTGCCGAGACGGGCAAATCCAACAGTCTTCTATCCTTCCTATTCAACCACCTCGGAAGCCTATCACTATTTTCCCCTGATTTATCGTCCTCCAGTAATCTCCTCCTATTCTGTATAGGCACCCCCGAGAAATCGTCGCTATTACACGCTGCAAAAATCGCTAAACAATTACTCACCAGTTCGGACAAGTCCTGCAACTTCTCCGCCACTTGATCTTTCACGCCTCCTCCCAAATCCGAAAATCCGTCCTTACACGTGTCCTGATTAGTCAGCGCGGCACTCAGCCACGTCAGCACGTCTTCTCTATCGTTCGAGTTACTGTTCCCGCCCGGTATATGAACGACGAAGCCGAGCGAGAGCGTGAGGGCGTCAACCGAGTCGTCTAGGAGTTCCAAACACGCGTCGAACGCCGACCGTACACGTGTGTCCATCTGGAGATTGGAGATCCCCGAAGTGGAGTACAACGCCTTGCTGAAGTGCTGCAGCGTCATGTTGAAAGAAATGTGGACGAGGTCCTGCTCCGAAGCGGTGAGTGAACCCGGGAAGTCGAGTAGCGAGTTGACACAGATAGTTGGGTAGAGCGTCTTGCTGCAAGTTCTCGAAATGGCCTGAGTCGGCTTGCGATGGTTTCTTGGGCCAGAGCCGGCCCGGGATTTAAAACCGACAAAGAGAATGGCGGCGACAAGTGAAATAACAATTAAAGCAATAGCCAAAGCGGAGATGAAAATAAGTTTCTTATCTTTCCTGGGTGTGGAGGGGATGGATGGAGCTGAGGTGGCATGATCATGGTCGTTCAAGGGGGGATGGAGCCGGCCGTAGCCCATTGTTGCTTGGTTCGAAAGCTGAGTAGAATCTTAGAACAGGAAATTTAGATACAATTAATATTAAAATACGGGGAAGAGTGACGTGTCATGGAGGTAGAGGTGGAGGCGAAGATGAAGAAGAGAAAGAGAAAGAGAAATATAGGAAGAAGGTTGGTGTGGAGTCTAGATCGAGATAGAGGAAATGGATTAGCTGGCTTCTACTTTATTATCTTGTTGGAGTGAGTTATGTTGATTGATGAGAAATAATTATGAATGTGAATAATACATATATATATATATATATATAGTGAAGCAAAAGCACTTGTATTCCAAAAGTTTCCTTTGAGAGAAAAGACAACTTTTTGTTTGTAATTTTGCGTATATAATACAGCTGGAATTCCGAATAATAATTATTTATGAAAATGGAAGGGCTCAACCAAGAAAAATCTTTTCACCTATATATATATATATATATGATTACTCCTTTAATTAGGGGTGTGCAATTTGATTCAAATAATAAAATTAAATTATTAATCTATTAATTATAGTTTGATTTAATTTATAAAATAATTTAATTTTGATTAATAAATTTATAAAAAATAATTTTTAATTTAAATTACAATTTTAATTATTTTTAAATTAAATCAAATCGTAAATCATATTTAAAAATATATATAATCATGTGTGACGTAATTTTAAATAAACAATTAAGTATGCAATTTATTTTTATTTAATTTTTTGTTCGCTATTACACCACGTTCTATAGATCTTAGATCTGGACAAAATATATACTGAATGAATTAAACAATATTTAATGCAAGTATTTGTTGCATACCACGTATTGATAAATATATAATAATTATTTTATTGAGTTAATTTTAAATCGAATAATATCTATTTAGACTAAAAAAAAAAATTAACTCAATTTAATAATAAATAACTAGTATTAGACTCCAATTGAGTTGGCTCAATTTAAATTAAGCTAAGTTCGAATCAAAAGAATCAATTTGTTTTTTAAACTAAATAAAATTTGAGCTAAAGAAAATTTGATTTAATCCGTTTGTGAGCTGAGAGATAATTTGATTTGATTTGAATTTAGTTTGTAACTCAATTTGAATTATATTAAACAATTTAGCTCTATCTCAAAACCGCACATGTGACAATTCAAAAACTCAAACTTTCCCCAATCTCTAGGGTTTTCTTTCCTCTTCGATGACGACATCGACAGAGACGAAGAACGCTTCTCCATTTGACCATGAACAGTTGCCATTGAATTTCGTCTACAAATCCAAACTATTTTTCTAGTTTCGTGCTCTCTACTGAGTCATGTCCAGATCTCTTCGTGAGACAACGTACCAAATCCACCTTCCTCCTTGCTAAGACAAGACGAATCCATATCTCTTTAACATGACGTGAAGAATTCAGATCTCTTCATCTAGATGTTGTCATCTAGATGAAAATCGTCTAGATTTTTAGACGAAATTTGACAGTTTGTGGTTGGAGAGGTGAGAAGACTTTGATAGCAATGGTTTAAGATGGATTTGATGGTCATAAAAAACGGAGATAGTGCCCCGAGAAAGGAAACAAACCCTTGTAGTGAAATATCAACTTTTCAAACTTTGAGAATAAGGGTGAAGTGTTAGTTTTTAAAACCTGAGAGGGAATGATATTAACTTTTAGGTTTTAGGGTGTAGTGATAAAATGACAATTTTATCCTTAGCTATAATTGAAAATTTTAAAAGAAATTAGTTTATGGGTCAGTGTTTAGGTTTTTAAACTATCGTAGATATACTTTTGAGATTGAGTTAAAACTTGGATGGTTAATAGTCTTTTGGCCTTATTAAAATAATATCGTTTTGCCTATTACGTTGTTTTGTTAATGAACCACAAATGCAAACTATGAACTTAAGTCGAATTTAAGTCGGATTAAGTCAAACAATTTTTTATTCGAGTCAAACTTAAATTATCTTTAATTTTACTTCAACAAACTCAAGTCAAACTCTGATTGAACAATTTTTTATTCAAGCTAAACTTAAGTTCGAAAGTGTACTTCAAGCTTGGTTGGATTCATATCAAGCCTAAATTATAACCAAATGGTTTGATTTTTTTTTAAAAGTTTAATGAAAAAAATTAATAAGATATTCATAATTGAATTAATAGGGACGAAAAATATTTGTTGCAAAGTATTAAATTTATAGTTGAAAAAGGGTATACATGTTAGTACAAGAAGAGGTGTGAAGTTGTAATAGTAATAGAATGAATGTGTAAAGGCCAAAAGACTTATTCTTACCCAAGGTTTAGTCTATTTCTAAACACATATCTGTGGGATTTCAAAAAACTCACACATCCACTTATGGGCTAATTTTTTGTTAGAGTTAAGGGTAAAATCATCATTTTACTAGTAATATTAAAATATATATAATTTTATCTCATTTTCATCACAAGTTTTGAAAACTAACATTTCGTTCCAAGCCTCAATTTAAAAAAGTGACTTTTCCCCCAAACATCTCTAAGGTTTTCTTCTCTCTAGCGATGACGACCACCATCTCCTTTCTCCCTTCTCCCTTCATCATCGTCGACAACTTTGATGAAAGGAAAAGAAACTCTGATCGACAGTGAATTGAAGACAAAGAATCGACTATAGATTATCAATTGAACTTCTAAGAGGATTTCATATAAATGATAATACCAATGTTGATAGAATAGATCCTCTAATAAACGGTGGTGTATGTGATTCTTTGATTTGACATCACTGGAACATTTCGTGCACCAAGTGGTCTAATTTGACACTAGCCTAACATACCTTTTTTTAAGGACTATCAATACAGTAGTAGTTGACTATGTTGAGAAATGTAGTAAGGTTGTGGTATAGATCAACAAATGATTCATCACTCTTCAATATTAGAGCAGATATTTTACTATGTCTTTTGATTATGACAACATACTAAAAATCTATGACCATAGTGAGAAGAAGTTGGTACCTAATCCAATGTTAACTTGGTCATTGTTAAACTAACCAAACATTAACATCAAAGATAACTTGAGATAGACACTACTTTTGTATCCCTACCTTGATAAGATATCAATTGATGAAAAGATTTAAATGCATAGTAACCATGCCATTGAAAGGTTTATCAGTTGAGTAGTCATAATGTCTTGTTAGAGTCACTTATGGATTGTGAATAAATGGTTGATTAATTATAAATTAGTCACAATTTATTCACAATCAACATAATAGGAAACATATGGGTTACACACAATAGGAGGTTGATAGTCATAATTTAAAAGGTAATGAGTTTATTACATGTAAAGTTAATCACACTTGTATATCATGATTTCAAGCTTTATCAATGAATAAATATAGATTCAATCATATCATTATAAATACCGTATTCACGGTTGAACCTAAGTGTAAGGCATTAAAGCAGTAGGGGTTAATAAACCAAAGTTAAGGGGCTAGAGTGTAAATAATGGGAGTTTGACCAAGGGTTGGATATTACTATACATTCAACATTATCTCATATTTCTCATATGAGCCGCCAAAGGATTAGCAATGGTTCACCAAGTTATCGGATAACAAGAATGAATGTAAGTGCAATTTCTGTAACAAAATTGTTGTTGTGATACTATAGAAGGCAACTAACATTTGAGGAGCCATATAGTGGGGAGGAAGTGTACCATCTAGCTAAACAATGTCACTTAAGCTTTCAAACTTCAACTATTGGGAGTGTTAAGGTAATTAATTTGAAGTTTCACTAAAAAAGAAGTAGGAGAGACATTTGTGAGTTTATAATTTGGAGGAAATTACTAATTAATTTGTTGGAAGATGTGAAGTTTAGAAAATTTGTGAAGAACATGATCCCCCAGTTTAAGTTATAAGTAGAAATACCATTTGGGAAGATTGCATGAAGAGATATGAGGAAGAGAAACAAGTTTTGTGTAAGATTTTGAAAGAAAAAAGTAATTGAATATGTCTAATAATGGATAGTTTGGCTTTTCAAAAAGATATTTCTTTTATGGCAGTTACCACTCACTTTATTGATAATTAGTGGAGGTAAGGATGGCAATTTGAGCCCGACTTTAGGGGTTTCGACCCTCCTCGACCCTAACAAGGAGGGGATTCTCCGATAAAAACGGGGAAAGAGGCGAGGATGGGGATGAAAAAAAATCCCCGTAATCAGAGACGGGGATACATATGTCCTCGCCCCTCCCCGCCCCGCCCCGCCCCTCCCCGCCCCACCCCGCCCCACTCCACCCCCCTTAAATCTAATATATTAATATAATAATTTATAGTATATTTTAATTAGTTTAATATTTTTAATTACAAATTCGTTAGTATTTCCTATATAAGTTGCTTTTAAATTAATTTTGCTTTTAAAATTGATTATTGCAGGTTAGTTTTTAAAATGTTGCTTTATATCAACATGAAGAATTAATAATGATATCAATATGAAGAGCTATTAATGAAGAGATTGATTATTGCATATTGTTAAATTTTGTGAAAACTTTGTATTTGAACTAAAATAACAATGAATATTTTGTAACTCTTGTAGCAAGTGATATTTTGGAAAAGTATGATTTATTTTATTTATTGAAATATAGAAAGGAATTAAAATTTATATTTATGGGTATGGAGAGGAGATTTTTCCCCGCAGGGACGGGAAGGGGGTGGGGAGGGGACGAGAAGGGGATTTTCCTTCGCGAGGAGGGGATGAAGATTATTTGTTATCCCCGTAACGAGGATAGGCCGGGGATGGGGATTGATATCCCTTACGGGGACAGGGACAGGGACAGGGATTGATATCCCCTCCCCGTTGTCATCCCTAAGTGGAGGTTTCATAAGAGAATATTGAATTTAGTATTAACACCTCTCAAAGCTAATTACCTTCTTATATACACATAACTCATCTTATATACAAGATAAAAAAAATGAAAGAATGCTCTCATTGACCTTCTTGTATACACATGACTCATCGTTGTTTTTTATGAATATAAATTCTCTTACGATTTCATCGAAATGAATGTTTTAACTCCCAAAACCCTGCTTGAGTACATAGATGGATCTCTGTAACTTGTTTACTTTATTAGTCTGTCCATAAAAAATGAAACCATTGGATTGTGTCATATACACATCCTCTACAGGGTTTTCATTCAGGAAAGTTGTTTCCACATCCATTAGCTAAATTTCATAGTCATAGTATACAACAATCATAAGCATAATTTGAATGGACTTCAACATTGCTAATAGTGAAAATATTTCATCATACTTGATACCATGCTTTTAGGTAAAACCTTTTGCAACCAACTTTGTCTTATAGGTATGCATATTATCTGCCATGTCAGTCTTCTTTTTGAAGACCTATTTACACCCTATGAGTTTTATCTCTTCAGGTAAATCCACAAGTGTCTATATTTAGTTCTGGTACATGGAATTTATCTTGAATTCAATAACACAAAAAGGAATGAGTCTAACGAAGGATGAAATAAGAATAATTAGATATATCATCATTTATATTTTATCATCTCCTACACATTTACAAGCATACCATAACATGTCTAAATAAATGTGTTTAAAAAGGAAAAAATTAAAAATTGATGTTAAAACTATTTGGAACTCAACTTATTTAATGTTAAAAATTTCGAATCTAACCATACATGTGATCTACTAATACCTTTAATATCTACTGTAATATCAAAATCAACATATTATGTAGGTGGATGCTTCTTGGATTAGAAATGATTAAATTTATGCTTAAATCTGATCGATGTCATTATATGGATGAAAGATTAGATGATTGTGTATTTCAAATTGTAAAATCGAATAACTAAAGATATATTTAAAGACTTCAAGAATTTAAATATTGACGATGATTACAAAAGATAATAGATTAATATTGATATTTATATATTTTATTATTCAATTTATTTCCCATGTTAAATTTTATTTTTCTATCGTTTAGTCATAGTTTTCATCCATTATAACTAAAACATTTTCAATAGAAATTTAGTGGTATTGTCCTGTTTCGTTTAATGTAAATATAGTTATATAATATTAAATTTTAAAAATAATAAAAATATATATAATATGATGGGAGGTTCTATTGAAGGCTCACGAAAGGACAATCCATTACCCTTTCGTCTTATAAGAAGCTACCATTTAATAGGTCATAACATATCATGCCTGTGGACGTGACAATGCATTGAATCGAGCCCAAAATGGCCCACATATGTACCTATTTAGGACAAATAATCACAAATCTCTTGCTATTTAACGATGTGATGGAGAGCAAAAACCATCCTTAATTTACTCTCGGGTTAAGGATGCCTCCCCCCATCGTACAACATTATATGAATTCATCCAATTTTACCAGGTTCTGTGATTGTGCGTATCATATGGGTTGCCCTACGCATGATTTGAGGCAACCAATAAAGATTGTTCATTTCCATGAATCAAGCTGTCTCAATCCGAGGAAGATGCCCAATAATGCTCTCCATGATTAATCTAATAATTACCTCTGGAAATTATCCCAATAAAAAATAACTATATCCCATATATTAACCAATATTTAAACATTTTTTTGGGAGACTGGGAGACCATGGCTTCACTTTCTGATTTCCGCTGAAAAAAGAGAGTGGAAGTTGGAAAAAAAATTGAAATTTTTATTATTTTAAAATAAAATTATATATATATATAAATAATAATTATAAATTTATATACAAATAATGATATAAATTTATACATTAATAATGATATATTACTATATAATTTAATAATTTTAAATTAAAAATAAAACAACACATAATTACGTAATTATATGTAATTGTTTATACATAAGTTTGTGTTCATTATTTTTATATATAATACTATTTGTTGAAGATTAATTTGCATTTTCTAGATCTATGTCATGTGGCACAAGTTCAATATTATTAGTACAAGTTCATTATACAAGTTCATTGTTAGACTATTAATGATGTTCATACATGATTAATATATTATGTCATATGACACAAATTCAATATTAATGCAAGTTCATAGTATAAGTTCATTGTTAGGATATTAATTATATAGTCAAAAGACTATTTCTTTGTCAAGTTTTAATGTGTTCTTAAAATTACACTCGAGGGGTTTAAAAAACCAAAAATCTCATTCTATAAACTAGTTTCTGTTAGAAAAAACAAAGATAGAATTGCTATTTCATTAATAGTATTAAAAAATATAAAATTTATTATGTTCCCTTCCTCCATAATTTAAAAAACTAACAGTTTCACTCTTATATAAGATTTCTAACTTTTAAAAATAATATTTTCCTTTATAAAGCCTAGGGATTATTTTCAAAAGTAGTTTTGTATTGTGGCCATTTCCGTCGTAGTGGGGAACAAAGGACCAAATGTGTCTAGCCAACCTCATGATTTTGTGATAAGGCTTCAAACTATATTTCTGAATTCACATTCACAATTATTAATCCAAGGAACAATAATAATGCAGCAAAATTAATTTAGTTGTTGGGTTTATTAAACAATATGATTTGATTCAAAAGTACGCTCCGGCCAATTTATTAGTTCTTCTAATATTAATTACAGTCACTAGCAGCGTAAGATGCACTCTTCTTTGATACTTAAGTTCTACTCCGTGTAATTTAATTTATTTTAATTGGTTTTAAACGTAAGTTAATTTTAATTAAAAAGTTAGATTTGAATGTGAAATCAAGCTTGAATTAAAATAATCTCCTTTCATACAAGAAAAAATGTTAAGTAAACATAATTTTTACATGGTTTGACTGCAACCATAGCCTACTTCCATGGGACCTAAACCGTACATTTCTAATCCTCCATCAAACTCAAATAAACATAAAGTATAAATATTAATTTAGCTTAAAAACAACCAAACTTATAAAGTCACTTAACTAACCCCTAAACTCTTTTGCAATGCTTTTACACAATTTGAAACTTTCACATGCATAACGCTTGTGTTTTAAGCATCTCAATCAAGATATAGTTAAATATTGAATAGTATTATATTCACCAATAATAAGTACAAATTTGAATACAAACGGTAATATATCACAATGAGATAAAGTATTACTTTATTTTTAATTCAAAATTACTAAATCAAATGATAATATGTTATTATTTGTACACATATTTTTTTGTTCGAAATCCCTAAAACTTTTACGTTAAAATCTTTTTAACTACTGAGGTTAAAATCCCTTTAGTCCTTCAACAGAATTGTGTCCCATGATTTGTATAAAGAAGCAAAGCTACCAAAAGAAACTTAAAGGAGAATTAGTGGTAAACAATCGCAGTACTAAGTTGCAAAAACAAAGTAAAACCCAGATTGAAAATATAGGATAAAAACTTATATATCTCGTTAAAATAAAAAAGAGCAAGCCAAATTTGTAAAATTAACTCCCGTTCTCAAAATACTGACTTGTACACCCAAAATAATATCCGGATATTTAATGTCATATCAAAAGAAAATAATCATAATAATTTCGTATAAGAAATTAATTATTATAATATTGTTATGTCAAAACAAATGATTAATATACTATCATATCCAAATGACAAGATTTGTGTTTCAAAAATACCATCATATAACACAACATATGTTTACACGACGTTGTGTAATCACAAGCTAAAAATTGTGGATACAACTGTTCATGATTTGTAAAATACATTTACAATTTCCCCCTCTAACAAATTTATGAACAATGCATGTATTAAAACTAAAGCAGCAACCTGCAATAAGAAACAAATTAAAATACAAATAGACATAAAATCAGGTTCAACAAAATATAGTAGTTAAGTTTCACCTGAAAAAAAAAAAAAAAAAATTGAAATATGAACAAATACCAAGTTATTGCTTATGGGACAAGAACCAGTTCAAGTAATTTAATTTAAGTGGTTTTAATTACACTGATAATTTTTGTGATAATTGAAGTTATTCAGTAAATTGATTTTTATTAAGCAAGCATTTAATTATTGTTTCTGCATGTGGGTTGTCAACGTTAAATAATATTTTATGTCGAGGGACAGGACCTTTGAGTTGGCGTGTGGGGTGTTGCATGCTAATGACATTTGCTTTCATTCCAGTTACAAACAAGACATTATATAAAAGAGGCAGAGCATGATGTCAATTTCTCTCACAAGGTTCAATATTAACAAGTAAAGACCTATTACCTGTCATGTTTCTAGAAAAACCAATATAAAAATTATAACATGCTATCATGTTACGAAAGTAAAGAGGTGTGCAACTAATGCATTGTGAAGAGTTTTTGGTTTCCAAACAAGCTTGGAAACAAATACGTTTTGATTTATTAGTGAAAAATCATGAGAGACACTCAATTTCTCAATATAAGTTTTTACATTATATCTCAATTTGAAACACTTAGGTCAAATATGACATTTCCTACCACAAAATTGACACATAGGTACAATTTATTTCTAGAATGAATTGAGTCAAGAATAGACTAACTTGTTGGCTCTTTGGCTGAGGAATGTGGGCACAATAGCACTCAATGTGTCACACTAGGTGAGTAACCAATTCTAGTTTTGTCCCCATACATTTTCTTTAACCTAAGACTTCATCTAAATTGGCTTTTTTAACATTTAATCTTTCATTGATAGCTTTGTGCTCGACTGAGCTCCTTTATAGTGGAATCAAACAACAATTCTTTATTAGTTAAATTTTTAGACAATATAGAATTATTTCAACTAACTCTTCTTTTCATTTTTCCAATTTTCTATTTACAATTGTTAAAGACTTAACTTTTTATATCATCTTAAGTCATTGATCGTATATATGATTATAGGTTATTCGTTTTTCGTCTAAAACATCATTATTACATTCATTATAGCCATTAGATTCTTCCTCAACCATTACATTAATTATTCTAGACATCTTTGCAGAAAATGCAACAAAATTCTTTATAGATCTTGACTCATCGGATTCATTTGTATCCTCACTAGTTTCACTATCACTAAGGGTTACTACACTATTCCTTTCTTTTTCAAAGTGTTAACATATTCGGCTTGAATGTAACCATGACCTTCACACTTTCAATATTTTATGCCTTTATTTTATTTTCAGTTTCTTTTACAACTTGTTTATTATCACAATTCCCCAAAACGTGAGTTGAACTATTCCTAACAAACTTTTTTTGTTTTAACAACAACATTAGAATTCCTCTTTTTTTTTAAGAAGCTTTGCATAATTTCTATTGACATTCCTTTAACATGACAATCTTTTGTTTATTTAAAATTTAAAATCAACATTTTCAAGCAAGCTAGAATCAACAGAGCGTTTAAGAGCAAGATTAGTACCTGAATTTTGCTTATCCCATCTTTCTAATGTGAATTATTATGTACAAATAGAGCCTATTAATTCATCTATATCAATTTCTCAATATCTTGTAAGGAATTTTTCAGGCAGAGAACTCAACAATTTACGAACAAGCTTGGCATTGGAAAAATTTTCACCTAAAACATTAGACTATTTGAAATATCATAAAGTTTAGCATGAAAAACTATAATAGATTTAGAATTAAGCATGGTTAGATTTTTAAAGTTAGTAATGAGTCTACTAAGTCCGGTACTCTTTTTGACACTTTCGGTTCCCTCATTTTAGATTATTAGTTTACCCCATGCATTGACAGTTATTTTCACAGTTAGCAATAAACTACATTTGATAAATGAAAACAACATTGAAAATAACATGAATGACTTTAAAATTCCATTTTGGAATTCTAATTTAACACTAGTCCATAGTTCTATAGGCTTGAGTTTCATTTTTTCTTCTAACACTATTACAAGATGTCTCCAACCATTAACGGAAATTTAGAATTTTACATTGACAAATTTAAAAAATGATATCATTTCTGCCTTTTGATATAAATTGTTTGTTTCATCTAACAAGTGTGGTTGAGTGGTGGAACCACATTCTCAAAACATATTCATTTAGAGGAAAGAGAAGACATGTAAAAAAATAATTTAAAAAATCAAACAAAAAATAGATCATCTAAAACCAACACAAGAGGATTTTATAAACTTAGAATATTTTAGAACCTACTCTGATACCAATTAAGAATGACTTTGATACACGTTGGTTTATGAACATAATAAGTGAGCACAATAGGTGAGCATAATTTGTCAATTTCCCTTCATTTTGGTAACTACCCTTGTCATTTTGCTAACTGTTTAAAGTAGTGAATGATTGAGTGGTCCGTAACTCCTTCCCCTTCACATTCTTCAGTTTACATCCTTTATGGTAGAATGTATATTAAGTCATTTTCAAAGTCCCTAGATGAATGATTTTTAAAAGAAAAGCATACATACACCATATTCTGTAAAAATCAAACCACCTAGAAGACACAACATACAAGCACGTTCCAATGGTATATTCTGTAACAAATCATCTAGTAATGACGAGAGGTTAGTGTTTGTATTCCGCAATCATAAATTTTATGATATCTATCTTGTATATTTGTGATTGTGAATAGATAGAAACATTCTTTTATGTGCAACATTTGGTATTAGAGCAACTATGATCTCTGTCTTGCTTTGTTGTTGAATTGCTATGGATTTTATGTTAATCCGAATTTGTTGTAGAGAGAGAAAATTTATGTTTGGCATTTTCTACTTAAAATTATAGTTTATATAAATTCTACATGAAAATTTGAGAATTTTTATATATAGAACATTAAAATCGGAGTTTTGTAGGCTGATTTAGGGGGTTTTTTATATTTAGGTGTGAGAATGGGTCTATCGATCCGAATCATGACCCAACTAGAGGTCAAAGACGACATTCAGATGACATGTTAGTTGCATGTGATTTTTCAAAACGACATGTCATACGCGCCTCCAACTTCTTATGTATTAAACCCATTAAGTCGACATGTCATCTACAATTGGAATACGCAGACAACATATCATTCATCTCTTGATTTAAAAAAATAATAATAAAAAATGTTATTCAGAGTTTCTAACCTTGGACAATCGTGATTCCAATGTGCAAGGTTTACCATCAGACCGATTTCGCTTCTTAAGAATGGATTCCTAATTTAATGACTTAAATCTGGTTTTCCAATAGGCAAATGAAGTATTTCATTCATTAAAAAATTTATACTTTGGAATATCAAATATTTTAGTTTTATAAAATATGTTTTTCAACATGTTTATTATGACTTATAATTGCTATTTATATTTGTTTTAAAATAGGATTACTTCAACTTTAAATCCAATTTATATTGTTAATTATTCATGTGGATTAATTTTTATGCATATTTTAGGTTTAATTAAAATTATTTTTTATCTTAACGAATATATGTATAAATTAGATATCAACTGACTAGTATGATTTTGATTAGTTAAAGAGTAGTCACAATATCTTTGATTATATTAAAATTGTAGGATCACATATAATTATATGATATCAATTGTAATTAATCATTGTAAACATGATAAATCTCATCTCATAGGAATTTTCATTATATTTACATAATTAATTAGGATGAAATAACAAATTATTTTTCTTAATCTACCTACAAGAATTAAGAAAAGATATATAATTTGATAGTTTCATCATACGGTTTTAAGTATATGTATATAAACCTATTTAAATTAAAAACTTAGCTCACTAGTAGTTTTTATGTTATATGGTTTATATATTTATAGTATGTTTATACATTATAGAATATGATATATATTTTGTATGCCTCAATTTCGTGACTTAAGTATGTATGTTTATATTTTATTTGTAGTTATTCAACTTTTGAATTTTTTTGATAATGTATATGATGTTTCTATTTTGAGTGGTGATAGCTATAAGATTTGGAAAAAGAGAGTTCTTCTTCAGTTAGGGTGTATGGATATTGATTATGCCACTACGAAGGATGAACCACTTTCGAATTTGGCTAGTTATGTTGATTCAAGAAAATCAATATCTGGATATATTTTTTTATTTATCAGCAGAGTCATATCTTAGAACAGTGTCAAGTAGTCATTTATTGCTACATCTACCATGGTAGTTAAGTTTGTTTCTTGTTTTGAGGCTACATTACATGGTGTATGGTTAAAGAGTTTCATATCTTGACTTAGAATTTGTTGATTCTATTTCCAAGCCAATAAAGATTTATTGTAACAATTCAACTATTGTTTTCTTGGCTAAAAATAATAAAAATAGTAGTCGAAGTAAGTATATCGAGATTAAGTATTTAGCCATTAAGGAACACATAAAAAAGAATAAAATGGTTATTGGACACATCAGCATTGAATTGATGATTGTTGATCCTTTGACAAAAGACATGTCACCAAAAAGTTTTAAGGATCATATATAACGAATAGGAGTTGGTCTCACGTTATAATTATGATAAGAGTTGGTTCCATCGTATGATTGATATATATACATTTTATGAATAATAAAATTTTTATTCAGTATTTAGTTGATTTGTTTTTTCTCATTTTCATGTGCACAATTTTGTTGAGAATAACAATCAATTTTGGACCTAGAATAAACATAAGATTTATTCATTAAGTTATAAAGAAATAGATGCATCATGATACATGGAAAATAATACTCATTCTTAGAAGACTTATCGTCATGATTTGTGTATTTTATTTCTTTATTTCAGTATATAAATTTTGGATTACGGCCTAAGTGAGAGAATGTCAGTTTCCCTTTAATTTCCCTTCATTTTGGTAACCGCCCTTATCATGTTGGTAACTGCTTAAGACAGTTAATGGCTGAGTGGTTTATAACTCCTTCCTCTTCACATTCTTCAGTTTATATCCTTAATGGTAGGATATATATTAAACCATTTTCAAGGTCCTTGAGTGAATGAGTTTTAAAAGAAAAGCATACATACATTATATTATGTAAAAATCAAATCACCTAGAAAACACAACATACAAGCACATTCTAATAGTACATTCTACAACAAATCATCTAACAATGTCACGAGGTTAGTGTTTATATTCCACAATCATAAATCTTATGGTTCTATCTTGCATATTTGTGATTGTGTATAGATAGAAACATTCTCTTATGTCCAACATAATTCACATAAAACTAAATCAACCTTCAATTAAAATAATCTCCTTTCACACAAAATAGTAAGTACACACAACATAAGCAAATAAACAACAAAAAAATAAAGGGGATAAATAATTTTTACATAGTTTCACTACAACCATAGTATTTAGCCTAGGTGTTATTTGTGGCTTAAACTTGAACAAACGACATTAGTGTAATTTTAGTAGAGTAATATTAGTCATTTAAGCATGAGGGGTAAGAAGGTAATTTGGCTGGCTTAATCCCTAAATATATTTGCTTATTCTCTTCTAGAATGCATATTTACATAACAAAATTGCCTAGCTCTCTTCCTCTCTTCCTCGTATCTTGCTTCCTCTATTAGAGTTATTATGCACTGATGAGAACTCTTGGTTCTCATATTGTCAAGTCATTGTCTATCGTCTAGTAAGGTAATTTGTTCTCCAGTTTGTCTTCAATCTATGTAGAATTGACAATATTAGTTTCTTGATTTGATTCTTAGGTGTATTTTGTAACTTGTAAACACTATTTGCTTAATTAGTAAACTAACTAGAGGATTATCCTCTACCTTGGATGTGGGATTTCGAGTTTGAAACTGAATCAAGTATATTGTTCTTGTTTAGCTTTATTTCTCAGTTATTGATTGATTAATTGCATGTTTGACTAGTAATTCATGATAAAGATCTTGAAATCAAACATTAACAAGTGTTATCAAAACATCATTGAATTATTGGCTCCAACTTCTGATAGGGTTATGTTGGTTCATAGTGAATTTGTGATTCTTTTAAGTCTTTTTTGGCCTAGTTGTGTATTGTATGTACAGTTCTTACTTTCTGTTTTTCTATGTCTTGGTTTTTTGCAAGAAAAGAAAACAAATATACTTTTTGGAAAATACTTAGAATGGGTCAGACCAAAATTGACATTGAATGCTTTGATGGAAAAGGGGATTTTAACATGTGGAGAAAGCAAATACACGTAATGTTGGTCCATTAGAATTGTGAAAAGGCTCTCGATGGAGAGAGCTCACTTCTTGAATCCATGTTAGATGCTAAAAAGGCTTAGGTAATGGAAACTGCTTACAGTCTTTTGATTTTGCATCTTTCTAACAATGTGCTTAGATAAGTAAATGATGAAAATACTACCACTAAAATTTGGTTAAAATTAGAGTCTTTATACATAACTAAAGAAAAGACAATTAGTTAAAAAACAATTGTTTGGTTTTAAGATGGATCCTAATAAATCTTTTGGTGATAATTTGGACGAATTCAAGAAAATTATGATTAGTTTAGCTAATATTAAAGAAAAACTTCTTATGAAAACCAAGCTATAATAATCTTGAATTCTTTGTTTGATTGTTAAGGTTGTCATTAAATATGGAAGAGAATCTATCTCTAGATGATGTCTTAGGTGCTTTAAAATCAAAGGATTTAAAAATGAAATTTGAAAGAAAAATTGTTAATGAATGGCTTTAAGTTAAGGCCAAATCTGAAAAAGAGAAATTTTTTAAAAGATAAGAAATCATCTAGGTTATAGTCTAAGACTCAAAAACATGTTGGCATTGTCATGAAGAGGTCATTTTAAAAGAAATTGTCTTGAAAAGAAAAAGAAACACCTTGAATATAATAATAACCATGAAATTGCTAATATTCTATGTGGTTATGATAGTGTAGAGGTGTTATTGTTGATTGAGAAAGTGTCTAAAAATGAATGGATAATGGATTCTAGTTGCACTTTTCACATGACACCTTGATCAAACTTGTTTGTTAACATTAGACATATTAATAGGGGAAAAGTCTTAATGGATAGTGATGAATCATGTGATGTAATTGGGATAGGCACTATTAAATTTAAAATGTTAGATGGTTTTATTAAAGTCCTTGATAATGTTAGGTTTGTTCCTAATCTTAAAAGAAATTTAATTTTTTAAGGTTTATTATATTTCAGTGGGTATTTCTTTAAATCAGAAAGCAGGGTCCTTAAGGTTTTAAGAGATTCTTTAGAGGTAATGGAAGAAAACCTTGTCCATCGGCTATACATTCTAGAAGGTATGACTATAGAGATTCAATTAATACATTAGATAATTCTGATGAGACAATACGGTGACATAAAAGGTTAAGATACATGAGCATGACTGGTCTATTAGAGTTATGTAAGCAAAAATTGATAGACTTTAAGAACATTTCTAGTCTAGATTTTTGTAAGAATTGTGTCTTAAGGAAAGCACATAGGTTAAGATTTGTAGCTGTAACCCACATATCAAAGATTGTGTTAAATTACATTCATTCTAATCTTTAGGGATCACCACATCTAATTCTCATTATTTTCTCACTTTCTTTGATGAATTTTCCAGAAAATGTGGATTTATTTTTTAAAACAGAGAGATAAAGCTTTTGAATGTCTTAAAGAATGGAAATTTTGGGTTGAGAAGATGTAGCACCTATAGGTAAGCCCAAGGATATTTCAATCTTCTTTTTTTAGTTTTTAAATTCAGTGATTAATGATTTTCAAAGATATACACTCGTGTTTGGTCAACAGAAAGTCAATTAGTAGATCAAATTGTGATCGCAACAAAATACAAGGTTGTCTTAGTTATGTAACTAAACACACGGTTCTATATGGTCTTATACATGCTTGTATATCGCATCATGGAGATAAAATAAAAACAAGATAACCTTAGCTCTCTTCTATTATCTTTCATAGCCACAGAAAGTAAAGAGTGTGAGAAAGAGAATAGGTATTTTCATCTCCTATGGAACTACCAGTAATCATTGGAATCACCATAGCCGTGCAAAGGAAACATTTTCGTCAAAATCCAAATAAGTGGAATGGCTTTCTTGTTTGATCATGAACTTTATGAAGTTTTTTTGTTATACACATGATCTATAGTGATTTGGACATGATTATGATTATCTAATTGATGAAATGGATTTCATGTACAAATAAGATGTGTTATATCCATGTTTAGTTTCTTAGCTATGTGTTTTGGCTTGAATGTTCATTGTTCTTAGATTTGATGCCATGAAATTATATACATACATATATATGCATTATGGTTAAAAGAATGGTGGGAACAATATGTTTAGGATGCCTAGAGATTTTTGTTTATGCATTGGTTGTGTGAATATTGTTGAAATCATAATTAAAGAGGCGTAGAAACCTTAGGACGTGATTTTCAGATTGTGATACATGGTTGTGTATGGTCTCATACACACCCATGTGTCATTTCAAAAATTTTAAAAGTCCAAAAATCTCACACTCGTTCTAAAGGAAGATTTGCATAATCATGTGGTATGAGACACATGCCCATGTATGGCTTTCCAAAAAGTGGATGACGTGCTCTAGAAGGTACGTGGCTTGCACACTTGGATCATCGTGCACGTGAGTGTGTCCATGTTAACTCCCTTTGTGCATCTGCTCTATACACGACTGTGTGTTGAGTGACATATGCTAGTGTATATAGGTTAAAAGACACACGGGTGTGTACAGAGAAGTATACAATCGTATACCCCTAGACAAAGACAAAGGATGATTATACCTATAAAATGTCTACATAGAATAGAAGAGTTAAATAAGAAAGATAATAAGCTATTAGAGGACAAGAAATTTAAGAAAGATATAAATGAGGTGACCGACTATGTAAATGATGATACAAACTTAGATCGAGTCGAATATGAGTCAAAAGTTAACAACCTTAAGACTTGTGTCACACAACTAGATAGTTATCAACTATGTGTATAAATGAAGGTAATTGTGAAAGCAATAAGGCTGTAAACCTATGAGATGCACTATGCACTTACCGCCAAGGCATATAGTCACCTAGTTTAGTTCAAGTGTGCATGATAAGGATGTGGCTTTAGATATTTCTCACATGATCAACGGGATGCACCACATATGTATCCTAGGTAAGAGCCATCTTTAGATGGTTAGTTAATAGTATCGATTAGTTTATATAATAAAGGAATAAGCTATTACCAGAGATTTTTCCGTGTGATCAAGGTCCCCAGTTAGATAGCCCAATAGGTTGTTTGGCATATGCACAAATCACAATAGTAGCTTTCACCAAGGTATCAGATATACCGATTTTAGTTTGGGTCTTCACAACTTTCATGAACGATCCACGTTAGGGCACCGAGGTGCCATAATATAACCACATTTAGCTTTTGAATAGAACAGAAGTTTTATTATCGGTTATTTATAATAGTTTTGGGTGCCAAAAGGTCACCACTTATTAAGTTTTACTCACGTTTGTGTGTTTGTAGGTAGAGGTAAGTAGCAGGGTAAACGGAGGGATCCAGTGGTCCAATTAACAACTATATGAGGAGAGAGACCTTTTGTTACTCAGTTTTCATTAGACATATAGTTTATTATTTTTATTTTTATTTTTTTATTATTGTCAGTGTTGCTAGTATTTTCAAACACATGATATCATATGAGTATTCATTAATAAAGTGTTTTTATATAAAGTTTCAAATAGTTTGTATTAAACACTCTTGCAATGTCTAATGTGAACCTAGAGAGAGGGTAAATAGGTTTTTCACAATAAATTAAATGATACACTATAACTAACTTCAAAGCAAACTTTCAAAACACACAACAAAAACACTAGCAATAAATTTACTAAGAGATTACAACTTTGCTGAAGCACAATGGTAATAAACTTTACAATAGAAATAAATAACATCAGTAACTAACAATATTAACAATGACAACAACAACAATAAATAACAATAACAGTGGACAAAATTTAAAAAGTTTGATTTGTAGAAATGCTCAATTACAGTGGTTCAAAGTTTTCTCTTGCAAGCCTCTTACGTCCACTTCTCTAAGCAAACCACCTTGGAGTTTCACTATCTGTTGAAAAAATTTCTACATGTAGCATATTTGGGATTGTGTCCACTATACTAGTTAATATGAGATTACGCCCACAATATTTAATTAAAAGATATGAAAGTATTAATGCCTTTGTAAGGTTGTAAATACAAGTTTAAGTGCACAAAACTCTGAATGAATAAAAGTTGAAGTTTAATAAGAGTTACAAAGAGAAATCAAAGTAATAATCCTTTTTGTTTTTCCTTTTGCTTTTTAGATTTTTTATTTCTAACCATTTGCTCTTCAATTTGAAACCAATTTATAGAGCTAATTGCATTTCGTTAGATTGAATTGCCGTTGAGAGTTGATTGAAAAATTCGGCGAAGAAAAGGGACCTCGATCAGAGTTGCAACAGATAGTTTTAAATTCTTCCACGGATAGCTTTAGATATACTTAGCACGGGCAACAAAATCATGTCACGGACGACTTGCTTTATTTCCATGTTTACAAACAATCTAGAAGTTTGATTTGGAGTACGGGTTTGATTTTAAGAAGGGCACGACTGGGAAGTTTTGAAAAACTACACAGTTGGGAAGATTTAATATGTGTCACGATTTGATTAAATTTTGTGTCACATCTGAGAAGTTTTCAAAAATTGTATAAGAGAGATGAATTTTACACATGTCACACTTGTACTGGATTCAGTGTCATGATTGAGATAATTTTCAGCATGTCACAACTAGGACAATAAACATTTAGACACGTGGCAATGACGCAGATTACGTGGACACGTGGTAGTGACACATTGGACAACGTGGAGATGACATATGATAGCAATCCAGGTGAAAGAGTGTCACAAGTGGGAACTTTTTCAAATGTCCCAATTGGGACATTTAATGCAACTAGACATGTGATGACAATAAATTGTTAGCTTCCTTGGACACATGATGACAAGGCATTGGTTGGAGGTGACACTTGACAACAATTTGTGAAGAGAGATGTTATGGGTGGGACATTTTTCAAGTATCCCAACTGGGACATTTAATGCATGTGACTTTAAAAAATAATTAATGGTCATGGTTTGGACATATTTGTCATGACAAGGACATTAAATGCATTAGTTGAAAATTAATTTGTGTCATGATTGGACAACTTTACTTTTTTTTAAGTTATTTTTATTTTCAAAAGATTAAACGGTTAATACATAGTTTGGTCAAAGAAGAGGTACAACCAATATTTTCTTGCTTCAGATTTATCTGCAAATTTCATACTTTGTCCATCTTGTAATGCATTCAAACATTCTTTGGACATGTTGGCAAATTAACGAAGTCTAGATTATCATTATTTTTTAATAATCCAACGCTCTCTTTGATCAACGAAGTCTAGATTCGATGGAATTCAGACGAAGAGTCAAAACTCTTTGTTTGAATTATCATCATCGTTCAGACAAAGATGATTCATTTGAATGATGGAGGTTTAAACAAAAAAGTTTCAATTTTTTGTTTGGATTTCATCTAATCCAAACATAATCGATCGGAGGGAAAGCGTCAAAGGGAGAGACGTTGTCGAGAGGAAGAGAGATTGACTGTCATATGCCAAAAATTCATCAGCGAAACCCTAGGTAAAGGGGAAAATGTTACTTTTAAAAACTTAATTTTAAAGAGAAAATTGTTAATTTTTCAAATTAAAAAGGTAAAATGATATAAACTTTTATTTTATTAAATATTATTGTTAAAAGACAATTTTATTTTTAACTCTAACTGAAAATTTTAACAGATTTTAATTCACGAATAAATGTTTAAGTTTTTAAAAGTTGTAGGATAAGACTTCAGGATATCACTCCACCTTGGGTGGGAATAAGTCTTTGGGCGTCTTTTAAAATATAAAATTTCACGCTAGTTAAAACTAACATTTCTCAACGCTGTCTCACTGCCCCCACGAAAATAATACAATGATGGCTCTTGATAAAAGGAGTTGGAAGCCCCAAATAAAGAAATAGGCAAACATTGAGGAAATTGGAGGCAGCTGAATATGGCTGATTCATCAAACCTTGGTAAGAAAGAAACAATTGTCTTTATAAGTAAATGTTATTGGCGACAATGAGAATCAATTTCCAACTGTGCTGAGACTAACACCAGGCTCAGATAGTGATAAGCGCATGACTGTTCTTGTAATCATAAAATGAGCAACATCTGAAAGAGAATTTCACTACACTATTAGTATCAGATTGTTGCTAAAAATAACTGATACAAGGAGAACTATCACATAACTGTTGACCGTTCCCTTAATCATATTTAACTTTTTTTTTTTTTGAAACATAAGCCTCCTGTTATAAGATAATCCTCAGCCTGCAGGAGTTTCACTCTCAGTACATCTCTTAATTAGTCCAAGTTGTCTCGACAAACGATTAACGATCAAACAATTCTTATCTGATACTCTGCAATAAAAAAGAAAGAACAGAAGAATCTCTTCATATTCCGATCGCTACCACCTTAGCATATAATGAGCAACACTCTTAGTGAAAGAGAAATTACATCAACACCTCCAAAGCAACAGCACAGCAGATTTATAGATTTTCTCAATAGCCCAAAAGATTTAGTACTGCAAGGTGATCTTACACAGTTGCATAAGGGGTATATAGTCTATAAACAATCAAGAGAACATTGTTTACTTGAATTACATTACTAATGTATTCAGGTTTTTATGCAAGTCTATCAAACTTGTTACCGTGTTCATGCATAATATAGTAGGACACACCAAACATATCCTTAATGCACAATCTATGAACCGAACAAAAAATTTGATGAAACTATATCCAGATATATTTCAGATCATAGAGCAAACGGTCAATGTGCAAAAATGATCTTCTATTAGAACATATGAAGCACCATATTCTCAAACTCCACAAAGAGTTCTTCCGATCACGATTTTTCTCTGTATGTTGTAACTGCTAAAGGTAATGTTTAATTAAAACAAAAAACTCCTTGGTTATGAGCAATCAACATTATTAGGTGGCCTTTTAGTTGGTTAAATAGTTATAATTACAACCAAAGTAACCCATAGAGAACATAGCAGGTTCCCACCAAATTTGTGCAGAGTGATTAAACAGAATTCTTCACAAACGAATCCTAAAAAGAGAAAAGTTCATACATCACCTGAACAAATGAAGCTTGGACTGGCCATCAAAGCTTGGATCCCACCACTGGTGAATTCCGTGTGCTCGTCTGAAATCCAGACTCTGGCTCATATTGATAGTCAGATATGCTGAAGGCAGCAGATGCAAGGGTTCGCAATCCCTCACTCCCGCACTACAGATCATATTCCCAATAGAATTTTGCATTGCAAGTCTCTCAATCTTTGTAGCTCCAACCTCCTCCATCTTCTTTCTATGCTGAAAATAACCGATATATTCAGAGCAGATGTGATCACCTGGGTTAACAAATAGGTAAGGAACCCAGTCAGATAATACAAAAAAAGGGTCATCATTTCCAGAACCATGGTGTTGGCCTTTTACAGCAACAGCTATCCCTGCTTTCATAACACTGCTTGCCATCCGAATCCCGTGCTTTACTTTTTTATTACTAATACATTCTATGGGGACAGAAAAAAATGGTGGATTGAAAAGATATGTTTCAATAGGATAATTTAGCTTGGTCATATTCTTCCCTACAAGCAAAGCAATAGCTGATCCCAGAGAATGTCCAGCTAACCAAATATTATCTGGTCCAACTGTCGCAACTACATCCTTTACAGCCTGCATTGCAAGCTGAAAGCGGGAACTTTGATGAAGTTTACTGCACATGGCCTGAATGTCCAGCTTAGCATCTCTTAATCTGGAATCTGGTTTGTTTAGTGTTCCTCGGAAGGCAATAACATATTTTGGGGCATTATGAGAAAAACCAAACGATTTATGTTCATAAATCGCACCAAAGATTGAGAAATCAACATCATCAATAAGTGGACAAACTAATTGAAAGTGGAAGAAGTTCCACCATGGAGAAGCATGAGATTGGTTCCCTTGGCGCTTTTGTTGGCGGTCACGTTCTAGAATGTATACTCCTTGAACCAAGCTTGCAGCAACTGATTTTCGGTGATTTAAATTTTCCCTGTAAATGTGTTATTGTGACAAAAAGCTCAATTGAATAATTCATGGGATATTCAGTTAGAAACTCATAGGATAGACGTAGCAGCAAAAGCAACTTCTTATTAGGTAGAAACGATTGAAATGAATCAGACTGGATTTCACCTATACGACATTTAACTGAATACTTGCTATCCTGCTGCAAAACTTTCTACATTTTTTCCATTAAACACACATAACCTTTTTCATTTAGCAGTTAAAGAATAGAAGAGGCTTTAACATCAATATTTAAGCACAAGACCCAGAAGCCCAAATAGAGTCAATCTCCATATCGTCTATTTAAAAAAAAAAAATTAATTTCAACCTAAAATTGCGATCACAATGCCCCAGTATCTTAACAATCGAGGTAATGCACTTACTCCAAATGAATCAACAATAAGCGAAAGAGATGATCTTACCAATCAACAGCATTGAGGTATAAAGGTCCCGAAAGGCGAAAAATTTCCCTTACAGATGCCACTGCATCTTGTTTTCCCCTTTCCCTTTCTTCCATATAACCTCTACTAGCTGCTGCAGAGCAGAGAAAGAAGAACTCAACAACAATTTAAAAAAATAAAAAGCAGCTTTCAACAGAATAGATATCACCCAGATTTCAAGGACCCCAGAAAAATCCCAAAAGAATTTCTGAAATGTTTATTGCAAGTTATTGAACCTACTATTTGGTTAATATAGGCAAAATTTTGTCATTACAAACACTATAAGAGGAGTATTAATGCAAGATTGTTGAATGACTCTAAAGAACCCAAAAGGGATATTAATCAATATCAATAATGAAGTTCCTTCCTCGTTAATTTCCTCCAAAATCCTTTCAACCATTAATGATACCTGCCAAACTTTGGTCAAGTCGTAGTTCAATTTCTTTCCAAGAAAAAAAAAAAAAAAAAACCCTAAAACGTTATATCATCAAGCTTTTAAACTGAATTCAACTAAAGGTAAAAAAATCGTTACAACGGTCGTCCATTAATAACTTTGACTGTTTCATATCTAATAAACGAAAAGTTAATCAAAGTTTCAAAAAGAAAAACAAAATGTAAAGTTTATTCAACTTTGAAATATGTTTAACCTCTAAAAACAGAGTCAAGAACTTATCTGTACCTACATAAAAACATCTAAAAAATTTAACTTTCTACGTTAGAAATGTTGTTAATCTAAAAGTGGGTATTGACAATTTGCCTACCGAAGAAAAGAAAATCAGAACTGGGTAAAATTCTAAAATTAGCCAATTAAATGACAATAACAAACAAAAATTTAACTAAAATGTACCGTTTGACCAAGAAGAGGTTTTGACATTCAAGCGGGAGAGGGACATCTATCTGCACCAAAAGTGGATATTATGCTATAGTCGATACCAGAGGGGTTAGTAAATCTCGAGTCATGGCAACAAATATAGGAAAATTTTCTTGATTTTTTTTCTCCATGCGAAAATATCTAATTTTTTATCACCATATCGTTTAATAATTTTTGAATAATTATCGATATTTATATAATTATAAAATTCACCCTAATTTAAACTTTAACCCACAAGTTGTTTACCTTTACGCAAGATTGATCATATATGTAAGAGAGATCTACCTACATTAAAAGTGAATTTCAATACTACAGTTGACACCAGAGGGACTAGTAAATCTTGGGCATGACAGCAAGTATAGGAAAACTTTCTTGATTTGCTTTTCTCCAAGCTAAAATATTTAATTTCTCATGCCATATTGTTTAATAATTTTTGGATAATGAGTAATATTGATATAATTATAAAACTTACTATAATTTCACTTTGACCCACATGTTGTTTACCTTTGTGTAATAGCACCCATATATGTGAGAAAAAGATCTACCTACCCTAAAAGCGGATTTCAATGTTATAGTCAACACTAGAGGCATTAATAGATCTCGACTCATAGCGGCAAGCATAGGAAAACATTTTTTATTTGCTTTTCTCCATGCCAAAACATCTAATTTTTCATCACCATATCATTTAATAATTTTTGGATAATGATCAATATTAATATAATTATAAAACTTACTATAATTTAAACTCTGACCTATAGGTTGTTTATCTTTACGCAAGGATGACCATATACGTGATTTTTTTTCTACATGAACTATCAAAACTTACCCCAGGTTTTGAACTTTGTGTCTTTCTTCCATATTTATTTTCATAAAATACTATATATTTCCAATATAAATTCGTTAACATCATCTATGTAATTAAAATAGTTGATAATTAATAAATTATCATTAATAACATCAAATAAATTTTACTTTTAATATTTTTGTCATAGGATCTAAGACAATAGCAAAAACATAAAGTAAAGGAATTTCATTACAATATTTTTTAAATTTCTGTTTTATTTCTTTAGATATATTTTGAAAAATATTATGATATCTATAATCTTTGAAAATATCACTAATTTCTAACATACTATACAAAATTAAACAAATAGTTAGATAGTACACACTTGAACATTAGTTTATGATTGTCTTCAATGGTTTTAACATATTCATTAGAGTATTAGCAATCTTCCAATCATGATCTACCAAAAAAACAAGATTTTTTTTAATCTTTTGGTTAGATATTAAAGAATCATATTATAGGTATTTCATATCCTTCACATCCTTTCCAACATGAATTATGTTGAATTCCACCTAGTTTTAACATCTGTTTTTAATTTTTTTTCATTTTAACCTTATTGATTTACATAATTTATGATATGATTGCATATGTCATGAAGATGATAAAATATATACGATGACATGTCTAATTTTTTATATATCATTTTTAGTTATGCTCAAACCATCTTAAGCTATTAAATTAATAATATGACATAAATAAAACGATCTGACAACCTCAAATCAAATAATCACATACATTTTTAGTATTTAGAAGATTTATTCTATAGATACTAGAGTAACCAACCATATGAATATTCTCTGGTTAGGTCTATACAATAAACGCGTCTACAACATGCACCCATGTATTACATCAAGTTGTCTATGAACAATTTTAACATGTGAAAACCGTCACCACATTTTAGTGAGATTATTCAATACAATGATAATTTCATCATTATTACATATGCCCTTGTTCTTTGTAATATTAAAATTACAAATATTTCTAGAATAATCATTTAATGTGTGTATATGAGTTTACAATCAGTTATTTAATCCTCTCATCATAGTATTACTATTTTAAAGGTATGTTACTTATACAATTATATAATTAATTGACATATGAATTGAATATAATAAATTTTTTATTAATGATTGATATAAATTACATTTATAAATATTAAATGCAATTAATTGTATGACACCTACCTTAATAATAATATATACACAAACAAATGAAGAAACTTTCAATTCATTAATATAAACATGATACAACATAATTTAATTAGTCAAAATGATTGGCTGAAAAGTACCTACTCTAACAATTGCATATCTATTAGTGAAGATATGAGGAGGTGGCAACATTGTAGTGACTAGACATTGGATGGGGACATGGGCCCTAATAGTGTTACTGGGACAACATTCTCAATAGGTCCATGATGTGATGCACATTCGGAAAGATTCTACCTCCTTTACTTGGGAGCACCCCACTCATGTCTCCACTAGCGAATAAGAGAAGTTGCAATGTGAGAAGCTTGCGATCTTGAAACGGTTGGTCGTTGGAAGGGACTAAGGTCTCTAATGGTGTTGTCACAATAGTGTTGTTTATCCAATGGATCAAGACATTGATGACATTGGTTAAGCTTTTTATAACATCATTCAATCGTGCCTCTGTATCAAGAGCTAGTAATTGTACTTGGTTTTCAACAATATGTTCAAGTTGTTCTACAAGAGAAATATTCTAACTAACTTTAGTAACCTAACCATTTATGACATGCTTTGATTTTCTTCATGGCATGCCGTGGGGAAAGTGTTTCGATTGAGATCAAAATAGGAGAAAGGTGCTTGTTGGAAAAAGAAGAGCTTTTCATAAAGGTTTTTATTTAGCACTAAATTATTGATAGTAAAAGTCCCACAAACAAGAATTACACAAAATTAGAGGTGTAATTTTATGCAAAAAAAAAATAATAATAACAAAATGAGATTATTGAAGTGGTTCGACTAACCATTTGAAAGTTTATATCTGCTTTTATATTATTGGTTTTCTAAAGTAATTTCTGAAAGGTAAAAGTATTAAATATATAATATGTCTCTTTTTTTGCTTTTGTATACTCTTAAAGTTATTGAACAAGAAAAATAATGATAATATAATAATTATATAGGAAAATATCCCTACATTTTAGTACATTGAATCTAGATATTTAGTGATATCCATTTCTAAGAAAAATTTGTTGAGTTTTTTATCCAGCAAAGCTAGGAAACAACATTTATCCACATTGTTATGCCATTAAAGTTGAAAAAGAAATGAGATCATAAAAATTATTGAAACCGTCTAAATCTATTTTTCCTTACTACTTTTAATGGTAGGGTCTTTACTTGTATTATGGGTTGATCTGTGTGTAAATGATGCGTCTATTTGCTATTCATATAATTAGTTATTCACTACACAATAACTAGATGTTTACCAAGAGTAAGTGTGTGTGACCGCAAAATGACATTTAAACTCGTCAGTTATTATATTATGTTCGTAATAACACATTGTCATTGTAAAAGCAACAAAAAGACCCATTTTTGAGGTTTTCAAATTAATGGGGCGAAAAGTAATATCCAACATTACATGGAGTTCTCTGTGAGATATGCCCCTTCTATTTGTTCTGGAACTCTCTCGACTCTGTTTTCCTCTTTTGTTTCTGTTTCTCCTTGGATTTAAGCTCTCTTTTTTTGCGACACCAAATCCCCAATACCATTAACATTCTTCACATCGTATTACTTAAATTCCCTCATCTCTGGAACTTTCTCACTCTATCGTTTACTCAGTTCGAAACTCTTTTTTAATTGATGGCGATCATCTCAGATTATACGGAAGAAGAGAAGAAGCCTGAGGTCAAGAATGAGGCCTCAGCTTCTGCGTCCACATCGACATCCTTCAAGACGACGCCGTTTAGTTCGACTTTTGACGCTTCGAATCCGCTAGGGTTTCTGGAGAAGGTGTTTGAATTCGTGGCGAATGAGAGCGACTTTTTGACCAAGGACACAGCGGAGAGCCAGATCACGGCGGTGGTGCGAGCGGCCAAGGAGAAGAGAAAGAAGTCGGTGGAGGATGTCAAACCTAAGAAAGTTACGAAGGGGAAGGAGGAGGATCAAGATTTGGAAAAATTGCCGACGATCGACGTCAAGAAAGCTCCGCCGCCAGAGCCACAGCTTGATGTTAATGGAAATAAAACTAAAGGTTTGTGTATTTATTTTGTTGTTTGTGAAAGGATTGTTCTGTTTACTGAGAAAATAAATCTGTTAACTGATTTTATTTTTGGTTTTAGTAATGTTGATGTAATTGGATTTATTTTTTTTACTTTGAAACATTGTTTGGTTTAGTTATAAACTTTTTGATATATTAGATTGATGAAACTTGCATTTACGATTTTCCTGCTATTTTCTTGAGGGTTTAGACTATAATGGGGTAAAGATTGATTCTTTCGGAGTGGGCAGTTTTTATTTTTATTTTTTTGTAATATGTGTGTATGAGCTCTAAGAAGATGTTGAAGCAACTATGATACTATATATTATAGCCGTTAAACTTTTAAGTTCTGTAACTAGTGGTCTTATGGACAATACATATGAACACATTCAAACTAGAACCTGTTTCTAGAAGCTTGGAAGATCGGTGGTTAAAGAGGGATTTGTGGTGGAGGTGCTAGTATTCACGTTAAATTGATAGGGGCAAACGTCAATATTCATTCTAATTTTTAGAATTAGAAGTTTCTTTGATGTGGTACTGTTATTGCGTGGTCAGAGTCTGTGTCTTTGTATAAATTAGACCAAGCAAGTTCCAAGGAATTTTACTTATTTTTCTTGGAATCAGACTGCATATCTCTTCCTTATACCTTATTGGAAGGACACCCAGCGTTAAATATATAGAGTTATACATTGACCAACTTGAAGTAATTCACTTGTCTTGCATGTAGAAACCGTGCAAATTAGTGATTGTGTGTTTGTCCTGTTGTCATTGTCATGGTTTGTTGAGTTAATATCTTTGAGTGACGGTGGTGTGCATTCCATGTTCAAAATTAATGTGTGGCCCCGTTATATCATGCTTCATTTATTTTATAAATCTTTGATGTTATTGTGATTTATCAAGCTTCTTTTCAATGTTGATGGTTGTCATTTGTTTTTTTTGAAAAGAAAAATATTAGGCATTCACTTACCAAATGATGTACCATCTTATTCAGCATTGTCTTGTCATTCATCAAAGCACCACCTCATTTACATCTCAACACTACATAGGACTGCATATTATTTGGGATGAGAATTTGGGAAAATTTTTGGGACATGTATCATTTTCTTTTTTTTGGGTAATGTCAATTTATTATGAGATCTGTGTTGTGATTGTGATTTATTTAGCTTATTCTTTTATTCACTTTTTCTGCATATTAATAACATGCAGCTCCAAATAAAGGAAATGGTCTTGACCTGGATAATTATTCGTGGACACAAACCCTGCAAGAGTTATCTATTATTATTCCAGTCCCTAATGGGACCAAATCAAGATCTGTTGTGTGTGATATAAAGAAGAACCATCTAAAAGTTGGACTTAAGGGTCAGCCTCCAATTATTGATGTAAGTTATATGTGTTCAATTGTTTGGTAATGGGATATGTATCCTCTTTTTCTCTCTGCTACTTTACTCAGATTTTCTTCACTTCTAATAATGTACAACAAATGTTTGCAGGGGGAACTTAGTCAGAATATCAAGCCTGATGATTGTTATTGGAGCATAGGTATGTTACCATGTTGTATGCACAGTCAATAGCCTATAGAATTTTTTTATTGCACAGACTAGTAACACCACTTGGAAAAGTTTTACTAATCTGCAACAACTGATTAATCAATAAGGTTCAACAGTATCCTTAATCCTTTCACCTTCTTCTAACAACATAGTTTGGCACTTTTCTTTAGATTCTCTTGTTTGAATTGTACAAATCTTGTTGCTAAACTCGAATATATGGGAAGCTCATCATGTATAAATACTGAGTAATTTGTTTGCAGAGGATCAGAATTCCATCTCTATTCTTCTGACCAAGCAGAACCAGATGGAATGGTGGAAATCATTGCTGAAAGGAGATCCTGAAATTGACACTCAGAAAGTTGAACCTGAAAACAGTAAACTATCTGATCTGGATCCAGAAACAAGGCAGACAGTTGAAAAGATGATGGTAATTCTAGAATATTTTTCAGTTTTTGTTTTTCCAAGTTATTTGAGATATTGTGTTATGATATAAGAACATCAGTGTCAATTTATTATTTGAGTTTTCTGATTGCATCATCTAAATAGATTGTCAATGTACACCTTTGGGAACTTATAACTGAGTATTAATACACTCTGATTAAGAACATCTATTTTCATACCCCTTATGTCATATTTGTCTTCCTAATGGATAATCTCAGCATTGAGAGTTCTGCTTCTTGCTTACATTTGATCACTTAATGTTTTGTTGTGCAGTTTGATCAGAGGCAAAAGTCCATGGGTCTCCCAACTAGCGACGAGATGCAGAAGCAAGAGATTCTAAAGAAGTTTATGGCTGAGGTGAATATTTTTACGCAATTAAACATCTACTTACATCTTTCTTTCTTCTAGGTTTTAGGACCAGAAAATTTTCTTAAGTTGTGTTGTTAACTTTGATTTGGTGCAGCATCCGGAGATGGATTTCTCAAGGGCGAAGCTCTCATAAATACAGCAGCTGGGAAGTATATGTTAGTCAATATATTCTACAATATGATTATGTAGTGGCTACCATTAAAGCTTGTGGTGGAGTATTAAGTTTTGCAGGGTCTTTATATTTTGTTAACATTATATTGGACAAATGTTTTCTGTTTGTTGACTTACCTCTGAGAGTCTGAATTGAAGAATCTTTTTTGATGTCATAGGATTTGATGCGTCTTGTGGATTTTCGGGGTTTGTTTCAGTACTTACGCTTTCTTTTAACACCCTTTCAACGGCCAAGAATCGAGATCCAAGTATAAACTATAATGGTTCATTTTTTAACCTTATAATATAATAATCTGCAATTAGTTGAGTGAAAAACTAGATTTACTGCAATATTAAGTACATTTATTGTTTTTTCCTTTTTAACCCACTAGATATTGGTGTAAGGTAAATCACTTGAATCTGACATTGGTAAAACAGCTGAATTACGAACCCCTTTCTCTTTTTATTCAAATCATTTCACATTTCCAATATTTTCTAGAAAGAGTTGGTTGTTCCCCCTGTGGAAGGTTAAATACTCTAAGTGGCTCCTGTAAAGACTTATCAGTTTTATTAAATGCGTCTTTCTAATAGATGTATATTAACTCTTTAAGATTAGAAAGGGTTTAATTCGATTATGTCAAAAATGATATAAAACTATCTTGGATTGGATTAGAGAAAAATCAAGTTTTGAGATTGGTTTAGTATCGTATTGAATAGAAAATGACTAATTATGTTGATTCTCTCCCAATTTGGACTGTTGGTGCAATAATTTGTTTCATGAGCGAGGTCTTTGGTTTAAATTCAGGATGGCCCAATTGCACCAAGGAAAAGAATAGAAGAAGCATCTGACTTTTATAATATTATTTTGATATATATTAATTAAAATAATTTTATTTTATTTGATTCATATTAAATTTTTTTAAGTTTGTAAGTTTGGTAAGTGAAACATTTTTCAAATTCAAGTTTAAATTTGAACTCATATGAATTAAACTTGTTTGAGGTTTCTTTGAATTGGATTTATCTTCAAGCTCAAATAAATTTAAGTTTCCCAAAACTATGACATATTTGTCATTAACAATGTTTACGACTTGGAAGTGATTTCCTAAAATAGGTAGACAATTTTGAGCGAGACATATAAAGAAATCTAAAATAAATATATGTGATGACAATTTTCTTCTTGAGAAAAAGTCCTTGAAATTCTCACAGCAATAATAATTGTCAATTATGAACTCACATTATTTAACTTACAATTCAAAAGAATTATGTAATTGAAATGATGTCTTGAATTATGAGGAACGTCATGAAACAGACAGAGAATCCATCATTAATTGGTGGAAATTTCAACAATTAATAAAATAAATCAATTATGGGTTGACACGTGTCTTAAAAATGTCACGTAAATGCCATTTTCCTAAAAAGAGTTTTGGGTCCCCACCTTGCTTGTCCTATTTTGGGGGAGGTCTATTTTAACTAAATTAATAATTACTTTTGTTCCTGTTCACCATCTCATTCTCTTTCTCCTCTTTTTTATTTCCCAATTTTAATCATCTTATTTTCATTTTACATGCAAAAATAAAAATTGCTTTGCTTTGGGTATATATATGAGATTAGATTAAAATTTCCAAACAAAAAGATTAAATTTATTTTTTAATTATGCATAATGACACATCTTATTTATTATACAAAATAATATTAATTTTTTTGTGAATTAACGTTTAATCTTATTATTTCACACATGAACAAGTAGTCACTAGGCAAATTGGGGAACAAACAGGAGAATGCGTTTTTATTTTGTTTTAATTATATTATTATTATTATATAATATGGTGGACATTATAATTTTGATAAATTCCAACTTGCCCCTAGAAGTTTGTATTTTATAAGTACAAGTGGATTTCACCCTTTCATGGACTGTCCCCAATTCTGTCTATGTCCAGTTAAACCCCCAATCCTTTCTATTTATTTTTTCATTTTCTTAATAATCACTTGATGAATTAAGTCCCTGGATGGATCTTTGATAATTTTCGAATTAACAAAAATATTTTTGCCTTAAAATTATGAGTTAATCAATTTTTACCTAATTGCCCCACTATTTATTATTATTTTAATGCCAAAAAATTAAGACAACAGGATTTTATTATTTTTATAACTATGGGGGGAATTTGGTATTTAATTATCCAAAAAATTAAAGAGTATTTTTTTTGTTTTAACCGATATTTTAAATGATACAAAAATTTATTTAATTTATTTTAGAGATCACTAATTATTTTAAAAAACTAATAAATATCTCTTTAATGGGGGGTTTTATTTTTAGAAATTATTAAAATATTTTCGAAAAACACTAAAAAGTCGTAAATTAATGGTACGCTGGAAGTACAAAATGTCCTCCTGTGTGGCTTGATTTTTCTCCTACTACGTGCAATGTGAATAGGACAAATTGTGTACTAGCAATTTTATTGAAATATCCCCTGGCGTACTACATAATTTTATTGAGGCGAACGTCTAGGCCACCCCAAGATTATTTCCATTGTTAGTCATACTAATAAAATTTGAAAAATTCAAAAACTCCCCCGTTAACCAATTGAGATTAAAATTTTTTGATAAAAATAAAAGTAAAATTATTATTTTATTAATAATATTAAAAATATAAAATTTATTATATTTTTTCTCTTTAGTTTTAAAAACTAACATTTTACTCCTTCTAAAGTTTTTTAACTTTAAAAAGTCACATTTTTCTCTCTTCCAAAATCGTAAAATTTTTTTCATCTTCTTCGACCACTTTCTTTGGTTATCTAAAAAGGATGACAATGAAGAGATCCATTCTAAAATTTTTTACATATATCAACCAACAATATAAAGTGAAGAGGAGAAGTCGTTGACATCAGAGATGGTACTCAGAGAGATGAAAAAAATTTTGAGAGAAATAATGACTTTTTAAAGTTAGAAAACTTTAGATAAAAATAAATTTATTAGTTTTTAAAACTTAAAGAAAAAATATAGTAAATTTTATATTTTTTAATAATATTAGTAAAATAATAATTTTATCTTTATCTCTAATAAAAGATTTTAATGATAGTTATATTATAAGTGAGTTTTGGGTTTTTTAAAACTTACAAGCATAATTATGCTAGTACACCTAATTTTGGCCTTTTCTTTGGTTAATTAAACTGTTTGAAATGGACAGATTCACATTTCTCTGTCAAGATAAAAGTGGAAACAAACAAATTATATATTTTTGTGTGCTTATTATTCCACTTGCAGCCGTTTATATTTTATTAAAAATTACTATATTTTTCATAATTAATTTTGGTTTAGATTTACTTAATAACTAGTCGATTTGACCTAAATGTGTCAATTATTTGTAACAATTGATAGAGAGTTGGGATGACAGAAGAACACATATTTAAATATTTTATTCGGTTCTTCTTCCCCTCTTAAGATAACGCAATATTAGGCTCTCCTTAAATAGAAAAAAATATATATACACAAAATCTAGAGACAAAATATAGCAAATTATATTATAGAAAATAATTAATCCAAAATATTTTACGGATTATCTAATGGAAGATTTGATGAAATCCAAATACGTAATTTATAATATTTTGAATTTTGAGAATTAGCATGTTTTTATCTTTCTTTTCTCCAACAATCAATATTTATACAATTCTCCTGATGGGATTGAGATTTTTATGATTTAATGTTGGATATTTAATTAGTTTGCAAATAAATATTATAATAATAATAATAATTATTATTATTATTATTATTATTGGATTTTCATAAATTATAATCTAATATTATGTGTTCTAATATGAATCATTTCCATTTATATTTCATAATATAATCATGATGCCAATGAAATATCAATGGTTTTTGATGGCAAGTGTCAAATCATTAATTGATAAAATGTATAATTATTAAATAACATAAAAGAATTTGATGACAATTGATTAGTGTAACATAACCTAAATAAAATTAAGATACTATTTTTTAATTATTTTTTGTATTAATAAACTATCAATAAAATTATATATACAAATAATAAAAATAATTTGTTCTTTTATTTACTTTTATTTTTAATAATTTGTAAAGTTAAAATATTTTATGTAGACAAGAAAGAAAAGATTTTGATTTAATTATAAATGATATGATGCGATTACTTTAAATTGTTAAATGGAAACATTTATGGGTAATTTTGGCAAGATCATGAATTGGCAAATCAAGTAGCCTTCCTTTCTATTACTTCAACTTGAAGAAGAAGTGTGAGAAATAAGAATCTTTGTGAATCCAACGTCACTTTAATTTTCATTATTTAATTTTAGTCACAATTACAACAACATTTAATGATTCCTTCTTTTATTAATTATATAATAAGATTGTAGAATATATGAACATCTATCATTATTCACAAACAGTATAATGATTATTAAAATTTTATTTCTCTTTGTTCTCTTTTATAATAATATCGATCAAATGCAATCATTTGATTTAAAGGGTAATCTAGATCACCTATTAAAATGAAATTAGATTAGAAATAATAACAAAAAGTGAATGAAGAACCAAGTTTGAATGCAACTAAAGATGACGCTTATTATATAGAAATGGTGTGAATGTGAATGTCAACCAGTAAGAGGCATAGGCCTTATTAACGGGTGCAAAAGGGTCCCATTTCTCATTATAATATTATAACAAAACAAAAGCCCACTTCCCAACAATCTTTTCCAACTGTTTTTTAATTCAATTTTCTTCATTTTTTAAAACCCTAATTTCAATCTTTTATTCATGAGGTCCTACGTAACCTCTTTACCAGTTACCACTAGCCAAAAGACTTATTCTTATCTGAGATTTAATGCATTATCTAAAGTTTTATCTATATCATTCGAAAATTTAAAAGTACCACCTATAAACTATTAATATGAATTATTTCTGTTAATATAAGAGGACATTAAAGTAGATTGATGTTTTATAATTTAAACATTATTAATGGATAAAAAATTCGCTTATTAAAACGAAATTTTAATAAATAATAAAGGCGTCAATCAATTTTCCCACATGCAATGCATATGTCCCGACTTGTGGCAAATATTTTAAACACTTCCTATGTTTTTGGCGTGTTCTAAAGATTATTTGGGATGGTCGGCAAGGCATGGCAAATGAAGGACGTGTGTGCACCAAATGAAAATGTAGATGATGAAAAAAATGAATCAGTGATGCATTTCTACTCACTCAATCACAGTGTTTGCTGGGGTATTAAAGGCATAATTATGTATTTAAATCAATGGTTCAAAACTTTTGGCACAAATCAACGATTGCAAATATGTTTAGAAACAATTAGCTAATGGAATTGCGACACATATAGGGGTGTTTCATCAATTCACTAGAAATAAAAAAAAAAATTGCAAATAAATTAAATTTTTATTCGTTAGAGAACGGATGAGAAGCCGACATGTGTCTTGCTAAGTTTAAACACAATTTAAATAGAAGAAAGAGAAAGTCCAATCATTTGGATCATTCCTTTCGGTTTCTTTGTGAGTATTCTCTCTGAGTGTACTATAAGTTTCAAAATCAATGAGCGGATAACAATGATTGGAAAAAGGATGACGACAATAGTTTTGATGACATTATTAAGGGTGAACGAAGTAGTTTTTGTACCAATAACAATAACTAATGACAACATAAGCAACTTTCTCTAACTGCTTGTATCACCAACAACATCGGCGACAAACCTACATGTTTTTTGACATGTTTTTTTGTCATGTTTTTAGCACCAACAACGATGAAGACTAAACCAATAGAAGGTTGTAGCGGTTATTTCATCCCGACTAGGTTTGTTTTGTCCATGCAGGATGTTGCATGTAGTTTTTATGTACCATAATTTATGATTGTATCATGTGCACGAAAAATGTATAATAAGTTGGTCTTTCTTGATGTTTAGGGCATTTTCTTGATTATTCTTCTGTGTTGTGTTAGGGTTAATGTTAGGCTGATGTATTATATGTTTATGCTAGAGCTAAAAAATTAACGTGTGGTTTTGCATAGGATCTAACAACTATTGTTATATTATTTAGGGTTTTTTTTTCCTATTATGGATGATTTATTCTATAGCTTGAAAATAAAAATGTTACTGTGTTGAACATATAAGTGCTTTTTATTTGTATCAATGGTTTATTTGGTCCGTTGTTATTGTATTAAACATGTAATTGCTACTAGATTTTGCATAAGAGATATAGTTCGTTGGTCTATTGTCTGTAAAATTTTATATTGAACATGGTGATTGCAAATAATACTTCTGTTCAGGGTTTGTTTGATACTAAAAACAAAACCTAAACAGAAGTATGTTACTGTATATTGCATGTTACTGCTATTGAAAACATTTTATTGTATATAATAAATATTGTTGATTGCAAAGAATACTTTTGTGTAGGGTTTGTTTGCTATTGAATTGTGATTGCTTTTGAATTCTGTTTAGGGTTTGATGCATTTGATATTAAAAACATGTTACTGTATATATTATATGCTTACTATTTATTGTAATTCTTATTGACTATTACATGATTACCGTATATATAATATGCTCACTATATATTAAATTCTTACTTTATGTTACATATGGTATTTGTTGAAATGAATTGTTGATTGAATATAGTTACTGTATTATATGCTAATTGTTTACATATATTACATGCTTACATGCTAACTGTTATATGTTTTCTATAATGGTGTATGGTTCTTATATGGTCGTTATATGGTTGCTATGATGCCTACTGTCAGATTACATGGATATGCTTACTGTATTAGATCCATATTGTTAACATGTGTTACATGTAAGAATGTAATATATGTTTACATGTAATACATGTATTACATGCTTACATGTTTATTGTTATATGGTTGCTACGTTTTACATGATCAGTGTTATATGGTTGTTATGTATTACATGTTCATTATTATATGGTTACTATGTATTACATGCTTACTATTATATGGTTTCTATGATGGTGTATGGTTGTTATATGATTACTATGATGCTTACTGTATTATATCCTTACTGTTAACATGTATTACATGCAAGCACATAATATATGCTTACATGTAATGCATGTATTACATGCTTACTTTTATATGTTTGTTGTGTATTACATGCTTGCATGCTTAATGTTTATTGCATGAATTAATTGTTAGTCTGAGTTTAATTGTCTGATGGTTGTGTGAAACATTATTTGATATATTGACTAGACATCTAGAGAGTACAATGCTATTGGTGCCATAGGAAGGGGTAATACCTTCATGACTCCTAGTTTAACAATACCTCGTACTGATAATGTTTCATGATTTACATGTTTACTATTTAAATGCTAATTATTTATTAAATTGCCTTATAGTGAACTGTTTGGATACATGTTACTGTTTGCCTTGTATTAGTTAAATTGCATAACCTTGCATAAATGTAAAATGATTGTGGATCATTTGCATACAATAATTTGATGCACTTTCATTTTATTGATGTTAAGTTATTCATAGGATATTGCCTTCAATATAGGTTAATTTAAAATTTGAGACATTTGATTGTAAGTGTGAAATTATGAATGTGGATTCAAATGAGTACAATTACATTGTCTTCATATAGAAGATGAAACAATGTATTGCCCATGAAAATGAAAAAGTTGAGTTGTACCCTGGTGAGAAAATAAAGGTAGAGACAAAAACGCTTAATGGGGTAGGTAGATATGTGATTGATAGTGATAAAGATATATGTTATGTGTTTGAACAATTTACTAAATGCTACCCTTTGCCACTTATAAACACTAAGCCCCATTCCCAACCATCACAACAACCTACCCAACCTAATTCTTTCTAATAGATATAGTTAGATATACTTAGATATGTGCCACCTTTGTCACTTATAAACACTAAATCTCAATCCCAACCATCTTAACCTGCCCAACCTTCATAACCAATTGAATTAAGTCATGGATCTGAAGAGCATAAGCTAGAATTGTCCAATATTAAGTGTAGTGATTATGAATGTCATTAGAATGATGTCTTTTAAGAAGATTTAGTGTTTAATGATGATGATGTGGATAATAGCAATGTAAAGATGGCTTAAGGTATGAACTATGATGCTAAGGTTTTGTCTAACTATAAAGAAGACAGTGGAGATGAAAATTCTGAGTCATTTAGTCTAGAGTATGATGTTTCAACTAGGTTGTCCAAATATATAAAGGGTAAAACCTTTAGATATGTTGTTGATAGGAAAAATTCAATTTAAGCTAGGACAAGTTTTTGGTAGTATATATCACTTTAGGAAGGTGTTGAAAGATTACACCATACAAAGGGGTTTTGCTTTGAAAAAATATATATAATGAAAGGGGAAGAATAAAATGGTTTATAGATTAGAAGACTGTTTATTCCATCTTTACGTTGCTATGATGGTGGATGAATAGTCTTACCAAATTAGGATGTATGAGCACACACACTTGTCTAAGAGTGCAAAACAACTCAGATGCTAGTTATTCTTGGATAGCTAAAAAAATGGGTAGTTTTATTATGTCCTAAAAAGGGTCAAACATCAAGCCTTTAGTTGACCAATTGGATATGGACCATTTTTTAAAAGTTAACAACAAAAAACTCTATAAGTGTAACATTCCTTCCCAGAAGTACTATCCATAAAGGAGAAATGTTACGAATTAATATCTAGAGTGTCTTTTTTTTTTTAAAATACTTTAAAATGAACGTATTACTAAAAGTGTTTAAAAATTATTCTAAGAAAACTGAAAATCTGGAAGCGAACAAAAGATGTATATATCCCATATGAAAACTCATATAAAACATCTAAGATCATGCAGTAATCATATACATGCCCCTAGATACAACTATACAACTATTTGAATAGGGCCAAAAATCAATAGTATCATATGTATGTAACAAAAACCATAGGTAACCAGCCCTAGCCTAGGTCTATCTTCATTGACCTGACCTTGTCTCATAGCTACCTCGATCATCCGTACCTACAATCATGAAAAAAAAGAAAGTGAGAGATAAGAACACTCAGTAAGGGGAAATAATTAAGTAAACTATCTCATTTCCTGTTCTAACTCACTCTCGAGGGGATAATCTAGTTCATTCTTTACTATTTGGGTTATACTTTGTCCCATTTGATGTCTATTTGATACTTTATAGAAACTAACTATAGGGATTTGATACTTTTCTAAGCTCGAGCTCTCTTCCTTTCTCTTGCTACACCATTTTTGAATTTGAATTGTGTTCTACTACGAGCATGCTCTACTACAAGAGGACCCTATTATGGGTTTATATCCTACTACATACGTGCTCTACTGTAGGCAGTGTAGTGTAAAGTGTCCCCTCATAGTTCATAGCATGCATGCATGCCTTATATCTTACTAATCTCGCTTCCATATAAAACTATTGATAACTCACCAGACCATACTCTTGGAACGACTCCTGAATCTTGAGCCCTAAATTCCTTTTCTTGTTTTTCTTTCTTTTCTTTTTCTTTTCTTTTTTCTCTCATTTCTTTCCTTTCCTTTCTTTCTTTCTTCCTTTTCCTTTTTCTCCTCCTTTTCTTTCTTTCTTTCTTTCTTTCCAAAAACTGTGAAATACTGTTCACGAAACTGTTTATTTGGTAGGATAGTTTTTTTGTTCATACAATTTAATAGTCCAAACAGTCTCTAATTCATACAAGCTATATATCGTTGAAAAGAGGATTCAAAGAGCTTTCTAACAAGCTATAATATCCCTCATGATTCATCCGATAAGGTAGTCAAAACGTGGGATGAATTCAATGGCAAAAGCTTGTATTTCCTATTTATTTGGGTAAAGTAGTCTTTTTGGTTCATACAATATTTAACAGTCCAAACGATCTCTAATTCATACAAGCTATATATCGTTAAAAAGAGGATTCAAAGATATTTTTAACAAGCTATAATAGTACTCATGATTCATCAGATAAGGTAGTCAAAACGTGGGACAAATTCAGTAACAAAAACTATATTTACTATTTATTTGGTCAGACAGTCTTTTTGTTTATACAATTTAATAATACAAACGGTCTCTAATTCATACAAGCTATATATCATTGAAACAAGGATTCAAAGAGCTTTCCAAAAAGCTATAATAGTACTCATGATTCATCCGATAAGGCAGTCAAAACGTAGGACGAATTCATTGGTAAAACGGTAAATATCATCCAACTCTCTACCATAAATAAATTAACACACATAGGTACTCCAAATGGAAAAACAACATTTCTCAACTTCAAAATTATCATAAAACATGAAACATACCAAGGAACCAAAAGCATAAAACATGAAACATATCAAGGATAATACCCCTTACCTTGTTTTAAGCCAATCTTTGCAAGTTGGCTTCCTCCTCTTTGTCTTACTTCCTTTATCACCAAAACTACCTTAAATCAACACCAAAACACACTAAAATATTCATATAACATGCATCCAATATATATATAAACATAAGAAAAGGGAAAGGAAGGAGATCTTTTGGTTACCAAGGCTTCCAAAGTGCTTCTTTGTTTTCTTTTCTAATTTTGTCTTCCAAAACCCCTTCAATTCATTTCTTTTCTTCACAAAACAAAACAAAATAGCATGAAGAAGGCTGGCTGCTGGAATGGAGGGGAGAAGATGATGGAAAAAGGATTGAAGTTTCCTTTTTTTGTCTTTTTCTCTCTTTATATATATCCATACCTTTTAAAATGTCTCTTTATCTTTTTTGTCTCATTATTATTTATTTAGTTTTATATATATATATATATATATATATAAACACACACACACATGTGAACATATATATTTAAAACTAGAAATATCCCAAAATAGGACCAAAAGTCTTTTAATTGGTTGTTTAAGTATTGTGACATTATGTTGGTTAGTAATCAGGGGTTTATGGTTGTTCTTAAAGTCATAAAGAAAGAAATCCCATCCAGTCATAGATTTCATAGGTTTTTTGTGAGTTTTGCTGCACAAAAAAAAGAGTGAGTTTTGCTGCACAAAAAAAAATAGGTTTGTGGAGGGTTGCTACATTTTTTCGAGGTAGATGACTGTTATCTCAAAGGCCATTTTAGGGGGGGATACTTTTATTTGTTGTATCAACAAAAGCCAATAGTAGGATTTTCGTATTGGTGATTTGTGTATGTAAGGTTAAGAATAGTGACGCTTAGGGGTATTTCACCAAACTATTACATGGATTTTTGAGGGATGTGGAGCCTATCAATTTTATGAGTGATAGATAAAAAGGTTTAATCAATGATTTAGATACTCAATGGCCTAGTGCAAGAAGTAGGTTTTGTGCTAAGTATGTTTATGCTAATTTTTGAAAAAACGTTTTTGGGGTACGTCTTAGGAACCTCTTGTAGGCAGTGTGTGTTAATGCATGCTTTATGAACCATTCATGTTGTTAATTTTAAGGCATTTTATCTTGTATATATATGTAATAATTTTTTAATAAAAGAAAGCGTTCTTTTGTTTATATACGTAAATTGTTTTCTTTATTTATATTAATATAAAGTATCTATATGAACTATCCAAATAATTCACTTAATATATAAAACTAGATTATTGAATTATTTTGTACTGACATGATATAAGTTGGGTAATAATATCACATAATAGACATACTAAATACCATTGTTAAATGTTGTGAGATGATATTAGTGTAGATGACAATAATAGTAATGTTATTAAAGCATTAATATGGATTAACAATTAGTGAGGTTTTTTTTGGAATGTGACTAATAACAACAAGTCACATAGTCATTATATCATAGTCAATGACTTATCGTATGGTTATACTAATTTACAAAATAATCCTTTGACTTAAGATATCATGATTAGATATGATATAGATGCGTATAGTTCATATGGTGTATAGATACAGGGCTAATCATATTCCATACGAAAAAACATATTGGTCATGCATTGTTTGTATGCGGAGACAAATGATGATAAATATGAGATCTGTTGACTCAAAAATATGGGATTTAGAGTATCCATTGACTCGATCCAATTTTGAGTTCCTAAACAAATGTGGATAAATATTAGAAGCCAAAATCTCTAACTAGAGTATAATATAAGTCATATGAAAGTTGTTTATGATGACACATTTCGAATGTATTGATCAATGATTCATAAAGTATTGAGATTAGGGTTTTGATGTACCATAAGCTTGAACTCAATCAATATTAGACAATGAAAGGATCTTATCTACACAAAATGTATGATTTGAAAATTAGATTCAATGAAGTGTTTCTTCATCATGGTTTAAGGGTTATGACATATTGCTAAATGTTCACTATAGTTGTTGAGTTTTTAGACATATTTTTTGGATCATCCAAAAAAGGACTCACGGCTATATTATGGTGAACCTAAAGGGTCAAACTAATAACCCAAACATTTTAGAGAGAGAAGGGTAACAAAGATTACACCATATAAAATGTTATATGCATATAAAATAACATTTTAAAAGTTAAAGTGTTTATGAGATAAAACTAGGGTGACTAATGTATATATATGATATATATGCATGACCATTATTTAAATTAAGAATTTATAAGGGATATGCAACAATTAGTTAATTGTTAACTAAACCCATCTTATATAAACATGAGTTTAGTTCATTTGAGCTAAATAGTTTTAACTCACTAAAAGTTTTCCTCTCACTTCTCTCTAACATTCAACCAAGGGTGTTCTCCATCATTCTTTATCAAATATCTAAGCTTGGAGTAGGTAAAATCACTAATCTTTTTCCATGTTTTTTGATGGCATTGATTTTTCATGAATATTTCATGTATGTGGTTTTTCATCATCCTCTTCATATATAATCTTTAAGTGTGTAGAGTGGAAAACAAGATTGATTTATAAGATGCATTATCATTATTAAGATAGGTTGATAAGAGTGCACATAAATGGGTGATTAAAAAAGAACTTGACCAGTGGTTCAAATTTAGCTTTGATACAAATGTCAAATCAAATCACATTATAAACAACATGAGTGAAACTTTCAATAGCTAGTTAGAAGAAGATAGAGAGATGTCAATTTTGAGTTTATTGGAATTGTATATGAGGAGAGTAATGACAAGACTTCAAAGTAGATTAAAGGTTGGGACTAAGTGGGTCACTGCATTACCCCCACTGGTGTTTGTCTATAAGAATATTGAATTAGCTAGAAATGTGAAGATTCTACGTGCTGGTTTGATTAAGTTTGAAGTGATTGATATGTCTATTTTACCAAGTAAAAGCTACACATTAGATCTTCAAAAAATAGGTTGTGGTTATGACATGCGGTAACCTTCTAGAATGTCCTGTCAGTATGTAATGTGCTCTATACTGTATATCAAGAATTTGTTTATGAAAGGCTCAAGATTCTAGCATACATGAAAACTTATGTTGGAATGATTCATCCAATTTTAGATAAAAGGAATTGGGCAAACAACATTAAAGGCAAAATGTTGCCACCTTTTAGACATTCCACACCTAACAGGTTGATAGAAACAAGGGGGTTAGACCCGAATGAAGGAAGCAAGATAAAACAATTGTCCACACTTTAAAACAACCTATGCAATGAATTTGGTCACAATAAGAGGTCTTACAAAATTAATCCAGGCAATGCAAATAGATTAAATCAAAAGGTAATTATTATATATCATTATTCATTGATCATGTCCACTAGTTTTATTTTTCCTTAGCTAATTTTTCCATCAAATTGTATGACATGCTCATAAACAATAGAATTAGCAGATTCATCATATAAAATAGGTCCTTCAAGACTGGCATCCATGAAAATTAGAAGATTTATAAAGCTTACGAATCATTTCAATTCAAATGAACAAAACAAATTAAAGTCTTACCAAATTCAGGAGCAGTTGTTTGGTCATTATATACTAAGGGGCTTATTGGTAATTTATATTAAATTATATATTTATTGTACATTTATGCATTCATTCTTAAAGGTATTTTTGTTATTTCATTTTTTAAGGATAAACCCATCGTTTTAACCTTACACTAACAGAAATCATTCACATTAATGGCTCATGAGTGACATTTTGTGTTTTAAAATGGCGTAGGTGAAACTTTGGGAATGCATCAAACCTTGGGTGGGAATAAGTCTTCTGGCCAGTATCACTAAATGTAAATCTAGACATCATTCAAATTTATAATTGCCCAAAATATAAAATATACTTGAGTGGAAATCAAATTTTATTGTTACTCCCAATAAAATTTATATCAATTCTTTTAAGTTCTTATTCAAGTTTAATTGCTTGTAGCGATGATTTTGACAAACCTCAATATAATGGATAGATACGTCTCAAAGGTAAAATAGTTGTTTTCTATATATTTCAAAGCATTTTATGTACACTTATAATTTAAATTATTTATTTAAATATATAGTTTCTTTGAGTTTTTAAGCTAATAAACCACTATATATGATGGATGCACATCTTTTCATTCGATGCCACATCAATATAATGGATAACGTACTATATTGGAATATTTAAAGGGACACATAACTGTGCATATCTAGAATGCACACCTGGTTGGGGACCTCTAGGCCATCTTTGATCAATCTCCTAGATCTCCTCATCATGAAATAAAGTCTTGATTAAGACATATAAGATACTTTAACTTAATGTAGGTTTATTATACTTATAGCAGTAGGCGTGCAAGAGCGGTCAACGTTGCATGAAGAGATACTTTCCTTATTTAACTCTATCATGCATTGTTAACTCTTATTGATTTAACACCTTTTTGGGCATCGAGATCATGCTCTAATACCATAAATTTAATACCTTTTTCCAGACACGTACCCTTACCTAGAATATGATTTGAAGAGATGTGCACAAATGGGCTAGCTAATTTTAAAATTTTATAACTTAATGCATGATCATAAATTCTTAAATGTGCAAAAAGGTGCAATGTGAATAATTATTGAAACACATCATTTATTGAAAGTTTATCAAAGTATAAAAAGTCTGAAAACTCAATCAGAAGTTATTGTGCATGAATACAATTTTAAAAATGTAACTGAAATATTTAAAATACATGAAAGGAAATAAAGTCTAAAAATGAAAGTTATACCTTTTGCCCTTGTGCTATTGCTTGCTAGACCGCTGGCTCCCCCGTATGCCCCGCTACTCACCTCTACCTACAAAACAACAAAAAAGAACATGTGAGTGAAAACACTTGGTAAGTTCGTGACCTTTTGACACCCTAAATATTCTTAAAACTAGTAAACTTGGTTTTCCATTTGTAAATTTGAATGTGGTCACAACTTGACACTCTCGTGCTCTAACATAGGCCATTTATAAATATTACTAAGGTGGAGTCGACGTATTTGATACTCTAGCGAAAGCATAAGACACCTTGTATGTCAATATTTGTCATGCCTTGCACACATGCTATACAGCTTATTAGGCTAGCTATCTAGGACATTCTGGTTACACAAGAAAATAATTTGGTAGTAGTCCCTTCCCTTATCACATAAGTTGATTAGAACTGTTATCTAAACCATCTTGGAATGACCCATACCATAGGTGCATATGTGGTGCATCATACTAACTACATGAGAAAATATCTAAAAAGACACAATTCTTATCATGCACTCCTAAATAAATTTGGTGGCTATATACATTGGTATCAAGTGTATGATGCATCTTATAGTTATCTAGAAATGAACCACTCAGTTGGGGTCTCATGTTGTCTTCCACATGGTTAGACACTATTTATAATTCTATATGGCTTTTTTTTTTTTTCTAAAGTCCCTTATCCTTTCTTGTTTCTTATGTTTCCCCTTCATTGTGTTTAAACTAGAGGCAAAATAGTTTTTTAACTGACTTCCCTTTCATGTAAGACTTTTCTTCCGACATCGCTTAGAGTAGGACATTATACTTGTAGTAAGGTATATTGGCTTGTAATAGAGCCCGATTATGTTATAATAGTCTAACAATGTAAGGAAAATATACTACATAGTATTAAGCTCACATGACCAAGGTGTTGAATCCATGTCTCGCCTTAGTTTAATCGATAAAAAGTTTAAGCTTTAAGTTCAAGGTTAAATGTTCTCACTCAAATATCCATGAGTTTAGTGAGTCATCCGAGAATACAATCTCAAGAGAATTCTAGATGATCATACGAGACCCTAGAGGTTTCCAAGATATTGTATGAGACCAAAGATGATTTCAAGTTAAGTAATTAATTAAGTATAATCCATATCATCAAAGTATGAAGTCTAAAGGTGTACTCCCGATAATCAGGTTAGGGTGGATTAAGTCAAAGGTAAAATAGAGATTAACTTAAAGTATAAGTAAAGTCTCTTACTTACTGAGTAATTATCACTATTTTATTTTTATGTTTTACAGGTAACAAGTGATTGTGATGGTTGTGGTGTGAGAGGGTCAACTAGCATGAAGTTGTCATAATGGGTAGAGTTGTCAATTTTACAATTTATATGTTTCCCTTAGTTTTTAGGTTTATGAGATGTTTTATGGATTTAGAAATTTTGCTACACACTATATATTTTGTGGAGTTATGATTTACATTTAGATATCCTTTGTATGCTTTTGTAGTTGATTCAAAGAAAGGGTATTTTTGGTAATTTTAGAATATATCATGTTATGAATGTTTGGATGACACTTTAAAGTAATTTTCATGCTTAATTAATCAAGTTGTGCTTCCCTTTAGAGGGGCAATAATTCTGGAGAAGGTGTTACAATATGTCACTGTGCAATTAGATTTTTTTTTATCTTTAATTTTAAATTACACAATCACATGTTAATACATCATCATTGGTACTAAAATTAGTCTTTATTATAAGTGACAATAGTTTTATTGAAAAAAATAGGAGTATGTATGTATGTATGTATGTATATGTCAGGCATATTTCCTGCTGCAAGTGCACATATTCTATAAAGAATTTAACAAATTTTTCTATGGAGAAAGATTATTTCCCATCCAAACTATGTCAAAAAGTCAAATTCCTACTCTTGAAGTTGAAAAATGACATTTTCTCACATTTTGTCCTACTCTGGCAGTGAAATTAATTAATTTTTAGAATAAATATACTAAAAAAACCAAAATTCCCTTTATTATTTTTAATGTTTATTAAAGATAAATAACATTTTGCCTTTCCAACCTTTATTAAATACATTTTCACTCATATTTAATAAAAAAATAAAATTTAAAACAATAATTGATGATGACTATAATCCCATTATATCAGTGCAATTTCAATCAAAATCACATTGAAATAGTGTGATTTCAACCAGATTTATGTTAAGTTGAAATTACATTATCGATGCTGATTGAAATCATATTGAAATGGTGTTATTTCAATTGAAATCACAACGATATGGTGAGTTTGATTGAATTGCATCATTCTTGTGCGATTTTAACTAAATACACATTCCAATGAATTAACCCTAATTTCAATTGTTATTGGTGCGATTACAAATTTGGGACTAATTGGAATTAGGGTTGGAGTTTTGATTTTTTTCAAATAAAAATAGGGGTTTAAGTGATAAATTTTTGAGTTGGTGATAGAATAATAATTCGTTTATACTTTCGTTATTTAAGTAATATTAATTCTATATATAATATTTATATATTTTATAAACTTACAAAAATATTATTTAATTATTAAAACTAATGTTTGACTTTTGACAAAAAAAATAAAAAAAATATTGAGTTTGAAAACTAAAAATCTATCATATTGTTCCCCCAAGGTCTAAAAATAAATAATTTTCTCCACCCAAAGTTTGAAAAGTAACTATTTCTCTCTTATGATTTCATTCCTTTCCCTCCCTTCTTTGGTAACCGTTCTCCAGCCGACCTATTATCTATTAATCTATCATCAGGTGATGATTGGAAAAGACGACGTCGAAAATCTGTCCACTTCTATTTCGACGCCGCTTCCACTTCCACTTCTAGATCTCGAATCTTGACGTCGCTTCCACTTCAACAGATCTTAGCATCATCAAGAAGCATCTCTGACGAATTGAAGCACGATGGAAATGGCTGAGATTCGTTGCACGATGGATCAAGACGAAGCGCTACAATCTTTGATGACAACAATGACATCTTTATCGATTGGTGAGAGAAGTAGAGAGGGAGAGAGAACATGGCTGCCACCGTCTCCAACTACCAACAGTGATGGATGAAGTCTGCAACAAACCCTAGAGATTTTTTTGGGGGGAAGAGGGAGGAATTACTTTTCAAAGTTAAAGCTAGAGGGTGAAATACCAATTTTCAAAACTCATGAGGGGGGGAAGTAAGATGAAATTATATATTTTTTAATATTATTGATAAAATGATAATTTTACCTTTAATTCTAATATAAAATTTTAACAACAGCTGATCTATTGGTAAATGTTTGAAATTTTCAAATCTCACAAATGTGTATTTATTTTTACATTAAAACTTAAATGGAAAATAGTCATTTGGCCTAATTTAATTAGCTGGAAAAAGCACTTAATTTGCTATTAACAATTAATGTTGCAGCATTTAAAAGGCCCTTAGATGCAAAGTTCACAAAACGACATGGCTGGATTCAGTGAGTCTCCTCTCCATCAACAGAATACCATTGAGATTCTTATATCCACCTTCCACTTACTCTCTTCTCCTCGTTTCATTATTACTTCATCATTAAAAATCAGTTAGTATTCTTGCATTTGCCTAAAAAAACATCATTGGAAAGAAATTTGAGAGCTCCAGACAAGAATATCAATATATATAGGCATAATTTAAAGTATCCTCTTGCTATAAACATAATAGTATAAAAGATCAAATTTAATATAAGAATTTTGTGTGTAAATAAATGATTAAATAATTTTAAATAACAAATAATATAATATTTAATTATATAATAATATATTTATTTATATATTTAAAATTAGATATGTTTCTGATACTACCATATTATAGGTAGCCTTTATTGAGGGAACATCTATTCTTCGTGGCATGGAAGCATAATTAAAAGCCAAATCCAAAATTAGCACGTTTCTTATTGTGGACCACACTTCAAGTGAATTTGCATGATTATTGGACAAATGATCCTTCTTTGTCCGCTAAAGTCCACTACAGAGAAACTGCGGCTTAATGCGCCACGTGTTGAGGTAAAAATGTTACTACATGGAAGCCTCTAATTGGCCAATTTCACCACCCTTGACCTAGACGTCTGAAAATGGATCTTCTGTACGTAAAAAGTTAATAACTTGAGGTTATGTATATACGTAGTTGTCCCATTTGCCATCCGAAAGTGTACATTTCAACCCTTATTTTGAAAATTCGAAACTCTAAAGTGGCATATAACTTTTTCTTCCTTTCTAAAACACTTTGTTTGAGATTCTCCACAACCCTTTTACTTTACAGCCAAACTCCGTGTTCCTTGCATTTTCTTTCAAGCTTCAACCTTATTTAACCTTAATAATTAAGCTATTAATTCATTTCTTAATCATTCTATGAGATTAATTTATTAAATCCCCAAGTGGGTAAAAAGTTATTAACCCTCTTGAACAATTATGCCTTGGTTAATGAATGATCTAATATTGCTCTTGAAAGTTGATAAATATTATTTATCCGATTGCTTGAAATGATTTTAGTTTGTTTTTATTGGGTATTGTTTAATATTTTTTAGTGAAGTAAATTATTATGTCCCACTAAATTTCTAAACTACAAATTCTCTCCCAAAATTTAACTATGTTAAAAAAAAATTAATAAGTGAAGAGGACAAACATTATTTCTTGTCTTGAAATTAAAAATATATGAAAAATAAAACAAATAAATAGTGACCATATTGAATCACAACAAGAAAAATATAATTTGATCGTAATCACACCAGACATGTGTTATCAAATAAGATCACCTTCTTTTAATACAATTTTGGTGTAAAAATCACATTTGAGAGACGTGATTCGATAATATTATAACTCTTTAGTATGATTTTAGCTACTATATCCAACTAGATTGCCAAAGATTGTGGTAAAAGTACATAATATGATAATTTCATAAAAGATATATAATCAAGGATAATATAATCATTTATCTATTTAATAAAATGTTAAATTTAGTTAAACATATGAAAAACAATAATATAAAACTAAAAAAAATTGTTAATGTAATATAAAAGAAACCCGGTATTTGATATATTCCAAACCGAGACAAGTCTTATCACAATTTGTCCTTTGTTAAATATGATTGAACAATGTGAGATGAATAAAAAGAAAAAGGTTTTTAGAGTTTACAATCAATATTGTTTTCAAATAATATTCTCTTTGAAATACAAGTCTTTTGCTATTTTTATTAAATCATTAATTAATTGTAAAATTAATTATCAACGCTTGAAACAAGTGTTTATCAATAAATAATATTAGTAATTAGTAATAATTATTTCTGTTGGAAAGAAGACGAAACATTTGGATGAATGACATTTCTTTTCTAGAGCTTAAAATTTCCTGAAGAAAAAGAGTAACGTCTATCAAATCAAATCAAAGTCTATTTTCTTCCAGTTTCATCTTTTCTTCTATTTATTCTCCATTTTATGGCTTCAGTTTTGAGTAAAGAAGAAAAATGGAAGTTGACACTTTTTATATAGACAAGGACTTTTCAAGAACCCAGTTTGCAATGTGAGGGGAATTGGGCTCACCATATTTAAAAAAGAGAATTTGAATAATTATGATCAAATTGGAAGAGAGAATCCATGTCTTTCTTTTTTTACTTTAATTAATTTTACAGGTGTAATTATAGTTTTCTATTAATTTATTTTTATTTGGTTTGAAAAAAATCCGCTAACCCACAAATAATAAAGAATAACTCTATACTAATAAAATAGAAATATTTGTTCAGTTTAATCCAAAGTATCAAAATAATTTTTACAAAACTATATAATTTTTAAAATGTGAAAAATTATAAAACTCATTATAATAAAAAAACACTCAAACTAAAAGAAAAAAAATCACAAACTCAAAAAACTCAGTTACACTCTTTTAATATTCACTAACTATTCTATTAATATCTTTTACAATTTTCAAGATAATTTAAGCTAAAATAAACAATCTATTTAAAAGGGAAAATCGTCCTATAAATCTAGTAAATAAGCAATGTGAGATAAATACATTTATAAACCAAAAAAACCCTTACAAATCTAATAGTAAATAATGTGGGACAAAGAGGCACAACCTCAATATATCATCTATTGACTTAATTCTTTAACCACTTAAATAGCACTTACAAACCTAAGTCACCTGCCAATCTCCTTCACTTTCACTACAAAAACTACAAAGCCTCTATCTTCAATCTTCCTAGCAACTAAGCCTCCATCAAACACTTACAAGTAATTATTGATCCTCTTTCCTTGCAAAATCACACTACAATTTGTGTATACTTTGCACCAATTGATTTGTCCATTGTATGTACACGAGAAGTTAACTCACCTAAAGCAATTAAATTGTAGATAAAACTTGATACATACCTTACATGATGAATAGTCCTAATAATACCATTGTGAAATCTAAGGCAAACACTTCCAATACCTTTAATCTACACATTTCCTTATTTTTAACCACGATATCACAAAAATTTCCATTCTCTTCCAACTCCAAAATACAAGTTCTATCATTGCAAACATGGATGGAAGCAACAAAATCTAAAGCATTGCTTTTCTTCACCTTTAAAGGTTTGAGATTCATTCATGCAATTTGTCAAAATAAGGTCATCAACAACCACAATAGTTGAACCATCATTTTTCTCATCATTCGCCTTCTTGAACGCAATGTTTAACTGGATCCTTTTAACCTTAAATTGCAAACCTAGTTCATTCGTTATCTTTCTTTGACCCTAAACACCAAGATTGTCAACAAACAATCTTTACCTCTCAGATTAATTCAACTCCTTTATGCATGTGACCTATAAGCTCTCTGTTGAATCAGTAGTATCTGTATTCAAGTCGAATCTGAACATAGACCAAGATTGACTTTTAGCAAAACATCATGGCCACTTGAATGATAGAGTTCAATGAACATCCCTTAAGCTCTTATAACAACATAGTTACTTGTAATTCAATCATTTCGTCAACTAATATCCTTTGAGGTTGAGACATAGAACTGTGTTTTCTTAGTGGTTCCTTGGTATGAATTGATACACATTGATAACTAACATGGATTAGGCTACAACCTTGTCCCAATGTGGCTATAGATTTAAGCACTCATGGATGTCTTCAGTATTCTCATGTGAGTATCTTTTTTTGTACTTATGAGTGACAAATCATTTATCGATCCACTATAGCCTCCATGTATCTCACCATATAGCTGATTACTACCTTTATAATTACCCCAATTACAATGACATGTTGGATAACGTCAAATCATAATGATCCTCACATAAGATGGTTTGTAACCTTAAATCAAATTATCACATGCACTTATAGTATTTGAAGGATTTATTTCATAGACACTAAAGTAACCATCCATATAAATATTTTTTGATCAAGTTAGTTTGATGAACACGTCTACAACGTGCACCTATGTGTTACATCAAGCTGTCTACAGTAGCTTCGACATATGAGAACAATCACCACTTTTAATGGGGTCGCTCAACATTATGATAATTCTATTATCATTCTAGGTGTCGTTATTCATTACAATTTTAAGATTATGAATGTTTCTAGAATAACCATTTAATGTGTACATAAGGTTTGACAATTAGTTGTCTGATCCATTCGTCATGACTCAACCATTCTAAAGACATGTTATTTGTGCAATCATATAAATAAACATATATGAATTGAATAACAGTAAATCTTTTTTGTTAATCATTAATATAAAATTACATCCGCAAATGTTAAATACAATTAGCTCTAGAGCACCTACCCTAACAGTAACATCTAATAACTAGTAATTTTATTCCCATCGAATGGTTCAAAACACACACTATCTACTGTTGTAGGCTCTAATTCTAGCCTCTCAATAATATTTCGTGTAATAAATCTATTAATAGCACCAGAATCAATTAGCACATATAAATAACAATAATGGAAACACAACTGACCCATCACACTAGATGGGTTGGCCTCAACCATTACTTGAGTGGCTGCAAATACTCTGGTTTGACCTTCTTCAATACTCTACTCAATAGGGGTTGATACCACGATTGTGTACTCTCAAGTGAAATAACCTGGTTGTTTGCATTTGTAGCATAATCTCTACCCTATACAATTGTCAATGTGTCTGCACCTACATTTGAGGCAAAGAGAGGAGGATCGTCATGCCTTGTCGTGACATCTCATCTTGTCAATGTGTTAGCACGTACATTTGAGGCAAAGAGAGGAATTCCACAAATAAGCAAGTTTTAAAGCTAACCCCTTTAAAGTGATATCTTTTTTTCAAGAGTGTCCAAGGATGAAAAAGCTATGAAGAAAGTGTATTTCCTTTCAAGTACCTTGGTGTCTTGCTAAAGTTAGGAAGCTCTTGGTGAATGATTGCTAAAGTCCTAACTGCCACCATTACCATTGCCACCTAACACTACATAATTATATCTTGGGGTTGTTTGATCATATCTTGACGTCAAGGTTACATATCTGGGCTACTCTAGCATACCTCTTTCTAGCTATCATCAATCTCATAGCCTTTGATCTTTAGTCCCTACCAACTTCCTTAGTATACTTCCTATGAGGGTTATCTCCTATCAACACATCTTTAGTAATGTCTACTCGAAGCCTATTAATAAAAATCTTTGTCTTCTTCTTATCCGTATTGGGCATACTTGGAACATACTGGGCTAGTGCATTTAGTCTAGTGAAGAATTCCTTAATCGAACATAAAGTGTATCTTCTCCCAAGAATTCCCTCTCAAAGGTCTTTGGTACGTGTTGTCGTTGACACTCAAATTAAAATCCTAAATTCCTACAACAAAAATGTAGTAAAGGAAAGTAGGGATCGCTCCCTCAAAGAGTTTTAATTGCTACGTCGTCACAAATCAATCAAAACAAGAAAATAAAAGGGGTTTTGAATTGAATACAAATTATAATAATAAATAAATAAATAAAAATTTAGCAAAATAATTTGAAAGTAATTAATTAGTTAAACAAACCTTGGTCTACGGTCACATCCACCATTGAAACTACGATTGATCATCGATACAAAAAATATCAAATTAATTACTCAAATATTCGCTGCGGTATTAATTACCTGTCCTTCCTTATGTTTAGTTAACTAAAAACATGTATTTCAATTAACCCTTATTGATTAATAATTCGGATACGATCTCGAATTTAATTAAACAATAGCATTACGAATTAGAAAGACTAATGAAGCAAGACAACACAAGCGTATGATGTTGCATTTAATCTAGTTGATTATTTTCCTAGGATTTACAATTCCTGACGCAGCAAACGATAAATCCTAGTTGCCACTTCGATTAGATGGATTGAACAATTACGGATTCAGCACCTAAACTAGCAGTAGATTATATTAATTGATAAACTAATCGTGCGTCTTAGCAATCAACCAACACAATCATGAAAAATAATTCAGAAAGATAATCAATACTCGAATAATTAAAAAGATGCATTAAAGAACAAAAATCAATTTCACAATCATTGTAATTCCATGGTTTCAGATCCCTTCAACCAAGAGAAAATATTTAGCCACTGTAAACCATATTTAGCTCTATAATCCTCCAAATTACAATGGTGAAAATTTCCCAGCAAAATAAAAATAAAAGTATATATATTTTCTCCCTACTAAAATATGGAAATAAAAGTCAATCATAATCTCCTAATCCAACCGAGCAAAGGTGATACATATCTTCCCAAAAAGAAAGGAAAAGATATATATTTTAATATATATCCTTCCTCCAAAAATATTCTTCCTTATCTATCTCAATTAATCATCTTTTCCAGCTAATAATTATCCCTTTTCTAGAAAGCAAATCTTGACATTTTGTAAACTTTTTCAGCTGATCTGGATGTCTAAATTTAATTTTTGAATTCTGCTTTCGTCATTTCACGTGCCCACGCGTAGTCAGAATCACAGATTTTTGTTGATTCGTAAATCTGCTTCAGTTTTAGACTTTTTGGCCCAACTTTCTCCAAAAAATATTCAAAGCTTCCTAAGTGCAAAAAATAAATAATTCCATTAGATTGAATTAAATTTTCACACAACATAAAGGAATTAGAACTCAAAATAATAACAATTAATGTCGTTATCAAATTCCCCCACACTTATCTTTTGCTCGTCCTCGAGTAAAACAAAAACAAAAACAAAAAGGTTTCATCAATCCCTTTTCTCATGATACCAAAAAGTGTACATACCTTAGGATTCAAACCAACCAAGACTCAAGCAACAACACACATCATCATCAAACTTTACAAGGAAATATGCACAAAGACAAATCAAGACAATCGCATTCTAAAGCATGTATGAAATTTTGGTGAATCTTCTCATAGTTATCACTCATACCACTCATGTGTTTAATGGTTCGGTGTTTCGCTCAAATTCTTCCAATGCAAACATTCTACCATAGGCTTGCTTATGCACCAAATCTCCACCACTTAGTTCATATACATGCATAAATCAAAATGACTTTATTTTATGTTGTAATGAGGCTTTGGGTAAAGGTGAGGATTAATGGATACAAAAGGTTAAAACCATGAGCATTAACAAACATTTAAGCACATAAAAGGAACAAAAATGTAAAGCTAAAACCACCATATTCACCACATTTCTCTTTTGTAATTTTTTTCTACTGCCCTCATTTTTTTTTTTTTCAACTTCTTTTTTTTCTTTTTTGTCTTTTTTTTTTGTTTTTGATTTTTTTTCATTCATTTTTTTTTTTATAACTAAGAGAATTGGATAGTAAGGATAACAACATAAGACAGTAATAATAACAATCTGCATGCCAACTTCTTTTCATCATCTCATCCTAATGCATTTAAGTCCCCTTTTCCCCCACACTTAAATTTCTCAAGATAACAAATTCACCAAACAACAAAATTTAGTTTAAATGCCCTACTAATTTTCATGGTTGGGTGAGGATATTTGCCTGAAGGCTTGGGTTTGTAATATGGTTTTTGTACAAAGAATCAAGGGCTTTGTAAGGCTCAAGGGGCTAACTAAGGAAATTAAAATAGGTTGGCTTTTTAAGCTAAAGGGTTTAAACAAGAATGCCTTTATCATTTTCATGCAAGTATGTATCAATGCAGTCTCAAAACGGTTCAAAGCAAGTTCTAGAAATATATTCACATGGGAGAATATCACTCATCAAATAAAACATAGATTGATATGTATGTTTCAATCCTTTTCGGCTCAAAACTCATAGGTTAAATCAATTCACCTTAACTTCAAACAAAACTCTAGCACTAAATTATCAAAATTTGTTTAAGTGTATACCCTTAGTTAATCTAACAAATCAGTGTGCATTGCTCTCCTACTTAATCAGCTAAATCCCAAGGCATGCATAAAAATTAATTCATTCAAATGGAACTGTTTGGTTGAGTAAAAATATGGGAGAATACACTAGCTACCATATCAATGAAAAACATAAACAAAAACCAAACTTTAACTAGCAAAGAATAGCAACAAAGACAGAACAAAGCAAAAAATAAGGCATAACCTGAAAAAGAAAGACACAAAGAAAAACAGAAAAAAAACAAAATAAAGAAGAACAGAGCAGAGAAGAACAGACAGAAAAACAAAACATAGAGCAGAATAGAAGAGCAAATTAGAAAAAAAAAACAATAAAAGACAGGTAAAAAAAACAGAAAAAATAAAATACAAGTACACCCTCTCTACACTTAAACCAAACATTGTCCTCAATGTTTAAACAAAACAAAATATAATGAGAACTGAAATTTAAAGACAAGGAAAATAAAACTTCTCTAGGTTTGTGGAAAGGGAGTAACAGTTTGAATTATGGAGATTAGGGATAAGGTGGCGTGAATCCTTGAGAATTGAAGAAGGCCATCAGATTGCGCTTCATACGGTCTAATTTTTATTCACATCTATGCAGTTGTGCCCCTATGTTGTCGAATGAATGAGCATAGGAAGATGATGGAATGTCTGCTTGTGGTTGGGTGCTGCTGGGATCTGCTTTTACTGTTGTTCTTTGCTACCTATTTGGCCTAGAATTAGGCATTGCTACTAGTCCAAGTTGCACGAAACTAAAACTGCCATCTACTTGTTTTGTCATAATTCCCATCTTGTCTAAACAAGTAATATCCAATGGTTCCACCTCACAAGCAATATGCATGCTATGATTAGAAATATCTAATAAACCCAAATTAATGGCTAATTAAGTGATATAAGAACCAAGGATTAAAGGTTTATTTTTCTTTTGGACCACTAATTGGAATTTAGTGAGTAACCAAAAATCTAAATTAACTTGAACATTATGCTCCATACACCATAAAAAATAAAACTCAACCTTAGAAATAGTACTTGCACTATCCCTCATTCCAGAAAAATTAAAAGCCAAGAATCGCTGTAAATATTTAAACACAGAACTTTTTAAATAAGAGTTCTTGGAAGCACTAAGGTTATATGGAGCAAAATCAACCGACCATTCATGCCACAAATCAGTAGGATTAAAATCAGGACTGTAATCACATTGGGAGCGTACATATCACTCACTTTTTTCATCCTCTTTTTTTAGAAACCCCAAAGCAATGTTAAATTCAGAAATTGAAAATGAACATTCTTTCCCCATTATCCTAAACTCAACTATTCCCTTGGTAAACAAATCAAACTCCTTATCAACATTAAATTGAAATGTTGTATAAAATTCACAGGTTAGCTCAATAAAGGCAGGGTAGTCCACATATACATAATTTTTCCAATCCAGCCTATTCACTAGCTCATCAATTTCATTACGAATGCCCAATTGATCAAGAGTTTGAGTATGAACATACTTACAGGGGCAGATTTTGTGTTCACACATAGACCTATACCGTTGTTGGTCTTGTTCATCAATGAAGGTATTGAAGCCGCCTAGTTTAAGTTTTAGGCTACTAGTGAGTTCCACTTTCTTCCTTTTTCGAGCGCGTGAACGTGGACCAGAATGGACTGAAGTAGTGGTGGTTTGTCGTGGCTGAGGTGATGGTGAGGAAGAGATGTGCAGGAGAGGGTGAAGACTGTTGAGTTCTATTGATGGGTGATTCGTTAGGTTCTGATGATGGCTCTAGTGTGGGGGGTCTTCGATGGGTGGATTTTTCTGGTCTTTGATACTGTGAGCGGGTTCTAACCATGGCGATGCAGAATGGGTGAAGAGGCTGCTAGGTTTTTAGTGGGAGAGAAAGTGTGGTGTGTGGGTTTGGCAAATATGATTTCTGGAAACATATAAACCTAGCCTTATAATTACACTAAATCATATGGGCTCCATGTATTTAAGAAAATAACAAAGTAAGAGCTGGACTTTGACAGAAACGCATGACCTAGTTCCAGAATACCAAAATGTAGATTTCGCCCCCGTGAACATTTACAGAAGACTAACTGGAACCTAGTAAGAGGAAGAAGATGATTAAACAGTAACATAAAAATAAATTAAAATGAACCTAATCAAAAATCATAAAATAATTACTAATTAAACATCCAAAAATCCTAAAACTGAAATTTAAAACTAAAGTTGAAACACATAAACCGAAATTAAAAACAAATGTCCAGAAAAATTAAAATTGAAGTATTAATTAAAATAAGATTGAAAGCTTGGGTTGCCTCCCAAGTAGGGTCTTTGTTTACAGTCGTCGGCTTGACGTAATGCCTTCGTCTATTTATCCATCTAGACGAGATCTCTCAACTCTACTTTTATAACATTTTCAGCTTGCACTTCTTTGTAAAACGGTTTGAGTCTGTGGCCATTAACTTTAAACACTTTCAAGGTCAATAAGCTCTGAATCTCTACTGCACCATGAGGAAAAACATTAGTAACAACAAAAGGTTCAATCCAATGAGAACGTAATTTACCTGGAAATAATTGAAGTCTTGAATCATAAAGGAGAACTTTTTGGTCAAGTGAAGATTCATTTTTGGAAATCATTTTGTCATGAAATGCTTTGTTTTCTCCTTATAAATTCTAGAACTCTCGAAAACGTCATTGCGAATTTCTTCTAATTCTTGCAACTATAATTTCCTATGTTTACCATTCTCATCCAACTTCATGTTGCATTGCCTAACAGCCTAATATGCTTTATGCTCTAATTCAACCGGAAGATGGTAAACCTTACCGAATACCAACCTGTACAGCGATATACCAATTGGCGTTTTGTATGTTATTTTATATGCCTATAACGCATCCTCCAAGTGCAAACTCTAATCCTTTCTTGTTGGACCAACAGTTTTCTCAGTGATGGATTTAATTTCTCGATTTGAAACCTCAGCTTGTCCGTTGGTTTATGGATGGTACGCTATAGCAATCTTGTGTGTTACACCATATTATTTTCGCAGCGACTCCACTGTTCGGTTACAAAAATGTTTCCCTTGATCGCTAATCAAAGCCTTTGGAATGTCGAACCTACTGAATATGTTAGATTTAAGGAAACCTGAAACAACTTTAGAGTCATCAGTTTGATAGTTTTCGCTTCTACCCACTTCGAGACATAATCAACCGTTAATAAAATATAAACGTAATCAAATGAAGATGGAAAAGACCCATGAAATCAATACCCCAAACATAAAAAATTTCACAAACTAAAATAGGAGTTTGAGGCATTTCGTTTTTCTGTGAAATATTACCTGTTTTTTGACAGCGTTCACAAGATTTGCAAAAAGAGTATGTGTCTCAAAATAAAGTTGGCTAGAAAAATCCATAATCTAGATTTTTTCTTACTGTCCTTTTGGCTCCAAAATGGCCTCCACAAGCATATGAATGGCAAAAGGTAATAATAGAAGAAATTTCAGTTTCAGGTACGCACCTTCTTATAACATGATCAGTGCAATGTTTTCACAAATATGGATAATCCCATACTTAATATTTTGCATCATTTTTCAGTTTGTCTCTTTGAGCCTTAGATAAATCAGCTGGCAGTATATTAGTAACCAAATAATTCATAATGTTTGCGTACCATGGCAGCTTGTAGCTTGCTGAAAATAACTACTCATCAAGAAATTGCTCCTGCAGATTTTGCTTTGTTTTCACATGAACCAGACGACTTAAATGGTCAGCAACATGATTCTTTTGTCCAGCTTTATCCTTGATCTCTAGGTCAAATTCACTCAGCAGAAGAATCCATCTTATAAGCCTTGGTTTTGCCTCATTCTTTGTTATCAAATACCTAAGGGTTGTATGATCAGAATAAATAACCACTTTAGTACCCAATAAATAAGAACAAAAATTTTCTAATGCAAAAACAATAGCCAAGAGTTCTTTTTCAGTGGTTGAATAATTTTTTTGTGCATCATTTAAGGTCATTGAGGCATAATATATAGCATGTGGCACCCTTCCAACTCGTTAGCCCAAAACAGCTCCTACGACATAATCACTTGCGTTACACATTATTTCAAATGGAAGACTCCAATCAGGGGGTTGGATTATTGGTGCAGAAGTCAACAGCTACTTCAACTTGTCAAATGCATTTTTACACCCTTCATCAAACTTGAAAGCCACATCCTTTTGCAGTAACTTGCACAATAGCAATGCAATACGCGAAAAATCTTTAATAAAGCGTCGGAAAAACTTGCATGGCTAAGGAAAGAACGAATTTCCTGCACACTAACGAGGTAAGGTAAAGATTGAATAGTATCAATTTTAGCCTTATCTACCTCTATACCCCTAGCTGAAACTACATGCCCCAAAACTATACCTTGCTCAACCATAAAATGACATTTTTCAAAATTTAAAACAAAGTTAGTTTCAATGCATCTTTGTAAAACAAGTGCGAGATTGTGCAAATAACTATCAAATGAATCCCCATAAATAGTAAAATTATCCATAAAAATTTCTATAATGTGCTCAATATAATCTAAAAATATACTGACTATGCACCTTTGAAAAGTAGCCGATGCATTACAAGCTCCGAATGGCATTCGTCGATATGCAAAGGTTCCAAATGGGCATGTAAAAGTCATTTTCTCCTAATCTTCTGGAGCAATTGCAATCTGAACATAACCTAAAAAGCCATCTAGAAAATAGTAGTAAGCTCCGCTAGCTAGCCTTTCCAACATTTGATTAATAAACGACAACAGAAAATGATCTTTACGGGTTATTACATTTAAGTTTCTATAATCTATACAATCTTGCCACCCATTTTGAACTCGAGTAGGTACCAATTCATTATTTTGATTTTTTACCACTGTGATACTGGTCTTCTTTGGTACAACTTGAACAGGGCTAACCCATTCGCTGTCTGAAATTGGATAAATTACTCTGACTTGAAGCAACTTTAAAATTTCTTTCTTTACCACTTTCATCATTGGCGAGTTCAGCCTCCTTTGTGGCTATCGAATTGGTTTAGCTCCCTCTTCAAGAAGAATTCGATGCATGCAGGTAGAGGGATTGATTCCTTTAAAATCAACAATGGTCCATCCCATGGTTGTTTTGTGCTTCTTCAGAATCTGCACTAGTTTTTCTTCTTGTTACTCATTTAACTTGGTAGAAATGATCACTGGTAAGGTCTCCCCATCTCTAAGGTACACATATTTGAGGTGATTTGGAAGAGGTCTCAACTCCAACTCTGGTGCCAGCAAAATATAAGGTACCAGTTTTTCATTAGGCACTAGCAGCTCAATATAGGATACATTACCTGTATTTTTCAGTTCCATAAACTCATTTATTTCTATCACTGTATTCTACACATATGAATTTAATTTAAATTCATCTATTTCTTTCAAAATATTTTCATGGTTAGCCACTTCCAACTCATCTTCATCATTAAATTCAAAAATATCCTACACTAAAAAATCAATTAAATCAATTGAATACATAGGAAAATCCACATCACGATATTTCATAACATCATAAATATTAAATTGAACAACTTCATCATCAAACTCCATGGTCAGTGTGCCTTTATGAATATCAATTTTCGTTTTAGTTGTTTTCAGAAAAGGTCTTCCTAGCAAAATAGGTGTGGATTGGCCATTATTTTCCATGTCAAGAACATAAAAATCAACTGAAAAAATTAACTTGTCATTAACCAGAACAAGAACATCTTCAATCAACCCTTTAGGATATGCGTTTAATCTATCGACCAACTGAATAACTACACCGATTTTTTCTAAAGGTCCAAGATTAAGAGCAAAATAAATGGAATATGGCATTATATTAATAGATGCTCCTAAATCTAACATGATCTTTTCAATTTTAGTGCCACCTATTGTGCAAGAGATGTAAAACATACTCGTGTTTTTATATTTTTCAGGAAGACTTTTCGAATTATTGTTTAAACATTTTCTCTTACCCTTATTTTTTCACATCTTTTGAGTCTTTGCTTTCTTTTCAATGTACGCAGCTCTTTCAGAAATTTAGCATAGTGAGACACTTGTTTGATTGCATCAAAAAGTAGGATATTAACTTCACACTTTTGAAAAGTCTCATATAAATCTACATTACGCTCATACTTCAGATTTAAAGTTTCAGGAAAATGAGGAACAGGTTTATATTCGCTGAAAGAAGGATATTTACCTATCACTGCATTTTCAGAAGAATTATTTTCTACTGCCAGTTCTTCTCTGTTTTCTGTTTGCTGTGTTGGTGCAGGTGTTGTCTTGATCGGCATCTTCAGATCTTTTCCACTTTTCAACACTAATGCACTAGCATTCTCTTTTGGGTTCACCATAGTTTATGATGACAGTTTGCTTGAATTTTGTGCTTCCAACCTACTGATTGTTGTAGCCATCTGACTCATTTGATTTTCTATATTTTGAATGCTGATTCTGGTTTCCTGCTGAAATCTCACAGTGTTAGTAGCCAAAGTTTTAACAATATCTTCAAGAGATGTACTGAATCAGAATTTTGAGTTGGTTGTTGCTGTTTAGGAATGTAAGATTGCTAGTATGGTTGAAAGTTATTTAAAGGTTGATTTGCATATGCATTCTTATAACGAAGATTAGGATAATCTCTTTAACCTGAGTTATAAGTATACGAATAAGGATTATAATTCTGATTTCGCTGTTATTGTCCTAGAAATCCACCTACTGCATTAGCTTGTTCAGAGCAGTCCTCCTGAAGTGTTGAGCATATATCAATTGGATGCCCCCCCTACTGAACCGATTCTGTAAACTTTTGTTGCCTCCATTTTTCCTACAGCCATTTGATGTACAAGAGTAGTTAGATCATCAAGTCGTCTTTCAAGAGAAATGACATTTACCTCGTTGACACGCTGAGACGAATGGTTTGATCTATTCCCAAATTGTTATGAATTCGATGACATGTTTGCAATTAAATTTCAAGCTGCTTCAGGTGTTTGTCAGTTAATGCTCTACCACTCGCTGCATCAATCATATTCCTATCATTTGATAGAAGTCTTTCGTAAAAATATTGAATAAGGAGCTGGTCACTAATTTGATGATGTGGATAACTTGTATAATGTTTTTTAAAGCACTCCTAATATTCGTATAAAGATTCTCCAGTATGTTGTCTAATGCCACAGATTTCCTTTTTTATGCTGGAAAAAATTTCTCCATAAATAGTCTTTTCATCTCATGCCAAGTGGTGATACTTCTAGCAGGGAGATAATAAAGCCAATCTTATGCATCATTTTTCAAAGAAAACGAAAAAGCTCTCATCTTGATTTGTTCTTCAGTTACTCCATTCGGTTTCATACATGTGCATACCACATGAAATTCTTTTAAATGTTTATGAGAATCTTCAACTACGGAGCCACAAAAAATAGGTAAAAGATGGATTAGTCCAGATTTTAATTCAAATGCAGTATTAACATCTAAATTAGGAAAAATAATACAATGTGGTTGTTGATTCAAATCTAGAACAGTAAGCTCTCTTAAAGTCTGATTTTCAGTCATGTTTTCCTCTGTTTTGCAAGCAGATCTGTGTGCTTGCAGTCTCCTTTTTGCATATTTTCTCAGCCCTTTTGCAGTCTTTTCAATCTCTGGATCAAATTATAAATCAGCTTGTTTCGAAGATCACATAACGAACAAAAAAAGTAAAAACTCCCTAGTAACGGTGCAAAAATTTGATACGTGCTATCGTCGACACCCAAATTAAAATCCTAAATTCCTACAACAAAAATGTAGTAAAGGAAAGTAGAAATCGTTCCCTCGAAGAGTTTTAATTGCTACGTCATCACAAATCAATCAAAACAAGAAAATAAGGAGGGTTTCGAATTGAATGCAAATTATAATTAAAAAAACAATAAATAAAAATTCAGCAAAATAATCTGAAAGTAATTAATCAATTAAAGAAACCTTGGTCTACGGTCACATCGACCATTAGAACTACGATTGATCATCGATACCAAAAATATCAAATTAATTACTCAAATATTCGCTGCGGTATTAATTACCAGTCCTTCCTTATGCTTAGTTAACCAAAAACATGTATTTAAATTAACCCTTATTGATTAATAATTTGGATACGATCTCGAATTTAATTAAACAATAGCATTACGAATTAGAAAGACCAACGAAGCAAGACAACACAAGCATACAATATTGCATTTAATCCAGTTGATTATTTTCCTAGGATTTACAGTTCCTGATGCAGCAAACGATAAATCCTAGTTGTCATTTCGATTAGATGGATTGAACAATTTGGATTCAGCACCTAAACTAGTAGTAGATTATATTAATTGATAAACTAATTGTGCGTCTTAGCAATCAACCAACACAATCATGAAAAATAATTCAGAAAGATAGTCAATACTCGAATAATTAAAAAGATGCATTAAAGAACAAAAATCAATCTCACAATCATTGTAGTTCCATGGTTTCAAATCCCTTCAACTAAGAGAAAATATTTAGCCACTGTAAACCATATTTAGCTCTCTAATCCTCCAAATTACAATGGTGAAAATTTCCCAGCAAAAAAAAATAAAAGTATATATATATTTTCTCCCTACTAATATCTAGAAATAAAAATCAATCATAATATCTTAATCCAACCAAGCAAAGGTGATACATATCTTCCCAAAAAGAAAGGAAAAGATATATATTTTAATGTATATCCTTCCTCCAAAAATATTCTTCCTTATCTATCTCAATTAATCCTTTTTTCCAACTAATAATTATCCCTTTTCTAGGAAGCAAATCTTGACATTTTGTAGACTTTTTCAGTTGATCTGGACATCCAGATTTAATTGCCGAATTCTGCTTTCGTCATTTCATGTGCCCACGCCTAGTCAGCATCACTGATTTTTGTTGATTCTTAAATCTACTTCAGTTTTAGACTTCTTGGCCCAACTTTCTCCAAAAACTATTCAAAGCTTCCTAAGTGCAAAAGATAAATAATTTCATTAGATTGAATTAAATTTCCACATAACATAAGGGAATTAGAACTCAAAATAATAACAATTAACATCGTTATCAGTCTCCCTAAACTTAACCCATGTCATCATGTCAGTTTGGTAGGCGTCACGAAGTGCTCACCACCAAACCTTGGCATCAGCCCTCATCAGGTAACTGGCATAACAAACCTTCTCATAATCCATTATCTCAAAATGCTTTATTGCCTCTTCAACAACCTTTAACCAATCATTGACCAAAATAGAATATGTCTTTATACCATGGAATTTTAGGGGTTGGTGTCTGCCCGTTAAACTATATATGGAGTGAAGTTATCCTTTGTTACCAACAATTATAGTCCTCTGTACCCCCTTACCCACTCTACTTAACTAGGGCTATACACCCATCACTGGTGGGTGCTCAACAACTAGAAGGATCTCAACTAGATGTCTCATATTCTCAAAAGTCTCTCTATTCTCTCAAAGAATTCGTTGGACCATTTTTCTAATCACTGAGATGTCTATTTGTGGCATTGCATTTGTGTCAAACACCTGTCCTTACGTTTCCCCTTATCTACCAGGGACCTCTTACTCATTGCCTATAAGTCCCCTAGATCTTCTCATCCTAAAATAGCATATATGCTCAAGCATACATAAACCACAACTCAGATATAAGTTATATGATACTTATAGCGATTGATGCATAAGAGTGGTTAGCGTTGTAAAGGGGCTACTTAGACACTTATACATGCACACACACATATATTTAATAATTTCATGTTTTTAACACTATGCTCTGATACCAAAAATGTAATGTCCTTCTCCAGCTACATACCCTTACCGGGAATATATACCTGAAGTGACGTGTCACCCTTAAGAATTTTTCAAAAAAAAAACATTTATGACAACAAATATTCAAATAATAAATGCATGGTTCCTAATATAAATATCCAAAAACTTAAAAGTGTAAATTATTGAACATCATGAATATTCCAATCCAGAATCACGTGTCTAAATATCCACAATCATGAAATATAAAGCATTAGCAATCCTGACATAAATATACGTAAAAAAGGTCCACACAGACAAATGACTAAAATGATTTAAACACCCTTGTCTATCATACAACATCATTGGTTGAACTGTAGCCTCTGTTACTCCACAAATCAACACAGTAAGTGGAACATATTCAGTAAGTAGGTAAGCACATAACATATTGTTATCGATTATTCCCTAGGGGTTCTATATTTATCAACATTGTGGTATTCTAGATGTTTTCCCAACATCTCAGATGCCCATCCAATTTACTCGATACCCTATGTCTATTTCAAGTATTCGTGTTATCCTCGATAACTCGTGTTCGATGATGTAAAATGTCGTCCCTAACATCTAGTGAAAGTATATGACATCCCCAATGTCAACTATATGACATACTCTATATTCGTATTGGTCGAACTTAAGGTTGGGGTCACACTAACAGTCACACAGATGAACTTTTGTTTTCACCATCATACCATACACAGCTCAATGGCTATATCATACTGCAAATAGCTTGGTGTTACATCACACTACATGCAACTTGGTGACAACTCACACTACACTTAGCTCAGTGATTGATCCACATTATACTAAGCTTGGTGGAATATACATCACACATAACTTGGCAGAAAGAATTTAATAGTGCATCATTGGTTTTTTCAACTCAAAACTACTCTAGTCAGGGTCCATACCGTCTTCCCATAATCAGACACCTCCATAATGATTTCCATTATTAATAGCCTTCTTTACTTCTACTAATTATGCCCCTTTATAGGTAAAACAGTCATTTCAATAGTCAAATACAATATCCCCATTTTTAAATCCCAAAAATCCATTTTTTCCAAAAATACATAGGGTGTATCCCTTACATACAAGGGTGTTCTCTTTTCTAAGACACGTATATGTACACATCACACACAAGAAGAATTTCCCCCAAATCCATACAGTTGTATGTTAAGTGACACACGGGTGTAGGTCACCAATTTCCTAGAATTTCTAGATCTTTTATTCCTCTTAATTTACCTAATTCGGCTGCCAGAAATTTTTTCTTAGGCACCCTAAACAATCTTATTCAAAGAGCCATCAATTCCTTTTTAACCTTCCACATACAATATGAATGAAACATACATTAAACAACCCAAATCATCATAATAAGAAAATATTCAAAGTCTCCCTATCATTCGAAACACAAAATTTCCCTTTAATCACATGCAAGTCAATCCATTCTATCTTTAATAACATGTTCTTATTATTTTATAGGACTTATAGCATACGAAGCTTATCACCATACATCACTAACAAATCAAAATATCAAGATCCAAATCAATTCTATCCAATCTCATATATTTCTTTATCGTAAAATTCATTATCAATATCATTCATATGACTAATTAAGAATTCATCATAACCATAAGAACATACATACTCAAATAAACTTATAATCAGTAATTGAATTCATCAAATAGAAAGGTAAGGAAGGATTAATGCTACTTACCTTTCTTACACTTGGATTGAATTCATCAGCGTTTGGATTCATTTTTATTTTCGTTGTAATAAGCGATACACAGAAGTGTACTATTTATACACGGGCATATATGTCATTACACAAAAATGATAGTTTTTTAAATCTCTACGAAACTACTCTTTATCCAAAATTTCAAACACACTGATAATTCATGAGTGTGTACTAGTCATACATGATCGTGTATGCATTTTAGACTTAGCCAAATTATGCAGATCGCTTGAGAAAAGACTATTTTTCCCTTTGTCATAACATACAGGGGCATGTGGCCACCCCACACAATCATGCATCATGGTTTTCAACATGCTTGAATATTTAAATACAATTAATTACACACAAAGCCAAAAGACCAAAATACCATTAGGTATACCTATGGGTGTTACACCTGTTGTTGTAAGTATATTTAAATCTACATTGAGATAGTTGTACATTTGCTTGAATCTATGTGTTTATTTAGTATGAAAAATCTAAAAGGCTAATCATAGATGTTTAGAATGTTCTTATTCAAGAGAGGAGTTAGAATAATGCTAAGGGACATGCCTCTAGTACAGCAATAGCACTTCCAATATATAGTTCAATCATTAGGTACACTATACAAAAGGTTCCCTAAGAGAACCAAAAGGCATCAGAGAGAATTGGGTAGCCAATCGAGGTTCCTCAAGTAGTTGAGTGGCTACCCAAATAAGATAGAGTATGCATAGAGGTATAGAGAGTTGTGGTGAGTGGTAGTCAAGGTCAGTTTCACCTTATCTACAATTTGACAGGTATACATTAGCCTCTTAAGTTTAGAGGTAACTCAAGTATAGGATTATTTGAGCTGATAGATAAAGACCAAATTTAGTATGTTACTTTTTTGCTCAAAGATAAAGCCAAAATATGCTGGTGGATAACTTGTGAGACTTGCAAAGCTTTAGACATGACTTGCCTTGATTTTACGAAGGCAATTAGGAGGGAGTATTTATTAGTAGACATTATGTACGTCCAAGATCAAGATTTTATCAATCTAAGACAAGGATCCATGACAAGTAAAAAGTACTCCATCAAATTTAATTTTTTAGCCATGTATGCTCCAAGAATGGCCAACAAGATAAAGGCAAGATGGAGATGTTCATTAATGAGCTAAGGTCAGAAATAGCTTAGGACATCATGATGGGTGACCATGCCCACTGTTTATATACAAAGGCCTTGAGTAAGGCATTAAGATTAGAGGTCATGCTTTAGAGGATGGACAAAGATAAGAGTTTATTAGATCAACCTAATTAAGTAGCCCTAATCTATAGGTCAGATCAGATAGTGATAGGTGGCAGCTAAAAAGGTCGTAGTGGTGAAAGAGTTATAAAAATTATAAAGGAAAGAAAAGCTTCCAGTCCAAAGGTTATAAGAAGAACAAGAAAGGTAAGAAAAAGAGACGAAATGATTAATTAAGGAGAGATGATCCTCTTACATCTCACAAATATGGGCATTAATATGATGATGAGTACATGATCAGTCAAAAGGCATGTGGCATTCCCACATAATTGTGTATCCCAAAAATCACATATATATAATAAATAAACATAATTCAAAAAGCAAAAAGACTTAAATACCTTTGGATATACTTGTGGATGTTACAATTTACATGACATGCATTAAGTATTCACAAAATTCTATTGTCTAGTGAGAAATTATGTATTGCATGTTCAAAAGGTAAATTGGTGGTTAGAACATTTCCCTCCAAAGTTGGAGTTGAATCCTCATCATTCTTGCATAGAATTCAAGGGGTATATATGGACCCATTCATCCACCAAGTGGGCCCTCTCACTATTTTATAGTCTTAATTGATGCATCTGTATGACAGTTTCATGTTTATTTATTACCAACTCAGAATGTTACCTTTACTGAATTTTTAACTCATATTATCAAATTGAAGGCATATTTCTTAGATTATCTGATCAAGTCAACATAGCTAGGCAATACTGGTAAATTTACATCAAAGCCATTTGATAATTATTGCATGTCTATAGAGATTGATGTTAAACATTTAGTTTCACATGTCCACTTTCAAAACTGATTAGTTGAGTCTTTTATCAAACGATTCCAGTTAATTACATGTATTTTATTACTAAAAATTCAATTACTGACTTCTATATAAGTACATGTTATAGTGTTAATTCGCTTGCGACCTTCTTCTTATTATCAATATTCTCCTCTATAATTAATTCTTGATTACTACTGCATCTCTTTAGCGTAGAAAAATGGGACCCCAATATTATTTAGAAATTTATGTTGGAAATAATTTATCATCTATTATCAGGTATCTTGAACAATTATTAGGTGATTTTTTTACTGTACGCTTTATAGATTGTCACTTTAATGAGACAATATTCTCACCTTCAAGTGAAAAGAAAATGCCTCTTGAAGTTAGATATGAACTTATTTGGCACTTACCTACTATGTCTCATTTAGATTAGGGATGTCAATTTGGGTCTGACTTTAGAGGCCCTGACCTTAATGGGGAGAGGATTCCCTAATAAAAACGGGGAAGGGGACGGGGATGGGGATGAAAAAAATCCTCCCAATTAGGAACAGGTCAGGGATGGAAATACGTGTGTCCCCTCCCCGCCCCGCCCTTTCCCCTCCTTATCCCTATCCTCGTCTCTTTATATTAATATATTTATTTAAAATAATAATATATTTTTATACTTTTAAATTATTTATGTTTTTAAAATTTATTTAGGCTTTTGTTGTGGATATTAAAGTAGTTAATATATTATATTTTTTATACTTGAAATAGTGGGTTTATTTTAATTTTACTTAATTTTGTTATTTAATATATTTATATTGTGTTTAGAAGGTATAAAGAAAAGATTTGGTTTTGCAGGTATGAGGAGAGGATTTTTTCCCGCAGGGATAGCAAAGGGATTTTTCTTTGTGAGGAGGGGACGGGGAATCATTTTCATCCCCATAGTGAGGATGGGGATTGGCATCCCCTATGAGGATGGGGACGACGATTGATATCTCCTCCCCGCCTCTTCCTATTTCCATCTCTAATCTAGATCCTCACACATTCCATAGTGAAATTGAAGTACAATGGATTGTGCATTTAAAATTTATTATCTAACAAATGTTTGATGCATTTGTAGATTTGAAAAAAAGTGACAAGATAACCCATACTGTTGTCAATGCACCAACGAGAATTGATATGACTACTGAACAGTCTATTCGAGCCATAACTGATCAATTTACTACCCGTAAAAGGCATTGTAGAGCTATTGGATCAAAAGACACTAATCCTCAAAAAGGAAAGACAAAAAATAAAATAAATATCAATCATAATGATCTTAAAATGATTGAAAAATTCACTCACTGATATTTCTTCAGAAGAGATCATGGTCCTTAAAAAAACTAGAGTTGTTGAAATGAAACAAACTTCTAAAATACAGAAAAATGAGAACACAAAAATCTTTGTGAATTATGTATATACAAGAGAGATGTAGAACCGTGAAATAGTTAACATTGATTATGTATTTTCATTTGTAGTAGCTATTAAAATTATGAATAGTGATGATTTTGAATCATGAACTATGGATAAATGTAGACAAAGACATAATTAGCCTAAATAAAAAAAAAACAATTTAATAGAATTAGCTTCTCTTGCAAACGTAAAATGTTTGGGCTTGTAGTCCAAATATTTAAAGACGTATAACCCGTTAAATATAAATGAACATTTTTTATATTAAAAAAATGAGAAAAATGAGATTGTTAGATATGAAGCAAAGCTTGTGGCCCAAGGCTTTTCCCAAAGGACGCTAATAGACTTTAATGAAACATACACACCTATGATGGATATAATCATATTCGGATATTTGATTAGCTTAACAATCTTAGAAGGACTGGATACGTGTCTAATAGACGTAGTTACTACTTATTTATATGAAATTTTGGATATTAAAATCTATATGAAACTCTCTAAAATATGTAAATTGTTTGATCCAAAAAGGGTCAATCTAAGATACAAAAATCAATCAAGTTACAAAGATCAATATATAGATTGAAACAACCTGAAAGAATGTCGTACAATTGTCTTAATGAATACTTGATAAAAGAGAGCTACATGAATAATCCTATATGCCTATATGTCTTTATGAAAAAGGTCAAAATCAGGATTCAGTATTGTAATAGTGTATGTTAATGACATAAATTTAACTGAGACTCTTGAAGAGCTCATAAAGATTGTTGAATACTTGAAAAAGAAATTTGAGATGAATGATTTGGGCAAAACAATATGTAATACCCGCAAATTCGTCTAAGGTTACTATTATCTTTTAGCTTTGATTGTGATTAAGTATACTTAATTAATATCGTGTGTGTGAAAATTGGGGTTGCATGACCATATGGGTAGGTCACATGCCATATATGTGATGGCAAAGGAAAAATAGTCTTTTCTCGTGAAATGTGTAAAAATTGGCTAAGTATGGTTGACATACATATCCATATATATTGGTATACACGCCCATGTAAAGTCAAGACATTTGAATTTTGGATACGGAGTACTTTCATGTTGATTTCAAAAGTTATCATTATTAGGTAATGACATACACACTTATGTATGAAAGGTACACAACCCTGTATTTTGATTTTCAATTAAAAATAAAAGGTTTCAAACACGTTTGGCTAAGGATTCTTTTTTATTTTTAGAGCAAAAAGCAAAGAATTGATAGAGATAGGCTAGTAGACATGAAAAAACTATTGGAGATCAATCATTACCATGAGAAGATTAGCATATTGTCAAAGGAAAGGTAAATACCGTGGCTCTTTAATTTGTTTGATGTTTTGGTTGATCTAGAGGTTCTTTAATTTGTATGTAATATGTGGTGTGTGGTAGTCTTATTATTGCTTGAGAATTGGAATGGTTGTGTTTGTTCAAGATTAAAGTTAATGTAGCTTGTGAACTTTCAATGCTTATAATTGAGGTTGTGATTAATCTTTGATGTGAGTTTGGTTGGGATGCTTTTTAGGATAATTAGGAAATTGAATGTTGATTAGTGAATATGAGTTTAGCTGTCAAAAACATGGTTGGATGGTTAGAAAATATAGATTCAGGTGAAGAAGAAATTCTAGAAAAGGATACTACACTCTCATGTATAAGGAATACACAATCGTGCACTTTTAGCAATGAATAGTCTTATATGGAAGAAACACACTGGCATGTTGATTTGGGACTAGGTACACGCCGATGTGGTATAAGACACACGATTGTGTATCCTACCCTAGGTTGCATGCCCATGTATATGTGTTTGGAAACAAACATACACCTCCGTGTATGAAGGATACACCCTCATGTATATTTGAGAAAAATTGAATGTAAAGGTGTAAGAGGATTGCAAGGATAATATGAAGTTTCTAAATTCATAAAAAGTTATAGAAATGATTATTTTACCCCTATAAGGAAAGATTATGAAGAAATAAACAATAAGACCCTAACAAAGGCCATATGAGACAAATATTGGATAAATGTGTCAAACTATATCGAAGATGGCATGAAGGGTAATTTAGGTGTGTCTAGCGGTATGGATGACAACACGAATCTTGATCGAAGCAGTTCTAATTCGAAAATTGAAAACAATGTAATATGAAAATTGGAGCCATCAAGTTATGTGTAGTCGGGTCGTAAAAGCATCAAGTCTAGTTTGTGTAACCTTAATACCTTTTGATGACTATGCACTGATGCAAGGTGTCTTAGCATTTAGGATGCTTATGCACGCACTAACGTTAGGTGCCTTAAAATTTGGAATGCTTATGCAAATTTAAGAGAGGCTTGCGATCTCACTCCTCTTATGATATGGTATCCATAGCCCAAAGCCTAGTTAGCAAATATACTATGTGCACTTTATAGTGATATCTGGGATGTCTTATGCTTTTACCAAGTGTCTTGGATATCGACATATATTGTTTGGCACTAGTCATCTGAGATGACACTGCCATTGAGGATTAGATGTTAGATGTCGAGATGATTCGAATAAGCATCTAGAATGCTCGAAAAACATTTCTAACACTACAAGGAGTTAAATAAAAGGCATATATGACATTGAGATTAATTATGTTGTGTATTTATAGGGTGCTCAGAGGTTACATACTTACTGATTGTATTTCATTTGTCATGTTCTTTTATGTGGTTTTATAGGTAGGATTATGAAATTGTGAAGGAGCTAGCAGGTCAGCTCGAGGCAACACATGATATAGGTGCATTTTGGTCATTTTATATATTAGGTTGTGTTTATATAATTGGGTTTATTTGTGATACTTATGCACTTTATTTTATGATTTTGGATTTCGAACATTAGGATTAGTAATATGTTTACTATGACTTATTACACTTTTGGGGATTATGAGAGTGAATTAATTATCATGCATATATGTTATCTCTATTATGAATCTAAGTGAGGAATCTTAAATTAGCATGTCTCGTATAATATATATTCCAGATAGAGATATGTATCTAGGGAGGGATGTTACATTAAATATTGTCTCAATCTGCAGATCGAACACAATTCAAATTGAATTTTAATCTATTAATAAACATATATTAAAAAATTATTAAAATATTTTAATGTGGATAAAACTTATCATTTGAGCACTTCAATGGTTGTTCAGTCTCTCGATCCGAAAAAAAGACCTATTTTGTCCTAAAAAAGAAGATGAAATGATACTCGATCCTAAAGTATCGTATCTTAATGTCATTGGTGTCTTATTATATTCGGCTCAATGTATTAGACCAGATATATCATTCGCAATGAATTTATTGGCTCTATATAGCTTTGCACCAACTTATTGTCATTGGAACAAAATCAAACATATATTTCATTACCTATGTGGAACTAGAGATTTCTGATTATTTTATTTTATCAAATTCCCTAAAAATTCTAGTTTAATTGGATATGCAGATATCTTATAAGACTCGCTCGTAAATGGGATATGTTTTTACTTAAAATGACATAACAATATCATAACACTCCACCAAATAGACTTTGGTTGCAATATCTTCGAATTATTAAGAGATTATAATTCTCCATGAAGTGAGCCGAGAATACATACAGTTAGGGTTTGTCATCTATTATATTTTAAATACATGTTATCTAACTTTTATAGTAAACACTCATTCCATATTATATGAAGACAATTCAATATGTATTGCACAAATTAGAGGTGGATTCATTAAAGGAGATAAAACCAAACATGTATCATCAAAGTTTTTTTACACTTATGTGCTCTAATAAAACTGAAAGATTGATATTAAACAAATGCAAGCTAATGACAACCTTGCAGACTTATTCAACAAAACTCTATCGATATCAACATTAAAAAGTAAATGTATAACATCAGTAGCTCAATAAGCGACCAAATTGATTCAAATTTACTCTCCTACAAAAGGGGGAGCATTCATTAGAGGGAGCAAATTCTTAAAATGTGTAGTATTCATTAGGGGGAGCAAATTTTTTAAGCATGTCCAATCCAACATTGCGAGACAGTAAACAGTTATGTTTCTCTACTTTGGTTTTTATTCTAACAGTTTTTTTCAACAAAGTTAATATAATTATCTGTAAGTGATAGAAATCCAAGAGAGAGTATTGAGAATTAGTGGCTTTCCACCATTTGCATTAAGTGAATGTGGGTGGTGGGGATTTTTATAATAAGTTTCCAACCCTTAAAGAAATCAATTGGGCAGTGGATTAAGTTTCGTTGGCTGTAGGGGGTGGTGGGAAAATTGTATAAATACACCCTCCCACCCCACACTTGGATTGTGCGATATAATTTTTGGTAGTCTCTTTGCTTGTTTTTGTTTCTTGAAATTTCCCTCTTCAACTTTGTTTATTTATATTTCGATTCTGTTTTTGCTTTTCTTCAACATTTTCAACAGAACTCACATTATTTAACATATAATTGAAAAGAATGATGTTACGGATCTGATATAAAAGATGTCTCGAATTAAGAGGCAAACAAAATGTGTGGATATTTCTCATGAAATAGAGAAGTGGGGCAGAATCCATGATAAATCGTTGGAAATTTCAGCAATTAATAAATAAATCAACCATAGCTTGACACGTTTCTTAAAAATGTCACGTAAATCCCATTTTCTCAAAAAGAGTAGTGGGCGTCAATTGAGCCCCCACCTTGCTTGTCCTATTTTGGGGCAGGTCCATTTTAACTAAATTTATAATTACTTTTGTTCCTGTTCACCACTTCATTCTCTTTTGTCTGGTATTACTTTCAGGACACATCTTATTCATTATACAAAATAATATAATTATGCAAATCGCAAATGAATTGATTAGACAAGGAAAGATTGGTGATAATTCAATGCTGAATAATTATATTTTATAAGTTTTATAGATTTTGAAAATTGAGGGTAGAGTTAAGAGTGAATTAAAAAAGAGAAGAGAATTGTCAAATTTGGGAAGAAGGTGAATTAATGTGTGATCTTATTGTGTCACACATGAACAAGTAGTCACTAGGCAAATTGGGGAATAAACAAGAGAATGCATTTTTATTTTTATTTTTTTATTTTTTATTTTTATAATATAATATGGTGGACATTATAATTTTGATAAATTGACAACTTGCCTCTAGAAGTTTGTATTATTATAAAAGTACAAGTGGATTTCACCCTTTCATGGACTGTCCCCAGTTCTGTCAATGTCCAATTAAACCCCCAATCCTTTCTATCTATTTTTTCATTTTCTTAATAATCACTTGATGAATTAAGTCCCTAGATGGATCTTCCATAATTTTCGAATTAACAAAAATTTTTTGCCTTAAATTATGAGCTGACAAATTATTACCTAACTGCCCCACTATTTATTATTTTAATGCTAAAAAATTTAGGTAAGAGGATTTTTATTATTTCTATAACTATGGAGGGATTTTGGTATTTAATTATACAAAAAATTAAAGAGTATTTTTGTTTTTGTTTTAACCTATATTTTGGATGATAAAAGAATTTATTTAATTTGTTTTAGAGATCACTAATTATTTTAAAAAACTACTAAATATCTCCTTATTTGGGGGGTTTATTTTTAGAAATTATTAAAATATTATAAAATAAAAAAAACACTAAAAAGTCATAAATTAATGGTGGGTTGGAAGCACAAAATGTCCTCTTGTGTGGCTTGCAAATTGTGTACCAGCAATTTTATTGAAATATCCTCTTGTGTTCTCCATAATTTCATTCATTAATTATGGGTTTGAAATAAGTAAAGAATAATATTATATATATATTTATTTTAAATATATAAATAAATATTTATTTCTGATTATTATTATATAATAAATGTTATTTTATTTTTAATTAAAAATATATAATTATATAATAATATATATTAAATATATATTTATTCGTATATTTATATATATATTTTTTATAATAAACAAATTTACATTTCTTTTTCAAAATAAAAATGGAATAAAACAAATTATATATAATTGTGTACTGCTTACACCACTTGGACCCACTTATATTTTACTACAAAATGACTTGTCTCTTTCATAATCAACATCTACATAATTCTCCAGATGGGATTTTCATAAATTATAATCTTATATTTTGTATTCTAATATGAATGATTTCCATTGCACTTATTTTTCATAATATCATCGCAAGTATAATGATTAAATAAGATATTTCATGATTACTGTGACAGAATCTAAATAAAATAAAATTCAAATATTCAGGTCTAAGCATAATTTACACATGTCTCTTTCCACAGAATTATATATGTTAGGTTTGAGTGATGAAATTTAGATCAACAAAATTTAAAATTAAAATAAATGAAGTCCTACTTGAATCTTGTTCTTGTTCTAAATGATGCTCAAAAGCTATAAAATTATATATCCCATTTCTTTTTGTAAAGAATTTCAGGCACACACACAATTGAACTACTTTTGATGTGTTCTTTTATTTACTTTTACCTTTTAATATTTTAAGTAGACTGGAGAGAAAATGATTTAACTGTATTGAAAATATAGATTGATACTTGTATGAATTAGACAATGAATTTTGATTTAATTATAAATGATATGATATGATTCCTTTATTTTGTTAAATGGGAACATTTATAGGTAATTTTGGCAAGATTATGAATTAGCAAATCAAGTAGCCTTTCTATTACTTCAACTTGAAGAAGAAGTGTGAGAAATAAGAATCTTTATAAATCCAACATCACTTTAATTTTCATTATTTAATTTTAGCTACAATTACATCAGCATTTAATCATTCCTTCTTTTATTAATTATATAAGATTTTAGTAAATATGAACATCTGTCATTATTCACTCACAAACAGTATAATGAATATCAAAATTCTATTTTCCCTTTTCTATTTTATAATAATATAGATGAAATATAACCATTCGATTTAAAGGGTATCTAAATCACCCATTAAAATGGAATTAGACTATAAATAATAACAAAAAGTGAATGAAGAACAAAGTTTGAATGCAACTAAAGATGGCACTTATTGTATAGAAGTTATGTGAATGTTAACCTGTAAGAGGCACTTGTTTCTCTTACATCATTCGGAATGTTAACATTTCAAAAGAATCCAAAAAGTGGTTTCAAGTGTAGGCCATATTAAGGGGTGCAAAAGGGTCCATTTCTCATTATAATATTATAACAAAACAAAAACCCACTTCCCAATGAGCCCTTTCAGCTGTTTTTTAATTCAAATTTGTCCGTTTTCAAAACCCTAATTTCAATCCTTTGGTTATCACATCTTACATAACCTGTCTATCAATTACCACTAAATTAAAATCTAAACATCTTTCAAATTTGTAACTGTCCCAATATAAAATATACTTGAGTGGAAATCAAATCTTATTATTAATCCCAACAAAATTTATATCAATTCTTTTAAGTTCTTATTCAAGTTTAACACATTTATGGCAATAATTTTGACAAACCTCAAAATGCATACTTGTTCAAAGTCTTTTTATGAAGATAATATTATGTACTTTTATAATAAATATTAATTCAGATTTCACAAATATGTCTCAAAGGTAATATAGGTTTTTTTTTAATATATATTTCAGAGTCCTTTATGGACGCTTATAATTTAGATTATGCATTTAAGATTTCAAGTGAATTTAAATTTGTATCTTTTTTTTTAGTTTTTAAGCTGATAAATAACTGTATATGATGGATGCACATCTGTTCATTCAATGTCACGTCAATATAATGGATAACATAATATATTTGAATATTTAAAAGGACACACGACTAATTATGTCTAGAATGCAGATCTCATACAATCAATTATAGGAAGAATTTTAAAAAGGACACATTATCACGTTTTGAGGGATACTTATCCCATAATGCAAAATCGTTCTTACCCTCTCGAGAGAGAAACAAATCTGACTTGTGTGATTTCAATAATGTTGGTAGTTTTTAGCGTTGAAAGAGTGAAATTTTTATTGTTTAAAAGGTGTTTAGAAACAACAAATCGTCCAAGTCAGGAGCCTAAGTAAGTAGGACGATATGTGATAACTATTATTTGTGGCTTAGGCAATGATTTGTTATGAAATTGAGGATGAGTGATTATTGTATAACAAGGATGCGACAATCTGTTATATGTGTGTGAAGAAGAAGTCAAAATTTAAAAGTATAACGTCCTATGATCTAGAACTATAAACAAATTTGTTGGCAGACACACTCACACATGCACATATACACACACATAGAGATACCACACACACTTGGTTGTGTGATTCAAATTGTTATAGCATGTTAAGCAAGAGTGGTATTTTTATATCTGAAGTGTTGAATTATATAAAGTTGACATGTATGCATTGTAACACCCCTCCTTAGAAGTGCTATCCACCAAAGGAGAAATGTTACGAATTAATATCTGGAGCGTTTATATATTTTTTTTCTTTTAAAATACTTTAAAATAAACGCATCACTAAAAGTGTTTAGAAATTATTCTAAGAAAACTGAGAGTCTGAAAGCAAACAAAAGATGTATACACTCGTACGAAAACTCATCTGAAAACATTTGAAAATGTAGAGTAATCATATACAACTGTACCATCATCTCAAAAAGGTCTAAAAGTAACAAGAACATGCGACTGTATGCATGTAATACAAACCAAAAATAACCTGCTCTAACCGGATCTATCTTCGCTGACCTGACCCTACCTCGCAGCTACCTCGATCACTTGTACCTGTAATCATGAAAGAAAAGGAAGTGAGTGATAAGAACACTCAGTAAGGGGAAAGAATCAAGTAAACTATCTCTTTTCCTGTTCTAACTCACTTTTGGGACTCCACCTTACATCCTAACCTCTATAAGAAATTGAGGGGATAATCTAGTTCATTTTTTACTATTTGGGTCATACTTTGTCCCATCTGGTATCTGTTTGATACTTTCTGGAAGCTAAATATAGGGATTTGGCACTTTGCTAAGCTCGAACTCTATTTCTTTCTTTCACTATACTATTTCTGAATCTGAATTGAGCTCTACTGCAAGCATGCTCTACTGCAAGCGGACCCTACTAGAGGTCTATGTTCTACTATGGACGTGTCCTACTACGGACGGTGTAGTGTAAAGTGCCCCCTCATAGTTTATAACATGCATGCGGGTCTTATATCTTACAATTTACTTCCATCTAAATTTATTCATAACTCACCAGACATTACTTTTGGGATGACCCCTAAATCTTGAGCCCCAAATTCCTTTTCTTGTTTTTCTTTCTTTTTCTTTTCTTCTTTTCTTTTTGTTTTTCTCTCCTTTCTTTCCTTTCCTTTCCTTTCTTGCCCAAAACTACGAAATATTGTTCACAGAATAGTCATTTAGCAGGACAACCTTCTTTTTCATACAATTTAATAGCCCAGACAGTTTCTAATTCATACAAGCTATATATCGTTGAAAAGAGGATTCAAAGATCTTTCCAACAAGCTATAATAGCACTCATAATTCAATAGATAAGATAGTCAAAACGTAAGCTAAAATCAGTGGTAAAAACTACCTCTTTTATTTATTTGGTAAAACAGTCCTTGTGGTACATGTAATATTTAACAATCCAAATGATCCCCAATTTATACAAGCTATATATCACTGAAACGAGAATTCAAAGATCTTTCCAACAAGATATAATAGCACTCATAAATCCTTAGATAAGGTAGCCAAAACATGGGACGAATGTAGTGGCAAAAATTGTAAATATTATACAACTTTCTGCCATGAACAAAATCACACACATAGACATCCCAAATGGCAAAACAACATTTCTCAACTTCAAAATCATCATTTATAACATAGATCCAAGGAACCAAAAGCCTAAAACATGCAACATATCAAGGATGATACCCGTTATCTTGTTTCAAGCTAAATATTTATAAGTTGGCTTTCTTCTCTTCGTTTTGTTTCCTTCAACACCAAAATCTCCTTAAATCAATACCAAAACATACTAACATATTCATATCACATGCATCCAATATATATATAAACATAGGAAAAGGGAAAAAGAAGAGATATTTTGGTTACCAAGACTTCTAAAGTGCTTCCTCTTATATTCCTTCCTTATTTATCTTCCAAAACCCTCCCAAAATCACTCACTGTTCTTAAAAATGCAGCAAAGAAAGGAAGAAGACTGCCTTCTTCTGGAAGAGACGAGAGAATGATGGAAAAAGGAAAAGGAAAGCAAAAGGTAAAGGTTTCCTTTATTGACTTTTCTCCCTTAACATATATATCTCCATACTCTTTCAATATATTATTATATATATATGTGTGTGTGTTTATATATATATATATATCTAAAACCACACACATACAATTGGAAATATCTCTAAACAGGGTCAAAAGATATAATTGCCCCTGGAATATACTTGAGGATATTACAACTCATCCTCCCTCATAAGAATTTCATCCTCGGAATTCACAAAACAACTCTGGATACTTCTCCTTCTTTTCGAATCTCATCAAATGCTTGAATGGAGTAACCTTTACAAATACAAATTCACCTACATTGAATTCCAAGTCTCGACATCGACGATCTGCATAGCTTTTCTATCGATCCTAGGCCTGTTTAATTCTCTGCCTGATCAATTGGATATCATTAATCATTTTTTGGGTTAACTTAGGCCCAAGAGATTGGGATAACACCTTTCTCTCTCCTATCTCATCCCAGTGGAGAGGAGAGCGACACCTCCTACCATATAATGCCTCATAAGGTGCTATCTGAATAGTCGTCTAGTAGTTATTATTATAAGCAAACTCCACCAAGGGTAACATTTCTACCCATATAGCTTTATGATCCAAGTAGCAAGCTCTCAACATGTCCTCCAAAATCTGATTAACCCTCTCTGTTTGACCATTCGTCTAAGGATGATAAGTTATACTAAAGGCTAAATTAGTACCTAAGGATCTTTGAAGACTCTTCTAGAAAGTTGATACAAATCTTATATCACGATCAGATACTATGGTCTTAGGTACCCCATGCAATCTAATAATCTCTCTAACATATAATCTCCCTAGCTGATCTGTGGTAGTAGAATCTTTGATGGGCAGAAAATGAGCTGACTTGGTCAATCTATCTACAATCACCCAGATAGCATTGCATCCATTCTAAACTCTAGGGAGTCCACTAATGAAGTCCATAGAGATATGCCCTCATTTCCATTCTGGAATAGATAGAGGCTGAAGCAACCCTGAAGGTCTCTGGTGTTCGACCTTAATTTGCTGACAGGTGATACATCTGGTAACAAACTCACCTCTATCATTTTTCATGCCTGATCACTAAAAATATCTTTTTAAATCCTGATACATCTTTACACCCCCCAAGGTGGGCATTGTAAAGAGAACTATAAGCCTCTGTAAGAATTTTTATCTCAATTCTATTATCTGGGGGACATACACTCGATCTCTAAATTTGAGAACTTCATTGGATACTTGAAACTCTGTCTTGAGACCTTCTTGCACTTTCTGAATTTTCTGTTGACACCACTCATCTTTTGTCTGAGCTTCTCGAATCTCATCTATAAGAGTGGGTTGAATCTCTAACCTGGTAAAGGCCTCAATCACAACCTCAATCTGCTCTCGGTCTATCTCTCTCTGAATTTCTCTCTGGACCGTCAATTATGATATCATCACGTTTCTATTAAGGGCATCTACAACCATATTAGCCTTGCCTAGATAATATTTAATATCACAGTCATAGTCTTTTACTAACTCTAGCCATCACCTCTACCTCATATTTAACTCTTTCTGAGTGAAGAAATATCTGAGGCTCTTATGGTCAGTATAAATATTACATCTTAACCCATACAAATGGTGTCTCCAGATTTTCAAAGCAAAAATCACCGCTGTTAACTCCAAATCATGCGTAGGGTATCAGGTTTCAAATTCTTTCAACTATCTTGAGGCATATGTTATCACCTTGCCTCGCTGCATCAATACTGCTTCTAAACCACCATGTGAGGCATCGGTGTATAAATCATACTCAACTCCCTCCTCTGGAAGTGCTAACACTGGAGCAGTAGTCAATCTTCTTTTCAATTCTTGGAAACTTGCCTCGCGAGCATTTGACCATTGAAATGGCGTTGCTTTCTTTGTGAGGGTTGTAAGAGGTCTAGCTAATATGGCAAATCCCTCCACAAACCTCTTATAATACCCTGCCAAACCCAGGAAACTATGAATATCCTTGACTGTCTTTGGTTGTTGCCATTCAACTATTGTCTCAATCTTACTGGATCCACAGATATACCCTTTGCTGAAATCACATGCCCCAAAAAGGTAACTCTATCTAGCCAAAATTCACATTTTGAGAATTTGGCATACAGTTGTTTCTCTCTCAATCTCTAGAAGGTAAACCGCAAGTGTTGTTCATGCTCCTCTCGACTGCAAGAATATACTAAGATATCATCAATGAATACCACAATAAATTTATCCAGGTAGTCTTGGAATACCCTGTTCATCAAATCCATAAATATCGCAGGGGCATTTGTTAATTCGAACGACATCACTACAAACTCAAAGTGGTCATACCTCATTTGAAAAGCTGTCTTAGCTATATCCTTCTCTGTCACTTTCACCTGGTGATAACCAGATCTCAAATCTATCTTGGAGAAGACCATGGATCCCTTCAACTGATCAAATAAATCATCAATCTTAGGTAACGGGTACTTGTTCTTAACTTTGACTTTATTTAGCTCTTTGTAATTAATGCACATCCTCATGGACCCATCTTTCTTTTTCATAAATAGGATAGAGCTCCCCAAGGAGAATGGTTCGGTCTAATAAAACCATGATCTAATAACTCTTGAAATTGCTTCTTCAATTCTTGTAACTCGGCAGGGGTCATTCGATAGGGTGCTCTTAAAATAAATGTTGTGCCAAGTGCCAACTCTATACTAAACTCAATCTCTCGCTCGGGAGCTAATCCTTGTAGCTCACTTGAAAACACATCTGGAAACTCACATACCACTAACGTCTCCTCAATAGTTGGGTCTGACTCAACCTTGTTCACTATATGAGCCAAATATCTTGTACACCCATTTTTTCAATATTTTACTAGCTTTTAACATACTGATCATCAAACTCTGGATATGACCCTCACCGAACTCGAATTGATCTCTAGAGTCCAAGTTAAATGTCTCTTTCTTCTTTTTACAATCAATCTCAGCTCCGTATCTCCCCAAAAAGTTCATCCCTAAAATCATGTCAAAATCTGGCATTTCGAACACAATCAGTTCCACTAGTAACTATCGATCCTGAATCATAATACGCTGTCCTAACAATATCTTCTCACTAATTATTGACCCCCCATTAGGTAACTCGATCATAATCCTCTGGGCTATTCTAACTGGTTGTACATTTAGCCTCTCAAGCAAACTATTGGCTACAAAACAATGAGTTGCTCCACAATCAACTAAAACATAAATAAGAGTATTAAGATAGAGAATCTGACCCGTAACTGCTAATGGGTTAGCCACTGCTAGGCCCTGGCTGATCGTATAAACTCTGGTTATAGCCTCTCTAATAGGCTCCTACTACTCTACTCTTACTGGGGCAGCTGTACGAGTTTAAAATGAGCAATATGTCTAGGCTGACGACATCTGAAAAAAATTGTCTGGCCTGTCAAACACTCTCCTCTATGTTACTTCCCACATTTCTAACAAGCTAGTATCTTAGGTCCTCTTTGTTTCTTTTCACTCTTCCAGTTATTTTTTCATGGCTATAAACTGAATAGGTTATTTACCTTTATTGTCTTGATCTGGAGGAGGGCCTCTTTGTGCTGAAACTACACCACTACTCATCGGAGGAATTAGCATGGCAGTAGGAGGTGTAACCTTTTACCCTGTGGTTTGACCAAACCTCCTTCTAACAAAAACGTCTACCCTCAAAGCTCTATCAAGGGCCTCTGAATAAGTTCTGGGTGGTTGCGCCCCTGTTATAACATTTCGAGCTATCTCTAGATCTAACCTGTACACAAACTTCTACATACACCCCATTTCTGTGCTAGCTATCTCAGGGGCATACTGGGACAACTGATTAAACTTCATAGAATATTCTTTTACAGAATATGTCCCCTATACTAGATTAATAAACTCTTGGGCCCTAATACAAGTAACATCGATGCCCCTATACTCTGCCTCAAATCGGCACCTGAACTAGGACCATGTCATTTTTGAGACATTGATCGTCTCCCTAACTAAGTTCTACCATATTCTTACCCCTAACTTGAAAAGATAGGTGGCATATCTCACTCTCTCTTGTTTGGTCATGTCAAACAGGGCTATTACACACTCTACTGATTCCAACCATTCTTCAGCTACTATTGGGTCCTTTGCACCATCAAATTTTTTAGGTTCGTGCATACTAGAGAGGTTGAAAATAGGATGCAACTGAGTCCTTACTGGTGTTGCTGTAGATGTTGAAGTAACCTCCCTCATATCATGTCCCTGGATTGGCGACGTATACGCCATCTCACTTCCCTATGTAGGAGTACCTCTGTGCTCTCTTATCATCTCTCTGAAAATCTCTAGCACATCATGTGCACTGAGTGCCCCCTAGGGTACCTGGGGAGCTGCTCTTTCATTCTGGCTTCTCTGAGAAGGATCTACTAGTGTTTGACTCATAGGTCCTAAAAATAAACACATTAGTTTCATAAAACTCAACATATATAAGTGAAAACTTAACTTACAGTGATCGACCGCGAGGGTGGTCAGCGTGGCTGGAGGGTATTCCATCTTTGTGTTATTTTGGATTACTCTATTTTGTTTTAGAAAACATCTTTTGGGTTCCCAAAATCATGCTCTGATACCAACTTGTAACACCCCTCCCTAGAAGTACTACCCACCGAAGGAGAAATGTTACGAATTAATATCCGGAGCATTTATATATATATGTTTTTCTTTTAAAATACTTTAAAATAAACGCATCACTAAAAGTGTTTAGAAATTATAAAGGTAAAGGTTTCCTTTATTGACTTTTCTCCCTTAACATATATATCTCCATACTTTTTCAATATATTATTATATATATATATGTGTGTTTTTTTTTTCTTTTATATATATATCTAAAACCACACATACAATTAGAAATATCTCCAAACAGGGTTAAAAGATGTAATTACCCCTGAAATATACTTGAGGATATTACATGCATTGTCCCACTATTTTGTGTTTGTAAACTTATTTTATGTTTCTAGGGTGCTAGAAACATATTAGAAAGTATGAAATAAGATTAGGAATGTGCCATGGGCAAATTTGATAGATTATAGCTTGAAAATACAATTACAAATGCATATGCACGACTGTCCTTAAAGATAGTCATGCTTGTGACATGCCTAAAAGTATACAAAAATAATGTCACATACAACCGTACATAAAGCCATGCATGTTGTCTAATACTTAAAAGTTTTTTTATGACTGGCGAATGCTTATGGGAAGGGCATACACATCTATCCATGACAAGTAGACTTGGTCACAATGGATGACCATGCAAAAAGGGCGTATGATTGTTCACTAGTTGGAATGATGAAATTACCCCTAAAACATTAGCACAATCATGAAAAACAAGAATGTGGTTGTTCATGGTGAAGGAGGTACACTTATGCATAAGGATATACACACTTGTATGTAGTGTCATGACTAGAGAAACTCGTTCATGACAGAGGAGTATATGATCATGCACTCGAGCATGTACACTTGTACACCAAGTCACGACCAAAGTTTCCCATGAAAAGTTAACTATACATGAAGGGAGATGATGTACGACCATGAGCTAGATGATCTATGACCATTCGTCTAAAAAGAAAGAAAAATTAAGCTAAATAATGAAGTTAAGCCTTTGGTAATGAAGTCCTGAAAGATAGTAATGACGTATATGGTATGTATGAGTAATGAGTTATCAAGTTAAGCTATCTTAAAAGATAGTAAGGGCAATTTTGATAATCTTATGAAAATATGTTGATGTTTAATATTGAAATCAAAGCATGATGAAGTATGTTAATTTGATTTGATAATAATAATTGGTATTTGCTTGTATATGTGATCATTGAATGACCAAGCCTTATTATTTGATGATTAAAGCATTTATATTTCATTATGCCTATGTTTGGGAATTATATTGTGATGAATCTTGCTTTGAGTAGTTAAGATACCTGAAAGGCATGATGAATATAGTGTAAACATGGTTAGTAATGCTTTAAGTTGAAAGAGATGTGTAGAGACCAAATTAGAGTGTGTCTTTAAGATTGCTCCATTGAATTTTAAGTTCAATACACTTTTGTGTAGTATGGGACACATATCTGTATACGCGAACTTTAGGGCTTTGGCTAATTTTTGACAATTTGATGATCATTGAACATTATTGATTGATGAACGGTTAATTAGATCATGTGCACTTTTTATATATATAACTTTAGTACAGTCATGTGTGGGGTGTAAAGACTGAAATACTCGTACAAAATGACACAGTTTAGATGAGTTTAGAAAGGAAAATGCAATAAATAGCTGAAAGGACACATGTCTATGTGTCTAAGACACATCCTTTGTGTATAAGGAAAAATGCCACATGAGGAGAGGCCACAAGAAGATTGGTCATGTGCAAGTAATAGGAAGACACACCCCTATGTATTTACTATAAAATATAGAAAATAGAAATGGAATTAGGCTAAGGATCCACGAGTTGTCCAGAAAGCTAACAAAGAGATTCTGATACATAGTAGATTCTGATATGTGCCTAAGAGATAAGATTTTAGTATGCATGAGATAAGTTTAAGGTGAAAGCGAGTACGAGCCAAAGCTTAGTTAAGGCTCAAGAAGCATGCATGCTAGAGATCATAAGATTTTTGTGAAGGGACACCGTAAGCATACATTCCTTGCATTGCTTGCAATAGGGCACAACTATAGTAAGACATCGTACCCATAATAGGGTATTAGCTCGCAGAGGAGCCCAATTGGGATGTAGCTTTGGTGTAGTGGAACAAAGAGATACCTCACATGGCCAAGATTCCAAATCCATGTATTTGATCTGGACCAATTAGATAGAGTTGGCAATTTTCAACACGACCTATTAACTCAATACAACACGAAAAAAATTGAGTTAGTGTTAAGTTTTTTTACAAGAAATTTATTTCGAATCAACCCGCCATGACTAGAATTTTTTAGAGAAAAACACTATCAATAGTAGTTGAAATATTTACCAATTGCATATAATTATATTTTTATATAATTATAATTACTAATATTATTTTTTATTTGTATTTGAATATTTTATTTTATTATTAAGTAGTAAGAAATGTAATTTTGTTTGTTTGATTATTGACATGTTTTAAAGGTTTTAGTATGTAATTTTCAGACAATTTGTAAATAAGATAAAATGTTATATTATGTGTTTTATTAACAGTAGGTTAGGTAATTTGGTGAAAAAATTAAAATGGTAAAAACATTTTGAAAAGTGAAAACGATAAATAATTTCAGACCATTTGTAAATAAGACAAAATGTTATATTATGTGTTTTATTAATAGTAAGTTGGTAATTTGGTGAAGAAATTAAAATGGTAAAAACACTTTGAAAAATGAAAACGATAAATAATTTCATGCTATTTGTAAATAAGACAAAATGTTATATTATATGTTTTATTAACAGTAGGTTGGGTAATTTGATGAAGAAATTAAAATAATAAAAACATTTTGAAGAGTGAAAATAATAGATAATTTCAGGTCAATTTGAGTTAGGTTCAATCAACTTGAATATTAAAGGGTTAGGTTAGAGTTAAACAATTTTGACACAATTGTAGTTTAGGTCAGGTTAGAGTTAAAGGTCATTAACATGAAACTTGAACTGACACGACACAGACACAATCTAATAACACAAATTATCAGGTCTACGATCGGCCTAGTATATAGTTTTAGTATTAGCTTCCAAATATAGATGCTTCCATCAAGTTCAGTTATGGTCACACTAGGTAGAAATTCGAGAAATGGTTCCTTAGTGACCGAGTAGAACATAGTTTGATCTGAGAGCTAAGATATGTAGCTTAGACATTTCCTAGAGTACAGTATGAGTATAAAGATGACAGATAAGACCTACCATCATCCTTATGGAGTTTAATATCAACTTCAAATAACAAAATTAATATAGGTCAAGATTAAAGGTATTTTGGAGATTTATGTAAAAGTTAATAATAAAGTCTCGTACTTATTGAGGGTTTCACTCACTCTCCTACTTTTATGCATGAAGATGTAGGTAATCATGACGACTACAAGACGAGTAGTGGTTAGTGGGCATAATGCAGTGAGGGCATTTCAATCATCTTTTATTTATTACAATCTTACAATTTCTTTGGTTTATTTGTATTTGACTACTCATATCTTGATTGTCAGTTTATGTTTTATAGCTTGAATATCTTTTGTACACTTCCAGTTGCTTTTATAACAAAAGGGTCTTTTAGAAATTTTATAAATGATGTTTATTCAAGGGTTTATAATAGCTTATTTACAAGTTTTTAAATGTTTTTCAGAGTTAAGAATGTTCAAAATGGTCAAACTAGTGACATTTTCCTTTAAAGGGTACTACTTCTAGTAAGGAGTGTCACAATATAGTACCCTATAGGTAAGGGCATCATAGTATGATAAGCAAGACCTAAAGTATGGTACCCTTGAGTCAAGTAATTGATTAAGTGTAATTCATATCATCAAAGTATGGAGTTCGAAGATATACTCCCGATGATCAAGTTAGGCTAGATTAAGCCAAAGGTAAAATGAAGATTAACTTAAAGTATAAGTAGTGTTTCTTACTTACTAAGTAATTATCACTCACTCTCCTACTTATATGTTTTTCAGGTAACAAGTGATTGTTAGAGCTGGGGTATGAGAGGCTCAAGTATTGTGAAGTTGTCATAAGGGTCAAAGTAGTTGATTTTACAATTTATATGTTTTCTTTTAGTTTTCAGGTTTATGAGACGTTTTATGGATTTAGGAAGTTTGCCACACACTATATATTTTATAAAGTTATGATTTACATTTAAACATCTTCTATATGTTTTCATAGTTTATTCAAGCAAAGGGTTTTTTTGGTAATTTTAGAATATATGATGTTATGAATGTTTGAATGTTGCTTTAAAGTAGTTTTCATGCGTAATTAATCAAGTTGTGCTTCTCTCTAGAGGGACAACATTTCTATAGGGGGTGTTATAATATGTCACCATGTGATATGTATTATTTTATATTTAATTTAAGATCATATCATTACATGTTAATACATCATCATTGGTATCTACATTACTATTCATTATAAGTATAAATAGTTTTATTGAAATATAGACATATTTGCAATTGCAAGCGCACATGTTCTAAAAAAAATTAATAATAAAATTATATGCACAATTTTATATACAAATAATAATGTTTTACTATGTGAATGGACGTTGTTTTATCTTTAATTTTTAACTATCAAATCATAAGATGAGACGTCATTGTTTATGCACATAACATTGTATAAGAATTAAAGATATATTTTTATAAAGAAACACTATCTTCCATCCGAACTATGTCAAAATGACAAGTTCCTACTCTTAAAGTTGAAAACTGACATTTTCTCACATTTTGTTGTATGTTGTTACTGAAATGTTGTTTGTGCACAAAGTTATGCACATAGCACTATTCATGAATTAAAGATATATTTTATGGAGAATGACCATTTTCCATCCAAACTATGTCAAAATAACAAGTTCCTACTCTTACAGTTAAAAATTGACATTTTCTCACATTTTGTTGTATACTGTCAGTGAAATTACTTAATTTTTATAATATAAACACTAAAAAAACCGAAATTCCCTTTATTATTTTTAATATTTATTAAAGATAAATAACACTTTGCCTTTCCAAACTTTACTAAATCCTTTTTCACCTTTATTTATTAAAAAAAATTAAAACTTAAAACAATCATCTAACATCCTATTCTGTTAGTGCAATTTCAATTAAAATTACACTAAAATAATGTGATTTCAACCAGAATTAGGTTAGAGTAGTGTGATTAAGTAAAAATTACATTATCAATTTTGACTTAAATCATATTGAAATGGTGTTATTTCAATTGAAATTGCAACAATATGATGCAAGTTTGGTTGAATTGTACCATTCTTGTGCGATTTTAACTAAATCACACTATTCCAATGCAATTGACCCTAATTTCAATTGTTATTAGTGCGATTACAAATTTGGGACTAGTTAAGATTAGGGTTGGATTTTTTATTTTTTCAAATAAAAATAGGGGTCTAAGTGATAAATTTTTGAGTCAATGGAAGAATGTTGATTTGTTTGTTTTTTTGTTATTTGAGTACTATTAATCATTGTTTTTAAAACCAAACCAAACTGACTGGTTGAACTGGTAATTGGCTCTAAGTTCAATCTGGTTAACATTAAAATGCGATTTATTCACCGACTCGATCAAATCCAGTCAAAATCGGTGAACCGAATGAACCAGTCAAAACCGACAAAATCAGGTTTGACCAAAATTTAGGATTTTTTTGAAAATTTAATTATTTTTTATTAAATTGGATGAATTTTGAAAGGTTTGTAAGGAAAAATAAGTTCAAAAATAAAATAAAAAAGAAGAAAAAAGTATCTCATATTTATTGAAATGTTTTAAATAGACAATAACTTACAGAATTATGTTTTTTCTTTCTGTATCATAAGATTGAGATTTTTTTTTAGTTGTTTTATTGAAATCAAACAAATAATTGTTATTCCTTAAAAATGATATGTTTTAATCTTCATAGGTGTGGGTATCTTGATTGATTTTATTTTTTATAAATTTTTAAGTAAAATTTATTTATTATAATTTGATAATAAGTTGAACCAGCTAGTTTTCGATTAAATCAGTTAAACTGATTAAATCACGAATCAATAAGACAACTGATTCGATTATTAGTTCAATTTTAAAAACATTGACATTAATCCTATATATAATATTTATATATTTTATAAACTTATGAAAATACTATTTAACCATTAAGACTAATGTTTGATTTTTAACCAAAGATGAAAAATATCATTTTTCAACTTTAAGGTGAAAACAGTCGTCTTGGCATAGTTCTGGCGAGGAATAGTGATTCTCTCATATATTATTTATTAAACTTTTAATAAGGCAGGAGGACTCTATGTATTAATTGGATTACAAGATTACGTAAATTTTATTATAGACAATACTATAAGTATTTACTTTGAATATATAAATAGGTCTATATTTTATATGTATTATCATATAAATGAATAATTTTAAATTAAAAATAAAATAATTTTCAATTAAATTATGATATATATAAATATATATCTAAAATAAATATATATAATATTATTCTATTTATAAATTTACTCACAAATTTATTATTTATGATAAAAAATATCTAACTAAAATAAAAAAATTATTTTATAATATATATAAATATATCAATTTATATATTTAAAATATATATATATATAAAAAATATTTTCCCTTATATAAATTTACTCACAAACTTAGTATTTATGATAAGAAATGTCAAGATAATGAATTTGTCTGTTTCGGAACAGAGAGGCCCCATTTCTCCACTAAAATTCTGATTTCTGCGCGTGAATTTTGAGCAGGCTTCTCGAGTTTACAGGTACACTAATCACCCTTAATAATTCAGATTTGACAGTTTTTTTGTCACAAGAGTCTCTAGTGCTAAACTATGTATGACAAAATTTAATTAGCCGGAAAGTCCAAGATTAGCTGTGAAAAGCACATTCTTTGCTATTAACAATTAATGTCACAGCATTTTAAAGAGCTATTAGATGCAAAGCTCACAAAACGACATGACTGGAATCAGTGATTCTCCTCTCCTCAGCATCGCCTTTAGCATAATTTCATTGAAATTATTCTCCCAAGTCAACCAATTTCAATATGGGATTTTTATATTTACCTTCCACTTACTCTCCTTCTCCTCGTTTCATCATTACTTCATCATTTGAAAATCGGTTAGTATTCTTGCATTTTATCTAAAAAAATCATCATTGGAAAGAAATTTGAGAGCCCCAGACAAGAATATCAATGTACATATATAGAGGCACAATTTAAAGCATCCTCTTACAATAAATATGTTAGCATAAAAAGTAAAGCTTAATGGAAGAATTTGGCATCCATGTTTATATTTTATGTGAATCATTACGTAATTAAATAATTTTAAATTAAAAATAATATAATACTTAATTATATAATAATATATTATAATTATATTTTTTTATATTTTTTTATTGATTTAAAGTTTAACCGATTCAATTCATTATCAAATTATTATATATTTTTTGAATAGAACAAACATTTATCACATTTTTAAATATAAAATATATAAAACATAATTTCAAATATATTAATTAAACAATTGATATTTCATTACATAGATAAAAAAAACTAATTACTAATTGTTAGTTTTAAATAATTTTTTCAATTCAATAGATTTACCAAATTCGATTGAATTTCAAATAAATTAATATTTATATATAGACCGATTTGTAGGCTAATTTACAGTTCAATCGATCGAATTGAACATTCTAATACAATTTTAAAAATACTACTTATTTGTATATTTAATTATGAATACGTAAATCAGTGTTTTTTTTTCTAACACTTTCATATAAGATAGACATTGTTGAGGAATATTGAAATTTTTGCCCTTAAATTAACTACCTATACAAATATATCACAGTTTTTATAGACTAAACATTTTTACTATAAAATTTGTTGGAATACATAAGCTGCTCTTGTTTTCAACCTTATAAATACAAGGAGAGAGAGCCGGACTTTTCACAACAAAAATCATATATATTTGAAAGATTTTGTAGAAAAATCATCCAAATCCAAGGTATTATTGATCAATAATCCTTATGTTACATGTTTTCTTTTTTAACAATTGAAAATAAAAAAAATGTATGGTAGATTCATATTGTGATTTCATGTGAAATATAATTTACTATTATTTCGTATTGTGATTTCATGTTATTTTATTGTTTAATGTTATTATAATGTAGTTGAATTATTGATAGTTAAACTAGGAATGAGTTGACACAGATTCAAGTAAATTTCGGATAAAAAACAGCATAAAATACTGTTTGGCGTAACGCCAACTTGTTCTTCTAGACTCGTGAATCCCAAATGTTATCCAAGGAGTTTATGTGCCAAATTTAGTTAAAACCAAAGATGAAAAAAACTACATTTAAGATTTGTTATAAAGGATAATGAATTTTAGATGATAACAATGTAATAAGATATGTTAGTGGGAATGAAAGATCGATCTAGATTGATATAAGTATTAATTTCGAAGGATTTGTGACGAAAATATGATATCGTCTCATAATCAATCATAGTCAGTCAACTTTGCACGTATTTATTCTTGATGATGCTGATCTAATTGAGATTGTAAACGATAGTAATGCAGGTCCAATTGAGATTGCTACAACCATCACATACTCCAAATGAAAATCGATTGAACAAGTTGACAGGAACACCAAAAGTTGGCGTTACATTAATAAGTTCTCATATTGTTTTTTATCCATAATTTATTTAAATCTTCGTCAACTAATTCTCAGTTTAACTATCAATAATCTAACTATATTATAATAACATTAAACAATAAAATAACATAAAATTATAATATGAAACAATAGTAAATTATAATTCACATGAAAATCACAATATGAATCTACCATATATTTTTTTTTTTTAATTTTAAAAGAAAAAACACAAAACATAAGAATTATCGATTAATATTAACTTAAATTTGCACGATTTTCTTATAAAGTCTTTCAAAAATATGTGATTTTTATTGTGAAAAACTTGACTCTCTCTCCCTTATATTTATGAGATTGAAGATAATGGTAGTTTATGTATTATAACAACTTTTATGGTTAAAATATTTATTTTATAAAAATTGTTATCTATTTGTACATATGATTAATTTTAAAAGTAATGTTATGTGTACTTATTTTTGATACACAATTCATGTGCACAGTGATGTATCATAATATAATTAGATGATTTTAAAATATGTGTTATCATATGATAAAGAAATATCCAATCACATGATGATATCTCATTTGTGTATATAAATTATGTATAAAAAATAGGTATACATAATTTTATTGTAATTTTAATTACAAAAATTTTTCAACATCCCCATTATTAAGGAAACAACTATGGTTCATGACTTCGAAGCATTATTGACTAATAATAAAAAGCCAAATTCAAAGTCAGCACGTTTCTTATTGTGGACCACACTTCAAGTGAATTTGCATGATTATTGGACAAACGGTTATTCTTTGTCTGCTGAAGTCCACTAAAGAGAAATTGCGGCTTAATGCACCACGTGTTGAGATGAAATGCTACCACATGGACGCCTCTAATTGGCCAATTTTACCACTCTTGACTTAGACGTCTGAAAATGGATCTTCTGTACTTAAAAAGTTAATTATTTTAGAGGTCTCCTTTTCCGAATGTGGGATGTTAAGGTTATGTGTATACGTGGTTGTGCCATAAGCCATCCCAAAGTGTGCATTTCAACCCTTGTTTTGAAAATTCCAATGTCCGAAGTGGCATATAACTTTTTCTTCCTTTCTAAAACACTTTGTTTAAGATTCTCCACGACCCTTTCACTTTACAGCCAAACTCCATATTCCTTGTATTTTCTTCCAAGCTTCAACCTTATTTGACCTTAATAATTAAGCTATTAATTCATTTCTTAATCAATCTATAAGATTAATTTATTAAATTCCCAAGTGGATAAAAAGCTATTAGCCATCTTTAACAATTATGTCTTGGTTCATGATTGATCTAATATTTCTCTTGAAAATTGATAATATAATTTATCCTATTGCTTGAAATAATTCTAGTTTATTTTTATTGGGCACTTTTTAAGATTTTGTTATGGAGTAAATTACTGTTTCCACAAAAGGGTTGGCGAAACCATGTTTCTACCACCAAATTCCTAAACTACAAATTCTCTCTCAAAATTTAACTATGTTATATAAATTTTAATGGGTGAAGAGCACAAACATTACTTCTAATCTTAAAAATAAAAAAAATAAAAAAATAAACAATAACATTATTGAATCACAACAAGAAAAGTACAATATAATTAAAATCGCATCAAACATGGTCTATTTAACGAGATCCTGTTTTCCAATGTAATTTTAGTGTAGGAATCATACTAAAAAAATGCAATTTGACCAAATTGCACCTCTTTAATGTGATTTTAATCCCTATATCCAATCAGATTGCCAAAGATTATGGTTAAAAATAATATAGTAATTTCATAAAAGTTATATAATTATGATAATATGATCATCTCTCTATTTAATACTATGTTAAAACCCTTTTCAATTAAAGAAGTTAGATTTCAGATAAAAATAATTTAAGAATTCAATGGATAAAAACTTATAATTTAGTTAAACATATGAAAAATAATAATTTACTGTCACAAAGCTAAAAAAAATTGTTAATGTAATATAAGGGACCCAACTGTTTGATATATTCCAAAATGAGATAAGTCTGGTCACAATTTGTCCTTTGTTAAATATGAGTGAAACAATGATATTAAAGATGAAATATTAAAACTTTTAGAAAAAAATATTGAAAATTTAAATCTATGTTATGTAATACAATAGTTATAGGTTTAATCACTATATCTTGAGTTTATTTATCTAATCAATTTAGACAAATAATTTGATTTAAAAAAATGGACCAAAAAGTGTGTGACCAAACAAAAAAAAAAAAAAGCTTTTAGCATTCACAACAGCTAAAAATTTTCGGAAGAAAAAGAGTAATGTCTATCAAATCAAAGTCTATTTTCTTTCAGTTTCATCTTTTCTTCTATTTATTCTCCATTTTATGCCTTGAGTTTGAGTAAAGAAAAAGAAATAGAAGTTGACACTTTTTATATATACAAGGACTTTTCAAGAATCAAGTTCACCTTATTTTAAGAAAGAGAATTTGAATAATTTTGATCAAATTGGAAGACAGAATCTATGTCTTTCCTTTTTCACTTTAATTAATTTTACAGATATAGTTATAACTTTATATTAATTTATTTTTATTTGGTTTACATGTCCATGACAGGGAAACGATGGTGTTAGGGATTTAAAAAAAAAAACTGCTAGCCCACAAATAATAAAGAATAAGCTCTATACAAATAAAATAGAAATATTTGTTTGGTTTAACCCATAGTTATAAAAAATTCAATCAAATTAATTTTTACAACCACGTGACTTTTAAAATGAGAAAAGTTACAAAATTCCATATAATAAAAAACACTCAAACTCAAAAAACTCAATTACATTCTTTTAATATTTATTTACTATTTTATTGATGTGTTTTACTATTTTCGTGATAGTTTAACCTAAAATAAAACAATCTAATTACAGGGAAAGGTCCCCGTTATAAATCTAGTAAGTAAGCAATGTAGGATAAATACATTTAAAAACGAAAAACCTTTACAAATATAATAATAAACAATGTGGGACAAAGAGGAACAATCTCAATATATCCTCCATTGACTTGAATCTTCAACCAGTTTAATAGCATTTACAAACTTGAGTCAATTGTCAATCTTCTTCGTATTCACTGCAAAATCTGGAAAACCCCTATCTTCAATCTTCCTAGCAACTAAGCCTCCATCAAACACTTACAAGTAATTATTGATCCTCTTTCCTTGCAAAATCACACTACAATTTGTGCACACTTTGCACCAATTACTTTGTCTATTGTATGTATACCCATGAGAAGCTAACTCACCTAAAGCAATTAAATTGTAGATAAAACTCAGTACATACCTTACATAACGAATAGTCCTAATAATATCATTCTGAAATTTAAGATGAATACTTCTAATGACTTTAATCTACGTATTTTGTTATTTTCAATCATGATATCACTAAAATTTCCATTCTCTTACGACTCCATAGTACAACTTCTATCATTGCAACATGGATAGAAGCAACAAAGTCTAAAACATGGTTTTTTAACCTTTAAATGTTTGAGATTCATTCACACAATTTGCTAAAATAAGGTCATCAACAATCGCAATAATTGAACTAGCATTTTTCTCGTCATTCAGCTTCTTGAACGCAATCACATCCTCTATCAACTGGTTGCACTGTGCTTGGATACACCCTTTATGGGACTTGAGAAACATGTTATAGTGATTTGAGAATTGATTCACATGCTTGAGAATGTAAGAACTGCAACAATTTGGTCAAAAAAAGATAGAAACCTATGGGTTTTGGCCTTCCAAATGTTGATGAATGATTGTCCCTTTGTAACAGAGATGCGTGTTCATCCTTAATGGTGATGATGGCTCCTTGTAACATTTGTAGGTATATCCACGATTATTTTCATCTTTTGCCTCTTATTTGTGATTCATTATGTTTATTTAATATTGTGTATGTAATTTCGGGGTTGCACGACCGTGTGGAAATGCCACACATCATGTATGTTATAGCAAGGGCAAAATAGTTTTTTTTTCCATGTGATGCATGAAAATTGACTAAGTATAGAGGACATACACGTTCGTGTACATTGGTATGCACATGTGTATGGCCAATACATTTGAATTTTGGATAAGAAGCAATTTCGTGATGAATTCATCAACTGTCATTAATGGGTAATGACATATACGCCTGTGTACGAAAGGTACACGACAGTGTATTGTGATTTTTAATTAAAAATAAAAAGGGCTCAAACACGTTTGGCTGAGGTTAGTGATCATTTTCCACATAAACCCATAAAGGACTTAAGAGATTTTGAGAACCTTGATGTTAGAAGACACATGAAAATCTTTGGAAATCCACCTTGCTATGCGAAGACTCACTTTTAGACTACAGATGAAAGGTAATTGCGGTGTCCTTCTAGTTTAATTGATTTTGATGCTACTTACAGTTTGCTCAAGGGATTATTGAAAGGCTAGGATTAGAGTCTACTTATATGATTGACATTAGTATTGAGATGCTAGATGGGGGTAAAATATTGAGCAATCAAATGATAATGGGTAAGATAATTTTTCTGAGAGGTCACAAGATGGTCATTGATTTGATCGTGTTTAACATGCCAGATTTTGACATCATCTTAGGTATGGATTTCCTTACTTACTATAGAGCTGAGATTGATTGTAGGAAAAAGAATGTCAGGTGTCAGCTAGAGGATGGTAAGAAGTTCTTTTTTAGAGAAGGTCATGTACTGAGTTTGATGATTAACAGTGTAAAGGTCAGAAAAATGTTGAGTATGAGATGTACGGGACATCTAGCACATGTGGTGAATAAAGTTGATGAATTAGTAAGCTTTCAAAATACTCCTATCGTATTTGAATTTTAAGACGTGTTTCCAGATAATTTGTCAGGGTTGACATCAAAGAGGGAGCTTGAGTTTAGTATTGAGTAAGTTTTTGGGACAACGTCTATTTCTAAAATCTCGTACCATATGGCCCCGGCTAAATTTCTGGAATTGAAGAAGCAACTGCAAGAACTTTTGGATAGTGATTTTATTAGACCCAGTCACTCACCTTGGGGTGTACCGATCTTATTTGTGAAAAATAATGATGGGTCGATTTGTATGTGTATTAATTATAGCGAGCTTAATAAAGTGACAATTAAGAATAAGTACCAACTATCAAAGATTGATGATTTGTTTGATAAGTTTAAAAGTGTCTCAATGCTTTCTAAGATTAACTTGAGATCCAGATAACATCAAATCGAGGTTATCGAGAGAGATATTCTGAAGACTACATTCAAGACTAGATATGGACACTATGAATTTATGGTGATGCCTTTTAAGTTGACTAATGCACCATTAGCTTTTATGAATCTAATGAACAAAATATTCTAAGACTAACTTGATAAATTTCTAGTGGTGTTCATTGATGATATCCTGAAATATTCCATGACTCAGAAGGAACAGGAACACGAGCAATTCTGGTTAGATCGCATGGCTTTTTTGAGACATGTAGTATTTGTTGATGGTATCTTGATGGATCTCAGTAAGATTGAGGCTATATTAGAGTGGTAAACACCTAAAATAGCTAAGAAGGTATAAAACTTTCTAGGTTTGATAGGTTACTATAGATACTTTGTAGAGGGCTTTGCTAAGTTGGCCCAATCATTGATTGAATTGACTCAGAATAATGTTCCTTTCAAATGGTCTAATGCATATGAAAAGAGTTTCCAAGAATTAAAAAGGAGATTGACTTCAACACTGATATTGGCATTATTAATTAAGGTGAGGATTATGATTTATATATGATGCTTTTTACCAAGATTTGGGAGTTGTATTAATACAAAAAGGGAAAGAGACAACATATGCTTTTTGACAGTTTAAGAATTATGAAATTCGATATCCCACCCATGATCTGGAGTTGGTTGCAATTGTTTTTACATTGAAAATCTAGCAACATTACTTGTATATAGTCAAATAAAATATTTACACAGATAATAAAAATTTGAAATATTTTATCACATAAAAAGAGTTAAATACAAGACAGAGAAAGTGGTTGGAGTTGGCAAAGAACTATGATTGTGATATCAGATACTACTCAAGAAAAGCTAATGTAGTGCCCAACGGCTTAAGCAGAAAGGTGATGTTGTCTCAAATTATAGCTTGCCAAAATTTACAATAGGAATTAGAGAGAGATTAGATATAGTTGATTTCTGGGTTATTGGCTAGATTGAGGATTCAATCGACTTTATTGGATAAGATCCATAAGGCTTAGTTATCAAATGATTGGTGTATTCAGATTAGGTGGAAAATTGCCAAGGGTTAGACTTCAGTGTTACTGAGGATGTGTTGAGATTCAGAGGTAGAGTATTTGTTCACAATATAATTGGATTGAAAGATAAGATTCTGGTTGAGGTTCATAGTTCTTTTTACATTGTCTACCTTAAGAGTGTAAAGATGTACTACGATTTGAGGAAATCATTCTAGTGGGCTGGTATGAAAAAAGATGTGATAGATTTTGTTGTCAAGTGTCTAGTGTATCAGCAGGTTAAAATTGAACATTAGATGCCATTAGAATTGTTGCAACCCTTGAGCACTCCTAAGTGGAAATGAAAGCACATTTCGATGGATTATGTGGTTGGTTTGTCAAGGGTTCGAGGTGAATATAATGCTCTTTAGGTAATTATAGATAAGTTAACCAAGTCGACACATTTCATCCCTGTCAATGACAACGTAAGTACTGACTAGTTGGGTTAGGTTTATGTCAAAGAGATTATGAGGCTTCATGAGGTATCCAAGACAATCATGCTAAATAGGGACACAAGGTTGATTTCAGTATTTTAGTATCTATGGCTGCCAGATTGGCATTTAACACTATTAACCATCGTCAAACTGAGAAGGTGAACCAAGTGATCAAGTATATGCTAAAGGCAAGTTGTTTAGATCTACAAGATAACCACCCGAATAGCTCTATATGAGGCACATTATGGAAGAAAGTGCATATTACTACTTCATTAGGGTAAGATTGGTGAGAGAGATGTCTTGGCACAAGTTTTGGGGTTAGAGATAATCTAGAAAATAATCGAGGATATAAGGTTAATCAAGGAGATAATGAAATAGGCCTAAGATCGCTAGAAAAGTTATGTTGATCAGAAGAGGTGAGATTTGGAATTTGATGTAAATAATAAAGCTTTTGTCAAAGTAACCCCCTATCGACATGTGATAAGGTTTGAATAAAAAGGTAAATTAGCTTTGAGATTTATGGGACCTTTTAAGATTCTAAAACGTGTAGGAAAGTGTGCCTACTGACTTACAGTGCCAATGAGTATGGACATAATTCATAATGTATTCAATATATCATTGCAAGGTAAGTATATCAGTGACTTGACTTATGTGCAAAAAATTGATAAGGTAGAGCTTGGGGAAAACCTAGTCTATAAGGAGCATCCGATTTGGGTTTTAGATAGATGGGCAAAATAGCTTAGAAATAAACAAATTCCTCTAGTTAAGGTTCTTTGGAAGAACTATCAGGTCGAGAAGGCTACCAGAAATAAGCAAAGGCTTTCACAACTATTCGAGTGAATTTTAGAGATGAAATTCTTTTAAGAGGGAGAAATGTAGCATGCGTATGTATGCCCAAGGTTATTTTCATGTTCTGGCTTTGTATGTGTGTATCATTACTTGAATAATTGTTGAATAATTGTATAAGTAAGAAATTGGTGACACACAACTGTATAGGTAGGCCATACGCCCATGTGGGTTATGAAAAAAGGCAAAATCATCTTTTCCCATTGACTTATTGATATTTGACTAAGTTTGGTTTGATCTACACGCCCATGTGTGATGGTCTACACGCTTGTATGTGGTCAATGCATTTGAATTTTGGATAAGGATATGTTTCATGAAGATTTCAGAAAGTGTCGTTAATGCATAATGGCATACATGCCTGTGTGCCTTAAGTACATGCTTGTGTGTCGTTGTTTGGAGTGAAAATAAAAAAAATTGCATTTGCATTTGGCTTAGTGTTCAGCATTTTTCTTTCACCTAAACAGAGAAAAATGAGAGGGGTTTTGAGTGCTTTGGAGATTGTAGATATAAAAGAGGATCATAAGAGATTTATCAAGGCCACGTGAGGATTATTTGTATCTATAGAGGAAAGTTAAGTAACGAGTTTCCTTTTTTTGTAATGATCTCTCAAGATTTTGCTGAATCTAGTTGGTTTTGATTTGTTATTTGGTTAAAAAGGAATACTTATGAATGTTTAGTTATAAGTGATTATTGATTAGTTGGTTCATATTATATTAGGGTGTTTTGAATGAGTAAAGCATGTATTGAAATTTATATATTTGTATGTGTGTGGTGTTGATATTGGAAATGTTGTTGTTTGGTGATGTAAAAAGGTTTTGTGGACTCTTGATTGTCGGTGTTGATGTGAGAATTGGTTACAAAATATATATGCATGATGTTAATTGTCTTAGTTGTCAAAACATTGAGTAATGGTAATCTATAGGTGATTTAATCAGATGAGTTAATTATTGTGATGATTGTTGGTTTGCGAACATAAAGAGATACTTGTAATGTGGTTAGTTGATTGGGCAGTGTAGTAGATATGTTTGAAAGTATGTATGGTTAGTTAGAATTTGTGGTTTTAGGCGAATTGAAAATTTGGAAAATTGTCGACACACACCGATGTATATTTGGGGAAAATTCTCCTCATATTAGATTAATGTCATAGAAGTATGGATTTGAAAATGGGCACACACTCATATGGTATAGGACATATAGTCATGTGCCCTACCTCAAAGATACACACTCGTGTGCTTAGAGTTACATCGTGTGGATTAATCAACACACCATCGTGTGTGAGAGGTACACACTCATATAATTTTGGGAAATTTTGAAAATAAAAACGTGAGAAGTTAGAAAAGAAATTATAGAGTTCAGATATGAATATGAGAGTTTGAAAATGATTACTTTACCTCTGTTAAGGAGGATTACGAGGAAAACTGGCAATAAGGCCTTAATGAAAGTTGTTGGTGATGGAAACTATTATAAGTATATTTGACTATGTGGACGATAACACGTATCCTGATTGAAGCAATTTCAGGTTGAAAACTATAAACAATGTATTATACTAGTTGAAACCATCCAATTGTCTGCAATGTGATAGTGAAAGCAATAGGATTAGTTTTTGTGACTTTGATAACTTTGAATGATTATGAATCGAGAACAGGCACCGTAGCATCTGGTATACATGTGTGAATTTGATATGGTATCCTTAGCCCAAGCTCAACTAACATGTGTGTAGGATACACGTTATTGATGACATTTATAATGTCTCCTGCTTTCACCTGATGTATGAGATTTCAATGTAAATCATTCGACACTACTTATCCAAGATGACACTGTTATAAAAAAAATGGCGTTAAGCAATGAGATAATTTGAATAGACATTTGGGATGTTAGGAAGACATCCATAATACCACAAACTGAAAAGTAAAGAACACGAAAAATTATTGTAAATAGATATGTGGATATAATATAAGTGTATGGATTACAAACTTACTAAGTGTGGTTTTGTAGATAGAGTTATAGAGCAGTGGGGCAGTAGTGAGAGAAACAATAGGTCAACTTATTGAAGCGCACGAGGGTAGAGGCATTATCGTCTTTTCACGTGATTGGATTTGTTTATGTGTTTGAGTGTATCACCTTTCTATACACATTGACTGTATGATTTGATTACTCAGACTTGATTATTCTGATTTAATAATTAATAAGTACATTTTTGGGATTATGTGGATTCATTTAATAAAGTATATTTGATTTAATCGTTTTTACATGTAAAATATTTAATTCGGCATGTCTCTTTAGGTTAACATTCCGTATAGAGGTATATATCTAGAGAAAGGTGTTACATAAGTCTTCACATAACTTAGATGTTTCCTTCGACAATCTTTTGAGCTCCTAGGCTCCAAAGGCACTCAAACTCTCTCTAAACTCTCGATTGAGCTTTATAAAAATGTAATTAATGGTTAAACATAGGCGTCTGTAGTTTTTTTTTTCTTTCTAGAAAAATGACATATATAGTCATGTATACCCTTATACATGGGTGTATAGTCTATTTCCCATTAATAACAATTTTCGAAATCACCGTGAAACAAATCCTTATCCAACATTCAAATGGGTTGACCATACACAGGCATGTATACTATCCATACTTAGCTAATTCACACACATCACACGAAAAAAGACTATTTTGATTTTTCCATCATATACATGGGCGTGTGGCCTTCCTGCATGATTGTGCAACCCTAAAAACACTCAAACACCATTATTAAAGCATATTTAAGAGGTAAAAAGACTAAATCAACCTTGGACATACCTATAGGTAATACATGAGGGTTTTTTCATGATTAGTAGGGTTGGAACTAATTGCCCAACACTCTTAAATGATGTTCTGGTCTCTCTAAAAATCCCTTGCATAATTTTCCTGATGACTATAAGAACTATTATTGGTGTTGTTATAGCACTAGAGGTTTGTCCTGGAACCTCTGCTTTGTACCTCTCCTGATTAGGGACCTCTGAAACATCTTTGATAAGCTTTATAGATCTTACTATACTGAAATAAAACTTAACTCAGGCAAATATACTTGTTTATCTTAATGCAAGTTAAAACTTATAGCGACAGGTGTGTGGGATTGATCAACATTACATGAGGGACTATTTTAACTTATGCATTTTTATACACATTATGACTTAAAACCTTCTTGAGCTCTAAGAACATGCTCTAATTCCATAAATATAACACCACTCTCCATGAACATACCCCTACATGAAATATGCCCTCAAAGAAACATGCAAGACTTATCTTCTTAATGAAACAGTGGAATATCAGTATGCAATAAAACATTTCAAGCAATCATGTGCATGCAAAAAGGCATAATAATAATAATAATAATAATAATCCTTTATTCCATAAATAATCATAGTAAGTCCAAACATTAAATACCCGAAACATGTGTTTGAAATAAACATCTTCAACAATAAGTGTAATAATATGAAATATAATAGTGACTCTAGTAATAATCATAAAATGATAGCATTGCCCATCCACCTCATGCAACGAACTAAGTTGAACAGCTAGTTCCCCACATGTCTCTCTATTCACCTCTTTCTGCAAAACTATATAAAAAGACCATATAAATGAAAAATATTCAATAAGTAAATAACATTTCAGCATATTGCACAAAGCATAAAACTGAAATTGGCATTCATAGCTAAGCCTCTATGTGGTTATGATTATAACAACTCTCTCCTGATTTATATCCCTACACAAAATATATACTCAAAGAGACGTGTCTAATTAAAACCTTTCATACAAAGACAAAATCTCAAATATGCTTTATTAATGAAAATTCCACAATCCCAAAAATACCTTTATTACTCAATAAACACAAATAGATAAATCTTGAAACTCAAATAATCAATTAAGTGTGCATAATCAAATATAGTCAATTCTAAATACATGAAATATCAAATCATGGTAAAATGATGAAATCATCCATGCCTTTATGCGCCACCACGAGTTGACCCGCTAAATCTCTCGTTATTTCTACTATATAACTGTACTTGTATAACTATACAAACAAAACATGTGAGTGAAACACATTCAATAAGTAGGTGATCTATAAAACTTGACAAATAACCAATGTCTATAAAATTTACGTGTCTTTTGCTCTTCAGTTTATGGTGTCATGGATGTTTTTCCAACATCCCAAATGTTAATCCAAAATATCTTGGTACCCAATGCCTTTTTTCTCAGTAGTAATGTCATCTTGGAAGAATAGTACTAAACAATATATGTTGACATCCTAGACATCTAGTAAAAAAATATGACATCCTGAAAGTCATCCATAAGTTAGACCCTATACATGTGTTAGCTAGGCTTAGGCTAAAGATACCATATCAAAAGAGTAGAGAGACCCCAATCCTCTTCCACTATTACACATGCATCCCAGATGCTATGACGCCCATTGCTAGTACATAATTATCTAAGGTATTATTGTCACACAGACTAGCCCTAGTATTTCACTACCACAATGCATATAGCTCGGTAGATCCAACCAGTTTAATACATTGTTTCTAGTTTTTTACTCAAAACTGCTTCAGTCGGGGTATATATCGTCATCCACACAGTCGGGCACACTTATAATGGTTTCCATCACTAATAGTCTTTGTTAGGGCCTTATTGTTGGCTTTCCTTATGGTTATCCTTTTAGAGGTAAATTAGTCATTTCTAAACTCTCATATTCATATCAGAAGTCCTCATTTTCCTTGCTAACTTCTCACATCTCTATTCTCTAATTTTCCTAAACATACATAAGTGTGTATCCCTTATACACGAAGATGTGTTGATCAATTTATATTGCAAAACTCTTAAGCACATGGGTGTGTATCTTTAGGGCAAGGCACACGATCATGTGTCTCATACCACACAGGCATGTCTATTTCCAAATCCACACTCTCGTGGCTTACCTTAACACAGGGAGAAAATTCCCTCAATTATATATGGTCGTGTGTCATGTAATATACGACATCTGCCACTGATTTTCTAGAAATTTGAATTACGTTTTTTGTTTTTTTATCATCTCCGTTCAACCAAAACATTCCAAAATGCCCTTATAGAAATACTGCATATATGAAACATGCTTCCTCGTTACGAAAATACATCGTAGATCCCAAAGGCCATAAATTGACCTAGCATTCTACAGTCAATACATCATTCATCACCACATGTTCATATAAACTTGATTCCAACTCCTAATGCACACAAAAAGAACCTTAAACCTTATTTATAATTTAAATAGTTAACCTATTGTCAATCTATGATCAAAATCTACCCTTTTTATTAACCCATTCAAACATTATAAGGACAATTCCAAAACCTCAACACTAACTAAAAATCCACTAATATGCATTCTCAACAGTCAACACACACAATTTCCAAAGTATACATAATTAAGAATGCCCAAAAAACAACAAATATCAATCGAATATCTCCAAAATCAATCAAACATCATAAGGATTCAAAGAAGACACTACTTACTTTCCTTCCGACGAAGTAACAATCTTTTTGTGGCTTAAATGGCTTCCAATGATGATCCTTCATGTTCTTAAGTCTCTAAAACTCCTAAAACCTTTTTTTTCTCTTTCTTTTGCTGAAGAAAACATAATCAATAATGAGCCAAATGCATTTCACAATCTTTTTGTTTTTATTTCAGATAGTGATACACGGATAAACATCCTTAACACAAGGGTGTGCATGCAGTTACATAATAAAGGCAAATTCTAAAATCCCCTTAAAGTTACTTTGTTTTTTCTAATATTTCAAATGTGTTGATTACACATGAACGTATGAACCATCATACATGGGCGTGTGGATAAACCAAACTTAGCCAAATATCAATAAGCAAATGGGAAAAGACAATTTTTTATTTTTTTTCTTAATATATAGAGGAATGTGGCTATCCCACATGGCCAAGTGTCATCAATTTCATATATATCCAATTATTCAAGTGATAATATGCACACACAGCCAAAAGACAAAAATAACCTTAGGCATACCTACAAGTGTTACAATTCTATAATTCTCTCTTCATTTAAGAATTTTATCCCTAAAATTCTCTAGAATAGTTATAAGAACCTCTACGTCATATCTTGTGCCACCTCCCAAGTGGCATCCCTGACCCAATGGTTCCTCTAAAGAACCTTAACCAATTGAATTTGCTTGTTTCTAAGTTGTTTCACTCGTTTATCCAAAATCTGAACTGGGCACTACTCATAGGCTAGATTGTCTTCTACCTCCACCTCATCAACTCTCACTGATATACTTACACAACAATGACATATGAAATATATTATAAATCTTGTCCATCCTCATTGGCAACGTAAGTCAGTAGGTAACTTGACTTACATGCTCCAAGATCTTAAAAGGTCCCATAAATCTCCGCATCAATTTACCTTTCCATTCTAACCTCATCAAATGACAATAGGGAGTAACTTTGACAAAAACTTTCTCACCCATATCAAATTTCAAGTCTCACCTCCTCTAATCAGCATAACTTTTTTGGTGATCTTAGGCTTGTCTCATCTTTTACCTGATTAGTCTTATAACTTTGATTATCTTTTAAGTTATCTCCAGCCCCAAAGCCTATGCTAAAACATCTCTCTTACCTATCTCATCCTAATAGAGTAGTGATATACTCTTTCTCTCATAAAGTGCCTCATACAGAGCCATCTAAATGGTAGTTTGATAGCTATTATTATAAACAAACTTCATCAATGATAACACATCAATCCAACTGGCTCCCTGACCCAGACAACATGCCTTTAACATATCTTTGATCACCTGGTTCATCTTTTCATTCTACCTATTAGTTTGAGGATAATAGACGATGTTGAATGTCAATCTAGTACCCATAGATTTATGTGAACTTTACCAAAATTTACCATATTTTTTTTTATACTAGTTTACAAAAAAAAAAATTTCTCAAGTCTTGGTACATCTTCACACTCTTAGAGTAGGTAGTGTAAGAGGAACTATAAGCATCAACGAAAATCTGATTTCTCAACTCAATAAAACTAGACACACAAATTTAGTATATCATCAATAAAACTGAATTTTGGCTCAATACCTTCGTCAACTCTCTGTCTCATCTGAATAAACTAATCATCTATCGACCAAACTTTACAAATATCTTCTAATAAGGTCGATAGAATCCTTAATCCAACCAACAACCTAAAAACCAACTCCATTTGATCTTTCTCTAATTCCCGTTACAACTCTCAACAAGCTATAATATGAAACAACATTACTTTTTGCTTATGTAGTTAACTACCATATTAGTCATTCTTGAGTGATACCTGATGTCGTAATCATAATCCTTTACTAGCTCTAACCATCTCATTTGTCTTATATTTAATTCTTTCTATGTGATAAAGTATTTTAAACTTTTGTCATCCCTGTAGGTATTGCACTTCACTTTATATAAGTAGTGCTGCCAGATTTTTAAAACAAACACAATTGTGGCCAACTCCAAGTCATGGTTAGGATACCAAAGTTCATAATCCTTGAGCTATCTAGAAGCATAAGCAATCAGCTTCCTTTTCTACATCAATACAACTCTAAAGCCTTGATGAAAAGCATTCGTATACAAATCATAATCCTTACCATATTTCTTTTTCATGAAAGGATCGATATGTCATAAAGCGAGTGACTAAGTCTAATAAAACCACTATCCAAAAGCCATTGCAATTATTTCTTCAATTTCTAGAGTTTAGTTAGGGTCATACGGTATAAGGCTTTAGAAATAGACATTGTCCTAGGAGCCAACTCAATGTTAAACTTAACCTCTTTCTCTAGTGTTAACCCTATTAAATTACCTAAAAACACATATGAAACTCAAATACTATAGAAGTGTTTTGCAAGCTCAGAATTGATTCCTCCACTTTAGTCACTACATGCACCAAATATCTCATACAACCTTTGCTCAACATCTTTCTTGTTTTCACACTGTTGATTATCATGCTTAACACATGACCCTTTCTAAAAGTTAACTCTTGACTATCATCTAAAATAATGTGGACTTTCTTTTTCCTGTAGTTAATCTCAGCTCTATTCAACTCAAAAAATCCATGTAAGTAAGTACCTTTTCTCATCTCAGATGTTTATCTTTCTTAGTTCGCTTCTCACATCTCAACTTATACCCTTCCAACCTTTTATGAAACCTTAAGCTTGGAAGCTCCTCTTGCCTCTATTGTCTCAATTGCCTCTCTTTCGATTGCCACCTAGGATAGTCTGGTCATATCTCAAGGCTAGGGCGGTATATCTAAGCTACTTTGACATACCTCTCTTTTGGGCCATTCTCAACTTCATAGATTTTGACATTTGAACTCTACCTACTGCTTCTATATAGAATTTGAAAGGTTTATCTCTTGTCAGTAAGTCTTTTCAATGTCTATTTATAGTCCATTATTGAAGATTTTTGTCTTTCTTTTATTAGTACTGGCCACATCTGACATGTATCGAACTAATACGTTTAGTCTAGTAAAAAACTCCTTAAACATCATATGTTCTTATCTCAGGTTGAGGTATTCATGTGCCCAAACATACAATGTATTTTCTTCTAAAAACTCCCTCTTAAAGCCCTTTGAAACTTAACCCATGTCAATATATCCTTTTAATGGGTATCACGAAGTGTTCACTACTAAACCTTGGCATTAGCTCTCATCAAATAATTGACATGTTAGACCTTCTCATGGTCTATCATTATACCATGGAACTTGGGGGCTAATACCTACTAGCCAAGTTATAAATGGGGTGCTCTCTGTTACCCTCATCCTCACCAATCTCTTCATATCCTTACCCACTGTCTCATGTTAGGATGATAGGTCAACAACAAGCGAATCTTACTCAACAATATAAGAAGCTTGCACTAGATGGCTTATACTCTCTAAGGCCTCTTGATTAGCTTAGAAGACCTCCTGAACAATCTTCTTAATAGTAATATTGTCAACTTGAGGTTCTAAAACTGTACCCGAAGCTAATCCATATGTCATCCCCTGGCTACCGTCATGGGTTGAGACCTCTTTGGCATTAGCATTACCCAATAATCTATTAGATCTCCTCATCTTGAAACCATTCACATAAGCTTAGACAAATGTACTATAACTTTTACAAGTTAAAATAATACTTACAACTGTCGATGTTCGGGAGCGATCAATATCACATGAAAGACTATCAAAACATTTATGCACTTTCAAACACTTTTGGATTCCTAAAACCATACTCTAATACCAAAAAATATAACACCATTTTTCCAATACATACCTCTATATGGAACATATAACCAAAGAGATGTATCTAATCAAAACCATTCATGTAGAGAAATAATGTCAAATATGTGTTATTAATGAAAATCCCATAATCCCATAAATGTCTTTATTACTTAATAAACACAAGCAGATATATCTGGAAAGTCAAATCATCAATTAAATGTACATAATCAAATACAGTTAATTTGAAATATCAAATCATGATAAAATGACAAAATCATCCTTGCCCTTACACTCCACCATGAGCTGATCTGCTAGTTCCTTTATTACCACCCGGTTGATCCATAACTCTATTTACAAAATCTCACAAATAGAACACGAGTGAAACACACCTAGTAAGTAGATAATCTATACAACTTGACACATGAACTCGTTTCTATACACAATAAAACTTACGTGTCTTTACTCTTTAGTTTGTGATATCATAAATGTTTTTTCAACATCCCAAATATCCATCCAAAATATCTCAACATCGAACATCTTTTTCTTTGTGGCATTGTCATCCCAAATGACTAGTGTCAAACAATGTATGTTAATGCCTCAGACATCTAGTGAAAGCATGTGACAATCTATAAGGTGTACTTGGTACATGTGTCGATCAAACTTGGGCTAAGGATACCATATAAAAAGAGCAAAAAGACCTTAGGTCTCTTCCATTATTGCATACGCATACCAAATACTATGATGCCTATCATCGGTGCCTAATCATCCAAGGTATCATGGTCACATAGACTAACCTTATTGTTTTTACTACCACAATGCACACAACTTAGTGGATCCAATCAGTGTAATCATCATTTCCATTTTTTACTTGAAACCTCTCTAATTGAGGTACATATCGTGGTCTATACAATCAGATACATCAATAATGGTTTCCATTACCAATAGCCTTTGTTAGGGCTTTATTGTTGGTTTTCCTTATAGTCATCCATTCTAAGGTAAATTAGTTATTTCTAAATTCTCATACTCATATCCAAACTCCACATTTTCTTTACTAACTTCCCATATTTCTATTCTCTAATTTGCCAAAAAGTATACCAGTGTGTATCCCTTACACACGAAAGTGTATTAATCAATCTATTTTGTGAAAATCCCAAGCACACAAGCATGTAACTTTAGGGTAGGTCACACGACTGTGTGTCCTATACCATACAAGCGTGTGTCCATTCATTAATCCACACTCTTATGGTTTACTCTAACACGGGGAGAAAATTCCCCTAATTATACATGGTTATGAGTCATGTGACACATGACTGTTTTTTTCATTTTTTGATCATCTTTATTCAACCAAAACGTTTTAGAATGCCCTATAACAATACTACTCATACGAAACATGCTCCCTCATTACCAAAATACATCTTAGATCCTAAAGATCATAAATTAACCTAGCATTCTACAGTCAATACAATTCTTCGTCACCACATGTTCATATAAACTTGATTCTAACTCCTAATGCACACAAACAAAACCTTAAACCCAATTTATAATTTAAATAGTTAGCTTATTGTCAATCTATGATTGTAATCAACCTTTTTTATTAAACCATTCAAATATCATGAGGACAATTCCAAAACCTCAATACTAACTACAAATCCACTAATATGCGTATTCAACAATCAATATACATAATTTCCAGAGTATATATAATTGAGAATGCCCAAAAAAACAACAAATACCAATCAAATATCTTCAAAATCAATCAAATATCATAAGGATTTAAAGAAGACAGTACTTACCTTCTTTATGATAAAGCAACGATTTTTTCGTGGCTTAGATGGCTTCCAATGATGATCCTTCGCGTTCCTAAGTCTCCAAAACTCTCAAAACCTTTCTTTCTCTTTGTTTTGGTAAAGAAAATATGATCAATAATAAGCCAAATACATTTCATAATCTTTTCATTTTCACTCCAAATAGCGATGCACGAGCGTGCATCCTTAACACACAAGCATGTATGCAAGTACATAATAAAGGCACGTCCCAAAATCCCTGTGAAACATATCCTTTTCAATTATTCAAATACATTGACCACACATAGGTGTGTAGACCATCATACATGGGCATGTGGATTAATCAAACTTAGCCAAATATCAATCAACAAATGAGAAAAGACGATTTTGCCTTTTTCACATTAAATCAATTTCATACAAATCCAATTATTCAAGCAATAATACACACACATAACCAAAAGACAAAAATAACCTTAGGCATACTTACGGGTGTTACAATAACTTAACACTTTTGTGCCCTAGCTTTAGCCATCTCACACAAACTACTTAGGCCTAAACTAAACTTGACATATCTAATATCTCGTGAAAGTAATTGACACCTTGCATGTCCTTTAACTATCGTACACAAGTGTGTTGTGATCTTACATCCCCATGTGCCCTATAACATTTATAAACAAGTTTGTTTCCTAACTTAATACGAGCATCCACTTTTAAGAAAGCTATACATGGGCATATGTCCCATGCCACATGGTCATATAAGTTTTTCCTTAGAGCAAATATGTTATTACACTTGCTTCTTTTTCTGTGAAAAGGATACACAACTAGGATGGTACATATGGGCATGATCATGACTTAGAAATCATACTCTATTGGTTTTTATGTTTTTTGACTAACTTCTGATGATCCAAACATGCATACTTGATCATGTCTCTAAGCACCCTAAACAACTTATTCACAATTAAAAACATGCTAATACATCCAAATCATTTTATCGTGATCAAATCATTATAATTTCTCACTTTCTTCTCATTCAACATATTCAATGTATTAACACTATATTTTTAATCATATATATCATGCTAACCACAAGAAAATCATTGAAATCACCAAAGTATAAGCATAGCAATCAAATCCCACAACTAAAATTCATGTTCATTATTAAACAATTCAACTTAATGAACTGAAATCACCATATTTGGCTTTTGTTGACAAGCCTATCTTCACAAGGATGTGGCAATTCCCATGACCAAAAGCTTCCTTTCGGCATCCAAGGCTCTCAACCCTCTCTTCTCTCTATTTGTTTGGCAGTTGCTCTCTAGGTTATAAAAGAATAAAGTTGCAAATTAAGCATATTAGACCTTATATGCTTATTGGACACGACATATGAGCATATACTTACTATACACGTGCATGTGTGACCTTTCTCAATTAAAGGAATTTTTAAAATCATTGTGAAATAAATCCTATGTTCAATTCAAATTTCACAACAACACATGATTGTATATTGTAGTATACACAAGCATATGCCCCTCGGTACTTAGTCATTTTCACTTGCTCAATGTAAAATAACTTTTCTGCCCTTCTAAGGCATGAATGGGCATCACCTTTGTGATGCTCGATCGTCACTACTAAAAATCTTATCACTATTAACTATTAAACATAGATAAAAGACGAACAAGTGTTACATCTTATGCTATGTATCTAATTTTCCTAATGCGATAAGGAACTTGTCTCAGCTTTTTCCTTATTTAAGTGTCTTCTTCTCTTAATATTCTCATTTTCTCCTACAAAAATAAAAATTAACTAAATAATAAAATGTCCTATAAAAACATAATAATATTTATTCCTAATCCTAATTTATTATAATTATATTGCATCAAAACATTACCCTAAGTCACAAAAAATAGACTTAAATTCTAAGTGTAACAAATATCTAGATATATAATGGGTTATTTGATAAGATCCATAGATAAGATAAATAGAGGATAATGCACAATTGTGCCTTGACCATCCACAACCATGCATGCAACCTGGCAAAAATACATTTTTATCAGATTTGAATAAAGTCAACTATACACATTCTTACTCACAATCATTCACCTTTGGGCTATTTCACTCTAATCCTCAAAATATGATAGCTTATTTTTTTTTAGTCTAAACATTCCACAAGACTCAAAACTAATAACATGTAAACCAGACTCGATTTGTTTCAAATAATTCTATACCTCCAAAGTTTAATCAACTCCTATTGTGTGTGGCTCATAGACTCTCCATTAAGTTGGTATTGAATAGATTCATATCAAATCTACAATTTAACATCCATTTGTTCATAAACCAATATTGACCTTTAGCAAGACATTATAGCCATCCAACTAACAAAATGTTAGCAATTGTCTCTTAACCTCTCAATAATATGATTATCATACAATTTGATCCATTTATCATAAAATATCTCTTCAAGGTTGAGGTATAAAGTCAGTGTCTACCTCAGGGGATCCTCGATGTGCATAAATTGATATCTATATCAACGATCAAATAGTATTAGACTAAGTTATGACTCAATCCCACTATAACCACAAATTTTAGTTATCATTAATGTTCATTAGTAGGTATATAAGAGATATCATCTCTTATGCCCAAAAATGATTAATCAGTTTTTTAACCACCATAATCTTCATACATCACTCAATATAACTAATCATCACAGTTTTAGTAGTCTTTTCTTAAGGACTACGTTGGGCTAGTATCAAACCATATTAATCTTTGTACAAGACAGTCTAGTGACCTTAAATTGAAGGATCACATGTATCACTATTTGTTAAGATGATACGTTCCATAGACATTAGAGCAAATATCTATATTAAATCCTCTTGGTAATTTGAGTCTATGGACACATCTACATAATATGTACCCATATATTGCACCAATTTGTCTATAGACAAATTTAACATGTAAAATCTATCACCACCCTTCAATAAGGTCGTTTAACACTATGGTAGTCCCAATTATATTACTTATGCCCTTATTCAAGCAATATTAGGACTATGGACAATTATTGAATACACACATTAAATGATCACAAGGTCCTCAAAATCAGTTGACATGTACTTGTCCTCTTATCATAGTTATACCATTTTAAGTATGTTTATCAACTTAAAATACTATAAATAAAGAAAATTTTCCATTTTATTCATTCATATAATAAAAATTACAATTATTCATACACCAACAGTGATTGGCTTTAAGACAACTACCCTAACACCTTTTACTAAACATGATAAAAGGGTTTTAAGTTGTTAGGCATAATCCATCATGATGATGTTAGCTACTAACAGTTCTTGTTAGAGATTTTCATTCTTACTTCATCAAATTTATTTATGACTTAACTAAACATGACTGTGTGTACCTTTGGACACACAAGGTTACATTCTTAGAAGTTTTTAAAAAAAAAAATCTAGAAATGATGTATAGATTTAGTTTGGAAAAAGTATTCACTCGTTTGATCAAATCAAGGAAATGAAACTCAAGCATAAAGTTAAAAATAATGGTTGAAGGTTAGTGAAAGTTTAATTGATCTTCCCCGACATTATAGGGTCTATGGATAAGAAACAATGTGGTGTCCAAGTTTATTGATAAGACACAATGTATGTTATAGATTGGGTTAAAGCCTAATTTAACTAATTTGATGATCTATGGTCAGGAAGCTTATGTTAAAAAATTAACTTTGAACAAGCTAAACTTTAAATCTGATAAGTGTATCAAATAGGGTATTTTAAAGGAAACTTGAAAATACTACTTCTTATACCTAGACAAGTTATTACATGCACAAAGGTCTTTTTAAAGATTAATTTATTCTCCAAGGGATGAGTGGGAGGAAGATTGAACTCGATGAAGTTCTAATTCACAAGACACCATAGACATTGTATGGGATGATAGGTCATCTGAGTTGGTTAAGCATCACAAGGAGCTCATTCCATTCCTAATGGAACTAGAGGTGTCAACAGGTCAGGCTGGGTTAGCTTTGGCAAGGCCCATCGGGCCTAAAGCTAGTACAATAACAGGTCTAACAAGTTAGGACGACCTACCAATAATGTAAGGTCCACGACCTAACCCTATATATATAGGTTCAAGCTGGGCTGGACCTTAAATTGACCAACCTGCATTTATCATAATTAATAATAAAAAATTTAAATAAATATATAAATTAACTAATAAAAATTTCCTTTCAAATTAATGTAATTGAGGATCATGAGTTGCAAGTCGATCCCCCAAATCACATTTTGTTATATTTTCAAATGACGTTAAATTAATTTGTATTACTAATTGTTCTATCTGATTATACAAAACTCTTTATTTTATCAGTGGCGTCGTAATAGACTTATTTTCTTTAACTATGTTTTCTTGACTTATCAGATACTTCTGTTGGGACAACTACTTTTCATACGCTCAACCACTAAGATGAATCGAATAACTCTCATGAATGGTTGTCCAGCAATGTCTCTGGCATTTTTTCTATACCTACTAATACCACAATTCCGTGAATGTCTGTTAACAACTTAGTTTCTATTTTTTTTTACAATTTTGTTAATTATTATTTTTCTTTACGATATTTTGATAATTAAAATACTTGATATGCTCTAAATGAAAAAAGTGTTCAAACGATTGATACGACTTCATTTTTGTAAAATCAATTTATTAGAAATAGTTATAATGTAAACATTGTAATAGAGACTATGTAACATAGACCTTTGTACCTTACATGGCCTCTATTACAATGTTTACACTGCACTCATTTTCGATCATTTGAGTCGATAATATTCAATTAAATCGTCCCAATCACTTACACACATTTTTCCGTTTATAGCAGATTAAGTTTTTTTAATTATAACAATATTTTTAAAGAAAAATAATAATTAACAAAATTTTAAAAATAAAAAAGAAATTATGTTGTTAATAAACATTAAAAGAATGGTGACAGTAATATGTATAACAAAAATGACAAGTGACACTGTCCCAAGACCACTCATACAAGTTATTTGGTTCATCTTGGTGGTTGAGTGTATAAAAATAATTGTCTCGACTTAAGTGTCCAATAAGTTAAAATGACATAGTTAAAAAAAAAAAAGTCTATTATGATGCCACTGATAAAATAAAGAGTTTTGTTCAATTAGATAGGACAATTAGTAATACAAAATGATTTACCATCATTTGAAAATATAAATAAAATGTGATTTCAGGGATTGACTTGTATTTTATGATCCTTAGTTGTATTAATTTGGAAGGAATTTTTTATCAATTAATTTAAATATTTATTTAAGAAAATTTTTTTTGAAGCAAAGACAAAAAAAATTAATACAAAAATTGAATGAATAGAATGTAGAGAGAAAGATTGAAATTGAAATATTAAAATTGAATAAAGAAAATGTTGAATGTAAAAAGGATGAAAGAAAAGAATGTAAAGAGAATTGATAAGAGATAATGAGATTAAGAATAATGGAAGATTGAGAGATAATGTGAGTGTGGAAATGTGAGAGGGGGTTTGGGTTTATATAGAAAAATTTAAAAAAAAAAAAAAGCAAAGTAGTCATTGAACAACTACCTGTTGTGTGGTAGAAGTCGTTTTAGCTTTTGTCCTTTAAATAATTTTTTTTTATCTTAATTATAAAGGAACAGTACTAGGTCTGCCCACGGCGTAGCCCAGAAAGCCTATTGGTTAGGCACGACCTGCTACAGTAGTAGGTCAGGCCCTTCCGTGCAACCTAATCTGATTATGCCTCTAAGTGGAACAATGTGAACCTTTTAAAGCTGTCTATGACATGCACAGATTTGTTGAAGTACGTCATGATTTCTTCAAGTTCGTATTTCTCATGACTCTACAAAATGAGTACTAGTCACTTATGATGATGAAACCTATGACCTACGATGATGTTGATTTGCATTTAGTTGTGCTTGTGGTTGCTATGTATCATGATTATAAAATTTGATTATTAATCATCATGAATCGATTTTCATGATAGAAACCTTGTGATGGATATGTTTTTATAGCACAACCAATAACTTCATCTTAAATGATAAGCTGGTGGGTATTTAAGTTGAAGAGCTTTATTTATGGACTTCAACAAGTGTTGAATAATAGGATATTCATTCCAAAAAAGCCATAAAATGTTTTGCTTTTATCAATATGAAGATGAGCCCTATAATTATAAAAGCTTTATGGGAGCATAATGGTATTTCATATATTGTATTTCGATGACATATTATTCATAAAAAATGATATACCAACTTATAGACAGTAAGGACATAGTTATCCAAGTATTTCTCCATAAATAACTTAGGAGAAACAACTTATATTCTCAATAATATAATCTATCATCATAAATCATACGGTTGCTTCCTTTAAGTTAGAGTACATACCTAGACAAGATGTTGATGAAATTCAATATGAAAAAATCTTTAAAAAAATGCTCTTTATGTCACATGGTGTTTATCTTTCTTGAGAAATATGTCTTGAAACACAAAAAGTGAGAAACAAGATGATTTGGCTTTTGTTAGCTATTTCTATTGAATTCATCATGTACATCACGTTTTGCACTTAGATTGACATTCATGTCCCTTAAGCACTTGCATAAGATATTAAATATGTCCAAACAAGTATCATAGAACAATTGTCAAGATTATCCTTGAATTCATAAGAATGAATATGGATGTTTCCTTCATATATGAAAAATATGATGAGATCACTGATGAAAGATATAGTCATGTTCAACTACTGGACTAATAAATATGAATATTGAGCATAGTTAGAATATGAATATTGATTTCATAAAGTTACAACCTAATAGACACTATAATGGTTCAATGACCAATTTAAGTATGCAATATCGTTAAATGTGGCCTTTTTGACAATTTGGATCAAAAAGTTCACTTTGGGGCTTGGTGTCATTTTTAGAATGGTTGATCTAATATAGTTGTATTGTTTTATTGCTTTGATTGTGGAGTCACAATTTTACCATGTGATCTAAACATATACTCAGGTGATTCCACTTGATCAAAAGGATTGATTAGCAAATAAGTGTGTAAACTTATTCTAGTTTCATTGAGCTAAGATATTACTGTTACGTCTTGCTCGTAAGTGCATGAGTCAATCAGGAAATACAAAAAGATATCAACCCACAGAGATTGGGAGCTAACTACTAGTTCATTCTGTAACCTATATTAGATAGGGCAACAAACTTTAATACAGCTGAAATATTAAAAATATCTTAAGTAATTATTAATTCAGAGTCTTGAATTTAATTAACTTAACTACTAAACTTAAACTAACAGTGAAATGGATCTAAGGTTAAGATTTCACTATCAATCTTACATAACTAGTAACGCATGCAGTTTACTTCTCTATGAATTTAATGAGTTGATGGTTGATCATCTTATTTTACATAATTTTTCTCTCAAGGTTGATTAAGCATTTAAATATTAAACAAATACCTACTCTTGTGGTATGCAGTTAATATATAACTCATTAAGCTTGTGATGATTAACGACTCCAAGACTTCAATTTGTCTCTAAATTAAAACTTTAGGTTTACAATTACATGAATTAATTGTGTATCTATTTCTCTATAATCTACATCAACCTACAAACATGCATGGCATTGAGCCCTTAACATCACACAAGAATTAAGCTCTTAATCATTAAATCAAAACATCACAATGTTTATTATTAAGCAAATAATAAAAACAATTACATTGTTATGGGGATAGTAAGATCTCTCTTAATCCCTAGAAAAGATGTTTAGTTGCTCATGGTAATAACAAGAACACAAATTAATGAATAATAACAATCCATAATATGTAAAAAGAATAGGAAGACAAGGTTTCGAAATCTTGGTAAGATAGTCAGTCTTGATTTCCTTTATTCTTGATGTAAAAATGCAATTCTTGATCATTAACCTTGTGTTTTTGTGTTGAAATCTTGGTCCTTAATATGTTCTAGGTGGATGGGAAGGTGAAGAGGCAGAAAAGAATGATAAAAATTGTTGTGGGATGTGTGAAACACTCCTTAAATACTTAAGGTTTGACAACTATGTGCAAATTAGATTTTCTGGATTCTTGGTGATTCAGTCTAACACAGGCATATTATGTGCTTATATTAGCTCCTTGGAATTTTTTAGCATAAACATGATTTATTCATCCTCGGTTTTTCAGTTTTGATCCAATTTGATTCCGATTGGCCTTGAACTTCCCTAAAATACTTACAAACATACATTAAAGCACAAAATGAGGAAACATCATGAAATAAACATAAAATAAGTTTAAACTTAACAAAACTTTATAAAAGTCTTCCTAAAAACCAATTAGCTAGATTCTAAGTGTGTGTAATTTATGCACACATCAAAATCCCCTAAACCTAAACTTTACTTGTTCCTAAGCAAACTAGGAATCAAAATAAAACAAAGGGGTAAGAATACATGAAACAATAAAAACTAGACATCAAAATTTTCAAAAAACTCTTGTAGTTAAAAGCTAAAGAAAATTTCCTCAAAGGCTTAAAACACTTAAACATCTAATCTTGACTCTAGATAAAACAAAGATTTCTCAAACCAACTCAAAAATACATGTCATAACAAGCACAACCAAGACTATTGCACTTAAGATAGACATATACATACTAAGAAACTTCCATGATATCTAAATGATATGCAACCTAATCCCATAGGCAAGACTAAATAACCTATCTCCACTAATGTAAACGCAACACCTTAAAGGATCAATAGGTCTTTATATGTATATGTATATATATATACATAGTTGTTGCTGCATTCAAATTCATCTTAAATTATTGGTTGATTCATAATAATATTCTATTTTTCATGATTTTATTTCAATTTAAAAAAAAAAAAAAATCCATTACTTGTGGAATGCATTATTTTGGGTTGGGAATAATCTTTAAGGTGGGAAGTAGGCTTGATCATATCTTGGAATTAAAATGGGCTGCAATAAGGTGAAAAGTGAAAATGCATTTTGTTTTTTAAATTAAGAGGGTGCATACTCACATATTTTTCAATTTGAGGATAGATCTGGGTTTACCCTCACTAAGGCTCAAGTTTGCTTCCAGATTAAGTTATTACATATATAAAAAAAAAAGAAAAAGAAAAACAAAACATGTATAAATTAGTTAAGTGCATCAGCCCCAAGAATATCCACATTAAATATAAAACGCAATGGCACTTTGAATATGCTTGAGTTGTGATCAATCACTAATGTTTCCAATAATAGGAAACGAAATCCAGTGACAATACAAATTTGACAGACCTTCGAAGTCATATTCAAAATCAATGTGGCAATTCATCTAACAACATCTCCCGCTTCCACATTTTATACTCCAATTGATACACAAAATGTGTAGATACCCTAAATAATGCCTACCTAATAACGAAGCAAGACACACATTCATTCCTCTTATGTGGGTGATCTTTCTTATTCGTACACATATTGTGTCTCAATTGGTGTACTGTAAAACTGAGAGAAGTTACCTTGAATCACACACAGTGATGTAGAATCTCACTCCAAAGTTTTTTTTTTAATCCAAATTTGCATCATCATTAGATTTGACTTAAGGTTTAGGGTGACAAATAAAGCTTTCATGCTTCATATCCAACCAAAAAGATCATACATGTTTTTTTTTTTTACCTTGCAATAATGAATTAAATATATCTTAATTACTTGACAAGATACACCAAAAGTATGAAAAAACTCTAAGTAGACAATTTTATTTTACCTCGTAATATAAAATATTCAAAAACTTAACCCTAAACATCATAACACCCTATACATAAAACATTATTTAACTCTAATATGTAAAATATCATGACACCCTAATTTCATAAACAAAAGCAAAATTTCGTTTTTGTTTAGTAGACATAAATTCGTCAAATAGCACGTATTACACCTATCCCTGTATCCCGATTAAATTTTCTAATTTCAACACTTTTTTCCCATTTTAAATCCTATGTATCATTAATAACAATAAAATAACTAAATAAACGTCTTTATATCTAGATTTAATCAAATTTTTTGTTTGATTTTATGATCTTTAAGTTAGAATTAGATTATTGTTGTTTTCCCTCGTAAGATAAACGAGTGTGGTGGAAAACAAAATATATATTAAACTAATGCTCAACGATTGGTTCAAATTTAACTTATTAGGCAGCACAATTGCAGTCAAATTTATGGGAGGTTGATGAAGGTCTAATCTTTATATCTTTAATACATTATATCACTACTTCCCTGGATCTTCCATCTTCTCTTATATTGTTTAATTGATCAATATTTTAATATTGCCATCCTAGCATAGGCATCTCTAATTCAAATCATAATAATAATTTTAGGTAAAATTTAGTGGAATATGTAAGCTGCCGAAAGGAGCAATAACTAGGCTTAGTGGAGATTAATTTATGAATTCCTTTGTTATGATTAAATCTACAATTTCATTGCCAATGTGAAAACAAATTCATTTCTTTTAAAAAAAATAAAAAAATAAAAATCTAATGTTTGCTTGGGTTTAATAATTATATTAATATCCAAGAAAAGTAAATAAATCAAACCAAAAATTGGTACAAGAATAACTTATCATTTATCTAATCTTGATAAATTACCTTTTTATTTGAACCAAACAAACTTAGACAACATAAATTCCTCTCCTTTTATCATTAACACTAATCTTGGTTATAATTAATTGAATTGTGCCAAACTCTTAACCACAAATATTGGCTGTCTCTTTTCCCCACCACAAATATTCATAAAAACCAACATAATACTCATAATTGGAAATGGTAATTAATAATTAATTAGAAATAGTCTCATAATCACTTAACCAATTAAATTAAAAGTTTAATGTTAAATATCGGCGGGGAGAATTCAAATCTTTATTTTCATATTTAGAATCCAAATCCTTTATTAATCAAACTATGTTTGGGAAGCAATAAAGCCAAGGTATTTTTTATTTTTGGTAATGAATAATCTCACCCGAGTTAAAATATATCTTTAGAATTGAATCAATCACACTAAGTAAATTAAACTCTGAATCCAATAATTAAATACAAAATTACTGAATCATGTAACCCAACTCTTTTGTTAATCAAAATGTCTAAGGGATAATAAAACTAAAGTTTTCTTTTTAACTAAAAATTTTCTTTCAAATTATACCATCTTTTTTAAATTAAATTACTCATAATAATTGATCACATAATTATTAAATTAGATATATAAAAAATAGTATTCATATACCATTAGTAAACTTAAACCAAACCTTTCCTTCGTGAAAACCCATAAATATCTCACGCAAGTGTCCTTTCAGAGGCAAATAACGCCAAGTTACCACTGACACACGCACCGGAAAAGGGGAGTGGAAAAGATTGACATGTGAAAGAGTGATGGAGAGTAACAGAGTAGGCCACAAAGGCAGGCAAAGATGACAGGAGGGTGGGTGCACTGCACTGCATTGCATTCATTCACCCGTACAATTGAAGGATACTCAGGCCAATATATATAATTTTGTCCGTTTTATTTGTCTCTGTGGATGTGTCTTTGTATAAAAACAATTTCATATAAATCATGCTCTACTATAAAAATGCTCTATAAAAAGGTTAAGCCTCAGACTACAAAAGATGAAATTAAAGATTTTTTAAATTATTAAATATCTCTTTAATATTATCATATTTATAATTGATTACAAAGGATGTTTTTGTTATAATTGTCCATTTTAAATTTTAGACCCTTACAATTTTAAAATATATTATTCAAATTGAAAGTTTTAAGTCCCTATTTATATACAAATTTAATAGATAATATAAGAACGATGTGAGACTTCAACTCACAACAGTTTTGGTTTCGTTGGATCATTTAAAAATAATTAATAAAATTAAATAGCACCTCAGCTATAAATAAATAAATTCTCTCTCTTCTTATAGGCCAAAATCACAACCCAAGCCTCAACTCCCTGCTTCATATTTTGCTCTGCTCTCTTCGATTTCTGCTTTCGTTTCTGTTTTCTGCTTTCACCATTTCGCTGACACATCCCAGAAATGTATGCACAAACCGACCTTTTCTTCCCTTACTTGCAAAACTTCTCTCAAGATTTTCAGCAACTTGAAGAATATTGTAAATCAAATAAACCCTATTCATCTCTGGTATTCTCTCCATGTCTACTCTCTATTAATTTCAACTAATCTTCATTTCTTTCACTTCTTTTCAAGTGGGTTTCACTTGTTTTCGGTTTTGTATTTGTAGTTTTATTGTACTCTCTGTTTTCTTTCTTTCAAAATGAAGCAAAATCTTTGAAAATGAGTGCCAATTACATTTGGTTTTACGTTTTTTTTTCATGAGTTGGTGCTGCAAAATTTGGTTTTTGAACTTCGTGATTCATAAATTTTGGTTGATCCTATATTTTTTTTCTTTAATTTTTGGAAATATTATAGAATTTTTAAGTTTGTGAATATGCTATATGGGTTTTTAGAAAGAAGGAAACTTTTTTAATATCCTGACTTTTGTTTGTCCACATTTTCCTGGAAGCCAAACAGGGTGTAAGCAATCATAATTTAAAAAGAAAAAGGAAAGTGAGAATATAAATCAGAAATTATTTCACACTCGCAAGTTCCGTGTTCTTCAAAGATTCTTCCGTTCTTTTACAAGTTTTTGATGTGTAGTATTAGTTGGTATTTAGCTTTTCACAGCACTTTGAAAAACAAAACCTTTTGTTTTTGTATTAATTTTATATTTAAGAGACTAAAGGAAGAGAGAAGTTTGTTTCTGCCTTTATTTCTATTTCATTTATTTTATTTTTCTTGTTTAGGAAACTAATTTTGTGGAAGTTTAAGAAATGAAAATTACCATGAAAAGTAATGGTAGATGTTTACTTTTGGTAAAAGTGAATTGTATCCTTGGTGAGATTAAGTTAATTAAACTTTTTTTTTCTGATGGTTTGATTGTAATGGAAATTTCTTGTTGATAAAGACTTTGTAATATGGAAATCTTTAACATAAAAGATGTTATATTTTATATATTTTAGTTTGGTTAAGTTAAAGGGATGTGGTGCTTTTGAAGTTGGGTTGAATTGCTTTGGGAGAAATATGAATGTTGAAGTAGCAGACCATCTCAGTTGGGGTTTAAGAAGTTGATAAAAATAGATTACAGAAACTGCCAGTTACCTCTTATGATGCATTCATGTACGTTGATGCAGGCGTCTGGGGTGGTTGTACAAAATATGATGAAAATTGCAGACTTTTGTTCTTGAATATGAGGATTGAGTCTGTCTATCACACATTTGATGTGGGTTATTTCATTCCTAAAATTGTTATTCATCATAGATTTCAGAAGAATGTAAAATGGCATCACACGTTTGAGGTGTTTTCATGATTGGTCAATTCAGAAATGGTTGATTAGTGATAATAAGGAATAGTGGTTTAATTCACAGTTTTGGATTCTTAAAGTAATTTCAGCAGTAACTAATGTCATTGGCAATGTGTTCTAATTTGGAGTATCTTCATGTAGCATCTTATTGAATAGTTGTTGATTTTAATTGTGTTCTTGTGCAGAGCAACAGTGTCCAGCTCTCCACCATATCAGACTATGACCTGGGAGGTGAAGGGGATTTATTCAAAGCTCCAGAGCCAATCATTGAAGAACCACTTGGGGAGCTTGATCCCGTGACATCAGCCATTTCAATGATCTCCTGTGGTGAAGATGTAATCGCCACTGAAGGACTCAAGGTTGCAAATATTGACTCAATTCACCATGAACAACTTCTAAGTGAGGTTTTTTCCGAGTGGGAGAAGGATCTCAGGGCAAAAGCAATGATTAATGCACCACTTTCTGAGGTCCCTGATATCAAGGTTCCTGTTCTTGGGACTGATGAAAGCCAAATTCAAGAAAGCAAGTTGCTTCCTGATACACCATTTCAGAAAAGTGTGAGCTCTGGAAGCTTAACCTCAATGGATTGGGTACATGGGACTATGATGAAGCCAAGTTTTCTTGAGATTCCTGGTATGGATTTTGGTTCTGTTTATGGCATGCGGAGAGCATTCAGTGACGGAGACATTAAGGTCAGACTTAATTATTGCTGTGGACTTCAACTATAATTTACTCTACATGTTTGAGTAGTGAGCTTCTTAAATCATTTGCATTTTTTGAATTTATTTTTCTTCTCCTATAAGTCTCTTTCATCGAGGTAGATGGGGAGGCTTACTTTTCAAACGATTGATATCAAGATTTTTACAGTGGTTGACTATTTGTCTTAAAACATTCTAGTATATTAATTATGTCTCTAAAGTAATGACTAATGCCGATGAGATTATAGCAATTTCAAGCCTCTGACATGAATTACTTGAAAGCCACCAATAAGGAGAAAGTTTGTATGCTGAATATATTCTTTAGTCAACTTTTGTGGTGTGTCCGTGTGTTGTAGGAAGATGGAACTGCCATTGGATAGACCTGTGTTTATTAGTTCTTTTAAACCTGTCTCCCCGTAGACAGAGTTGGGTAAAATCTTTTTCCTCTATAAATTTTAGACTACTTATAAACAATATTTACTCAATTAAATGTCTGCCTGTGAGCAGCATGGCTCATTTGTTAGCATCATCTTATTCTCCTTGCTCACCTGTGTTGCATGACCCACCAAGCATTGGTTTTTCATAGTAGTCTATGGACTGAGAAATGTTTAGATGTTTCTGGCCATTTCCACAGGATGGGGCTGGGTCATTGATACTGAGTTTTTATGACTGACTCTTGGAATTGGCAATATGAGCTTCATCCATTCTCCTCAGGAACAGCCCGTGATGATCACCACCTTCCCTACTGAGGACCGCAGGGAAAAGCTTTCCAGATACAGGAACAAAAAGACAAAGAGGAACTTTGGCAGAAGAATCAAGGTATGATTGATAATTAGTACTTATGTTTTCTGTAGAATATTGTTGTTGTTATCGCTTTACTTAAGTGCTCAATGGAAGACTCCTTACTAAAACCTTTTTTACAACTTCTTTCAGTATGCTTGCAGGAAGGCTCTTGCGGACAGTCAACCAAGGATTCGTGGACGGTTTGCAAAGACTGAAGAACCAGACATGTCAAGGAGGCAAGAACTCTTTAACTAATTTGTTAAGAAGTAGAAGAACAGAAATAAAACAGCTAGGTCTTAAGGAAGTGTAATGCTAAGAATGAGTGGTAGTAAAGCCTGGCATAGAGAATTAGTGGAAAGCCTAGAGAAGTAATGCTAAATAAACAAGATCCCCCCTCCAACTCCTGCAGAAGTAGTCAATCTCTTGTTATCTGTAATGACCTACCAAGTAAACTGAGAGGCGAGAGTAGTAGGATTGTATATAAGGTTTGTTGAATAAAACAAAGCCAAGAATTCTGCCTGTTCATAGATATGTTTAATGAAATGGCTATGCTTCTACAGATAGATTAATTCAATCTGTTGGCTGAAATGCAGATTGTGAAGCAAATAATTAGAAGTAGTATGTTCAAATGTGGCATCCAACTTTTCTGGGTTATTTAGTTTATCCTTAAACATAAAAAAGCACTCGAGCCAAGTAAATGAATGCAGCAAAATTTTGTGAAACAAATCTTCAAGAATTTGGTCTGCAGTTTTAGTAAACCTCTATTTCCAATTGAATGGAAACTTGTTTGGCCGCCCTATTTTCCAGATTTGACAGGATTATAAAGTCATTATCACAGAATATCATTGAAACAAGAAAGCCAACCCAATTTCACTTGGTTTCAAGGTAAATCAATGCCAACCACTAAATGAATCACTTTGCTGACTACTGCAGTTGCCATGACAAAGAAGAATAGTATGCAAGTGAAGGTCTAGAGTCTAAACCACAACAAATCCTAGGAAACAAAGAAAATTTCTTTCCTTGAGTCTAACAAACCAAATCTGCTTTTAACATGCCAACCATTTAAGAAAAATAAACACTTCATTGCCTTCACTCATGCTATATGTCCCTTGAGTAAATGTTGAAATTGAAAGCAAATTAAAACCGAAAAAGAAGACCAAAAAAAAAAAAAATGTAAAGCTGCATTCTGCTTTTGTTAATATAAATCTCTGCTTTTTTTAAACTAATTTTTTGTTATTCATAAATAAAACTTGGAAAAAAAGAAAATTTAAAATTGAGAAACAGTTAAAATTTTACAATTTTATATTGCTTTAGCCAAATATAATCTCATTGTAGAACTTCTTTCTCCATTAAACTTTATAACAGAAAATTATGGTGCCAAAAGTGTTTGTAGAGAATTTTTATTTCGGCTCTTGGGCCTAATCTATTCCGTAAGACTAATATTAAACAGACCCCTAAAGACCGATGGCTCTGTCATCCCTCAATTTTGGTGGGCTGTATAACAGTATAGTCCAGTTTCTTCTAAAAGGCTTTAACCTTGTTTAGTTTTATTGTTTGTGAGTAATGTTCCCTAAACCCCTCAATCTCTTAATAATCAAAGTTAATACGCACACACACAAATATATCTAAAATTACCAAACTCTAATATATATTTTTGGGTAAGCAAATCACCTGTTCAAAATCGGAATCACATACAAGATCATTGACTCTGGGTCTAACCCACAACTAGAAAAATAGGTTTTGGGTATCAAAATTGGTGAACCGATAAGCTTGGGGTCTAATGTAAGTTCTCTGCTATAGGAAACCAAAACTGACTCCGAACTAATCCATATGTTCTAGTAAGTGAATTGGGTCATTTCTATGCTTTTTAGTAGGCTTGGCCTGGCCTTATGTGTAAATTTGATTTATAAAACATATGATGTTGCAACTAAAAAATACACCAATGGGTAGATAATGGTGAGAGTTGTTACATATAAGATGGTTTTCTACCAAATGTGAAAGCAATAAATTATGGGAGGCTAGTAATTAAATGAATTAATAATTAGACACAAATTTATTACATTAAGAACAAAAACAATTAATGTGTGGTGTAAAGACATTTAAGGTAATTGGGAGTCACTCAATTTTTTTGGCTTTATGGGTTCCCCTCCCCCCCCACGCCAAAAAATCACTTGTATTTGAATATAATCCTCACAACATTCTCTTCTTCAATTAAAGCATAATCACTCTCCTAATTTCTTTTGCAGACTTTTGCCTCTTTAATTATGGTTGCTTTTACTTCTGTTTCTGTCTCCTTAATTCTATTCCCCTAGTTGCAATTATTAGTGTTATTTAATTACATTTATAGCAGTAAGTATATCATAATATTAGTAATTTTTCAATTATGTCATTATTTTATCCTTATATTATAAATATGGATATCTCAATTATGGTATTGTCCCATTTGTAAAATACAAACTATAGATATTTTAATTTATGTTATTTTTCTATTTAATTTTTCATTTATAATTTTATTTAATTTACAATTGGAAGTTTACAAAATCATGAATTTGAACCCAAAGTCATGAATATCATTTGTAATTCGAAGTTTATAAAATCATGAATATAAACTTGAAATCTTAAATATCATTGGAATATATATTTATATTATAGTAATTGTATACAATTTGTAACCCGAAGTTTATAAAATCGTAGAAATATATATATGGGTATGAAGTCCCAAGTTTAATCAAAATATTTATTATAACTATATTTTATTTGCAACCTGAAGTTTGCATAAGTTATGAAAAATATTAAATTGAAGTTTGAAATATTATTCAAGTTGTACGCCCCGACGTTGGTGGATTTATATTACGCATTCATAAATAATGATGATAAAAGAATTGAATCAAATTGTGTTGATAATCTGGATCCTACCGATTTGGAGAATTTTGATATTTCAAAATTCCTTCAAGATTAAGAAAGCATGTATATTATGTTGTGTAATTAGTACAAAATATTTCTTGCATTTAAATTTTGTAATAACTAATGAAAATTTTAAAATAAAAGGAAATGAACTTCAAAATTAAAGCGTTAACTTCAAAAGCTGGTGGTGGAAACATATGTATGGTAGATAGTGTAACAATGCATACAATATTTAAGGAAATGAATTTCTTCTTAACTTTATCACTAATTGAGGCTAAAGTAAATAATATATCAAGATCAATAAATCTGATTAAACGCTCCGAAAGAACTATAATTTTGTTGGAAAATGGGACTAAATTGAGCATCAATGATGTATTATATTCAAGTAGATTCAGAAGAAATCTATTTAGTTTTAAAGATATAAAAAATAATGGTTATCATATTGAACTCTTAATGAAAATGGTACAAAATATCTATGTATAACGGATAATGCCTTTGGAAAAAGGTATGTACTAAAAAAATTACCTATTTTACCATCTAAATTGTATTATACAATCATAGAGATAATTAAAACTTATGTAATATCGAATCAGAAGTTTCTGATTCATAGTCTTTATGTTTTGGCATAATCATTTAGTTTACCCAGTATCTACAATGACGCATGGAATTATTAAAAGTTGACATGGACATAAACTAAAAAATCACAAGATTGTACTGTCCAATAAAAAATTTTGCATCGTCTATTTACAAGGTAAATTAGTAATTAGACTATCTCCCTCCAAAATTAGACTTAAATCTCTATCATTTCTACAAAGGATTCAAAAGGATATATGTGAACTCGTTCATCCATCAAATGGGCTATTTCGTTATTTTATAGTCTTAATTGATATCTATGTACAATATTAATGTTGCATTTGCTAAATTATTATCACAAATTATCAAATTAAAGACATATTTTTCAAATTATTCGATCCAATTAATATGATTAGATAATACTAGTGAATTTACATCTAAGACATTTGATAATTATTACATATCTATGGAAATTGATGTTGAGCATCCAATCTTGCATGTTCACACTCAAAATGAATTAGTTGAGTTTTTCATCAAACAACTTCAGGTAATTATATAAACTTTATTACTAAAAACTCAATTGTCAACTTCTATATGGGGACATGTTATATTACATGTTGTTGCGTTAATTTGCTTGCGACCTTTTCTTAGCATCTATATTCTTTTTTATAATTGGTTCTTGGGTACCAGTATGATATATCCCATTTTGGGATATTTGGTTGTATAGTATATGTCTCTATTACATCTATTTAACGCACAAAAATGAGACCTCAAAGTCTTTTGAGAATTTATATTGGATATAATTCATCATCTATTTTCAAGTATCTGGAATTATTAATAGATTATCTTTTTATTATATGATTTGTAGATTGTCATTTTGATGAAACAAAATTCTCACCTTTAGGAGAAAAGAAAATGCCTCATAAAGTTAAGTATGGACTTACTTGGTACGTACCTATCATATATCTTATTTAGAGCTTCACACATCCTAAAGTGAAACTGAAGTACAAAGGATAATGCGTTTACAAATTATTATCAGGCAAATGTCTAATAGATTCATGGATATAGTAAAAGTGACAAGAGCAAATATACCCATTGTCAAAGCACTAGCAAGAATCAATAAGACTATTGAACAATCCATTCAAGTCGTGAATGATCAATCTATTACACGTCAGAAGTGTGATAGACTTGTTAGATCAAAAAACACTATTTTTCGAAAAAGAAAGACAAATAATCAAACAGATATCACTCATAATGATTGTAAAATGAACAAAAAAATCACACTCTCTGACATTCCTCTTGAAGTGGTGCAAACCCTTGAAAAATAGGAAAATAAAAATATTGAAATATCTTTAAATTATACTTTTAGCTTGAAAAAAGCTCGAGCTCATGCTTAAGCCGTGGATTTGAGTCAAGCTCCACTTGACTCTTTTTTGGGCTCGATTTAGCTTAAATTTACCCTTACTTTCATGACTTTGACATTATTTATCAATCAACACATATATTATTTTAGAATAATACTAATTCAAATACTAACTTCTCCTACACCGTAAAAGATAATTTTTGAATTACTATCCATAATTGAGGTAATGTTATTATTTTCTATATAAATAAATCCTTTATGTTCCAATTGTTAATTTGTCATAGTGCCAACAAAAGTGAAAACTTAAAAAGCGTTACCAAATCAATTTGGTAACCACAAACTTATGTAACCCATTTGAACTCTTTTAAAGAGAAACAAGAAGATGTAAACTTTATTTTCATTAGTAAATTTTTCCTAAATTAAAAAAGATACAAAATTGATAGTCTATCCCAGACAAGCATCACATAACCAATTTAATTGCAAACTCTTAGCCACATAATTGAAATAAGACACATAAAGTTCAATGATGCAACAAACATTATTAATTGAAAGTATATTCATCTATGTAAATTATAACAATTTTTTTTTTTCGATGTAAACAACCAAACATTCGTTTATGCAAACGTTGTCTATTTGATTGCCTAAACTAATTTTTGTAAGATTCATCGCAAACAAAAAAAAAAATCTTTTTTACAATTACAATAGTCGTAGGTGAAACAAATGCTAATTTAATAAATAAGAAAACTTTATCGTATACAAAATTCATCTTAAAGTTGTCATTTTTTTAATAATATCGACAACCCCTTCAACAAAAATAACCAAAAAAAAAACACACACACTTAAGCATAATTATTAATGTAAATTCTATAATCTCACAAATTAGAGATTATGATGTTGGTTTGATAGAATCACAAATGGTTGATAGAGATTAACACTGCAGTTTGCAAATCACATTGGAAGGAAATTGGGCAAATCAAATTGCACAGATCATCTTTTCCGGGATAAGTTTAAGTGAAATATTACAAAAAAAAAAAAAAAAAAACCTGGCTGAAAGAGGAAATGGTTGATGGGGCCTGCAGTTAGCCTACTGGTTGCAGAATAAGGAGGGGCTTTAAATACACTTTTTAATTGTTTTCGAAGTTTTAGGGTAGGCCAAAAATGGGTTGGTTCCGCCCTTGCTAACAATTTCCTTATTTTTAGCTATCAAAATTCAGCACCAACACTTCCAGCAAACTTATAGGCACGTAACATAAACACTGAATACGAGTAGAAGCCCTCTAGCCTAGAAACAATAAGAAGAGTGTCTCTTGGTTGTTTCAAATGTTTTCATAATCTCCTCAACTTGCCACTTTTGCTTTCTATTGTTACAGGATCACTTTCCATCTTTGTCATATATCATTATAGGATAATAATCACTTTTTACCATTCCGAGATCCTGTAATAATCTAACATCTTTAAATTTAGGGTTCATTAGATATATAGATTTAATGTACTAGGATTTAAATATATCTAACTATGTAATTGATAATAACCCATTCCTCTTGTCTTTTATATAGAATTGCATTGTTATATTGTCACTTTGTCAAATTTTCACTAAAAAACTTTATAACATACCAATAAATATAATGTAGTTTTCAAATAATAGATTAAACCACTTTAAAAATCTTATAATATTTATTAACATTTTCTTACATAGGATTACTTCTCGTTTATGGAATTTTAACCAAATAATTTTAAAATTTTGAAACATGGGTGTTACTTTAAGAAATGAAAAGTATTAGAGAGGTATCAATAGTTTTATTCTTAATTTTGACACTTTTTGAACGAGGTTAAATAGGTAATAGCCGACAATATATTTGTGTAATTAGTTCATATTAAACAGGCCCTTAAACACAAACGGGCTCTATTAATCTTTCAATTTTACTGGGCTTTAAAGCAGACTAGCCCAGTTTCTTCCGAAGCGCTTAAATATTGCTATATGGACCTCGTTCAATTTCCATATAACCCACATTTCCAATCAAGTGAAACTATATGGTCTAAAAATCACTTTCCCATGAATTAATGATGTAATTTACTAATTAAAAAAATAAAACCAACTGATATAAGTATAGATCGGAAAGTTTTTTACTTAACAAAAGAATATTTTCCTGTAAGTAAAAAAATTTTAATGCAGAAATTGTAAATTTTTAGCTATGCTTAAACTAAGAATTAATATATAATTAGTGATAATAGAGTGACTAAACGACATTTAGGCAAATGGGCTCCCGAACCAAACCCAGTTCGGGCCTAAGCCCTTGGAGATAGAGATTGACCTAGATTGTCTTTACTTACAAGACCCAGATCAAACTCAAAATCGGCCTTATGCAAGAGCATGGTAGGTTGGGCCCTCGGCCCAATATTTTTTAATATATTATTTATAATTATAAGTTTTGTTGATTTAATTATGTTAATTTATTTTTTAACTAATTTGTAAAAATGTAAACACTAATTTAAAATTCAAATATAGATATAAGTAATAGTATGATTAATATAAGTCATGGCTGAATAATACATATATATTATTTGTTATCAATTACACACTAAGTATTACCATCAATCGGTATTACATTGTCTTTTAAAATTATGTCATTGAATAAGTTAAATTGTTTGGGATTTTTTGGTTAATATTATAGTTTTTTATCTTCTTGTATCTAATCATATTAACACGTAATGACTTCAATAATTTTGTTGGTTAAAGAACATCTTACATCTTAAAAAATACAGTTATTAATTGAAAGCTCTGACTCGAAAACAATCTTAGAAACTAACATAGATAAAATGTGCATTGTCACATATGGCATTCGGGTTATAATGATGAATCGATTTGTATTTTGGTTCCACAATTAAAGCACATTAATCTCTTGTTTCTCTTTCTTGTTCATGTATTTGGTTGAACTGTTTCAGCCAAATACATGAACAAGAAAATTGCAGTTTCGATCATGCTTCATATTGCAACGTTTGAATATTTTTTAATAGAGAAAATAGATAAACGTTTTCGTTTCTTTGGTCATTGGAGGAAGGCAGAAGAAGAATGTAATAATTATTGGCATTGAATAGGAAAAAAGATAATAATATGATTTCAAGGAATCAATTTTGAATTTGAGTAACAAAATACAAAATGCTATGAAGATAAATATTTTAATAAATATTTATATAGAAAAGAATTACTAAATATAAATTGAGATCAAACTGATGTAAGATAAGAAAATATATAAGAATATTTTGTGAAGAATGAAAGAGGTGGGAGGACAAAATAATAATTCTATATAATCTTTTTATTAATTTAATTTAACCGTTACGTTCGATATGAGTCTAAAATCAGGTTCTAAGCGTAATTAGTAAATACAAGAATAAAAAAAAAAATTGTACAACAATTACACAAGTATTTATGATAAATAGTAAAAAATATGTTTTTTAAAAAAAATACTCATAAAATTTGTATACGAAATGTATATATACGAGTTTAATAAGACACATTATCTATAATACATTTCTAAAAATATCATAATATCAATAATAATTTTAGCATTTTTCACGAATCTCCTAATAAAAATTAATATAATAATTCAAATGTAAAATATTTAATTAACTATTAAAGTTAATATAATATAATACATAATCAAAATTCAAATTATTATCTCAAAACTCTCAATAAAGACTCTGTTGAGACACAAACACATGCTACATGCCTGCAATATTAAAATCATTATAAAACTAACATAAATGAATTTTAAATTTATGTCAAACAAACCTATATGATAGATAAAATAACCCAAAGAGCATAGTGTTGTGCACTTTAAAATGTTTATTGTCAAAACATGTATATAAGAACTCATAACTAAACACATAAACAACTGAGAATAACACTGAGATTAGTAAAAATTAATGCACAAGTTGTTCGTGCATTCAGAAAAAACATTTAATTAAAGATACTTAAGTAAAATCCAATTTGACATTAGAAGGGACAATTTTGTAAATAAATGAAAATAAAAAGGACAATTTTATATTCTAAGCTTAATAAAAAATTTAAAAATATAACAAACATAAAATACTACTGAATAATTCACGTTTAATACCGGAAGAATGTAAAATATAAATTTAATATATTTTGGATTTAAATTTTTTTTTCAACGTGTTTAATATGTAAATTAAATAAAAATGTGAATTAAACACAAATAATACGTATTTTTATTAGTTAGGGTTCTAAACAAAAACAATCCTCCTCGTTCAAAGAGGAGCAAGCCAAAAACCTAATTGAGTGGACCAAACTGCCATCCTCAAAATCAAACTTAACTCATACATGGACTTGGGTGGGTTCTAGACTAGAATGAAGTCATGACTTGACTTGGTCTCTACTCCATAATTGTGCACATCTTATAAGACAAATTAAATTAATATGTATCGGTCTTGTTAGACAGCAACAAGGGTGGTCCATTTGGACATCAACTTGGATTATATGAAATGTAATAATCACAATCATTTAATTGAGATTTCGGAATTCCGAATCAAACTGCAAATGCTTTGGTAATCGTGGTGGTTTGAAGTATAATCAACATCTTATTTAACAATAATACCATCTTCTTTCTCTGTTCTCAGAAAACACGTCTCTTGCTTTCCTCGGTCTCACTCTCGCCCCCATCCTTCAACTTCTCAGAGCCCAAATGCACCACCAAAACATAATTTCGGTATTTCCCAAACAAACATTTCATTATTTCATCGTCCACGAAAACCAACTGTTTCTTCAGCTTTTCATGTAAAGCTTTCTGCAAACTGAAACGCTATAGTTGTTGACTTGGCTCACTGTTTACCCAACTTTACCCATTAATTATTTACCAATATTTATTTATTACTTTTCTTTTTCTTCTTTCTCCTCGACAAATGCTACAGCTGTTTCTTCTTGCTCAATCGTCTATCCTCATGCTTCAACCATCAAAATTACACTTCTTCACCCATCTCCCATGATTCCCAGCACAACTTCACATGTACCCCAAAAATATTTTATATTATTTGAATAAAAATTGTGCCACTTGATAAAAACTCACATCCCACAAATCCACCATAAGAAATTGCTAGTTTCAATCACTCTATCTTCAATACTGTGATTCTTTGATTATTCTTCAAATGCTTTGTTGGTTTGCCTTCTTCATGCATGGAGCCGCACAAGCCCCCCCAAGTTCCATCGCTCGTCATCTCTCATTTATAGGAAAGGAAACAATCAAATTCTATTCGCTCCATGAAATCAACACCAACTCTCTAATATTATAAAGCGAAAAACTCACCAAATGAGCACGAGGAAATAATTGCCCATTCTCTCTAAAATTTATACCACCCACCACACAAATAAAATAATAAAGCCAACTTCATTCACAGTAACAGGCCTTCGTCTTTCTTTCTATATCCAAATCTTGCAGTTTCTAACAAAAAAATCAGTACCCATATCATAATTAAGTCATTAACTGCCTGCCACCAAGGGAAAAAAATTGCACAAATTTCGCCCCTCCACTTTGATGGCTTCGCCAAATTCGAATTTGCAGTCACAACGAAAACGCAAACCCAAACCCACCTCAAATAAACCCATGACAATTCGAAAACACCACCTTTGCGCTACGCCCATTAAATCAGTCAACAAATTTCAGTACCAAATCAAATATTCCAAACCCATCATGTCAATATTTACACTTCCAACTTTCTTGGAACCAACCGCACGCCAATACAACACTTCTAAATCCATAACAAAAATACTCACCAAAGCACAAATTCGATAGAGGAAGAAGGAAATGCGCGCACTCAACACTCAGCGCAATTTAGCCACAGCCATTGCTAAATCCGAAAACATTGCGAATTTTATTTCATGTTTAAATATTCACACGCAACACAACTCAACTCACCATCAGGATAACGCCGACCCCAAACATCTCTCTCTCTCTCCTCCCGTAGTTTCTCTCTCTAAAAACAAAACTCAATAATCAAAATAATAAATAAATTTCAGTTAATTTCTTTTTACTTTTATTATATGAAAATTGTTGCATCAAAATTTATATTTCTTCTGTTGTTTCTTTATTATATTATTTGTTTTAAAGCTGTTAGATTGAGAGGCTTGTCGACTCCACGAAACAGATCTCTCTGATTCTTTGAAATTCTGTAAATTTCTCCTCTAAATTTCGCTTTCAATTCAGCTATCGAGTTGTTTGTTTTTGAGATTGAGTGTTAAAGATTGTGGCTGCGACGTCGTTTTTTGGATTTCTCTATTGCAGTTGGAGACTAAACCAATTGGAATTTAGGGTTTACGTTGTGAATCCTGGGAATTGGGGTTTTGAGCGTTTGGACTTGGGAGACTTGGAAGAAGAGGTGCCGTTTTGGTTTCTGGTTGATGTGGTAATTGGTCTGATTGTTTTGTTTCGAGAATGATAATCAAGCGAAACTTGAAATCTCAAATGCCGAGTTTGAAACGGTGTAAACTCGCCGTCGCGGCTAAAGAGGACGATGAGAACTCAGCGAAACGGAAGAAAAGGAAGACTGATTGTTACTATCCGTTTAATCTACTTGGTGAGGTGGCTACCGGTGTACTTCCGGTTACTTTTCACGGAATTCTAAATGGTGCTCTGGCCGAGAAGGGATTTGCTGCGTCTTGGTGCACTGAAGTATCGTGTTCTCCGGATGAGGTGGTGTCGAAGTCGAAGGTTTCAGAGTCCAGGAAATTGAAGAAGCGGACAGTGCAGGTTTCACGGCCGCCGTTGGTGAGGACGTCACGTGGACGAGTTCAGGTACTTCCTTCACGGTTTAATGATTCGGTTATTGAGAATTGGAAGAAGGAGAGTAAATCTAGTTTACGTGGTAATGGTTTTAATGATGAAGTTGAATGTAAAAAGGAGAAATTCAGTTTTAAAACACCTAAGAGTTATAATCAGAATGCGAAGAGTAGATTGAAAGAAGATAAAGATGGCTGTAAGAGTCTTAGATATGGTACATTGTGTGAAGAAGAGGAGAAAGATGAAGTTGGGTTTAGTAAGAGTTTTGATATTAGGAAGCACTCGAGTTCTCGAAGTTCCTTGACATCATTACATGAGCAACAGTTGGTTGATGTTGATAAAGACAAGTGCCAACTTGAGGAAATCGTTGATTTAATGAGTGAGGAGGGTTTTTTGAATGGTGAGAGAAAAGATGATGGGTTATATGGGCCAGAGGACTTTTATTCATGTGATATAGTGTGGGCAAAGTCAGGGAAGAATGACCCGTATTGGCCAGCTATCGTAATTGATCCAATGACTCAAGCACCGGAGCTGGTTTTGAGGTCTTGCATACCCGATGCAGCTTGTGTGATGTTTTTTAGGCATGCTGGGAATGAATATCAAAGGGTATATATTGCTTTCTATGTTTATCCGGATCTGTTTCTGTGCTTGTATGATGTTATTATTATGTTTAGGAGATTTTGGCTTTTAATTGTGATGCATCAAATGATCAATGAATAGGATTATGCCTGGATCGAACGAGGAATGATATTTCCGTTTGTAGACTTCATGGACAGGTGGGTATCAGTGTTGGTTCATGAAATGTTTAGTTTATGGCTTTGTTGTTTTGTGCTTAGGTGCAATTTTGTTTGATATAGGTTCCAAGAGCAGTCTGAATTGATTGACTGCAACCCAAGTGACTTCCAGTTGGCACTTGAGGAGGCTGTTTTGGCAGATCAGGGATTTATAGAGAAGTTGATGCATGACATAAACATGGCAGCTGGGAACCCTACTTATGATGAATCCGCTCTTAGATGGGTTCAAGAGGCGACTGGCTCAAATCAGGATCTGGACTATCCCTTTTCAAACCAGGCAAGTTTCTATGTAGTGTTATCTTTTTCTTGATCTTCTTTTTTTGAACTTCTAGTAACCACATTTATTTAGTCACTTGACTTACCTCAGCCAAACCTGTATTACAGACTTCTTGTATGTATAATAATACCTCACACTTGCCTGGATGTCATATTGTGGAATTCTAAACTAAAATGATAATAGTGCTATCAAAAATATACTTCCTCTATTCTTATTTTTGTTTTTCGCATATGCTTAGTAAGAACAAAGTTGCTATAATAACATTTTAATTCTCTTTTCTGCCATCATTTTCTGAAACACTCTCTTGCTAATTGTTATCTAAGAGTAAAATCACGCAATGTCCTGAAAGTCTGAAGCCCCCTTTCAGCCGTAAAATTTTGAACATTTTATTGGTTGGGATCTGAGAAGATTACTTCTGTTCAATCAAATCTATCATATATTTCTTTCTACCTAGGAGGTTCCGTTTCTGTAGGAAGCATTACAATTTTGACACCATAATTTCAAATTTTTGTTTTCTCCTTTATTTAAGGAACCAGTTGGAGGGTATATAAATTCCTGCCTTAGCAATCTCTAAATTAACTTTAGTTTAATCCATGCAGGGAGTTTTTGGAAAGAGTAAAGATACAAGACCTTGTGATGGCTGTGGCATGAGCCTTCCTTTTAAATCAAATAAGAAAATGAAGGCTTCAACTATTAGGGGCCAATTTTTATGTAAAACATGTGCTAAGGTATATACCAGCTGTATTATCATCTTGCTTGTCTTATTAAAGTTTAATGTGCCTATATTGTACTTCAAGTGTTTTTTTATTATTATTATCATTGTTATTTTGATTCCTCACAACTACATGCATTGTTTTTTAGTTAACAAAATCAAAACATTTTTGTGGCATATGCAAGAAGGTTTGGAACCATTCCGACAGTGGGAGTTGGGTGAGGCAATCTACTATCTATTTACGGCTATGGAATTTTGTTCTTCTTTCTTCTTCAATGTAATGGTAAATTGCTATTCATTTATTGGTTGTCTTCCCTCACTGGATTAGGTGCGCTGTGATGGTTGTAAAGTTTGGGTGCATGCAGCATGCGACAAAATTTCTGGCAGCCGTTTTAAGGTCTGTTCATCATATTTAAATATTGCTAAATTATCATGTTCTACCTGCAAGATCAAATCATGAATTCAAACTATTTAACTATTTTTTTTGCCCTAAAGGATCTGGTGGGGACTGAGTACTACTGCCCAGCTTGCAAAGCAAAATTCAACTTTGAATTATCAGATTCTGAAAAATGGGAGTCAAAACTCAAGTAAGTGATTTATTTAATCTATATTTGACGTTTTCTTTTGAACTCATCATCTTATTTAATTTTTTTTTCCAGCAATATATGATCTGATATATGTTTGTAGTTGGCTGTTTTCCTTTGCATTGATATCTATTGATTGTAGAGCCATAAGTCATGATTTTGTATATTTTGCTGAAGTTGGATGCTTTATTTAGCCCTTCTATATCTAAAGCTTGTCATCCTTGGTACAGATGCAACAAAAACAATGATCAGTTGCCACTACCCAATAAAGTTACTGTTCTCTGTTCAGGTGTGGAAGGCATATATTATCCAAGTCTTCACTCGTAAGGAAAAATTAATTTAATGGCTTTTAGTATTATACAATGATTAGTGTATCTTTTTGGGCCTTTAGCTGCTTTACTTAGAACAGCCTGTGTGTTCTAAGTTCACTTTTATATTCTCTGTTTCAGAGTTGTATGCAAATGTGGGTCTTGTGGAACAGGAAAACTAGCTCTCAGTGAATGGGAACGGCATACAGGTTCCAAATTGCGAAATTGGCGGATTAGCATTAGGGTGAAAGGTTCTATGCTACCACTAGAACAATGGGTTTGTACAACAATTCTTTGTTTATTTCTAAATTCATTCATATTGCTTATCTTTTGGTCAAGTTCATGTTGAGATTTTTGGAATGATCAATTAGACAAAAATGAATTTGTTGTGGATTGATAGCAAGTTGACATAATCATTTTTGTGTCCGAAAGTAATTGTTTCAATATATTGTTATTGATCTATGTAATAATGTTAGCTGTAGGTTTAAAGTTGCAATATCAAGTTATATAATATTCTAATATTTTTACTGATGATGTCAGTTCCAAATTCTATCTGTTGGAGGTATATGTATCATTTGAGGATAGTATTTTGGTTTGACCCATATAAATATTAATCTATCAGGTGCTATCATGGACAGTTCCGTCTTTTCACTTGTATGCTGTCATCAGTTAAAAAACCATATATAGTTGATGTTTGGTCAATCTATAATGTGTGTTTTGCATTCAGCATGGACCTAATACTATGTTGATTGTGTAACTTGGTCTAGTTCTTTTGATCTGAATCACAAGGAAGTCCTGAAAAAGCTCCTGATTCATTTGTTTTGTTTATGTACAAAGGTTTATAGGCTAATTCTTATTGTTTTTGAAATAGTATCCATCTTTAGAGATCTGTGAATGTGAAACCTGTTATGGTGGTTACTGATCTTATGATGTAAAATAACTTGAAATTAACATGGAAAGCACAGATATCTCTGGCATTCAACTTGCATGTTCCATTTTTGGGGCATTCTCAGTGTAAATTGTGGTCCTGCCTGGCTGCCCCCTTCCTTCACAGCAGAAAGCCTCAACTTTTTCTGGAAAAGAATAAAATATGTCCTTGTTTGACCTTGCAGATGTTGAAGTTGGCAGAGTTCCATGAAAATGCTCTGGTTTCAGCCAAACCTCATAAGCGACCCTCAATAAAAGAACGGAAGCAGAAGTTGCTGGCTTTTCTGCGAGGTACTTTTGGGCTTTAAATATATAAATTTGGCTATTATATGAATTAGATGGATTTGATGGTTATTTTCTTTTATGTTGCACTGATAAAAGTTATCTTGTTGATTGTATTAATTTTTATATCTGCTGTCACAGAAAAATATGAACCTGTTTATGCGAAATGGACAACAGAACGCTGCGCTGTATGCAGATGGGTTGAAGATTGGGACTACAACAAAATCATTATCTGCAACAGGTTTTCTAATTGGGGTTTTGTCATATTTCATTGTTATTTAGCACCATTCATGGGCATCAAATACATTGATGTTTGTATGGCACTGAGATTAGACAATCTGGCATGGTCATTATAGTGACACTTTCACAGTATCATCATCTTGCTTTACATACTCTGGTGCTAATTGTGGCATTTTGCACTTACACCTGCTTGAGAGCTGTCAGTTCTTTTTTTATCGTGTAGTCTTGCAGAATGATATTTTAGCAGAAGGTGCCTCTTTAAAAATTTTGCTAGCATATTTGTTGATTAAGCAAGTCCTCTTTGCTGGCAGTAGATTTTAATATTTGTATATTCATAAGTTCTGTAATATTAATGATGTTTTGGTATTCATATGTTTATCAGATGTCAAATAGCAGTACATCAAGAATGCTATGGGGCAAGAAATGTTCGGGATTTCACTTCATGGGTTTGCAAAGCCTGTGAAACACCTGATATTAAGCGGGAGTGTTGTCTTTGTCCTGTAAAAGGCAAGTCTATTGGATTGTTGGAATTTTTTGTCATTTATTTTTGTTGTGTGTTTAGGCTGTTGATGTCTGTAATATGATACCAAATTGTCTGTAATTAAGCACCCTTTTCTTGTGGTGTCATATAGAGTCTTCACTATAACCTTGTATTCTGCATATCCTATAATTTCTACTCATCTGTGGTGAGCCATTGAAGTTACGAAACAAGTACATGTTCTCCATTAAAGATTATTTCAGAACGCCTTTTCTAAAACTTCTTTGCCAAAAGGATGTCATTTTGTGTGGATATTATTACTGAATCAATAGTATTGCTATTGGGAGTTGGCTCATTGGCCTTATTATGGTTATACATCTGTATTTTCTTTCTCATCAGGTGGTGCTTTAAAGCCGACTGATGTTGATACATTGTGGGTTCATGTGACATGCGCATGGTTCCAACCTGAAGTCTCATTTGCAAGTGATGAGAAGATGGAGCCTGCTCTGGGGATCTTGAGTATTCCTTCAAATTCTTTTGTAAAGGTGAAGTTTTATTGAGTATTACATCAAACTCTTTTCTAGGATTGAGCCTAATCTTTTGTGAAGGTATTTTTTTAAGGTAATCAAAATCTATGCCATTGGTACAAAATCAATCCAGAACTCTTTCCCAGTTTTAGTGTATAGAAAAAAGAAAAGAAATATTTTGAAAAACTTTGTGTTTCATGACTAGCAAGAAACAACGTGGGCTTTGCCCACAAACAATGTGTATTGTTAATTATCTTTTTAAGAAAGCTTGAAAGTGTCTTTCTCCATAGTCTATGCATGTTTGGCTCTGCACTTCTTCTAGGTATGAATCAGATGACTGTGTATGCACCATGTTGTCAATCTTATTTCTGATCTATTCTTGTTACTTAATTTTTGCATTGATGCTAGCATTTTTTGTGAATGGAGTAGATTAATAGCTGATGCATTCTAAACTTAACTTGTTTCAGATTTGTGTTATATGTAAGCAAATTCATGGCTCATGCACACAATGTTGCAAGTGTTCCACTTATTATCATGCTATGTGTGCATCAAGGGCTGGGTACCGGATGGAGGTGGGTTGCTCAATGCTTTTTGTTTTTAATCATAGTTGCTTGAAACTATTGTTTCTTTCATTGCCTTTGTAATTTTTATGGTTTGAAGGATATTGATGATCCTATATCTTATTTCTTGGCATCAAGACATATTCCTTTGGTGTATTCCCTGATTGTTTGAACTTTTACATGTGGATGTTTTATTGGTATGCATTCATCTTTGTGAAGTTTAAAATGTTAATGGGATGAAATTCAGCCATCAACTGAGAAATAGAAGCCATTGTCTGCTATTTAGTCCATGTGATCCTCAACAAAAATTGTGGAAAGATAACTCAATATAGACTAGACAATATATGAAGGGTTATATGGAGGTCCCATGTCAATGAAATTGTGTTTCTTTCTGCTTACTCTCCAAGTATGCTTCTTTTTTATTTTATTTTTATTGAACCACTAAGTAAATTGAAACAGCATGAAAATTCTTCGTAAAATAAAGATATATCTTCTGCTTTAGGTATAGACTAGCCAATATCGTGATGGATTTGTTAAATTGCAACAGAATAATATTAAGCTCATAACTAAGTAAATGTTTATTTCTTAACCCCTGATTTTATTTTGTAAAGTTTTGTTTACTCTTAATTTGGTTTCAACAGCTCTTGCTGAATGCATCTGTTTGTCTCAAATCAAATAGCTGATCCCTCATACAATAATCATTATATTCATTTATATTCTTTAAATTGCAGTTACACTCATTGGAGAAAAATGGAAGACAGATCACAAAAATGGTGTCTTATTGCGCTTACCACAGGTTTGCCTTCACTGCTCTTGAAAGTGCCATATATTCATGAAAATATATGTGTATCTAATTCTATGTTCATCTTCACGGGTTTGTTTTTGATGCAGGGCTCCAAATCCAGATACCGTTTTAATTATACAAACTCCTATAGGCATCTTCTCTGCCAAAAACCTTGTTAAAAATAAGAAGGGTGGTTCAAGGCTTATTTCATCCAACAGAGTAAACCTTGAAGAGGCTTCTCCCGTGGAACTTACTGAGATTGAGCCATTCTCCGCTGCAAGGTGCCGAGTATTTAAAAGATCAAATAATAACAAGAAGGTAGCTTAGATTTATAAATGGTTCAGGGCTCAGCATATTACTCTTTTTCCCTTTTTTCCTCTCTTTTTGCGGAATGATCATGTAATTACAGAATCCAGAGGCTCAGTGCCAAGAATATCTTAGTTTAAAAAAAGTTATATTTTGTAGTGTAAATGATGTCCAAAGGGCGCCACTTGGTTTTTTCTTCTCTATGTGTGTGTGTGTGATTTTTTTCTCTTTATATTGTTATTAAAATTTTTCTTTTTATGGTTGTGGGGTCTTGAGTTGACTTTGGAATTACCTTTTGGGAGTTCTGTAGATGTTGCCAGCTAATGATCAACCTAACAGATGATCTTAGGTCTCTGGTTGGTTAATTGGTACTAGATGGAAGTAGAAATCTCATTAAGTTTTTCTGATAGTAGAGGAGAACTTTAAGTTGATTTTATTTTGTCTAGTCAATATCCAACTCAAACATAGGATGAATATCTGTTTGGATGGATGACATTAGAATGTAAAACAAGATCTACAAGTAGAAGACTATCCTAATCTGTAGGGAAACATTTTGCTTAATTTAGTTTTCCTTAATGTGCTGAAATAACTTTTAAGGTATCATACATGAAGTGCGGTTTATCCTTATCATTATTATAAAAATTTGTTGGTATCATATTCATATAGTGTGGTTATCTTATCCTAATGATAAAATTTGTGTTTCATGAATGCTCATTTTTTTCTTCATATTTGTATGCTTAGCTAACTGCTTAGTCATCTTCCATTTCTGTGTTATAATTTATTGAAAAGTTTATCTGTTTGACTAAGTATGTACAACTCTTTCTTCTTCTCACTATCATTTTGTTTCTATTTGCTAGAGAGCAGAAGAAGAAGCCACGGCCCACCAAGTGATGGGACCTTGCCATCATCCTTTAAGCACAATACAAAGTTTGAACACATTCAGAGTAAATGTCTTGTCCATTTTACATTTTACGAGATTTGTTGTGTCATTCATATGCTGTTTAAATTTGGAAATTTCTAGAAATTAATATGTTAGTTTTCTCCTTTGTGCTTATTTTCTTTCCCTCTTACAGGTGGTAGAGGAGCCTACGAATTTTTCCTCTTTTTGTGAACGCCTTTACCACTTACAGGCAAATATTTATTCTCTATCAGTTTATCTCTTTAATATTTGACTCATCAAGCTGTCTTTCTAACTATTTTATGTTTACACATTCTCTTCAGAGAACCGAAAATGACCGGGTTTGCTTTGGTAGATCTGGGATACATGGCTGGGGTCTCTTTGCTCGTAGAAATATTCAAGAAGGAGAAATGGTAAGTAAATTAAAAGAGTCAACAATAAATGGTCTTTAAAAACATGTCTTACATTTATTCCAGTGCTTGTTTGCCAGGAGAGTTTCTCTGGGATCATTTTCTCATGTTTCTATTGAGGTCTATTGTGCCAGTGAAGGTCCAATGACCTGGAATAAATTTTTGTAGTAGCAATAGATAACATACTTGATGTACCATGTCAGAGTTCCTACCTAACAGTAACCGTGTGAATGGAACACTGCTTAAAAGTCATATGCTTTTTTCAGGTTCTTGAGTATCGTGGTGAACAGGTGAGGCGCAGTATTGCGGATTTGAGAGAGGTCCACTACAGATTAGAAGGAAAAGACTGCTATGTGAGTCAACTTTCCTGTGCTCTTGTAATCTGATAATGTTTCTCTTCAAGTTGATCTTAGAAGTTGTGTTGATTTTGAGATGAGTCCCTGAGTTAACGCATTTGCCACCTTTGAGAAAACATAACATGACCAGCCACCTGTGAGAAAACATAACATGACCAGAAACAACAATCAATCTATCGTGCAAAAAAAAAAAATTTTAATTGACATTTATCTGTTGTCTTCTTCTATTTTCTCATGTAGCTATTCAAGATCAGTGAAGATGTAGTTGTTGATGCGACAGATAAAGGGAACATCGCTCGTTTAATCAATCATTCGGTTAGTTATTCATATTCTTTTCCAGTTACGATTCATTAGGTCATGTATCTTATTATGGGTTACTTATTCCCTTTATTGATACAGTGTATGCCCAATTGCTATGCGAGGATAATGAGTGTTGGTGATGATGAGAGTCGGATCGTCCTCATTGCAAAGACTAACGTATCTGCTGGTGACGAGCTAACGTATTTCTTTTTCCCCTGCTCTATCAAAATTGTATTGGGGAATTTCACAACTCTAATTGTTTAAGTTTTTGTCTCTGGCAGATATGACTACTTATTTGATCCTGATGAGCCTGATGAATCAAAAGTCCCGTGTTTATGTAAAGCGCCAAACTGTCGGAAATTCATGAATTAGGATACATTACGTACACACACAGCAAAGTCATTGTTTCTCCACAAGGAGCACTAACCCAAAACCCATGGGATCTCACAGTCCTTATACTGAAATTGTAATTTTTGTTAGAAAGGAAAGTCATTTTTTTTTCTTTTTCGTTTAGATTTGGTGTAGGTTTTGAACACTTTTCATGCTTAATAAAAGCAATAGATTTGTGGGCTGTTTGGCTTTTGGCATTTGTGTAAAGTTGTTACTGCACTTTGATTTACATAATTAAGTGGGTAGCCAGTTTTTGTTCCACCACATTCTTACTGACAGGTCTATAAAATCAGATACTATTAATGCTAACGCGAAACCATGTAATAAGATAATTTTGAATTATAAATTAAATAATATATATTATTATTAATATTTAAATGATTATTTATTATAACTGCATGTTACATTATTCAGTTAAAATTACCTGCTGTCACAAGTGGATGGTAAAATTTTGATCCCAGAGTACAAAGGCGAAGAGTGAATTCTCAACACCATATTCGTAATTTAAATAAGAAATGGCAAATAATTGGATTGGGTATGGTGTACCTAAACGAGTTGAAGCAAGTGGCCACCCACCCATTTATGCATATTGTCATGATTTGGTGTTTAGAGGAGACAATTAATTGAACTGTTGAAATATGCATATAAGCATTTTAATTTAAATTTATATATTAAGAGTTTATGCATGAGTCATAAGTAGAGATGAGGGTGAGCTGTGTTAGATTATACTAGGTCAGCTTTGATAAGACCCATTATGTCTACAGGGCGGGCTAGACCCCAACCTATGATGACTCATAGCATTACCCACAATGTAGTGGGTCCTATTGTGCTGGGCCCTTATTGGGTTGGTATGATTTTTAAAAAAAATAAATTTATTAAATTTTACTAATTTATATTCATTACAACTGAGGACAATATTTTGTAAATGGTGGGCCAACCCTCCAAATTACATTTTGTATCTATTTCAAATGATATAAAATCATATGCGTATTTCTAGTACTTATATTCGTATTCTAATTTTAAAAACTTTTCATTTTATTAGTAATGTCGCACTATGACTTGCTTTCTTTAAATACGTATTCTTGACTTACATAACACTTGATCTAAGATAGTTGTTGCACATATACTTCGCTAACATAAGCATCGAGAAACTCACACGCGTGATCGTTAAATAGTGTCATTTCTTGCTTTTGCTTTATTTGCTACTTTACCTTTTGTTTAATATCTAACAACTTAGTTTTTATTTTATTTTGTTAATCACTTATTTTTCTTTAGAATATTTTGATAATAAAAAAACTTAATATATTCTAAATGAAAAAGGTGTTCAAATAATTGGGACAAATTTACTCTTATAAACTCAAATGAGAAAGAATGGGTGCAATGTAAACACTGTAAGAGAGACATTATAAAAAGAAGTAAAATAAACCTCTAATTTTCATACTTATTACAAAGATGCTTTAATTTGAAAAATCCAAATGAAGTAGTAGATAAAACAAAAGTTGAAAGTGTCACTCCAAATGATTTGAAGTGTCACTTTTGGCTTTGCTTTATTTGCTACTTCACTTGAACTTTTTAAATTAGAACATCTTTGCAATGATGTATGAGAATTAAATATCTGATTTCACTCTTACTTGTTCTTATGAGGTCTCTTGTGCAGTGTTTACATTAAACTTATTCTTTCTCATTTGAGCCTACAAAAATAAATTTGTTCTAATTGTTTGAATACATTTTTTGTTTAAAACATATTAAGTTTTTTTTTTTTTTAAATTATCAAAGCATTATAAAGGAAAAAATTAATTAAAAAAATACATAATTGTTAAACAAATAAAATCTAAGTTGTTAAACAGAAATAAAATTTGATTGAAACATTTTGAGATTGAATGAAGAAAATATAAAGAAGGATTAAAAAATTATATTTTGGATTTGGTTTGGAACGTGGGAGGAGGAGGGGAGAGCGAAGTGGGTTTATATATAAAAGAATTAATTTTTGGCCCAACGACTACTAGTCTGACTAGTAGTTGTTGTTTTATTTGTTTTTAATTTTTTAATCTTATAATGACATATTACAGTCGTAGGCTATGGCGGGCTAACCTATGAGCTTGATTTCTAGGCTCGGGCATGGCTTGAAAGACCAATGTGCCTGATCTTCTTAATGCTTCTAGTTACATGCAATACAAAAAAAAGAACTTTGTGAAATAAGCTTTCTATAACTACTTTAGTTACCTATGGTATGCCAAAACCAAGACTGAGTAACTAAGTTAGTTACTAACATTACTTTTAGAAACAAACAAGCATTTAATAGATTTTGAGAAACTGAAACTTTGACTAATTGCAGTTCTAGACTAACTAACCTTAATGAGCTTTCTCAAACACAATTACTTTTGCTATTCTTCAATGCTTGAACATTAGTCTACAATGTGATGTGACATTATTCTGTGGTTATATGTTTGTGTTAGAGACAAAGTTTATGTATCCCACATGAAAGAGAAAATAAGGTAGTTGGGCAGTTATGATGAAATGCAATAATGATAAAATGGAAAGATGAAGATTAAGGGAGCAGAAAAAGTAGGAAAAGTAGGACAATTATGCAGTTGTTATTAATGTATTTGGGTAGAATGGTGTGGAAGTTAGAATTGATATCCTTCATTGAAGTTTATACCAAGGTTGGTTTGCAAAGAATGAATCATGTAGGGACTAATGTCATATTTGTTGAAACTTGTAATAAAGACCGTTAAAGATTAATAGTTACTGTTAGCCCTGTTAGAGTATAAAAAAGGGCGAAAATATCTCGATTGTATGAGTTTTTCATTTTAAACGCTCTCTCTCTCTTTTATTATATAACACTCATTTTTCTCTCCCACTTTCTTCATTCTCTCATTAGATCTAAGGTTTGTGCTTTTGCAAAGTCTTACTGTTGGGATGGTATCATAGAAGAGACTAGTGTCATTAGTCTTGTCAACATCCTACAATAAGAAAATAAGTATAACAATGTAGTTTGGTCAACATTTTAACTTTAACTTTTGTTTTTTTTTTTTAAATGTTTCTTTGTTGTCTTGACTAGTGTTCCATACTCTTATGCCTATCATCAAAGACTAGTGTTCCATTTATACTGCTAACGTGGTTGCAATAAGATGTTTTCTGATATCCTTTTATGCTTATCCATTTTAGTGCGATATGTTCATACCTTAAATTCATAAGTGATGTCATCTTAGATGACTATTATCTAAGTTGAACTTCTTTGTGAAAGCATATGACATCCCAGATATCTACAATCTAAGTGTACCTTACACATTGATAGCTAGACTTTGAGCTAATTAATATTGACACCCTGATCACATGAGGAATCTAGTCGCAATCCCTTCCTTACCATGCACACATAGCTACAAAATTGCTAACTAAATTATCATCTTGAGATGGCCTTTACCATAGGCCCATATGTTATGCATCTTGTTAATCACGTGAGGATCTAACTAGTACCACTTTCCCTTACCATGCATACCTAAATTGAAATGAGTAGCTAATACATCTTGGTGTTAAGTGCATGAATCAGCTCATAGGTATCTAACTCTCTTAACTTTGTTGCTTTCACATATAACATCACTTTTGTGCATAGGTAGTGGCTATCTTGATGTATATAATTATTCTTAACTTCCTTGAATTTGACCTGAATATATTTCGATCAAGGTCTGTGTTGTCTTCCACACACTCAAGCACTTTTGTTTAGCTAGCTATTTAACTTCACGTTCCAAAGACTTTTCTAACCTTAACCCTACTTTGGTATATATCATAAGGGTAAAACTATCATTTTACATTGTATGGATTTGCGTGACTAGCCGTTACTCCTTATACTTCTATTTTAGTCCCTAAATAGACATCCACCATTAAGTGTCATATGCATTCAACAAAAGTCTCATCTAATGGCTTCTCTAACCTTTGACTAACTTCCGTAATGTCCTTATCCCCTCAATCATGACTATGCATCCTTCTCTAATATGAACGTGCATCTTGAATGTCATGCATCAATGTATATCCCATACTACATGACCATGTTTATTCTTATAAGCTAGAAGGAACATGCGTCAACTCACGGGAAGTTGTCGTCTACTTAAGGATGCACTGGCTTTCATGCTTGCATGCACGATTGTTCAATGTAATATGAAGAATTTTGTCCTATGGATTTCTATAGTTTTTGACTACTTTTTAAATCACATTAAACAACCTATAATCAATCCTAAGCATGTTTCTACTTCAAAATATCACAAGAGCACACTTATACCAACCAATCCATATTTAATATAGAATTAGTGATCCAAGTATCTATTATTGTACCTTCAATCATCTAGATCATCATTCCCACATGCTTAAAATACATCAACTCTCTTAACATATAATAGAGAATCAAACCAACATACTAATGTCTAAAACATTCAACAATGGATTGTTAAGCCATTTTAGAGGAAAAGTAGGCCAACTACTTACTTGTCCTTCGTCATCAAAGCAATTACTTATATGACAATGACTTTCTCTCTGACACTCTCTGATCATGCTCTAAATCTCTCAACTCTTGTTATTTGGCTTTGGTGTGTATGCATAAAATAACCTTTATTAGGCCTTGTACTTTTTTTTATTTTGGCATAATAACAACATGTACGACCGTGCAACTCCTATGCACAGGTGTGCCTACAGTTTTATAGTGAAAACCTTGCTCTTGCGATCTTAGGAAACTATCTTTATCCAATTTCAAATTCAAAAAACAAGCGCACGAGTGTGTACTAACGATGCACAACCATTCATCATCATTCCTTAGTCATTTTCAAATGCCTTGCCCAAAATGACGATTCTACCTTTCCAAATACATGCATGGTCATACAACCCTACAATGTACAACCATTCATGCTCTCAACAACTGTATCAACAAAATAATTATGATGAAAAAGACAAAATTATCCTTGGACATACCTATGGGTGTTATATTGATAAGACAGTAGAAGTTAAACCAACATTATTTGAAGAAAATTATAATTAAAAGATAAAGAGCAATATACTTTAGTTTCTATGATTTTTCCAGGGAACTTTTATATGATATTCTCTTATTCGCAAGATGTCATCATAAGAAGAGTTTCCTTGAAGAGATTTGCTCCAGCAATTACAATAGTGTATAGCCACATCTCATGTTTGCTATACACTAAGGAATATAGATAAACTCTACATCTTGTAACAACGAGAAAACATCTATTTAGTAGAAAATCTCTATCAATATCTTCCAAAAGGATTTACCTATTATCCTTCGTTATAGTTAGTGTACAAGGCAAATTTCCTAAATAAAAGGATTTCTACTTATAGTAGTACTCCTAGTTGTAGCATAATTGATTTTTTAAATATTCAGTATATGTTCCTTCTTGTAATCACTCTAGAATAGCTTACTATAAAAAGTAAATCTCTATCAATAGAATATTTGTGTTATTACACCCATAATTATATGTGTCGAACCCCTAAGTGTTTTGATGATACTAAAAACACAAGTTTAAATTTATAACATTGTCCAAGAATGTGTTATCAAATGGACACAATTTTAAAGATGCAGAAACAGGGCATACACACTCGTATGTTATACCTACACCACCATGTGTCAAACCTCTGTGTCTGAGAATTCAAATGCATGAGAAGTTTTCATTATGCAATTCTCATTGTGCTTAATGAAGAAATCAAAGGAGAAATGGATGCACGGTCATGCTGATGTGGTACACACCTATGCATAGGCAAAAATTCAAGCGTTCTATAATTTTGGAAGAATTTCACATATATGGGTGGAACGACCATGCTTCATCATAGAACACTTGTGCTTGAAAGTTTTGAGAAGAAAATCCGACCATTGGGAGCTTTAACCAAGATTTGACCAAACGTGAAAAGTGATATTTAAATGACACAAACCCATATGTCTTAGCCACATGCCCATGTACTAGTTAGATCTATGAAGAAAACTCTGCTTTCAAAGCTCTACTGATCTATTATCCTAACTAATGGTTTTATGAGCTATTCCAACTATCCAAGACTATAAACTGAAAACTTTTTGATGTGGAATATGTTAGAGATCATTAATGTAAAATCTTATAATCTTTTCTTTTCTAAAAACTCTTTTACTAAGCTTATTACTCATATCCTTGAGAGACATTCTGCATTCACTCTTTGTATTAACCTTGTAGAGGCATTTATAAACATAATTCTCTGTATTCAAACACTTAGGCAAAATGTCTAACAAACTATCATGGTGGACATAATTCTGGAGAATTAGTATACATCAGTGAAATTCCGAAGAACTATTGTAAAGAGACGTTATCTTTACAAGTGAAACTTCAAATGGGTTCTTCGAGGGAGTGGACATAGGAGGCTTGGAAGAGAAAGCTCTAAACCACTATAAACTATTAAGCATTTCTTCTTCTTGCTCTTTTTACTATATGCATTAGTTGTGTTGTATGTTTTTGATAAATTGTTTAGTATGTTTATGCTTGGTAACTTAAGTAAATTGTTTAAAATATTTGTTTGATTATGTTTGATTGGAATTTTGTTTGAAAGATTTTTTTTGGTTAAAGTTTTTAAATAATTCTATTCACTTATCTCTAGGATTATTAGCCATTTAGGATTTTCCAATATGGTATTAGAGAAATTCTTCTTTATTCCACTTTTACTCAATCCTCTCCTTCCCAACATAACCAAAATTTCTACTATGGCTAATCCTTTACTTCCTAACTCTCACGCCATGACTAATTTGTCTCTTCCCACTTTTGACACTAACAACTTTTTCTCTATCAAACTCAAGCCTAAAAATTTCTTGGTATGAAAACTCAATTTCTTCCAATCCTTTATTTTCAAGAACTCTTTGGCTTTGTAGATTGCTACACTTATACTTTACCATACACAATTCCTTTTCTGATAAACGTTGCACATTAGATTCATAATCCAAAATTTACTGCTTGGTTCAAAAAGAAGCAAATTTTGCTATCTTGGCTTGCCCATCGATGGAGATTAAAATTACCATTTTCGAGAAACTTGGTGAATCTAAGTTGAACTAAGATTACCAAGAGTCTTAGTCTGATAAAGGCTTTTAGAGTTATAATTTAACTAAAGCTCTCTAGTATCTTAATTGTATTATAAGACTTCTTGGAAACTAATGGTGATCCATTCTATACTATAGTGAATCTAAAGCTTTTTAAACCACAGTAATAAACTCTTATTGTGTATAACTCATAGGTTCTATGTCATGTTGGTAGTGAATAGAATCATGATTAGTTTACAATTAATCATCTCTCTATTTAGAAATTAAAATTAACCTTTAGCAAGATATTATAACCACCCAATTGATAGAAAGTTAGTGTAAGATGTAAACTTGTCGATAGTATGGTTATCATGCAATAGAATCCTTTCATCATTTGGTATCTCATCAAGGATGAGATACATAAATAGTTTCTATCTTAAAACCCCTTGATTTATAGGTATTTGATTTTTGGATTAGTAACCTAAGAGAATTGGATTGAGCAAGTTATAAGAGTAAGACAAGCATGGTGAAAGCTAATACGAGCTTGAATTAAGATAGTGGCTTTTAGATACATGCATGCTTAGCCATGAACATATCTTAGTTTGTCAAATTCCAATAACCTATTTGAAATTATGAAGTTTTGATAACTAAAATATCATATCTCAATTTTGGGTTTGAACAAGTTTTTCAAAAATATGTTAAACTAACATTTTTCATATCTCTCAAAATTTTGGGTTAAAATATCATTTTTCAAACTTAATGAATTAAGACAATTTTTAATCAAATTCTAATAACTCATTTGAAATTATGAATTTTTTTGGACCATATCTCAAAGTTGGTTTTAAAAGAATTTTCAAAAATGGGTTAAATTGTCATTTTTCAAAGTTTTAGGGGGGATTATGATTTTTCAAAACTTGAGGGGCAAAGTGTAATCAATTTTGTTGACCAAATTTGACCAACTAATTTTTTCAATTTTGGTTGTCTAATTATTCAAAAGTCATCTATTTTGGCTTTCAAAAAACTAATCGATCAAATTTCTTCCAATAAACCAAATCAAGCTATTAAATTTCTAATAGTTAGTGCCACGTGGACACTATAAAAGTGTCACATCACATCTAGTTGACCAAAATATATCTAGTTGATCAAATTCTATGTTTTTTAGAAAATTAAAACAACTAATTTTGTGCATAACAATAAATTTCTTTATTATTCCCTATATAAAATCAATCAAATTCATTTGAGAATGAATTTTACAAGCTAAAATTTTAATACAATCGAGAGCAAAACATTTTTGAGCTATTCACTTTCAAATATTTCATTCTAATTAAAAACCCTTGAGATTCAACTTACTAATGACACTCATTCTGAAAAATTAAAAGATATGAAAAATGTCAATTTAACCTATTTTAAAAAAAAATTATGCAAACCCAAAATTGAGATATGATGTTTTATTTCAGAAAACTTCATTATTTCAAATAGGTCATTGAAATTTGATAAAAATTGATTTAACTCATTAGGTTTGAAATTAACACTTTAACCCAAAGTGTGAAAGATATTAAGACAAATTTTTGTGAGAGTTTTCACATACAAATAAATATTTTAATCAAAACTAATACTTTAAGATTACAAAAACCATCTACCCAAGCTTCAGTTTTTCTTCATATCTTCAAAAATTCTTTATTTGAACCTTGTTGTTGATTTCTATCTTGATGCTTATTCAAACGTATTAGATAAATTTTTGTAATCTAAACTTACACTCAAGTAAAATCTTTAGTTAATATGTTTAGGGACATATTATTTTGTTATCATTAAAATAAAAATTTAATAACACATTGAGTCAACAGTAGTAGTAGGGTATATTAGCCTGCAGTAAGGCCTAGTCATGTTATAACAGTCCAACAGTTTAGGGAAAAAGGACTATTTAATATTTAGCTCACATCCTTGACTCGATCTAGTCCTATTGACATAAAGGTTCATATTATAAGTTCAAGTATAAATGTTTTCTTCTAAATGTGAATGAAATAAATGAGTCATCCTAAATTACGATTATGAGAACATCTTAGATGACATTATAGAACCTTAAAGCCTCCCGAGTCAATTTAGGAGACCAAAGAGAATCTCAAGCTAAGTTAATGAGAAAAATTAATCTACATCATCAAAGTATGGAGTTTAAAGGTATATTCTCGATAACTAAGTTAGGGTAGATTAAACTAAGGATAAATTGGAAATAAAGTCAAGTACAAATAAAGTCTCTAACTTATTGAGTAATTATTAACCACTTTTCTCCTTTTATTTTTCATAAGTAATATGTGATTGCGATAAATGTAATACAAGAAGGATAGCTAGTCTGGAATGGAGTTGTCATGAGGGGCGTAGTTATCAATTTTCCCATTTTATGTTTTTCAATTATTTTGGCATTAAGACTATGTAATGGACTATTTCACTTTATCAGGAGGATTATATTTTTGTCATTTTGATGCTTTCGTATTAATTATTAACTGAGGGCACTTTTGGTATTATATTTAATAAATGTCTTTGTGTGAATTAAAGTTTTAAGTTATTGCATACCCTTTGCTTTGAGTCAGTTTCCTGTAGCAGGTTGGTGGTTTTGTGGGGGTAATGGTGGAAAGATATGGGAGTTTTGTGGTCAATTTCTAGTTGTAAGGAAGGAGAAATCCATTTAAACTAAAATTATTTACACATATTTATATATAATATTTCATGCAATTAATTAATTAAATAAATCTAAACATAAATATAGATTCATGGTATAATAAAATTAATCAATTATTGATAATAGAGCAATTTCTATAATGCGCATAATGATGATATTTTGGGAAAATGAGTTTTTTTATTGTACAGGCGTTTGAAAAGTTAACTATATTATAAGTTTCAAAAATTTAATACTCTAAATTTGTATTATGATAAAATTTACTAAATTATGTAATTACCCGAATTTTATTAAATTAACATATGACTAATGGTCAAAAGTCAAAATTATAAAAGCAAAGTTATATGCCTCAGCACAGCTTCAATAGCCCAAACCAAAATACACGTAATTGTCCAGCCAAGCTGGTTGGTAGCTTCCTCGCATTATTATTTTATTAGTACCGCATTTTGCGCCGCCAGACTTTCAGTCTTTCCAAGAGACAATACTTTCTCTATTATTTATGGGCCAAACGACTATATCCCACCCAAGGTTTAGCGTTTTCTCAAATATCCCCCCTTTAACTATGGAAACACCAAACACCCACTCATGACCGGTTAGATTTAATAGAACCCTAACGCCTAAAAATTTAATCTCATTTTCCCCTCTAAAAGTTTAAAAACTAACATTTTTTTCCTTAAGCTAAGTTTGAAAAGATTGTATTTTCCCCCCTAGGGTTTATTTCCAAACCCTTCTCCGTCGCTTTCTCCGGTGCCATCACCGGCCGTCTTCCCCTCCCAACGGTTTCTCTTCCACCAATGACCCCTCTCAACTCGACCTCAACGCATCCGATGCAGAGAGAAGCCGTCTGAGAAGAGAAATCGTCTTCTTAGACGATGAAGACGAGATCGATCGATCTCGTCTTCGTCGTCTGGGAAGACGATTGTCTTCCCAGATGAAGACGACTCGTCTTCCCAGAGGACGACGAGTCGTCTCGTCGTCTTGTCTTCGTCTGGGAAGATGAAGAACTTCGTCTTCCCCGACGAAGTTCTTCGTCTTCCACAGCTTCTCCGACTCCGATTGGAAGTCCAAATGGGAGGAAAGAGATCTCCGGAAGGTGAGGATGCTTCGAGAGGGAGAGACCGTCGACAATGGAGCCGGAGACCGTCGGCAATGCTTCGGGAGGGTGAAACTGTGATTTTTTAAAACTTAGGCTGAGGGGGAATTTTAGTTTTTAAAGTTTAGGGGGCCAAAATATATTCTATTTTAGTTTATTTTTAATATTCTAGAGAAAATGACGATTTTACCCTTATCACCGTTAGGGTTTTGTTAAATCTAATCGGTCATGGGTGGGTGTTTGTTGTTTCCATAGTTAAAGGGGAGACATTTGAGAAAACGTTAAACCTTGGGTGGGAAATAGTCGTTTGGCCTTATTTATGTAGTAAACGTGTAAAGCAATACCTATTACTTTACTCAATGAAAAATCGACTACCGTAATGAAGTATAACGTGGAAAAGTCGAAAAGTTGAAAATGAATGAATTTCCTACATCCCTCCAACATTCAAGGAGTCCCAGCGTACTGCAATTCTGATGATGTCATTAAATTTAAAACATTGATATGTATATACACCTTTAAATATATATAAATAATATATTATAATATAATTAAATGTTACTTAAGCAATTTTAAATTAATGAATTTCCTTTTCGTTTGACATAAATATTAATTAAGAAAACTTTCAAATACTGATACTTAGGTTTATAAATAGGAGGAGTTTTGTCACACTCAGGTATGATGGTTATTTGGGTATAAAAGTTAGAGGAAGAAGCTAATTTTGTAGTAGCATCCTAATTTTTGTTATTTTTAAATATCCCTGAAAAATACGGATCATCTGTACAATGATTCTATGCAGAATGATTACAATTTACAGCTGAAGCATACCATTTTAGAAGAAGTCTCTGCTTTTCACAATATGGAATTCTCCAAAGTAAGCTTATAAATTACACATCTAAACTCCATGATTCTCATCTCTTTCACCTGTTCAACTTAACTGCTCATTTTTATTTTGAATTCTGACAAAATGATGGGTTTCAAATTTCATTATCAAGTTCACTGTCTTCTCTTCTTCTTGTATGTTGGCTTTAAAGTTGATTCAACTATCATTTGCAATCCCGAAGACAGTCTTGCCTTGCTCCAATTTAAGAACACCAGTGCATTTAATGTTACCGCATCTTATTCTGTTATGAATTTCTGTAATCCTAAGACACTCTCTTGGGTGCGGGGTACGGATTGCTGCTTTTGGGAAGGAGTGACCTGCAATAATTTGACAGGTAATGTAATTGGGTTGGACCTCAGCTCCAGTTGTTTGAGTGGTATCATCGACAACAACAACACTCTCTTCCAACTTTCACACCTTCAAAGGTTCAGTCTTGCTGAAACTGATCAATTTACCCCAATACCATCTGCTTTTTGTTGGCTCAGAGAATTGACGCATCTTAACCTTTCTAAATCTGGGTTTTCTGGTTTAATACCTCTGGAAATATCTCACCTATCCAAATTGGTTTCACTTGATCTAAGTGATCCCATTCAGCTGAGCTTTGGAAAACAAACTTTCGCGTTGCTAGCACAAAACCTTACAAGGTTAAGTTTCCTCCATCTTGGCAGTGTTGTTATGTCTTCAGTGTCTCCTGATTTGTTGTTGAACTTATCTTCTTCAATTTCAATTCTCTCACTTGGAGATACAGGAATGAATGGGAAATTCCCAACTGACATTTTCTGCCTACCAGGCCTTCATATACTTGATTTATCTAGCAATATTAATCTAGCAGGGTTTCTCCCACAGTCCAATTGGAGCAGTCCTTTTAGGTTTTTGGAGCTCTCTTACACAAGTTTCAAAGGAGAAATACCTGATTCAATTGGAAACTTGAAATTCTTGCAAAGAATGCATTTTGAAGGTTGTTATTTCACAGGGACAATTCCAGCCTCAATTGGGAATCTTACTCAACTCATTGCTTTGTCTTCCAATTACAATGCTTTGACTGGTCAACTCCCATCATCGACATCAAAGCTAAAGCAGCTCACTGATTTGTATCTTTCACGGAACTCGTTGGCAGGTCGGATACCAAATTTTGGTAACCTTAGTAAGCTGATTCATTTAGATCTTTCACACAATAATTTCAGTGGTCCTCTCTCTAATCATCTGAATCAGCTTTTGTCATTAATCGAAATAGACTTGTCTAACAACTTTCTTACAGGTATAATACCATTTGAGTTGTTTAGTCTGCCATCTTTCGTATCTTTAAAGCTTAGTGATAACGCATTCTCTGGTCCTATTGACCCATTCCAGCCATCTAATTCACTGGAATCAGTTTTTTTGAACAATAATAAGATAAGTGGTTCAATTCCAAGTTCCACCTTTGAACTCGTGAACCTCACTTATCTTGATCTTTCATCAAATAACTTCCGTGGAACTCTCCAATTGGACATGTTACTGCAATTGAAATTCCTCTCAGAGATTAAACTTTCCTATAATACCCTACTGTCATTTAATTTCAATGCTACTTTCAAAAATATCTCATCCGAACTTGCAACATTTGAAATGTCTTCCTGCAATATAAATGGTGAATTCCCGAGTAACTTGAGAATCGTAGAGTTTTTATTCGTTTTAGATCTTTCCAACAATAAAATTCATGGTGGGATTCTAAAATCTGAGTTAGGAGGATGGAAGAGTTTGGCTCATCTGAATCTTGCCCGAAATTTTCTTACGTACATAGAGCACCATCCATGGAGGAATATTGTAAGTCTTGATCTTTCAAACAACATGCTCCAAGGATCACTTTTGGTTCCACCATTTAAAACTGAAACTTTCCTGGTTTCGAATAATGAATTGACTGGGGTGATTCCTCCGTCTATCTGCAATTTGAGTTCCCTTCTTCATCTTTCCTTGTCTAACAACAATTTGAATGGAAGAATTCTACAATGTTTCGGAAGCTTAGCGCTTTTAATGTTGCACTTGCAGAAGAATAATCTTCATGGTAGCATTCCTGATATATTTGCAAATTCAAGTGAGTTGATAAGTCTTGATCTTAATGGTAACAAGTTGGAAGGGCGTTTACCAAGATCCTTGGTAGATTGTATTTGGCTGGAGGTTATCAATGTAGGAAATAACAAGATACGAGATGAATTTCCTTATTGGTTGGGAACTCTTTCAGAGCTGAAAGTTCTTGTCCTGAGGTCTAATAGATTTTATGGTCCCATACAGATTTCCAAATCTTTATTCCATTTCTCCAACTTGCAGATTCTAGACCTCTCTCACAATGAATTCAAAGGTTTTCTGCCCAGAAAATTGTTTCAAAATTTGGGAGCTATGATGGATGTTGCTATTAATGAACCTGAGGCCCGGTATATTGGAGATTATTATTACAATGATTCTGTAGTTGTGACAATGAAAGGGCGGGATCTTTATATGACTCAGATCATAACGATCTTTAAAGCCATTGATCTCTCATACAATAATTTTCAGGGAGAGATTCCAGGAATCCTGGAAAATTTCAAATCACTCATAGTCCTCAATCTTGCTCATAATAGTATAACAGGAGACATACCATCTGGTTTGGGGAATTTAAAAGCTCTTGAATCATTAGATCTCTCTTTAAACAAGCTTTATGGAAGGATTCCTGTGCAATTGGTAAGTCTTACATTCCTCTCATTATTAAATCTTTCCCAAAATCAACTTTCAGGACCCATTCCTTAGGGCGGTCAGTTTGACACTTTTACAGGTGATTACTTCATTGGGAATAAAGGATTATGTGGAAGGCCATTGCCAAAGAAATGTAACAATGATCTGAAGCCGCAACTACCACCGCCAGTTTCAGAAGGAGAAGATGATAATACAATTGAATTTGTTTGGAAAATTGCGATGATGGGTTATGGAAGTGGGCTTGTGATTGGGTTGTCCATAGGATACATTGTATTCTCAACGGGCAAACCTTGGTGGCTTGTAAAAATGGTTGAATCTGGACAACAGAAGATTGTTAGAAGATATGGAAGGTGGAAGAAATCCAAGAAAAACACATTAAAATAAAAATGTAAGTATATTTCCTAGTTAGCATTGCATGACTCCATAGAATTAATTAAATAATGTCGTTGAAATTACGTTAATATTTGTAATTAATTCTTAGTCTTTAGGCTTACTGCAGTATTTTTTTTTTTCCAGGAGGCGATGTTCAGATGAGACAGGAAGCAACCAGGTGCTTATAGTCATGGTTTTGTGTTTGAATTGTTCTGTTTGTTGATTTCAAATATAGAAATGTCTTTTTATTTTTAATTTCAAAGTGTTAATAGTAAATGGAATGAACTCTTCTATTGTTATATTCATGTACTGATTATAACGAGAGAATCTGAATTCTGAAAATGGGATGAAGTCATTTGGGAGTCCTCTACGCTTCCATTACAGCGAAGTCAGTGTTCTTTTCACAAGCAGCACTAACCCAAATACTGTGACATGGCGACAGTGAAAATATTGAATGTAGAACTATACCTGGCAAATAGGCAGGTAGGTCAGGTATACGATGCGTCAAAAATATGTATGGGTAAAATGGATACGGATAAAAACAAATCGAATTTTGGGTTAAAAATTATAAAGACTCTAGCCGATGCTATGACTAGAATAGACTCGCAGATTATCTGGTACGAAACTATAAGGTTTTATGGTAGCGAATCTGTAAGGTTTTATGACCTTCGAAGGTAGCGGCGTTGGCAATCTAATTTTAAAACAAACATAAACGCTTCCTTGGTATCCCACTCATAGATCATTGATTCACAATGTATTATAAACAACTATTGGGTGTTTTGGATCTTATACTTGTATTTGATATACTACACTTTCTTATCCAATCTCGTATAATTCGTGATTTATTCGAATTTTGGTGTGAAATAAGATTGTAGATAATCCTCATCGAGCAATCATGTATGCTTATGCATAAAGCTTGCACAACTATAGATGTACCAAAAGAAATCCGAATGGGTTTATCCTTATCCCATTGGATAAACCTAATTCATCACAATTGCATACATACGTAAATACTTCAAGATTATTATATTTTGGTCTCTAGGTGCAATAAATTGCATTTCGAGCCTAAAGACCTCTCGAAACTCAAAGTCCTCCATCTAGGTTTTGGATCAAATTTAGCTTGAATAATCTTATGCCTCTAGAGTTTGATCAATTTCTTTTGTGTGTGATTTATAGGCTCTTTGCTAGGTTAGTAATGACTGAATTTGTATCAAGCTCGCAACCTTACATGCATTCGGACATATACTCAATTTTGACTCTAGCAAGACATCATGTTCATCTAACTGACAAAGTGTCAATGAATGGCTTCTTAACTTGTCAATGATACTATTACTTGTACAATTCAATCATCTCTTTCAAGGTTGAGATATAGATAAAGTATCTTCCATGAGACCATCAATGATAAGATGATATTAGATTAAACACCAACTCAATCTCACTATGGTCACAAATTTAATTGGTTGTCATTGATCAGTGAGTCTATCTGATATGTCAACCCCCGTGCTTGGAAGTAACAAATCCTTTATTGGTCCATCATATCCCTCGTACATATATTGATATGGCCAATCATCACTTTTTTGGTAATTCTTTATCTAAATTATGTTAGATTGGTGTTAAACTATACCGATCCTTATATAAGATGGTCCAGTAATCTCAAGTTTAAGGATCATATATACCCTCATTTAGTAAGAGGATATACTCCTTAGACACTAAAACAACCATTCATATGAAATCCTCTTACTGAGTGTGTTTGGTAGACATATCTATAATATACATTTATGTGTTACATCAAATTATCAACAAACAGTTTTGATACGTGAGATTTATCACCATCTTTTGATTAGATTATTCAATACTATAATAATTTTATCATTATTACTAATGCCTTTAATTATGGTAATATTATAACTATGGGTGTTTTAAGAATGATCATCTAATGTGCTTATAAGGTCCTTACGATTAGTTGTCATGCACTGAACCTCTCATCACGATTCAATCATTCTTAGGATAACTATCTTAATTGTATACACAATATTGGACAATGAAATGTCAAATTTTAATTAAAATAATAATTATTACAAAATTACATTAGTGGCAATTGACTATAGGGCATAACTTTAACAATATTTTTTTTGCACTAAAGTCAATCATATATAGCTACAAGCCTATCATACTTCTACTGCAAATGAAACTTTGTTGATTGGTCAACCAGGTTTTCATTTATTTCCACTCTACCTATCTACATATCTCCATATTAAATTATTTCTTTGATTAAGTGGTATTGTCTAAGTATGTATTTGGATTATTGGTGAAACTATGGCTTTTTTGCTTAGGCTATTGTTGTTGTAACAAAGCCTTATAGGATCAGCTATAGATAAAACCATACCAAGTTCAATCGCGAACTTCTTGATCTATGCTATTTCTTTTGTCCCATCTAACAAAGCATTATACTAAAACTCGGTTGTAGAATTAACCATTGTCTTTACTTAAAGCTTTTCTAGACATGTGCATCATCATCTATGTGTCATCCGATTGATGCATAGATGGTCGAATGATGCACATATCCATGCAACTTTGTACAGATTTATGCGACATCATCTAACCATTTCGATCAAATTTTGGGTTGTTTTCACATCAAGAAACCACTGGGAAGGGAGACGGTTGGAAGGCCAACCGATAGTCGGAATGGAGTGGCATTTGGAGGAGAATAAAACCCTAGGGGGAAGGTAATTTTTTAAACTTTGGGTGAGAGAAATTGTTTGTTTTTAAAATTAAATAGAGAGAATGTGATAAAAATTTAATTTCTTGAATATTTTTAGTTGAATGAAGTTTTTACCTTTAACCTTAATTGAAAATTTTAATAGAATGATGAATATTTGAGTTTTTTAAATCTTGTAGGTGGAAGTTTAGGAATAGACCAAACCTTGGGTGGGCATAAGTCTTTTTGTTTACAATAAAACTATGTCTATGTACTTTTGGTATATAATTTGGATACATATATGATATGTTATCATATAATTAGATAATTTTTAATTAAAAATAAAGTAATTTTCAATCAAATAATGACACATAATTTATTTACTTAAATTATATACTAAAAATGTGTACATATATCATTGCTTTTAATAATAACAAGAAATTTGACATTCTTCATGAAATTTAATTTGCATTCAATTGAAACAATTGCAATTTCCTTTCTGAGACTATCAGCAATTATTAATTATACAAATAAAAAATTAATCGTAAATTACATTTCATGATCTTGTCTATCTCAAACTTTTAATGCAGTATTTCAAAACTGAACCAAACATTGACAATGAGAGAAGAGGGTAATATAGTATTTTTAGATTTGAACCAGACGTCAACCTAGTGAGAAAAGAGGGTGATCGTCCAACCAACCAAAGAACTATTAAATAAGTATTAAAAAATAATATTGAAACATTTTATATAATTAACATTAAATACATAATTTAGAAGCCCCTTAATACCGAGCTACCTTATCCTAAAGCATATCCCTGCTAGCTTCTTCATAAGGTTATTCAGAGATAGTCTTCTTTGCCGTATGCATAGTTCTAAGTTAGACCAGCCTAATTTAAATTCCCTTTTAACATAAAATTAAATTTATGCTTGTGTTAAAGTTTCACCAATAAACATTTTTTATATTTTCTTTGTAAAATACAAAGAATAAGTTAAATGCATAAAAAAATCAGTGTTAAAATAAATTTTCATGTAGTCTCAATCTAAAAAAATAATATTCTTAAGGCCAAAGGACTGATTCCCACCCAAGTTTTGATGCATTCCTAAAGTCATACCTATGAAATTTAAAAAACTTAAAGTCTCACTTATAAGCTAACTACCGTTAAAATTTTCTATTAGAGACAGAGATAAAATTTTCATTATATTAATAATATTAAAAATATATAAAATTCATTACATTTTCCCTCAAACTTTTAAAAACTAACACTTCACCCATGCCTAAAGTTTTTTAACTTTGAAAAATCATAATTTTCCCCCTAAACCCAAAGTCTTTTTCTCTTTTTCTTCACCCCTTTGACCACCATCTCTGGTAAAGATGACCTCCCATCTTCGCCCTAAAACATTGGTTGACGCACGATAACCTCCCCTTCTAGATCTCATCGTCAGAGACAGAGATCTAGAGAGGAGAGGCATCGACCAACGTTTTAAGGTGGAGAGGGGAGGTTGTTGGCATAGGAGATGGTGGTCGAAGGGGAGAAGAAAAAAACCTTAGGGTTGGGGGAAAAATATAACTTTTCAAAGTTAGAAATAGGGGTAAAATTGTTAGTTTTTAAAACTTAAGGGGAAAAATTAATAAATTTTATATTTTCTAATATTGTTAGTAAAATGATGATTTTACCCTTGTTTCTAATAGAAAATTTTAACCCCAATTAGCCCATGGGTGGGACTTTGAGTTTCTCAAATCTCGTGGGTGTGATTTTGGAAACGCATCAAAACTTGGGTGTGAAATAGTCTCTTGGCCTATTTTTAACCATAAAATTATCATACATATTTTTTATACACAATTTAAATACACAAATAATGTATCATTATGTGATTAGATGATTTCGAATTAAAAATAAAATGTATCATTATGTAATTAGATGATTTTGAATTAAAAATAAAATAACACTAAATCATATTATGATATATCATTTATGTACCAAAATTATGTACCAAAAGTGCATACACATAGTATTGTGCCATTTTTAAATTGGTTTATAATCGGTCAAACTGCTAACATGAAAAACTCAAACAATTGAATAGAACAAATTGTTTTTGCTTTGTTTAGCAAATGACAATTTGCCAAGTTGAACCGATCTAGTATGGTTTTTAGAACCATAATAATTAGTATCATACGATATATAATACATATTGTACGATACGATACAAATAAAAAAACTATACGTATCTTAAGGTGTATCAAAAATTGATACGATACATATCAGTTCATATAGATAAAATTAATAATATGGACTGATACTCATTTTAAAAATAAATTAGACATGTAATTAGGGTGGATATAAATCGGATTGAGCTTGAACACCCTTTGACTCGAGTTTGACTCAGATAGAATATGATTCGATTTAGTTTGACTTGAATTGATGATTCAAATTCATGACTCTATTTGATTTGGATTTGTAGTTTAAATTAATGGTTTAAATTGGTATTCAAATTCATGACTTGAATTTATAGTTCATTGACATTTACCAAATAAAACACAAAACCATCAGTTTGAACCAAACTTGAGGCAAACTAAACCAAACACCCATAACTTGAGTTCAACTTGGTTCCAAAAATGAATATAATCTTTCAATTCGAATTAAACAAATTTGAGTCAAACCAAACCGAGTTAAACTGGCTTCGAAGACCAAACAAACTAAATTCAAATATAAGTCAAAACTGGATCATTGAACTGAATTTATTTTCCTTTGTAAACAAAAATAATTCTTTTTTGGTTGTAATTAGATATTTAATACATAACTATATATTTTTATTTTTTTTCCTATTACGTTACTTATTTTGCATGATGAAATTCAATTATAATTCATTACATATATTCCTTTTTTACTAAGCTAGCAACAATTTGATATGATAATTTTAATTTTTCATTCATGTTTTGAAAACATTTGTGACATTAAATTGAAGTGGAAAGCAAAATGAAAAATATAGCCAAAAAAACTTTACTTTAATTTAATTTTTTTTAAAAAATTTTATTTAAAAAAATATATCATACAGTACAATGTGACACACAATAAAAAAATTAGATTTTTAAACTACTATGTTTATTTACTATGTTTAAAACCACACTTTTATGTTTCTTCAACAACCTCAACATTCTATAGGCAAACAACTAGAATTAACAAGGCATTTAGTTAGAAAGGATTAAAAATTACTCTAGTAATATATTTTTTATTACTTATAAAAAAAAAATGGTTCAAAACATTATATGAACATCAAATACTAAAATGTCATTGCAAGAAATATGGTTCAAAACAGACCAATATAACATGGTAAAACATATCGCATTGTTCCTCTTAAAAAGATCTCTACGAACAAAAATAAACAAAAACAATAGAACACACCGACGGATACTAAAGGCAATAATATAAAGTAGCGCAAAATCAAGGGCAGCAAAGTTGATGTCTTAAATTATGGGGGTGCAAGGTCCAGTTTAGTGTGGTTTGAGAGATTTTTCAAATTAAACTGAAAAAAATGATTGGAAAATTTTTCAAATCAAACTAAACCAAACCAAACTGAAAAAATATGGTTTGATCCGATTTAGATTACGATTTGAACTATAACTATCAATATCCTATAATACACGATATATATTGTACCCTACGATATGATATGAGATAGATGAAAAATGATATTTATCATAATATGTATCGAATTAATACGATACGGTAAATATATCATACGATACAATACATATTACCTATACAAAATGATACACTTTTTTAGAAAAAATGATAATGCATTAAGGGTGTATATGAAAATTTTCAAAATGTTAAGGGTGTTTGTAATAGTTTTCAAAATGATGAGGGCTCAATTATAATATTTTGTTAGTAATTTATTATTTTAATTTAAAAAAAATGTATCATACAATATGATACATGATATGATAAATTGGGTTTTTGATATATGATACAATATACGATTCAACTATTATAGTTTGAATATTTTAAAATTATTTATTTATATATATATATATATATATATATATATATATATATATATCATTTAATAAAATTAATTGAATTATAGTTTTTAAAAATATAATATACACATTTAAAATAAATTAAAAAATATATATAAAACAATATACATGTACAAAAAATGATAAAAATAAATATAAAAAAACAAATTATACACCTAATTATTTATTGAAATATTTTGTTAAAAATAGTTTTTATATATATATATATATTATAAAAATATGGTTTATGATTTATTTTAGTTCGAAATCGTTCAAACCGTAATCTGAATTGAAAAAATAATTTAAAAAGTTTTAATCTAAATAGAATTATTTTACATATTAAATCATTATTTTTAAGTAATTTAATTTGATTTTATGGTTTAAATCGGAAAATGCGCACCCAACTTTAAATGGTTTGACAGCAACTTAAAAAAGTACAGCTTACAGCTTGTCTTCGTATTTTGACAGTGGGGTCAACTGCTCCTTCAAGCCCTTCCTCTTCCGGATATCCATAACAAGCTGTGCAGCCTGTGATCCAGCCTCCAGTGGGTCAGACGACATCATGTCCCAGTGATCAAACACACATCGCGGGAAAGCCTGTCCCAGCTCTCAACTGCCAGAGAATCCGAATGACTCAATGACAGGAAGGTATGCCTTAATGTTGTAAGTGGGGTAACCGGCATGTGCATCTCTTCAAAGATATGACCACGTTTGTGGTTAAGAACACTGTAAATACCACCAAGGGCCTGCTCAGGAGCTTGGATTTCAACCAGGTACACAGGCTCAAGCAGCCTAGGCTTAGCTGTCAGCTGTGCAGCATAAACAACCCTACGAAGCAGTTGGAATGACCTGACCACCTCCTCTGCGATTGGCATCAGCATGAAGTCCACGTCACAGACAACGAAGCAAATACCTCTCATGTTCTCTGCAGCCAATGCACCTTCCTTTGATGCCCATTGGAATCCAGCAACAATAGAATGTTGGAATAACGAGGGTGTATATTGATTAAATATTTTTATTATTTAATAAAATTGGGTGAATGCATAATACAGAAAGGTTTCATTTTATGTGTTCGATAAAATCATTTAAAAATAGGCTACTACACTTTGTGTTGTAATTATTAATTTTTGGTTGCAAGTGTGAGTTTGATATAAGGTTATTAAGCTTTTGATGGAGAGCCCCATTGACCTTTTTACCTTTTTAGTAATAAAAGGAAACATACAAGGTCCCCTCCCCAAAAAATATTAATGCGTAACTTTTATTGACACCGCATTCATTCACTACAAACGTGTTATGGAAACCTGGGGAGAAAGACATTGTTCTGGGATTGAAAATCAATCTTCTTTGCATTGTTAATATGACTTAAATAAGTTCTTCTAATCTCTCAAACTTATTAATTTCAATGTTTTATAGCTTGGTGTGAAGAATTTGTGAAATTTGGCAGAATTACAATAATTTTGGGTTGATTCTCGAAATGGGTTTTTTTTTTGTCAAATTGTTTGAAATTGGGCATGATGTTAATATGTTTATGTTTGCTGATGATTATACATGCCTTTATACATGTTTTCAAACAGAAAAATTGATAAAAAATTGATCAAAATTGGGCTAGAATAGGTTGGGTAACTGTCTTGGTAAAGTACCCATTTCGACCAATACGCTTGTTGTCATCAGTCGAAAATACTGCTATTGTAGTTGTTGGCATTTGGGGAACATTTACCCCATGATTTTCAAATCGATCATTGACTAGAGCAAGCGGATTGAACAGTGACAACAACGGACAACGGTTAGGGCTCTTCATGACTCATCGATTGTAATCGAGTTGAAAAAATCCTATTACCTAGGTCAATGTGTCACTGAACCCATGGTCAATGGTTAGCATGTTGACCAGTCAAAGAGTCAACCTAAGTCAATCATCAGGTTTATTGACCTAAAAAGTGGGTGACCTGATCCAACCATGGGTCCGCACGTGGAGCCACATCATCGGCACATGTGGGCATGTGACTACACAGGCGATTGTGTGTTGTCATTTTTAGGTGAGTGAGCATTGTTTTTTGGTGCGTGACATCATTTTAAGGCATGTGAAGATGGTTTTCTTGCTCTAGTTGATGCGTTTAGGTGTTTATTTGCTTACTGAAAGTTCACATGCTTGTTTTATTGTATTATATTTTATTTATAGCACATATATGGTTTCATTTTGGTATAAATTATTGCATGTGGATATGAAAATTCCACAAAGGGTTTTTTTGTTCATTGTACTTGATGCAACTTTGTTTTTAAAAAATTGTCAGAGATAATAATGGTCAATATCTCATGAAATCTTGGTTGGGACAATTTTGCTTAGTATCATAGGAATAAATTAATGAGTTGTCAGAATGTTTAATCGCCAAAACGGTACATTCATCGAGACTCATGAAATATTCCATACGATAATGATGCATTCTTTAGTGTTAATGTATGTTATTTCTTATTGTGTGTATTAAGACTAATGGTAACATATGGTTGATGATATGAAATACTTTGTCGATTGTCATGGATAAATACAATACACCCAAAGGTGGTTGTATATATATTCAATCGACATGTGTCTTATTTAAAGAAAAGATGAATATTTGTCGATAAAGTTTATCTGCCTAAAAAAAATATTTCTTTTGAAAATAATTTGTTTATAAGATCCTCATATGGTCTTATAACCTTATGCTTTGGGGTTCTAATAACATGTTATTTTTTTTTCCCAAAGGAGAGTTTATGGTGATGCAATAGTGATCCAAATTTAGAATACCTTATAAGGTTTTAGAGTTGTTCTAATTGGTTAATTGTCCATATTACCTATCAGTTGCATTTTTAAATTATGAATTCAGTTGCTATTACAGTGAGCAATAACAATGCTACTATTGAACTCTTGACTAATAGTGATTTTAAAAGATATAGGTCTGATATAGAATTTACACTAGTATTGCTAATATTGATATGCCCTTGTGAGTTGATAAACCTTTAAGACTCACTAATGAAAGTTCCACTACTGACAAAAAGTATTATGCTAAATGAGAAAGATCTTATAGGCTTAACTTTTTTACTTTGAAAGGGACTATTCCTAAGTATCTTTTGAAGAGTCTACCAGAGTCCACAAATGCTAAAAGGTTCCTTGATATCATTGGGTTGAGATATTAGGTTTCAGATCATGCTAAAGCTTCTCATTTGATTAGTAAGCTGTTAGAGGCTAGATATGTCAACTCTAAAGAGGTTAGAGAATTTATTCTAAAGGTTGCTAAAAAAATTATAATGTACCCCTTGATGACAATTGTATTGTCTATTATACTCTTAATTTATTACTTATGAAGTTTAATCAAATTAAGACAGTTTATAATACTGTAAAAGAGAATTGGATTGTTAATGACCTAATTGCTAAGTGTGTGGTTGAAGAGAAGAAACTAAAGTTGGAGAAGCTGGAAATAGTGAATATGGTTGGTACATCTTAAAATCAATCTAAGGGGAGATGGTAGAATAAGAAATTTAGGTCTCATGCTCTAAGGAATATAGGTAGATTTATTAAAAAATCTTATAATAATTTATATTTTGTTGTTGGATAAATCTGGTTACAGACTTATGAATGGAAATTGAAAAGTTGATTTATGGTTTAATTTATAGTCTGTTAATAGTTGTTTCCTGTTTGATATTTATATAGACTTTGTTTGACTTCCAATAATGTTGGCATTAAAAGATTTTGATTGGAGAAAAGTCATCCTTATTATAGCACAAAATGCTTGGACATATTTCAAAAGAGAGAGTAGATATATTAATTGAAGATGAAATTCTTCTACCTTTGAATTTTTAAGATCTGGGGACCTGTGTTGACTATATAAGGGGAAAATTGATAAAGACTAAGAAATATGGTTCAACCAAGAGTAATGAGCTAGAGCTTATTCATACAGATAGTAATGGGTCTTATTTGTCCACATTGTGTGACAATAAGTATTTCATCACCTTTATTGATGATTATTTCAGATATGGGTATGTTTTTTTGATTAAAGATAAATCTAGTGCTATTAAGAACTTCAAGATTTTAAAGACCGAAGCAGAGAAACAGACTAAAAAAATCATCAAGGTTATAAGATCTGATCGAAGTGGAGAGAATTATGATAGATATACTAATTCAAGGTAGCAAATTGGTTCTTTTACCAAGTATTTGTAAGAATGTGGAATTGTTTCTTAGTACATTATATTTGGGACTACTGAACAAAATGGTATAGCTGAGAGGCATAATTGCACTTTTAAAAATATGCTTAGAAGTGTGATGTGTAGATCGAATTTACTAGAGTATTTATGGGGTGAAGCTATTAAGACTGTACTGTACATTCTAAATAAGGTCCCTTTAAAGTCAGTGCCTAAGACTCCTTTTGAGTTTTAGATGGGAAGAAAACCTAATTTAAGACATGTTCGAGTTTGGGGTTGTCCTATCAAGGTAAGGGTTTATAACCCTAATGAGAAGAAATTGGATCCTACGACTGTTAGAGCATATTTCTTTTGTTATCCTAAAAATTCCAAAGGATATAGGTTTTATTGCCCTTCGCATAGCATGAAAGTAGTCGAGTCAATAACTGTTAAATTTCTTAAGCTTGATTCAACAAAAGGTAGTTGCTCTCAACCATTGAAGGAATTTAAAGAAGGTTTATCTAGATTGGAGCCTTTGACTAATGTATATAGTGGTATATTACCTATTCTTGTTGAGGAGAGTGAACAACTGGTTTTAGAGAACCCTTGAAAACATGAGCTTATTCAAAATAAAGCCATTATTGACGATATTATTTCAAATCTTGTATTAGTTTAGCTATCTGTATCTAATACTTTACCTGATGAGCCAACAATTATAATTCTAGTTAAAATATCATCTAGACAGAGTTGATCAATCATCTCTGAAAATTATTATGTCTATCTTGATGAGTCTGATTATGATATTAACCAGATTATAGATTTTGTGAATTTTAAAGAAGTCATTTCTTGCCCATAGTTAGATAAGTGATTTGAAGTTATAAAGGAAGAAATGTTCATGTTAGCCTTGCTTTTCCTATTACAAATTGTCTTCATGTTATGGATTTGTTTTGCTAGCCCCAAGGCTATCATGGCAAATGACTTACTTAACTCACATTTCAACCTGTCAATATGAGAAGCACTACGGGCAACAATTAACATGTCATTAACATATAACAACAATATGATAATATCATTATCAAAGAACTTTTGCACAAAGATACAATGATCACATGTAATCTTCATAAAGCCTTGCTCCCTCATAATAGAATCAATCTTCTTGTACTACCGTCATAGTGCCTATTTTAAGACATACAAACTATTTTTTAACTTGTAGATATAGTTCTCTTTTCTTGGTGCTTGAAAACCAACAAACTGCTCCATGTAAATTTCTTCTTTCAAATCGCCATGAAGAAAAACAATTTTCATGTCTATCTATTTAATCTTTAAATTAAGACTAGAAGCTAAAGTTAGAACTATTCTGATAGAAGATATCGTTATAACTAGAGAGAAGATTTCCTCAAAATTAATCCCTATCTTTTAACTAAAACCTTTGACAACCAATTTAACTTTTATATTGTGGAATTGAAGTATTCGTATCTTGTTTCAACCTATAAACCCACCGGTTATTCAAAGCTATTTAATCTTATGGAAACTTTACTAACTTAAATATGTCATTGTTATATAAGGATTTCATCTCATCATTCATGGCATGTAATACCCTCAGGTACATTTCAGGGGCATTTATGTTTTTTGACTCTGTTTTGAGACATTTTCAGTTTTAAATATATATGTCCAAATGTATGTGTGTATATATATATATATATAAAACAACTACAAAAAGACAAAGGTGTGTGTGTGTGTGTGTGTGTGTGTGTGTGTGTGTGTGTGTGTGTGTGTATGTATGTATATATATAAAGAGAGAAAAGACAAAAAATGAGAACTTTATGCCTTTTGCCATCATATTCTCTTATCTCTTCCCGAAGAAAGTAGTCTTCTTCATGCTTTTTCTTTGTTTTGGAAGGAAAGTGGATGATTTGAAGGGTTTTGAAAGAAAAAGTAAGGAAAGAAAAAAAAAAAAAGGAAACACTTTGGAGGCCTTGGTAACTAAAAAATTTCCTTCTTTTCCCTTTACCTATGTTTATATATATTGGACGTATATTATATGAATATGTTATTGTGTTTTGGTGTTGATTTAAGGTGGTTTTGGTGAGTAAAGAAATAAGACAAAGAGGAGGGAGCCAACTTGACAAGTATTGGCTTGAAGCAAGGTAAGTGAAACCATTTTTGGAACGTTTCATGTTTTATGCCTTTGGTTCCTTTGTTGTATGTTATAAATGATGATTTTGAAGTTGAGAAATGTTGTTTTGCCATTTGGGGTATCTATGTGTGTGATTTTGTTCATGACAGAAAGTTGAAAAATAGTTATATTTTTTCCACTGAGTTCATCCTACATTTTAACTATCTTATTTGATGAATTATGAGTGTTATTATAGCTTGTTAGAAAGCTATTTGAATTCTCTTTTAAATGATATATAGCTTGTATGAATTAGAGACTGTTTTTCCTGTTAAATTATTTGAACAAAAAGACTGCCTAACCAATTAAACAGTAAAAATAATTTTTTGCCATTGATTTCATCCCACATTTTGATTGCCTTATCTGATAAATCATGAGTGTTGTTATAGCTTGTTAGAAAGCTCTTTGAATCCTCTTTTCAATGATATATAATTTTCATGAATTAGAAACCATTTTGGGAACAAAAAAAAAAAGAAAGAAAGTCCTCAGAGTATAGTCTAGTGGGTTATGGATATGTAATAGTCTTCCACGTGTCTAAAGTGAAAGGAAAGGCCTAGATATGAGTTTCAGTTTTAGATGGAAGCAAGATTAGTAAAAGTTAATGCATGTATATTATGAACTATGAGGGGACATTTTATGCTATACTGCCCGTAATAGGGCACGTTCATAGTAGGACACATCCGTAGTAGAACATAGACTCGTAGTAGGGTCTACTCATAGTAGAGTATAACTCAAATTTCAGAATGGTGTAGTGAGAGAAAGAAAGAGAGTTTGAGCTTAGAAAAGTGTCAAATCCCTGTAGTCAACTTCTAGAAAGTATTAAATAGACACTAGATAGGATAAAGTGTGACTAAAATAGTAAAAGATGAGCCAAATTATTACCTCAAAAAGAAATAGTTTACTTATTTCTTTCCTTTTTCTGGGTGTTCTTATCCCTCCATTTTCTTTCATGATTGCAGGTATAAGTGATCGAGATAGCTATGAGGTAGGGTCAGGTCAACAAGGATAGATTCAGGCTGGGGTAGGTTATCTATGGTTTTTGTTACATGTATATGATATTGTTGACTTTTGTCCTTATTTAGATAGTTGTACAATTGTATCTAAGGACACGTACATGATTACTCCATGATCTTAAATGTTTTCAAGTGAGTTTTCACATGAGATATATACATCTTTTGTTTGCTTTTAGATTTCAATTTTCTTAGAATAATTTCTGAATGCTTTTAGTGACGAGTTCATTTTAAAGTTTTTTTAAAATAGATGCTCTAGATATTAATTTGTAACATTTTTCCTCTGAAGGGCAACACTTCTGAGGAGAGATGTTACATGACATCAATCCAATGTTGCTTATACTCACTCTTCATAGTCTTTTTATAACATTCTGGTTATCCTGTATCAGTAAAGAACACATACTCACTAGAAGAATATCTTGAAGATGGTATCCTTTGTCTAATTGACCTTTAAAGTGAAACAATTGGAGGAATTGTAATAGGTGTATGTTGCAAATCATCAACCATCATAATCATCTGTGTGAGCATCATCATATGTACCATACTAAATGCCATCATTAGCCAAACTAAGAAAAAATGATAAAATAATCAAATCCACATTAATTAGCTTGTCATTGCCTTGAGTAACTATATTCTCTACCTTCTCAATATCTTTGATAGTCTGATCCTTAACAAATATCACATCTTTGCTTCTAATAAGCTTTTTTCTCAACTGGATCATATAATCAGTACCTAAACTCATCTTGACAATAACTAAGAAAGATGTATTGAGTCTTGGCAATAACCAAGAAAGATGTATTGAGTCTTGGCATTTATCTTTGACCTTTCATCTTTTGGAATGTGCACAAATGTCTTACAACCAAAAACATGCAAGTGGTCATAAAAAATATCCTTGCCAAACCAAACTCTGTTAGAGACACTACTTTTAAAGAAATGATAGGAGATAAATTAATCACATATGCATCTATATTCAAAGTTTCACCCTAAAAAAATTGTGGTAACTTTGCCTTTGAAAACAAACATATTTCCCTCTCAATCAGTATTTTACTCATCCTTTCTGTCATTCCATTCAACTGAGGGGTTTAATGAGGTTTCTTCTGATGTTTGATACCCTATGATCGGTAATACTTATCAAATAGACCTCTATATTCATTACCACTTCAAATAAGATGTATTTCAATTTTTCTCATGTTTATCTCTCTGTTATACTTGAAATTGTTTGAACACATCAAGTACCTAGTCTTTTACCTTGAAAACATAAACCCATACCTTTCTCGAATAGTCATCAATGAAGGTGACAAAATATAATGCATCACCATACGACTTTTCTTTCAATAGACCATAAATATTTAAATGTACCAACTCAAGCAAATCAGATTTCCTAAAGGGCGAATGACTTGAATAAGACCTTTCTTTGTTTCTTAGCCAAACAATATGCACACCTATCTAGCCTTGGACTTTTCACTTCAGGTAGTAGAATCTTCTTTGTTAAATACTCATGCTTATTTTTACTCATGTAACTAAACATCCAATGCCATAGTTTTGACAAGTTTTCATCTTTTGTCACATTCATTGTGTCTTTAACAATAAAAGCTTGCATCAAGTATAAACTAGAAGAATTCTTACCTCAAGCCACAATAAAAGAACTTTTGTTGAGCTTCCACTAGCCTTTATTAAAGGTGTTGCAATAACCTCATTATCAAACTTACCAGTCAAAATCAAATTCAGACGAAACTCAAGTACATGTCACACATCCTTAAGTATCAACCATATCCCAGTTCTAGTTTCTAAGTAAACATCTCTTATACTAATAATATAACATTGTAGGTATGCTCAAGGTTATTTTTGTCCTTTGGTTTTGTCTGTGTGCAACATTGCATAAATAATTATATTTGTATGAAATTCATGACACATAGCCACGTGGAGAGGCCACATGCCCATGTGTGTTGTCAAAAAGGGTAAAACTATCTTTTCTCATTTGTTGTTTTATATTTGGTTAAGTTTGAGAGACGTACACACCTAAGGGGCTTTTTTACAAGCTTGTGTATCGTTGTTTAGAGTGAAAATAAAAAGAACGTGCTCACATTTGACACATTATTTCACCCTAATTTTCTTTAGTAAATAGAAAGATTGAGGGAGCTTTTATGAGCCTTAAAGCCTTATACATGAGAAGTAATCTTGGAAGGATCAATCAAGCCACATGAAGAAGCATTAAACATCTTTGAAGGGGAGGTAAGTAGGCGATCTGTTATATTCTATTCTTTGAATTAATACAAATTAATCTATGATAATATGTGCTTGAAATTAATAGACGATCAAATTTTGTGTAATGAGAATTTAAAGGTTTAATATTTAACTGAGTAGAGTAGCTATGTTCATATGTAGAAATTATATATCTACATGTATATGTCTGTTTTAGGATGTAAAGATGTTCTAATTTCCTTATGAAAGATGTAGGATATGGATTATTGAAAAAAGACATCTGTTTTGTGACTATATGAATATGAAATATGAATTATTGTTATATGTGCGGGTTGCCATTAAATCAAATAAGTAGTAGCATTGTGTGAATGTTGTTGAGATTCTTAGTTGGATTATATGTTAGACTCTCCCATAATTGAATGATGGCGATATTGAATTGGGTGTTAATGAAAACTAATGTTGTTTGATAGGGCTACGACCAAGTTTGCATAGCTATATACATTCTTTCATGAATATTAGTTATGGAATGATTGATTATTTTATGATTTCATAGTGTATATCATGTTATTTGTGACGTTAAAGCAAGTTCCATGTAGTTAGAAGTGTTTAGTATTCTCTAGTAAATTTTGATAGTGGTTAGAGAACTAAGCATACATGGAAATTTGTTGCCAAATTCTAGAAAAATTGACAACACACACCCTTGTGTCCCTTGACACATGACTATGTATATTTGGAGGAACCTCTCCCTGTGTTAGAGTAAGTCATGAGAGTGTGGATTTGGAAATAAACACACGCTTGTATGGTATAGGATGCATAATCATGTGTCTTGCCCCAAAGATACACACCAGTGTGCCTAGGATTTTCATCATGTGGATTGAATAATAAATCCCTATGTGTAAAGGATACATACTCGTGTACTTTTGGGGAAATTGGACAATAGAGATATGAGAAGTTAACAAAGAAAATATGGGATTCAGATATGAGTATGAGAGTTTAGAAATGACTAAATTACCTCTAGAATGGATGATTATGAGAAAAACCAATGATAAGACCCTAACGAAGGATGTTAATGATGGAAATCAGTATGGGTATGCCCAATTGTGTGAACGATGACACGAACCCCAATTGGAGTAGTTTCAAATTTGAAATCTAGAAATAATATACTATACTAGTATGAACGATTGAACTATGTGTAGTGCAGTAATGAAAGCAATAAGGCTTTTATATATATATATATATATATATATATATATATATATATATATATATATATATATAGTCTTATAGATATTTTTCCAATATCCTAGATACCCATTTGAATTATCTGAATGTCCAACACCCTTTTTTTCTTAGTAGTAGTGTCATTCTGGATGACTAGTGCCAAATGATATATATTGACATCCCAAACCTTTGGTGAAAACAAGTGACATCCCGAATGTCATCCATTAGGTACACCATGTACATGTGCTAGTCAGACTTAGACTAAAGATACCATATCAAAGAGCAGTGAGACCCCAAACCTCTCTCGTCATCGTACATGCATCTAGCTGTTACAACGTCTATCATCAGTACATAATTATTATGTACTGATGATAGACGTTGTAACAACTAGATGCATGTACGATGACAAGAGAGGCTTGGGGTCTCACTGCTCTTTGATATGGTATCTTTAGTCTAAGTCTGACTAGCATATGTACATGGTATACCTAATGGATGACATTCGGGATGTCACTTGTTTTCACCAAAGGTTTGGGATGTTAATATATATCATTTGGCACTAGTCATCCAAAATGACACTGCTACTAAGAAAAAAAAGGGTGTTGGACATTCAGATAATTCAAATGGGTATCTAGGATATTGGAAAAATATCTATGAGACTATAAATAAAATAATAAAAGATGTGTAAATCCTACTATGTACAAATATGGGACTATATATTGTGTTTTATAGATTTTCTACTTACTAAGTGTGTATCACTCACATGTTTTGTTTATGTGGTTTTACAGGTAGAGTTATGGAGCAGCAAGGCAACAACAAGGGAACTAGCCAGTCAACTCATGATGGTGCATGAGGGTAGGAGCGATTTAATCATTTTTATCATTATTGCATATTTATATATTTCAAACTATTCATTTTTGTTATACACATTCAATTTATGATTTGACCTTTCAGGTTTATGTACTTGGATTTCATGTAATAATTAATACACTTTTGAGATTAGGAGTTTTATTTAATGAGACATATTTAAAGATTATTTCTGCATACAAAAGTTTTATTTAAACATATTTCCTCAGATGCATATTTCGCGTAGGGATATGTGTCTGAAGAAGGGTGTTACTAATAACATGTGTTTGACTATCATTACCCATCCTTAACGTGCCTAAGTCACCATAAGTATGAGATGTGAAGAATTCCTTTTAGGATGTAACATGAAAAAAAGCACTATTGTCAATCACCCAAGTAGTCTCTTCAAAAGCAACATTAATCAGATTCGCATCATAAACAATAATGAGATCGTCAAACCTAACAGTAACAACTCGATCATTATTCTCTGTATTTTTCTTTTTTTGCCTATCATTACCTTTGTTCTTTCTTTTCCACTTATAGCGAAATTTCTTCATATACCTCTTTTTGCCACAATGATGACACTCAAGATTCTTATACTTTGATATTGACTTGCTTCAACTTTTATCTTAAGAAGTAAGATCTTTTTGTTTATTTGTCCCCTTGTTTTTGGAAACTAGAACATTTGATTGTGATGATGAACCATGAGACTTTCTTCCACCTCATCATTTAAAGTAACACTCTTGACAAATTCTATGGAAACAAACCCACTTGGAGTTAAATTGGTAAGTGAGACATGAAAAGTTTCCCAATTATCTGGAAGAGCCTTAATTAGCCATAATCCAAGAATTTCATCATCAAATTTAATATTCATGCTAGATAGCTAATAAAAAATTCCTTAAAACTCATTCAAGTAATCCGCCACAAAGGTTCCTTTACCATATTTCAATTGCATCATCTTCTTATGAAAAAATGACTTATTGTTACTTGATTTTGAAGCATACAACAATTTAAGTTTATTCCACAAAGAATAGGCATGTGTCTTATTGCAAATATGGTTGTAAACATTATCATCACATATTACCTAATGAAACTACATACTTGTTCATGCTCAAATGTTAACTCTAAATCACTTTTAGACTTAAGCTTCTTAGAAGCAAATACTGAAAGATGCAACATTTTCATAAACAAAAGATCTTTCATCTTATTCCTCCATATATGATAATTGGCACCATTTAAACAAATCATCTTGTTGAAGTTCAACTTCATCATTTAACCAAGTCAATCAATCATAATAGAAACCAAAGCTCTAATGTCACTTGTTGGGAATAAAAGAATTAAACTAACAAAACTAAAATCAAAATCTACCCTTCTTGATTGAGCTATATGGTAGCAGACAATCAAACAAAATATGATTTTATCTCACCAAACAATCAAAAGCAAATATAATAGAAAAGAACATCACAATTTAATATAGAAACCTTTTCGATGTGAAAAGTAAAACCATAGAGCATTGCCCAAATGAACCAATCCACTATATCTAAAATAATAGTCCACAAGTTTTAGCCTATGAATGAATACATAACTCTCTAAAGCAATAAAACATAGTGATAACACAACTACCAAAAAAAAAAAGAATATCACATTAAATGTGTAAGCCTATATCTCATATTACGCTCACAAAAAAGAATCTCCAACATTCATAATATAGTACCAGACATGCCTAAATTGCTATCAAAATTTGAGAGCAATCTAACGGTAGACAAAAGAGAAAAAAACATTTTTTTAAGTGTTGTCTAAATTGATCTACATAATACAACCAGTTATGTTCTAACATAAATAATAACTTACTTAAAAAACAAAATACGATCTCAACCCTTCAAAATTAAAAAAAATGAATTTTCTACCAGCAATCCAAAAATTAGAATGATCCAACAGTGAACTTGAGAGAGACCAAAAATCTCCCATGGATGCAAATTGAAAAACCAAGACGACATTTTTCTCTTCTTTCTTCTTTTTCTGGCTTTTATGTGTTATATATATATATATATATATATATATATATATATATATATATATAAAACTTTGTTTTGCCCTAATTCATTAATATAGTGGGTTAGACTTTTCCATTAATATAAATTTGGGTTGGGTTTCTCTATATAAGAAGGGACCTAAAAGCCCTACAATAACCTCAGATAAGAAATCAACGTGCCCAGGGGAATCAATAAGAATGATCAAGTGCTTTTTTCCTTAGTACTCTCCTATGAAGTTCTTTAAAGCATCATCCCTCATCTCGTAGTAAAGAGAGATGCCAGTAGACTTGATCATAATGCCATGCTTGGCTTCATTAGCACAAGTATCAGTCATACGAACATCTCCAACAACTTCTTATGCAATGATACTAATAACAGCCATAAGGGAATTAGTGAGTGTTGATTTTCCTAAAAGAATAAGAAATGCATCAGGGTCAAGACCTACATTAATAAATAAGTTTAAGAGTATGAAGATAAGGAGCACAATGCGCAATAAGCGCCTAACATCAAAAGATAAGTTTTAAAAGGTTCAATTTATATTCCCATCAGTAAACACATTTTAATGGCCAACAAACATGAACATAATGGACAAAGGCAAAACACTTCACCTACTTATTAACTTATTCATCAAATTATGTCATAAACATTGGATTACAGTTCTAGAACTTTCCTTAGAAAAAGAGGTTATAGAAGCACAAAGGTAAGCCTATTATACAATATATTACAACCTTTTCCTTAAAAAAAAAATAAAATTAATATGTAACCAAAATATGGGACTATGCTTGCCATGTAACTTAACTTTCATACAATGACAAACAACAATAGATATAATAAGATATACCTAAAAGACGAGTTGGAATGGAGCAAAGATTAGAGGGTGAGTCAAACGAATGGATGAGAGAATCTAGTAATCAAAAGGTTGTTTTCTAGTAAAATTTCAAGATATCAAAGTGTCATCAATATGTAATTGTATTGATCTAATTGCATGTTATAATATGTAATTGTTTTGATCAATTTATAAGGATTATACAAATTTATGAAAAATATGCACACGTATTGATGTAAAACCTAATGCAATAAGCTAGTATATATGATAATTAAACTTTGAGGGGTTTTTGGAGATTAAATATGTTTTCTATTTGATCATGATTGATTATATAACAAGAGGTTAGAACCTTTGATGAGTTTATGGGATGAATATGTGAAATTTGATTTGTTTTCAACATGTTATGTATTAAATTAACGTGATGTATGTATTGTTCTTATCCTTCTTGTTTGAAGACTTAATTTATGCACCTAGGATGGTAGAAACTCGTAAGAAAGTACAAAACAACATTATGAGTGGATATTAGTGCAAAACCGATAGAAAATAACCTAAAAATAGGTTTACAAACATGCATTCACGACCGTTCTAAGAACAAGCACAACCTTAAATTTACTCAATGATTAGTAGGCATTCATACAGATGACACATATGTTTTTCTATGGCATGTAAACTAGCTCACAATGGACAATCATACAAGAAGGGTGTATGGTTGTTCATAAAAAATGATGGAATTACCCCTAAGAACTTAGCATGATCATGAAGAAGAAAAAAATGGTTATTCATGGGAAAAGAATCAATGTACACTCATGCATAAGGACATGCATGCCTATACAAAATGTCATGACTAGAGGAATTCATGCATGAAAAAAAAGTGTATGCCTATGCACTTGAACATGCATGCCTATACAACAGGTCACAATTAAAGTTGCCCATGAAAAGGTAAGAGAAGAGATGAATGCATGACCATTTACCTAATGATGTATGACTGTACATATGAGGAAAAGTAAAATTGAGCAAAGTTGTGAATCTAAGTCTTAAGTATCGATGTCTTAAAGGATAGTAGGGATGTATAGGGTATATAGTATACTGAATGACCAAGTTAAGTTGTCACGAAGGATAGTAAGGATGTAGAAGGTACGTAGTATGCTGACACTAAGCCTAAAGAATGGAACCTCATAGATAAGGGTATATAGGTAAGACAAATAGGATGAAAGCTAGTATGAGCTTGAGTTGAGATAGTGGCTCTTAGATGCATGCATGCTTAGAACATATCTCAATCAGTTAGCATGTGGTATCAATTTCTCTTATGACTGAATGTGTTAATCACCAAGGTCATTATGAGGGGATGCCTGTGAGACTTTTCTTCCTAAACTGTTTGCAACTGGGTATAATAGTTTGAAATAGGGCACCATATTTGCATTAAAGTATATTACCATGCAGTAAGACCCAATCATGTTATAGTAGTCTAATAGTGTAGAGAAAGGGGACTACATAGTATTTAGCTCTTTGTCTAGACATAGTCTGATTGGCATAGAGGTTCATGTTATAAGATTATTAATGTTTTTTCTTGAACATGCATGAAGTAAGTGAGTCACCCTAAATTAGGATTATGAGAGAATCCTAAACGACCATACAAGACCTTAGAGCCTCTCAAGTCAATTTATGGGACCAAAGAGGATCCCAAGCTAAGTTAATGAGTAAAATACATTCCACATCATCAAAGTATAAAGTTCAACGGTGTACTCTCGATGATCAAGTTAGGGTGGATTAAGTTATGGGTGAAATGGGAATTAAGTAAATTATAAGTAAACTCTCTTACTTACTGAGTGTTTATCATTCACTCTCCTATTTTTATGTTTTGGAGATATCAAGTGATGCTAATGACTATAGTGCGAGAGGGTTAACTAGCATAAAGCTGTCATATGAGGTATAACTGTCAATTTTCCCATTATATAGTTTTTAATTATTTTGACATTGGGACTATGTAAATGGGTTAGGGTATTTTGCTACATACATACTTTATCATGGGGATTATATTTATGTTATTTTGATTGTCTTTGACGCTTTCCTATTTATTATTAATTGAGGGTACTTTTGGTATTATTTTTATAAATGCCTTGCCTGGATGAAAGTTTAAAGTTATTGCATGCTCTGAGTCAGTTTTGTAGAACTTCCCTTGGAGAGCAATTGTTCTAGAGAGGGGAGTTACAAATTGGTGGTTTTGTGGAGGTGATGGTGAAAGGAGAATGGATTTTTGTGGTCAATTTCTTGTTGCTATGGAAAATTTATTTAGGCTGCAATTAATTACACAGATTTATGTATATTATTTCATGCAATTAATTAAATAAAGCTAAACATAAATATAGATCCATGGTATAATAAAGTTGATCCAATTATTGATAAGAGAGAAACTGATATTCTTTTCCTGTAATTTGCATAATGACCATATTTTGTAAAAGGAGTTTTTACCGTTCATGCATTTGAAAAGAAAACTTGACCCTTTTTTATAGTAGTTTCCTAGATCCATCCGTTTTTTTGATAAACCAAATAATAAAAAATGATCATGGAACACCCTAAAGTCTGCTCTAGGGGCGTTAGTGTCATTTTACCAAAATTTTACTCTTGGATTCGGATCCAATTTGAATTGAAATAGAAAATAGAATTGTGATTGGATCAAAAAAAAAGAAAATGGCTTTGTTTGGGCTTGATGGCTGACCCAAGCATGTGTAAATTAAATAAAAAAGAGAGAAAGAAATCTAAATATATTTTAAAAAAAAAAAAAAGAAGAGGGAAAGAAAGGAGTCCAAATTTAAGTGACCGTGGATGCGTATTTAAAGTGCTGCCACCAAGAATTCTTGTGGGACTCAATCCATGAATGAGAGATAGTGTGAAAGAGAAGAGATAACCAGTGAGGAAGAACAGAATCCGACAGTTAGAGACTGATTTCTAGCAGCCAAAAATATTGAAGAAGGAGAGAACACTACAACAAATATTTAATTTAGAGATGATTTTAATGTCTTCCCAAAATGCTATTTTTAGGGACAAAAATTTAATTTCGTGCCAAAATGTTTCTTTTAGGGAATAAATTTTAAGTTCGTCTTAGAGTGACTTTTTTAGGAGAATTTCGTCCCTTAAAACTTATGATTCATTTTTGGAGACAATTTTAGTTTTGTCTCATTATAATAACTTTAGGGACAAAATTTTCATTTTAGCTTACAATGTTATTTTTAAGGATGAGACTTTAATTTTGTACTGGAATGATTATTTTAACCGACAAAATTTTAATTTTATCCCTTAAAACTCAAGATTCATTTTTAGGAATGAAATTTAACTTTTATCCTAGAATGTTACTTTTAGTAATGAAATTTTAATTTTATTCCCTAAAACTTATGATTCATTTTTAGAGGAAATTTTAGTTTCATCCCAAAATGATAATTTTAGAGACGAAATTTTAATTTTGTTTTCTAAAACTTAGGATTCATTTTTAGGAATGAAATTTGACTTTCATCCCAGAATATTACTTTTAGGGACAATTTTAATTTTATTCCCTAAAATTTAGAATTCATTTTTTGAGGCAATTTTAGTTTCATCCCATAATGTTACTTTTAGGGATAAAATTTTAATTTTATATGAGACTGATAATTTTAAGAGTTGAAATTTTAATTTTGTCTCCTAAAACTTAGGATTCATTTTAAAGGACGAAATTTTACTTTTGTCCTAGAATATTACTTTTAGAGATGAAATTTTAATTGCATCTCCTATAATTTAAGATTCATTTTTAGAGTTCCAAAATGATAATTTTAGAGAAAAAATTTTAATTTTGATAAGTACAGCTCATGCCACCACATGACAACACATACAATTAAATATAGGCCAAACGACTATTTCCCACCCAAGGTTTAGCGTTTTCTCAAATGTCCCCCCTTTAACTATGGAAACACCAAACACCCACTCATGACCGGTTAGATTTAACAAAACCCTAACGGTGATAAGGGTAAAATCGTTATTTTCTCTAGAATATTAAAAATAAACTAAAATAGAATATATTTTGCCTCCCTAAACTTTAAAAACTAAAATTCCCCCTAGCCTAAGTTTTAAAAAATCACAGTTTCACCCTCCCGAAGCATTGCCGACGGTCTCCGGCTCCATTACCGACGGTCTCTCCCTCCTGAAGCATCCTCACCTTTCGGAGATCTCTTTCCTCCCATTTGGACTTCCAATTGGAGTCGGAGAAGCTGTGGAAGACGAAGAACTTCGTCGGGGAAGACGAAGTTATTCGTCTTCCCAGTCGTCGTCGTCGTCTGGGAAGACGAGTCGTCTTCATCTGGGAAGACAATCGTCTTCCCAGACGGCTTCTCTCTGCATCGGATGCGTTGAGGTCGAGTTGAGAGGGGTCGTCGGTGGAAGAGAAACCGTTGGGAGGGGAAGACGGCCGGTGATGGCGCCGGAGAAAGCGACGGAGAAGGGTTTGGAAATAAACCCTGGGGGGAAAATGTAATCTTTTCAAACTTAGCTTAGGGAAAAAATGTTAGTTTTTAAACTTTTAGGGGGGAAAATGAGATTAAATTTTTAGGCGTTAGGGTTATGTTAAATCTAACCAGTCATGGGTGGGTGTTTGGTGTTTCCATAGTTAAAGGGGGGACATTTGAGAAAACGCTAAACCTTGGGTGGGAAATAGTCGTTTGGCCTTAAATATAACATAAAATATTCTGTGTATATTTTAGTGTATCTCATACAAATCATATTTTTGATCTCATCCAATACTGTATCATAGTTAACCGTATACAACTCTTGTGTGTACTATTTATTCAAGAAACAAATATCAATAAAAGTAAGTATTATAGCCTCAACATTATCTCAATTATTTCAAAATTTGCCTTAGAATTATTATTTCAGAAGACAAATTTCCAATTTTGTCCCCTAAGATTTGGGATTCATTTTTAGGGATGAAATTTGACTTTCCTCCCAGAATAATACTTTTAGAGATGATAATTTGAGGGATTAGAATGTTAATTTAGGGACGAAATTTTATATTGTCCTAAAATGGTTATTTTTAAGGACGTCTATAGTTTTGTGCTAGATGATATTGTCTCATAATGATAATTTCAGGGACAATTTTATTTTTCCCTAAATTGATAGTTTTAAGAACAATTTTATTTTTGCCTTCTCTGTCTACACTTCTTCACTGCAAGTCTCACATCTTCAATATTTTGTTTCAACGTTTTATGCTTTGTTATATATATATATATATATATATATATATATATATATATATATATATATATATATATATATATATCTGTCCATTAACAGTTGAAGATTTTGACTATGGATCTTCCAAAATGTTGCTTGAGTTACTTAATTTATGAATTTTCCCTTAATTAATGTTATTCAGTTTAAAGAAGATTATTGATTATTGATGAAAGTAAGCTTTAATTAGTGTAAAAAGGAAAAGAAGAGAAAATCAAGCTGAGCAGAGTAGCAATCTCATTCTTTATTTCTGTGTCTTCTTTCGTCATCCCTCTAGTTTTTTTCTTCATTTGTTGTTTGCTAACTTGGCATAATGTGGTTTTATTTTTGTCACTTCATAGGTATTAATCATGGATAAAACTTGGTTAAAGGAAAAAGAATGGTCTGAAAAATATGTGGAAAGAAGTAATATCTTTTATGAAATTTGTGGAAAATAATTCTGGTAGGGAATGCGATATTAGATGTCCATGCACAAATTATTTGAATTTGTACATCTACAGGCAAAATATTGTTTGTGGTCACCTACTTATTTGAAGGATAGATACCAACAACACTAGATGGATCTATCATGCGCTCTAATTTTGCACATAACATGTGCTCTAATTTCGTCCAAAGACAAAATGTTTTATGCATTATAACATTTCCTATCTAATCAAACTATAGCTAAAATTTTGATCTTTTACAGAAGTTATTTAATTCGTTGCTTTATATTCCAAAATGTTTTATGCAACCGTGGCTTATTGTTTATTTCTTAACATAACATTATTAAAACTGCTGTTTTATATCCTATAACGCAACGGTTTTTTTGTAATTGTGATTTATTGTTACTCTCCTAATGTAACCCTTTTAAAATCATAGCTTATGTTATTTTAGGCAGCAGTTTAAAAACCGTAGCGAAGTTAAGCGTTGTCTAAGGCCTAATATGTGGTAGTCTGCCAAGCGCTCTAATTTTGGTATAAAATCTAGTTCTCATTCTAATGGTTGTGATATTGAAGAGGACTACCATGAAACATCTAATGATGATGAAGAAGTTGATGGGATCCACAAAATGTTAACTGACTTTGAGATATTAAGAGATAACTGTATGGGGAGTGGCTCTTGTGGCAATGTTCACAGTGAGGCGATAGGGCATTCATCTAAAAGTTTTGCTAACTGAGACAGATGTCTGAACAGTGAAGATCCGTCCTCATCCATGAATTTCAATTCTTTAGTTTGGCTATGCCAAAAGGTAGAGACACATGCTGGAGTACAAAATAAAATTTTAACATTATCCGTTTTAGATTTTAAAAAATAATTAGTGAGGATGTTGTGTTTGGAAGCATAATGTTTCTGTGTGCTTTTCTTCTTGCATCAAGATTTTGCCTAAACATGTAAGCTGGAGTTTCCAGGAAAATTTTGCCTAACTTTTTGTCTGTATCTTTGCATTTGGATACTTCTGACGTCAGCAATAGGAACCTGTACCTGAATCATTTGTAGCATTCTTGATGTGTATAGTCATTATTATCATTATAACTTTGGCAATTTTTTCCAATAATTCACACTTTCCAAGACCTTCTTCTTGCAATCCTTATTTCCAGTTACTTCAAGATTTTTCTTGTTGCGATGATGGTATGGTTTCTTAATAGTTTTAAAGCATGAATAATAGCTCATTTGTAGTCAGTATATTTAATGGCTCCGCTATTCATTCCTTCTGCAGTCTTTTTATTTTTCTAACATCCATCTAAGTTAGAGTTTGCTTGTTGCAGATATGGGAATTCCCATCTTCTTTGATATTCATCGTTGATTTGCTTGTTTTATCTTCCAATAATATAGTGGCTTTAAAAGGTTAGAAACATAGTTTAGTTCATAGAAGGTGTCACTAATAGTTTATGCATGTATGTCCCTTTGAGACTTACATGTCCCTTTGTTATAAATTGCAGAGCATCGTTAATATAACTTGTATGTACTGGTGGGGTTAGGGATGCATGAAATTGTTAAAGATAATGTCAAGGTTCAAGATTTGGCAATTTTTTTGTAAATTGGTATTTGTATTATTATGTAAACTCTTTGAAACTAGAAAATTAATCATGGGGAATTGCAGTGCTTCACAGAGTAGGGAGCCATCCGGCAACATTTGTAATAGCAAAGAAAGTAAGTTAGATGGGGTAGAAGGTGATACATGTCTGAGGAGGGTATGGAGAGAATAAGTGAACACATAAGCTGCATAAGGATAAGAATGCCTGTTTTTATCTTGTGGTTAATGATTGACTGATGGCTTGTACATACATGCAGGAATTAGCTAAATATTATACCTGTGTGGTATCCATTTATAACTTATATGTATGGAACATGTTTCATAAATATTAGACAGATGACCATAACTGAAATTGAGAATTTCATGCTGCTTATGTGGATCTTTAACATGCTTCCATTTTTGTGCAAATCAGTGATCACAAAGTCAGCTATGAACGGAATTGTAGGGACCTGCTTTGTTGCTCATGCTGTAAGGTTCTTTATCATTGAAGGGCTTAGTTTAAGATCTTTTAGATGATGAAGACTTTTTTAATGGTCTGATTGCCCGTTAGATTTAAGCGGGAACATGATGTTGGTTTTTTCGTAAAAATTTAGTTAAGATTATCCTACATGGCCATGGCTGCTAATCATGTCGATGTAAGGTACCAATAAGTTATTGTTTTTCGTAATTTGGTTTGGAGTGGGGCTTTCCTTTCACTTAAATATGTACGTGTGCCAATCAAGTGGAAGGACATGAAGCTTACAATGGATAACTTGGATGTAAGTGAAAGCACTCTTTATTATTTTTTAATAGAAAACAATAATTCTATTTTCATTATTTTTTTTTTTATTTGATCATTATTTATGATCAAAATTCGTGTCTCAAATTTTCCACATTAATAAGAACAAATATTTGTGTCGAAATTCACCACATAATCAACTATATAAATAATTATCCTTAGTTTATCATATAATTAAGGACAAAAAAGAGTTAATTCTTAAAAAAAAATTATTTTTAATTCATTACACAATTGAAGACAAAAAATATTGCCTTTAATTTATTATATAATTAAGAACAATAATTTTATCCTTAATTCATTACACAATTAAGGATGGAAAAAATTTTCTTTAATTTATTATACAATCAAAAACGAAAAAAATTTGTTTCTAATTTATCATACAATAAAGAATAAAAAATCTTGTTCCGCATTCAACACATTATCAAAGACAAAAACTTTTATCCCCAATTATTTGCACAAACAGTGACAAAAAGTTTTGTCCATAATTGTGTTTTTTTTGGGACGAATATAGTTTTTTTGAGATGAAATTTAATTCGTTTATGGATTAAAAATTTCTTCCCAAAATGTATATCATTTCATTACGAAACACGATTTCATTTACAATGATTGGGTATTAAAGATGATTTATTTTTTCCTAGGTATTATCCTTTGATAATGCATTTTTTTGACAATGTGATCTTTTATCACCAATGACTTTTTGGGACAAATTTCTAACTTTTTGGAACTAAAATTTTTGTCACCTTTTATGAAATTGGTTCTAAAGAAAAAAAAAAAAACCAACCAGCCGTGAGCTCCCTGCTACCATTTTTGTTTCTGATTTTCAGGTAAAAGCAAAAGGGAAAGAAAAGACAGCCACCGTAAGCCAAAAAGGCAGCACAAAGAGTTAAAAGCAGCTGCTCATGACTGCCTCTTCATGCTGGAAAATCCAAGGTAAGTAGGATGATTTTCTACTTGGTTTTGGCATGATTTTTGCTGGCTTTTTCTTGTCTTGATCTGATGAATTCTTGCTGTAATTTTATATGAATTCATTAATGTGATTTTTGTGGCAAATTTGTGCTTGATTTCGGCATAGCTGTTGCAAGAGTTTGGTGCTGGAATCTTGTTGTTTGATTAGTGGATGTGGCAAGAATATTGTTGCTGAATTTAAATTGATTTGCTTGAAATCTTTTCGCTGGATTGTAATGGCTTGCATGTTCGGTTTCTTCGCATGAAATTACCTTCGGCTGTAATGGTTTCTCGCTGCTGTGTGCCGGGAATTTGGTCCAGTTCATGGATGAAAAGAAATCTTGAGTTTTTGCTTGGATGTGGTGATGTGCATAAGTTTGTAGGATGATTTAGTGGCTTGTATGTGCTATGCCTCTCTTGCATGCTGAAATTTTTTGTTTCTACGGCTTGCATTTGTTAATGAGTAATGTGATAACGTCTTTTTTTTTCAAGCAATGAAATCAAGAAAAGGCTGGAATTTCCCGTGAAGATATATGCCGGAAAAAAATTTCCAGGTTGGTGAAATCTCGAAGCTGGATGTCAGACCATCTTTTGGCCAGAAAATCCATCTTCCAGGGATGAGCTTCCAAAAGGTACCCCATGAGAGTGTCGCACACTCTCTTGAATGTTATGTGTTCGGACTGGTTTTCTAGTCGAAAAATTAGGGTGCAAGTTGCCCGAGAACCAGCCTATAAAAGGTTAGTTGCATATTATGTGTTGATACAAACTGGCCAGAAGGTCATGTTGCCTATTGGGGACACCGACAAGCTTTCGAAAGGCACCCCTTGGGACTACTGCACACCCTCTTGAACTTGATGTGCTTGAGTTGTGAGTTTGGATTGGATTTATGCCCTAAATGTTAGGCGCAAGTCACTCAAGAATCAGCCTAAGAAATTCCTTTTGTGGCCGCCGGTTTTAATTTTTAAGAAATTTTTTTCTATTGCTGCAACTAAGTTTTTGAAATAAATTCCACGTGCAACAAGGAAAAACATGGCAAACTTTAATTGATTTTGGTGATGTATGCCTGTATTATGATTGGGAAGAATTGCATGACAACCTATCAATTGGTACATCTGAATACGACCAAAGATATGTTGTTATTCAAAGGAAAAAGAAATATACAAACATAGATTGATTATGCATGGGGTGAAAGCGACTTAGAAATTATTAGAATTGCTATATGATTAAGATAGAAGATTCGTTGAGGTGTTGAAAGATACCTAAATAGAAGATTTAATACAAATATGAATGATTCTCGAGGAGTTAGATACCTAAGGAACAAATTTAATATGAATACAAGTGATAATCAAGGGGTTAGGTACCTAGGGGAAAGGTTCAGTATGAACATGAGATAGATCCCCAAAGGTATGATACCCGAGGGAAAGAATAACATTGATTTGAGGAGTATTTGAGAGGTTAGATACCCAAGGGTAAGAATTGATATGATCAAAGAGAGATAAAATCCATTATAGAGAATTTATTGAACTGAAGATAAGTTCAAGAGTGTTTGAGAGATTAGGTAACAATAGAGACCGAATATCTAGTTAAATTTGAGATTATTTCAATATCTATGGGACATTAAGATTATTAGGTTGGTAAGGGAATACTCACGACCTAGGTTCACCTATAGATAGGGTAAAGTTCAACTATCATAAATGCACACTAAAAATTGAAGATGAAGTTTTTCTCCTTTTCTCTTTTTTTTTTGACTTTAGTGTGTTATTTATATCTATATGTTAGACACTTATTTTGACCTAATTTATGAATAAAGTGGATCAGACTTTTTTATTAAATAAATTTGGGTTTATCCATATAGAAGGGGACCCAAAAGCCAAACAATTCTCCCCCTCCCGACTATGTGGAAAAAGACCCTAATTTGGTGATCATACGACAATTCTCAAACTTCCCTCTTGGTAATGACTCTGTCAACATGTTGGAACCATTATCATCAGTGTGAATCTTCTCAAGTTCAATCAACTTGTCATTAAGGACATTACATATCTAATGATACCTCACATCAGTATGTTTTAACATTGCATAAAAAGTTGAATTCTTACCAAGATGATTAACGTCTTGACTATCACAAAACAACACATATCTTTTCTGCATGAAACTAAACTCTTGCAGGAATATCCGCATCCATAACATCTCCTTACATGTTTTAGTTATAGAATAAATTTTGACTCAATGGTAAACAATGCAACACATTTTTGTGATCTCAACTGCTAAGATACTGCTTCACTTGTGAAGGTAATCAAATAACCAGAAGTAGACTTCCTAGAATCAATATCCCCTACCATATCTAAATTTGTATACGTAACAAGAATTAGCTTCTCACTTCTAAAGCAAAGCTTCAAATCAGAAGTGCCTCAGAGATATCTCATGATCCACTTCACTGCATTCCAATTCTTTACTAGGATTGGAAAGGAACTGACTAAGTATGCCAACAACATAAGCTATGTTTGGACATGTGCAAACCATTGCATACATCAAAATACCAATCGATAAAACATAAGAAACTTTATTCATATATTTTTTTTCTTTCTTAGTGGAAGGACTCTAACTAGTACTCAACTTAAAATGAGTAGCAAAAACAGTGCTTTCTGACTTTGACTTATCCATGTTGAATCTCTGAAGTATTTTCTCAATATACTTCTTTTGTGATAGCCATAACTTTTTGCTTTTCTTGTCATGAATTATCTGCATGCCAAGAATTTGTTTTGTTGGCCTCAAGTCCTTCATGGAAAAGGATTTACTCAACTCACACTTTAACTTATCAATACGAGAAACACTATAGCCAACAATTAGCATGTCTTTAACATAAAGCAACAATATGATAGAATCATTGTCCAAGAACTACACAAAGACACAATGATCACAAGTAGTCTTCATAAAGCCTTGCTTCCCCATAACATAATCAAACCTCTTATACCATTGTCTCAACACCTACTTAAAGCCATACAAACTCTTTTTTAACTTGTGGATATAGTTCTCTTTTCTTGGTGTCTGAAAACCTTCAGGTTGTTTCATGTAAATTTCTTCTTCCAAACCATCATGAAAAAAAACAGTCTTCACATCCATCTGCTCAATCTCTAAATCAAGATTAGAAGCTAAACTTAGAAAAACTTTAATGGAAGATATTTTCACAACTAAAGAGAAGTTTTCCTCAAAATCAATCTCTTTCTTCTAACTAATGCCTTTGAGAACAAATCTAGCATTGTACCATTGAATTAAAGTATTTGTATCTTGCTTTAACCTGTAAACCAACCAGTTCTTCAAAGCTTTTTTATCTTGAGACAACTTTACTAACTCAAATGTGTCATTGTCATTTAGGTATTTCATCTCAACATTCATGACATCAACCTAAAGTTGTTTCTACTCACTCACTATAGCCTTTCCATAACACTCTAGGTCTCCTTTATTAGTAAAAAACACATACTTACTATAAAAATATCTCATAGATAGTATCTTTTATCTAGTTGACCTTCAAAGTGAATCAATTAGAGGAACTATAAGCGCATGTTACAAATCATCAGCATCACTTGCAAGAGAATACAAATCATCTGTGTGAGTATCATCATGTGTACCATGCTTAATGTCATAATTAATCGAATTAGGTGAAGATGTTAAGGCCATCGGATTCACATTAACTAGCTTGTCACTATCTTAAGGAACTATTTTTTTTCACCTTTTCAATGTCTTCGATAGGTTGATCCTCAACAAATATATCTCTTGTTTTAACAAACTTTTTTTCAATTGAATCATATAATCAATACCTAAACTAATCTTTACTATAACCAAGAAAGATGCATTGGCGAGTCTTGGCATCTAGCTTTGACCTTTCATTTTTTGAAACATGCATAAATGCGTTATAGTAAAAAACATACAAGTGGTCATAAGAAACATCCTTGCCAAACCAAACTGTAACATCCCTCTCCAGAAGTACTATCCACTGAAAAAGAAATATTATGAATTAATACCTAGAGCATCTATATTTCTTTTTTAAAACTACTTTGAACTCAACTCATTACTAAAAGTATTTAGAAATCAGTCTAAGAAAACTGAAAATCTGGAAGCGAACAAAAGATGTATATATCTCATAATGAAAACTCATTTGAAAGCATATGAAAAACTGGAGTAATCATATATAACTGTACAATTATCTCAAAAAAAGGCAAAAGTCAACAAGAACATGCGACTGTATGCATGTAATATAAACTAGAGATAACATGCTCTAACTGGATCTATCTTCACTGACCTGACCCTGTCTCGCAATTATCACGATCACCTGTACTTACAATCATGAAAAAAAAGGAAGTGAGAGATAAGAACACTCAGTAAGGGGAAAAAATTAAGTAAACTATCTCATTTCCTATTCTAACTCACTTTCGAGACTCAATCTCACATCATACCCTCTATAAGAAATCGAAGGGATAATCTAGTTTATTTTTTACTATTTGGGTTATACTTTGTCCTATCTGGTGTCTATTTGATACTTTCTGTAAGTTGACTATAGGGATTTGACACTTTTCTAAGCTCGAGCTTTCTTCTTTTCTCTCACTATATCATTTTTGAATTTGAATTGTACTCTACTATGAGCATGCTCCACTGTGAGTAGACCCTACTGTGGGTCTTTGTCCTACTACGGACGTGCCCTACTGTGGGCGGTGTAGTGTAAAGTGAACCCTTATAGTTCATACCATGCATGCGTGCATTATATCTTATTAATCTTGTTTCCATCTAAAACTATCTATAACTCACCAGACTATACTCTTGGGACGACCTCTGAATCTTGAGCCCCAAATTCCTTTTCTTGTTTTTCTTCTTTTCTTTTTCCTTTTTCTTTTTCTCTCTTTTCTTTTCTTTCCTTTCTTTTCTTTCTTTCCAAAAATTGTGAAAAACTGTTCATATGATAGGACAACCTTCTTTTTCATACAATTTAACAGTCTAAATGGTCTCTAATTATACAAGCTATATATCACTGAAAAGAGGATTCAAATATCTTTCCAACAAGTATAATAACACTCATAATTCATTAGATAAGACAGTCAAAACGTAGGACGACTTCAGTGGTAAAACTATAAATATTATCCAACTCTCTACCATGAACAAAATCACACACATAGATACCCTAAGTGGCAAAACAACATTTCTCAACTTCAAAATCATTATTTATAACATAGATTTAAGGAACCAAAAACATAAAACATGAAACCTATCAAGGATAATACCCCTTATCTTGTTTCAAGCCAATCTTTGCAAGTTGGCTCACTCCTCATTGTTTTGCTTTCTTTATCACCAAAATCACCTTTAAATCAATACCAAAACATACTAACATATTCATATAACATGTATCCAATATATATAAACATAGGTAAAGGGAAAAGGAAAAGATCTTTTGGTTACCAAGGTTCCCAAAGTGCTTCCTCTTATTTTCCTTCCTTATTTATCTTTTAAAACCCTTTCAAATCACCCACTTTTCTTCAAAAACACAACAAAAGCAAGAAGAAATATGCCTTCTTCTGGAAGAGAAGGGAAAAGATGGAAAAAGAGGCTTAAAATGTTTCTTTTTGTCTTTTTTCTCTTTTTGAGATATGGATATATATCCATATCCATATATATACATATATATATATATATATACACCTTTATATATATATATATAAACACACACATACATGTGAATATATATATATGTATATGTATTTAAAACTGGAAATATCTCAAAACAGAGTCAAAAGACATAAATGCCCTTGAAACGTACCTGAAGGTATTACACAAACTCTGTTATGGACATCACCTTTCAAAGAAATGGTAGGAGATAAATTGATCACATATGCAACTGTATTCAAAGCTTTAACCTAAAAAGACTATAGTAACTTAGCCTCTGAAAGCAAACATTTGACCCTTTTAATCAGTGTTTTGTTCATCCTTTCTGTCATGTCATTCAACTGAGGAGTCTTAAGAGGTTTCTTTTAATGTTTGATACCTTATGATCGACAATACTTATCAAATGGACTAACCCTTATATTCACCACCATTATCAGATCAGATGCATTTTAGTTTCTTTCCTATCTGTCTCTTTACTAATGCTTGAAACTGTCTGAACATATTAAATACCTGGTCTTTTGTCTTCAAAGTATAAACCCATACCTTTTTCGAACAATCATTAATGAATGTGACAAAATACAATGCACCACCATGTGACTTTTCCTTCAATGGACCATAAACATCTAAATGTATTAGCTTAAGCAAATCATATTCCTGGAAGGTGAATGACTCTTGAATGAGACCCTTCTTTGTTTCCCAGCCAAACAATGTGCATACCTATCTAGCCTTGGACTTTTCACTCTAGATAATAGATCTTTTTTACCAAACAGTCAAACCTTTTTTCACTCGTCTGACTAAGCCTTCGATGTCATAATCTTGACAAATTTTCATCTTTTGTCACATTCATTATGCCTTTAGCAATAGAAGCTTGCATCAAGTATAAACTAGAAATTTCTTATTACGACCCATAATAAGAGAACCTTTGCTAAACTTCCATTGACCTTTACTAAAAGTGTTGCAATAACCCTCATCATTAAACTTACCAATCTAAATCAAATTTAAACTAATCTTAGATGTGTGTCACACATCCCTAAATATCAACCATGTCCTAATGCTAGTTTCCAAGCAAACATCTCTTATACCAACAACATGTGCTTGATTATCATTACCTATCCATAACATGCCAAAGTTACCAGAAGTATAAGATATGAAAAATTCCTTTCAAGATGTAATATGAAAAGAAGCACTACTGTCTATCATCTAAGTAGTCTCTTGGGAAGAAACATTAACCATATTCTCATCATAAACAATATGAGATTATCAGACCCGACAATAACAACTCGGTCATTATTCTTTCCATTATTCTTTTTTTGCCTATCATCACTTTGTTACCTCTGTTCTTTCTTTTCCACTTGTAGCAAAATTTCTTGATATGCCCCTTTTTGCCACAATGATGATACTCACGATTTTTGTACTTTGATCATGACTTGCTTTGACTTTTATCTTTGAAAGTCTAAACTTTTTGTTTGTTTCTCCCCCTGTTTTCAAAAACCAGAACATATGACTATGATGATGAACCCTGAGATTTTCATCTCACTTCCTTAATTAAAATAACACCTTGATAGATTCCATGGAAACAACCCTACTTGGAGCTAAGTTAGTAAGTGAGACAAAAAGTTTACCAACTATTAGAAAATGTCGCAGTAGTCACAACCTAAGAACTTCATCATTAAATGTAATATTCATGCCAAACAACTGATCAACAATCTCTTGAAACTCATTCAAGTAATCTACCATTGAAGTTCCTTTACTATATTTCAATCTGCCATAGAGGTCCCTTGAAACTCATTCAAGTAATCCCTTGAAACACATAATGATTCAAGCTAATTCCACAAAGAACAAGCATGCGTCTCATTACAAATATGGTTGTAAACATTAACATTAACATATTGCCTAATGAAACTACACATTTGTTCATGCTTAAATGCCCATTCTAAATCACTCTTAGACTTTGGGTTCTCAGAAGCAAATACTGGGAGATGTAACATTTTCACAAACAAAAGATCTTTCATCTTATTCTTCCATATGTGAGAATTGGTGTCATTTAAACAAATCATCTTGTTGAAGTTCTAATATATCATTCAATCAAGTTAATCAATTACAACAGAAATCAAAGCTCTAATACCACTAGTTGGAAAGAAAACAATTAAACTATAATTAGCAAAATCAAACTCTCCCTAACAATAAACCAAAATATGATTTTATCATACCAAATAATCAAAAGCAAATATAGTAGAAAAAAACACCACAATCATCTAAATTAGCTTTTGTCGTTAACCCAAATAGACTTGCCTAAAAACTTTCTCACTGGTATAATACCATCTAAGTTCTTTAGTCTGCCATCAAAAGTAGCACAAAAACTCACACTGGAGTGCGTTTCCATGTTTTGGAAATATTTCTATTTTTGAAACTCCTAAAAACTTGTATGAAACGTTTCAAATTGTTTTGAAATTTTTGAAAAATTTTGAAATATGTTTCTTTTAAAAGAAAAATCTTAAAATCAATTAAACACATATCTTTTGTATTTTCAAACTTGAAATATCTTTAAATCTCATATTGAATTCATCTCCTCTTCACTCTTCGATGTATTACTCATCTCCTTTCCAACATGTTATATAAATTGGTGTGTATTGTTGTTTTTTTCTTAAATATCTGCATATGTTTACTCAAGAATAATTTATAATAAGTTCTATAATTCCATTTTATAGCATTCTTTTTTTTTATTTTTTTATTATTTATTTTTATACTATATAAGTTCATATATTTTTGTTATAAAAAAATTAGTATTTATAAAAAAAACTCTTATACTTTTCATATTTATAAGTTTCCCATATTTTTGTTTCCTATATTTTTTTAAAAAATACATTTTCACATTTTTATTTTCGTGTTTCCACGTTTTCTGTTTCCATTTCCATTTCTGTGTTACATAGCTGCCATCTTTGGTAACTTTAAAGCTTAGTAATGACACATTCTCTGGTCCTATTGACCCATTCCAGCCATCTAACTCACTGGAATCAGTTTTTTTTGAACAATAATAAGTTAAGTGATTCGTTTCCAAGTTTCATCTTTGAACTTGTGAAACTCGCTTATCTTGATCTTTCATCAAAAAACTTTAGTGGAACTCTCAAATGGGACATGTTACTGATATTGAAATTCCTCCTGCGCATAAAACTTTCGTATAATGCCCAACTGTCATTTAGTTTCAAAACTGCTTTCAAAAATATCTCATCCGTTCTTGAAACATTCGAAATGTCTTCCTGCTATATAAATGGTGAATTCCCGAGTAGTTTTTATCCGTTTTAGATCTTTCCAACAATAAACTTCATGGTCGGATTTTGAAATCTGAGTTAGGAGGCCGGAAGAGTTTGGCTTATCTGAACCTTGCCCAAAATTTTCTGACATACATAGAGCACCATCCATGGAGGAATATTGTAACTCTTGATCTTTCAAACAACATGCTCCAAGGATCTCTTTTGGTTCCACCACCTAAAACTGACACTTTCCTGCTTTCGAACGATCAATTGACTGGGCTGATTCCTCCGTCTATCTGCAATTTGAGTTCCCTTGTGTTTCCTTCCTTGTCCAGCAACAATTTGAATGGAAGAATTCCACAATGTTTTGGAAGCTTTGGGCTTATTGTTATGTTGCACTTGCAGAAGAATAATCTTCATGGTAGCCTTCCTGATTCATTTGCAAATTTAAGTTCCCTGAGGAGCCTTGATCTTAATGGTAACAAGTTTGAAGGGCGTTTAGCAAGATCCTCGGTAAATTGTAGTCGGCTGGAGGTTATTAATGTAGGAAATAACAACATACGTGACGAATTTCCTTACTGGTTGGGAACTCCTCCAGAGCTGAAAGTTGTTGTCTTGAGGTCTAATAAATTTTATGGTCCCATACAGTATTCCAAATCTTTATTCCATTTCTCCAAATTGCAGATTCTACACCTCTCTCATAATGAATTCAAAGGTTTTCTGCCCAGAAAATTGTTTCAAAGTTTGGCAGCTATGTCGCATGTTGCTTACCTGAGGCCCAGTATACTGGAGATTATTATTACAATGATTATGTAGTTGTGACAATGAAAGGGCTGGATATTGAAATGACTAGGATCATAACGATCTTTAAGTCCATTGATTTATTAATTTCCATTAAAATTTTCTGTTAAAGGTAGGGATAAAATCGTTATTTTATTAATAATATTAAAAATTATAAAATTTAATATATTTTTCCTCTAACTTTTAAAAACTAACAGCTTTACCCTTACCTAAAGTTTTCTAATTTTGAAAAGTCATATTTTTCCCCCCTCCCAATTTTTTTTTCACCTCTTCGGCCACCATCTCTGGTGCCAACAACCTCCCCTTTCCACCCTAAATGGTTGGTCGATGCACGTAAACAAATTTGGAATGAATTTCTTCGTCAAAGACAAAGAGATCCGATGAGATCTAGGAGAGATTCCAAATCTCTTCATGAAGAGGTCTAGACTCTCTTTGCCGACAAAGAAATTTGGATCTCTTCGTCAACGAAAAGGCTTCGTTTTCTAAATTGTTGGAGAAAGTGGCCAAAGGGAAAAAAGAAAATTCTGAGGTTTTCGGGGGGGGGGGGGGGGGGGGCGGGGGAATGTGATTTTTCAAAGTTAAAAACTTTAGGAGGGGTGAAATGTTAGTTTTTTAAACTTAAGAGAGAAAAATGTAATATTTTTTATTTTTTTAATATTATTAATAAAATAACGATTTTACCCCTGTTTCTAATAGAAAATTTTAATCCCAGTTGGTCAAAAAGTGAAAATTCAGGTTTTTCAAACCCTGTTGATGTGATTTTAAGATCGCACCTAAACTTGGGTGGGAAATAGTCCTTTGGCCTGTCAAAAGAAACAAAATAAGTATATGCAAGTTAAATAAATATGAAACAATCGTTAACAATCATTATTAGCAATCACTTACCAGAATTCCTTGAAAATTCTTCTAAAAGTATCCACGCACAAGTTAAAAGTGTGTAATTTGCGATGGCCATTTAAAGACATACAACACATTTGGTTGCAATATTATCCAACAACTGCTGAATCTCAACTTCTGAAGTCAGAATAGTAAGAAATGTAGCACCAATTCCTGAATCCGAAGCGTATTATCTAATTTATTGTCATCTTTCTCCAATTTCGTTTCAAACAAACAAATTAACAGGGCATTCTACTGTGCTTTCAGCATGACAAGAATCAATTTAAAAACAATCACTTTTTTCAGTGAAAATTAACAGCACTAAAGCTAGGAGAATGCTGAATCTCAACTACTGCAGTTAAACTAGTAAGAAACGCACAAATTGCTGAAGCAGAAGGCAAAGAATATTTTCTAAAATCTGGTTCTCATCACCAATTCAACACACAGAATGTAAATGATTTTCCCGAGAAACAAACAGGAAGAAGAAAGTTTGCGAATTGATAACATTGTAAATGGCATACCTAAGGCTTTATGACCTCTTGAACCTAATAAAGGAAGATCATAATCAAAGATTATTGTCAACAATTTTGATTCAATTTGATATTGATTCTGATTTGATCTATTTATGATTCGATTTGATATGATTTGTCGTAGATTTTTTATTTTATTTCATAGGTTGTAATCTCATTTCAAACTATATTGAAATACTATATATTGTATAGTATTTTGTTAATAATATCCATTCAATTCATAAATTCTTCATGATATCAGTGCCCACCACTCAAAATAGTATTTGATCCTTCTTCAATGGTTGACACATCAACAACACCCAAAACCTCTTCTACATCCTTTGCTTCTCCGTCAATTATTACTACTCTTGAAAATATCTCATCTCTTTATTCTATCAATACCTCCACTTAAATTACCCTTGAACTTCATCCAACATCACCTCTTGGCAATTAAACTTTCATGCAATTCTCACAGGTTATGATACAATAGGATTTATGATCATGACCGTGTCCACCACCCACAATTGCAGTCAGTCACTCCTTGTGGGTTCATCAAGATAAGTTAATTTTGATTGCTATTGTTGGTTCCATCTCTCATAATCTTATTCCATTCATTACATCAATAAAGACATCACAGGATGCTTAGACAACTTTAGCCAATACCTATGTCAAACCATCTCGTGGGAGGCTTAACCAATTAAAGGAAGAACTTCACTTTCTCAACAAAGGTACCAGATCAGTCATTGAATATATGCAACAAATGAAAATCTATGCTGACAAGCTTGCAATGATGAACACACCAACAGAGAATAAGGATCTTGGGGGAAAAATCATTATTGGTCTTGACGATGATTACAAGGACTTGTGTTTTACCACGCGTGTTCGGGAAACTCTGGCCACCTCTAATGAGTTGCGTGAAAAACTCATCAACCATGAAGCAGACATCAAGATTGAAGCGAAAAGAAACAACATTCCATCAGCATAACAACCTCTACTTATCTTGTCAAAAATGTCAATCCAAAAATTCATTTCAAAACCATCAATATCAATCTCCTCACTATAACCAAACTTATCTGTCACCTAAAGACACAAACAATTGCTCTTTTGCAAATTCACCAAACCACCAAAGTAACAATCCATGACCCTACCTCAAAAAATGTCAAACTTTATGGTACTCAAGGACACTCTGTCAAATGTTGCTCAACCTACAATTATATTCCTTGGAATCAACCTTCACAATGCAATAACTAGGCTCTTAAGCCAATCTTGCTACTTCTTCCAAAACAAAATGACTTTTTGACTTTAGTGCCTCTTATCACGGTACACTGACTTTCAAAATTTTTCTTGCTATTCCAACTACCCCAACACTAACAATGTCATGATGGGTGATGGTACAAACCTCCCAATCACTCACATTGTTCTGTAACAATCTCCTTAAACTAAAAAATCATTCATTTAAACAAAGTTCTTTGTGCTCCTTCCATGAAACACAATCTTATTTTTGTTTTTCAGTTATGTTCAACTAATAATGTTCTAGTTGAATTCTCACCCATTTCTCATTTTCTGAAGGATCCTTGTATAGGGGCAATACTTTTGTAAAAGGAACCTAAAAATGGTGTTTACAAGTGGTTGCATCTATCATCAAATCAAATATCGGTTATAGTTTTTCCCTCTATCAAAATGTCTATTGATTAATAGCATCATCATCTTGGTGATCTTTCATCTACCATTCTAAGCCATCTTATTTTGAATAAAAGTTTACCTATGTCATCCTCTGACTTATCTAAGTTCTCTAATAATTTCTAGCATTGCAATAAAACTTATAAGTTACCTTTCTCTTCATCATCTCTTACAAGCTCTTATCTTTTAAAGGTAATATACTTTAATGTTTGGACCTCTCTCGTCATTTCTGCTAAAGGTTTTAAATATTATGCTATATTTGTTTATCATTGTACTCAATATGTTTGGCTATATTATATCAAAAGCAAATGGGCCAAAGGACTATTTCCCACCCAAATTTTAGTTCAATCTCAAAACCACATCCGCAACAAATGAAAAACCTAAACACCCATCCATCTCTAAACTTTTGTTAAAATTACCGTTAAATATAAGGGCAAAATCATTATTTAATAATAATATTTAAAATATATAATTTTATTTCATTTTTTCTCAAGTTTTGAAAATTAACATTTCACCCCAAACCTTAATTTTGAAAAATGATTTTTTTCCCCAAAAATCCCTAGTTTCATCTTCACCTCTCCCTTTGGCCTCTAGCCACAACTTTGTTAGATAACACTCGTCATCCTTCATTAGACCACTGAACGTCGTCCAAATCTTTGGATGATGCTCATCATCTAGATCTCTGGATTATGGTTGTCATTTAAAGGTTATCCTTTGGACAATGATTCTTTCATCCATCATAAGGTCATCGTTTATTGGCGGAAGTGGTAAGATTTAAGGTTTGGTATCCTCGGGAGAAAAGTGAATTTTTCAAAACTTAATATAGGGGAAAAATTGTTAGTTTTTCATACCGAAGGGAGAAATGAGATATAATTTTAATTATCTTAATATTATTAGTAAAATAACGATTTTACACTTTAACTCTAATAGAAAATTTATAAGTGTATCCTAATGAACTAAAACGTGGGTGGGTATTTGGGTTTTTCATCTACCACAGATATATATTAGTCATTTCATCAAAACTTGGGTAGGAAATAGTCTTTTGGCCTAAACAAATATGATGTTTATGATGTTTTCATACATTTCAAAGCATTGGTGGAAAATTTTTTTAAATATCACATTAAAATTTTTATACAAATAATGGTGGTGAATATGTATCTCTCAAATCCTTTCTTGCTACAAATGGAATTTTTCATCTCACAACTCCAACATTCACACCAAAAGACAATAGGTTTTTGGAACGTCGATATCATTACACTATCGAAACTAGGTTAACTCTTTTATATCATACACACATGTCACTCAGTTTTTAGTCATATGTTTTTCATACAATAGTTTATCTTATCAACCATATACCAAAATATAACCTTTCCATGTTGTCATCCTTTGAAAAACTATTTGGGCATAAACCATATTATCTCAAACTCAAAATTAGGGATGACAATTTGGACCCGACTTTAGGAGCCCTGACTCTCCCCGACCCTAACGGGGAGGGGATTCCCTGATAAGAACGGGGAAAGAGGCGGGGATGGGGACGAAAAAAATCCCCGTAATCGGGGACGGGGATACATGTGTCCCCGCCCCGCCCCTCCCCTCCCCACCCCCTAAACCTAATATATTAATATAATAATTTCTAAACTATTAAGTTTTAGAAATTTTTACATTATGATTTATTAAAACTATAACTTTAATTTTACTAATTTTTGAATTATCAATTATTAGTTTTTACTAATTTCTAAACTATTAATCTAATATATTAAAAAAATCTCAGAATCTCATTATCATAAAATGCAAATGCACCAAATTAATTTTATTTCAACTTCAAAACTTAGTTAGTCAATCCACCAGGTTTTACACACAAAAAATAATAAATTATAAACTTGATAAAATCAATTGAAGTGAATGAAAAGTGTTAAATTTAATGTTATTATAAAATTACCCTAAATCACATACATGAAGAGCTACTAATGAAAAGATTGATTATTGCATATTGTTAGATTTTATAAAAACTTTATATTTGAACTAAAATAACAAAGAATATTTTGTAGCTCTTGTAGCAAGTGATATTTTGGGAAAATATGATTTATTTTATTTATTGAAATATATAAAAGAATTAAAATTTATATTTATGGGTATAGGAAGGGGATTTTTCCCCGCGGGGACGGGGCGGGGATAGGGAGGGGATTTTTCTTCGCGAGGAGGGGACGGGGATTATTTTTTATCCCCGCAACGGGGACGGGGCAGGGATGGGGATTGATGTCCCCTCCCCGCCCCTCCCCATTGCCATCCCTACTCAAAATGTTTGGTTGTCTTTATTACCAATGGCTTTGATTCTATGCTTCTCATAAGTTCTTTTCCTACTCATAAGCTTATGTCGTCCTTGGTTATTTCACTACTCAAAGTGCTTATTTAAGTCTTGATCTTTACTCCTATAAAATTTCCATCTCTTGCTAATCACATTTATCAAGTCCACATTCCTTTTTTTACTCCAGATTCTATCATTCCCCACCCTACTAACTCCACATTCCAAACTTGGTCCCTTATACTCATTTAATCCGTTAACTTTGTCCCACCTCATTCCTCTTCTCTTTCCATTTCTACTCCTCAACACTTGTCATCTATAGAGTCAACTTCCACATCAATGTTAGCAGAAAGTAGTGATACTCAAACTTTTTCAAATGCCTCTACTAATTGCTTGCAAGGTATGCCCTTTACATTCCTTTGTTTGTTATCCTTTTCCCCTCTTTCTTTCCTTTCCTATGACTTTGTTGAAACTTTTCCATCACTATCCTTAACCAACCCTCTTATTCCCCCAAATCACCATCCCATGCAAACAAGAGCAAAAATATATATATTCACAAACCAATCTAGAAATTAACCTTTGCCACCATTTGATATGATTTGTTGTATATCATTTTTCTATTTCATAAGATTATAATTCCATTTCAAACTATATTGTAATACTATTTATTATATAGTATTTTGTCAATAATATTCATTCAATTCACAAATTCTTTATAATATTAGTGTCTACAACTCAAAGGAGTATTTGATCCTTCTTTAATGGTTGATATATCAGCAACACCCAAAACCTCTTTAACATCCTCTATTTCTCCATCAATTATTACTACTCCTGAATATACCTTATCTTTTTACTCTATCAATGCCTCGACTCAAATTACCCTTAAAGTTACTTCATCCAACTACACCACTTAGCAATTTCAATTTCATGCAATTCTTATAGGTTGTGATTTAATAAGATTTATTAATGGTTCACGATCATGTCTACCCTCACAAATGCAATTAGTCACTTGTTGGTTTGTCAAGATCAATTAATTTTGAGTGTTATTGTTGGTTCCGTCTCTTCTAATCTTATTCCATCCATAACATCAAAAAGACATCATAGGATGCTTGGATAACTCTTGCCAATTCCTATGCCAAACCATCTCATGGGAGACTTAACCAATTGCAAGAAGGGACTAGATTAATTATCAAATATATGCAACAAATGAATTTCTATGCTGACAAGCTTGCAATAATGAACACACCGATAGACAATAAAGGTCTTGTGAGAAAAATCATTGTTGGCCTTGATGATGATTATAAGCACTGGTGTTCTACCATGCATATTCAAAAAGCTCCAGTAACCTTTGATAAGTTGCATGAAAAACTCATCAACCATTAAACACACATTTTTTTGGAAGCACAAAAGAAACAACATTCCATCAACATACCAACTTCTGCTAACCTAGTCAAAAATCTCAGTCTAACAATTTATATCAAAACTGTCAACATCAATCTCCTCACCATAACCAAACTCACCCATCACCTGAAAACACAAACAACTTCTCCTTTGCAAATCCACTCAACCACCAAAAAAACAATCCACGACCTTACCTTGGAAAATGTCAACTTTATGGTACTTAGGGACATTTAGTCAAATATTGCTCAACCTACAAATATATTTCTTGGAATCAACCTTCACAACACAATAACCAGCCTCATCAAGCCAATTTTAATACTTTTTCCAAAACAAAATGACTCTTTGACTTTGATGTCTTTCATCATGGTACCATTAACCTCTACAATCTTTCTCTTTATTCCAACTACCCTAACACTAACAATGTCATGATTGGTGATGACACAAACCTTTTAATCACTCACATTGGTTCTACAACACTTTTCTTAAACTCAAAAGTCATTCACTCAAATAATGTTCTTTGTGTTCCTTCCATGAAACATAATCTTATTTTTGCTTTTCAGTCATGTTTAACTAATAATGTTTTAGGAATTCTCACCTTTTTTTTTTTATTTTTGCAAAGGATCTTCATACAGGGGCAATATTCTTACAAGAGGCACCTAAAAATGGCGTTTTCAAGTGGTTATATCCATCACCAAATCAAACATAAGCTATAGTTTTTTCCTTTATCAAGTGTCTATTGATTAATGACATCATCATCTTGGTTATCCTTTGCCTACCATTCTAAGCAATCTTATTTCAGATAAAAGTTTATCTATGTCATCCTCTGATTTATCTAAGTTTCCCTATAATTCCTATCATTGCAATAAAACTCATAAGTTACCTTTCTCTACATTATCTCTTACAATTTCTCATCGTTTAGAGCAGTGGTGGAACTAGAATTTTTACTTGGGGGGGGGGGGGGGGGGAGAGATTTTGACTTTGCCATTAGTTTCCAATTAACTAGTGGAAACTTCTTAAAAACCATCTAATATTGAGCAAAAGAAATAGTATAATATTAAGAAACTAAAAAGAAAGAATACATAATACAAGTAATATTTTACATGGAAAAAACTATTTAATGTGAGGAGACAGAAAAAATATCTACTTAAATCCAATGTAATCACAAGCATTTACAATAACCACAATCAATGAGAAATATTTCACACAAATTTAGAGCTAAGTCATAACTCTAATACAAGTGAAATATACTGTAGTTTACAGAGAGATAGATAAAAATCACCAGTGAAGTAGTTTTCAAGTTGTATAACTCCAAGTCAACTGATAAAATCAAACCCAATTATCTAGATTAAAGATCCACACATCTTTTGCTTACTAATTAAAAAAACAAGTTAGAATATTACATATGGATATTGATTATTTAAATATATAAACAAGTTAGAATAATATTTCATTGTTAATTGTATAAAAACTTGAGTACTATAATGTATTTAAAATCTTAATTTAAATGTAACTTGGGTATTTTGTCAAAATCTGATATGGCTTTCTACATGAAAATATGTATCCAAGAACTTAATTCTTATTTTGAAAAATAACTTGGGTAATTTTGAAGGGATAAAGAAAATAATAAAGGATGAAACACAATTGTGAGCAACTTACATAAATTAGATAACTGTGATATACACAAATGTACAACATTTAATAGAAAAGAAAAAAAAAATAAAGAGATTAAAAATACATAAATCACTTATCTATAAAATTGTTACACAAATTTTATGATGAAAATAATGTTTGTGAAAACAAAATAATAAAATAAATTTTGAGAAAAACCTAACCTAGGTCTTTTTGAGAAAGTAAGCACAATTTCTGGAAATATATATATATATATATTTCAAACCAAGGTGGGCCTTTTTCAAACTTTTTAATATTGAGGGTAAGCCTGGGCCTACTGTTAATATATGGTAGGTCCACCTCTACTTTAGAGGTAATATACTTTGATGTTTGGACCTTTCCTGTCATTTTTACAAAAAGTTTTAAATGTTATGTTATATTTGTTTATCACTATACTCAATATGTTTGGCTATATTATATAAAAAACAACTATGATGCTTTCATACATTTCAAAGCACTAGTGGAAAAATTTTTTAAGCATCACATTAAAATTTGTTATACAAATAATGGTGAAGAATATCTATCTCTCAAGTCCTTTCTTGCCACAAATGGAATTTCTCATCTCACAACTCCATAACACACACTAAAAGACAATGGGTTTTCTGAACGTTAACATCGTCAGATTGTCAAAATTGGGTTAACTCTTTTATATCTTACACACATGTCACTCAATTTTTGGTCATATCTTTTTAATACAATAGTTTATCTTATCAACCATATGCCAAAATATAACCTTTCCATGTCATCATTTTTTGAAAAGCTATTCAAGCATAAACCAAATTATCTCAAACTCAAAGTGTTTGGTTGACTTTGCTACCCATGACTTTATCCTATGTTCTCAGCAGCTCTTTTCCTACTCACAACCTTGTGTCTTCCTTGGTTATTTCACTACTTAAAGTGATTATTTAAGTTTTCATTTTCACTCCTATAAAATTTTAATCTATCACTAGTCATATTTATCAAGTCCACCTTTTTTTTTTTTTTACATAGTCATTCTTTTCTTCCCTACCCCATTAACTTTACATTCTAAATTTGGTTCCTTATACTCATTTAATCCATTAACTTTGTCCCACCTCATTCCCTTCTTTTTTCCACTTCTATTCCCCAAAAGTTGTCATCTATAAAATCAACTTCCATACTGGTGTTAGTAGAAAGTAGTGATGCTCAAACTTCATCAAATGCCTCTACGAGCTACTTGTAAGTTATGTCCTCTACATCCATTCATTCTTTATCCTTTCTATCTTTTTTTTCCCCTTAGGTTATGTCATGACTCTTTGAAACTTTTTCATCAAAATCCTTAACCAACCCTCCTATTCCTTCAAATCGCCATCCCATGCAAACAAGAGCAAAAAATAATATTCACAAACTAATCCATAAAATAACCATTGCCACCATCCACCATAATGCACCATTCACTCCAACTGCACTATCCTAAGTACTTAAACAACTAAAGTGGTGTGTTATCATGTTTGATGAGTTTCAAGTACTTCAACACAATAATACATGGGATTTTTGCATCAAACGAAATCTAGATGGATTTGTGGAATGATACAAAACTTATCTTTTGGCTAATAGATTTTGTCAACAACCAGGTGTAGACATTCATGAAACCTTTAGTCTAGTAATCAAGCCCACCACTATTCATCAAGTCCTTTGTTGAGGATGGTTTATCAACCAACTTGACATTAACAATGCCTTCCTCCATAGCCATCTCACTAAAGATGTTTATATGAGCCAACCCTTTGGTTATGTTGACAAGCAACATCCTCATCATGTCTATCATCTCAATAAAGCTCTTTGTGGGCTTAAACAAGCACTACGAGAATGATACAATAAGTTTCACTAATTTCTGCTCTCTATTATATTTGTCAAAACAAAATCTACCAAATCACTATTTGTATTTCAACAAAATTAGTTAATCATGTATCTGTTAGTGTACGTGAACGATTATATTCTTATAGGTAGTGACGATGGACTTTTTCGCAAATTCATCAATTAGCTTTCTATAAAGTTTTCAATCAATGATCTTGGCAGACTCTTATTTTTTTTTTAGGAGTTGAAGTTCTCCCTACTAAACATGGTTTCCTATAGTCCTAACAAAAATACATTCATAATCTTTTGTACAAAAAAAAAAATGCTTGAGGCCAAGGACACCACTATAACTATGTCTTATAAAAAGGTACCAACACTACATGATGAGACATCTTTAACAAATTGTTATTATTCATGGTATCCTACACTTCTGACAAATCTTTATTTAATATGTCCGGACATGGCTTTCACTGTTAATAAATTATCTTAGTTCATGCACCATCCCACTACTCAACATGGGTCATCATAGTAATTCTCCTATGTCACTTCTTAGTTTTTTAGATGTCAATTGGGTTGGCAACATAGATAATCACATATCCATCACTGCTCATTTTGTTTTTCTTGGTCATAATGTAATTTCTTGAAGTTCTAAGAAAGATTAATTGCCCACTCTTCTGAATATTATGTTGTAGCCTCTATCACTATTGAAATCACATGGCTACAATCCTTGTTGTAAGAACTTGGAGTTCACTAGCCACTATTCCTATTGTATATTGTGATAACATTGGTGCAACTTACTTATGTGCAAATGTAGTCTTTCACTCAAAAATGAAACACATTACTATTAATTTTCATTTTGTTAGTGATATAATGTCCAAAATAGTGAACTCTTATGTCTCTTCCAAAGATTAACTAGTAGATGCTCTCACAAAACTTTTGTCATGCCAAGAAATTAAAAAGATAGAATAGAATCATTTATGACAAGAAATTAAAATGTCTTTCTATGTTGGATATAACAGAATTCTTATTTAAAGAATTCAATGGTTTTGACATAAATGCAACAAAAAAAGGGAATGACATTGAGATTCGAATCTCAAAACACAAAGGGAAAAGGGGGATATGGCTAAATTGTTAGACATTACAAACTTAATTGGATTGAGCCTTGGTATGGAAACCTAATAAATGGTAACTTTCAAATTTAGAAAACTTTGGAATAAAAGATGGGCAATCCCGAGCCAAATCCTATTTTACAAAATAAAAGACAAACAAGGGGTTGGAAAAGGATAAGTGTAGAGACTCAATGGAAGTTGTTCTAACAAATGGAGTTGATTGTTTTCACTACAAAAAAAAAAAAAAAAAAAAGTCTTTAGTGAGAAAAATTAACAAGACAACAAATATTTTGTCGTTATAATTACTATTTTCATTATTTTAATAACTAATTATTTATATTCTCATTAAAAATAAATAGATGTATACTTTTAATAATAGACTTTTAAAGTTTTCACTAAAAAATTTATAATCCTTTTGTTACGAATAAAAGTATGAGTGTGGATAGTTTAGTTTAAACCATAAAATTGGATCAAAACATTTGAAATTATAGTTTAAGTTGGTTGGAATTATAAAACGATTTGGTTTGAATTGAAAAATTTAGAAAAAAGGATTCATGATTTAAGTCACGGTTTGGATGGTTCCAAACTACACTGCAAATTGTGTTAATTCTTCTGTCATTCAAGTTAATTTGAGATATAATTCATACAAATTAAGTATATGCATGTTAATTGGTTTATTCTATATTAATTTGTTTTGCAGATTTGTAACAATCACGATTGTGACTACACTTTGGCTATAACCAAGCAATAAAATTCGTCAAATCTATAAGACTATGAAATTGTTTAAAATGTACTAGACAAGGATATTGAATTTATCTTATATTTTATTTTATTATGTTTTCCATCTCACTGCCTATGGGTCCAAAATTAGGAAAAGGACTATTTCCCACCCATTTTTTAGGCTTATCTCAAACCTATATCCACGGGAGATGAAAAACCCTTTTTCCCACCCATGACCAAACTGTCATCCAATTTCTCAGTTAGAGACAGGGGCAAAATCGATATTTTATTGTTTATATTAAAAAGTTATAAAGTTTATTACTTTTCACCCCCTTAGGTTTTAGAAACTAACATTTCATCTTTGTCAAAGTTTTTAAACTTTGAAAACTAACATTTTCACCCCCAAACCTAGGGTTTCCATATTTTTCAAAATGTAGCCGTCCCCCATAACTTTCAAAAATAGTAGTTTCACCCCCATTCTTCAACTTCATCTTTTGACGTCGTCACCGGCCTTATCCTACTCCTAGTGCGATGACGGTGGTGCAATGAAGAGATCCTTATCTCTTCGTCGCTCCACCTAGACTATGAAGGATGATGCTTTGTTATTCTTCGTCGCTTGTCGCATTGTCCAAACGTAACGACAAAGTGTCATCCTTCGTTCATTCTTTCAGATCTAGACGACGCTTCGTCATCCAGATCTGAGAGATAAAGGGTCGTTCTTTGTAGTCAAAGATGTGAGATCGATGGAATGCATCGACCGTTAGTGGTGGCCAGAGAAGGAAATAAACCCTAAGAGTAAAATCTAAACTTTTTAAACTTTAAGGATGGGTTAAGTTGTTATTTTTTAAAACCTGAGGGGGGATTTTAAAGTTTTAAGGTTTTAAACAATAAAATGTTGATTTTGCCCTTGTCTCTAACTGAGAAATTGGACGACAGTTTGGTTTTAGGTGAGAAAAAGAGTTTTTCATCACCCATGGGTATAGGTTTGAGATAGGCCTAAAAAAATGGGTGGGAAATAGTCTTTTTCCCTCAAAAATTTGGAATCACACTTTTCAACTACTAACATCGATAGTCAATAGAGAGGCAACCTTAAGTCAAAATGTAAATGTCATATAGTCTCCCTCTTAACATCACAGCGTAGCCACAACCTACCATCGACCTTTTCACCTTGGAACTCTCTGGCGTCACTATTATTGTTTCTTGCTGAAAAAGTATCATAGCTCTGTCACTGTCATTCTAGTTTTGGTCATCATCTTAGGCGGTAAGTAGCGCTGTCACCGACATCTCAAGCGTCATTCTTTTCGATAAGTTGTTCTTCTTCTCGATTTGTTTTTTATGTGTAATTCTTTGTTGTTTATTTGAACTAGATTAAACAAGTAACAAATCTCCCTGATTATTTCTTGTTATAATTCTTTCTTACAACTTTAGCTTAAGATTGTTTGCCATTCATTTGGTTAATGAGAAACTGGATAAGTGTCTTTATTTGTTTACCATTCATTTTTCTTTGTATGTTGTTAGAAGAAGTGCATGTGTATTTGATAATAAAGTTTTGGTGCATTATGGTGTTCACAACATGTTTGATAGAATTCCTATTGAGCAATATTAAAACTTTTCACATTATAGTGGAAATATAAATAGCTAATATTACCCTGAAAGAATTTTCCTATGTCTACAAATTGAGGCTCTTGCTGTAGTTTTAAAATGTGATTTGCTCACTCAAGGATGACTGGATGCTTGAAGGAGCTAATAGAAAAGTCAACTTGATTCAAGACTAAGCCCATGGAGAAATCGAAACTTAAAACGCGTAGACAAATTTTGAAAGACCATAACTTTTAATTCGGGAGAAGTTACGGGGCCTGTAACTTATCAACATAAAGCTCATTTCAAGCTCTATGTCAATAACTAGCTTTGCTAGTTGTGCCCAATTTGTAAGCCCAAATAAAGGCTATTTCGCTATGTATTATTGAGTTTTTATTTTACCAAATTTAGGATTTTTGGGTTTTCATGAATTTTGGTCTTTCTTGTGATCAGGCTAGAATATAATGAGCCCAATTTGTCATATATTTTAATTAGAACTTTGGGTAGTTAATTAGGTAAATGGCTTAGGGAGTTTAGAAGTCCATTAGGTCATGGGTAGCTTTAGGGTTAAGTTGACACTATATAAACTAAATTTTTATCATGAATGAAAACTTTTGGCCAACTTTCTACATAGCTTTGCCCAATGTTGAATTATCAACCTTTTGAACTTATCAAGATTCATCTTGTGGCATTCACCATTAACGATACCAAGATTTGTTCGATTCCATATCGATTCGAGTCAAAGTTTGCGTTGATGAAATTGATTCAATCATGGGGAAAATATCTTCTTGAACGTTGGGTCTTGTGTCATATCATCAAGATTCGCGTCAGGATGTTTGTGAGATGATAGTGTAAAGCGCTCAATAGTGTATCCAGATTGTTTATCTGCAGGATCCTACCAGGGGGGGCAAACAATTGTGATGATGACATGTGTCAGATTTGGGCTTAGGGCATCTGTAGAATTCAAGTCTATGGTCGAATCTGTAGATTTAAATAAGGTGCTAATCTTGTTTAAGGTCTTATGTATTTCATGTTTTACTGTGAAACTTTAATGATACCAAATCGATTTGTTTACTTGAATCAGAGTTTTAATCCTATGTGTGAACCAACTGATGATTAGCCATGCAAATTTGATGAGAGTCCAGAGGTGGACAGATGTGGAATGAATTTATCTTCTGATGGTGGAGTATCTGTTGAAGAGGAGAATGACTTCTCATTTCCCGCTGGTTCATCAGCACCTGAGGGTGATGATGAAGTTACAGAGTCTCAAATTAGAGCCTTTCTGAATGAGAAGGTATTTTTTCTGTTTGTATTGGTCTCAAATATATACAGATTCTGCTATGTACGAGTAAGTTCAATATAGAGCTTTTGCTTTATTGAATGAAGTTTTAAAATTTGTTTATATGCTAACTTTAGTAGAGTGTCATTATCACAAATTTAGTCATACTCCAGTGAAGGCTAAGGTATGTTCTTATTTTCATCGGTAAGGGTAGACCCGAACCGAAATGGCGCGGTCTTCATTTGATGTTTATTATTTAGTTTAAGGGTTATTATCCGTGGATAATTTTGGTGAGTTATTGTGTAGTTCATCATATTTATACTTGACTATTATTGATTAGTACTTTTATGCATTTTTAATTTGATTCTAGGAATTGATTTCTTAGTGATTGATGGCACACATTAGTGTTTGTAATGCTCCAATGAGATTAAATTTGATAAATTTCGGATACTCTTTTTGTTGAACTGTGGTATATTTCTTGTCTTCATGGAATGTTTCTACTCTTTTTAACATTTGTGTCTCTATTGTTTATTCTAGTTAATTGTAAAGTGGCTTCTACAGACTGACATTATGACATTGTGAATTCAGGATATTGTCAAATACTGTTGAGCTTAAGGACTTATTACATTTTACAAAAATTTGGTCGATCGGTAAGATTTTTTTCATGATTATTAATTTGGTAGGATTAATATTATGGTTGATTCAATCTATTTTGGTTTCTTTTACTTTGTTTGATAAATAGTTTATGAGAAAAATATATGATTGAGGGTGTGTATATATAATTAATCTTATCCTCTCTCTTTACAATTTGTAGGTACTTAAAATACAAGTGAATCATGAAACACCTGATTATATGTGATACATAGATTCTTATATTATTTGTAATAACTTTTTAATTTTGATTATAAGGAGCGATTATGATAATAGGATCATATAAAAACTTTGAGATAATTGTGATTATCAAATAATCAATGTCAATGAGTATATTTTAAGAATGAAAATTTTATTATAAATATTGTTATAACGATGAAGATATTTATCATTGATATTATGTTTAGTAATGAGTAAATATTGTTATAACGATGAAAATATTTATTGTTGATATTATTTTTAGTGATCGATAAATATTGTTATGACGACAAAAATATTCATAGTTGATATTATATTTAGTGGTGATAAATATTATTATAACAATGAAGATATTTATCGTTGATATTATACATAATAATGGATGAATATTATTATAACGATGAAGTTATTAATTGTTGATATTATTATTTTTAATGGTAGGATTTACATCTATCATTATTTATATCAAAGATAGGATTTTTCTTCCTATTATTAATATTTTTAGTAGCAAAAACTATAATAATGAATGACGATAAGATTTTTTTTACCGTTTAAGATTTTAATAACAGAAAATAAACTTTTAACGATTAATTTTTCTCTTGTTAAAGACTTTTTTTTGTTCATTTATTTATTTTGGGGAAAGGAGAGGAATTTTTCTGTTGAATATCAAAACGCTATGTATAATGGATAATGGATAATGGATAATGAATATCCACTATGTATTAGTAATGAAAAAAATACACTATGCATACATAACAAGCATCTTTTAATGCGTATAATTACCATGTTTTGGGAAAGGAGTTTTTATTGCACATCCGTTTGGAAAGAAAACCTGACCCTTTTTTATAGTAGTTTAGTGGATCCTTCTACTTTTGTGATAAAACAAATACAAAAACAATTAATAGCCTATATGATCGCCAGAATTTTCTTAAATTAAAGCATGATTAATGCTCAAAAGTCAAAATTACAAAAGCAAAGTCAGATATATGCCTCTGCACAACTTCAACAGCTCAAACCAAATACACTTGATTGTCCAGCCAAGCTGGTAGCTTCCTGATTCTTCCATGCAGCTTACCAATTCTTCCTGGGGCTTTGTTGGGCTCCTCCTTATGAGCCATCCCCAGTTGAATCTCACCTAGTCGTGTTGCATGGTTGTATGAGTACGTCCTATACAAAGTCTTACATGCAAAGCACATGTTACTAGGATAATAATCATAAAAAATCACGAAGAATTAATAGATCGCGGTCATTGTCAAAATCAGAGATGCTGCGGCCCTATCATATTAATTTTTTTATTAGTAACGCATTTTACGCCACCAGACTTCCAGTCTTTCCAAGAGGCTATGCTTGCTCTATTATTATTTAGGTAGAAAAACAATACCTATCAGCGAAGATCGAGCATCAAGTATTCTCCAAGTTAACAGATACACGGGGTCGTTGTTGGACAAAAATCTTACCGAAGAAAACTTTCGAATATAGAATAAAATTTTCCCATAAATTATATAGACGTAAGATATTATTTTTACAAACAATAATATTGCAGGATGTGGTAGATATTTTTTGACATGTGACATTTGTTACATTAACATCATATCAATCTGTATAATTTTTTTTGTATATAAAAATTGTATATGTGGTATTACTGTTTTACAAAATGTGGAGAATTGTCCATAATTAAGCTTATAAATAGTAGTTTTGTCACACTCATGTTTATGGTTATATGGGTATAAAAGTAAGAGGCAGAGGTTAATTTGGCATTGGAATCCTAATTTTTGGTTATTTGTACAGTGATTCTTTGCATAATGTTTACAATTTTTTTTTTGGGGCCGAGTATTATAAACAAAGTAAAAGGGCCATGAGGTTCGAACAAACAAGCCGGCTCAAGAGAAGCCAGAACAGAAACCAAGCAAAGTCAAACCGATTCTGGGACAGACCCCAGCTCCGGGCAAAGAGCCCCAAAAAAACAGTCGGGAAAAACCCCTGCTCTCCCTATCTATCCGGCCCCAGAAATCAAGATAAAAAGTCTGCTTTTTAGAATATGGAAGTCTTTATAATAAGCTTATAAATTACACATCTAAACTCCACGATTCTCATCTCTTTCACCTATTCAACTTAACTAGCCATTTTTATTTTGAATTCTGGGAAAATGTTGGGTTTCCAATTTCGTTTTCTAGTTCCCTGTCTTCTCTTCTTCTTGTATGTTGGTTTTAAAGTTGATTCAACTATCATTTGCAATCCAGAAGACAGTCTTGCCTTGCTCCAATTTAAGAACACCAGTGCTTTAAATATTACCGCATCTTCTTCTTTTTGTAATCCTAAGACACTCTCTTGGGTGGAGGGTACCGATTGCTGCTTTTGGGAAGGAGTGACCTGCAATATTGTGACTGGTAATGTAATTGGGTTGGACCTCAGCTTCACTTGTTTGAGCGGTACCATTGACAACAACAGCACTCTCTTCCAACTTTCACACCTTCGAAGGCTCAGTCTTGCTGCAATTTATCCATTTGAGGATTTCCCATTACCATCTGCGTTTGGTTGGTTCAGAGAATTGACGCATCTTAACCTTTATGATTGTGGATTTTCTGGTTTAATACCCCCGGAAATATCTCACCTATCCAATTTGGTTTCACTTGATCTAACTGAATTTGAAATTTCTGATTCCACTCAGCTGAGCTTTGAAAAACATACTTTCGCGTTGCTAGTAAAAAACCTTACAAGGTTAAGTTTCCTCCATCTTCAAGGCGTTGATATGTCTTCGGTGTCTCCTGATTTGTTGTTGAACTTATCTTCTTCAATTTCAGTTCTCTCACTCGGAGAAACAGGAATGCATGGAAAATTCCCAGCTGAGGTTTTGTGCCTACCAAACCTTCAAATACTCGATTTATATTACATTATTAATCTAACAGGGTTTCTCCCACAGTCTAATTGGAGCAGTCATCTTAGGCATTTGGAGCTCTCTCATACAAGTTTCAAAGGAGAAATACCTGATTCAATTGGAAACTTAAAATTCTTGGAAAGGATAAATTTTGAAGTTTGTTATTTCACAGGGACAATTCCAGCCTCAATTGGGAATCTTACTCAACTCATTGCCTTGGTTTTACGTTACACTGCTTTAACCGGCCAACTCCCATCATCAATATCAAAGCTAGAGCACCTGCGTGACTTGTACGTCTCACAGAACTCGTTGGCAGGACAGATTCCAGATTTCGGTAACCTTAATAAGCTGAATCATTTAGATCTTTCACATAATAATTTCAGCGGTCCTCTCCCTAATCATCTGAATCAGCTTTTGTCACTAGCCGAGGCAGACTTGTCTAACAACTTTCTCACTGGCATAATACCATCTGAGTTGTTTAGTCTGCCATCTTTGGCATATTTACAGCTTAGTTATAACGCATTCTCTGGTCCTATTGACCCATTCCAGCCATCTAATTCACTGCAATCAGTTCTTTTGAACACTAATAAGATAAGTGGTTCAATTCCAAGTTCCATCTTTGAACTTGTGAACCTCGCTTATCTTGATCTTTCATCAAATAACTTCAGTGGAACTCTCCAATTGGACATGTTACTACAAATGAAATTCCTCCTACAGATTAAGCTTTCGTATAATACCCTACTGTCATTTAGTTTCAAGACTACTTTGAAAAATATCTCATCCGAACTAGAAAGATTTGAAATGTCTTCCTGCAATATAAATGGTGAATTCCCGAGTAACTTGAGAACCTTAGAGTTTTTATCCGTTTTAGATCTTTCCAACAATAAAATTCATGGTAAGATTTTGAAATCTGAGTCAGGAGGCTGGAAGAGTTTGGCTTATCTGAATCTTGCCCAAAATTTTCTGACATACATAGAACACCATCCATGGAGGGATATTTTGACTCTTGATCTTTCATACAACATGCTCCAAGGATCAATTTTGGTTCCACCACCTAAAACTGAAACTTTCCTGCTTACGAAAAATGAAATGACCGGGCTGATTCCTCCGTCTATCTGCAATTTGAGTTCCCTTATGTATCTTTCCTTGTCTGACAACAATTTGAAAGGAAGAATTCCACAATGTTTCGGAAGTCTTGGGCTTTTTATGTTGCACTTGCAGAAGAATAATCTTCACGGTAGCATTCCTGGCACATTTGCAAATTTAAGCTACTTGACGAGTCTTGATCTTAATGGTAACAAGTTGGAAGGGCGTTTGCCAAGATCCTTGGTAAATTGTAGTTTACTGGAGGTTATCAATGTAGGAAATAACACCATACGCGATGAATTTCCTCATTGGTTGGGAACTCTTCCAGAGCTCAAAGTTCTTGTCTTGAGGTCTAATAAATTTCATGGTCCCATACATTATTCCAAATCTCTTTTCCATTTCTCCAACTTGCAGATTCTAGACCTCTCTCACAACGAATTCAAAGGTTTTCTGCCCAGAAAATTGTTTCTAAATTTGCGAGCTATGATGCACGTTGCTAATAATGAACCTGAGGCCCAGTATATTGGAGATTATTACAGAGATTCTGTGGTTGTGACTATGAAAGGGCTGGATATTGAAATGACTTGTATCATAACGATCTTTACAGCCATTGATCTCTCACACAATAATTTTCAGGGAGAGATTCCAGGAATCCTTCAAAATTTCAAATCACTCATTGTCCTGAATTTTGCTCACAATAGTCTAACGGGAGAAATACCATCTGCATTGGAGAATTTAAAAGCTCTTGAATCATTAGATCTCTCTTCAAACAAGCTTTATGGAAGCATTCCTGCGCAATTGGAAAGTCTAACATTCCTCTCATTGTTAAATCTTTCCTATAATCAACTTTCAGGAACCATCCCTCGAGGCGGTCAATTTGACACATTTACAAGCGATTACTTCATTGGGAATAAAGGATTATGTGGAAGGCCATTGCCAAAGAAATGTTACAACGATCTGAAGCTGCAACCACCACCGCCAATTTCAGAAGGAGAAGATGATAATACAATTGAATTTGTTTGGAAAATTGCAATGATGGGTTATGGAAGTGGGCTCGTGATTGGGTTGTCCATAGGATACATTGTGTTCTCAACAGGCAAACCTTGGTGGCTCGTAAAAATGGTTGAATCTGGACAACAGAAGATTGTTAGAAGATATGGAAGGTGAAGAAATCCAAGAAAAACACACTAAAATAAAAATGTAAGTATATTTCCTAGTTAGTATTGCATGACTCCATATTATTTTCATGCGTACTGCAGTAATTTTTTTAATTATTTTTTCAGCAGGCGATATCTAGATGAGACAGGAAGCAGCCTGGTACTTCTAGTCATGGTTTTGTGTTTGCATTGGTATGTTTGTTGGTTTCAAATCTGGAAATGTCTTTTTATTTTAATTTCAGAGTGTTAATAATAAATAGAATGAAGTGTTCGCATGTTATCTTCATGTACTGGTTACAAAGAGAAAATCTGAATTCTGTAAATGGGATGAAGTCATTTGGGAGTCCTCTGGGCGTCCATTACAGCAAATTCATTGTTTCTCCACAAGAAGCACTGACTCAAATACTGTGGCACGGCGGCGAATTTGGATTTGTTATTGTTAATTGTAATAAGGAGGGAATCAATTTAAAAATACTGTGGCACGGCGACAGGGAAATTATTGAATGTATAACTATAGCTTGCAAATGACTGGCCACACGCCGCGTCAAAAATAAGTATGGCTAAATCGAACACGAATAAAAACGGATCAAACTTAACAATAAAATTATATAGACTGATTGTCAATATTATGACTATTATTGGTGAGAAAAAAACCAAACCCTAATCAGAACTGCAGACACCTAATTTTTTATTCCGGTTCTTATCCAAAATCTGTCTATCTTGCATAAGTTTTATTTCCAATATTGAGAACCAAACAGTTTTGGTTTCACTTCGTAAAGAACCGGAACCTATAAATAGATGTCATGTAAAAGAAACTTTCAAAGTATTAAATCATTTTAGATAGTTTGATTTTAATTTCAGTGAACATCATCTTAACGAAGGCCTTTAAATTAGTAATCTTATATTTGTTTGCTCTTCAACAATTAATTATGATTTATTTATACTAGGATAACGCATTTTATAGAAACCTTAAGTCTTTTTGCTGTAAAATAATAGCTTTCCATGGTCACTGTTGCATATGTTCAACAGGATGTTAAATTCCGGAAGCTTTTTACTGTGTTAAACCACCAAAGAATCAAAGTGTTTTATACCATTTAAAATAGCACAGGTTTCAGTTAGGAATTAGAATATTGTAACACCCTCCATTGGATAGATACCCTGTTCGAAATATATACCTGAATAGATGTGTTACTTTAACCTTCTCTAAAACATTTGCGATGATAATTTATATGCAACTAAAACATTTGCAATGATAATTTATGTGCGTGACATCCGTCATAATTAAAACCATAATCCCAAAAGTGTTATAGATAGATAAATAACGATATGTGTCTAATATCCAGATTTACAATCTCAAAAACGTATGAATCACAAGAAAATCAACACAATAAAAATAAATGAAGTCCATAAATTAAATTGACAAAAATGCCCTCACCCATGCAACTACTTAGGCTGACCCGTTGGCTTCATTGTCCTCCCATTGCCTATCGATCCTACCTACAAAAACACAAAGGAACACGGTAAATAAAACACACTTTGTAAGTAGATAAACACATAACACATTAATAATTAATGTTTTCCCAAGTGTCTCGTATTTATTCATGTTATGGTATTTCGAGTGTTTCCCCAACATCCTAAATGCCCATTCGAGTAACTTGGAACCATGTTCCTTATTTTACTATCAGTATCATCCTTAATGACTCCTATCCAACGATGCATAATGACATCCTAGACGTCTGGTGAAAGCATGTGATATCTTTTATGTCATATATATGGTGTACCCTATACACATGCCAATCAGACAAATGGTTGACGTCACATAGATGGTCGCACAAATTAACCCTATTGTTTTCACTGTCACACAACACATAGCTCGGTGGCACAATCACACTACACTAACTCATTGATACATCACATTGCAAACAACTTGGTGACAAGTCACACTACACATAGTTTGGTGATGAATCCATATTGCACTCAGCGTAGTGGAACACACACAACACATTGCTTGGTGATAAGAATCAAATGGTATATCATTGGTATTTTCAACTTGAAACTATTTTAGTCTAGGTCTGTGTCATCATCTACATAATGAGGCACCCTAACATCCTTTTCATGTCATCATACACATGGTCAGACACATACTTAATTAATCCATAGAGTTTAGCCTTTGTTAGGGCCTTAACTTATATTTCCTTCTCATTTATCCTTTATAGGGGTATATTAGTCATTTTCATATTCATATTAAAGTATTACTAACTTATAAACCTTTATTCTTATTTTCCCCAATTATACACGGGGGTGTGCCTATCATGCACGAGGGTGTACACTTTCCTGGTTCACAACCATGCATGAGTAATACACAAATACATAAATTAGGATAGGATACACAACCATGTGTCCCATACCACATGGTTGTTTATCTATGCCTAACTTAACATACCTATGGCATCAATTTGCATAATGGAAAATTCCCTCCACCCCCTAATAGTACATGACTATGTGTTAAGGGACACACAAGTGTATAACATACTTTACCAAAATTCTGAATTTGTGCTTTTTGTGTTTTCTAAGCATCCAAATCCAATCCTAAGTACTCAAAACCTCATTTTCCAATCATACAAAAGGCCAACAACGTAATACTTAATAAATTATACTCAAAAGGGTTTCTAAAGTTCATAGATTATCATATCAACATGCAATTCCAAGGTACCTAGCATAACAATAACAATTATTCATAAATTGGTAGAATCTAATATTCAAACTTCATAATGATGTTATTTAGTTATTCTTTAATTACTAAGCAACCCTTATTCATCAAGGCATCATTCGAGCATAACTTAAGACCATACAATCAAGAATCCAATTGTAACATGTTTGTCATACAAAACATATATAAATGATAATCTAATCCACATGATAACCCAATCAATACAAAATCAACACATATAATCTAGTCAACGATCCTTACAAAAAATTTTTAGAACATCAAGAATAGAAATACAGTTAGGAACTCATGCTACTTACCTCTCCTCTAGCATTAGCAAGGTCTTTTATGGCAAGGATTAATTATTCAACAATCCTTGTGTCTTTTGGCTTTAATCCTTCATTGGCTCTCTCCCGCTCTCTCTCAATTCTCTATAAAAGTGGTGAGAATAGTGAACCAAAATACGTATGGATTCATTTTATTTTCACTATAATTAGCAATACACATGTGTGTACTATTCATACACAACCATGTATGTTGTTACACAAAAAAAGAAATTCCAAAATCACTGCAAAAGTACTCCTTATCCAAAATTCAAACACATTAACTATGCATGCCTCTCAGACTTAGCCAAATTTCATGAATCACACAAAAAAAGTCATTTTACCTTTGTTAACACATACACAGGCGTATAGCCACCCCACACAGTCGTGTATCTTAATTTCTATGAACACTTAATCAATTAAGCACAAAAAGACATAAGCAAGGTCAAAAGACTAAAATACCCTCAGGCATAGCTATGGGTGTTACGTTTCTCTCCTTCAAAAGAATTTTATTTTTGAAATTCACCTTGAATAGCTATTGGAATCTCTGCCTTATATTTTCCTCCACCTCTTATGTGGCCTCCTCATCCCGATGGTTCCTTCAAAGAAACTTAACTAATGGAATTTGCTTATTTCTAAGCTACTTAACCTGTCTATCCAAAACTAAACAAGACGTTCTTCATAAACTAAATTGTTCTCAAGCTCCACATCATCAACTCTCAACACATGAGTTAGGTCATTGATATACTTATGAATCAACGACACATAGAACACGTTATGAATCCGATCCATACTCATTAGCAACTCAAGTTAGCAAGTAACCTTGCCTACGCTTTCCATAATCTCAAAGGGTCCCAAAAACCTTAAAGTCAATTTTCCGTTTAATCTGAATCTTAAACAAGATAGTAGGGGACTATTCTTACAAAGACCATGTCGCCCACATCGAACTCTAGATCTCACCTTCTCTGATCCGTATAACTCTTTTGGCTATCATAGGCCTGTTTTATTCTCACCCTAATTAGTCTCATATCATCAATCATCTTCTCTGTTATCTCTATTCCAAAGTCTATGTCAATACATCTCTCTCACCTATCACATCCTAATGTAGAACACTTTCTCCCATGAAGTGCCTTATATAGAGTCATTCGGATGGTTGCCTTATAACTGTTATTATACACAAACTCATCAAAGGTAACATATCAAACTAACTTGCTTCTTGATCCATGTAACATGCTCTTAACATGTTTTTAATTTCCTAGTTTACTCTATCAGTCTACCCTGTTAATTTAAGGATGATAGGAAACATTAAATGTTAATCTGGTACCCATAGACCTTTACAAACTCTACTAGAATGTTGAAACAAATCTTGTGTCTTTATTTGACATTATAGTCATGGGTACATTATGGTGGCTCACAATCTCCCAAACATAAATCTAACCCAATTGATCAGTATTGGTGTTGTCCTTAATTAGTATAAAATGAGCGGAGTTAGTTAACCAATCCACAACCACCTATAAAGCATTAAATCCACCTCTCACTCTTGGGAAGTTGACTATAAAGTCCATAGAAATGTGCTCCCATTTCCACTCAAAAATGCTTGGAGGTTGCAACAACCCAAATGGTATCTAATGTTTAGCCTTAACTTGTTGACACACCAAGCACTTAGTAACAAAATTGATAACATCCTTTTTCATGCCAAACAACTAAAATGACATCTTTAGGTCTTTATATATTTTTACAATCTTAGGGCAAATAGTGTAAAAGGAACTATAAGCCTTTGTGAGGATCTTATGACTCAAATCATCATTAATGGGAACACAAACCCGATTATGAAATCTCAACACATCATCAATCACCATAAACTCAGCCCTAGTACCTTCGACAAACCTCTGTTTCATCTACACCACCACTTATCTACTAGCTATGCCATACAAATCTCATCCAAAAGAGTTGACTGAATCATCAATCTAACCATCAACCTAGAAACCAACTTAATCTACTCTTTCACTAAGTCTTGTTGCAACTCCCCGTAAATAGTAATCTAAGATAAGGCAACTTTTCTACTCAAAGCATCTACCACCACATTAGCTTACTTAGGTGGTATATGATATCCCAATCGTAATCCTTCACTAGCTTTAACCACCTCTCTTACCTCATGTTTAATTTTTTTTAAGTAAAGAATTATTTCAAGCTCTTGTAATTCACATACACATTACATTTTACCTTATACAGATAACGCCGCCAGATATTCAAAACAAACACAATGACAACCAACTCTAAGTCATAGGTAGGGTATCAAATCTCAAACTCTTTAAGATATCGAGAGGCATATACAATCACCTTATTTCTCTGCATCAACAAAGCTTTTAAACTATGGTAAGAAGCATCTATGTATAAATCATATTCATCGTCATCATTTAACAATGTTAGAATCGGTACAAAAATTAATCTCTATTTTAACTCCTAAAAATTTTATCACAAGCATTGGACCATCAAAAGGGAACATTGTTCCTAGTCAACTTTTTCAATGGTTAAGCCAACTTAGCAAAACGCTTCACAAATCGCTTGTTGTACCTTACCAATCTTAGAAAACTTTAGACCTCTTTAGTTGTCTTAGGTCTTTGCCAATTCAACACAATCTTAATCTTACTCAAGTCTACCAAGGTACCATTGGTCGACACTATCATCCTCAAAATGTTATTCAATCCAACCAAAACTCATACTTGAAGAAATTACATACAATTGCTTTTCTCGTAGTCTCTAAATACAAATCTTAGGTACTACTCATGCTCTCTCGAGTCTTGGAGTACACCAAGACATCATCGATGAATACCACAATGAATCTGTCAAGACAATCCTGAAACATTTTGTTCATTTAGTCTATGAAGATTGTTGGTGTATTTGTTAATCCAAAAGGCATCATTGTAAATTCATAATACTTGTTTCTAGTCTGGTATGTAGTCTTCAAAATATCTCTCTCAGGCACCCAAACGTGATAATACCTTGATCTTAATTCAATTTTGAAGAAGATTGAAACATTTTTTAATTGATCAAATTTGTAATGAATTCTCAATAATTGGTACTTATTCTTTACCATTACCTTATTTAGCTCCTTGTAATTTATACACATGTGCATTAACCCATCCTTCTTTTTCACAAAAAGGATCAATGCACTTTAAGGTGACTGGCTCAGTTTGATAAAAACACTATCTAGAAACTCCTTCAACTATTTTTTCAATTCTTGTAGTTTGATTAGGGTCATTCTATATAGTGCTTTAAAGATAGGCACTATCCTGAGAGCTAACTCAATATTGAACTCTATCTTCTTTCTAGTGCCAACTTTGGTAACTTATTAAGAAACATATTTTAGAATTTACATATAACAGGAGTGGATTACAAACTCAAGATTGACTTATTAGCTTTACCCATAACGTGTACAAAGTAACTTATGTAGCCTTTATTCTCAAAATCTTCCTAACCTTAATATTGTTGATTATCATACTTAACATGTAAACTTTACCATAGGTGAACTCCTTACCATCATCTACATAGAACTAAACTTTTTTCTTTCTGTAATCAATTTTGGCTCCATACCAACTCAAGAAGCCCATACCCAAAATCATATCAAAGTCAGACATGTCAAATACAATTAAGTCAACTGTCATGTCTTGACTCCTTAAGGTTACTGTCTCACCTATCAATATCTGATTACTATGGATTTTGTCTCTATCAGGCATTTCAATGCACATAATATGATCAGATGTTGGCTTCAATCCTAGCCTCTCAGTAATACCACATGCAATAAAACTGTAAACGACACCAAAATTAATCAATACATATAAATAACAAGAATGGAAAATAATGTGATCCATGGAAGATCAAGAACATGTGATCCAGTAATGAAGGACTATGACAGGACTGTGGTAAGTTGGATAGCATTGTGAACATTTAAGACACAAGCTAAAGGTAAGAAGCATGATATAATAGTCAAGGATGACATGACAAATAACGTGGAGAGCATCAAACACATAGGAAACGATTTGGCATATCCTTGGGGACCTTTTTACTTATCAAAATATAAAAAAGAGGCTTGATTAGGTGAACATTTATGTGAAGAAAGCAAGAGAATTCAATTAGAGTTCAGTTTTCTAGTATTTCAAGTTTTCTAGTTGTTTAGGGGTTTTATTTATTTTAAAAGTCTTAGTTTTATTTTCTTTAGGGTTATAATTACATTGGAATTATTATTTAAGTTAGGATTATTATTCAGATTAGGATTATTATTATCCTAGAGATTAGATTAATTATTATCTTGTTTAAGACTATAACTATAAATAACCGTGTAAGCCTTGAGGCAAAACACACACATTTCGCATAATGAAATTGTGAGATCTTTTCTCTTGGTTCTTTTGAGAACTCATGAACTTATCAAAAATATTTTCTTGTGACATTCAAATATGACTTCTCACTCTCCTTCTTTTCTATTCAAAAGTATGATGTCAACTTATACCTTTGGTTCATGTCAATTATAGACATCGGGTCATTGTTTTTATACTTTTGGTTCGTGATTATCATAATCATTGGGTCAAGGTTTTTATACTTTTGGTTCATGTCAATTATAGACATTGGGTCAAGGTTTTCTTTAATTTGAAAACTAATTTAGCTTTTCTAGGTTCCTATCTTCCTTATAGAGTCTTATAGTTCATTTGTGAGGTTTGCATCAGTATATTTATAGCCCTAGTCTAAATAAGATAATAACAAACATAATCTTTAGGATAATAACAAACATAATCTTTAGGATAATAACAATTTCAATTTAAATAAGATAATAATAATCTTAATGTAATTATAATTTCTAAAGAAAATAAAACAAAGACTCTTAAAACAAATAAAACTTCTAAATAACTAGAAAACTAGAAATGCTAGGAATCTGAACTTCAATTGAATTCTCTTGCCTTCTTCACATGAATTAATGAGCACCGGTCAACCTAGGTTATGTTATGATTACCTACTACTCTTAAAAAAAAAAAAATCAGATTATAGAGTGTGTAAGAACATTAGAGTGAAAACACGAGCGCAAGTGTAAACATGTGAGAGAGTGTGCGAGGATTCTTATTTACAGACTTTTTTTTCTAAAATTATCATATGGTAAAATAAAAAAACACCAGTGTTGTAGAAGATTCGGGTAAAACCAAGACTTTTATAATGCAAGCGATCCAACAACAGTTTGAGCAACTTTTTAATGGACAGATTAAAACAGTAACAGAGTGATAAAGAGGAAAATAATGTGATTAAGGTAAGGAAGAAAACACCATCAGTAAGGGATGAAGATAGGATAGTTACCGACAGTGAGGATGATGAAATAAGTGATAGGCAAAACAATGTAAGGAGTGAAGGAAGACATAGAAGTCATAGAAACAATATGTACAGGGAAAATAAGTAGGGTGATAATAGCCTCAGTAGCATAAAATGAAAATTCCATATTTTCAAGGTAGAAACGATCAAAAAGCTTACCTAGATTAGGAGAGAAAGACATATCAGGTTTTTGACATAAATAGGTATTCAAAGGAGAAAAAGGTCAAGTTGGTTGCTATAAAGTTTACTGATTATGCCAGTATTTGGTAGGACTAGTTGTTGAAAAATAGACGTAGAAGCTTGGGTAGACCTATAAATACTTAGGCTAATATAAAGAGTGTAATGAGGCAGTGTTTTTATCCTAGCCACTATCATAAGGATTTACTTCAAAAGTTAGAAGAGTTTAGGCAAAGGATCAAGAATGTGGAAGATTATCATAAGGAGATGGAGATAGCCATGATTAAGGCTAATATAGAGGAAGATAGGGAGACCACTATGGGTAGGTTTTTAAATGGGTTGAATAGGGAAATAGCAAACGTTGTAGAGCTAGAGGATTTGGTACATATGGTGATAAAGGTAGAAAGACAATAAAAGTAAAAGGATAAAAGAGATGTAGGTTCTTATTCTAGTTCTTGAAAGCTGAACGTGTCAAAGAAAAATGACAACTACCTTTTAAGCCAAAAATCAAGTATTCTAAATCTAAAAGAGATGAGTTTGCCTGAGAAAAACCTAGTATTAAACTAGAACCATCAAGGAGAAACAGTGAGATCAAATGTTTTAAGTGTCCTAAAAAAAGAACCATGCTATTGAGGAAGGATAGAGAGTATGAGACAGAGGAAGAATCTAATGATGAGTCTATGCCACCATTAGAGGATGCTAGTTATATAAATTGGAGTATGTAGTAGTTAAGTTTATAATGCACTTTAATTATAGATAAGGGTAGTTACATGAATGTAGCTAGTACTGAACTTGTAGAAAAACTTAGTTTAACCATAATTAAACACCTTAGACTTTATAAGCTTCAATGATTGAATGACTGTGGAGAAATTAGGGTGAATAAACAAGTGGTAGTGGCCTTATCTATGGGTAGGTATCAAGATGAGGTGTCGTGTGATGTAATACCCATACATGTTGGACACATCTTTTTAGGAAGACTATGAAAGTTCAACAGAAAGGTGACACATGACGATTCAAGAATAGATACTCTTTCATGATAAAAAAATAAACTCATCACACTTATACCATTGTCACCAAAACAAGTTTATGAGGATTAAGTGAGGAGAAGAAAGATAAATGTAGGAAAAAAAAGAAAGAGAGAGTGAAAACAAAAGAAGAGAAAATATGAGTGAGGATGAGTGAAGAAAAAGTAAGGTCGAAAAAGAGAGAAGATAAAGAGGGTGAGCAATTTGGCCACAAGAGAAAAAATAAGAGAGAAAACAAAGAGCCAAAAAAAGAGTTTTTATGGGAAGATAAGTGATGTAAGGGTTGTTCTTGTAACTAAACAACATCTATTATTGTTAGTTTACAAGGAAAGCTTTTTATCTTCTATTAACATTGACAATTCTCTTCTCAGTGTGTTTGTTTCTCTTTTGTAGGAGTTTGAAGATGTATTCCATGAGGAGACTCTCAATGGACTACCTCTGATCTGTAGGATTGAGCATTAGATCGACTTTATACCTGGGTAGCGATACCTAACTAACTAACCTATAGAAGTAATCCTAAAGATACAAAAGAGCTTCAAAGGCAAGTAAATGAGTTGATAAAAAAAGGATATATGAGAGAAAGCATGAGTCCATGTGTCACACTAGTGATTCTTGTGCCTAAAAAGGATGGGACATAGAGAATGTGTGTTGGTTGTTCAACCATCAACAAAATAACTGTAAAGTATCGTTATCTCATACCTAGGTTAGATGATATGTCTGATGAGTTGCATGGATCATATATTTTTTCAAAAATTAATTTGAAAAGTAGGTATTATCAAATTAGGATGAAAAAAGGTGAGGAATAGAAAACAACATTTAAAACCAAGCATGAACTATATGAATGGTTGGTAATGTCATTTAGGCTTACTAACATGTCTAGTACATTTATAAGGCTGATGAAACATGTCTTATGTGCATTTATAGGCAAGTTTATAGTCATTTATTTTGATGATATTCTCATTTATACACATAGCCTAGATAGACATATAGGACACATGCATGATGTTTTACTTGTGCTTAAGAAAGAAAGGTTAATTGGTAATTTTAAGAAATGTTCCTTTTGCATTGACCAAGCTGTGTTCCTAGGATTTGTGGTTTTATTTAAGGGGATTCAGGTATATAAGGAGAAAGTTAAAACTTTTCGAGAGTGGTCGACGCTTGAATCCGTGATCGAGGTTAAAAGTTTTCATGATTTAGCTAGTTTTATAGGGGATTTGTATAAGACTTTAATACACTAATGGCACTATTAATTGAAGTTATTAAAAAAAATGTAGGGTTTAGGTGGGGTGAGGAACAAGAGTATGCATTTGCATTAATTAAGAATAAGTTAAGTTATGCACCTTTACTTGTTTTGCCTAATTTTTCTAAACCATTTGAACTTAAGTGTGATGCTTTAGGCATAAGTATTATAGCTATTTTGGTGTAGGAAAATAGACCCCTAATGTATTTCAATGAAACACTCAATAGGCTCACTTTGAAGTACCCTACTTATGATAAAAAGGTGTACATTTTGGTGAGAGCATTGGAAAAGTGGTAGAATTACCTTTGGCCATGCGAGTTCATCATCAGGATAAATTATAAGTCTCTAAAATATCTAAAAAGACAAGGTAAATTGAATAAGAGACATGCGCAGTAGGTTGAGTACATCAAAACTTTTCCTTATGTCATTCATTACAAGCAAGGTAAGGAAAATGTTATGGCAGATACGTTAGCACACAGGTATACTCTAATCTTGACTTTAGATAGTAAGTTACTTGGTTTTGAGTATATGAAGGATTTGTATGTAAATGATTCTGATTTTTCTAGTATTTATGAAGCTTGTTAGAAAACTGCATTTGGTAAGTTTTATAGGCATGATAGTTATTTATTTTGAGAAAATAGATTGTGTATGCCTATGAGTTCCTTGTGTGAATTACTTATGAGGAAGCACATGAGGGTGGATTAATGGGTCATTTCGATATAGTTAGGACTTTAGATGTACTACAAGAGCATTTCTTTTAGCCACATATTAAATGAGATGTAGAGCATATTTGTACTCGTTATGTTAAGTGTAAATAGGCCAAGTCTAGAGTCTTATCCATAGTTTATATACTCTTTTACCTATACCTATTGTACCTTGGGAGGATATTTCTATGGACTTTGTTTTAGGGTTACCTAGGTCTAGGAAGAGTAATGATTTGGGCTTAATCATGGTTGATAGGTTTTGAAAGATGGCACACTTTATTCCATGTCATAAAACCAATGATGCAACTTACATTACTAATTTGTTTTTCAGGGGAATCGTGCATCTACGTAGAGTTCCAAAGAGTATTGTATCCGATTATGATGTGAAATTTTTAAGCTACTTTTGGAAGGTATTATAGGGTAAATTAGGTATTAAACTATAATTTTCTATAACATGTCACCCATAGACAGATGGACAAACAAAAGTATTAAACAAAACTTTATCTCAGTTATTACATGTTGTGTTAGAAAAGAACTTGAGAACTTAGGAGGATAGTTTACCATATGTAAAATTTGCATATAATAGGGTTGTGCATACATCTATTGGTTATTCACCTTTTGAAGTTGTTTATGGTTTTAATCCATTTACACCTTTGGACTTGCTACTTTTACCTATTAAGAAACGTACTAGTTTAGATGTTAAAGGAAGGCATAGTCAATTTGACAGTTTCATGAGAAAGTTAGAAAAAACATTGAGAGGAGAACTAAATAATATGCCAAACAAGCTAGCAAAGGGAGGCACAAGGTAGTGTTCCAATCAGATGATTGGGTTTGGGTGCACATGCAGAAGAAATGGTTTCCATCCCAACAGAAACCTAAGTTACACTTGAGAGGTGACAATCCATTTCAAGTCCTTGAGTATATCAATGATAATGCCTACAGATTGGATCTTCCAAATGAATATAATATAAGTGCTAATTTTAATGTTTCTGACGTATCTCCTTTTGATGATGCAGATCAAGAAGATCCGCAACACATACTGATTAGGCCAATTACAAGGAACAAAGCTAAAAATGTGCAATAGGCCTTAATAGGGCTCGTGAATGGTTTAGAGACTAAAACTAACTCACTCAAGGATGACTAGATGATTGAAGGAGCCAACAAAGAAGTCAACCTGATCAGGCTTAAGCATATAGAGAAATCTAAATCCAAAACATACAGGTAGACTTTGAACAACTATAACTTTTGATCCGAAATGAGTTACAAGCCTTGTTTCCTATCAACATGAAGCTCGTTTTAAGCTCTATTCAATAACTGCTTTGCTGGTTGTGTCCAGTTTGTAAGCCTAAATAAAGGTCATTTCAGTGTATATTATACAGTTTTTCTTTTACCAAATTTAGGATTTTCGGGTTTTCATGAATTTTAGTCTCTTTTATGGTAGACTTTAATAAGCCCAATTTTCATATTACACTTTAATTAAAGCTTTTGGTAGTTAATTAGGTAATGGGCTTGGGAGGTTTGGAAGTCTATTGGGTCACTGGTAGCTTTAAGGTTAAGTTGGCACTATATAAACTAAATTTTTATCATGAATGAATACTTGTGGCCAAATTTTTGCATAGTTTTGCCTACTGTTGAATTACCAACCTTGTGAACTTATCAAGATTCATCTTATGGCATTCACTACTAACGATACCAAGGTTCATTCGATTCCATATCAATTCGGATCAAGAGTTATCTAAGTGACAAAACTAATTCAGTCGTGGGGAAAATATCTTTTTGAACATTGGATCTTGCATTATATCATCAAAGTTCGTGTCAAAAAATCAACTAACCTATCAAAATAGATGAGCTAGCCTCAACCTGTGCCTGAATGGTTGTAAAACCTTAACTTACTGTTAAATATGGGATAGTACTTTAGTAGTGCACTTGTAGGTGAAGTAACCTGACTATTTGTATCGGAAGCAGAATCTTTGTCCAATGCAATCACCTATTTGTCTATGCCTATACCTATGACAAAGAGGAAGATTATCACGCCTTAATTGATCCTCTCATAGTGTTTAATTTTTTTGAACCCACTAGATAAAAAGCTTCTCTTGCTTTTAGAGTCTCGACTATCATCCTCATGGTTACCACTGAATACTACCTACTTATACCTCAAAACTAGGGTTACAAATCTGCCCTACTCAGATATACCTCTATCTCGTGCCATCCTTAATCTTATGACCTTTGATCTCTAGGCTCTACACACTAGCTATGTATAGGATCTAAAAAGGTTATATCTTATTAGTCCGTCTTTTGTAATGTCTCTTCTCAGCCTATTCATAAAGATCCCAGTTTTTCCCTTATCAGGCCAATGCATTTAGTTTAATGGAAAACTTTTTTACTATCATGTGTTTCTGCCTCAAGTTAAAGTACTCATGTGCTGACATATACAAAATATCAACGACAAAGAAATCTCTTTCAAAGGTTTCTCTTAACTCGACCCAAGTCATTATATCTATTTGTCAAACATCCCTCAATGCCTACTTAGATCTTTGTATCAACCCTCAACAAATAACTAGTATAACGAACCTTTTCATAGCTCGTCATCTCAAAATGCCCTATTACCTCCTCGACAACCTTAAGCCAATGTTTGGTCATAACTAACTTATTCTTTCTACCACCATGGAACTATGAAGGCTGATATCTACCAACTAAATTATATATAAGTTATCCCCTATTACCCCCAATAATTGTAGTCCTCTATACCCTTTCACCTGTTCAGTCTTACTAGGGTGGCATATCTATCATAGATAGGTGTTCAGTAACTAGAGGGACCTTAACCAGATGTCTTACACTTTCTAACGTTGTATAGTTCTCCTAAAGAACCAGTTAAACTATCTATCTGATCACAAAGTATTAATCTGTGGCACTACAGCTATACTAGAGGCCTGTCTCTGAATCTCTCCTTGACTATCCATAAAGGTAAAGACATTTGATTATCACCTATAAGCCTTTTAGATCTCTTCATCTTGAAATCACACATATACTTAGGCATACATATACAACAACTTAAATGCAATTTATATTACACTTAAAGTGTTTGGCACTTAAGAGCAATTAACGTTACATAAAAGTTGTTTAAACATTTATACACACATAGACAGTTAACACCTTTGGGTTCCCAAAATAATGCTCTTATACAAAAAAATATAACACCCTTATTTAGATACACGCCCCTACTTAGAATATGTACCCAAAAAGATGTGTTACTTTAAACTTTTCCAAAACATTTGCAATGATAATTTATATGCATGACATCCATCATAATTTAAACCACAATCCCAAAAGTTTTATATATAGATAAATAACAATACATGTCTAATATCCATATTTACAATCTAAAAAACATATGAATTACAATAAAATCAACACAATTAAAATAAATAAAGTCCATAAATTAAATTGATAAAAATGCCTTACCCCATGCAACTACTCAGGTTGATTAACTGCCCATTAATCATACCTGTAAAATCATAAAGAAATACAGTGAGTGAAACACATTCTATAAGTTGGCAAACACATAACACAATAATAACCAACATTTTCGCAAGTGTCTCATTGTTGTTCATGTTGTATTTTGGATGTTTCCCTAACATCTTAGATTCCTATCAGAGTAACTCAATAACCTGTGCTTCATTTCACTATTAACGTCATTCCCGATGACTCTTATCTAATAATGTATAATGACGTCCTAAATGTTTGGTCAAAGCATATACCATCCCTTATTTCATCTATATGATATACCCTATACATGTGTCGACTAAGTTTAAAGTTGAGGTCACATAAACGATCACACAGACTAACGTTATTGCTTTCACTATTGCATTACACATAATACGATAGAATAATCACTTTGCACACAACTTGATAATATGTCACACTATACATAGTTTGGTGACATGTCACATTGCACATAGCTCAGTGATGAATCCATATTGTCCTAAGCTTGGTGGAACACCTATCATATACAACTTAGTGGTATGAATATCATGGTACATCGTTGGTGCTTTCAACTTGGAACCACTCTAATCTGAGTCTGTGTTATCATCCACATAGTTGGGCACCCAACATTTTTTTCATGTCCTCATATAGTCAGAGAAATGTTTAATCAATCCATAGAGTTTAGCCTTCGTTAGGGTTTTAACCTATATTTCCTTCTCATTCATCTTTTATAGGAGCAAGTTAGTCATTTCCATATTAATGTTAAAGAATTACTAACTTATACACCATCATTCTTATTTCCCCCAATTAAAGAATTACTCTTTTTCTAGTACACAACCATGCATGAGTAATACATGAATACATAAATCAAGGTAAGATACATGACTACATGTCCAATACCACACTAACATGTATCTATCCTCAATTTAACACACCTATGGCATCAACTTACAAGGGGGAAATTTCCCTCCCTCTTCCCCTTAAAAGTACACAGTCGTGTGTTGGGTGATACATGAGTGTGTAGCACATTTTTCTAAAATTCTAAATTTGTGCTTTCTATGTTTTCTAGAAATCCTAATCCAATCCTAAGTACTAAAAACCTCATTTTCCAATCATAAATAAGGCAAACAACATAACTTTTAATAAACTATACTCAAAAGGGCTTCTAAAGTTCATAGATAAAAATTAAACCTGGCAAAATTTGACACAACTTGTTAACTTGATACAACATAACATGACACGAAAAATATCAAATTAAGGTTATGATTTTTGATATGAAAAGTAACTTGGATTGGATTTGGGTTGATCCTTAAAAAATCGGGTCAAGTTAGTGTTGACACGAAGCCAACTTGAATTGACCTAAACTAACCTGAACATTTTAAATCTATAAACAAATCATCATAGAGTCCACTCATTCAATGATCCATTTCATGACACCTACACATATATAAATCCATAAATAAATTATCATTAAGTCTACTCATTTTCATAGCACATGCAAGCCATTAATTCCCCCCACGAATTTCATGCATCTATGGCAAGTAAACACCCATATTACACATAATTTTTGCATGGCATAATCATCTTCACCCTTGCACAAGTAGCCATGAAAAATCATCCCACGATTTTGCCTACATTTATGATATCCAAGCATTAAAATTTTGGCCTCAATTAATTCCATAAATCAGAGGCTAAAATCCAAAAACCTAAGCAATGAAAACAACCCTCATAGCCAGCCAAGATCTCCAGAAAAGCAAGCAAAAATCATCACACACAACACATAACATAACTAGGTTTCATGCATATTTATGTTTTTTCCAAGGATTATTGCCTTATAATTTCTACACTAGGAATACAATGCCTAAGGCCAGCAATAACTCACCCTAAACATGCACAATCTAGACCATGATTCATACATAATTAAGGGAGGAAGAAACGTCTTTACTTACATGATTTCTTCAAGCAAAAGAGTTCAACGAGACTACTTTTTTTCTCCCCCTTTGGGCTATTGTTGGTCCTCTTCTCAAAGGCTGAGTTTAGTGAATTTCTTTATTAGTTTTCGCTCTTTGTTTCTCAGTGTCCAAAACACTAAGATGGCAAGGGTGCGATGACTATTTTCTTCTTTCTTCCTTCTCTTTTCTAATAGCAAGGTTCTCTTATTTTCCTTCTGTAATTTTTTTCTTTTACTTTATTCTATTTCTTTTTATTTTCTTTCTCAATCCAACTAGTAGAACAACTAGACTTGGAAAAATTTGACACAACCCGTTAATCTGATGCAACACAACACCAAAAAAATGGGGCTAGGGTTATGATTTTTCACACAAAAAGTAATTTGGTTCGGGTTCGGGTTCGAGTTGATCCTTAAAAAATCGAGTCGAGTTAAGGTGGACATAAAGCCAACTTAAATTGACTTGAACTAATTCAAACATTTTAAACAAATGTTACATAACATGATAATGGTAAAATATCTCTAATATCATTTATCTTCTTTATTTGATAGAAAGAGTTTCAATCCACAAAATCTCTATCTCTAATTTGAATTAATAAAGAAATCGACATTGTATTATCAAACACCAAATTTGCATCACCCGAAGACATTCATTTTAATTTAACAACTCATTTTTGCAAAATTTAAGAAAACTACTTGTATTTTATGATAGTCACATTCATCATATGATAGTACTATTGATTTGAATTTTTTATGTTTGATGGGTCATTTATTTGTTAATATTTTTAATATTTATGATACTTACATTCATCATATGGATTGAAAATTAAATTTAAATATTTAATAAGTGGTTGTTAATCCCGTTAGTTATCAATTGTATTATTTCAAAGTTAAAGTTATAGACTTATTTGAGTTTTTAATTATGATATTCTACTGTTTTATCCCTATTAGAAGTGAGCATAATTTGGTTCAAACTACAAAACTAGACTGACTGATTTAAAAATTATAGTTTGGTTTGTAAAATGGTTTGGTTTGAGTTGATAAATTTTTGAAAAATAGTTTTTAGCTTGTGTTATGGTATAGATGATTTTCCAATCAAACCAAACTGTAAATTATATTTTTTTTAAAATACATATATATACTTATATTTAATAAAAAATTTTAATAAGCAATTAGGTGTACAATTTTTTCTTTTTGTATTTATTTTGTCATTTTCTTTATATATATGTTTTTATATCTTTCACATTTCTTTTACTTGTTAATATTATGTTCTAGAAAACTATTATTCAATTAATTTGATAAAATAATATATATTTATAAATGAATGTTTTTAATAGGTTCAAACAGTAATCTAAACTAGATCAAATTGTATCTTTTTAGTCTGGTTTGAAACCTAATATGATTTGGTTTGGTTTCAAAAGTTTCTAAATCGTTTTCTCATTTTGGTTTGAAAAATATTTCAAACCGCACCAAATCGGATGATGCACACCCTTAATTCTACAATTGATCATAAAAAGAAATAGTAAGCAAATTATTACTATTAACTTGAAATAGAGTGATTTTATTTTAACAAAATGACGTTTTATGTTAAAATGTTTTTTGTGTATTTTAATTTTGTAAATATTTATTTTTGTAACAAATTGTGTGATTTCTTTATATTTGACAAAGTGTATTGTTTGGTTATAAATCATGTCATGTGTACTGTGTTTTAACACAATTTTATTTGTTACATAGTTATCTCAGATTATGTCAGGTCAACATGAAAATATTTTGGTTCAGTTTAGGGTTGAAAAATTTTGATACGATTTTATTTTGGATTGGGTTAGAGTTTAAGGTTTTCAACCAAAAACCCAAATTGATATGACATGAACTTTATCCGATAACACAAATTGTCGGGTTTAATTAAAATACCGACTTGCAATTTTGAGTTATCTAATGTAACAATAACAATTTATTCGTTAATCGGCATAATCCCATATTCAAACTTCATGATAATGCTATCCTACCATCTTTAATTATTAAGCAACCCTAATTCATCAAGGCATCATCTGAGCATAGCTTAAGACCATACAATCAAGAATCCCATTATCACAGGGTTGTCACACAAAACATATATAAATGATAATCTAATCCATATGATAGCCTAATCAATATAAAGTCAACACATATAATCCAGTCATGATCCTCACAAAAAATTTTTAGAGCATTAAGATTAGAAATACAATTAGGAACTGATACTACTTAGCTTTTTTCTGACTTTAGCAAGGTCTTCTTGTGGCAAAGATTCCTTTAACAATCCTTGTGTCCTTTGGCTTCAATCCTTCCTTGGCTTTTTCCCCCTTTCTCATAATTTTCTATAAGATTAGTAAGAATAGTGAGCCAAAACATATCTGGATTGATTTTATTTTCACTGTAACTAGCAATACATGGGTATGTACTATTTATACACGACCATGTATGTTGTTACGCAAAAAAGGCAGTTTTTAAAATCACTGTGAAACTATTCATTATCCAAAATTCTAATGTATTGACTAGGCACAAGCGTGCATGTCTCTCATTGTTTGCCAAATTTCATGAATCACACAAAAAAAGTCCATTTTGCCCTTGCCAACACATACATAAGCGTGTGGCCTCCCCACACAGTTGTGCATCTCAATTTCTATAAACACATAATCAATTAAGCACAAAGAGACATAAGTAAGGTCAAAAGACTAAAATACCCATGGGCATACATGTAGGTATTACAAACCTACTCAAAACCTATAAGGTTCTTACCCAGAACTAACTTTGTAGGTTTCAAGTTTTGGTTCTAATTTGTAGGAACTGACTAGTTCCAGTTTTGATTTTTCAAAATTCCATAAAGTACCTAAACTCACTTACCTCTAATAACTATAATTAGACTTGGGAATTATCAAGTAGCAAAACTGTAAGGTTTTAAAACCTTCAAATGCAAAAGAATTAGCAATTTTAAAACCAACATATAAACCGTAAAACTCTTCCTTAGTATCCCAATTGTAAATCACTGATTCATAACATATTATAAACAACCATAAGGTGTTTACGATTTTTACCTTCGTTTGGAGGTTCATTCATTTTTTACAACTACTGGAAGACGTCGAAGTCACTCTTAATCCAAGAGTAAGACTACATCCCAGTATCCATACAAAGCAAAAAAGGTTGGAATTGCACACAGTAGTCTACTAGAACATTATGTATGGTAGACGAGTATTTTGTATGGACGTATGTGTGTATATATGAACAGTGTATCCAAATTGTGAAATTCATATCTATATTTATATATGCCATGTATGGTCATACATCAACGATGTACGAGCGTACATTTTCTTATCTAGTCACGTATAATTCATGACTTATTTGAGTTTCAAAGTGGACAAAGATAACAGATAATCCTTATCAAGCAATCATGTACACTCTTATAAAGCTTGCACAATCATATGTCGACCAAAAGAAATTCAATTGAGTTTATCCTTATCCCATTGGATAAACCTAATTCATCATAATTTGATACATAAGTAAATACTTCAAGATTATCACACTTTGGTCTCTAGCTATAATAAATCACACTCTAAGCCTAGGACCTTTTGAGACTCAAAATCCTCCATCTAGGTTTCAGACCAGATTTAGCTTAAATAATCCTATGCCTTCAGAGTTTGATCAATTCCTTTTGTGTGTGATCTATAAGCTTTTCATTAAGTTGGTAGTGATTGAATTTGTGTTGAGCTTTTAACCTGATAATCATTTAAACATAAACTAAGATTGTTCTCTAATAAGACATCATGGCCACCTGACTAATAAAGTGTCAGTGAATTATTTCTTAACCTGTTAGGAATATGGTTATTTATACAATTCGATCCTTTTGTCATATGATATCTCTTTCAAGGTTGAGGTATAGATAAAGTTTCTCTCTTAGGGACCCTCCATACATATAGACTGACTTTTGTCAATAGTTAGATGATATCAAATTGAACACTAACTCAATCCCACTGTAGTCATAGATTTAATTAGTCATTATCATCCGTTAATAGACCTATCTGAGTTATCAAATCTCATACTTAAAAGTAATAGATTCTTTATTAGTCTATCATAGTCTTCGCACATATCTCATTATGATCAATCACCACATTTCTAGAAATACTTTATACAAATAATGTTAAGTTGGTGTCAAAACATACTGATTCTTGTATAAGACAATTCAGTGACCTTAAGCTTAAGGATCATATATACCTTTATTTAGTATGAGGATATATTTCATAGACACTAGAATAATTATCCATATGAAATCATCTTGGTTGGTAAGTTCGAAGCACACATCTATAACATGCACATATGTGTTACACCAAGTTATCAATGAACAAATTTAACATGTGAGATCTATCACCATATTTTGGTAGGATCATTCAATACTTTAATAGTTCTATCACTATTTCCCATATCTTGGTTAGGATCATTCGAAGCACACATCTATAAACTCTAATACCAAATTGTTACAATCACGGTTGGATTGATTACCCAAACCTTAACCTTGAAGTCGTGTACTAACTCCAACCACCATCGTTGCATGCACTACACAAAAATAAGATGCCTTTATTCATGAACACAAGCCTATGTATAGGCTAAACTACAATAGAAGAAGCACAGAACTCGTACATGGATTACCATGAGAAAGACAAGTCAAATTGAAAAATAAACAAATTTAGATGTTGCTAGCTAAAACCAAGGAAAACATATTGTAAACTAAATCAAACAAAATAACACCTATGGACTAAGTCTCAGTGTCCCTCTTTGACATGTTGAAGATCACTATCCCCTTTATGCATGCATGTTGGGTTATATTAGTGAGTCATGTAACAAAAACTCTGTTATGTTGATCTTGCAACAAATAACTTCACTGTAATTCTTCAGTTGGACATGGTACTAAAACTAAAATACCTTTGGCAATTTAAATTTTGCATAATACCCTACTACCAGTTAGTTCCAATAGTACTTTCAAAAATACCTCAACCGAACTTCAAACATTTACATTGTCTTAATGCAATATAATACTAGAATTTATAGCAAGTGGTTGGAGAAACAAGAAAAAAGTAAATAGGCTTTGAGGAATGTAAATAGTTTCCTTAAAATGATATTTGCTCCTTATTTGCAGTTTTGGGATCATGCAAATTCACCTTCAAAATAAAACAAAGCTCTAAAACTCTGTTGTATGCAAACACAAGATTTCTTAAAGAAACTTTGTAGAGATGGTGTTTCAAGTCAGTAAGTATGTCGAGTGTGTAACTGATGGTAAAGCTTAATAATAATCCAATGATTATTCACTTGACCATAAATAGAAATTGAAAAGTCACCTTTACATTTGTGATTAGACACCAAGAACAATTGCATTGGTTGAGAAGAGATATCTGTACAGTTGTATTGATTTGTTAATATTCACAACCATATACTTATAAATGAACACAACCTTCAGCTTAAATGTGGACATAACCTTTGGCTTATAGTGGACACAACCTATAACTTTTTAAAATGATTTTATATCAGATGAATTATTAAAAGAAACTATTTAATCGTTGAAATAATGTCGATTGTCACAAAATATGCTAAAATACTAAAGGTATGACATTTAATATGTTTTCTTAAACATTGAAAATTTTTTCCATAATTCATGGAATGCTCATTCTATGAATGGAATGTTTGTTGCATACGTCTGTATAATTCATGATGCGTTTGTTCTATATACCTATGGAGTTCATGGAATGCCTGCTCTATATACCTATGAAGTTCATGGAATATCCGTTACATGTATAGAATTCTCATTCTAGATGGAAAACTCAAGCCCACCAAATCATTAATTCCAGAAGGTGGAGCAGAACAGCTCATTCCAAGCTTTAATCCGTTGTCTCACAAATAGAAGGTCCCTTCGATCTAAAGAATGCTCGTTTTAATTTGAATATTCTCATTTCTTTAATTTGGAACACCCGTGCTAAGTTAAATTATTAAGTGTCAAACTTTCAATATTATTTTCATATTTTTAATGCCTTTTATTTCAATTTCAGTGTAAGATTTAACTTGTATTAACATTACAAGCTACCATTAAATCCAACATATAATGGTGAATTCCCAAGAAACCTGAGAATTTTAGATCTTTCTAACATAAACTTCATGGTCGGATTTTAAAATCTGAGTCAGTGAAATGGAGAATAATTCATACAATTTCCTGACATGTATAGCGCACCATCCATGGAGGGATATTCTAAAGGCCAAAAGACTTGTTCCCACCCAAGGTTTAATGTAATTCCAAATTCTTACTTGCCAACTTTAAAAAACTCAAACACCCACTTATAAGCCATATTTTGCTAAAAACTTTAGTTAGAGTTCACAGTAAAACTGTTATTTACTAAAAATATTTAAAAAATTAAAATTTTATCATATTTTTCTCCTTAGGTTAAAAATCTAACAATTTTTCTCTCTCACCCAAAGTTTGAAAAGTGACGACAACGAAGTTTGTTATCTCCGGTTGCATTTTCTCTCCCTCTCAGCTTATCTTTGCCTTCGACGAGGACAAAATCATATTTGTTAGAGCATATTCATCTGAGACTTAAGACGAACATCTTTATCTCAGATAAAGATGATTTTGTTTTCATCTCGTCATCTTCATCCGAGATAAAGACGTTTTGATAAAGATGATTTTGTCTTTATTAGAGGAAATCATCTCCATCGAAGAGATGAGAATAAAGATGATTTTGTTTTCATCTCGTCATCTTCATTCGAGATAAAGACGTTTTGATGAAGATAATTTTGTCTTTATTAGAGGAAATCATCTCCATCGAAGAGATGAGTTTGACGAGTGGGAAGAGATAAGTCAAAAGGGAGAGAGAACGCGACTAGAGGCAGCTAAGTTTAACATCTCCAACGACGATATCAAAATCATAAGGGGAAATATTCACTTTTTAAATTTTGGATATAAAAAATTATTAAATTTTTTAATTTATAGAAGAAAATACGATAAAATTACAAACAACTTGGCCGAAGGATCACTTTTGGTCCGTCACCTAAAAATATACATTTCCCAGTTTCCAATAATAAAATGTCAGAGCTGATTCCCCCGTCTATTTGCAGTTTGAGTTACCTCGAGTATCTTTCTTTGTGTAATGGTAATTTTTGTAGTTACCAGTCTGTCATGAGTGAAACAACGACAGACTGAGTTGTAACAATTATCTGGCTGCTACAGCCCTTTTTGTACTTGAATGATCTGTCTTTGTTAGTGTTGGGATTTCTAGCTGTTTAACTCCATGTTAATAATAAATCCAGAATATATTGTTGTAAAATCCTCCTAGTTCTGAAGATGGAATACAGTCTTGGCATGCATAGATTAATTGATAATAACGAGAAATTTCACACTTTTCATGAAATCTAATTCGCATTCAATTGAAACAACTGCAATTTCCCTTCCGACTATTAATTTTATACAAATTTAAAAAATTGAACTATGGTAAATTACAATTCAAGATCTTGTCTATCTCGGACTTTTAATGCAGTATTTTCAAAACTGAAACAAACATCAACACAATGAGAGAAGAGGACAATACAATATTTTTGGAATTGACCCAGAGAGAAGAAAGGGCAGTTGTCCAATCAGAGGAAAAACTATTTAAATAAATATTAAAAAAATTTTGTTTAATTGATCATTATATAAAGTCTCTTTTCATATAAAAATAAATTTATGCTTATGTTTAAATCTCACTAATAAACATTTTTTTATATTTTCTTTGTAAAATACAGAGAATAAGTTAAATGTATTAAAAAAATCAATGTTAAAACAAATTTTTATGTAGTCTTAGTTAAAAAAAATTATATTTTTAACCTAGTTTATAACCGGTCAAACTGCTAACCTGAAGGAGTTGAACAATTGAACAGAACAAAACAAATTGTTTTTGCTCTGCTCAACAAATGACAATTCGCATAGTTGAATCAGTCTGGTCTGATTTTTAAAACCATAATTTTATGTTTCTTCAACAACCTCTACACTCTTTATATAGGCGATCAGCAAGAACTGAGATGTAACTTGATCATGATGCATTTATTATGTATTATGAAAGAATTAAATGAACTTAAAAAAGAAGAAAATGCCATGTTTAAATCGGCTATGTACTTTGGTTTACATCATGAACGTTTAAAAAGTTAAAACAAACAGAGCTCTGTCCAATCCCACTTTTAATAGCAAATAAGACGCTTGTTTTCAGATGAATGATGAATCCTGTAAGAAAATCCATATATAGGAATTGTGCCTTTCACGTTGATTTTAATCCATACAAACTCTTGATTAATCATGTAATTCCATCCATGTTTCAAGACAACCTCACCCCTATTTTCTTTTCTGCCTGAATACTATTTTCCAACACATTCATCGCAACAACACCCATTATAATCAAACCAAGAAACACAAAAGAAAATAGTTAAAAACATTATATGAACATCAAATACTAAAATGTCATTGCAAGAAATATAGTTCAAAACAGACCAATATAACATGGTAAAACATATTGCATTGTTCCTTTTAAGAAGATCTCTACAACCAAAAACAAACATAAACAATTGAACACACCGATGGATACTAAAGGAAATAATATAAAGTAACACAAAATCAAGGGCAGCAAAATTGATGTCTTAAATGGTTTGACAGCAACTTAAAAAAGTACAGCTTACAGCTTGTCTTCGTATTCTGACAGTGGGGTCATCTGCTCCTTCAAGCCCTTCCTCTTCCGGATATCCATGACAAGCTGTGCAGCCTGTGATCCAGCCTCCAGTGGGTCAGACGACATCATGTCCCAGTGATCAAACACACATTGCGGGAAAGCCTGTCCCGAGGTTGCAGCTCTCAAAGTGCTAGAGAATCCGAATGACTCAATGACAGGAAGGTATGCCTTAATGTTGTAAAGTGGGGTACCCGGTCTCTGCATCTCTTCAAAGACATGACCACGTTTCTGGTTAAGAACACTGTAAATACCACCAAGGGCCTGCTCAGGAGCTTGGATTTCAACCAGGTACACAGGTTCAAGCAGCCTAGGCTTAGCTGTCAGCTGTGAAGCATAAATAACCCTCCGAGCAGTTGGAATAACTTGACCACCTCCTCTGTGAATGGCATCAGCATGAAGAACCACATCACAGACTTCAAAGCAAATACCTCTCATGTTCTCTTCAGCCAATGCACCTTCCTTTGATGCCCATTGGAACCCAGCAACAACAGAATCCTTGATTTCATTCAAGTACTGAACTCCCTTGCACATATCCACAACCATGTTAGGGCCAGTGGTCTCAGGGCCAAAACACCAGATTTTCTTGGCCAGATCCTTGTCCCAACCAAATTCCTCAGAGAGGATCTTAGATCGAGCCTTAGGATCATCCCTAGGACCAATACGACCATCATCAATGGCCTCAGCAAGACCATCCTCCATTGGTCGGGCTTCCATATAGAGACGGTTGTGCTTGTTGGGGGACTTACTCATGACAGTGCGGCAAGACTTCTCAAGGACAGTCTCACGGAATGACACAACAGGATCTGACTTAATGATCTCAGCACCACCCATGAAATCTTCTTGCAAATCCTTCAGACAGATCTCAAGGTGGAGTTCACCAGCACCAGCGATGATGTGCTCCCCAGACTCCTCAATGGTACATACAACCATAGGATCTGACTTGGCCAAACGTTTAAGACCTTCGACAAGCTTGGGGAGATCAGATGCAACTTTGCACTGCACTGCCACACGAACAACAGGTGAGACAGAAAACTTCATTGCTCGAATAGGATGAGCATCAACTTCCTTCTCATTTGTCAGGGTAGCATTCTTTGTGATATACTGATCCAAACCAACCATGGCTACTGTATTACCACAAGGCACATCCTCAACAGTTTCCTGCTTCTTTCCCATCCAAATAACAGTCCTCTGCACACTCTTCACATACAAGTCTTTTTTTTCACCAGGAACATAGTTTGGACCCATAATTCTCACCTTCAAACCAGTTGAGACCTTACCTGAGAAAACACGACCAAAAGCAAAAAACCTACCTTTATCAGATGCAGGAATCATCTTAGATACGTAAAGCATGAGAGGACCATCAGGATCACAGTTCCTGATAGCATTAGCATATTGATCATCAAGGGGACCCTCATACAAATTCTCAACACGGTACTTCTGCGCCTTGGCAGGAGAAGGAAGGTGAAAGATCATCATTTCAAGGAGTGCACTACTTGCAGGGAGCCATGTCTGCATAACACGCTTCATCAATGCCTTCCCCATCAAGTCCTTTTCCTCTGCCTTCATGGTGACATTAAGCTTTTGCAACATAGGCCAGAGCTTATCTTTCTGATCATTCATGCAAGTGTTGATGATCTGCTTAATGGGTTCATAGCAGAACTGAACAAAACCGCGCTTGCAAGTCGGAGAGCCAGTATTCTTAGTAGTCCACTTCTTTGTAGCAGGGTCAAAGAAGTTCTCACCCCAGAGCCTCTCCATCATCTTTGCTTCATCAACACCAAATTTGGATGCATACATCTTAGAAAAGTTTGTCAAGGTAAAAGCCCAACCATGCAAACCAGCAGAGAAAGCAACTGTTCCTTTCTCAGGATAGACCTGAACATCACCAAGAAGCGGATCCTCATATGTAGCCATAATGACGTTAGCATTCTCAATCACTCTCTGGAATGTCTGGTAAGCCTCTTCTCCATCAACCTGAAGCTCAAGGAAGCACCTGTCCATCTTGTTGACAGTCAAAACAGGCCTAATCCTTTCACCCAGGGCCTGTCTTAGCACAGTTTCAGTTTGGACGCAGACACCCTCGACACAATCTACCACCACAAGTGCACCATCAGTAATACGAAGGGCAGCTGTAACTTCAGATGAGAAATCAACGTGCCCAGGGGAATCAATAAGATTGATCAAGTACTCATTTCCTTGGCGCTCTCCCTTGTAGTTCTTTAAAGCATCATCACTCATCTCATAGTAGAGAGAGATGCCCGTAGACTTGATCGTAATGCCACGCTCAGCTTCATCAGCACGAGTATCAGTCATACGGACATCTCCAGCAACTTCTTGTGCAATGATACCAGCAGCAGCCACAAGAGAATCAGTAAGCGTTGATTTTCCTGCAAGAATAAGAAATGCATCAGGGCTAGGACCTGCAGTAATAAAAATGCTTGAGAATATGAAGATAATAAGCACAATGCACAACAAGCATCTAACATCAAAAGATTAGTTTTAAAAGGTTCAGTTATGATTCACATCAGTAAGCACATTTTGATGGCCAACAAGTATGAACATAATGGCCAAGGGCCAACCACTTCACCCACTTATTAACTTATTCATCAAATTACATCATATATAAACATTGGATTACAGTTCTGGAACTCTCCTTAGAATAAGAGGTTACAAAAGCACAAAGATAAGCCAGTATACAATATATCACAGCATTTTCCTTGAAAAAAGATAAAATCAATATGTAACCAAAATATGGGACAATGCATGCCAAGGGACAACTTTCATACAGTAACAGACAACAGTAGAAATAATAAGATATAACCGAAAGGATACACGCTCATACCATGATCCACATGGGCAATAACAGACATATTACGAATGTTGTGTTTGAAGTCCATAATTCGGCGAAGCTCGTCAGCTGTGAACTTCACCATCTTGTCTGTTCTTTAAATACAACCAACAAATAATTCTTTCCTGCCAATCAAAATGATGAAAAAAAACACGAAAATTATAAGCTGAAAAGTGAAAGAACACTATCAATTTTTTCTAGCATGCAACAAGCTAATCTATCTTTTTTAAAAATAAAAAAAAAAAACATATTTATAATAAGATTTAGAAAACAAGATAATTACAGAACAACATGAAACAATTACCTGTAAAGAAACAGATGTCAATTAAAGGAACGAGATATAAATTTAGAGTATTAAAAAATTGCTTTATTTCACAAAAAACTACAAAAAATACACATACAAAAAATAAATTTGAACCGCTAGATAATTTTAACAACTCTAAATACATGATACCATGAAATAGCAATCAAAATCAAGATACCAAACTATACCACCATTAACATGAACATGAGTCAACAGAAAAATTAGAGTTCTTCAAATAAAATTGGAAGCAGCCTATTCCAAGCATAAAAAGTGAAAAACAAAATACTTTTTGATGTAAAAAATATTAGTCAACACACCTAGATCAGTATTCCTTTTTTTAATTTTAGCAAAACAGGATATCCATAACTTCCAACAGCAATTACAAGTTTCACAACACAGCAAACTATATATAACAAAAGAATCTGACCCGATAAAACAGAAAGCGTAATTCAGAATCTTATCAGTCAACCGACAAAACAAACAATTAATTACTAAAACATAATCAAATATCATTATTCAGCTATATTAAGTTTTCAGCAACAGAAAATCAAACTAACAACACTAAACCTAAAACAAAACTCACTCAAAAGCTCACTTTTAAGCAGAAAAGCACGTGATACAGAGACACTCACAGATCGAACCGGAAAGAAAGTTTAAAAAAGAAAAGGAACGCCTAAACAAATCAAATCAGCTTACAGTAATACAAGTAGAAATTAAAACACTTAAAGATCTGTCTAGGCGATGATAATTAAAATGAAAGAAAAAAAATAAGAAGAAGAAGAAGAGAACAAGAAAACGAACCTTGAAGGCGGCGAGTGGGAGAAAAAAGGGGAGTAGAAAAGGAGCAGGCAAGTTAAGTAGATATAGCGAGAGAGGTAAGCGGGTACAGGCGGCTTAGAAACCCTCGCGTGACGTGGATACCCCATCTAGGGTTTTTTCCCCCTTCAGTGGCTGGGCTAGATTTTTTTCTTATTTCTATGGTAAAATTATTTTATTGTTATATGTATAAATAATATATATAATTTTATTATAATTAATAATATATTATTATATAATTAAATAGCTTGAAATTAAAAATAAAAAAATTCAATTATATAAAAATATATTATTATTTGTATATAAAATTTTACATATTATTTGTACGGTTAAAAGGTTTGTTCCCACCCAAGATATAGTAAAATTCTAAAGTGATCTCTCTCAACTTTTGAAAACTCAAACATTCATCTATGAGTAAAATTTCGTTAAAAAACTTAATTAAAATTAAAAACAAAACTGTCTTTTTAATAATATTATTAGAAAACTATTTGATTAATTTCATTTCCCTTAGGTTTTAAAAGCCAACATTTCACCCCTCTATAAAGTTTTTCACTTTTAAAAAATTACATTCTCCCCCAAACCCTCTTCGGCCACCATCTCTATCTCTGATGATCGTTGAATCCACCCTAAATCGTTGTTGTCGAAGTTTCCTCACCATTCAACCACCGAAAATTGAATTACATATTAAAATTGTTTAAAAATCTAGACGATTTTCGTTTGGCGATGATATCCAAACGAATCATTTGGATGTCATTTAGATAATTACGTCTAAACAATTTGTTAGGATTTTCAAGCGATGTGACTGAGGGAGAGATGGTCAGACTTTTCTTTCAAGATTAGGGTTGAAAGCATTATTATCAGTGGCGAGAGAAGGTGGTTGGAGTTAGGAGAAAAAAAACCTTAACTTCTTTTTTTGAGAGAGAGAACACTACTTTTTAAAGTTTGAAAACTTTAGACAAAGATAAAGTTGTTAGTTGGAGAAAATTAATGAATTTTATGTTTTTTAAACTATTTTTTTGTTAAATGATAGGTTTGCCTTTAACTTTAACTAAGATTTGTTAATGAATTTGTACTGATAAGTTGGTGTTTGGGTTTTCAAAAATTGGATGAGATGACTTTAGGATTTTAATATACCTTGGGTGAGATCAAGTCATTTGGCTTATTTGTACACGTAATTTTATTATAATATGAAATATTTATAATGGAGATTTTATATAATTTGAAGACAAACTTCATCGGATTTAAATTTAATCATGATCATGTTTATTGATGAACTGAACAAAATTACTTGTACAATAGTATGTTACTATTTTACTAATATGATATAGTAAGTCAAAACTGTGGAAGTGCTTCTATGTTGGAAATCTAAAATTGTATTTTCATCAAAAGGTTCAATCAGTAATCCTACCCAAATTTTGATGAAACGATATGTTAATCCTTTAGTTTGAAAAATCATTTATCCACCCGTTATCCACTTTTATTAATAAAGACCGTTTAATTTCACAATAAATTATAAGTTTGTTTGTTTTGTGAAATTATGAAACTATCCTAAATACTTTATATTATTGATGTAATATGTCACACCCACTAATATATACAATTTGTGTATCTTATATAAGATAAGTTAAAATAGCAATGATTAGAATCTAAAGAAATTTTATTATTTCTACTACAATACAATAGGAAATAGCTAACATTAAAAAAAAAAAACAAACAAACAAACAAACAAATAGATGAGACACAAGGCTTTTAGCGTAATTCGATGGTGTAGTTATTATTTGTTTAGATAAAGTTTTCAAAGGAACTCTAAGGCAGCTTACTATTGACCGCTATTTCTTTTTCTCTTAAATAATTTTTCATATGCATGAGATTATTGAGGAGAAATTACATTCAAATTTTCAAGATTAGGATTTTTGATTCTAATGAGATTCCAATTAGTGTGTTCATCTTTCAATTGAACTAAAAAGAAACAATAAAACTATATGTACCTATTTTTGATACACAATTTGTGTACACAGATGACATGTTATCGTATGAATAGATGTTTCTTTATTATATGATGACACATATTTTAAAATCCCCTAATTACATGATGACACATCACTGTGTATATAAATTGTGTATAAAAAATAGGTACGCATAGCATTGCTCAAAAAGAAATATTGTGAAGTCGAAAATCTCTCTTTAAGGAAGGTAAAAATATATTTCTATTTGTTATTATTGATATAGAGTAGAAAAATATTTATAGAAAATTCAAGATAGATTCCTCTTTTAGTATAAATTTGTTCGTTATCTTTACATGAGAATACTTTTCTATTTCCATTGTTGAATATCAAATAAGAATCAACTAAAATATCCCCAAGTTGTTGATTATTGGTTAGTTTCTTGTCTCAACATCTTAAACTCATTATGAGGTGACGTTTGAATAGGGCTGGATTTGAGCCGAGCTGAGCTCAGCTCACAGCCAGCTTAGGCTCGGCTCGGTTCATATATGGGTGGCTCGAGTTGGCTCACAGCCAGCTCAGGCTCAGCTCGGTTCATATATGGGCTGCTCGAGTTCAGCTCGAGCTTGACTCGGCTCAGCTTGAGTTCAGCTTGTTTTCGGTTAGGCTCGGCTCGGCTCGGTTTGGCTCATTTTTCATTATCAAAACGACATCGTTTTTAATATATATTGATCAAAACGACGTAGTTTTGTATAAAAAAATTTTTTAAAAAATCTACCGAGCCAGCTCGAGCTCGACTCGAGCTCGATCGAATCGAACCGAGTCCAGCTCGTTTCGGGTTCGACCCTACGTTTGAATAGAAATCTTGCAGGTTAGAAGTTGTTGTATAACAATTACTCCTTAATTTTTAAAACGTGAGAAGAACTTTAAGAACTTTAGGAATTTTCCACCATAAAAGGGATATTGTTGCATAAAGATTTTCATATCTTTTGGATTAAGACATGCAAGTTAACATCACTATGTCTCTATGCATTCTAATATGTATATCTATCTTATCATTTCATTTCCCTATAAAGTGGATGAGAAAGGGAGACCTAAACTATTTACATTGCATAAAATCTTCTTCCTTTGTTATTCCTAATCAATTTGTAAGTCTTTTCTAGGTCTTTTTATCAATTAAAGGAGAATCAACATCAATCCTTAAGACAGTGAGTTATCTAGTTCTAAGAGTTTCCCCAAATTTGTTTGATATGATTCCTCTTGCTTTTTATGGGTGAGAGTTAAGGTCTTCTTCCAGCTTTAATAAAATATGAAAATTTAGAATCTAAGTCCTCTCTAGAGGGAATCAAGGTAAAAAATGAAATTCATAGTAGACCTGACAATTCATGTCATTAGGTCATGTTCGTGTCATGTCAGTTCAAGTTTTATGTAAAAAACCTTCAACTCTAACCTTACCTGAATTGGAATCGTATTGAAAGACCTAACTCAAGCCTTAAATATTCGAGTTGACTCAATCCAACTCAAATTAACCCGAAATTATCTATTGTTTTCATTCTTTAAAGTATTTTTATTTTTATTTTTATTACCAAATTACCCCAACATACTATTAATAAAACAAATATTATAGCATTTTGTCTTATTTTTTTTAATTGCATTTTATCTTGTTTACAAATGGTCTAAAAGTTACATACTAAGACCTTTCAAATACATCAATAATTTGAGTAACCAAATAATATTTTTATTAATTAATAATAAAATAAAATATTTAAAAGAACATAAAAAATAATATAAGTAATTTGAATTATATAAAAATACAACTATATGCAATCTATAAAAATTTCAATTGCTATTGATGTTGTTTTTCAATATTTTTATAATTTACTCCTAACAAATTCTATTAAAATAATATGTCTCTAAAACATTTAAGTTGATTAAGGTCGTGTCGGACCATTTTTATGTGAACCTTAATATTACTTAATTTAATTTTATATCATAAGAGTTGGCTCAAAATAAATTTTGTGTTAGAAAAATTTAACCTTAACCGCATATTTTTCGTATTGTGTTATGTTAGGTTAACGAGTCATATTAAAAATTGTTAGCTCTAATTCATAGTGGTTTTTCAAATCAATTGGTAGACAACATGTGCTTACTTGTCACTATATTTGATGTCATCATGTACTTTCCATGATCGCGTAAAGGTATTGTTGTTGTTATATTTGTCGTTATATTTGATTTCATCATGTACTTTCCTTTATGCAGGTGAGAGTTCAAGAGCCAAGCATATTTTTCATACATGTCTTGATGAATAAGTTTGCTAATGTGTCTTTCTCGTATACTAGTAGACTTAGTAGTTTTAGTCGAGTTGCTTATGTACTTGTAGATTGCATGTGTTCATTTTTATACTTGCCAATCGAATGTATGTATTTAAGTATTATTTGTAATTGTAATGGAATATAATCAATAAAGTTTTATTTCTAGTACTTTAATTCCATATCTGTTTGTTTGTCACCATGTTTATAAGGATCTTAATATACATATTTTAAGCAATAAATGATCATATATGCAAGAGAATAAGTACATATGAATATCTAGTTTAGGTTATACAAGGCATTGTGGGGTTTTGTAAGAGACTAAAAAGATTTTAGGATATTCCCCTCCTACATCAGTAATAACAATGAATTGCATGTATAATGACAATTAGAGGTAGTAATTATTACACTATAACTATATAGGTGTGAGTGTGTAAGTGATATCTTTGCCCTTTAATAACAATTGTAGTAGAATTAAAATATAAAATACAAAAATTTGAGATAAAAAAAATTATCTTTAAAATTGTTGGATTATTATGTGTTTTGATGATAATAAAAACATAAGTTAAATATACTAACATGTTTAAAGAATGTGTTAAATATTACAAAATATACAAAGTGTGAAAAAATGCAGGAACAAACCTTGAGAATGATTGATACATCAAGAAGCACGTTCATTCCATGAAAAAAAAATCACACATGCATCAAGTGGTGTTGTCAGTCATTCCATACCCATGTACACTTCTGGAATTTTTGACTAGCTCAATATGGTCATGCACGAACGTTCTTGGTAAGTGTACCAAACATTCCTAACCAAATCCAAGTCATGCATGAAGAAAAGTAGTTTGTACCAATCACCATTCAACTAATTCAAGTATGGTCAATGCGAGAATGAGTCAACAATATCATACTGACCATTTTGCCAACTTTGTACTGATTGTGCTTCCAAATTTATGAAAGGTAATGAGGATGACATGCGATTAAGTAACTTATTCTCAATCGAAGTCAAAGTCAAGTCAAATGGTACTTGAAATCAAGAAAATTATATCGACTATGCTTACAAGCATAACTATTGTGTATAGTGCAAAAATCAGGCATTAAGGAACTTGTTCTTTATCCTATTTGCAATGTCATGCACACTTATGAAATTTTCAAGACTTATTGCTACAAAGAAGAGAATGACCATGTCTATCATCCTTATCGAATTTTCATTAGTGGCACAAGTAATTAAAGTCGACCATTAGGAGCTCTAACTGAGGTCGACTTTTAGCTATAAATAGCAATACCAACTATTCTAACTAATGGTGTCGCCCATTCTATCGTAGTTTCAAGAGAAAGAATGTCACTTTCGAAAGTCAACGACTATATTTTTAAACCCAACAGAACTATTGCATTTTCTAATCACTCAAGCCTATAAACTAAGCTCATTTGAAGTGGAAAACTGTTGGAAAACATATTGATACATTCTTGAGCAAAATTCCTTAAAAAGCTTGGTAAGTGTTGTCGTCGACACCCAAATTAAAATCCTAAATTTCTGTAACAAAAATGTAGTAAAGGAAAGTAGAGATCGTTCCCTCAAAGAGTTTCAATTAGTACATAATCACAAATCAACTAAAACAAGGAAATGAAGAGGGGTTTTGAATTGAATACGAATTATAATTAAAAACCGTAAATAAAAATTCAGCAAAATAATCAAATAAATAATCAATTAAACAAACTTTGGTCTACGGTCACATCCACCATTGAAACTACGATTGATCATCGATACTAAAAATATCAAATTAATTATTCAAATATTTATTGTGGTATTAATTACCTGTCTTTCTTTATAATTAGTTAACCAAAAACATGTATTCCAGTTAACCCTTATTGATTAATAATTTAGATACGATCTCGAATTTAATTAAACAATAGCATTAAAAATTAGAATGACCAATGAAGCAAGACAACACAAGTGTACAACGTTGCATTTAATCTAGTTGAATATTTTTCCTAGGAATTACAATTTCTAAAGTAGCAAACAATAAATCCTAGTTGCCACTTCAATTAGATGGATTGAACAATTACAGATTCGACATCTAAACTAGCATTAGATCGTATTAATCAATAAACTATTTGCGCACCTTAGAAATCAACTAATACAATCATAATAAATAATCCAAGAAAATAATCAATACTTAAATAATTAAAAGATGCATTAAAGAATAAAAATTAATCTCATAACTTATAGTTCCATGGTTTCAGATCCCTTCAACCAAGAGAAAAGAGTTTAGCTACTGTAAACCATCTTAAGCCAGCCACAAATCCAGAAAAATGTTGCTGTCAATTACAATGATTATTGCCCAGCAAAATAAAAATAAAAATATATATTTTCTCCCCCCACTCAGATCCGAAAATAAAAGGTGATAATAATCTCCTAATCCAGCCAAGTAATTGTGATATACATCTTCCCCAAAAAGAAAGGAAAAAATATATATTTTAATGTATATCTTTCCCCCAAAAATATTCTTCCTTATCTATCTAAAATAATTCTCTTTTCCAACTAATAATTCATCTATTTTCTAAGAAGCAAATCTTGACTTTTCTAGAATATCTCAGTTGATCTGGACGTCCAAATTTAATTTTCAAAATTTGCACTCATCATTTCATGTGTCCACGCCTAGTCAGCATTATAGATTTTGTAGATTAATAAGTCTGCTCCAATTTTTAATCTTCTTGGTCTGACTTACTCCAAAAATGTTCAAAGCTTCCTAAATGCAAAAGATAAATAATTCCATTAGATTGAATTAAACTTCCACACAACATAAGGGAATTAGAAATCAAAATAATAATAATTAACAACATTATCAAATTCCCCCACACTTATCTTTTGCTCATCCTCGAGTAAGACAAAAACAAAAACAAGAAATGTTCCATCAATATCTTTTCTCATGATACCAAAAAGTGTGCATACCTTTAGATTCAAACCAACCAAGACTTAAGTAACAACACAAATCATCATCAAACTTCATAAGGAGATGCGCACAAAGACAAATCAAGACAATCGCATTCCAAAGCATGTATGAAGTTTTGGTGAATCTCCTCATGGTTATCACTCATGTGTTTAATGGTTCGGTGTTTCACTCAAATTCTTCCAACGCAAACATTCTACCATAGGCTTGTTTATGCACCAAATCTCCCCCACTTAGATCATATACATGCATAAATCAAAAGGACTTTATTTTAGGTTGTAATGGGGCTTCGGTGAAAGGTGAGAATTAAGAGATACGAAAGGTTAGAACCATGAGCATTAACAAAACACTTAAACATATAGAGGGAGCAAAAATCTAAAACTAAAAACATCACATTCACCACATTTCTCTTATCATTTTTGTGCTACTTGTTACTGTCTTTCTCTTCTCTCTTTTTTTTTCTTTCTTTTTTTTTTTCTATTTTATATTTTTTTTATTTCATTTCATTTTTTCATCATTTTTTAAAAATAACTAAGAGAATTTGATAGTAAAAATAACAACATAAGGTAGCAACAATAACAATTCTTCATACCAACTCCTTTTCATAATCTCATCCTATGCATTTAAGTCCCCTTTTCCCCCACACTTAAAATTTTCAAGATAGTAAATTCACCAAGCAACAAAATTTAGTTTAAATGCCTTGCTAACATTCATAGTTAGGTAAGGATTTTTTTACTTGTAAGCTTGGGTTTGTAATATGGGTTTATCTCAAAGAATCAAAACTTTGTAAGGCTCAAGGGGCTAACTAGAGAACTTAAAATAGGTTGGCTTTTTAAGCTAAAGGGTTTAGACAAGAATGCCTTTATCATTTTCATGCATGCATATATCAATGCGATCTCGAAATAGTTCAAAGCAAGTTCTAGAAATATATTCACATAGAAGAATACCACTTATCAAAGAAAACATAGATTGATATGTATGTTTCAATCTTTTTCGGCTCAAAACTCATGGGTTAAATCAATTCACCTTAACTTCAAACAAAGCTTTATCACTTAATTATCAAAATTTGTTTAAGTGCATACCCCTAGTTAATCGAACAAATCAGTATGCATTGCTTTCATACTTAATCAGCTAAATCCCATGGCATGTACACAATTTAATCCATTCAAAATGAAATTAATGGAACTATTTGGTTAACCAAAAACAGAGGAGAATACACCAACTACCATATCAATGAAAAACATACACAAAAACAAAACTTTGACTAGCAACGAACAATAACAAAGATAAATCCAGGGGACAAATAAGGCATAATCAAAAGAAGAAAAACATAAAAAGGAACATAAAGAAAAACAAAATAGAAGAACATAACAGAGAAAAACATAACAAAACATAAAGCAGAACAGAAAAAAAAAAAAATAGAACAAAATAGTAGATAAACCCACCCCTACACTTAAACCAAACATTGTACTTAATGTTTAAACAAAACACACGATAATGAAAGCTAAAATTTTAAAGAAACGGGAAAGAAAACTTCTCTAGATCTATGGAAAAGGAACAACAATCAACATCATGGATAGTTGCAATTGACGAAGGATGCTTCTGGTTTCAATAACCACTCTACTGCAAGGGGTTTCCGACAAGTGGATCTTGCTGGTCTTTGATGTTGTGAGCAGGTTCTTACCATGGTGGTGTAGAATGAGGACAAGGGCTACTAGGGTTTAAATGGGAGAGAAAGTGTGGTGTGACGGTGTTGGCAAATATGATTTCATATAACCTAGCATTATACTTATACTTAAGCATATGGGCCCCTTATGTTTAACAGAATAACAAAGCAAGAGTTGGACTTTGACAGAAATACATGCCTTAGTTCCAAAACACTAAAATACAGATTGCTCCCCCGTGAATATTTACAGAAAGCTAGCTGGAACCTAGTAAAAGGAAAAAGATGATTGAACAGTTAAAAAAAAAAGTAATTAAAGCGAACTTAAAAATAATAATAAAAATAATTACCAATTAAACATAAAAAACCTTAAACTGAATTTTCAAATCGAAATTGAATCATATAAACTGAAAATAAAAACATATGTCCAGAAAATTTAAAATTGAAGTATGAATTAAAATAAGATTGAAAACTTGGGTTGCCTCCCAAGTTGTGCCTTTGTTTACTGTCGTCGGCTCGACGTGATGCCTCAATCTATTTATCAATGTAGATAGGATCTCTCAGCTCCACTTCTTCGACATTTTTAATTTGCAATCTTTCATTAAAAGGTTTGCGTTTGTGGCCATTAATTTTAAACACTTTTAAGATTATTAAGCTTTGAATCTCTATTGTACCATGCAAAAAAACGTTAGTAACAACAAAAGGTCCAATCTAACGAGATCGCAATTTACATGAAAATAACTAAAGTCTTGAATGATAAAGGAGACCTTTTTGGCCAATTGAAAATTCTTTTCTAGAAATCATTTTGTCATGAAATACTTTTGTTTTCTCTTTATAAATTCTAGAACTCTCGTAAGCATCATTGCAAATTTCTTCTAATTCTTGCAACTGTAATTTCCTATGTTCACCACTCTCGTCCAAGTTCACGTTGCATTGCTTGACAACTCAATGTGTTTTATGCTCTGATTCAACTGGAAGATGGCAGACCTTACTGAATACCAACTTGTAAAACGACATACCAATTGGCGTTTTGTATGCTGTTCTATATGCCCATAGTCTATCCTCCAAGTGTAAACTATAATCCTTTCTTGTTGGACCAACGATTTTCTCAATGATAGATTTAATTTCTCGGTTCAAAACCTCAACTTGTCCATTGGTTTGCTGATGGTACGATGTAGGAATCTTGTGTGTTACACCATACTTTTTCAGTAATGCCTCCACTATTCGGTTATAAAAATGTTTCCCTTGATGGTGAATTAGAGCCTTCGAAATGTTGAACTTGTTAAATATGTTAGATTTAAGGAAACCTAAAACAACTTTAGAGTCATTTATTTAGGTAGCTTTCGTTTCTACCCATTTCAAGACATAATTAACAACAAATAAAATATAAATGTAACCAAATGAAGATAGAAAAGGCCCTATGAAATCAATACCCCAAACATAAAAAATTTCACAAACTAAAATAGGAGTTTGAGGCATTTCATTTTTCTGTGAAATATTACTTACTTTCTAACAACATTCACATGATTTACAAAATGAATATGAGTCTTAAAATAAAGTTGGCCAGAAAAATCCACAATCTAGAATTTTTCTTGCTGTCGTTTTTACTCCAAAATGACCTTCACAAGTATACGAATGACAAAAGGTAATAATAGAAGAGATTTTAGGTTTAGGTACGTACTTTCTTATAACTTGATCAGCGCAATGTTTCCACAAATACGGATCATCCCATATGTAATACTATGCATCATTTTTCTGTTTGTCTTTTTAAGCCTTAGAAAACCCAACTGACAGCACATTAGTAACTAAATAATTCACAATGTTTGCGTATCAGGGCAGACTGTAGCTTGTTGAAAACAACTACTCATCAGGAAATTGCTTCTGTAGATTCTACTAAGGTTCCAAATGGGCATGTGAATGTCATCTTTTCCTGATCTTGTAGAGTTATTGCAATCTGAAAATAACCTGAAAAGCCATCTAGAAAACAGTAGTAAGTCGGCCAACTAGCCTTTCCAACATTTTATTAATAAGCGACAACGAAAAATGATCTTTAAGGGTTATAACATTTAATTTCCTATAATCGATACAAACCCACCACTCATTTTAAATTCGAGTGGGTACCAACTCATTATTTTGATTTTTTACCACTGTAATGCCGATCTTCTTCGGTACAACTTAAATGGGGCTAACTTATTCACTATCTGAAATTAGATAAATCACTTTGGCTTGAAGCAACTTCAAAATTTCCTTCTTTACTACTTCTATCATTGGTAGGTTCAGCCTCCTTTGTGGCTATCGAATTGGTTTAACTCTCTCTTCAAGGAGAATTGGATGCATGCAAGTAAAGCGACTAATTCTTTTAATATTAGTTATGGTCTATCCTATGGCTGTTTTGTGCCTCTTCAGAATCTGCACTAGTTTTTCTTCTTACTGCTTATTTAATTTACTAGAAATGATCACTGGTAAGGTCTCTTCATTTCCAAAGTACACATATTTGAGGTGATCTGGAAGAGGTTTTAGCTCCAGTTCTGGTGCTTGTAAAACAGAAGGTACTAGTTTTTCATTAGGTGCTAACAGCTCAATATAAGATACATTACATGTATTTTTTAGTTCCACAAACGCATTCATTTCTGCCACTGCATCTTGCATATCAGAATTTAATTTAAATTCATCACTTTCTTTCAAAAGCTTTTCACAATTAATCACTTCCAACTCATCTTCACCATCAAGTTCAAAAATATCTTGCGCCAGATAATCAATTAAATCAACTGAATAAATAGGAAAATCAACATCAGGATATTTTATCACATCATTAATATTGAACTAGATAGCTTTACCATCAAGCTCCATAGTCAGTGTGCCTTTATGAACACCAATTTTAGTTTTGGTTGTTTTCAAAAAGGGTCTTCCTAACAAAATAGATGTTGATTCATCATTATTTTCCATGTCAAGAACATAAAAATCAATTGGAAAAATTAACTTGTCATTATCCTGAACAAGAACATCTTCAATCAACCCCTTAGGATATGCATTCGATCTATTGACCAACTAAAAAACTACATTAGTTTTTTCTAAAGGTCCAAGATCAAAAGTAGAATAAATAGAATATGACATTACATTAATAGATGCTTCTAAATCTAACATGGCTTTTTCAATTTTAGTGCCACCTATTATATAAAGGATGTAAAACATACCTGGGTCTTTGCATTTTTTAGGAAGATTTTTTTGAATTATGCTTAAAACATTTTCTCCTACCTTTATTTTTTCACATCTTTTGAGCTTTTGCTTTCTTTTCATTGTACACAACTCTTTCAGAAATTTAGCATAGCTAGACAATTGTTTTATTGCATCAAAAAATGGGATATTAACTTCACACTTTCGAAAGATCCCATATAAATTTGTATTGCGTTCATACTTCATATTTAAAGCTTCAAGAAAAGGAGGAACATTTTATATTCACTAAAAGAAGGATTTTTACCTATCACTGCATTTTTAGAAGAATTATTTTCTATTGCCTCTTCCTCTCTGTTTTTTGTTTACTGCATTGGTACAGGTGGTGCTTTAATCGACATCTCCAACTCTTTTCTACTTCTCAACACTATTGCACTAGCATTCTCCCTTGGGTTCACCACAGTTTGCTTGAATTTTGTGCTTCCAACCTACTGATTACAGTAGTCATCTAACTCATTTGATTTTCTAGATTTTGTGATGCATATTCAACCAAACATGCAACAAGAAACCAAAAATCAAAAACTGTTTTTACTGTTCATGTGGTATGAGCAGTTTTTTTGTTCTTGCAGTTTAACCAACCAAATCAACTCCAAATCAAACCGAATTCATTTCATCATAATCACAACACAAAGAACTTTCTTTCAAGCTATGGACGTACACAATTGGAGTAGAGTAAGACAATCAAATTAAAAGTAGAATGCAGTGGCAGAAATGGTAATTATGTTGTAACTCTCTGCCATAATCAAAATTAACACACATACACACTCTAATTTGGATTTCTAAAGAAACATAGAGTGTAACCAAGGCATAAAGGAAAGTTCCACCAACCTTGGGGCCTTCCACCACCAATCTTCCATCAAGAATGATTGGATAAAGGAAATAAGAAAGAGAGCCAACAAAGCTTCTTCAAGTTTTCATTCCAAAGTAAAAAAAACTGCATTTTACAAAGCATAACCACTTTATATGGGTGTAAGTGGTGGCAAGATATATGTGTACATAGACTTTTAATGAATTAGTTCACCCTAGCCCTTAATTCACTCTAAACCACACAAAATAAGCCATGCCATACTTTAAATAAATGCAATAGGACAAAATGTTACTATTATTCCATAAAAAGTGGGCTCTTGTCTTCACCAAAGCTCTCCTTTCATCCAATTTCGTCCAACTCTCCCAATTGGGCTTTGAACACCTTTTTGGGCTTCAAAATGGAGTGATGGATGGTTGTAACTTCACTTGGGCTTCTCAAAATGATGCTTAGACGTTTGGACCATTGATGGACTTCAAAAGTTGCACTTTTGGATCAATTGGAGCAAGCTATTCATTTGGACCTTGGGTGGATGTAATAAGACTATATCCAAAAGTGGTTTTGGGCCAAAATTGAAGGTGCAATGCTTCCTTTGGCTTGGGATTTGCTAGAACTTCATTCTTCTTGGCTTCAAAGGTTGCATGGAGACTTAAGGATGACTTGGAACCCAAAAATGACAATGGAGCCGTATATACATCATTTTGAATGTTGGTTCTGGTTTCCTACTAAAATTTTACAGTGTTAGTAGCCAAAGTTTTAACAATATCTTTAAGAGATGTACCTGAATCAGAATTTTGAGTTTGTTGTTGTTGTCTAGGAATATAAGGTTATTGATATGGCTGAAAGTTATTCGCAGGCTGATTTGCATGTACATTCCCATAACAAAGATTAGGATGGTCCCTCCAACCTAAGTTATAAGTATTCGAATAAGGATTATAATAATGTTGTTGTTGTCCTATAAATCCACCTACTGCATTAGCTTGTTCAAAGTAGTCCTCTTACAATGTTAGGCACATATCAGTGGGATGTCTCCCAATTGAGCAGATTCCGCAAACTTTTGCTATCTCCATTTTTCCTACAACCATTTGACGTACAAGAGAAGTTAGATAATCAAGTCGTCTTTCAAGAGAAGAGACATTTACCTCATTGACACACCCAGATGGATGGTTTGATATATTCCTGAATTGTTATGAATTCAATTATTCCATATTTGTAATTAAATTTTGGGTTGTTTCAGGTGTTTTGTCAGCCAATGCTCCACCACTTGCCACATCAATCATATTCCTATCATTTGATAAAAGTCTTTCATAAAAATATTGAACAAGGAGTTGATCACTAATTTGGTGGTACAGACAACTTACACAGAGTTTTTTAAGGCACTCCTAGTATTCATATAAAGACTCTCCAGTATGCTGCTTAATGCCACAGATTTCCTTCCTGATGTTAGCAGCTCTTGATGTTGGAAATTTTTTTTCCAAAAATAGCCTCTTCATCTCATGCCAAGTGGTGATACTTCCAGCAGGCAGGTGATAAAGCCAATCTTGTGCATTATCTTTCAAAGAAAATAGGAAAGTTTTCATCTTGATTTGTTCTTATGTCACTCAATTTAGTTTCATACTTGTACATACCATATGAAATTCCTTTAAATGTTTATGCGGATCTTTACCTGTGGAGCCACCAAAAATAGGTAAAAGATGGATTAGTCCAGATTTTAATTCAAATGTAGTATTAGCATTTAAATTAGGAAACGTAATGTAGTGTGGTTGTTGATTCAAATCTGGAGCAACAAGCTCTCTCAGATTCCGACTTTCAACTATGTTTACTTCAGTTTTTTGAGTAGCTCTGTGTGCTTGAAGTCTCCTTTTTACTTCTTTTTTCAACCCTTTTGTAGTTTTTTCAATCTCTGGATCAAATTGTAAATCAGCTTGTTTCAAAGATCGCGTAACAAACATACAAAGTAAAGACTCTCCGACAACGACACGTCAAAATTTGGTAAGTGTTGTCATCGACACCCAAATTAAAATCCTAAATTCCTACAACAAAAATGCAGTGAAAGAAAGTAGGGATCACTCCCTCGAAAAGTTTCAATTAGTACGTCGTCATAAATCAACCAAAACAAGGAAATGAGGGGGGGCTTTGAATTAAATGCAAATTATAATTAAAAACAATAAATAAAAATTTAACAAAATAATCTAAACAAATAATCAATTAAACAAACCTTGGTCTACGATCACATCCACAATTAGAACTATGATTGATCATCAATACCAAAAATATCAAATTAATTATTCAAATATTCATTATGGTATTAATTACTTTTCTTTCCTTATGATTAGTTAATCAAAAACATGTATTTCAGTTAACCCTTATTGATTAATAATTCGGATACGATCTCGAATTTAATTAAATAATAGTATTAAAAATTAGAAAGACCAACGAAGCAAGCATACTACGTTGTATTTGATCTAGTTGAATATTTTCCCTAGGAATTACAGTTTCTAACGCAACAAACAATAAATCTTAGTCGTCACTTCAATTAGATGAATTGAACAATTACAGATTCAGCATCTAAACTAGCATTAGATCATATTAATCAATAAACTAATCGCGCACCTTAGAAATCAACTAATACAATCATAATAAATAATCCAAGAAAATAATCAATATTTGAATAATTAAAAGATGCATTAAAGAACAAAAATTAATCTCACAACTTATAGTTCCATGGTTTTAGATCCCTTCAACCAAGAGAAAAAATTTTAGCGATTGTCAACCATCCTAAGCGAACCACAAATCCAAAAAAATGTTGTTATCAATTACAATGATTATTGCCCATCAAAATAAAAATAAAAATATATATTTTCTCCCCCCACTTAGATCCAAAAATAAAAGGTGATAATAATCTCCTAATCCAACCAAGTAATTGTGATATACATCTTCCCCAAAAAGAAAGGAAAAGATATATATTTTAATGTATATCCTTCCCCCAAAAATATTCTTCTTTATCTATCTAAAATAATCTTTTTTTCCAACTAATAATTATCCCTTTTCTAAGAAGCAAATCTTGACTCTTCTAGAATATCTTAGTTGATCTGGATGCCCAAATTTAATTTTCAAAATCTGTTCTCGTCATTTCACGTGCCCACGCCTAGTCAGCATCACATATTTTGTAGATTAATAGGTCTGCTCCAATTTTTAATCTTCTTGGCCCAACTTACTCCAAAAATGTTCAAAGCTTCCTAATTGCAAAAGATAAATAATTCCACTAGATTGAATTAAACTTCCACACAACATAAGACAATTAGAAATCAAAATAATAATAATTAACATCGTTATCAAAGCTCACTCGCTTTCTCTCACTAAGCAAAATTCATATTCTTGAGAGAATCTCTTGTACTCACAATGTGTAATCAATCTTTGAGAGACATTTAAACAAAAAATCTTTGTATTCAAACATTTTAGAAAAAATCTCATTTCAACTATTGTATTGAGGCTCAATCTAAGAGAAACTAAATGTAAAAAGTTTGAATAAACAAATAAAAACTCTAAGGCAATTTGCTTAGAGAAGTTGATGTAGGAGGTTTTGTAAGAAAAAGCTCAAAACCACTTTAAATACTGAGCTTTTCTAATCCCTTATCTTTTAATTTGTGCTTACATTTATTATTGGTTTTAAATTTACAATTTTTGCATTAAAGTTCTTAAAGAACCTATTCCCTCCCCCCTCCCCCTCCCTACCCTTTAGCTTAATTTTAGCCATTCAAGAGGCTTTTCAAGAATCAAAGGAGATATTATACATAAAAATAAATTTTAACAAAAAGTGATACCTACATTTGGTATCTCTACCTAGAAGAATTCTACGTTGAATTTATTTACGCTATCCTCGTAACATAACAAGGCTCCCATGAGTCCACATGAAGACGTTAAGACACTAATATAATGACGAAGGTGTTAGTGTTACATCACATGTGCTAGCTTATGAATTGTTTGAGTGAATTTAGTGCATTGAGTGAAGAAAATTAAGATGGAAAGTTTTCTTCACTTATGTAATATGCGGCTAGGGTTATTGGGTTAGGAGAATATGTGTCAATTTATATGAGACACATATATAATTCTTAATAACACATATTATTCTACACCCCTAATTTTTGGCTCATTATTTTAGCCTTAAACTTTTGGTTTCTCTTACTTAGCTCCAACAATGTCTCTTGTATTTATTCATAAATGAAGAGTCATATTAATGGAGATCTAAATTTACCATGTTCAGGTACACCTATGGTGATTCACTTTGCATGTAATGAATATGAACTTTCTTAATCTTAGGAAATAACTCCCTATGATGTATGATTTATAGGTTCTTCATTAAGTTGGTAGTAAATAAAATTGTAATTAATCTACAGTTAATAATTTTCTATTCACAATCATAAGCAGTCTCTAGTAAAATATCATGGTCACTTATTTGATAAAGACTTAATATTGAATTGATTTTACCTTTCAATGACATGATTACTATATAACAAATGCTTTCACTATACAGATATCTTATCAAAGCTAAGACACATAAATAGTGTCTATCTTAAATACTCTTTTCTTCATGATTTGACTTTAGAAGCAATGACCAAATATTGTTGAACTTGGACGCCAACTCAATCCTACTATGGCTAAAGATTTAATTAATTTGTATTACCCTCAGGTACACTTCAGGGGCATTTTAGTCTTTTCTTTAGACTCGTTTTTGGATTTGAATTGATTAGGGTTGAATCCAAAACTAAAATTGATATTTTGGCCTAAGGTATGACCGTGCATGATAAGGTGTATGCTTGGACCTGAGTTGCCACAAGAGCTACCATGTTGGCAAGAATTAACAGATATATATTTATATGTATATTTATATAACTGTCTCCAACTAAGCAAAAGGAGAGAGAGTAAATTTGGGAGAGAGGAGAGTCGTCCAACCATTGTATGAAGAATTCTAACATGAGTGAAAGTTGTGACAACCAGGAAAATAGAAAGTGTTAGCAACAAACCTTTGTGCTTGACATTCAAGTAAGTAAAGGATGATCTTTCCGCCAGGTTCATTTGATTTTGTAATGATTTATGGATGCCCGATTGGCTAGGATATTGGTTTACAAATTCTCATTACATTATATATTTTACTAAATACTATATATTTAATTTTAATAAATAATATATATTTGGTTTATTTTATATTCTAGAAAACTATAATTCAATTAATTTTATTGAATAATATATATTTAAAAGTAAACAATTTTAATAGATTTAAATTGTAATCTAAACCAAACGAAACTGAAATTTTACAGTTTGGTTTGGTTTGAAAAATTTTAACGGCCTTTTTTCTTTCTTTCAATTTGGTTTGAAAAAGCATTCAAACACTGTGCACACCCCTACATGCAATTTAGATCAAATTTGATTAAATTTTCTCTCTCATTCTTGTGTTGGCCAACACAATCACCTATAATTCTCACTCATTTGTGTTTAATATTTTTTTAAAATTAAAATTTAGGAAGGGTCACACAAATAAAAACTTGGAAAGAGTTCCAAAAGTGTAAACATCCACCTATGTCATGCATGAAACTTAGAAAATACTTTAGGAATACTTATTGGTGCTTAAACTTCATTGGAAAATAATATTTCTTCACCTGTATCTCATTTTAGTTGATATTGGATGCATATTGAATGAATACAAGGCAAACACGAGTTACTAGTGTTTGGATACTCTCAGATTGTGACCTTTTCTATTCACCACAACACAAAATGAGGTGGGTGAAAGGAAAAATATACATCTTCTCAACTTTGTTGTGCCATGATATTCACTAGTTCTATCCCAACTTCTTATTACAAAAAAGTTCTCTTTGCACATGTTAAAAACCTCAACTCCTTCTCATTTAAGATTTTTGGTTATTCTCTGTATATCATCACAACCTAAGGTTGGTAGGCATGACTGTGTTTGGGTAGACATAGTTGATAGACGTGCTTAAATATGAATATGTGTAGTTGTTTTTGTAAGTGTATTGTTACTTCTTGGAGGCGCTCCGCCCATAGCGTGTGCATAATTTAGTCAAACCATCCCTGCACAAACTAGCTAGAAGCTAGAGTTACTTTCTTGTTCAGTCTAAAGCATAATGAAATTAATGATCCTAAACCATAATGTGGGTGCATGCAAGACTGATCCTTGAAGAGGCAGTAGTGAAAATGTCATACAAACAAGTTAGAAAATTCAGCCCATGAGAATATTCATAACACAATCCAACTTGGAACAAATTTGAACCCAAAATAGTCAATTGTATAGTTGTTGATTATTCCTCACAAAAAGATACAAATGCAACTGTTTTTTTTTTTCCTAGAAATTGTCTCTTTTGACATAACTTTCTATGAAAGCCAACCTTTTTACCATAATTCAATCAAAATAAGACAGTTATTGGGACCTCACCATTTCCTTTCTAATATCTCTTCCATATTTTTACTTCATCTTCCCTTATTGGGTTGTATGAATTACTGATCAGATTTTAAAACATTGAGATGTGTTTTCCAAATCTAAATACATCTTCGATCTCCTCTACCATAGAAAAGGTATATTCTACCAATTGTTAGCTCTATCAAAGTTTCCACTTTCTAGACATCAATTCTTCACTTAAATTAACAATTCATCTGTAGAGTTTGTTTGGATTCACCAAGTAAACAATGTTAAATCAACTGAGAGTACATTAGACATTAGATTTCTAGCCTTAAACACAAAAAATAAGACACTTGATCTACACAATGCAGTGACACCATTCTTAGACAAATAAGAACACCATGACATAAAACTTATTACAGAATATGTAAATTATGTATTACCATATAAGAGTAAATTATCGAGATATAAATATAGTAGGATTTGATTATATGATTGTAATCATAGGAAATCAAATATTCTATTTTCCTAATATAGGATTCTTAATTTGTATATGTACGTGTACCTTTATAGCAATGAATATAAACAAAAATTATTTTCCATTCAAACTTGTTCATGGTATTAGAGCTAGGTTTGCCTAATGTGCAACCTTGCAAAATTCACCTTGCTCTAATGCTCTAATGAGCAAACGCCTTAGGTCACCCTTACAAAATGATGTTTTCATCTCACTATTGCCATAGAAAGAAGTGTTACTTAAAGATCGATCAGTTCCCAGAATCCGGTCATCGAAAGACCAATGTGTGAGTTGCATGCATCACTTTTTTTCTCGGTAATGTTAGTTATTGATCTCCTTCTCTAGTGAGCATGAAGTTTCACGGTTGACACCATTGTACTCAAAAGCTGTCGATGATCATAAGTACATACCATCACCGTCACTAAAACAGTTGTCGTCATCAAATTTTCTCCCTGTTTAGCATTTGTTCATTCTTTTCTGATAGTGTCTTTTTTCATACAACTTATCTTGATCTTGTATTGATGCAAAAATCATTCAATCAAGCACTTTCTTTCTAAATTTGACTTTTTATTGGTTTGAATACATATGATGACTGATAATAAACCTATAATTATGGGGGATATGGTTCCTATAATGTCAAAAATCATAAAGCACAAGCTTAATGGCTCTAATTACTTGGAATAGAGCAAGATAGTTTGACTTTATCTGTTAAGCCTTGAGAAAGATGATCATCTTACAAAAACCCCTTATAAGGATGTACTAGACAGGCATGGTTGAGAGATGATGTCTGATTATTTCTACAGATATGAAATTCCATTGAAAATAAGGTAATTAGCTTGATTAATCACTATGAATTGGTTAAGGAATTGATGAAGTATTTAGATTTCCTATATTCTGGGAGAGAGAATATTCCTCGTATATAAGAGGTGTGCAAAGTCATTTATCGTGTAGAAAAACATGACAAGTTGATTACTTTTTACTTTATAGACTTTAAAAGAACTTAATATGTTATTACCATTCAGTTCGGATGTAAAAGTTCAACAAGCTCAACAAGAATAAATGACCATTATGAGTTTCCTAGTTGGTCTCCTTATTGAGTTTGAGACTATTAAGTCTTAGATTCTTGCTAGTCTTAAGATTTCATTATTGCATGACACATTTACTAAGGTGTTTCACATATAAAACACCTCATCATTTCAGAATAATAGTGCTCTTATTGGTCGAAGTAGTGCATCCAACACAAGGCTTTCATATAACAAAAATAATACTAGAAAAGGAGGAACCAACAATTTTGAAAAAGGTATTGATAATCGGAGCCAGGATTTAGAAAAAATTATTTATTATTACTATCATGAGTCTGGACATACAAAACGCACTTGTAGAAAATTATAGAATCAGACTCAAAAATCTCAATCAGCACAGACTGTAACCACCAATTCTATAACTGAAGATATTATTATGATTTTTGCAGATGAATTTGCCAAATTCTCTTAATACTAGGAATCACTGAAGTCTTCATCTACTTCTATCACTGCTATTACTGAGTCAGGTAAATGAAACACGTCTTATTTCCTCATCATCCAAATGAGTTATTGATTTTGGTGTCATAGATCATATGAGAAGTAACCCTAGTCTCTTTTCCACTTTTCAATCTCATGCATCTTCTTCTAGTGTTACTTTAGCAGATGGATCAAGATCACATGTTCTTGGTTTTGGCATTATTGATTCAACTTTATTAATTTCCTTGTCATCTATCTTAAGCTTACCAAAATTTTCTTTTAATTTACTTTATATAAGTAAACTTACCCACGCCCTTAATTGTCATGTCTCATTTGTCCCTAATTATTGTCTATTTCAAGATCTTATGACGAAGTAGATTATTAGTAAAGGACATGAATCTGGGGGTCTATACATCCTTGACATGAAAATACCAAGACCCATTGCTTGTTCCAATGCTTAGCTTTATTCAAAGCACATTGTGGATTAGGACATCCTTCCCTACCTTTGTTAAAGATGTTATGCCCTAAATTTCATCATGTATCTTCATTGGAATGTGAATTGTGTCAGTTTGCCAAACATCATCGTCTGTTTTCAGGTTCTAAAGTCAATAAACAAGCTAGTTTTCCTTTTGAACTAATTCATTTTGATGTTTGGGGTCCTTTTCCCGTTGTGTCTAAGATTGGATTTAAGTATTTTGTTACTTTTGTTGATGATTATTCTTATATGACTTGGTTTTATTTAATGAAAAACCATTCTGAGGTATTTTCTCATTTTCGTGTCTTTTGTGCTGAAATAAAAACACAATTTAATATTTTTATATAAACGTTACGAAGTGATAATGCTAAGGATTATTTTTCTAAATCCTTTTAGCCATACATGGTTCAAAATAGCATACTTCATTAATCATTTTTTGCTGTCACCCCATCTCAAAAATTTGAGCTAAAAGGAAAAATAGACATCTTTTTGAGACAGCTCGAGCTCTCTTAATTCAAATACACGTTCCTAAACAATTTTGGGCTGATATAGTCTCCACATCCTGTTTTCTAATTAATTGCATGTCTTCATCTATTCTTCAAGGTCAAACTCCTTATAGTGTTCTTTTCCAAACAAAGCTTTTTTTTTCCTATTGAACCTAAAATATTTGGTAACACCTATTTTGTTCGTGATATTTGTCCTTATGTCATAAAGTTAGATCCAAAGTCGTTAAAATGTGTATTTTTTGGGTACTCTTATCTTAAAAAATGCCATAGGTGTTTTTGTTCTACTCTTAACTGATATCTTATGTCAAATAATGTTATCTTTTTGTCCAAAGGACTATTTCCCACCCAAAGTATCTTGTTTTTTCAAGTTTCCCCTTGTTAACTTTGAAAATCTCATGTACCTACCCATAAATGGTTAATATTAACTAAGTCCGTTAGTTATATCATTTCCCCCCTAATCCTTAAAAACTAACAATTCCTCTTCAATCTAAGTTTTCAAAAACAACATTTCCCCCCTAGTTTTCCAATTTTCACATTCAATTTTTCTACAACATTTCTTCCTCTTCGGTGACCTTCAGGCAAAGTTTCTTCCTCTTTGATGCAACCTCCTTTCGACGGTTCTCCTCGACATCATTGTCTCGAGATGAAGACCAACCATCTTCGTTTCTAATGAAAACCTCGTCTTCATCGACAAAGAGTCTTCATTAGAGACAAAGATGGTTCATCTTCATCTTGACGAAGATGAGTCATCTTCATCGATGACTATATTAAGAAGAATCGCCAAAAGGAGGCCACACTGGAGAGAAAGAGACGTCGCCTAGAGGTCACTGGAAAGGAAGAGACACTATCAAAAAATTGAATCTGAACATTTAGAGACCCTAGGGGAGATAATGCTGTTTTTGAAAATTGGGTGAGGGGAAATTGTTAGTTTTAAGGTTTAAGGGAAAATTGTTAGTTTTAAGGTTTAACGGGAAAATGAAATTAAATTTAAGTTTATTTTTAATATTACAAATAAAATGAAAATTTTACCCTTGAAACCGTTAATTTTAATTGCCCACAGGTGGATAAATGAGATTTTCATAATTAGTAAGGGGAAACTTGAGAAAATAACATACTTTGGGTAGGAAATAGTCCTGTGGACTACCTTTTTGGAAACCACTTTTTTCTTTTCCACCTCTCCTGCCTTTTTAGTTCAAGGTGAGTATGATGATTTGCTAGTATACATTATTACACCATTTAGTTCGCTAGAAGTGTTTCATCTAATCTTAATGGTTTTTCAAAGGTTTCACTACATGATAATTCTACACCTTTTAGACCGCCTATTACCCAAGTATATTATAGACATCAATAACCTTCAAATACATGTCCTGAACCAGTATCTTCGTCAATAGATACAGTCTTCAGTGATCTTGATCTTCCTATTACTCTCTGGAAAGGTAAACGCCAATGCACTTATCCTATTTCATCTTTTTTTCTTATGATCACTTGTCTTCTTCAACTTGCTCATTTATTGCCTTTCTCAACAATATTTCTACTCCTAAAACTATTCAGGAAGCCTTATCTTATCCTGACTAGCGTGATGCTATGGTAGAAGAGATGAATGTTTTAGATGCTAACAATACTTAAGACTTGGTAAACCTACCTGCAGGAAAGAAAGCTATTGAATGCAAATAGGTGTTTACAATTAAGGTTCAACCTGATGGATTAGTGGCTCGCCTTAAGACATGTTTTATTGCTAATGGATATACCCAAACTAATGGAGTGGATTACTTTGATACTTTCTCCCCTATCGCTAAGTTGACTTCTGTCTGTTTATTCATCTCTAAGATAGCTACATATGATTGGTAGTTACATCAGTTAGATATCAAAAATGCATTTTTACGTGGTAATCTTCAAGAAGAAGTTTATATAGAGTAACCATATAGGTTTATTGCTCAGAAAGAGTATGAGAAAGTTTGGCAAGGTAGAGAGCAAGTATGATCACTCAGTATCTACAAACGGTCTAAAACTGGTAATATTTTTCCAATTGTGTTTGTTGATGACATTGTTATTACTAGGAATGATACTATAGGAATTTCATCTCTCAAATCATTTCTTTACACCTAGTTTCAAATAAAAGATATAAGGGTATTGAAGTATTTGTTGGGGATTGAAGTGACAAGAAGCAAAAAAAACATTTTTTTATCTCAAATGAAATATGTGTTTGACTTATTAATTGAGACAGGAAAATTGGGAGCTAAACCATGTAGTGCTGTAATGATTTATAATTTGCAACTTACAAAAGATAGTGAATTGTTTGATGATCTTGAAAAATATAGAAGACTGGTGAGAAAATTGAATTATCTGACAGTGACTCATCTTAATATTGCATATTTTGTCAGTATTGTAAGTCAATTCATGTCTTCTCCAATAGTATATCATTGGCAACTTTAGAATAGATCTTATGCTGTTTAAAAGGAACCTGTGGACGTGGCATACTATATAGGAATCACTGGTATACGTACATTAAATGTTTCTCAGAAACAGACTAGACAGGTTCCAAAATAGGTAGAAGATCTACTACTGGCTATTATGTCTTTATTGGAGAGAATTTGGTATCTTGGAAGAGTAAGAAACAAAGTGTGGTATCCCGATCTAATGCGTAATCAGAATATAGGGCTACGACACAATCTGTGTGTGAAATAATATAGATATATTAATTGTTGGCTAAAGTTGGTTTCCAGATTCTATTACTAGCACGATTGTAGTGTGATAACCAAATAACTATTCATATTGCTTCTAATCCTGTGTTTCAGGAACGAACAAAGCATATCAAGATTGATTGTCATTTTATTCATGAAAAAATTCAGCAAAATTTAATTTCTACAGAACATGTGAAGACAAGAGAACGACTGAGGGATATTTTTACTAAGCCTGTGAACGGTGTTCGGATTGATTATATTTGTAACAAGCTGAGCATGATTAACATTTATGCCTTAGCTATAAGGAGAGTGTTACAGAATATGTAAATCATATATTACCATATCTGAGTAGATTATAGGGATTTAAATATAATAAGATTTGATTATAGGACCATAATGATAGAAAATCAAATATTATGTTTTCCTTCTATAGGATTCTTAATTTGTATATATATGTGTATTGTTATAGCAATGAATATGAACAAAAATTATTTTCCATTCAAACTTGTTCATGAAGAAAATTAACTTCAAAACATTTATCCTGTACGCTATTCTCAGATCACCACTGTCCCTAATCTAGATTAATAATTTTTTGATTTCTTTTTTTTTTTTTTGACAATTTTTCTCCAGATATTGCAATATATTCTTCAGCATTGATATTCTCAGCAGACTTCTACTTTTTTAATTGCTTTGACTTCTACAAATTAAACAACTTGTTACATACATGCAATCAGGAGTAAACATACATAGATATCCACTTTACTTGGTGAATTGTGAATAACAAAGCTTGCCTAATTAATCCCGATATTTAACAAATTCTCTAGCATTACATATATACATATGTAATTAATGTTGCACAATTTCTAATTATTACCTTCAGTGACATGGCCATAGTAGCAACATCTTTGTTCTGATCCTCACGATTACCAGAATCCTACTTTAAGGGTTCCTGAAAATTGCAAAAAACAAAAAAAAGGAGAAAAATATTAATAGAAGGCTATAACAAAAAGAGAGAGAGAAAGAGGGACAAAAGTTCTTAAAATAAGGCAAATAGAATGAAAGAGGGATAAAACACCTCAGAAGGAGCAAACGCAGCTTCTCTAATGCTTTTATTTTCAATTGTTTTTTCTGTTTGCTTCTCCTGTTTCTCTCACCGCTTCGTTGATTCTTTCATTCTTTCACCAAGAAAGTATTCTCCAGATTCAAGTAATTTGTCAACCTACAAATTGATAGGTACCTGTATCAATATTTCTCCAACGACTGCACTTCCCTTTTATAACAACCAATGTCAAGTCCCCCAACTTCACAAACACAACCCACAATTGAAATATAACTAAATATAAATGTAAATAGATCAAAATAAAACGTTTGTTGTATTTATTCAAATTTAGTAAAGTTACAAAAGTTATCACAATACATGTTGTAATTTCCACATTTCAACCAAGAGATTACAAACAAAAGCAAAACTAAGAATAAAGAGCAATTATACAACAAAATATTCATGTGCACTGTTCACTTCAAGCTTCCGAGAGGCATGTACTCTCCTAACATTTCTTCTGTTTTGAGTCTCATACCTTCTACTGGTCTTACAACTGCCTTTTCTCCTTTTTCCTCTGTTGCCAATTGCTTTCCCTCCAAGCTTGTGCCAAGTTGCTTTTCTTCTCCAAATTGACCTTGCAATAAAATAATTGCTGACTGTTCTACTTGCTCCAATCTTTTGTTGCCACTTGCTCTGTTTTTTTTCTTCATTTCTTTCCTACGATAGTGTATCTTTACTGTCAAGGATAGCGATAAACGATATACTACTGCCCTAATTTTTTCTAATATCTCATAGGGACCATAGTAACATAGGCTCAATTTTTCATTTGGTCTTGAAGCTAGAGATTGAAGTCTATAAGGTTGTATCTTTAAAAATACTTGATCCCCTACTTCAAAACACACTTCTTTTCTTTTTTGGTTGGCATACTTTCGTATCCTCTCTTGTGCCTTGGTAAGGTCCTCCTTCAACTCATCTAAAATAACATTCATTTCCTTAATCATTCTATCAACCTCTTCAATCTTGAGTGACTCTTTTGTCTATCTTAACAAGGTAGGTGGATTGCGTCCGTACAGTGCCTTAAAGGGGGTCATGCCCGTAGAGCTGGTATAGGTGGTATTAAATCAATATATAACCCATGAGATCTATTTGGGCCATTGTTAGGGCTACCAAAAAGAGAAGCTATGTAAGTAATTTTCCAAACTTTGATTAATGACTTCCGTTTGACCATCCGTTTAGGGATGATATGAAAAACTAAACTTAAACTGAGTGCCCACAACCTTAAAAATCTCTCCCGAAAATTGGCTCAACAACACACGATCTCTATCAGAAACTATGGAGCAGGGAAACCCATGCAACTTAACCACTTCATGGATGAATTTTCGAGCCACCTCGACAGTTGTAAAGGGATGCCTCGGTATTAAGAAATTTGCGTATTTAGTTAATCGATCCATAACAACTAATATTGTATCTATATAGGCTATTTTCAGAAGTCTGTCAATAAAATCTATTGAGATATCTTCCCACACTCTGGTGGGTATCTGTAGGGGTTACAAAAGAGCAGTTGGGGAAATAGACTTGCATTTTATCCGTTGACATATGTCATATTCAAACACAAATTTCTTACGTCAACCTTCATACCCTTCTAGAATAAGACTGTCGATGTTCTCTTGTAGGTTTTGAAGAATCTAGAGTGGCCTCCGTATGGAGAAGAATGAAATTACCTCAAGAATTTGGGGATGAAATTGAGTTTTTGGAGAATACTACCCTGCCATGGTACAAAAGTTTGTTGTTCTTCAATTAATACCCTTTTATGCAATTTTGGATCAATTAGTAGATCATGCACTATCTCTTGGACTCTAGCATCCCTAGTTATTTCATTCTCAATTTCGTCTAGCCCTATTACTTATGCCACAATGACAACTTTAAATTTTTCTTCGAAAGCAAGGTTATGGGATAATGTGTCTACGACTTTGTTCTCTCACCCAAACTTTTATTGGATTTCAAAATCAAAACCTAACATTTTCATGACCCATTTATGTTGGTCACTATCTAAGACGTATTGATCCATTAAGAACCATAGACTTCGTTGATCCGTTTGGACTTTAAAATGGCACTTTAACAAGTAATGCCACCATTTTTGGAATACCAACACAATCGCCATTAATTCTCATTCGTAAACTGATTTGCTTCGATTCTGAAGTGAAAGTGTTTTGCTAATGAATGTTATGGGTCTTCCTTCTTGCATTAAAATAGCTCTAAGCCCTATTCAGAAAGCATCTGTCTCAATAATAAATTCCTTCAAAAAATATAGAAGGGCTAACATAGGAATAGTGGCCATAGCATTTTTTAATTTTTCAAATGCAACTGTCAGCTCGGCGTTCCAGGAGAAGGAATTTTTTTTAAGAAGTAAGGTGAGAGGCTTAACTATTTTTCTATATCCACATACGAATCTCCGGTAATATCCAGTCTACCTCAAAAACCCTTAAAGGTCTCATATATCCTTGGATGTCTGCCTGATGGGTGTTGAATCCACCAAAAATAAAATTCTCTACTCTTTCAATGAAAACTTGTAGATAAGGCAAGTAGAGTCGTATCCACAGAGATTGGGCTATTTATCTGAAATCTAACAAACTAAAGTAAGAGGGATTTTGTTGTTTCGAATCCTACCAATAAACAAAAATCAATTAATTTAGAATTAAATCATCAAAGCAATCAGAAAACTAGATTGAAACAATAATAAGACGAGTTCTAGCCAAGTAATTCAGGTATGGTTCAATTCAATTGATCATCGATAAAAAGATTAATTTTTCCTTTTAAATAAACCGGTTATGAAATATCGAGATGCTCATTGTTCTGTTTTTCCTTAGGTGTTGGTAATTAAGAAATGTTCTTTAATTACTTCTCTTGTTTTTCAATCAGTTCTAGATATGATCTTAGAATTTAAATTGAAAACAAAATTAAGAATTAGAAAAGCCACCGATTCTAATCAACAAAACACAGACGCTGTTTTTGTTTAAATTAGATTAACCTATTCCACTAACATACAATAATTATTCTATTTCACCAAGCATGCTAGTCAGCCACTTATGATTAAACCATCAAACAATTACGGATTCAATAATTTAATCTAGCAAAGTTGTTTTTAATCCAAAATAAATAAGACGTCTCCTATTTAATTAAACAAGACAACAATAAATAAAATCAAGAATAAATTAAATATTTAAAAGAAAAAAACGGGTAAAGAACATCTCACAATTGTCGTAGAACCATGATTCTGATTACTCGACTAAAGAAAAGAGTTAGCCACTCATATTTATGTTCATGGCTTCACAGAAAATTAAAATAAAAATCTTATCCTAATTGAAGAAGAACCAGCGAAGGGTTGTGGCTGTATTTCTTTCTGAAAGAAAATGATGCTAAAAAAACAAAAAACCCTAAAACAGAGAGCAGTTGTCCTTTTTATAGTGCCAGGTCTGCTTCAGTCATTGAGAAATATTTTTGTGCCAAATATCATCCGAAGGACCTGAACTTCCTCCAATTGTTAATTAAGTCTTCAACTGTGAATTTCTCAGTAAATAACGCGATTATCTCCTTTCCACAATCAGTCATCTCCTATGTATTTTGCCATCATTCTGTCTTGATACGTGACAACTATAAATTCCTTTTATTTTGTATCTTTTCTTAGAATAATGCAATTAATGCCCAATTTCCTAAAACAAGCAATTAATCAAATAATTAACAAATTAAATATCACAAATCAAGGAAATTAAATGCTGAAAAATATGAAATTTCACACACTAACAAATTCCCCCACACCATTCTTTTGCTTGCCATCAAGCAAACATCAATCAGTCTCTTCTTCACCCTTTTCCCTCCTTTCAGTACATCCTCAAATAACTTATAGTTAAGATGCATTAGAAACCCAAGTCCAAAACAACAATCAAGAGCACAAGTCTTTATAGCATGAATTTTTGGAAAAACATAAGCATCTCATCAATCTCAATAATCTCATCAAAATCAAATGAAACAAGACTCAACATCCTCACATTATGGATACTTCACTTGTCCAAACTTCCTATTCAATACATAGGGATGAATATCTTCTCTTTTTTTTTTTTTCATCTCTTCTTTTTTTTTTTCAAATTTTTTTTTCACTCCTTATATATACCCATCTACCCATTTGGTTTTTTTTTTTTTATAATCATGCAATTCACTCTCACAATATCTTGATACAAGGGTTAACAAGATAAAACAAAAGGCCTAAGGGTAAATATTTATGGGTTAAAACAGAGAAAAAGGGATTCAGCTCAAAATCGGCTATCTACTAGAAAATATAGCTAAGGTTGGCTTTTTAAGAGTTTCGAAGTGGTTAATCCTAAATGCCCTTATCATCTTAATGCATGAATTCAAAAAAAATGTGGTCTCGAAATGCATAACATAGCAAATTCTAGAATAACAAACCATGTTTGATAAACACTCAACAAAGAAGATAATTAGAGTAAAGTGTAATGAAATGCTCATGGGCTCAAAAGCTTACATTGGTGTTCAACTTGTAGCAAGCCTTGCATATTTTCATTCAATTCAATCATTAAAATCAATGAGATACTTGAAACATTTGAAGCAAAATCACTAATCATACTTGCCTCTTTCATGCATTCAAACTCGAACCAATAATGCATACTAACTTAGAGCAAATTCTAAGACAGCTTTCAAGAAAGTCAAGGGTTCCAAAGAGATTGAAAAATTATACATTCCCTCCCCCACACCTGATCTTTACATTGTCCTCAATATAGAAAAATTGAAGCTCACATATAAAAGAAAGAATGAAATGAAAGTTAAGAAGATTTCCCTGAATAGGAGTGTTAGTGCAATGAAGGAGTGATTGAAGCTATTGACATTTGATTTGGGCCCGTAGAGATGAAAAGAAATTGAACAGGGAGGAAAAGATATTAGAAAAATAAAAGAGAAGACACAAAAATGAAATTTGCTCTTTTTATTTTTTTTTAATTTTTTTTATTTTCTTTTGGTTTTTTTTTTTAAATTTAAACCTTAATTAAAGACACAAAATGATTAAAAATAATGAAAAATAAGATCAATTGGGTTGCCTCCCAATAAGCGCCTTTCTTTAATGTCTTTGGCTAGACACAACCAATTCATCAATTCGAGAGAGCCAAAGATATTTCCTCTATATTGTAGGCCTAAAATCCTTCATAATAAGGTTTTAGACGATGTCCATTAACCTTAAAATTTTTATTGGTAGAGGTACTTTTAATTTCAACTGCACCATGAGAAAATACATTAGTGACAACAAAAGGACCAATCCAACGAGATCGTAATTTTCTTGGAAACAATTTAAGTTTAGAATGATATAGGAGTACTTTTTGTCCAACATGAAAGGTTTTCCTAGAAATCATTTTATCATGGAAAAGCTTAGTCTTTTCTTTATAAATCCGAGAATTTTCATAGGAATCATTTCTGATTTCCTCTAATTCTTGAAGTTGTAACTTTCTATGATTACCTGTCTCATTCAAGTCCGTATTACATTGCTTGATTGCCCAATAGGCCTTGTGTTCCAATTCAACTGGGAGATGACAAGATTTACCAAATATTAAGCGATAAGGAGACATACCTATTGGAGTCTTGTATGCAGTTCTATAAGCCTATAAGGCATCATCCAAGCAGAGGCTCCAATCCTTTCTATTTGGATTTACCGTTTTCTCAAGTATAGACTTAATCTCCCTATTTGAAACTTTGGCTTGTCCACTCGTTTGCGGATGGTATGTTGCAGAGACTCGGTGAGTGACATTGTACTTCTTAAGTAATGCCTCTATGACCCGATTGCAAAAATGGGTTCCATGGTCACTTATAATGGCTCTTGGTGTTCTATACCTAGAAAAAATATAAGTCTTGACAAATCCTACAACAGTTTTAGCATCATCAGTTCTTGTTGCCTTAGCTTCAATCCATTTAGAAACATAATCAACAACTAAAAGAATATAGGAATTACCAAAAGATAATGGAAAAGGACCCATAAAATCAATTCCCCAAATATCAAAAATTTCACAAACCAAAATTGGGTTCAGTGGCATTAGATCCTTATGTCCTAAATTCCCACTCCTTTGACAATTAGCACAAGACTTACAGAACATGTATGCATCTCGAAACAGAGTAGGCCAATATAACCCACATTCTAGAACCTTTCGTGCTGTTCTTTTCGGGCTAAAGTGACCACCACATGCATAAGAGTGGCAAAACTCCAAGATAGATTGGATTTCACTATCATGTACACACCTGCGAAGTAATTGGTCAGAACATTGCTTCCATAAATATGGATCATCCCATATATAGTACTTAGAATCACTTTTAATTTTTTCCTTTTGGGCTCTAGTGAGATCATTCGGCAATGACTTAGTGACCACATAATTAACAATATCAGCATACCAAGGTGTAATACTATTTAAGTGAAAGAGATTCTCATCTGGAAAAGCATCTTGGAGAGGCATAGGGTATTCGTTTGTCACCAATCGACTTAGATGATCAGCCACAGAATTTTTGGCTCCCTTTCTATCCTGAATCTCCAAATCGAATTCTTGCAGCAATGGTATCCATCTAATTAGCCTCGACTTTGATTCCCTCTTAGAAAGCAAATACTTTAGAGCTGCATGATCAGAATAAACAATTACTTTAGTGCCCAATAAATAAGAGTGAAACTTTTCTAAAGTAAAAACTACTGCCAACAATTCTTTTTCAGTTGTGGAATAATTTCTTTGAGTATTATCAAGAGTTCTTGAAGCATAATAAATCACACAAGAAATCTTTCCACTTTTATGGCCTAAAACAGCCCCTATAGCATAATTGCTAGCATTACACATAATCTCGAAAGGTAATTCCCAATTGGGTGGCTGAACAATCGGCGTAGAAATTAGGTATTCCTTCAGCTGATCAAAAGCTTTCTTGCACTCTTTATCAAACTCGAATTGGACATCCTTTTGCAGTAGTCTTGAAAGCAGTTGGGCAATTTTTGAAAAATCTTTGATAAATCTCTTGTAAAAACCTGCATGTCCAAGAAAAGAACGCATTTCCTGAACAAAAGTTGGGTGAGGTAAGGATTTAATCAAATCAATTTTTGACTTATCTACCTCTATCCCTTTAGAAGGCACTATATGCCCTAATATCAAACCTTGATCAACCATAAAGTGACATTTTTCATAATTTAGCATAAGGTTTGTTTCAATACACCTTTTTAGAATTTTAATCAGATTATTTAGACAAGATTCGAATGAATTACCGTAAACAGTAAAGTCATCCATAAATACCTCTATGATATTCTCCACATAATCTGAAAATATACTAACCATACATCTCTGAAAAGTGGTTGGGGCATTGCAAAGTCCAAAAGGCATGAGTCTATATGCAAAAGTACTAAAAGGACATGTGAATGTTGTCTTCTCTTGATCCTTGGGAGCAACTGGAATTTGGTTAAAACCTGAATATCTATCAAGACAACAATAGTGAGATTGACCAGCTAATATTTCTAACATTTGATCAATAAAAGGTATAGGGAAGTGATCTTTTCTAGTAGAAGCATTTAATTTTCTATAGTCAATACAAACCCTCCATCCATTTTGAACTCTAATAGGAACATACTCACCATTATCGTTCTTTTGAACAGTGAAACTAGTTTTCTTAGGTACTACCTGCACTGGACTTACCCAATCACTATTTGAAATAGGATAGATCATACCGGCATTCAAGAGCTTTATTATTTCTTTCTTCACAACTTCCATCATTGGAGGATTCAACCTTTTTTGAGCTTCCCTTGAAGGCTTAGTGTTCTCCTCCAACAAGATTCTATGCATACAAAGTGATGGGCTCAAACCCTTGATGTCTGCGATAGTCCATCCGATGACTTCCTTGTAATCTCTAAGGACTCTAATGAGTTTTTCTTCCTCAAGAAGAGTGAGTTTGTTAGAAATTATCACAGGAAGGATTTCATTATCTCTCAAATATACATATTTGAGATGGCTTGGCAAAGGCTTAAGTTCCAATTCGGGTGCCTGCATAATTGATGGAAGTAATTTTGAGTTAGATACGGGTAATGAAATATAAGAAACATCATACCTGGTTGTTTCGAATGGTTCTAGCTTATAAACCGTATCACTCAATCCGTCATCTACCACAAGCTTCTGCTCAATTCTCTGCAATGTTCTTGTGTTAAGTCCTTTATTAAGGACAACCTTCAAATTATCAGAATCCTGCAACTCAAAAATTTGTTGAGCTAGGGAATCAATTACATCAACAACAAAAACTGAATTGACATCACTAGGGAATCTCATGGCTTCTTAAATATTGAATCTAATTACTTCACTGTCAAATTCCATAGTTAAAGTACCTTCTAAAACATCGATTTTTATTCTAGATGTCTTAAGAAAAGGTCTTCCTAGCAAAATTAGGACTGATTTAGATGAGTTATCATCTTCTATGTCAAGCACATAAAAGTCAATAGGAAAAATTAATTCATTAACTTGAACAAGAGCATCTTCTAACACCCCTTCGGGATATGCACCGGTGCGTTTTAAAGGTCCTACATTTAAAGAATGATAAATTGAGCTAGGGATGACATTAATAGATGCTCCTAGATCTATCATAGCTTTTTGAACTTTAACATTACCAATCTTGCAAGGGATTGTGAACATACCTGGATCCTTACACTTTTTAGGCAATTTTCTTTGGAGAATAGCTGAAACATTCTCACTGACATGCACTTTTTCATCCCTTTTTAGTTTTCTTTTTGACGTGCATAATTCCTTAAGGAATTTAGCATATCTAGGGACTTGTTTAATAGCATCTAAAAGGGGAATATTTACCTCAACCTTACGGAAGACTTCAAGGATCTCTTGTTCTTGTTGTTCCTTTTTGTTCTTTACAAGTCAGCTCGGGAAAGGAGGTGGAATGACCATAGAAGGTGGCATGCACTTCTTTACAGGAGGTGACAATTTTTGGGCTTCTTTTGGCTCAATTTCGCATTCAATCTCCTTTTCTTTTGCATATTTTGGGATCTTCTTTTCAAGATCCTTAAATTTTTTACCACTCCGCAGGGTGGTTGCGTTGATATTCTCAGTAAAATTTGCATCTTGCTTTGGATTCACCACAATTTGAGATGGCAATCTACCAGAATTCTGAGTTTCCAATCTTCCCACAACAGTAGCCAATTGGCTTACTTGATTTTCTAGATTCTGAATGCTAGCCCTTGTCTCTTGTTGAAATTGTTGTGTATTATTAGTAAGTGCAGTAACAATTTGTTCAAGAGACATACCTTTCGACTGAGGTAGAGGTGTTGGATTAAACGCTTGAGGAGGGGCGGCCTATTTTGGTATCCAGGTTGTTGGAAGTTATTGTTCTTTTGGCCATAACTAAAATTCGGGTGATCTCTCTATCACAGATTATAGGTATTCGAGTACGGATCATACCTCTTTTGGTACTGATTACCCCCTACGACATTAGCATCCTCATGTGTGTCCTCCTGAAGTATGGGGCATGTGTCTGTAGAGTGCTCTGCATTCAAACAGATGTCATAAGTCTTCACTTGTTGGTGATTCACTACAAATTTTTCTAACAAGGAGGTGAGTTTATCAAGTCTTTGCTCAAGAGGATTATTATTGCTTACCTCATTAACCTTTCTCACAGTTACATCCTGTCTAATGCCAAATTGCTGAGTATTGGTAGCAATTGTTGAGATCAATCTTTTTGCTTATGTTAAAGTTTTATTAACCAAAGCTCCACCACTTGTTGCATCTATCAAATTCCTATCAGACAACAATAAACCTTCATAAAAATATTGAATTAATAGCTGATAAGAAATTTGATGATGGGGACAACTGGCACAAAGCTGATTAAACCTCTCCCAATACTCATAAAGTGTCTCTCCACTATATTGCCTAATCCCACATATTTCCTTTCTAATGGAGGTGGCCCTAGAAGCAGGAAAGAATTTTTCTAAGAATTGTCTTTTAAGCTCATCCCAACTATTGATAGAACCTGATGGTAAATAATATAGCCAATCCTTAGCCTAATCAGTTAAAGAGAAAGGGAAAGCATGCAGTTTAATTTGCTCTTCACTTACCCCTTGTGGTTTCATAGTGGAACAAACAACATGAAATTCTTTCAAGTGTTTATGAGGGTCCTCACCTGATAGTCCTCGAAAAGTAGGCAATAAATGGATCAAACCTGATTTGAGTTCAAAATTGGCATCGATGTTTGGATAGGCAATGCACAAAGGTTGTTGATTGATGACAGGTATAGCCATCTCCCTCAAAGTAAGCTCTCGTTCGGCCATTGTTGCTACTCTCATATTTGTTAAATCCTTTCTTAAATTAATTCCAGAAGATGAAGAAGAAGAAGCTTTACTTAATTTAGTTTCCTTGCGGAGTTGTCTCGCAGTCTTCTCGATTTCGGGATCAAACTGAAGTTCTCCTATAGGGTTTAAACTGGTCATAAAAAAAATAAACAAAAAAAAAAATTCAGACAAATTATCAACACCAATCCCTGGCAACGGCGCCAAAATTTGATGGGTGTTGAATCCACCAAAAATAAAATTTTCTACTCTCTCAATAAAAACTTGTAGATAATGTAAGTAGAGTCGTATCCACAGAGATTGGGCTATTTATCTGAAATCTAACAAACTAAAGTAAGAGGGATTTTGTTGTTTCAAATCCTACCAATAAACAAAAATCAATTAATTCAGAATTAAATAATCAAAGCAATCAGAAAACTAGATTGAAACAATAATAAGACGAGTTCTAGCCAAGTAATTCAGGTATGGTTCAATTCAATTGATCATCGATAAAAAGATTAATTTTTCCTTTTAAATAAACCGGTTATGAAACATCGAGATGCTCGTTGTTCTGCTTTTCCTTAGGTGTTGGTAATTAAGAAACGTTCTTTAATTACTTCTCTTGTTTTTCAATCAGTTCTAGATACAATCTTAGAATTTAAATTGAAAACAGAATTAAGAATTAGAAAAACCACCGATTTTAATCAACAAAACACAGACGTTGTTTTTGTTTAAATTAGATTAACCTATTCCACTAACATACAATAATTATTCTACTTCACCAAGCATGCTAGTCAGCCATTTATGATTAAACCATCAAACAATTACGGATTCAATAATTTAATCTAGCAAAGTTGTTTTTAATCCAAAATAAATAAGACATCTCATATTTAATTGAACAAGACAACAATAAATAAAATCAGGAATAAATTAAATATTTAAAAGAAAAAACGGGTAAAGAAGATCTCACAATCGTCGTAGAACCATGATTCTGATTACTCGACTAAAGAAAAAAGTTAGCCATTTATATTTATGTTCATGGCTTCACAGAAAATTAAAATAAAAATCTTATCCTAATTAAAGAAGAACCAGCGAAGGGTTGCGGTTGTATTTCTTTCTGAAAGAAAAGGATGCTAAAAAAACAAAAAACCCTAAAACAGAGAGTAATTGTCCTTTTTATAGTGCCAGGTCTGCTTCAGTCATTGAGAAATATTTTTATGCCAAATATCATCCGAAGGACCTGAACTTCCTCCAATTGTCAATTAAGTCTTCAACTGTGAATTTCTCAATAAATAACACGATTATCTCCTTTCCACAATCAGTCATCTCCTATTTATTTTGCCGTCATTCTGTCTTGATACGTGACAACTCTAAATTCCTTTTATTTTGTATCTTTTCTCAGAATAATGCAATTAATGCCCAATTTCCTAAAACAAGCAATTAATCAAATAATTAATGAATTAAATATCACAAATCAAGAAAATTAAATGCCGAAAAATATGAAATTTCACACACTAACACTGTCATTCTCTCATTGCTTGCACTTTCTTGGGATCTGCTTCCACACCTGCTGTCGAAACAAAATGCCCCAAGTAGTCAATTTTCAACTGCCCAAAAGCACATTTCTTTAAATTAAATACCAACTGATGATCCCTCAATAACTCTATGACCACGCGTAAATGTCTTCAATGATCTTTAAAGTGTCTACTGTGTATTAATATGTCATTGAAAAACACTAACATGAACCTTCGGAGAAAGGGGTGAAATATCTCATTCATGACTCCTTGAAAAGTCATCGATGTGTTGGTAAGGCTAAAAGGCATCACTAAGAACTCATAGTGCCCTTCATGGGTTCAAAACGTCCTCTTCTCCATGTCTTCTTCCTTAACACGGATCTAGCGATATCCCAATCTCAAGTCTAATTCACTAAATATAGTGGCCTTTGCTAGCTCATTCGGTGATTCTTCGATGATTGGTATAGGAAACTTGTCTGGAATTATCACCTTATTGAGGGCATGATAATCTATGAAAAATGCCACCTACCATCCTTTTTTTACAAGTAGAACCAGACTCAAAAAAAGGCTGACACTTGGCCTTATAATTCCCACTGTCAATATCTCTTGTACATCCTCTCAATTTCATTCTTCTAGAAGTGAGGGTTTTGATACGATCGAATGTTTGGTTGTTACACATTTGGTAGAAGGCGAATTGAATGATCTTGCCTTCTTTTAAGTAGAAGTTTAGTCGGCTCCTTAAATAAGTATTCATATTCTCCCAACAGTTCTTTCAACCTTGGCTTTACAATTAATTCTTTAGAATCTCTTTCAGACGTTATCCCATTGTACTCAATCAAATACCTTTCTCCCACTATCGTAAGTGAATTTGCTAAAGCTTTTAATGTTGCTTCTAATCTACACAGTGTTACATCCCTTTTTAACTCCACTCGATGCCCATTCCAATCGAATTTCATTGTTTGTAACTCCTCATTTAATTTGATCTCCCCTAATTTAGGCAATCAATCCACCTGTACAATAATGTCCACACTACCCAATTCGAATGGAAAGAAATTTTGTTCAATGGAAATCCCTTGGAACTCCAACTTCACTCGATTGCACCTCCCTCATCCCTTTACCTTTCTATCATCTCCAAGAGTCACTAAAAATTTGGTTAAAGCCACTAGTAATTTCAATTGTTCCACTATAATTCTAGAAATAAAATTATGTGTAGCCCCATAATCCAATAAAATAATCACTTATCTATCATGAATTTTTCCCAAGAATTTCATAGTTTTCAGACTATTAAAGCCGTCAACAGAGCTTGAATTTAATACTAACTTCATTTCTTTTTCTTCCTAAGCGATCACCTCTTCTTCCATGGTGGTTTCATTCTCTTCTTCCCTTTCATCTTCTGAAACTATCATAACCCTAAACTGGCAATTTTTGCATTTGTGTCCATGAAAATAATTTTCATTACTTCAAAAACAAATACCCTTTTCTATTTTTGCATGAAACTCCTCATTAGAAAGTCATTTCAAAACCTTTTCCCGTGGAGAATGGGTTACTATGGTCTATGAGTTTATTGCTCTTTTGTGCCAATGGTGTTCTACTGTGTTTGAAGAATAAACAAACTGAGGTAAAGAATGTTGAGTGAGATTATTAAAATGTCAGGTTAGGTTGACTCGAGTTATGGGCTAGTTCTGGTTACCAATTCAGGTAGTAAGTGTCTCCTCCATCACACTATTAACCGTTGTTGATACAATGTCAGTTTGTCTGAGCGAGAGCAGCTCCTCATAGGGCGTTTTATCCAGATCGGTCAAAAAACGCTTCAACACTTCATTATGGAATTCTGCCTATGCAGAAAAAACTTGTAGCTTAACTTTCCATTTATACTAGCTTAAAGTTTCACCCTCTACACACAAACCCAATGCCACCAACTTCTTCCTCTCTGTCAGCCTATTAATTTCAAAATATCTTTCAACCTTGAACAACCAGTTGATCATATCTTCATTGTTGAATATCGAAAGGTCCAGCCTTCAGTATGGAATATCGTTTCTGTTGACCTCTAGTGCTTCTTCCTCTCTCCTCCCCATGTAAATGGCTTCCTCTTCCCTAACATATCTTTCTTCTCTTATATTCGGTCCTATCGTTTGCCCCTCCGAAGGAGAATAGGACTACGAGGGCTCTTGACTGATGGGTGTTTTTCCCCTATCTACTGCTTCTTAGGCCACCGTATTGTCTTGGAGGTACCCTTTTATGGTTTCTATGCTGGTTTCCAACCCTCCCATTCTTTGGCTTATATCTACCATCTTGGAATCCAGGTTTTCTATTTGTTCCTTCACTACCCCTAAGTCCCTTTCCGCCGTTTCCACCCTAGTCTCCATTCTCGTCATGCTCTGATACCAAGTGATATACACCTGTATCAATATTTCTCCAACGACTGTACTTCCCTTTTACAAATTCCACAACAACCAATGTCAAGTCCCCTAACTTCACAAACACAACCCTCAATTGAAATATAACTAAATATAAATGTAAATGGATCAAAGTAGAACGCTTGTTGTATTCATTCAAATTTAGTAAAGTTACAAAAGTTATCACAATACATGCTACAATTTCCACATTTCAACCAAGAGATTACAAACAAAAGTAAAACTAAGAACAAGCAGCAATTATACTACAAAATATTCATGTGCACTATTTGCTTCAGGCTTCCGAGAGGCCTGTACTCTCCTAACATTTCTTCTATTTTGAGTCCCATACCTTCTACTGGTCCTACAACTGCCTTTTCTCCTTTTTCCTCCAAGCCTATGCCAAGTTGCTTTTCTTCTCCAAATTAACCTTACAATAAAATAATTGTTGACTGTTCTACTTGCTCCAATCCCTTACTACCACCTGCTCTGTTTCTTTTCTTCACTTCTTTCCTGGGAGAAAAATATACATGAGTCCTAACACAAACACGATAGAGAATTGTTTGTGAATGTATATTCTGAAGAGAAATAATTATATTAAATGACATTTAAATAAAATAATATCTTAGTATTTTTTATTATTTTTAAACAAATATAATAATTATTTATATTTAGTGATCTTCATTAAATATAGTAATAATTTATACTAAATAATCTTCAAGATAATTTATTTTTTTTGTAATTTTTTATTTTTATAATAAAATATTAATTGAATCAAGTGTACCCTAAATTATAAATTAAACTCTTTCCACACGCACACACCCTCTTAAAATATAAGATTTGAAGATTTAAATTTAAATGAAGGGTTATGGTATTTAACTATATAGTTGTTGTTAAAATATCAAGTTGAATATCTCAATTTTATTTATCAACTTTATACCTACAAAATAATTTTTAAAAAATAACCCTCTCCCTTTTTCATCTCTTTATAAATTATCGTGTCTATGGCAAGAAGATTACTCAAGTAATAAAAATTTAGAATAAAGAAAAAAAATTGGATGTAATCGCATTGTATATGTTATGCGGTTAAAACTGTTTTTTAATCAAATTAACATATTTTAGTATCCAAATGGTGATTAACTATCAGATAATGACAAACTACATTATCAGTGATAAAGGACATTATCAATATATGGGTCGACTCAAAGTGTAAAGAGAGGCTCTTCCCATCTAGAAGCAACAGGAAAGGTATGGTTGTTATCCTAATTCCTTACAATCTCCTTTAACATTGATGACAGTTTCTTATTATTATGTAACCACTTTTCATGATATCAACCCTTGCAATTGAAAGGCAATCACTTTCCTACCACATAGAGAGCACATGATTGCTCAATGAAGATGACGCTTATCAATATTTGTGACATTGAGCTTTACATATCTAGTTAGTCATGTATCCTCAACTCATTCTCTTATAAATTTATTATATAGAGGCCTATAGGCAGGTAAAAAAATATCTACAACTTTCTAGCATTCACATTGTAATCCAATCATAACTTTTCTCAAATTAATCAATTGACATAACTGTGGTAGTAAACTTTTGAATCATAAACTGAACCATATCAAAAATTTCGTTGTGTTATAGGTTTTTCCACTGAATTGCATTGTCTTTCAGTGTTTATCTTGTTTGTGAAAATTCTATCAACCAACAATGTGTTACTAGGAGAGCTCCCAAAAAAGGGTTCAATTTTCCAATGCAAAAAGCCACTCTTTTCTGGCATCTTCCTTCATTTAAAAAAAAAAAGGTTTTTTGATGGCTCAACATGGAAGAAGGACGAGGTAAATGAGCATCAATAATTAGGCTATGGATTACACTCTTAGTCACAATTCCTTATAGCAGAAAACATTTACCCTAATTGCCAAAATCCAACCTACTCCGGTTGTTGGTGGACAACCCATGGCCCCTAAGGTGACAATACAACCGGTTGACACTAATGATGGTTGACCTATGAAGCCATTTTTAAGATGAATACAATTGAAAAACTGAAGAAGATCGAAGAATCAGAGCCAAAATTGTTGAAATAGGGAGAGAATTTCTTTTTTTAAGGTAAGCTGGTAAGCCGGTTAAAGGAAAAAAAAAGGTTGTGAAAGGTTATACATATACCGAGATATTTTGGAAACTTTTCATTTATTTGACTAAAATGGTAAAATAAAAAATTGTGGTTAAAATTATATAAAAAAATTAAAAATTGCTTAAAATAATTAATTTTCCAATAATTTTTCTTGTCTAGTACTGGCTTCGTAATCTCCCAAATGTCCCAAATCCGTCCTGCCTCTACTCCAGAGCCATCATCATCGTCTTCTACTGAGACAAAATCTCAATCAATTATTCCTCAATAGAATTACAACCAATTTCTACACCAATAGAAATATATTGTCACGGCGTTTTGCATTACATTAGCACTTGAAATGGCTCTCGTGTCTAAAGTTGGATTCAAATCGAGTTCGTTTGAGTTTAAATTCAAACTCGGTTTGAACTAGTCTGAAACAAACCCTATGGTAATGAGCTCGAACCTGAGCTCGAGCTCTATTTAATATGAAAATCGAGCTCGAGCTCGAGCCCGAGCCCGAATAATCACCCGAGTAGCTCGGCGGAGCTCATGAGCCAATTAAGCTCGCCCAAGCTTCTGAAGAGCAGTTTCTATTGAAAGAATCAGCTTTAATTTTAATTTCTTTTTGATTATATATATCCAGCTTGACGACTGGGTTTTATGCTGGATTTACAAGAAAAACAATATGCAGAGACCAATGGAGAGGGAGAAAGATCAAGATTGTATGGAGGGGATGTACACATCACACTTACAAGTCATCAAAATCAAAAACTGCACGTGGCTATGGAATTCACTGTTTGAACATGATGATCATAATTTCTTTGAAGGGGTTATCAGGAGAAGGCATGCAGCAAAACACTTTCTCAATTAGCTTCTTCAAATATTCCCAAGCCCAACATCTCCAACATCGTCTCCCCTTCTACCACAAACACTTTCCCTATTAAACGCCCGATGCCTTCGTTGTATTGGAATAATGAAGTTGTCGATGGTGGTAACACAATAGCAGCCTCTTCTTTCGGGAAGAGATTTCACGACGATCTTTAGCAGTGGCAGCACAACAACTGATGACAATAATAATAATTCCTTCGTTTCATTGCTGAATCAACTCCCACAGAGTGTGTCGTTTCAAGTCCCCATCTCTCTTCTTGGGTCTTTGGGTGATGAAAGTTTGCAGCAACAATTTCAACTTCCCAGCATGAACTGGAATTCTGATCCTGCTCAACTTCTTCTGTCGACTCATCCTCTGGTAAATATAAATTGATATAGTGGGTTTTAGCTAACCGTATCTCTTCTTCTTTTTCACCGATTTGGCTGATAAATCAGCCATATCTAAATGCTCTGGAAATTGGAGTTTGGTCAATGACCTTTTGGAGAGGGTGAAAGGGTTTACTGGAGAGGGGCAACGTTATGTTTAGTGAAGAATAGTTGTATCCCATAATCCTTTCTCGAGTACACTTCTAAAGTTTTTAATTTTATTAGGGATGTTGAGCAAGCTTGTGAGCTTGGCTCGTAAGCTTGGCTTGTGCATTCGGCTCGCGAGGTCAACTCGTGATAGGGCTCAGTGAGCCTAGATGAGCCAAGCTCGCGAGCGGCTCACGAGTAGTTCGACTTGTTAATGAGCTCGAACCGAACAACAATTTTTCAAGCTCATCGAGCTTGAGCTAAAGCTCGAGCTCGTTTTCAATTAGCGAATCTGAGTTCGAACTCGGCTGAGTTTGAACTCGACTGAGTTTGAACTCGGCTGAGTTTTAGCTTGACTCAATTCGAATATAACCTTACTCATGTCTACACAAATTCAATCACAGCTCAATTTTTCATTTCTTATTCTCTCATTTGCAATCTTTCTTTTTGTCACGAGCTTCATTGCTGTGAGTTAGTTTGGCCACTACATAATATTTTTTTCTTATTTAATCACATAAATCTTTTTCTTTTTTCTCATCAGCCAATTTGACCACCATTTGCTACGAGAAATTGAGTGTAGATATGTTATAGGGATCAGGTCGGCTCATGGCATGACCTAGCCCCCAAATTTTGCATGGAGAGTGGGACATGGTCTTCAAAACTGCAAGCCATTTACAGGTCATGTCAGGGACCTTAAAGACCAATCTATAGGTCATCTTGGCAGAGTTTACAAAATAAAAAATAAAAATTTTAAAATATATAAAATGGTGGGTCAACCCAATAAAGGTCCACAGAAGCATCGCCAATGACACCCGTTAAGGGCTTGCAGAGGTAAGACACAATCCATAGACACAACGGGTTGCCTCGGATTCAATCCAACATAGCTCACTACTGTGTTTGGTCAAGTGCATGCTGATCACCCTTGGATCCATATGTAGTCTTAGCATCAAATGCTGGTCTATCTCTATCTATTTACCCATACCCACTTTGGATCTTTTATTGACCTCACCTAACGCACCCATTTGCCAGGTGTAGTTCTACCTTCAACATTTTCACTTTCACCTGGCTACCGTATTTTTAAATTGATTGCCTCCTTGTAACAATTAACAATAACAAATCCTAATAACAATCAAAGTAAGACTGTTTGTACACATTTTTAGTATATGATTTGAATACACAGATGATATGTCATATGAGATTACATATCGTTTTATTTTAACTCAAAATCATCTAGTTACTTGATAATACATCATTAGTGTATATAAATTGTGTACAAAAAAAATATGTACGTATAGTTTTATTGTACTAACAAATTCCTTATCTTTCTACAGAAATCACATTTTCAGTTTAAGAATTGTGAGATACCTGGAGATTTGGGTTAGTACTTCCTGTGGGGAAACAATGACTTTGCTTTAATGGAAGCGCAGAGGACTCCCAAATGACTTCATCCCATTTTTAGAATTCAGATTTTCTCTTTGTAATCAGAACATGAATATAACATGCGTAGACTTCATTCCGTTTATTATTAACAACTTTGAAATTAAAAGTTAAAAAACATTTCCAGATTTGAAACCAACAAGCATACCACTGCAAACTCAAAACCATGACCTGGAGTACCTGGTTGCTTCCTGTCTCATCTAAACATCGCCTGCTGAAAAAAATAATTAAAAAAATTACTGCAGTAAGCTTACAGATAACTAACAATGAATTACAGATAGGGAATACTATGGTGTTATGCAATATTAACCAGGAAAAATACTTACATTTTTATTTTTGTGTGTTTTCCTTGGATTTCTTCCACCTTCCAGTCCTAACAATTTTCTGTTGTCCTGTTTCAACCATTTTTACGAGCCACCAAGGTTTGCCTGTTGAGAATACAATGTATCCTATGGACAACCTAATCACAGGCCTACTTCCATAACCCATCAACGCCTGCCACCGGCAGTTTCAGAAGGAGAAGTTGATAATACACTTCAATTTTCCAATCAAATTGAAGTGTATTATCAACTTCTCCTTCTGAAACTGCCGGTGGCAGTTGTTGCTTCAGATCATCGATACATTTCTTTGGCAATGGCCTTCCACATAATCCTTTATTCCCAATGAAATAATCACTTGTAAATGAGTCAAATTGACCGCCTTAAGGCTAGGTAGCACGGAAATGGAAACATCGAAACATCTAAACGTGGAAACGGAAACGTCGAAACGTATTTTCTTAAAAAAGTAGGAAACGGAAGCGTGGGGAAACGTGTAAATATAAAAAATATAGGATTTTTTTTATAAATATGAAATTTTTATAAAAAATACAATAACTTATATTTTAATTAAAAAAACACAACAATTGATTTTTTCCAGCTAATTTAAAATAACATATAACAAAATAATTTTATACCAAAAATAAATTACAAATTCAAGTTCTTGAAACATGTATGTATAAATTAAATCAATACTTATATATTTATCTTTTAAAATGGAAAATAAACATGTATATAAATTAACCAAATTGCATTGATATAAATAAATATAATAAATATATATATATATATATATATATATATATATATATATATATATATTTAAGGGGGAATAGAGCATATAAAATAATTTAATATTTTAAAATATATTTTATAATAAATTAGAATTCAAACGTTGACACATCTGGAAGAAAGCATGCATTGACTGAAATATATAAAATCTTTGAGCAAAAGGTAGGCTAATGGAGTATATATATAATAATTTAATATATGTTTTATAATAAAATAAAAATCTTGGAAAAGTAACAAATCTTGGAAAGCTAACAAATCTGGAAGAGGCATGCAGAATTATAGTCTTGGAATAGAGTATATATAATAAATTAATATGTATTTTATAAAAAGAAATTAATCTTGGGAATAGAGATGCATTAAATTAAAATCTGCATAAACTAATTTGTATCATAGAAGGGCAAGAAAACGCACACTTTTTTCACAGAGTTTTCTTTCTTCCAGCCACTGTTTAGAGAAGAAGAAGACACCCAGGAGATTGACAACAAAGAAGAGAAGAAGACGCCCAAGAGATTGACAGCAAAAAAAAGAAGACGCCCAGAAGACTATTACGCATAGGAAACTATTTTTGTTATTTACTTTCAAAATCCTTTCAAAATCCTTTTATTATACACTTTCAGAAACCTTGTATACATAGGAAACTGTTTCGATTAAAGAAACGCGTTTCCCTTTTATCTAAAATTACCGAAACGGCCCCGAAACGTTTCGTACCAGTTTCGGGCCTTTTCGAAAACCGAAACATTTCGGATTCATGGAAACGCACACCGTACTTCTTAGCCTTGAGGGATGGGTTCTGAAAGTTGATTATGGGAAAGATTTAATAATGAGAGGAATGTAAGCCTTTCCAATTGTGCAGGAATCCTTCCATAAAGCTTGTTTGAAGAGAGATCTAATGATTCAAGAGCTTTTAAATTCGCCAATGCAGATAGTATTTTTCCTGTTAGACTATTATGAGCAAGATTGAGGACTATGAGTGATTTGAAATTTTCAAGAATTCCTGGAATCTCTCCCTGAAAATTATTGTGCGAGAGATCAATAGACGTAAAGATTGTTATGATTCTGGTCATTTCAAAGTCCAGCCCTTTCATTGTCAAAACTACAGAATCTTTGTAATAAGCATCTCCAATATACCGGGCCTCAGTTTCATTATTAGCAAAATGCATCATAGCTCCCAAGTTTTGAAACAATTTTGCGGGCAGAAAACCTTTGAATTCATTGTGAGAAAGGTCTAGAATCTGCAAATTGTAGAAATGGAATAAAGATTTGGGATACTGTATGGGACCATGAAATCTATTAGACCTCAAGACAACAACTCTCAGCTCTGGAAGAGTTTGCAACCAGTAAGGAAATTCATCACTTATCTTGTTATTTCCTACATTGATAACCTCCAGAAAACTACAATTTACCAAGGATTTTGGTAAACGCCTTTCCAACTTGTTACCATTAAGATCAAGACTCGTCAAGGAGCTTAAATTTGCAAATGTATCAGGAATGCTACCATGAAGATCATTCTTCTTCAAGTGCAACCTAACAATACGTACAAAGCTTCCAAAACAGTGTGGAAATCTTCCATTCAGATTGTTGTCAGACAAGGAAAGATACATAAGGGAACTCAAATTGCAGATGGATGGAGGAATCAGCCCAGTCAATTGATTATTCGAAAGCAGCAAAGTTTCAGTTTTAGGTGGTGGAACTAAAAGTGTTCCTTGGAGCATGTTGTTTGAAACATTAAGAGTTACAATATTCCTCCATGGATGGTGCTCTATGTATGTCAGAAAATTTTGGGCAAGATTCAGATAAGCCAAATTCTTCCATCCTCCTGACTCAGATATCAAAATCCTACCATGAAGTTTATTGTTGGAAAGATCTAAAATGGATATAAGGTTCTCAGGTTACTCGGGAATTCACCATTTATATTGCAGGAAGACATTTCAAATGTTTCAAGTTGTTAAAGAGGAGAGGTAATTTTATAAGGGAGGGACTTTGTGTGAGAGAATTATTTGAGAGGAAAAGACTTACAATTTTTTGATTCATCCTTCAAATTCAAAACTACTAGGGTATTTATAGATATAAGGATGATTTTTAAAATCCTAAATACATGAACCTAACATTGAACTTGTACATTAGCTATTAATAACTTAACATTGAACTTATACCTAACATTGAACTTGTGTATGAACATGAACTTAAACTTGTGTATGAATTATGTATGTACATGAACTTGTGCTATGAACATTGAACTTAAAGTTGTACAAACACTGAACTTGTGTCATATGAGATGTATCTAGAAATGTATTTATGAACTTGTGTCACATAAGATGCACCTAGAAATGTGTTCATAAACTTGTGTCACATGAGATGCACTTAAAAAACTTCTAATTAATCTTCAACACTCCCCCTTAATTTGAAATTTTCTTCTTTACTCCAAGATATGCTTGTACTCGATGAAAATCTTCAAACTTGAGTGGCTTTGCAAAAATGTCCGCAACTTGATCATGTGTATTTACATACGTAAGTTTTACTTCCTTTTTTTCAATACATTCTCTTATAAAATGATACCTTGTGTCAATATGTTTGCTATGATCATGGAAAACCGGGTTTTTGGCCAATGCTTGTGCAGATTTGTTATCAATACAAATTTCAGTTGCTTCCTTTTGTGGTAAGTAGAGTTCCCTCAATAAACTCCTTAGCTAAATAGCATGACAAGTGCAAGATGTTGTAGCTACATATTCAGATTCACAAGTTGAAAGAGTAACAATGGACTGTTTCTTCGACCTCCGTGTAATAGCACGATCACCCAGGAAAAATACAAAACTAGTAGTGTTCTTTCTATCATCAACATCTCCTACAAAATCACTATCACAAAATCCAATAAGCTTGAAATCAACTACTGAAGAATAGAATAACCTATAATCAATTGTTCCTTTAAGATAACAAAGTATTCTTTTAGCAGTTTTCATGTGGACAAAAGTAGGAGCTTCCATGAAACGACTTAACATTCCAACTACAAAAAGGAATATCTACCCATGTACATGTCATGTATCTCAAACTTCCCACAAGACTTTTGAATACAGTGGGATCTTCCTTACATCCTTCATCGAACTTTGACAATTTTATTCCACATTCCATAGGTGTGCTAACAGGATTGCAGTCAAGCATGTTGAATTTTTTCAATATTTCTCTTGCATAGCTTTTTTGTGAAATAAAAATTCTGCCTTGTGTTTGCTTCACCTCCAAGCCCAAATAGTATGACATAAGTCCAATGTTCGTCATCTCAAACTCTTGTGACATAGCTTTCTTAAATTCTTCAAACAATCTTTGATTATTACCGGTGAAGATAAGATCATCCACATAAAGGTAAACAAGTAACAAATCTTCATTCTTATATGATTTAACATAAAGAGAGTACTCATGAGGGCAACAAACAAATCCATTGTCTTGGAAATACTTGTTAATGCGAGTATTCCAAGCATTTGGTGCTTGTTTTAAACCATATAATGCTCTCCTCAATTTTAAAACTTTATCCTCATGGCCTTTAACTAGAAAATCCATTGGTTGCTCAACATATACCTCCTCTTCAAGATAGCCATTTAGAAAAGCCGACTTAACATCGAGTTGATAGATTTTCCATTTCATTTGAGCTGCTAGAGAAATCAGTAATCGAATCGTCTCCATACAAGCAACAGGTGCAAAACCTTATTCATAGTTTACAACATATTTTTGCTTATATCCCTTAGCAACAAATCTTGCTTTATATCTCTCCACATCTCCTTTTGCATTCTTTTTTGCTTTATAAACCTATTGGACTCCAATAGTTTTATGACCCTCAAGGAGTGTTGGCAATTCCCAAGTGTTATTTTTCTCAATCACCTTGATTTCTTCTTCCATAGCTTGCCTCCACCTGTTGTTTTTCATCGCTTCCTCATAGTTTAGTGGTTCACTATCTACAAAAAGACAAAAGAAATTATTTTCATCATAATTAGAAATTTTTCAGTTTCATTATAAATATCATGCAAACTCTTTATTTTCTATGATTCTCTACAAGAACCTTCCTTATATGTAGAAGAAGTAAGAGAATGAGATGAACTTGGATCTTGAATAACATTTTCTTCTTCTTCATCAAAGTATGGAAAAAAGTCGTAGGTGTTTTCTTTTTTTGTCTCCCAATCCCACATTGTTTTTTCATCAAACTTAACATCTCGGCTCATTATGATCTTATGTGTGCTTGGATTATATAACTTGTAGCCTTTGGACTTTTGATCATAGCCAATGAAAACATGTTTGACACTTCGATCATCTAACTTAGATCTTTCTTGTTGAGGCACATGAACATATGCAATACTTCCAAAAACTCGAACATAAGCAACACTAGGCTTTCTTCCACTCCATGCTTCTTGTGGCATCTTACCTTTGATACTTCTTGTTGGAGATCGGTTTAACAAATAAACTGTACAAGAAATAGCTTCTGCCCAAAATTCTTTAGGCATACACTTGGTTTTCAACAAACATCAAGCCATGTTGAGAATTGTTCTATTCTTCCTCTCGGCAACACAATTTTGTTATAACGATCCAAGGATGATGAATACCATGTAGTTCACAAAAATTACTGAACTCTTTTGATGTGAATTCACCACCTCGATCAGACCTCAAAGCTTTAATTACTTTCATTTTCCACCAGAGTTTTGAACTTCTTGAATGCTTCAAATGCTTTAGATTTTTTTTTCAAAAAATAAACCCAAGTCTTTTTTACTATAATCATCAATGAAAAGCAAAAAATATCTATTGTTACTAAAAGATAATGGTTGGATCGGTCCACACATATTAGTGTGCACAAGTTGAAGTGGCTCAATTGCTTTTGTCTCAACTTCTTTTGGAAAACTCCTTCTTGAATGTTTACCAAGTATACATCCTTCACATATATGATGTTGATGGTTTATGTGAGGCATTTCTTTCACCATGTATTTATCTCCCAAAAGTTTTAGTGCTCCAAAATTCAAGTGCCCAAATCTCATATGCCAACGTCATGTTTCATCTCTCATAACTACCTTTAAGCATTTTGCTTCTATTGTATGGAGATTCAACATAAACATTCTATTTTTGGACATAAACACCTTAGTAATCAATTTATCATTTTCATCTTTGAGCCAAAGGCAACAATCTTTCATGTGAATTTCATACCCTTTTTCAATAAGTTATCCCAAAATATTGGTTTTTAATTTAGGCACATAGTATACATCAGTAATAAGCATATGACTTCCATTTCTTGAGGAAATTAAAATTGTACCTTTTCCATAAATCTAAATTCGTGAAAAATCTCCAAAGGAAACATTGCCTTGCACTTTATCATCCAGTATCACAAATTTTTCTTTGTCCCTACATATGTGATTGCTTGCTCTATTATCTAAGAACCACGAATTTTCCTCTTTTCCTTTGTCATCTTTAAGTGTGAGCAATAATGCGAGCTCTTCAACTTTTTGTTTGTTATCAATAACATTCATTTGTTCCTTAACATTAGTCGTTGCAAAATAACATTCCCAAGAATAATGATCAAAATTATGACAATTGTAACATTTAACTTTAGACTTATTATACATCTTTTCATTTGGTCTAGAATTGTTACCTTTTCCTTTTCCTCTTGCACTTCCTTGCCCTCTATACGATTGATGACTCCTTTCATCATTGGTAAAGTTGTTATAATCACTTTTACCTCATCCTTTTCGACCATGACCACAACCACGACCTCATCATTTTCCTTGTCTTTTTTGGTTAGTCTCACTATTATCATCTTTCAAAAAAACTTTTACTTTTAGAGCTTGCTCCAATGGTTTATCTTCCCTCCTTTTAATCTTATCTTCATGGGCTTGTAAAGAGCCTTCTAATTGTTCAAGTGACAAGGAGTCTAAATATTTGGACTCTTAAATGATACAAACCACATAATCAAACTTTGGTGTTAAGGAACAAATAATCTTTTCTACCACATGAACATCTTCAATTTGATGGTCATACCTTTTCATTTGACTTACAATGGTCTTTACTCTTGAACAATAATATGAAATTAACTCAGAATCTTTCATACGCAAACTCCTTGAAATGAACTTTGCAAAATCTCTCATGCTTCCTTTGAGGTAGTTGCATTGGCCACTTTCACAAACATTGAATCATCCAAACATTGATGGATGAGGGTAAGTGATTGTTGATCCTTCTTCTTTATCTTTGCCAAAACATCCTTCTTATTCTGTGGTAAATCGGTTTTATTTTTAGGTTGTACATAACCTTTTTGAATAATATCCTATACATCTTATGAGCTAAGTATGACTTTTATACATAGACACCAAGTTCCATAATTTTCTTTTGTGAGGCAAAGAAATTGAAATGAGTAGACTCTATTATTCTTTGTCATCTCTCAGAAAAAAAAAAAAAAAAACTAGGCTCTGATACCACTTTGTTAGAGAGGAGAGGTAATTTTATAAGGGAGGGGCTTTGTGTGAGAGAATTATTTGAGAGGAAAAGACTTATAATTTTTTTATTCATCCTTCAAATACAAAACCATTAGGGTATTTATAGGTATAAGAATGATTTTTAAAATTCTAAATACATTAACCTAACATTGAACTCGTACATTAGCTATTAATAACTTAACGTTGAACTTATACATAACATTGAATTTGTGTATGAATCATGTATGTACATGAACTTGTGCTATGAACATTGAACTTGAAGTTGTGCAAACACTAAACTTGTGTCATATGAGATACACCTAGAAATGTGTTCATGAACTTGTGTCACATGAGATGCACATAGAAATCTTCAAATTAATATTCAACACAAGTTTGGATGAGGTATTTTTCAAAGTAGTATTGAAACTAAATGAAAGTAGGTATTATACGAAAGTTTAATTTGCAGGAGGAATTTCATGTGTAGTAACATGTCCAACTAAAGGGTTCCACTGAAGTTATTTGATGAAATATCAAGATAAGAGAGTTTCACAAGTTCAAAGATGGAACTTGGAATTGAACCTTTTAGCTTGTTATTGTTCAAAATAACTGAATCCAGTGAATTAAATGGCTGAAATAGGTCAATAGGACCACTAAAATTATTATGTGAAAGATATAAAAGAATCACTTACTAAGGGTACCAAAATTTGGAATCTGACCTGCCAATGAGTTATGTGAAAGGAACAAATCAGTGAGCTGCCCTAGCTTGAATATTAATGATGGGAGTTGACCGGTTAAAGCATTGTAATTTGAAGATAAAGCAATGGGATGAGTAAGATTCCTAATTAAGGCTATAATTGTCCCCTTAAAATGACAATCATTAAAGGATATGTTTTCCAAGAATTTTAAGTTTCTAATTGAATATGGTATTTCTCCTATGAAATGTGTTTGAGAGAGATCCAAAAACCTAAAAGGACTACTCCATTTGGACTCTAGGTGAAACCCTGTTAGATCTACATTGTAATGTAAATCTAGTATATGAAGGTTTGGTAGGCACAAAACCTCAACGGGGAATTTCTTTCACATTCTTGTACCTCCAAGTAAGAGAATTAAAATTGAAGAAGATAAGTTCAATAACAAATCATATGATACTGAAGACATATCAACTTTGTCAAGATGGAGGAAACTTAACCTTGTAAGGTTTTGTTCTAGCAACGCTAAAGTTTGTTTTTCAAAGCTCAATTCTATGGGATCACTTAGATCAAGTGAAACCAATTTGTGTTAGTGTATGATTAGGAACTATTCGTGTTGTCGATTTCAGGTATTTCATCTTATATATATATTTTTTAAATAATTTATTAATAAATAAGTAATTTTATTGTTCATGTACATAAGTTGTTTCCTTTATTTTGCGATAATATAAAGTATGTGTATGACCTGTCCAGATGACTCACTTAATACAAACTAAATCTTCGAATTGTTCCTTATGGACATGATATAACTTAGACAATTATATCACATAGTAGACATACTAACTATCTCCGTTGAATGTCATGAGATGACGTTAGTGTAGATGACGATGATGGTCATGTCGTTAGAGTATTAGTATGGATTAACAGTTAGAAAACCGTTTTTCGAATATAACCAATAATGATAAGTCACATAGTCATTAAATCATAGTCAATGACTTATTGTAAGATCATACTAGTGTACGAAGTAATCTTTTGACCAGAGACATCATAATTGGATCTGATACGAATATATATGATTCATATGGTGTATATATATGAGGTTAACCACATCTCATAAAACAAACCATATTAGTCATGCGTTATTTGTATGTGGAGAAGAATGATAGTCAAGAGGATCTATTGAGTCAAAAAGTACTAGGTTATAAATATCTATTGATTCGATTTGGATCCAAATTCTGAAATGAACATAGATAAATATTACTAATCAAATCTCTAGCCAAAGTATAATGTAAGTCATACAAAGGATATTTGTTATGACATGTTTTAAATATTTAAATTGATCATTCGTAAAGAATCAAAATTAGAACTTTGACAATCCATGAGTTTGAAATCGATCTGGATTAAACAATAGGAGGATATTACCTACATGGAATGTATAATTGGATATTTTAGGTTCGGTGGAGTATTTCTTCATCATGGTTTATGGGCTATGACACATTTCTAGTTGTTGTCATAGTTGTTAAGTTTTCAAATATATTTTTAGATTGTCTGAAAAAGAACTCATGGCTATGCCACAGTGAACCTAAAGGGTTACACCAATAAACCCAGCTTACGAGAGAAAGAATTAATTATTCGAGGTTGGCTAACACCTTTTGAAAGATAATAAAAATCATATAAAATGTCATATGGATGCAAAAATAACATCTTAAAAGTTAAGGTGTTAGTGAGATGAAATTAATGTGGCTAAAATATATTAGATATATATATGCATGACAAATCTTTAAATCAACATTTTGGTGGGCCAAAAGTAGAATTTTAGAAAACCACAACTAAACACCATTATAAAAGAATAAAGTTAATTCATTCAAAGAGAGTTAGTCCATTTTAAGCTAAAATTTCTCTCACATAATTGCAAAACTCTCTCACATCTCTCTACCTCACAACAAAGGTGTATTTTGGCTTGGTGGAGGACTTCCTTTAGAGGTCTTGCAAGTGAAAGACTTATTCCATCATCTTATATCCATATAAGAGGCAAAGGAGTAGACAAAATCCTTATATTTTCTCTTTTTTGCGAAGGCATGCTTTGATTTATTCTCTCATGACATGTATATTTGTTTTACATCTATTATCTTCACCCAATCTTTCAGTTTGGATAGGTGAGATATTTTTAGAGGAATTAAACTAGAAAACCCACAAATGGAAAGGTAAAGATTAGTCAATTCTTTGAACCAACCAAACATAAATGGTAATAGGGAACCTTCAAGGTCAAGTTGAGAAAATTTAACAAAACTGAGCCTTTGAAGGTGTGAAAGTTAGAAGAGAGCGTTGTTATTATTGATGGGACAACTCAAACAACTGGAACTGAGGTCTAACCCAATTACTTTACCAGTCACATTATTATAGGTTATTCCTTCCCAAAAGCAACAATCGATACCCTCCACCCAAGAAATCATTGTAGGATCAAACAAATATATAGTAGAAGAAGATACATTAACATTAAATGCATTGGTGCTCTTAAATTAGAGTAAAGCAAGATTGTCTTCAGGATTGCCAATGATAGTTGAATCAACTTTAACACCAAAATACAAGAAGAAAAGAAGACAAGAAACCTGATAATGAAATTTGAAACCCATCATTTTCTCAGAATTCAAAATAAAAGTGACCAGTTAAGTTGAATAAGTGAAAGAGATAAGAATCACGAAGTTTAGATATGTAACTTATAAGCTCATTATGGAGACTTCTATATTTTAAAAAACAGAAACTTTTGAAATGGTATTCTTCAGCTGAAAATTGTAATCATTTTGCAAAAACTAATATTTTTTAGAGATATTAAAAAATAACCAAAAATTATGATAATAATACAAAACTATCCTCACATCTTACGTTTATACCCATAAAACCATTATACTTAAGTGTGACAAAACTACTCCTATTTATAAACTTAATTTTTAGTAATTCTTTAATCCATCATTGTCTTATACTTCATTATATGAGTACTGAACATTTTAGTTGGTGGTTTCCATAGATTTACATTTAGATATAAAGGGCACTTTTTACATAAACTAAAATACATTCTTTCAAATGCTTTGAAAGGTCAATAAAATAATCAACTTTTTTTCATCTACGATATTGATAGGTGTGTTACCATCAACATTTTTTAGTTTCATGCTTATTTAAATATTGTTTTCCTTTTTATCGATGTGAAGGTGTTTGCTCATTAACTGAAATAATCCATCAAATGTCGTCTTCGCAAATATTATAACCATTTTATATTAACCTCCAACAATATTACATTCTATTATCATGTCTTTTTATCGATTCCCTTCTATACCAAACCATAACATAACTCACCATTTTGAATTAATCCTGCAATGGAAATATTTATAACTAAATTAATGAAAAATTTTCAATACTATATGTACAAATATAATCTTAAAAAATATCAATATACCTTTTGCATTGTAAAAATATCTATTTAGAGGCCTATGGTTTTAGTTTGGGCTTTAAGGGTTCAAGGTTTACTGTATCAATTTACCTTTCACATAGTAATATATCAATTTACACTCAACATGATAAAATATTGATTTATTGTCAACTATCATTTTAAACTCATACCAATTGTGACACCTTTAGGTGAATTCCACATTGGCAAAATATGAAAGAGATGTTGGGCATGAATATGCATTCCACATTGCTTAAAGATGCTAAAATGTGATTGGTTATATAGCATGTGAGCTCCTTAAGATGTCAAGATGTTTTATGGGTTGCAAAGCCCAAAAGCAAAACCATAATGGATTGTGTGTCCAAAATGGTTAATATTTTAATAGTAGGTCGAACTATTAGACTAGAGATATTATAAATGATATCAAAGCCACTTTGTTTGTCTACTTGAGTGATGGTGGGGCAAACCTCAATGACGATGTTGTCTCGTAAATGGGGTAATTGTGAGACCCTTAGGCAAATCTCACATCGACAAAGCACGAGAGAGATATTAGCTATGGATATGCATCCCACATTACTTAGGATGCTAAGATGATGATTGGTTAAATAGTTTGTGAATTCCTTAAACTATCAAGACTTGTTTTGGGCTGTAAAGTTGTAACATCCATAGGTACATCTTAAGGACGAAATAAGTTTTATGCATCTGTTAGTGTGTTTTAAAGGTCAAAATGTGAGTTCTAGATGACACACAACTGTGTGTGGAGAGCCCATACCCATGTGTCATGCCACAATAGTCAAATAAGATTGATTTTGTGTGAATTCAAAATTAAGTGACATACGATCATGTGCCTCAAACACACGCTCATGTGTGTAACACATTTTTAGTTTATATATGGCACATCATTCCATTTTGAGATTGTTATTCCATAATCCCTAAATGCATGGTTTTTCCCCAAAAAGTGAGAGAAGGAAAGTTTGATGGTCAGACTTCCATGCAGTTTTAACAAGGATAATCAAACAAAATCAATATTCAACAAATTATCACAACACATATACATAAAACTTAAAGTAAAAAGAAAGAGATAGAAATTCGCAATAGTTTATAGTGGTTCAGAACTTTCTCTTCTAAGCCTCTTACGTCCACTTTTTCAAGCAACCCTACTTGAAGTTCAACTCGTAAAGATATCGTCTCTTTACAATAGTTTTCCAAAATTTTGTCCACGTAGACTAGTTCTCTAGGATTGCACCCACCACAATAGTTTATCCGAGATTTCACCTACCAAAGTTTGAATACAGAGAATAATGTTTGTTAATGTCTTTACAAGGATAACACAAGAAAATAAGCACAAATGTATCTCTAAAAAATTTTAGTTGTGCTTATGAGAGAAATTAGAGAAAAAATGGGTATAAAATTTTACAGATGTGATGTCTAACCTATTCCCTATCAAATAGTCTTTAACTTATAATCTTGGATGGTTAGAATAGCATATATGATCATTGGTTGGGATAATATAGTCGTTGAGCTTCAAAATCAACACTTTCTTCATGAATCTGCAAGACACACGGGCATATGTCATTTAAAAATTCACTTTTCATGCTCGATCAATTCTTTGATCAATGCTCCCAACAATTGGATTTTCTTCTCAAAAAATACATGTGCGGGTGGCACTTTCTTGGCACGTTGGCTTGCTTCATTTCATTGTTTTTGTAAAGATTTTAGAAGCTTGCAAGGGTGCATACCGACTTGTGCATGACATAAGTACGATTTGAATTATTTGAAAAGATGTGCATGATTGGACTGATAATGCTTTAGCACAACTAGGATGATTGTTGCATGGTTAGACTAATAATGCTTTAGCACAGCTGAGACAATTGTTATATGATTGAACTGATAATGCTTCAGTAGGGTTGGAATGAATTTTACATGTTTGGCATGATTTTGCATATACACAGGTGTGTGTCTTTTTAACTTCAATTTGCTTTGCCCAAAATTGCACATGAAGCTTACACAGTCACTTCTCCTTATGTTTGGCTTGACATATGGGTGTGTAGGAATGATGCATGGGCGTCTATGCTATATTTTCTATGTTTTTCAGTTTTTGTCCACTTGGTAATGTTTTTCACATATTCCTTGGATAATGTTAGACATTAAAACTAATGTTTTTGACATCATCAAAATGCCTAGGGGTTAAACACTCATATGGTTAGTGAGATGCATCATATACACCTGTGGTAGGGGTCATTTAAGGATAGTAATTCAGTTTCCACGTGTGGTAATGGAGAGACTATAATCAGTTTTCTCGTGTGACTAAGGTATTATAAGCTAGTTAGCTCAATAGTTTGGTCAACATTTGCGCAAGGTATAATGTTAGTAGACATTTGGGATGTCACTTGCTTCAATGAGGACATCAGGTATGTTGAGTTCAACTTAAACCTTTGTCGTATGTGTGATGTTACCTATGTAATTAGGGCATGAAGGTGTCAAAAGGATATGAATGGGCTTAAAAGGATATTGAAATACATCTGATTTAACCAGAAACAAACTTAGTAGTTTATAAGTTATGTTATGTGTAAGGTGGCGAAATGTCACTTACTTATTAAGTGTTTTTTCACTCAGAAGTTCATTTTTATGCTTTTGCAAGCAAATGTAAGTAGTAGGCCTTGTAGAGGAACCAACAATCTAACTCAAGTCATTGCATGAGAGGAAAGGCAATTTTCTCATTTTAGCATGGAGTTTGTTTATGTATTTATTTTATTCAGCTTGAGACGATATTGATGTTTATGCACATATGTTTATTTGTTATGAATTTTAGACAATATTTATTCACATATGAGGTTATTTAGATATTTTTATTACATTTTTTTGCACGCATTTAAGTTTGAATTTTAAACAATATGTTATATTTTCTGCTGTGATTGGGGAAGGAATTCAAGTTTTACATGTCTCTTCAAATCATATTTCGTGTAGGGGCATGTACTTGAAAATGGGTGTTACAATCTCATTGTGACTACATATTTAATTGGTCACATCATCCATCAAAAGTATATATAAGATATCAGCTCCTGTGCTCAAATCAGAATATGATGGATTGGTGTCAAACCATACTGATCCTTATACAAAATGACTCAATGACCTCAAGTCTAAGGATCATATTTACCTCTATTCATTAAGAGGATATATTTCATAGACACTGAGTAACCATTTATATAAAATCCTCTCGACAAGTTTGCTAGGTGAACATGTTTATAACATGCACTCATGTGTTGCACCTAACCATCAACAAACAACTTTGAGATATGAGATTTGTTATAATCTTTCGATGAGGTCATTCAACAATATGATAGTTTTATCACTGTTACCCATGCCCTTGGTCATGGTAATATATAACTATGGACATTCTAAAAATGACCACTCAATGTGCATATAAGGTCTTCATAATCAGTTGCTATTCATTAACTCCTCATTTAACCATTCTCAGGACAATCATTTATTTAACAAGAAATGAGACAATGAAAATGTCATACTTTTATTAATTAAAATAACAATAATTACAATAATTACAAAGATAATGATTGACTCTAGGGAATCACCCTAATACTGATTTGGTCTTTAATTCATGTGTGGTGAGTTGAAAATACTCACAACTATCTAACACTGTCGCTCTTACATGCCATTCATATTGACATGAAGACATTGAATTTCACATTTATAAATTGTTGACTTATACACTTTAAAGATATCAAAAATGTTCATGAACACATTTAATTTCATAAGATCATTGTATCAACATCAATATTTGCACTATCATCTTCATGCTCAACATGTTGAGATTCATTAACCTTTTTTCTACCCCTTTGTTAAGATCGACCTTTAATATTGATCCTTAAAGGTCATAGATATTGTTCTCCTTGAACTTGAACTTGACTAGAAGGTTTAATGGTCATATGTATTGCCTTGTTAAGCTAATTATAACAACTTTTAGATTTGTGTGATTCAGAACCAACAACCAAGGATTTTCCTCTTGAATTTGGAGTAATCATCACATATAGAAGAACTAATTGCACTATGCTACAGGAATAGACAAGAAACATGAAATATCATTATCATCATCAATGTCATATAGAATCCCATTTATTACAATTTCAAGTTTCATTGCTATATGGACAATATTTCATCTTTATCAATATATAGATGATCACTCAACATCTCAATTAATTCATTGTATATCATGCAATGATGGATTAAAACCATTTTCTATTTTTCCCAAACATGCTTTATTTTATCACCTTTCATCATTGACCTTTGTCATTTGTACCTAACCAGTACAAACATATTAGACACTTTGATTAATTATGCAATAGTTATATGTAAGATAAAAGATTAATTATTCTCAGAAATTTTAAAAATTGTCAAAATTAATTTCACTGAGATGTCATGACCATTGTGTATGGAGTACACATACTAGGAAGATTCAACAACCCCTGTTAATCATGAAAGTATCATTTATCTCCCCTTGTACACCTCTTACTTTTAAACTTTTGCATTTAAACCCCAGTATGCGTACTTAGGTCCAAACCCAAGATTTCAGGCTCATTACATGTCTTTGGAGTAAATTTTGTACACTCAAATTAATTAAAAAAGGAAAACAAAAAACTGTTTACACAATGAAATTTCAATAACCTCTTGACACATGGTGAAATTTCAATAGCCATATAGCATACAATATAATTTTACTTATCTTTTATTTAACATTGACCCAATACATATAACTAATATGCATATTGGATTTACTCAATTAACCATTGGATTAGTCAATCAAGAACCTAGTAAATCATCCTAGCAATAATATACACAACCAATGGATAAATGGAGTGAGACATTTTAAGTTAAAATTGTTCACAATATCATAATCTAATAATCATTTTTACTTGATTTCGGGTATTATGTGAAATATATTATTGCTAATAAGATTTTTAATTTTGTTAATTAGATTTTATTTTAGATTTCGTTGAAAGAATAGGGATGAAAGCAATATTGTATTTAGTTTAATAAATTGGTTGTATGGATAAAGCCTTTTAAGTGTTTTTAAAATTAATTAATTTAATTAATTATCATGAAACGACAAATTTTGTTGAAAATTTCTAAGAAGAAAAAATGGTTACAAAAGAAATTTAAGTAATCAAACCAAACGGCCGCCAAGTTCCCAAAACTTGAGAAACCCAAAAGTTTTGGCAAACTATGTGTCAAAGACAAGCCCTTCGTCTTTCTTAAAATTTCTTTTGAGTAGAACGGCAATGGACCGGAGCGAGGCTCAATCTCCTCAAGGTAATGTTCTAAAAACCCTTCTTTTATATTTTGACTCTTCAAATTTGTTTCTTTTCTCTATCTTTTTTATCATTAAAGGAATATCACAGTTGAAACGGCGAGAATTCTGGTGGAATTCTTGGAGGTGGCAGTCACTTCAATTGTTTTCCTCAAGGGACTTTATCCTGCTGGTACAAAATTTAAACCTTTCTTTATTTACCATCAAATTCCCTTTCTTTACAAGCTTTTTAAGACCATAATGGAGATGGGTCTTTCTTAAAAGTAAGTTTTTGATGATGGAAGGTGCTTTTGAAAGAAAAAGGTATATGAATGTGGTAGTTCAGAGGGCTCGCCACCCTGGACTCAGACAATATATTCATTCTGCCGTTAATGGTCTTCTTCCTTTTATCCAAAAGGTTTGTGTTTTGAATTTCTTTAGCTTCAATGTTCTTACAATTTTCAATGCATCATTGTTGGTTTTTTAAGACTTTCAGGACCAAGAGTAGTAGTCTTTGTAAGTATTATAAGAACACGCTTGCATAATTCGTGTTTAAATAGAGGGAATTGTTGCATTGTTGGATTTGCAGAGTCTTCGGAATAATGGATTTGGTAACGTGGAATGTAGTACTTGTAATGTGACATGGAATGTTGAGCCATAAATAAGTCATATAGTGGAAAGTTATTTGTTCATTCATCTTCTTTGGCTCCAGTGTTGTTTTTTTAAGACTTTCAGCAGCAATAGTTGCAGTCCTTAACATGTTTGTCTGATTCATGAATACCTAAAAGGTAATTGTTGCAGTTTTAGAAATCAGATTGAGTTTCCAATGTGATGAGTTTTGGTAACATGGAATTTAGTACTTTTTAATGTCAAATGAAATAGTTGAGCCATAATAAATCATATTGTGGTAATGTTGTTTTGTATTCCAGATACTTTCTTTTGGGTTCTGTTGGTGCTTGTTTCATCTCCTTTACATACTCTCTGTGTAATCTTAAGGCATGTCATTATAGATGCATTGTTGAGGAAGTTTCTAATATATTGGGAGGTATTGATACTAGATTTTTTTAGACCCTAGATTGTCCTCTATTTGTGAGGCCATTGTTGATATTAAGTAAGCCATCAGTGGTGGAGTCAGAAATAAAACTTAGGGGATCAAGGTAATAACAGTAAAATACAGGGGATAAATGAAGAAATAATGAAATCTAGGGCTTCACTGTATAATTTAAGGGGTTTTATTGACATTTACATATACTACGGTTGACCTCCCTTGATCCCCTCCCTCTGCCACTGTAAGCCTTATCCCTTTTTTTTCACTTTTATAATTTTTTAAAACACGGGATCTTTAAGATTTACTGGAAGAGAACTTCTATTCTATTACTTTGTGAATTTAGCAAAACGCCTTCATTGCCATGTTAGTTTAAAATTGGAATGGACACAGAGCAGATGAATTTGATTGATATTTTGGGTATTCAATTTATGACATATCCATATTCCCCAAAATTGTTGGTCATTTGAAAGTTGAGAAATTTATCAGACTCTACATTCTAAGTCCAGGTGTTCATATATATATTTTTTTTTGTAAAGACTGTTCAAAAATGATAACTTTTTTTTTTTTGACAAAAATTATTACTTATTATTGAAATTTTGCAACTTGGTGAATTTACAGAGCAAGACCTGCTGCATTTCCTTTGCTACTCATAACAAATACATATATATATGTGTTTGCACATTTCTTTTTATGAAAAAAATGATAACTTATTATTGATATTTTACAACTTGGGACCTGCTGCATTTCCTTTGCTACTCATAACAAATATGTGTGTGTGTGTGTGCGTGTGCGTGTGCACGCACGTGTGCACATGCACACAAATCATTGCTAGCACCATGGTGGGAGTTAAATTGCTTTTTTCTCCTTGAAGAACATAGATTATTTAGTTTTTCTTATAGCAATATAAGAAGATGACTTTAAATCAGTTAAGAGACATACTATATTTGGTATTTCAACTTATGCAAATATGTTCTCATCATATAATCGTATTAATTTTTGTTCACAAAAAGCAATAATATTTTTATATTTTTAAAGTAGGGGCTGGTGGAGAGAGTAGCAGTCATATTCTTCACTGCTGACAACATCCCTGTAGAGAGGTATATTTTCAAGATCATGATTAACCAATCTTATGGCACAAAGGTGGAAGAAGGTGAACTGGAGTTCTCACTGAGGTCCTTCTTTATCAAACTTTCAGTCTCTCAATCCCTCTCTAAGGTTCTTCCAAATGGTAAGTTGTAGATGTGATAGTTCTGCACATGATCCTGTGCCCGGTGTTCTATTTATTTACAAAAGTTAATGCTCATTTAACAAATAGGAATCTTCCCTTTTTTGCATTAGTAGAATGCTTTTATATTTATGTAGTTTTAATGATAAGTTTGTAGCCTATTTATTGATCAGTTCCCAATGTTCTTGATCAAATGATTGGGGTGTTTGCTGCAACTCTTTTATGTATTGACTTGTTTCTGCTATCTGCTTTTGTGTGTGTGTGCGCGCCTGCGCAACTGTCTGTTTGCACATGTACTGCTGTGTTACAGTCTGGTTCCACGTGTGTGTTTGTGCTGAGGTGTCTGTTTACACACGTTCTGCTGTTTTACAAGCTGGTCCTGGATATTTAGCTTTCCATTTTTAACAGGCTGCAGGTGGGAGATAACGGCGTACTTTCACTCCCTTCCTCAGGTTGGTACAAGCAAGGATTCAGAATCATGGATCCCTACAAATACACAGCAGTGGCAGCAGCCTCCACTAATAACTCCAATCAAGTCAATGAACAGAGACCCTTTGAATCTGCAGTTATATCTGGAGCATCCTAGTTTCTCAGAAACAAAGTCTTAAAAGGAACTATAACACTTACATATGTATGCTGTAGCTTCTTGCACCTTTTTTCCACTTTCCCTACAATACCTCTTATGTGATACAGTTCTCATTAGCTTGACAAACTGTGATAGAGAAATTATAGGTATGATCATTTTTGTAACAAAGTGTCACTATCTGATTTGATGTGCGTTCTTAATGTACAAACACAAGATCAATCATTAAATAAGTTTGAATAAACTCACAACTCTCAAAGAACATGACGAACAAGGGTAACCGTATGTTATACACTATATCATATCTCGATCAAATCTAAAGACGTTGAAAGCCTAATTTGTTGGTAGAAGCTTGATCTAGACATGGGCCCAAAAGCATAAGAGAATATGTAAGAAATCTTTTTAGGTGCTTTTGAAATATTCTCATGCAAAAAGGAAAGTAAAGTCTTCCTAAAACTCTACCTAGCAGTCATACATATATTAGAATGAGCAATGTTATGTGTACCCATTTTTGGTACACAATTCATGTACACAGTGATGTGTCATTATGTAATTAGATGATTTTAAAACATGTGTCATCATATAATAAAAAAACATCCAATCACATGATAACACCTCATCTGTGTACACAAATTGTGTACAAAAAATGGGTATACATAGTTTTATTGTATTAGAATTCCTACTCTTATACGGATGATGCCAACTATTTATCTAGATAGATGTATAAAGGTTTGGACTGTTGTTCAATATATAAACCTGTATAAATAGCTAGCTCTAGTCTATGTATTTTCGTTCATTGCAAGCAACGAGAGTAATAGTGTAGAGTTCACTCTCTTATTCTTTGTTCTTTTTGCTTTTCGTGTTCTCAAGCATCTTTCGAGAATTGTGGGTTTTTGTAACCTTACTTATTGTTTGATCTTATGTTTGTGTCTAGAGTATTGAAGCAAATAATGGTCTGTGCGGCACCCCAACTTCACCTTTTGAGCGAAGTAAGCCTATGCCATACATTGACTTGAGGTTTGCTAGTTTCATCCTATCATTGACTCATCAAGGAAACAACTTTAACTCCCAACTAATTTCATATTTTTTGATACATTTGGTCAAGCCTTTAAATAAAAAAATTGGGCTTCATACGATGTTGTGTTTGGGTCTAACATGACATTCTTCCAGAACATAATTGTGTGATACCCTCATTGTGAAATTGTATCGTAAAACACTCAAATCTACTTTCAAACTATCAAAGTGCATACTTAGGTTTTAACCCATTTTAGAATTATCTAGGCCCTTTCATTTAATGAAATACTCATAACTCATACTATAATTCTACCAGAAAATTATCTTTACGTTGAGAGTGGCCTTTATATCTTTGTCGTAGGTGGAAGTGGCACCAAATGGTACTCTGTTGGGCTCATTTATCTTAGGTTCTTCCATGTTTACATGATATGACTTCAAACGACTTGCATGAAAGACCAGATGAAATTTAGGATCGAAGGTAGCTTTAATAGATACATGACATTTCAAACCTTCTTTACAATGGGAAATTTGCGCTAATATTTTTGCAAAAGATTCCTTATAAAGTGAGCATATGGATTTGTGATAACTAAAAAAAGTCTTCATAAATATAATGACCATGAAAAAAAAAAACTCCACATGACTTCATTTATTGTCCTCTCATTTCTTCATTGTCTTGGTTGCCTTATTCAAATATGATCTTGCAATGTCAGTGTCAATTTGCTCATGTCAGGTCTTGAAAACTTTGAATGCCATAAGAACCTTACCATTGTAGGTTTTTTCAATGGTATATAGTGTAAGAGATTGATGTTGCATATGAAAATTGCACATTATCTATCAACTTCACCTAATCTTCTCTAGTTGACATTCATGAAATGTCTCAAATACAACTCCAAAAGTGCACTTTTCCTCTTTGTTGCTATTTTCTCTATGGATGAAAGGAAGAAGAAGTTGTGTTGTTAGAATTGATCTCACCTATGTGGGAGAGTTGAAAACTTGAAAGTTGAAATTTGGTTGATAGATGAGTCATGCGGGGTTGCAAGGGATTAACAAGTTAGCTATCAAGAGACTTGTGTAAGGAGAGACTAGTTATCATTGTTTCATTATATGATGTCATTTCTATGTATTTAGGTTTGGACTTAGTTCATGTATTTAGTCTATGCACATTCTGATATGATGACTTATATTAGATATGGATGATTATATTGGTATTTTTTATATATGATGGCACCTTGTTGCACGCTATGTAAGTTATATTTTCACTCTCATGTTATTTTAGTTCATTTCACTATTTAGTACTTCTCTTCAATTTCTATATTATATAATTTTTGTCAAACTGATTTCATCATTTCATGCATGCTTCCATAGTTGATAATTGATAATATTAACAACGCTTCACTTATAAATTTGTAAGAACCAATTATATTTTCATTCTAAAATTTTCTCATATATGTTGGTACATGTTGAAACAATAACTTACTTTGATTGCAGGTAATTTTCACTAATTTGATGGGCTTGGAATTGGTTAGTATTAGTTTTGAAAAGATTTGGGAAATTCAGTTTTCAACTTCTTCTTATCTAAATTTGACATGGATGATTTTGGAGAGATGTGATAAAATAAAATAGGTGTTTCCATTTTTCATAGCCAAAAACCTTCAACAACTCCAAAACCTTCAGATAAAGGATTGTAAAGTCTTAAAAAACACTGTTAAAGAAAAAGAAGAAGAAGAAGTAGAAGTTGTTAATTCTATTTTTCCACACTTAACTCAATTGATGGTTAGAAAGTCACCAAATCTTACAGTTTTCTCTCTAGAAGTGCATGTTTTGGAATTGCCAATGTTGAAAAGGTTGGAGATAAAATATTGTCCAAACTTCACTTCAAGATATCAAGGCTTCCAAAATAATAACAAGGAGGGTGAAGATCAAGTTTCAAAGTTGAAGTCCATCTGCTTGGAGCATAAGTTATCAATCTCATATCTATTTCTTTATTGAAAAGAGTTAAAAAAACAAAAAAAAAAAAATTTATAAATGTCGATAGTTTATTATTGGACTTTTGTCAATTAAACATACAAAGTAAAGGGTTTAAATAATCCAATGTTATTTGAGTTTTCAATTAAAAAAAGGCCAAAAGACTTCTTCCCACCCAAGGTTTATTGAAACCCAACTCATACCCATTAACTTTCGTAAACGTAAACTCTCTCCCATAAGCGAATGCAGTGACATATATAGTTGAGTTGCAAGGCAAAGCAATGGCAACGTTTTGCTTTAGTGAAGAATGGCACATATAGCTTTTATTTTTATTTTTTTAATGGTTCCCTACAAATCCAATTAAAATAAACAAACAAACTGTCAAATTTATACAAATAAAAAAAGGTAAAAAGACAAAACACACTACAAAAGATTAAAAACACAAATACCCACCCACCCTTAAACTTCCATTAAAATTGTCATTAAACATAATGATAAAAATGTTATTTTAACAATAATATTAACAAATATATAATTTTATTTTATTTTCCCTCTCAAGTTTTAAAAATTGACATTTTACCCTTACCTCAACTTTGAAAAGTGACTTCCCCCTCCTCCCTCAAATCCCTAAGTTTTTTTCTCCAAAGACAATGATGATGACAACCACCATCTCCTTCCTCCCTTCTCTTTCTGTCACCACTGACGATTTCGATGATAGGTGAAGAAGCACTGACTGATAATGAATCAAATCGAAGGCAAAGAATCGACTCTAATGACAGATCTATAATGTTTCCATTGAATCAGTTACAGTTCATCATGTTTTCGTTACCTTTTGTCATTTGCTTGCCTATGGTTCTAGACATGGTCGTCAATTCCAGTCGACGAAACTGAATCAACAACCTTGTCAATTCATCTAGATGAAGACGATTCATCTTCGTCCAAACGAAGGCTTGTCTTCTCTGGTGAAGATGAGTCTAGAAGAAGGGAGAATGATGGCTAGACAATGTCGGTTGTTGGAAAAGGGAGAGGTTTACCAAAAAATAAAAACCTTAGGGGGAAAAGTAAATTTTTCAAAACCTAATCTTGCGGCAAAATTATTTGTCTTTCAAACCAAAGGAAGAATATACATTTATTTATTTTAATATTAATTGTAAAATTATGTTTTATCCGTAATCCTAACAAAAAATTCTTGAGTATGTGAAAATGAACTAAACCTTGGGTGAGTATTTGGGTTTTTGAGCTCTCACGAGTGTGCTTTTATTTTTTCACCAAACCTTTGGTGGGAAAAACTCCTTTGGCCAATAAAAAAATAAGTAACCTATTTTTAAGTGTCCTGTAGACAAAGTAAAGTATCTTGGAAATAGAAGAAATAATGATAGCTTAACTGACCCATCCCTCAGAAATAAGCCTTTCACTATTTTTTTTTTTATAGGCCAAAGATCTATTTCCCATCCAAGTTTTGATGCATTTCTAAAGTCACACTTGTGAGATTTGAAAAATCCAAAGTACCACTAATGGGTCAACTAAGGTTAAAATGTTTTGTTAGAGGCAGGGGTAAAATCTTTAGTATTAAAAAAAATATAAAATTTATTATATTTTCCCTCCTAAGTTTTAAAAACTAATATTTCACCCGTACCTAAAGTTTTCTAACTTTAAAAAGTCATATTTCCCCTTCAAATCTTAGGGTTTTTTTTTTCTCCCCTCCGACCACCATCTCTAGTATTGAAAATCTCCCATCTCCACCCTAAACTATTAGTCAACGTATAAGAAGCAATTTGGAGCAAATCTCTTCATTGGAGAGGAAGAGACGACGATGAGACAAAGAGATCTGGAGATATCTTTGTTATCGGATCTCTTTGTCTTTGATAAAGAGATTCACTCTAGATTGCTTCCATGTGTCGGCCAACGATTTAGGGTGGAGAGGGAAGGTCGTCAACACAAGAAATGATCACAGGAGGGGTGGAGAAAAAATTTGGGGGGTGAAAATGTGACTTTTCAAAGTTAGAAAACTTTAGGTAGGGATGAAGTTGTTAGTTGTTAAAACTTAGGGGGGGAAATAATTTTTATATTTTTTAATATTATTAATAAAATGATGATTTTCTCTTACCTCTAATATAAAATTCTAACAGCAATTTAGCTATGAGTGAGACTTTGAGTTTTTCAAACTCTAAGGGTATGACTTTGAGAATATATTAAAACTTGGGTGGAAACTAGTCCTTTGGCCTTATATATATACACACAAAATTGTCACAACTCAGAACTCAACTGACTTTATTATAAGACAATCAATTAAATTAATTATATCATGAAGGTTGCAAAAGTGTTGCTTTCTACTGAGGAACCTTACTCATCATCAACTATACACTTCTTTCATTGTGCCTCTCCTACATGATTTCCAATTCTATAATCAACTCAACTTTTGTCGCTTTGTAACATTCTTATAGATTTAAAAAAATCACTGCAAACCTTGCTCTGTTTTGTTAAATTTAGTTACTTTCCAACAAACTGAACTTCACTAAAAGTTAAAAACTTTAGTTATCTCGAAAACCCTTCTAGATAATTATTTTAATTTATCAGCAATCAGCTTCTTTGGAAGGTATAATAAACTAATCATCATAGGTTTTTTATAAGATACTTTTAGTGGGAAGTTTAATTATAATAAATATAAATTCAAATACTAATAATGATATATTATCATGTTAGGTTATTTTGAATTAAAACTTAAGAAATACATAATCACATAATTACGCATCACAATTAAAATTTATATTGATACTCATTATAAATGTACATAACTTTACTCGATTAGGGGTCTATAATATTGACCCATATGTGTTACCATGATTCTTGATATCATAAGTGTGTCTTTGTATTAGCGTAAAGTTTAAGGTATTTAAGGGATATTTTGTGTAAATAAAAAGAAGAATGAGGGGTTGACGAATTCAAAGATGGGTATGACAGGTTTGTGGAGGAGATGAATGAGATTCCCAAAAAAAGAAAGAGAAAGCAAAGGAATCAAAGAGAGATTGAGATTCTCACAGTGTGAGAGTGAAAATGAAAAATGGTGGAAATCACATGTTGAATCAACAAAACAAGAAGAAGAAGAAGAAAAACTTTAATCTTTAGGCTGAATGAAAGAGAGAAAAGAAAAAGCTAGGACAGCTCCACCTTTGGTGAAGATACAGAAACAATTGCCCTGACAAGAGGGGAAGAACAAACACGAGCCCGTCTCAATATATCAACATGTTCCTTTCCTTTTTAATCATCTGTACATGCATATATCGAAAATAGATCAACCACAGCCCTCCATTTCAGTATCTTTTACTATCATTTTCTTTGCTTTTTCCCAAAATCAACCTTGCTTTTTAGATTTTGGTGGTGGTTAAACCAAAGCATATAATATGGTGGATATGGTGGGCATGAGTTGATGGGAATTCAATAATAAATAAAAAAATATATATAAGAAGGAAGGTGAATTATTGCATGAGAATCCTTTTCGCTACTTTCACTTTATCTCATCTCTTATTGTAACTCTTCTTTATTTCTCTTTTCATCTTCAAGTTTCATACTTTTTAGCTAAATTAATCTCAATTTTTATCTCAACACTTAATTAATACAAATCTTAACCTTAAGAATTGCACATTATTTAAAAGAATTTATTTAGTCCCTGAGGCTTTCTCAACTAATTTTCTACCTCGGTGCGAGAAATTACAACTTATCTCTTTTGTTACCCTTTCGTTAAGATTTTTGTTAATGGATTGATAAGTTTTACATTTAATTATAGGTTGATCTGAACTAATATATAATTATTTTTAATTAAAAACCACTTAACTTTCTTTAAATATACAAAGTTTTCTTTATTTCTCTTAATTCAAATATCGAAACTCTAACTGGATAAATGAAGCTAGAATGAAACAAAGAAGTAATTTTAAAAAACCCCATATCAAAATTTTATTATAGTTATCATATGTCAATATTTTATATAAGAATGATATTATGTGTATACATTTTTAATATATAATTTAGATCCATAAATGAAGTGTTATCATAATTAGATTTTTTTAATCTTTAGTTTAAAATTATCTAATTACATAGTAATATATTATTTATAAATTTAAATTATGTATACATAATTTTATTATTTATATAATTATAGGTGGGCGTTTAGTTGCCTTGCGAGCTTTGTGTTTATACAAATTCTGCTGTTAAAAGAATTATAATGTTAGGAGGTTGCAGGATTATGTCCCACCCAAAGTTATTTTCTCACTTATTTATTAAATTTGTTAATATAATTTATTATATTTTTAATAAAATTAATGAAAAAACAAAAAGAAAAATGTCATCAATCTTTACTCAAGCTAAGTAATAATATCCTCTCCAAAAATTTATAAATTTTTTATCTATCTGTAATTAATTATAAAAACTAAGAAAATTTGTAAAAGGTCATCATCTATCATGACCCTTTGCATTGTCACCAACCATTTGGAAATAAAAGCGACACCCAACCTTGCCCTAACTCCAATATTGTAAATTTGGCTTCTCTACAAATCAGTCTCCTGTAGCACTACTCAAAAAACATATCAATTGCAACTTTTTTTTTTTTTGGTACTTATTAAAAATAGTATAAAAAACTGATCTATAACAACTAAAATGAATTTAGTTGTCAAAAACTAATTCCATTTTTTCAATCCCACTTTTCCAATAGAAGAAAACAATAGACTATGAAAATTAGTTTTCCACTATTAAATTTCTAGTTGTAAATAACCATATTTTGGCAATTGAATGTTTATTTGCAAAATAGTAACAAAGGTAATGTTCTCCTACAAGTTCTTTAGCTGCAAATAATTTTGTTTTGACAACTAAGTGTTAGTTGCAAAATAATTTCATCGATCAAAAGACTTATTCACAACCAAGGTCTAGTCAATTGTCAAAGTGATATTAGTTAATTTTTGAAAATCTAAATATTCATCCGTTATCCAATTTTTGTTAAAATTTTCAGTTAATCATAAAAGTAGAAAGGGTTATTAAACCAATAATATTAAAAAAAAAATTTATCTCATTTTCTCACCTTAGTTTTAAAAACTAATAATTTTTTGTTACCATAAGTTTTGGAAACTTACATTTTTCCCCTCCATCTAGGGTTTTATTATTTTATCAATAACAACCGCACTCCTCAAATTTCAAAAAATTATAGTTACACCCCCATAAAATGCATTCTCTCTTTTTGGAGACCGTTCTTTTTAACGATTCACTCCAGTGCATCGTCAACCATCTTGTGGGCACCCTTTCCCTACCCAGTGGTATTTTTTATGCAAATCTAGTCGATTTCTGATTAGAATTGAGTGACATAAGCTCAGCTAAATCCGATAAACTCACTCGATTTCCTCCGATTTGTCTTTGGCCACTATCGTCTATCTTCATCAACTCTTGAGCCATGAAAGTATGCCATTGTTTGAAGCATTCATCAAATCGAAGAGTTGAACCAAAGCATGGGGTCGACAAATTGACGAAGTGCATAACCAATGCTTCAATTCGTCTTTTGTCGGGAGGCAAAAGAGAGCATGGACAAAAAAGAAGGTATGGGAGGTCAGTTGGAGAACGGTCGCCCGAGAATGAAAGAAAAAGAATGACACCCTAGGAAGAAAAGGGTAAGTTTTCAAAACGTAGGTTGGAAAAAATTGTTAGTTTTTAAAACTAAGATGGAAAAATGAGAGAAAATTTTATTTCTTTTAATATCATTGGTTGACATTTTTCTATTATAACTAATTGAAAATTTTAACAAAACTTAGATGACATGTAGATATTTAGATTTTTAAAAGTTAATAAGTATCACTTTGACAATAAACTAAATCTTGGGTGGGAATAAGTCTTTTGGCCTAATCTCATCCTTCCGACTATTTTAGCAACTAAAATTTTAATTGTATATATTTTTGCTTGGCAACTATAGCGTTAATCACGAATGGTATAATTAAAATTAATTTTGTGCAACTAAAGTTTTAGTTGCAAGTAATTAAGTTTTGGTAAGTAAATGTTTAGAGGTAAATTTAATGTTTTGCAACTAATTTTTTAACTGCAAATAATTTTGTTTTGATAACTAAGTATTTAATTACAAAATAATTTCATCCTTTTGATTATTTTAGAAACTAAAATTTTAGTTATAAATATTTTTTTTGGCAACTATAACCTTAGTGGTAAAATGTGTAACTAAAATTAATTTTTTGCAACAAAAATTTAGTTGTGAGTAATTATGTTTTGACAACTAAGTATTCTACAACTGATGTTTTAGTTGCAAATAACATTGTTTTGACAATAAGGTGGTTAGTAGCAAAATAATTTTATCCGTTTGGTATGTGTAACTAAAATTAAATTTCTACAACTAAATTTTTTTTACTTGGAAGTAATTATGTTTTGGTAACAAAGTGTTTAGTTGCAAAATAAAGGTAAACTTAATGTTCAACAACTAATTTTTTAGTTGCAAATAAATAGTAATTTTTTTTGTTTGATAATTATAACGTTAGTCACAAAATATGTAACTAAATTTTTTGTTATAAATAATTTTATTTGATATTAAATATAATATTAATAAATATATTAATAATTTATTATAATATGTTATTATAATATAATTATATTAAAAAGTAAATATGATTTTCTTTTTTTTTGGTCAAAGAAGTAATTCTTGTTGTGGACCACCTTCGGCCTTCAAATTCAGACGTCTCTAAAATTCTTCTTTCTTGTGCCACGCCTGCACTCTCGCGTGTCTCCAAGTTTTTTCTTCTTGTGTCTGTCCTTCAGGCTCACACATCTCAGATTCTCTCTATTGTGTTTAGTCTCAATATCTCAAACAATACTCTTCTTGTGCCTTTCCTCCCTAGGTAGTAGATCAATCTCATTTACTTTTAATAATTTCTTCTCATTTTCTCAAATTTATTCTTATTTCATTATAATCATCCCTTTATATTTTGTCAATTGGTCATAATACTTGATTCGATAAATTTGATAAAACTTAGAATGTTAGTTGAAACTGAAAGTTTATTGATTGATAATTGTGTCTTATAATAGTTAATTGCATATTTGACAATGGTTTGAAACTTAATTATATTCATGTTTCTTCGACTTGATAATCCTTAACAAAATGTAGGTAATCACTATATAAATTTTACTTAACAAAAATTGTTGATAGGTCAGATCAATTAGTGAATGAAACTAGACACTGGAATGATCTAAATGATACGCTTGCATCCAATAAAAACCATAAAGTAGGAAAATGTGTGATAATTAAAACTGCTTGTCAATATATAATTCTGGTTACTAATGGCTTTGCAAAAGAATGCTGTTGGTGAATAGATATAAACAAACAAGTAGTAAATGAGGTTTCGAGAAATATATATATATATATTCTTGTAACACCCACATTCAGATTCAATATTCTGTCTATGATTCTTAATTTCATAAAAGATGCATGATATAATTTGGGAAATAGTTCACGGAGAAATTAGCATAGTCAATTACTACCACCAACCGAAATATCTATCTAATACACTAGTATATTAGACTTGCTACTTGGGCAAACCCATTTTCAGACTGCTCTGTTCACATCCCCATGATAGACAACTACTACTCACTGTCCTACAATTGAAGCAAACAGAAATAAATAAATAAATTCAGAATGAAACTGAAGAGGGAAAATTTCCAAACTTACCACGAAGATAGTACAACACCAAACAAAGAGTAATATTAGAATAGCCAAAACATATCTCAAATTTTTTATCCCAATTCATCACATTAACTATTTATTTGCAAATACACTTAAAATGAGAAATTTCAGATATCATTTGAGAAGTGTAGTATTACTCTTAAAACAAGCTTTTGTACGATCTTGAAACCCCCGGATGAATGCAAATGATTTGGTAGTGAAGAAAGCCCCACAGGGGCGACCTGAGAACACATCAACACCCCAGATGACACAAGACAGAAAAGTATCCCTGAGGTTGATCGCATGTGTTCTCAGTTGGCCCCTGAAGGTCTTCTCTACCTCTAAACAAAAATGCGCCTCCAACTCAGCCTATTCAACTCTGGCTCTGCAACTGCACTATCATACATATATATATATATATACACACGCATATATCAAAACCAGAAATCAGTTAGTTTAAGTTGAATGTACTACACAGAAGGCCAGCTGGGCATGGTACTCCAACAATCTAGTAATGGTTTGAATGATTATTGTTAGTACAACTTTGTACTATGAACATATCTCCCACTTCCCATTGTAGTATTTGATTTGTGAATAAATTAACCCAGGCGTATTGTATGTACTACTACTATCACTAGTACTTCGCATGTACTACTGTTACTACTACTACCTTTCAAAGTACTTGTTTTATGCTGAAAATTAAAACCCTTTTTCTTCATTATTGGTCAAAATATAGGGGCAAATTAATTGTTTATTTGACTGTAAGTTTCGATCAAACAACTTTAATGTTTGCTTTTGGTACAACTGAGTTTATTTTTACTTGAAAAAAAGTCACGCGGTACAAAATAAAAGATTACATATGTCTTGCCTTCTTATTATAGATTTTCAAGTATTCATATATAGATTGAACAGTAAAAGGACTATGTCCCACCCAACTTTTAGCCCAATTTCAAACTCACACCCACGAGAGATGAAAAACTCAAACTCTCATCTATGACCAAACTACCGTCCAAATTTTCAGATAGAGATAGGGGTAAAATCGTTATTTTACCTATAAATTTTAAAACTTTAAAATTTTACCATTTCTCCCCTCCAAGTTTTAAAAACTAATACCTTAACCCATCCTCAAAGTTTGAAAAGTTTAGATTTCACCGCTAGGGTTTGCTTCCTTCTCCAACCACCACTAACTGCCGACACATTCCACCGATCTCCCATCTCCAACTACAAAGGATGATGAAGGACAATCCTTTGTCACCCAGATCTGGAAGAACAGACGAAGGACAACACGACGAGCAACGAAGGATGATGAAGCGTCGTCCTTCATCGTTTGGGTGGAGCGACAAAGAGATCTCTGTCTCTTTGTCACATCATGCGACGAGGAGATGAAGATCTCTTCATCGCACCAAGGGAAGGAGGAGATCGGAGACGACGTCGAAAGATGAAGTTGAAGAATGGGGGTGAAACTACTATTTTTGAAAGTTATGGGTGCGACAAAGAAACGAAGATCTCTTCATTGCACCAGGAGAAGGCCGGAGATGACGTCAAAAGATGAAGTTGAAGAATGGGGGCGAAATTACTATTTTTGAAAGTTCTGTGGGGCAACTACATTTTCAATAATGTGGAAACCCTAGGTTTGGAGGTGAAAATGTTACTTTTCAAAGTTTAAAAACTTTAGGTAAAGGTGAAATGTTACTTTCTAAAACCTAAGGGGGGTGAAAAGTAATAAAATTTATAACTTTTAATATAAACAATAAAATAACTATTTTACCCCTCCTTTTAATAGAAAAAATTAATAGAAGTTTGCCTATGGGTGAGAATAGGGGTTTTTTATCTCCCGTTGGTGTACGTTTGAGAATGGCCTAAAAGTTAGGTGGGAAATAGTCCTTTTCCCAGATTGAAATCATTTACTCTACCTAGTAGTTTGTAATATGTACTGGAAGTAAATCCATAACTTTCAAGATAAGAATCAGTTGTCAATTTCTTTTTTCTCCATCACTTGATACATTTAAGGAAGTGAAGAACAAATTTGTGAGGAAGATCTTAGGAAAACTCTAGGATTTAGCAAAAATTTTGCATTTTGTCTGTATCAGTATCACCCTTTAGATACTCTATTAGAAGAAACAATAAAATTGAGACATAAAGTTGAAGATTAAGAAGCCAAAATTAAAGGATTAGGGGGGCAACAAAAAGTTCTTCAACAACAAGAGCAAAAAACCAAAGAACTTGAAAAATAACAAAATAACATTATGAATTTATCGAGAAGTTTGTCATCAGGTGTAGCACATTCATATTCTTTTTGGAAATATATGAGTTATTTAGTTATCTTAGGTTGAATATGTGGGAAAACTTTTGAGCTTTTTGGTTATGCACATATGAATGGGTTGGTTTTATATCAAATGATTTATGTTTATATGGTTGTTTAGCAATTAAAATACATATTTCCTTATGTACATATGTATGTGTTTCATATATGTAAAAAAAGAGTTACGTATTATTTAAATAATTGTAATATTATGTCATTTTTTTGTGGTATATACAAAATCAGGAAATTTGAAAAATATAGTGTTAGAACAAAACCATTAATTTCTAATACCTATAGTTGCAAAAAGTATCATTTTAGTAATACAAGTAGTTACCAAATGTCAAAACAAAAAAAAGCAAAACATTAAAGAATAACTTTTACAACAAAGTATTTTCTTGCAAATAAAATTATATTTCATATCTAAATTAATTTAGTTGCTAACAACATTCATCTGCAATTAAATTATTTAGTTGTTAACGACATTTTATTAGTGACTAAATTTTTCAGTTGCTAACGACATTCATCTTCAACTAAATTTTTTAGTTGCTAATGACATTTACTTGTTTCTAATATTTTTATATGCAAATGACATTCACCTCCGACTAATTTTTTTAGTTGCTAATGACATTAATTTGCATCTACTTTTTTTAGTTATAAATAACATTCATCTTTGACTAATTTTTTTAAGTTTGCTAATGATACTCATTTGCATCTAATTTGTTTAGTTGGGAACAATATTCTTCTACGACTAATATTTTGAGTTGCTAATAACATTCATTTATGTCTAATTTTTTTAGTTTCTAATGACATTCATTTGCAACTAATTTTTGTAGTTGCTAACTATATTCATTTGCATATATTATTTTTAGTTGTTAATGACATTAAGTTGCATCTAATGTCTTTAATTGCTAAACGTATTCATTTGCATCCAAATTTGTAGTTGCTAGTGACATTCATTTGCGACTAAAATGAATGGTCATTTAGACCCATTTGCAACTATTTTAATTTTAATTAGTAACTAAGGTAGTAGTTGCTAAAAAAAAATTTCAGCAACTATTTGAAATTAATTGTTATATCTTTTCCTCGACAATGACTCTGTAACTATGGTGTGAGTAATTTTTAATAGACACTAAATATAAGTTGTAACTAAATTCGAATTTTCAAAAACTATTTACTTAGTTGATGAATGTTCATTTCTTGTAGACCTAAAATGTAGCGATTTCATTCCTATCACCACTTGATTCATGATAGACATCAATTGACCTGGCCACTAAGAATAAGTCTCAAACAAATTCACTACAAGTGCAACAAACTAAAGGTGAAAAGCCTATGTTCTTGAAGTGGCAACAATCTACCAATTAATCCTTCATTTAATCATTGAAGAAAGTAAATCAAAGAAGGAATTATTGTTGATGTTTGTTTCCCACTTCAAATCTTTTTAATTTGACACCAGAAAACAATAAGAGAAACAGTTGTTGATTTAATTTTTGTTCATTTAGAAATTGAAGTTAATATGAATATGGGAGGCTAACCATTGCTAGCTCACTCTTATCGAATGAAAACGATAGTGACTTTGTAATACCCCACCTTGAAGGTCTAGTCGCTTGGGGTAAAATGTTACTTAAAACTTAACCGATCACATGCAAAAATAGTAAATAAGGATGTACTCAATAAAATTTGTTTACTGAATAACCTCAACCAATGCATATATTATCATAGAAACTAACAATCAATATCCCAAGTATCAATAATCAAAATGCAAACAACTAATAAATGTGTGTGTAAGAAAAACAAATCCAGCAACAGTGTTAGTGTATATCCAAGAAACCAATCATGTTGTTAGTTTAAGGGTATCTAATCTTGTAATAATAAAAGCAATAGTTCTTTTTTCTTTGCATTCGCATGCTATTTCAATTTTTGTTTATTGATTTATTTATTTGCATATTAAATGAATTGTATGTATGTGAAGTGTCCAGATGATACGAATCTTTAGAAGATGAAATCATCAAACCTATGTACATAATGTCAATTAGGCAATCACATCACATAGTAGATATACTTAATATCTTTGTTGAATAGTATGAGATGATGTTAGTGTGGGTAACATGAGAGTTATATCATTAAGGTATTAGTATGGATTAAAAGTTAAGGAACTATTTTTCAGATGTAACCAATTTCGATGAATCACATAGACATTTAATATGTTATAAATGATTTGTTTTAGGATTTTACTAGTGTACCACTAATCCTTAGACCTAAGATGTCATGACTAGATCTGGTACAAATGTGTATTTCTCTTATGGTGTATTAGTATGAGACTATTCATATTATGTGCAATTAATTGATTTGGTGATATGTTATTTGTATGTAAAAAATGGTGAAATGGTGATAGTACTAGTCAAGATGTAATTTGTTGACTTAGATTTGTTTAAATCTGAGGTCTTAGGTGAATATCAATAAATATCAAAAAATGAAATCTCTAACCAAATTATAAGATAGTTATATAAAGGTTTCTTATGATGATGTGTTTCAGATATATTGATTGATGATTAGATATATGATTAAGGCTAGAGTTTAGATGTGCCACGAAGCCTTCCTCTATCAGGATTCGATAACAGAAGAATTTTACAATATAACAGATACAATCAAAAATAGGTTTAATGGAATGTGTCTTCATTGTGTTCTAAGGGTTATGACCATTGCTAGATGACTATCGTAGTTGATGAGTCTTCAAAATTGTTTATAGTTCATCTGAAATAAGCTTTTGACAAGGCTATAGTGAACCTAAAAGTTCACACCATAAGCCTCAGAAGTTTAAAAGATATGAGAGAGGGAGAGAAATAATTATTCGAGGATGGCTAGCACCTTTCAAAGGGTAATAAAGTAAAATCATGTAAAGGGTTACATGGATGTATTTTTAGCATTCTAAAAGGTTATGGTGTCATGTGATAAATATGGGTACTTAAAGTGTGGTATGAATATACTAATATGGCAACTAAATAATATGAATTATTTTGTGTGGTGCCATGCAAAATTGATAATAATTGTTAGCCCACAACTATATATGCCAACCTTGTATCACATTTTGTTAAGAATTTTCATTTGAATAAAAGACTCTCACAAAATGTCTTATAAACATTTGGCCTCTCACATCTCTCTTATATGGATGGATTACTTTTGGAGACATTTGAATTCAAGTGTTCTACTTCATCAAACCAAACATATTTGCAAAAGAGAAAGGTATACAATCTAGACCTTATTTTATTATTACATTTGTTTTAAACTATGCAATCTTATGATGTTTGAATAAGTTCATGCATGTCATTTTCTTAACCACATTCAACCATAAACCTTCAAACAATTTAAAAAAAAAAAAAAATGGGTTGTAGCAAACACTTAGTAAACAAGAGTAATCTATCCTACATCAATCAAAAAAGTGTACTATCTTTCTATTTTTATCCTATGCATCCTAGGTTCTCTTCTAGTTAAAATTCTAAGGTTGATCAGAACTTAACTGAATGAGGGAATTGGTTCCCTAATTATGTGACTAATCTCAAAAGGCTCTTTAAGTCTTGGTCATCCTATGGTGGTTGCCAACTAACAAACTCGTAGTCTTGATAGATCAATCTATAAACATTAACTGATAGACTATCTACATCCTAGTAACTTTTATGTCAATTGACAGACTTGTGGTTTTGACAATTCAATCTATGGACACAATTGATAGACAATCTCTTACCTTATCTATAGGTATATGTTTATGTCACGAGTATTCCCTCACATTAGACTATTCTCTTGTGTTGTATATTATATGTCACATGACTATCGTCTTATCTTATAATTTTACAAAATTGTTTAAACCCTTAACAATACCTAATCGACCAGAACCATATTTCTAATAACTCTTCTCACGTTCTTCTTGTATCATATATCTATTTCTCATGCTTAATCTAGTTCTCTATTTCTTGGGCAACTCATGGCACCTCAAAATGCCTTACTTTCTTTTTAATTCACATTTAATAGTTACATGTACAACTATCCGCAAATCAAACGTAGGCTTTCATAGTTACTTCTATACATGATCGTGTATCCGATTGTGTATGGACGTGTTTCATTTGTTGCATGAACATTCATAGCTTGAAGTCCTAGACATACATGCATATTTCTTCAATATACGAGCATGCCTCTTTTGAGTGCATGACCGTCTTACACCGTTTATCTTCTTTTTCTCTTCTATGTGTTACCCCTAAGAGTACTAATGTAATTTTTTTGTTCATGCACAACTATGAATCCTTACCATGGACAAGCATACATGACATCTTAAATTTCTCATAAAGGTCTTAGATGATCATACAGATCTATTGCACATTTATCTACCAATTAATTCTAAGTTTTTAGGAATTGGTGTATAACCGTTCATGATCTTATGATGGGCATATATCTGTTCAATATTCTATCTTTTTGTGCTTATCTAGGTCATCTTAAATCTTGGCACAATCGTGCATGATACGTCTATGTTTGAATTCTAGGCCTTCAAGCTAGGTCTATCCTATCTTTTAATATCTCTAACATATTAATGTGAATTCAGCAACATAAAGGCACAAAAAATTCAAGTTCTCCACAGTTTAACCACCTAAAGGTCTTTATGATTCAATTCTCTACCTCCCTAACCACAATTAATACACTAGCACAAATAAACAATTATACAAACTAGACTATGTATAATGCAATTAATAGGCCGACCAAATATTGAGGTTATTATTCAACTCATGAAAAAGATAACACGTACCCATAAATTTTTAAAAGCATTTACCCTTATAAAAGCATCTTTTTTATACTTTTTCAGAGGGTAAATGATTATCTCATAGGGTGAATAATAATTTAGGATTAAAACTTTGAAAGAATGATTAACAATTCACTACCCAATAATAAGATTTTTTTTTTTTAAAGAATGTTGTACGTAAAGTTCATCAACAATCACATCGTAATATAATGGTAAGTATTTTCATGTGTCATGTAGACTACCTTTGGTCTCCAATAACGATGGTATATTTACAACAAATACTATATACAATGACATTTCTTCTAAATTTTGAATATTTTCAGCTAGTCTTTTGCTTTTAGTTTTCAACTGGCAATGTTTTGGGAGTAATTATCTCACATGCAACCAAAATGGAGTTCACATAGTTTTTATACAATAAAAACAACAAAAATAAATCAAACCTTTTCTAGTAAGAATTGAATTTATAAATCAATATTTGTGGTGTTGTGATTGTATGTGAAAACTTATTAAAATTCTAATTTTGAATTATGGTAATATGATCCTTCTTAGAGTTTTAGATGTCATTATTTTATGAAAATTATTTAATTTTATGTTTTTTTTTTTTAAATAAGAGAAGTTTTGGTTTAAACTTTATTGAATAATTGGATGATATTAGAACATGAAAGATGTACATTGAAAAAAGTGCATTCATCTTGTTGATATCAAGACTTACAGAGATATCATATTTTCTAAATATAAATGTTGGAATTTAAAGATACAAGATCTACAAAAAAAATTGTGCATACCCATTTGATGATCAATATTTTTCAGAGTTCAAATCATCTTAAAAGAGGTTAATCATCAATACATTTGATCACAACACACTTTGCCCTTATACACTGTGTTTCTATGTTTTTGTCTTTTGTAATAGTAGTATATAAAGAAAGGAGGAGAGAGGAGTTCTATATTTTTTTACTTATGCAAAATATGGGAAGCCTTATCAACGGGTAGATTTTAGAGTTATTTAAATGAAGATAATTGTCTCAACTCCCAATAAATGTCATAGGTTGTTTTGTAGTTTCTTACAACTATCATGGGTAGTATTGTAAATTTGCATAATCATTAGGCCTTGGTCAAGCCAAACCATCATGGTGGACTAAGCTCAATATCTCCCACTCATACATGATAGGTGATTCATACTAGAGCTCATATATAGAAAACTCTCATAACAGTACATTTCATTCTAGCAAATGTGTCATAGACCTTTGTGAGCAACTTGTACTTAAAAGCTAATTTACTATGCATTTGTTTAGAATAACATAGTCACTTCAACCTAAATAAAAATATAATGAAGTGTTAGTCTCACTGTACCCCAGACTTACTCGATAACTCTAGCTCTTTTTAATCCTTCAGTTATCATTGTGTTATTTTCTTATGTATCCATAATCAAGTCCATTCTCTTATATAAGCAACAAAATCGATCGGCTAATGGACAAACATAGTATATAAGTCTCTCTTTTCTATTCAAAATTCTTAATTTAAACTTAATTGTTTTTCTATTCATGTTTAATAGATCAAATTGTATGTGGTTATAAGTACCAAGTTAAGATAACAAACACTAAGAGTAAATATCAAATAACAGTAAAGAATCTAAGGGTACTAAAATGAGTAATCCTTATAAAGTCTCACATAATAAAAAAGTAGGGATTCATCCTCTCATTACTTTAATTGGTTGACTTACTTATGCACACATAGTACAAAACATATGTGTTAGAACAACACCATACAAATCTTAGTTCATTCTCACAAAGTAAGAAAATGTGTATTTTCTACAAATGTCATTGCACTAACACCATACAAATCTTAGTTCAGTCGCTACACCCAATACCTAACTTGAGTTTTTAACCATCTCTTGAAATTTGTAGGTATTACTATTTATTAAAAACTCACATCTAACATTTATAAGTTATTTGGATGTGGAGAATTAAACTGGTCCTTGTTAATTATATCTATCCATGATTTAATCTTGATTAATTATCAAGGTGATAGGTCTAATAATAATTCATTTCTCGAGTCACTTTTCCCCTTTATGTGCACTCTTCAGCACTATCATTCTTAAAAAAATGTCTCATCTTTGCACGTTCTTCGTGTGAGTGAGCCAATCCCAAACTTGTGCGACATTATGATTTCATTAAGCTTTCAAATGAAATAATATGTATATAGTGAAACACCATGTTACACATCTCTTGGAGTTGGTTTGGTTAAAAGATCAGCAACTATATTATACATAGAAATATATTTTACAATCATTATCTTCTTCGAAATAATGTCTTTGAAAAAATTATATCTATTGTCGATATGTTAGGTTTTATTATGGAATTTGAGATCTTTTGTGAAAGTTATTGTAACTTGATTATCATAATGAACAATTATAGGACCAATGACCTTGTCTTACACCCAAATTTATAAAAAATCTTCTTAACTAAATAGCTTCTTCCACAACTATTGAACAGGCTACAAATTTGACCTCTATTATAGATAAGGTTATACACATTTGTTTCTTACTACTTCAAGATATTGCACCCTTTTGGGGTGAGAAAGCATAACCAGAAGCTGATTTGCACTGGTTTAAATCATCACCTTAATTCGTATCTAAATAGTCAACAATATGTAAATCTGATCCTTGATAGCATAAATAGTAATTCATAATGTCTTTCAGATATCTCAATATTCTCTTGATAGTATTCCAAGGTTTGATTGATATAGACTAACTAGCCCGATAGCAAAGCAAATATAGGAGCGTGTACACATCATAGCGTACATAAGACTTCTAAATGCATTTGAATATGGTACCAAGGACATTTCATTTCTCTCATCTTAAGTCTTGGGAAACATTTCTTGGCTCAATGAATCACCTTTTTTTGACATAGGATTATCTACAAGTTTGTTGTTTATTATATTAAATCGTTTCATAATCTTTTGGATATAATGGTCTTGTGACAGAACCAAAAGTTTTTTAGAATAATCTCTCTTGATTTTAGTACTCAAAATATAATCTATTTCACTCATATCCTTCATGTCAAAATTTATAGATAACCAATTCTTAATACATCATCCATATAAAGAGATAAAATTACAAACTTATCATCAAACCTTTTTACATAGACACAATGGTCTTATTCTATCATCTTAAAATCATAAGACAATATAATCTTATTGAATTTTAAGTACCATTGTCTTGATGACTATTTCAGGTCATATATTGATATTTGGAGCTTGCATATTTTGTGTTTTTGGCCTTTTACCTGAAATTTACAAGTTGTCCATATAGATCTCTTCTTCAAGTTCTCCATTAAGAAAAGTTGTCTTGACATCCATTTAAAACAATTATAAATCTAAATGCGTTACTATAGCAAGAATTAAATGGATTGAAGTAAATTTTACAATAAGCAAAACGGTTTCTTCGTAGTCTATACATTGTTGGGTATAACCTTTTATCACAAGGCGAGTTTTGTATTTATCTATTGAGTCATCTAACTTACATTTTATTTTAAGTATCCATTTGTTCCTAATAGGGTTTTGACAATGGTATGTCCACTAAACTCTAAACTTGGTTAATTTTCATGAATTTCATTTCTTTCTCAAATGTTTCTTGTCATTTTTCCTTATAAGGGGATGATAAAGCTTCTTCGATCTTTTTAGGCTCTTTGTCTTCTTGAAGAATGGTTATGAAAACTTCAGTTTCAATTTCAAAACATCGTTTGGGGATTCTTAGATGTTTGCTCCTACACAATTAAAGATTTTTGCTTGTACTATTCAAAATATGTTGGAGCTTAATCTTATTGTTTCTATTAGGTTGAGATGGATAAGGCAAGTTCTCATTGTTCCCACTAGTTGAAATAGGTAAAGATATTGTCTCTTATGCTCAATTGATGGTCATTGAGATGTATTTTCTTTCTTCTGTCTCATACAGATGAAGACTTTTATCAATGTCACCCTTGTTAGACAAGTTATCTTTTATGAATATCTTATCTTTGGATTCTATTTCAATCACTCTTCCATCAAAGTCCTCTATAATGAACACATACCCTTTGGAGTCTTCAAAGCATTTTATAAAGACACATTTCTTTCCTCATAATCTCAATTTTCCAAATTTATAGGAGAAGTCATTGATATATGTTGCTAACCTCTATGGTTGCAATAGATTCAAATTAGGTTTTCTATTTGTCCATAAAATAACTGACTTAGTAGACACACAATTAAGTACATCTGTTGCAATCAACAATGCATCTCCCCAAAAAGAAATTAGAAGATTTGTTTGCACCATCATAAACCTAACAATTTCTAACAAAGTTTGATTTCTTCTCTTGACTACACCATTTTGTTGCAGAGTTCTTGGAATTGTTAGTTGTCTCACTATTCTTTTTCACTATATAATTCCTTGAATTCAGTAGATAAATATTTACGGCCTTGATCGATTCTCAAGGCTTTGATTTTTCTATCTAACTAATTTTTAACCTCATTTATATAATGTCTAAAGCAATCTATTACTTCTGACATATGAGATATCAAATAGACATGACCAAAATGTGTATAATCATCTATGAAAGTAATGAAATATGATGCACTATGTCTAGCTTTGACATTTATAAGACCACAAATATCTAAGTGCACAAGTTGCAAGGAAAGCTCAGTTTTAACAACTTTGTCAAATGGTTTTTTAGTGGTTTTCTCTACTAGGCAATGCTCACAAATAGACAGATTTAATTTTATGATAGCTCCCAATAAACCTCAACAGGCCAATCTATTCATTCTTTCTTGCCCAGTGTGTCATAATCTAACATATCATATATTTGTATCTACATCCATATTACTAGGAGTTGCAAATAACAAAAAACTACTAGAATTATCATTATCATAAAATAAGGTGTCTAGCACTATAAAACTATTTGATAGAAATCTAGATCCATAAAACTTAATACCAAAGTATATTTTAACAAAGTTCTAAGAGAAATGTAAATTATATCCCAATTTCAAAAGAACAAGCACAGAGACCAAATTTCGCCGAATTTTTGGAGTTTACAAGATTTCATATAGGTATAAAATCTAACCACCATGCAAAACTAATTTGCATGTGCTTATTCCTTTTACTTCAATTTTTGTATTATTGCCTATATAAATCCATTATGTCTTCCTCGATATTCGATAAAACTCTATAAAAGTTCCTCTATCATTAGTTACATGGTCTATGGCTTTTGAGTCTTCTTCAACTCCATGCACTCACAAGCAAAGTGACCCTTGTTCTCATAGTTATAACAAGTCAATCTAGTCTTATCTCTTTTTACAATGCGTTTACTTTTTTGTGCTTGAACTGCTTGTTCTTATTCCCAAATTCTTGAATGATCTCTTTTCCTTTCCTAGACTTATGCACTTTCGCTTACAGCCAAAAAATTTCTAGAAATTGGACTCAACAACATATGTGTGAGTACCTAGTTTAACAACTTTTAAGAGCTCATTTTCCAACTCAAGGTGGTAAGTAACATCATCAAAAGTTCTGATATTATCATTATAGGTCATATTGATTTTCATATGCTTCTAACTATTAGGGAGAGATTATATGATAACTTGTACTTGCTGCTCATTGATTAGGTTATGCCCAGCCTACTTCAACTCTGTTATCATGTATGAAATTTTCCTTAGATGTTATTTCGTCAGCTTATTGGGAACTTTTTCATACGTGTTGAACTTAATAGTTAACTGCCTAAGTTTAGAGACAATGGTTCCTCCAAACTTTTCCATCAATGCCACCCATATGGCATATGCAGTTCTATATTGCTCATACTTGTAAGCAAGATCATCATTCATTAAGTTGATAAGAATTCCTCATATAGTTGATTCTTTCTTTTTCCATATGGTATATACGTCATAATCATGCTTATATTGGACATTGTTAGGATTCTACCGCTCGACTAGTTGGGGTGCTTCTATTTCCTAATTGATGGCCTCTAAGGCCTCTTGTTCCTCAAAGATGTAATGCATTCTCATCCTCCAAAATTTATAATTGTCTTCGTTCAATCTTTCTCTCTTATTCAAGTCAGTAATAATATTTTTCAAATTCATTATATATATAACTACAAAGACATCAGCACAACATCAATTAATCAAGATATATATATAAATACACATTTATTGTCTCAATTATGTATTAAAATTAAAAATATTTCACATAAGGTATAAAGTCGAAAGTTAACAATATTCCCAATCATCATTTATGGCCCAAATGTTCAATATTTTAAAATTTTAATCCAATTGTACCAATGTAAATTCTAGACAAGAAATAAACTCTACCAATCTCAAAATTCCACAAAAAATAGCCTAATAATTATTGAATCAACAAATGCTTCAATATTTACAAAGCAAAATGAAGTTCAATACAAAGAACATTTCTTATATTAAAGATCGTATATACATGAAACCCAAACAATTTCAATGACTAAAACCAATCCTGACTAGAACCAACTTCTAAACTATTCTTAATCCGAGGCTTGCATGAATTAAAACAAGGCATTTAACTACCAATTGCTTCATACCTATACCAGTCGCAGGGACTAAAGACCTCTTTAGTTTTTTTTCAACAATCCTGGGACTGACTTTATCCATGATAAAGTTTTTACATTCTTTGCGATAGCCTACTGGCCTCGTACTCCGTTGGTTTGGGAAAATTGATAGAGTTGCAGTTTTTCTCATATTCATAACAATATTTTGCTTTTTAACAAGTCAAACCTTATGCTTACAATCCTAATAGGTTTTTACTTTGTTGTCACAATAAGATTGGTAATTATAGTAGTCTAATGGTCGAGTATTGACACAAGAAGCCTATTTATCATTTCATCTTTGGTTAAGAATATGCCTTCATATCTTAATTCCAATATTCTTTTAGTCATAATCCAAATGTGCGAGAAGAGATTATCCTTTGGATTTATCTTATAGCTCTGATTGTAGTCTTTTGTCAACATATACACCTTATATATGAACAAAATTGGACAATAATAAATTACACATGTATAACAATACAAATAACATATGTTCATATGTTATTTAGCAATGTATAATTTGAAAACACGTCCCGCAATCATCGTTAAAACTTTGTTTCATTCAAAAATAGTTTGTACAAGCTTATATGCATGTTAAGACCCACTGGATTAAAGTCTATGCATTGATTCGAGACTACACATAGAGCTATGCATTGGAAAGGAGAATTAACGTGCTCCCTTCTCTATCATCTTAGTATCCCTAAATGATATAAGATACACACACAAATCTAACATCTCTCCAGTACTTTGTTGATGTGGGATTCATCTAAAGGTGTCATAATTTGAGGTCAACAAAAGTTTTGGTTATTGTTTGAGTTAAAATTATGTGTACAAATTTGAGTACAAATAATGACGTATCACTATATGATTGTTTTGATACTTTTTGTTTGAGTTGATATGCATTTCTTTGTTGTAGAAGTTGATTTCTTATGTATCTTGTGGGTGTTGGTGGCTCATTGTTGAATGTAAGATAAAGTTGAAAGTTTGATCTTAAATTGCAGCCAACCTTTGAAATTCGGTCAATCTCTTCGGCAATAGTGTTTAAGAGAAAGTAATTGTGAAATGCTCACATTCAAAGGTGCTAAATTGCCAGACTTGAGAGGATTTGAGGTTAAAATAACGCCGCATGCTTTTCTCAAAATAAAAGAATAGGAAAATGGCGAGACTCAGACGATTATCGATTTGGCCATAAATGCTTTTGTCAAAACTTGAAAACAGTTTTCAGGAAGGAAACATAAATTAGATCCTAATATATTCAAATTTTATTAAGTTGAAACAAGTTATGTTAACAGGTTAATGCAAAAATCTGCTGTTATTGAATCCAAGTCCTTTTCTTGCTGACTTTAGTTTCATGATAAGACTAAATATGATAAAATGAAGAGAGCTAAATCTCAATAGAAAAGGACAATGATTGTTAAGAGAAAACTAGATTTTTCTTTTTGGTAAGTAAATGTATATATAAAGAAAGCAACACGACCGTAAAAGAGGTCACAGGAACAACCTCAACTCGTTCTTTTGAAAAGGGACAACAAGAAACTAGGATTATGCCAACAAACAAGAGAGACTGGAAAATTCCCCTTTTGATTGTCTATCAGAGTTCTTACAATAATAAGAGTTGAAGGAGAGATATTAACTAGTACATCATCATTTTTGATTTGCAAAGTAGAAGCTCTTCTGAACGGTGAAGCAACACTTGTAAATAGGATGTAGAGGCTGAGTTCTTGTGAAAAAATCCTTCCAGTGCTGTCTCATGAAAACTCCACAGGAGCAAGAAAGCTCCAGGCCTTTGTAACTGCGTAGCAAAACCTAGGAAGGTTGTATGTTCTAGATAGCAGTAGCATAAGGCTTATGATCAGCATCAATACAACATGCTTGCTTGTGAATATCAACACAGATGTATGCACCAATACTGGACATAGCAGCAGAATATAACCCAACAATCCAACTTAAAATTCTGATTGGAAGACTAGGCAGAGAGGATGCAGCCCTGAACATTTCATCAGGGAAACAAATTCAGAATTGGAAGGAAATCTGGGCAGGACCTGCATTCTGGAAAGATTCTGGAAACACACACTGAGCATAAAAAATCTGGAAACACAACTGCAAAATCTACACAAATTCCAATGGCCAAACAAACACCTCACCCTAGCAAATAAACTAACAGTGGACAAGTGTAGCTACAGGAGAGGAACAAGAATGTTGATCAGCCTGCAGAAACACAACAGGATGCAGAAGGCCAGGCAAGGATTGTAGGAAAAAATGAGACTTCAGGTGCCTGCAAAACTGCTCACAATCTGGCAGAAGGGATGAGGCAAGGGCCTGTAGAATCTGGGCACATTCTGCACCACAATTGGGCGCAACACCTAGTATGACTGGATCATTTTCCAGTCCTGAAGAAAAAAACTGCACAAATCAGCAAGATTATAGCAATAGTAGATCTTCTGGAAAGAAACCCGATTAACAGTGTAGAATAAGAAAGCCATCTAGCTGGTTAGCAAGACTGAAGACCTTTGTTACAGTAAGATTACTCTAGTGCTTTGACATGTTTATAAGTCTTCCTAGCATTCAAGAAAAAATTCATACAGTTGTCCCCTACCATAAAAGAAAACACAGTTAGTGAAAATAACACCTTTCTTACAAGCTCCCTTCTCTATTAAAGATACATAAAGGCAGCTCCCATTTTCCAACAACATCACAGTCTCCTCTCTGAAAATGAATCTTTGAAAGTTGTGAAGCTCTTTGGCTTCCAATCCTTTCGTTCAATTTTGATAGGGAACCTACTTCTCTAGCTTCATTACAAAAAAGCCTCTTATTTCTTCCCAAGCGTGGTGTAGTGTGAGCCACCGAGCTATGTGTAGTGTGGTCGTGAAAGCCAAAAACAATATATTATATTAATTTGAGCCATAGAGCTGTGTAGTGTGGTCGTGAAAGTGTTAAAGCTAATCTGTATGACCTTGATACCTTTTGAAGATTATTCATCGACATTGGGCATCTTAGCATCTAGGATGTTCGTGCACACATCGATGTTAGATGCCTTAACATCTGAGATGTTTGTGTGATTTTGGGAAAGACCAAAGGTCTTTTTCCCTTATGATATGGTATCTGTAACCCAAAGCTTGACCGACATGTGTACAAGATACACCTTATAATAAATATTTGGGATGTCTTATGCTTTCACTAGGTGTCCGGGACATCAATATATATCATTTGGCACTAGTAATCTAGGATGACACCGTCATTAAGGATAATTTGGATGGATATCTGGGATGCTGAAAAAATATATATGATACCACAGGCAAATTAGTAAAGGGCATACTTCTTTATGAATTATTGTATATGTATGCTTATTAGGTGACGTGAGATCACTTTCTTACTTAGTGTGTTTCACTCACGTGTTCTTTTATGTGTCGTTTTACAAGAAGGATTATAGAGCAACAGGGTGGTAGGAAGAGTGCTAGCAGATCAACTCGTGGCGACCATGATGGCAGGGGCATTTTCATCATTTCTACATGTTGGGCATTTTAACGTATTTTGAGTTTATTTTTACTCTTTTATGCATGATTATTGTTATGGCTTGGTCTCAAACACTTGTACTTTGTTTTTACTGAAAATAAATGTATTTTTGGGATCGTGGGGGGGTTTATTAAATATCATGCATAATTTCGTTGCATAATTTATGTAAGAAATTTTAAATTGGTGAGGCTATTCAAATGCACATTATGTGTAGAAGTATGTATCTGGAGGGGGGTGTTACAGTCTTTTAAACTCTACCGACTATGTTTTGTGTGGGTAAGCTCTAGAAACTCATGATCATTTTTTCTTCAGTTGCTATTTATCTACCTCTATTTGGAGGAAAATCAAAGTTAGGACTCGTATGACTTGATTGAGTCTTTCATGGTCTTCCATGAATCACTAGGCTTCTTTGCACCGCAGGTGGAGGAGAGACTTTCAATATTTTTTTTTTCCAATTATCCTTATTTGCCACTATATACTATCTATAGTATGAGATGAATAATCAAGTGTTTCGTCAGCATCGTCAAGAAATTGTTTATGATATTTTTGAGGTGGTGCTTACTAAGATTGTTGATTTGGAATCGAAGAATGAGATCTTCCCTCAGTTTTTAGCTATATAACAGCTACCTAGTTAATTTTCTTTAGAGTCTACATGCTCATTCTGGCTTTGTTGACTTTTCCTTGGTTAGTTTTGGGAGCTTACATGCTCGTTTTGATTTTGTTTTGATTTTATTATAAGACTTATGTGACATCTGTGTGGGTATGCCACTGTATCCTTATAATTTATTTTTCGTATTGTAAAATTCCTTAATTTCTCGCAAAAAAAAAAAAAAATTAGCCTAGGTGTGTTTTCTCATACTCCAGTTGTGTCGGGCCGGATAGATCCTTGGATTCATAAGGTTATCTATATATATATATATATATATATATATATATATAAAGAATTAATTATGATAAAATGCACTTTGCTTATCTACATTTCTTCTTGAATTTTAAGGGGAAAAGTAATTTAAAATTTTCAATATTAATTTAACAGGGGTCTTAGGTTATATTGAGAAATTTAAAAGAGTAGGATTAAAATTATAAATTTTTTAATAAGAATATAAATATTTTCTCAATAAACTCATGAAAACAGTATTTTTACTTTGGTTTTTTTTTTTTTTTGGACATTGTTAGAATGCGTTATAATTTTGTTTAACCAAATTAATGTGCAGTGGCAGGAAGATAATAAAAATCTTGAGAAAATGATTTAGATTCTCACGCATGCAGACACAAAATTTCATCATGTTTGGACTCTGGTGTCTTTTATAAAACAATATAACTTTAACATTAAACAGATTTCCATAAATTTATGGGAAAAATTAAAAAAATGATTTTTTTTTTTTTAAAACCTCCATTTTTAAATCATATCTAAATGTTTAAAAAATTACAAATCAATTTTTAAAACTTTTTTAAAACTTTAACATCTACCGTTGTCACCTCCAAGGTTTAAAATATTATATCAACACACCTTTTGGATTGTATTATGAATAGTATATATTTTAGGGATTAAAAAAAAAATTTAAACTTCTAAGGGACACATAGATATTTCCCCTTGCTTGTTTTAAAATTATCATATTAACTTATATATTTTGAAAATATAATTATAGTTTATAGTTTATAATATAAAATGTACACCTTTGATTATGTTCAATTTTTTTGAAGTGTAACTATAATTTTTGAAACTATTAAGGTGCATATTAAATTTAAAAAAATAAAAAAACCCCAATTTTTTTTTTAAATTCCAAAACCCTTAAAAAATTTCATTGTCACCATTAATATTTTCAAAAATTATGTTTAGCCCCAAACGTGTCTCTGAAGATTGTGAGACACGATAAGGATAGATGAAACCATTTGGACAACTGTGAATGGCGTAGTAGATATATATATATATATATATATATATATAGAAACAAATGAAATAGATATTTACATTTTATACTTTACACATAAAATAGAGAGAGTTCAAAGAACATTTGGTCATTGAAGAAAGAAGAGAAGACATTGGAAATGAAGAGTCATTCGTCAAAAAACATCAAAACCACAAAAAAAAAATGAGCTTAGTCGATGGAAGAATAAGTAAGTTGGCATAACATTTAATTTAAGATCTGTTATTCTTGTGATGGCATGCTGGATATCTGGTATGTGATTCCATGGCGACAATTTCATTATATTGACTTGTTGTGTTGAGTTTATGTAATCAAGCATGTTAGGAGGGTGTAATATACTGAATGTGACTAGGATGATACATGTGTGTTGATGTAAGATGTGATTTTGAATCAACAAAATAAGCATGTCAAACATGGAAATAATGATATGTTATGGATGGGCTAGGTTAGAAATTTACTTTGAATGTTTTAGGGTATAGAGATTGTTACTATAAAACGCTAGAAATTTAAGTACAGATGATGTTGCACAGTTATGCACTTGGTTGTGAACAATACTACACATGTTAGGTTAAAGATTAGCAGTGACAATCGTACATGGAACATACAACTATGAATAACATGTAAGGGTGCATGGTCATGCATGAAGAGATGCATACCTATACATGCAATTGGAGGATGTACGACCGTCGACACTATAGGTGCATGATCCTGATAAAGGGAAGCTTTTACAACCGTCAAATGCTAAAAACACATGATCATTCGCTTGGAAATGATGCACAACTATGATTAAGAAACATGCAAACATATGCATGTATGTGAATAATGAACGAGTGTGCATGGACAATCACAACCTTACATAAAACCTAAATTACAATTATGCCCTATATTATGTGATGGAAGAGGAGACTGAATAGGAATAGCCTTAATAGAGATAATTTAAAGTGAGAATTAAAAGATAGGTGCTAACTGTGTGGAAGATGACAAAGGCCTTGAACGGAATAGATTCGGGTCACACTTAGAAAGAGTTATGTATGATTGAGACACACTAAAGGATTAGTTAAAGTTATTTGCTATATGCAAAGTGGCTCAAGAAATTATGCGAAGGCAAGAGAGTCATAACTACACTTATAAGATGTTTTATGAACATTGCCTTTAGAGTGTCCTTAGAGTAGTTCAGTCAGTCAAGTGTGCATTAAAAGAAGAACATCAACCTAATATTCCTTATCTGGTTAGCAAGTTGTTTCATGTAGGCCATCCAAGGTTGGTTTTAGATAGTAGTCCAACCAATTAGAAGTACATGGAAGAAAAAGATTGCACATAGGGATTTTTTCTACTTAGTTTTCCTAAGCTTGACCTGTAATGTGTTATCAACACTAGAATTAGGAAATATAAAAATTTGGGTTTTGAGATGAGAAATGGCATGCTTTCACGAGACATCTAGGATGTCAAATAATGACACAGATATCTAATTGATACCGTGAGTCGAGGACTGGTCATCCATGCTAATAAGATCCTTTGAGATAAAACATCTAGAATGCTATAATTTATTTAATATAAACATCTAAGATGTTAGGAAAGTTTAAGTACAAGCATTAGAGATGTTGAGAATAAAGCAATAGCAATGGAACACTAGAAAATGATATGTATTGATTATAGTACCCTAATGGGTCACTTATTTACTAATTCTTTTCATACTCACTTATTCCCTTATGTTGTTTTGTAAGTAGAACAGGAGAGATGCAAGGGATGTGGGGGAAGCAACATTGTAATCAACATTAATGTTGCATGAGGAGGGCCCAACTGTGTTTATACTATATTGTCAATTTTCTTAGTATTTCTATATATTTATTTGGGACATATTTATTATTTATTCAGATATGCACATTATATGATTTCTTGGTTTTATTATTAATTAATGGATGATTATGTTATTCATTTATAACAATGATACCTTTTTGCACATATTTGAGTAATTTTATCATACTTTTGTTTATGATATATATTTCATTGTATGGTTGAAATAGATGTATATAAATTCTACCAGTCTCTTTGGATTCATATTCCCTACAGAGGATTATATATCTAGTGTGTGATGTTACATATAAGTATGTGCACATTTTTTAATACCTAATTGGATACCCAAATGATGTATTTATTAAAGTTGATGCTTTAGAGTTGATCTTCCCAATGATATAAATCCATAAAATTCATGTTTGAACATTCAAGTGGCAATTTTTATTTGTAGGTGCATATGTTTACACATACTAAGATAAATGTTCTTAGGTTGGTAAAACCGTGTTGAGGGATCAAAAAGGTGTTTGATCGTGTGGACCTTTTAAGCACATATGATGGCCAATTTGAAATTGTTTGAATCCATAATATTATCCAAAACAAGGGCACAAAGAATAATGTACAACTATCAATGCAACACCCTTTTTTATATACATACCCCGGATAGGAATATACCAAAAGAGACATACATAATTGGACTATTTAAAACTTTAGTGCATGATCATAATTATAAAGCATATAAAAAGATGATGTAATAAAAATGCTTTATAACTCAAACACATAAAATAATAATTATCTAAAAATCTCTGTTATAAAATAACTACATCAATGTTTCTAAAAATACTGATAATAAAAATAACAAGCTTAGGTCTACTAATATTGAGATGACATAAATGCCCTTCTCCTCGTGCAATTGAATCTCTGTTTAAAATAACTGCATCAATGTTTCTAAAAATACTGATAATAAAAATCACAAGCTTATGTCCACTAATACTAATATGACATAAGTTTCATTCTCCTTGTGTAGATGCTCGTTCGACCATTAGATCCCTATCTGTCTGTCTACTCACCTCTGCCTGCAAAACATACAAAGGAAATGTATGAGTAAAACTCAATAAATAGAGATCTTTTGACATTCATGGCTATTAAACTATCTGGTGGTAAAACTCGCGTTTCATTTGTAAACTAATTATTACCACACTATGACACCTTAGTGCCTTAACATAGAGCATCCGTGAAAACTGTAGAGACCCAAACTGGAATTGGCATATCTGATGCCTAGTGAAAGTTGTTATGGTGTCTCGCACATATGCCAAATGGCCTATTGAGCTAGCTAACTGGGACACCCTGATCATACGAGGAAATCTCTAATAGCAACTTTTTTTTACCATATAAACTAATCAAAACTGCTGACTAACCATCCAAAGATGACCTTTACCTCAGGTACATATATAGTGTATCACACTGATCATATGAGAGTTATCTAAAAGTCATATTCTTACTGTGCATACCTGAACTGCACTGGGTAGCTATGCACTTTAATGTTGAATGCATGATGCATCTCATAGGTATCCAACCATATTGCTCTCATAAATATTATTACTTATGCATATAACTGGTAATTATCTAGTTATGTGACATTAGCATTACGGTTGCTAACTTTTCAACTCGATCTGAGCTTGTGTTATCGTCCACACAGTCTGGCACCTTATCTATATCTTCCTTGAATTCCTTACCCTCTGCTAGCTCATTATTTTTCTTATGTAACTTTCCCCTCTTATGCACGTAACCTAGGGGTACATAGTTGTGTGTTTCTCAACCCACGGTCATGTGCCTCTTAAACCATATACCCAGGTGTGTGAAACTCAACATACAGTCGTGTATAAAGAAAATGCATAGAAGGAGTTAACCTGGACACACTCTTGTATACTTGGATCTACTTGTACAAGCCATATGTCCTCTAGCACACATCACCCTTTTTTGAAAGTTATACAAGGGCGTGTATCTTATACTACACGATTGCATATTTCTCCCTTCAAAATGAGCGCGGGATCTTCAGACTTTTAAAATTTCTGGAATGACACACAAGCATGTATAGAACCACACACGATTATGTGTCAAAATCTAGAAATTGCATCTTAGGGTTTCTACGCTTTTTCAACTACAAATTCAGTAAGATTACTTCTTCTAAGGCAAACACAAAAGTCTCTACACACTGTAAACATGATATTCATATGATTTATCTAATCAAAATATACATACATGGCTCTAAAGCATCAATTAAGCCAAAACATATAACATTCATACAACCAAGAGGTTAAACATGCATATAATTCCTCATATTCGTATATAACATCAATTTCATTTAATAGATCATCACTATTATATCTAATCACCTTTGGATCATGTATATAACATAAAATTCAAAAGATTTACATGACCAAACAAAGAAAGCCGCTCCACTTACTTGGATTCCGATGAAAACATCTCACAATTTTCATTTTACTATTGAACTTGAACCTTAACCACCTATGTTTTTGGAGTTGCAAATAAATTGTAACACCCACAAGTATGTCTTAAGGGTAATTATATCATTTCATGTATAGTTCAAGTTCAGTTTGATTATGACATAAAATAAGAGTTTAATTAGGTGTTAAATATGAATTTTTAAACTAATAAGAGTTGTGTATGAAGGTTGCATGTTTGTTCATTCAATACCATGTTAGATAAGTAGATAGCATGCCATATTTGGAATTTAAAAGGGATGAACACCCATGAGTGATGCTTGCACACTAGTACACGAGGTTATACAGACAAAAATTGTATATAAGACATATTATCATGATTTTTTTTGTGATTATCCTTATACAAATTCTATCCAAATTTTGAAAGAATAAGTTATTCGTGTGGAGGGGATTTTTTTGACAAAGAAAATAAGAGAAGATTGGCATCAAATACTTCTAGTGAATCACAAGTAAGTAAGGGTCTGGTTTAGGAATATTTGATCTATGAATCTTGATATATATATTAATCTAGATAAACAAATAACATGTGTAAGATATGATATGATGTTTTCAATTAGTATAATGGTATTGAAATCTTATATACGTGATAGAATTTGAAATCTATAAAGTATTCAGTCTAAAGAGAACATGATTCTAGAAATTTAGCATTGTTGTGTTATTGTGACCATACTTATATGATATTGATTGGGATAGGTTGCTTGCTAATTCGTACAGAAATGTATATCAATTGTTATAGTATGATGATTTTGGTTAACGTTGAATGAACAAAAATTTAAATGTTTCAATTTGTGTAGTTAGGATATCTATGATGAGTTTAGTAGCCTAGATAGGTGCTTAAATTAGCAAAGAATAGTTACTATGATTTTGGTAAGAAATTTTATACAAAAACATACACGATACAGTATTATAGATACGTATGCATGACCATCCCAATAACATGTATGACCATGACAGACGTAAAACTGTAGTACTATACATATTGAATGACCATGCATAAGATTATGCATGCTCGTACCCCTGATCGGTTTGAAACAGCGATAACAGAAGCCCAAGTCTAAGAATGATGAAAAGTGGGCATTTGAGCATGAACAAGTGTGTAGTTTCATTAGGCAATTTGTTAAATAATAATGTTTACAATTGTATTTGCAAAAAGACACATTCTCACTCATTGTGGAGTAAACTTGAATTGTTGTATGCCTCAAAATCAAATAACAACAAGTTATGCTTGCTTATAAAGATGATGCAATTACTTACTTGAATGAATTTCAAGGGATTATTTATCAATTTTCTAGCATGAATATTAAGTTTGATGAAGAAGTTCTTGGGTTGTGACTACTCTCAGCTCTTCCAAAGATGAAGTCTTAGGTATGGAACTCGTCAAAGGTGTTATTTTAAATGAGAAGGTGAAAAGAAAGTGTTAGGGTTCATCATCACGGTGAAATGTTCTGGTTTCCAAAAACAAGGGCAAAAATAAACAGTTAGACCAGACTTCTAGAGATAAAGTTGAAGCAAGTCAAGGTCAAAGTATAAGAAGCTTGAGTGTTATCATTGTGGCAAAAAATAGCAAATCAAGAAATTTCACTACAAGTGGAATTGAGAGAACAAAGGCAACAAGGGTGATAATAGGCAAGAAAAGAATAATGCAGAGAATAATGATCACATTCCTACTGTTAGGTCCGACAAACTCATTATTGTTTATGATGAGAATGTGATCAATTTGCTTCCCAAGAGACTATTTGGGTGATAGATAATGGTGTTTCTCTTCATATTAAATCCTAAAATAAATTCTTCACATTTTATATTTCCAGTGACTTTGGCATGTTAATGATGGGTAATGATGGTCAAGCACATGTTATCATATGATTGAATATTATTTTATCTTTAATAAAAAAAATCATTCAATCACATAATGACACATCAATATTTAGATTCATTGTTAGTGCGTAAAGTATTATTTTCAGAGAATTCTTTTGAGGCCCCAACTTAGTTCAATAAAGTTTCAATAAAAAGACTATAATACGAATAATTAAAGATAATTCAATGGTTATAATTACTATAATTCAATGGTTTTAATTAAAGATAATTCAAACAAACCAAAGTAGATGATATCTCAAATATGTAGGCTCGTCACATCCATTTGTAAGGAATATTGTATGAAATTAATTAGTAGATCTAGTGTTACTCCTATTATAACTAATTATATCTTTTATTAGGGAAGCAGATAAAGTTCGATAATTAATTTTTTTAACCTTTATATGCCCACTAGCCCTAGTCCTAGGGAAAATATTTTTTTCCATCCACACTTCACACCTTGAAATTTTCTTAGGATTTCTATTATTTTTTAGACATTAAATAAGTGGCAGTCAAATTATGCATCATATCATGTATCGAAAACCAAATTTTTCATATCATATATTTGCATAGTATTATATCATAAGTACGTTTTTAATAAAATAATAAAATAAAATAATAAAAAATTTTAATTGTCATCATTATTCTAAAAACTATCACAAACACCCCTAAAATTTTAAAATTTCTCATATATACCCCTAATATATCTTCCTTTTATTTAAAAGTATATTTGATCTATATTAGTAATATATATTGTATTGTACGATATATTTATTGTATTGTATTAATTTGATACATCTTAGAATACGTATTATTTTTCACATGTTTCGTATCATAATATACTTATCGTGTATTATAAGATACTAATAACCACAATTAAATATGTATAGTTGTCACATTAGTTTCTAGTATATTTGGCAAACGGGTGGATTGTTCTAGTGCAAGCTAGGTCAAAGAATATAGTGGTAAAATTTTGTATGGGTATACGACAGATCAATTTATATGACCCATTCCCAACCCCAAGTACGTTTGGACTTGCGTAGTACACTTGAATTTTCACTTCCATCTCACTTCAATACCAAAGTCATCTTTCTCTCACACATCCATTCAACTAAACTTGATTGAATCTCATTTCAGTGCGACAAACCAAAACCTATGAATAATACAATTCAAACTAAAGTCTGCTAAAGTTTTTAACTTACCAAACCTAACATAACTTTCAATAAAAAATAACTTTATTTAAAGGAAGGATTAGGACAATTAACCTTTTGGGAATCAACAATGATATCATAAAACACATCTAGAGCAATAATAGTTGCTTCAATAGATTCTTATGTTCAAAAGGTAGCATTTTTTTACGTTGTTCTAATTGATGCAAATGCAGGAGATTGTTTTGTAGATATAAAAAATGAACTTCAAATCAAGCACAAAGCAATTTTAGGATAGACCCAATTCGAGGATAGACCCAGTATCACCACAACTAGTGGGGGATTGGGTCTGGTGGTAGGCTTGTTATCATCAATGGTTGGCAACTAAAAAAGGGGAAAAAGGCGATGTCATTTTAATTGAAGTAAAAAAAGGTAGAGAAATAAAGAACACAAGGGAGTAATATATCAAAATTATCTTGATAAAGGTGAAATAGTAATTTGTAGGTGTGTAATTGCTCATTTCATGGTTTGGTTGGTTAAAGATTATAAGATTAAAGAATGTTGAAGAAACAATAAAAAAAAAATTTTAATTTATTTCAAGTATGCACAAGTATGCCCAACCACTGGTAAGAAAAGTTTTATATGGGTATGGGTCAAACTGATATGGATCAAAAAACTTGTAACCCTTACCTATATTTTGGATGGATGCCTAGAGGCAACACACCCATTTGTCACCTTTAGTTTTTAGGGAATAGTATGTATAGGTAGCTAAAAGTTCTAGCATTATTCTTATTACAATTGAATATATCTTTTATTGAAGAAGGGAACAATCTTAGGAAATTGAATTTTAACCTTTATCTACCTACCCTTGCTTTATCATCCTTAGTCTCTTGAAAATAATTTTCTCATCCACACCTTAAACCTTGAAATTTTCTTAGGATTTCCATTCTTAGAGTTGAGCAAAATATTATGTCATCCTTAAAAATAGAGCTAATATTAAAGATTTATGGTAAAACACGATTCAATATTTTGAGAGCATAATATATTGATGGTGTGTAGAATTGGAGATAATTATATGGAGGGTGTTACTCTTTTACAATACAAAATTTTCTTGAATGTCTTTTTGGTGTAATTTGACTTTTTCTTAATCAAACTCACAGAGGTATAGACGAAAAGATAATTAGTCAAGACATAATGACTAGTTATACGAATTGTATGCAATAACCAACGATATCATCAACACACCAGTTTATGGCATTATATGAGCAAAAGTCCATCTTTCTAAAGAGCAAAGAGAGTAACTCTTGGAAATTGCATCCACTTCCAATGATCTCTTAAACATGCATTTCTTATTCCTTTACATTGCAGGATAACAAGATCACTTCCTAACAAATCAAGAGCACAAGATCATCCACTATTCATAAAAATAGGACATTAGCATTCGATTATGGAATTACATTTGTAACCTCACCTCCTATCCCATAAATAAAGGATTACATAGAGGTTCAAGGACGACATTGTATCTTGTGCCAAACTAAGAAAAATAACTCTTGACCAAATCATGATCAATTATTTATCTGTTGAAGCTAATTTTTTTATTTTAATTTAAATTGTAACTGATAAAACTATAACTTTTTCTCTTCATCCTATGAATATAAATGATCATTTAGAGGAAAGGGAGGAAACACAATTTGACGTAAAGGATTATGTAAGAATCACCTTCAAATAGGTGAAAAGGCTCTCAAAGAGATACAATTATCCTCCTTAGATATTTCTTCAAAATCAAGTCCGTCTTAGGACAACTCTCTTGTAAATACTTTTTAATCTCTCCCAAATTATTTTTCCAGAGTCGCTAATGATATAATCATAGAAGACTTTCGAGTAACAAGCCAAATCACGTGAAAAACTTACTAGTTTCTCATTTGCTCACACTGTTTTTTAAATTCTTATATCATGGATAATAAGGTTATTTACTTAACCTAATCACCGTTGTTGTAGCTTGTATTTTATAAAGCTCAATATTATGTACTTTAATTAGCAACAAAAATCTCATCAATAAGATTTGACATTTGCAAACTTAACAATGGTGACTATAACATCATTTAAACTATTTTTCTCACTTGTTTTGAGTATTATTTTTCCCATATAAAGCTATACCATACCATATATGTTCAACAACACTCTTCGTAATTGTAAAACTGCTAAAGAAATATTGGAGATCTCTTCATAAATTTATAATAAAAATTCCTTTAGAAGCCTTCTGGTCTTGGATTAGAGAATTTTGTGAATTCAAATAACCTCTTTAGTGATTGGAAGTTTCACTTGTGTATTAGAACTATATTATTAACACATTTAATGCCTATTGGGCTAGCCCAAAAAAACAACACAGTCTCTTCTTTGAATTTCTCAAACTATTTCTGTAGCAGTTCCCAAAAAAAAGTAATTTCCGTAAAATTTTCTAGCTAATCTTAGTAATATAAGAAATTTTTTTTCAGTACAAATAAGAAATTTGGCACTTAGACAAAGTAGAGGATGTAATAAGTTTTACCCCTGGGATAAGATTTTGCCCTTAGATAAGACTAAGTGCATATAATAAAATAACACAATGCAAATATGTGAAGCACAATAATAGAAGTAAGGACTTGAATTATATTTATGAATAAAAAAGAGAGAAAGCTAAGCATTGAGAGAAATAATACTATGAAAACCCCAACATCATTTGTAAACTTTATCTTTACGATGGCAAATTGCACCATATTATTAACAGTGATATGGGAAACTATTCGCTACTCATCAGTGTTAACTTATCGCACTCTGCTACTTGTTATTGTTAATAGACAACTTTTTGCTATTCGTTGCTATCAACAAACAACGATACACTACTTTTGCTTTACCCAACAATTATCAACAAAATAATATTTTGCTATCTGTTATACATTGCAGTCTGCTATCTTGTTATCAATGATAACTTCTTATCATCTTATTCCTTTGAATACATATTCCAATCTAGTGACTTATAATTAGTAATCTTGTTTCTACAGTTAGAACTATATCATTGTTAGTGATTGACATTCAGCCAAAGATGATTCCCTACATAAAGAAAGCGTAAATGTAAATTTGTTTTTAGAATGAAATTCACTATCATTAAGAAAAGTTGAACTCTTCCCTGTTTGATTTTATTCTTCTTTATTGATGAATATATGTAAATTGGAGGCCAATATTACCAAATTTATCTACTACCACATTCCCCTCACAGCAAATATGAGTACAATGAAAGATCACAGAGTAAAAGATGACAAAAATCACCATCAATATGAGTACAATGAAAGCCTTGGATAGTTGTGACCAATCCTTTGAAACTACAACTTCAATTACTAGAATAATTGCTAAATACTCTAAATAGCTAGGTTACCAATTTCACAAATGGGCAACTCATAGACTCTTGCTTGTATAACAATAAAACGTCCGTAGATACCAATTATTATTTTTTTATAACAAGATTCTCTATAACCACTATACCAAATAAGTTAAAAATATAATTTTGATATATCGCTAACAAGTTTTAAACATATGTCCTCTTTATTACTTGAGTGCCTCCACTTTTACCACTTTATCTATCCTTTAGGGGCAACTAGACACCAATTTTCTTTTAGACTAGATGATAAAATCTAATTTTTTTTTAAATGATTTTAATTGATGATATTAATTTTGGTTAGAATGTTAGGTTTTTTTTGGGCTTGTTGTAACTTCTTCCTTACTCACTTATCATACAATTTTGCATATATATTTAACTTAATTTAAGTATATTAAGACCCCTTTTAATCATTTGTGATTTGTTCTTATTCTTTCTATTTGTAAAGAAGAATATATTTGTATTATTGAAACCATTTGACCATCTATAAATATTTGATTTGATCTTTTTTCCAATCTAAAAATTTATTGTTATTCTTAAGGTTAAATTGTGGCACTTTCCCTCCTTTAACCTTTTAGGTGAATGCAATAACGTTGCATGTTACAATAATAAGGAAGTTGCATAGCTTAGGTGATAAATTAGAATGTGTTGTTTGGGTTATTATTGGAAATGAATGATCTTTCATCATATTTGAACGATCGTATATAATGCAATTTATAAGATAAGAGTTAAGTCATAAATCTTGAGAACTCTAGAGAACAATTTAGACCTTTTTTATAGGATATTGCCTTAAGAATAGAAGATACAAGTCAAGAAAAGGTGAAAGCATTACGAGCTCATAGATAGGTAGCTTGAGTTTGCATGCGTGCGTAGTATGACTATATTATAGTTAGCGATACAAATTAAGGATTGTTGCAATAGGGCACCTGTGAGATACTTCTTACATCACCCACAATAGAGCACTATTCATAGTTGGACAATTAATGCATGGTAGAACTCAATCACCTATAGTAAGGTGTGATGAGTTGTAGTATACTCGAGTTAGATCATAGTCTGATAATTGTGTAGAGTGTGGATTGCATGGTTAAGATACTCACATAGTCAAGCTATCAAATCCCTATTTTGATTTAGTCAAATGAACAAATCAATCGTAGATCAATTTCAAGTTAAGTAAGTTTTTACCTATAACATATAAGCTTAGATAGGATCATGAGGGCCAACAAAGGCTTGACATGATAAAATTATAATGCACGCTTGAAGGAATAAGTGGATCCTAAGTTCAAGATAGTAAGTATAGGTTCACGTCATCAAAGTAAGGTAGATAACTTACTCTTGATCACTAGTTAAGGTAAACCGAGTCTAGAGACAAAATGGGAATTATGAAAAATTTACTTTATATTTCTATTTACTGAGTGTTTATCACTCAAATTTTCTTATCTTGTTTATTTTACAGGAGATAAGTCACAATGATAGTTGAGATGCCAGGTTTGGCGGGAATGAGTAGTGGAGGGCTTTGATGTCATTTCTTATTTTTATGTATTTTCGTGTTTTCAACAAACCGTGTACTTCACTTTTATAAATGGGTTTCAAATATTTTATTTCCATTAGATAGTGACTTATTTCACACGTATTCTATACTTAATTTTAACAAAGGGTATTTCAGCCTTTTCCTAATAAAATTACATAATTGTTTTATTTTGTATTTAAATGAAAGCTCGTATGAGCAATACTAGTAATTATTCCCTCTAGAGGACAGTATTTCTTGAAGGGGTGTTACAATACTTAATCTCAAAATTATAATCTTTGACTAACTCTAACCATCGTCTTTATCTTATATTCAACTCTCTTTGCATGAAGAAATATTTCATATTTTTATGATTAGTGTAGATGTTGCATTTGACCTCATATAAATAATATCTCCAGACCTTTAAAGCAAACATGTTTGTCGTTACCTATAGGTCGTGTGTAGGGCATCTATTCTCATTATCATTACCTATCTCACCATGTCATAACTATTTTTACATCATTGTATGTGGCATCGACATGCACATCAAACTCCACAACTTCCTCTAGTAAGTAAGAAATATGAGATAAAGTCAATATTTTCTTTAATTCTTAGAAGTTTTCCACAGATGCCTTTATCCACTTGAATTGGGTCTCCTTCGTGAGAACTATAAGCAGTCTATCTAATATGACAAATCTTTTGTAATACCTAGCTAGTCCTAAAAAACTCCTCACCTTTTTCACAATCTTCGACATTTGCCAGTCTTAAACAATCTTAACTTTACTTGAATTAATGAATATACCCTTTATAGTCATAATGTGCCCTAAGAATGATTGAGTTGTCAAAATGAATGAGTCATCAAGCACAAGTATGAGTTCTTAGAACCCCTTATGGTTGAGTTGGCATGTTTGTGAATCAATGTGTATATGAATGAGATCCGACAAAGTATTTGTGGTTTTTGTTTGATTTTAAAAAGTTTTAAATTCCTTATTCCGCTGCATAAAAGGTTGCAAACACTTACAGAAATAAGTTAAGTCTTTGATAGAGAAGTCACCTAAGATTCTCTTATAATGGATAGGATACTTTCATTATCGTATATAGGATAATGTTATCCCTATTAATTAAGATAAAACATAGAAAGAGCAACAAATTGATTGTCTTATATCTCACATTTATTTCTCTTCTCAAAACCTTTACATTACATCTAACTTCTTTTGCCATATAAGGTGAGAGTCGAAAAGCAAATAGGAAGAATTAGAAAGAAAAACAAAGACTAACCTCAACTACATCTTAATTAATAGGGATGACACTATCCTACAACCCTTATATTGTTAGATATAAGGTATTTTAACAATATAAGAGTTGTAGTAATTTTATTTCTCTTTCCAAAACTTTTACATTATATCTAACTTCTTTTGTCATATAAGGGTATTTAAATAATTGATGGAAAAATATAGAAGGGTTGTAGTTTTTCAACCTTAAGAGTAGAAACTTTTCATATTAACATAGTTTGGGTGAAAAATAGTTGTTCTCTCTATTTCATACAAATAAGATATATATGCTTTCAATCTTAAAAGAGAAAATAAGGAAGATAAAAAGGAAAAAAACATAATTTGTTTGTATTATTAGATATATAAGTGATATTAAACAAAGTGATAAAAAGAGTCACTACTAAGATAATGTTTAACTTTGATAAATAAGTGAGAAAATAAATTTTTTTAACTTAAATTCTAATTACATCAAACTTTGGGCGAAATAGTGATTTGGTAATGTTACTTTGATGTCTCTAACGGTCCTTTAGTTAATAAGAATGACTCGGGTTTGTCATTTTGTATCCTTAAAGGTGTTGTGATGTTGCTCATACGCTAGTATTTTATTAGTACTCATGTTATCATACCAAATTAAATTAAATCATCAATTCATTATACTCTGAAAAACAAAAACGCGTATAAATTTAGCAAATTGAATAAATTAATTTATTTAAAAAATTTTAGTTGTTGCTTATTTATGTCAAATTGATGTAAAGTTTTAACTTTTTAAACAAATCATTATTTAGGTGAAATTAAGGATGAAAATGTCAAAGATGCAATTAGTAAAGAGTAGTCAAAGTGAGATTAGCGTAAATTGGGAGAGAAGTTTAAAATAGGCCAAACTACTTATTTGCACCCAAAGATTTTTTTTTTTTCACCTTCACATTTATTTACTTTAAAAAATTTAACTACATATTCATCTATTATTTTTTTATTATTAGTATCAAAATGTAAGATTATTATTTAGTAAAAATATTTAAAAAACTAAAAATTCGTATTTTCTCCTAAGTTTACAATATAATAATTTTTCTCACGCAAGGTTTGAAAAATCACCATTCCCTCCCCCTCAGCCACCCCCCCCCCCCCCCCCCCATAAAAAGATTTCGATGGCAACTCTTTAACAACAATCTCTTCTTTGGCTATCGATATTTTTTCTCCCTTCTATCTTCTCTCTCCCTCCCAATCTCTCTTGGTCGTCTCCCTACTGTCTTTATCAGAAATAAAAAAAAAATCATTTTCATTAAAGAGAAAGACAAAATGTTTTTATCTTAGACGAAAATGGTACGTAAATGATCAAGAGAGAAAGAGAAGCTAGTAAGGAGAGAAAATGTCGATGGTCGGAGAAGAAATTGTCATTGAAGAGTTGTCATCAAAACCCTAAAAAAAATAATGATTTTTTAAATATATGATAAGAGGTGAGAGAAAAATAATTAATTTTTAAATTTAAGAGGAGAAATATAATTAAAGTTTTAGTTTTTTAAAATATTTTTATTCTATAATAATTTTATTCTTGATATTAATTTTAAAATTTAATAGATAAATAAATATTTAGAATTTGAGAAAAAATAAAAATCTTTAGATGAAAATAAATAATTAGGGTTTTAAAATATATTTGATTGGCAAAAAATTAGGCCTTAAATGTGGCCAGAAGTCAATCAATTAAATACAAGCATCGAGAAAATCTCTTTGATTCAATGCACCAAAACTACTTTTGACTTAGATATAATTAATCAGGAATTCGATAAATTTTGTTTTGAAATTAGATTGCGTATCGCTTTCCTATTAATTGAATAATTACGTGTTTTCAATTTATAATCATTAAGCCACGTGGCAAACATTCGAAAACTTTTCCCATGCGAGAAACAGCACTGATTTCAGTTAAATAAAAATTAAATTTAAAAGTTCAAAAAAAATTATTTTTATTTTGCAGGGCCCACAATCACACGTTGGCAGATTGCACGTGGCACTGGGCTCGCCCTAATCCTCAGCTTTTTTTTACCTTGTTCCACACGTGTTCCAGTGGGCCCTATATCCATCAAGTTGCTCAGGACATTAAAATAAAATTTTAAAAAACAGACACTTGTGCTTGTGTTGTAGCTGGTACACGTGGCAGAGACATGCCGGTCAGTTACAAAATCATAATTGCTAATTACCAAAAGGTTTGCTATCATATTACCAAAAATGCCCTTACACTAATAAATTACCAAAAACTTGAATAAATAAATTGAAAAAGTCTAAAATCTTAATCAACTATAATTGACCGAATTTAATGTAAATTGCTAAAAAAGAAGAGTGGGATGATTATGGTACTGAGCACCCAAATAAACCAACAAAGCAAATCTGTCCTGTTGTTTCATCTTTATCAAAAATATTAACTTTTTTCTCTGTCAAAGATTTGTTTGTTTTCATTTTCTCTCTCTATACCAAACCCTAAATAAACCTCACCACCCACTCTTGCCACCTCTCATGCATCCTATTTTGTCCTCTTTCTCTTCCTCTTTAATTTTCCCCTCAAACTCATAAACAAACAATCTGGCAAAATAAGAGTCGCATAGAAGAAGCAGTTTCTCTCTGTCAACCAAAACTGATCCTTTCACAATACTCCAAATAAATTTTCACCTTTCTTTTTCATGGCTGTTGAAGCCCGGCATCATAATCCTCTCCCTCCTCAACTCTTAGGAAACAGGTTTGTATTATGGTTTAATCTCGTTTATTTTGTCTTTAGGATTATATAAACATGTTTATTGGATGATTTCTTGATATGATCGGAGATGAATTTGCAGGAAAATGATGAACCCCATTGAAGCAAACCCAAGTTTTTACAATACCCAGATGGGATATGGGTTACCATTATCAGGAATAACAGCAACTGAGACTCTTCAACTGCCCGCCACCGTCTACGGCTCCGTCATCTCCGACACAATCCCTCAAAAACCAGTCATTAAATCCGACAGTTCTTTAACGTACAACAACAATAATAGTCTCCTTTTTCAATCAAGAAAACGTTCAAGAGACTTCTTAAATCCTCTCCTCCCTCTTCCATCGTTCCAAAATCAAATTCACAAAACTTGCACCAGCGCGCCCTTCTCCTTCCTCGGCCACGACATCTCCCCTCAGATCCAAGAACAACATTTCGATCTCGACCGCATCATTTCTCAACATGTAAGCATCTTTTAAAAATTTTCATGTGATTATTATTTATTTTATTTGTGATATAATGCTTATTCTAAGTTTTAAAATTTATTTAGATGGAGAAAGTGAAGATGGAGATTGAAGAAAGGAGAAAGAGACAAGCGAGAAGAATATTGGGCGTCATTGAAGAAAGAGTTATTAAGAAACTGAGAGCAAAAGAAGAAGAAATTGAAAAGATTGGGAAACTGAATTGGGCGTTAGAGGAAAGAGTGAAATCCTTATGCGTAGAGAATCAAATTTGGCGAGACTTGGCGCAAAGCAACGAAGCCACGGCCAATGCTTTACGTTCAAACTTAGAGCAAGTCCTCACAGCCACTCAAGCCAATAAGGACGTTCGTACACCAAGAGGTGTTTCCCTAGACGAGGTTATCGATGACACTCAGTCGTATTGCGGCAGCAGCTGCGACGGCGGTGAAAGTACGATTGGGATATGTCGGAATTGTGAGAAGGAGGACGCCTGTGTGTTGCTTTTGCCTTGCAGGCATTTGTGTTTGTGTACCGTTTGCGGGTTGGGTCTTCATACTTGCCCCGTTTGTAAATCCGTTAAGAACGGTAGTGTTCATGTTAACTTGTCGTAGAAAAATCATTTACATACATTTTTAAAAAATCACAAAACGTTTCGAGAAACAACAAGGCGTTTCTTTCGCTTTTTATTTATTTATTAATTTATTTTATTTTTACTGAATTGGAGGTATGCGTGGGCGTCAGTTAGCGAGTTTTGTGATTGAGGGAAAAGAGGCGTAAAAATGAGGCGTGAAAATCACGTCAGATAAAAAAGCGTGGAGTCAACGAGTGTAAATTAAAGTGACAGGTGTGAGGCAAAAGCTGACACGTAGGACGCGCGTAAATATCGCTGTTGTTCTGCAGTAATAGCAGTGACCCCACTTTACTCTTCTCCGTCTCATGCGCTACAGCACAGCCTCACTAAAATTTACAAAAAAATTTCTCTAATCCTTTTCTTATAATTAATTTAATATACTTATTATTTTAATTAAAAAGAAAAAGAAGACACGAGAATGGGTAGTTGAAGAGTTGCTCCAAAAGAAAAAAAACAAGGTAGGAAAAAGTCTAGTCTGACAGAATCGTATGTTACGTATTCATAACGTATTTTATACGTGGACTTTATCCAACATTTGCTTTTATCAAAAAAGAGAGGCGTCATAAAGCCTCCTTTGTGGAATCTTCACCTGATGGCTTGCGCATTTTAGCGTGCAAGTCTTGTTGCGACTCCCAAGGAAAGACTTTTGGTGGTTCAACGGGGCGTGTCCTTGTCAGTCTCTCTTGCAGATGCAATTACATCCTTGCATACATCACCAGTTTTTAATTTAATAGTATTAATTATAAATAATTAATTAAGATTAAAGTAAATTAACAATTGTATTGTCGGTTAAGATCAGGGCGACGAAAGTGATTATTGGAGACCGTGTTTGATATTGTGGAATTGTGGGATTTTTTATTAATTAAACTGACACATGATTTGCGGGGTATGATGAAAATTTTATTTTTGTGGAAAGCCGCTTGCAATTATTATTTAACTATTTTCAAATTTAATTTATGCATGTGATAGGCATGTGATTTATGGTTGAGAATTAAGTTTGTCGTTTAGTCCATTTAAAGAATATTTAGAAATTTTTCAAAATATAAAAAATGGGGAAATTTTATTCATGGAATTAGAATATATATTTTTTGGGAATAAGATATTAATTAATTTAAAATTTATTATGATTTGAAATAAGAATGAAATTATATTATATATGATGTGTTAAGCAAGTTCAAAAGTTAAATAGATTTTACTATATAAAATATATATTAGAATTTGAATACGAAATTTTGTGGTAACCCACAACTGGAAATATTAAAAAAAAAAACATATTTTTATTTTGAAACTACGAAAATTTTTACCATTTAAATGTTAAGAATTAACTTAGATTAAGGAATCGTCTAACACCTATTATAGAGTTATCAGTATTTTATGATATGTGACATATAATCTACAATATAATATAATATAAGTAAAAAATGATATGTATTATGAGATATATTGAATTAATATGTATAATGAATATATCATTCGATACGATACGATACATATTATCGATACAAATTGATACTTTTTCAAAGAAAATGATGATATAATAAGACGTTTATAATATTTTCTAAAATGATGATTTGTCGGTTCAATTTTTTGTTATTTTATTTTTTTAAAACTATATTATATACTACAATACTTAATATATGATACAAAAAAATTAGATTTTTAATATATAATATGATATGTAATTTGACTATCAAGAACTAATACATTTTAGGGTTAATTGTGAATATAACTAATTTTAATAAATTAAAATATTTTATTTTTTATTATATATAAGTAAAAAACTTGAATAATTGGTTTTTATTTGCACACACAAATATCTTAATCAATAATAATTTTTTTAAGAATGGCCCATTTAAATTTATATAAGTCCAATTTTAACAAAATTCTTATGCATTATTTCTTTTTGGTCATCTCTTAATTTTTTTTTAAATCTTACATTAAACAATATAATAGCATAATTAATTATAATTTCTTAATCAGTAATCCCAAACAAATTAATTTGTTGTTTAGCCACAATACATTGAATTAAAAATTATCGAAAGGAAAATTGATTGAATGATATAATAAATTAAAGTGGGTCCACTGATTGAAAATAAATAAATAAATAAATAAATAATAGAAATAAAAGAAGAAGCCAAAGTTAGCATTTAAAGAGGTGAGTGAGGTAACTTTTACATAACATGACAAGAGAAAGATAAAAGTGGGGAGATTTTGTGTCATAGGATTTTTGGGCCCGAGTGGGCCCCACAAAATCATGGACCATCTGTCCCTTCATGACCGGCATGCCGTCCAAAACACGTGAATCTGATTCCCCTCTCACTTTTTCATTATTTATTATTATACCTTTCTTCTAAGGTTAAATTTCATTCACATAGAATTTGAGTAAAATTAATTAAATATCAATTTGTATTTAAATTTCGAAATTAAATTCAAAATTAATAAATTCAAATTCAAATTAAGTTGAAAGAAAATTTAAATTTTAATAGTAGAATCTATATGATAAAACCCCCTATTTATTGTTCCTTCCCAACCAAAAATACCTACTCCTTTTACCCAATCTAAAAAATAAGGTTTTTAATAGGGTTATTAAATTAAATACCCAAATTAAACAAAATTAACTAAATTCATTAATACAAGGCCAATATACTCAATTTATATACTATGACCAAAAAGCCCTTGTATATATACATAACTAAATCAAGAACCATCTCTTTGGGTGTTTTTCAGGTAGGTTTTTCCAAATTGAATTTTTTATTAAAATATTTGAACCTTACGTATTTTGGATGAATTTTGTTAAAGGTTTTTGGTTTGAAGAGGTATATATTTATGTTTGTAATAAGCACGGGTGGACGTCGGAAACATGTTTATGTTTGGTATTAGTGATAGTGAATCCCTTGGAATACCTTTTTTTGTTTTTTTGTATTAATATCTTTAGATGAGAATTTTCTCTTGTCATTTTAGGGAATTTAAAAAAGTAGATGCAAAATTAAATAAAACATAATTCCACCTTAATGTTTAAAAATTATACACAAGAATGACTTAAAATTATGGTACAAATAAATTATATAAAATTTTTAATATAAATTGAGATGATATTTTATAATTGTATTAAGTGATTGCTTATATAAATTTATATAATATTGAGATATTTAATAATTAGATCTGATAATTTATGTCATAGAGTTATATTCGTATCATGTTAATTTAGGGTTTTATATTAGAGATCTTTAATTCTAATTGAATCCGAATTAGAATCATATTAAAATTTTTTTAACTCTAATCCAACTTTTAAATATTTGAGTTGATCCGATTTAATCCAAATTGACCTGAAATTATTTATTATTTTCACTCTCTAAAGTGTTTTTTTTTTTTTACTATTTTAATTTCTCCACTAAATTATTTCAACTTACTATTAATAAAATACACAATATAATATTTTACAACTTAATAATAAAATAAAATATTTAAATAAAAATAAAAATTAATATCAATAAGTATAATGATATAAATATACAACTATATATATTCTATAAATATTTCAACTATTATTGATATTATCTAATAATATATTTATAATTTATTCTTAATAAATTCTATTAAAGTAATATTTTTTAAAATATTCAAATCAATTCGAATTATATTAAATTATTTTTATGTAAATTCTAACACTATCTAATTTAATTTAAAATCATGTCAGATTAATTCAAAATAAATTTCATATAAAAAAACTTAACTATAACTCAATTTTTCAGATTATATTGTATTAAATTAACACATTATATTAAAAATAATATTAATAATAATATTAGTGGATTTGAAACTAAGATAACATTGACAAGTATTTGAATTCAGACAAACAAATTGCGTCAACCATGGGTTAATCTTTAGAAATTATCGGGACAGGCAAATGGGACACATCATGAGTGGTGCACATTGAAATCCTCTACATTAAAATTTCCAAAAATAATAAAAAAAGTAAACTAATACATAGAATCATACTTCCACTTCTTGTGGGTCATCTCTTTTTATTAAAATTTATTCTTCTTTTTCTCTCAAGAGCCTGAATTATTTATATCAAATTTATTCACTAACAAGCACCTAGCAAATTTTATGCCAACCATGAAGACAATGACACTTAAACAAATTATCCAATACTTATAATGGCAAATCCTAAGAAATTATTAATCTTGCAACCCATATTTACATAAAACATAAGTTTAGTTGGTTTTTGAGCTTTTGCTATACTACACTATTATATTATATTTATGTTGGATTCAAACCGAACTTAATTTATAGATAATTTTTATTTTTCACACATTGGTTTATTGGTATTCTATATTGACGGATTGATACAAAAATATAATGAAATAAATCCTGTTTATGATTAACTCAAGATTTAATAAAAGTATTAGAATTTGATAAGTGGGTGATAGGGATTTGGAAATATCTACTTTAACTATATTCTATGTAGAATTAAATCTCCTATATATATACAAAATAGGGATAAATTTTGTAGTATTATTGGCACTTCTTATCTTTTATTATTAAAGGTGGTGAGTTGAGTGGGGAAAGAAAAAGAGAGAGATGGGAAATGTGACACATAAGATTGTTTGATTTTGTTGACATAAATCAATCTACATATCCATATTCAGATTCCAAAATTTGAGTTGAGTTGAAGTGGGGCTGCTTTTGTGAGATAAAATAAAAATGGGACAGTACCAAAGCATAGAATATAAAATGGATTCAATCAATAAAAGGCATTGGGGGCCATGATTGGTACCCTAATTTTCTTCTCTTGTGAAAGGGAGCACTCATGTACAACTCAATCTAACAATTGATTTTGTTTGCTTTCTTTTCCTTCTCGAACAATTTTCTCTTTAATTTTAGACCCCCCGTACCAACATTATAAGTCATTTCATGGCCAAATCTATGACATCTAAACATATATAGGTCAAATTAAAATTGTGATAGGACCCATTCTACTATTCCCAATTTAGTGTTTATCACTACCCTTCCGAACATAACTATATAAAGCCTTTTCAATATAACTCATTTTTTTAAATCAATAAAATGATGTACATATATATATATATATATATATATATATATATATATATATATATATATATATATATATTTTATATTAACTATAGAGTAATATCTAATTATATTTATATATTTAAAAATGTATATATATAATATTATTCTTTTTAAATCTAGTAGAATATTTTAAATAACTCAAAACAAATAAGATTTTTAGTGACAAATTTGAGATTAATTTTCAATAATTTATTGGTTTAAAAAGCAACAAGTTACCAAGAGTAGAGAAAACAACTATTTCAAGTCTCTTGTATTATATTTAGATAAACGCCTTTAGAAAATAAATAATAATAATAAAGTAGAAATCAATTGTGCAAATTGGGCACTTGTTTATGAGGATGAAGCAATGTCTTGGGTGGATAGAAACCTAATTATAACTTCGATGATGTGGATGGGATGATGCTTCTCTTGTAAACAATGCACATTCTCATTTTACAATGTAAGAGTAATGGGCAATACAATTTTCTTTTAGAAAGGTGTGGTGGGTCAAGATAAGAATCCACATACCCCCAAAAGAAAAATAAAAAGAAAAGATGGTATAAACCATTCACCTAGAAATCACATCTTACTACCACAATGAATTATTATTATTATTATTTTTGCCTTTATGTGGGAATTTCAATAAGGTGCCATGAGTCTTCCTTACAAAGGCCATAGATTTGGTATTGGTGGAGTAAGGCCAAAGATAAAGACACAAGTTATTGCTCATTTGAATCTAGGATACCCCATTATGAAGTGGAACATTGAAAACAGTTTATCACTAAAAAGAAAACACAAAAAGGAGTTAAAGGTGCAAAAACTATTTGCAATCTTTCCTTTTTAATTTCTAGGTTTTGAGTACACAAGTGTAAACATCAGCCTCTCCCACTAACTATTGCTAAGACCATCAAATCTTGGTCATCCCATAATGGGATATTGGGGTTTGTGGTTGCAAAATGCAAACCCAATTCCCCCATCTTGGGTAGAATCATTGTGCCCACTTTGTGTCAAAGTGTTTTTAAATAGTGTTTTTTGGCACCCCATTGAAGCAAAAGCTAACCACTCAAATCAATTTTGTTATTTGGTTGAGGTGAGTGGGTACATATGATATCTAAAAAATAATATATAGATTCTCATTGTGAATAGATAGATAGATCGATAGAATATGTTGAGATAATTGGAATGCACTAGTCATGGTTTCATATATTTTAATATTTTAAAGTTCATTCTCATGAAATCATTATCCCTATCAAGAATATAACACTAATAATAATATATACAAGTAAAAAGGCTAAAAACCTATCTCGTGTTATTATACATATTTTTATTTCAATGGCATTTTCAAAAAGTTGTAAATTCCAATAGTGAAAGAGACATGACATGAGGTTGAAGTTAAAGATGAAATTACAAAGAATGAACAATCAAAGTGGACCAAATCAATGGAAGAAAGATTTGGTATGCAATGGACAACAAATTTAATGCACAAATGCAAGGCAAATTTGGCCCACCAATAATGGACCATAAAAATTTTGTCCCTAGGAATAAAAGCTTAGTTGTGACTATGACCATATCTTATAGTAAAATAATTGTTAATGCAATTACACAAGAAACTTCTCTCAGCTGCACAAAACTTGCATCTATTTGGACAGATTTTGAACATTTTTGACAAATTGTTTCTACTTTAACTAAATAATCCCACCATTAATTTGTCTAATCAATCACAATTAATTAATTAATTAGTGGGGGGATCAAATTCAAAATGAAAAGATTACATCAATTGTAATCAATCAATCACAAGTTGGATAAATGGTTAATAGTAATTGGACAATGTGAATGCTCCATTTCTTTTCTTTTTAAGACTTTGGGAATATTATGATTTTTTTAATAACAAAGATGCCATATTTGAATATTTATATTTTTTAATTCAATAAAATTATAATTATACATTTTTTTTTATATATAATTTAAGTAAACAGATGATCTATTATTATATAATTATATAATTTTAAATTAAAAATATAATAATATCTAATTATATAATAATATGTTATCTATATACTCAAATTATATATATAAAATATATTCACCTACCATTCATATTTTTAATTCTGCTCTGTGTCTCCATCTTTATTCAGGTGGGAGGGTCTTATCAGGTTCACTATCTTGTGATGAAACATGAAACAAGAAGACAGAAGTGAGTTAAAAAAATACATACTATTGGCCTTCTTGTTTCAGTGAAAGGGATGGCATAGCCTAGTCACCTCATGTACCTTTGCTTAACTTATTAGCCGGTGGGGAATATTAACCTCACATCTAAATGATGAGAAAAACCTTCCCACATACATGTATCGTCATTCCATCCATCCCATCCATCTGAATGGATGTCATAGATGTATTTACACTAATCTTATGCCATTATATGTTAATAAAATTATGTGTATAAATTTTTAAAAACATATTTGAGTATACAGTTAATATATTCTTATTAATTGAATAATTTTTAATTAAAAACATAATAATATTCCATCACCTGATGACACATCGATTATATACTAAAAAATATATTCATATAATATTACTGTTGTTCTATTTATATTTATATTCGACATCTAAGGATTTTTAATGAGTTTTGAAAAAGCATTGAGATCTTTGTTACATAAGAACTTTAATTTGGTAGAGCATTGATTTAGAATAGATCATATATTATTTGAATAAAATTATGTGTACAAATAAATTTTATTAACTTATATATTCAAATTAAGATGGTAGTTTATGATTGAGAGACGTGATTATTTAATTTTTTTCACTTCAAAATCAGATGATATTAAATCATATTATATTTTATGATTTTAAATTATGTGTATAAATAAATTATGTGTACATATTTTATGTATATAAATAATATATTATCATTTGATCGAGTGATTTTAAATTAAAGATAAAATAATATTTAATTATATGATAACATATCATCTGTATACTCATTTTATATATTTAAACTATATATATATGTGTGTAACATCGTTCAAATTAATAATATAAGATATTTTATTTATGCAAAAGATTAGATAATTGAAATAAATCTTCTCTTTATGTTATATCAATTGCTAGCTTCTTTTCAAGAATAATGGTTTCACAACAAACAAGTACAATTTAATTGCATACAAGTATAAGATAACACTTTAATTGTCACTTAAATAGAATGAAATCATATAATAATCCTTTCCTTCTTGCTCCATCTCTTTTAATCTGCTTCTTGGAAATAGCAAGAAATATTCATAAATGTTTAACACAACAAAAAAATCATTTTCCTAACAACTAGAGGTGGATGTGGGTTGGATCAATCTCAATGTGACTCATTGGATCCATCTGGTTGACCTATAAAATCTTCAGGTTTGGGGCACGATCCAAAAGGTGGCAGTGGGATAAACTGATCCTAATGTGGCCCATCAGACTACTTGCCGAGTCACCTTACAAAAACTCAATGCTTGAGGCACGACCCAAGGTTGTGCCCCATGAACCCTTGATGATTTAGCCTGCATGTTTTAGTTGGCTATTATACTAAATTTATAATTTTTAATATTTAATTATTTTTTATTATTTATAATTTTTTAATATTTTTAATGGATCATACTGAATTAACCCGTGGGTCTTATCCTATAACGCAGAGCACAACCTACTAAGTCCGTGGGCCTAACATGACCCCCTTTTTTCCATGTCCAGCTGATGCTGGCCGTACCACGCATGCCCTTACTTTAGATTGAAGAAGCAACCACTTAGGATAACATAGTGGGCATGTGATGTGATACATTATTCAAGAGAGGCCTGTATACCAGCTCTTGTGCTTCAGATGACAACGGCAAATCATACCATGTTTCACTAAAACTTCAGTAAAAATTAAAGCTAGAAAGAGTAATGGGACAATTTTAAAAACTTTTGAATGTAAAGACCAACTTACGTGTTGCAGGATTTTGATTAAGGCATTGATAGAAAATGGTCTCGGATAAAAGATTTGAGTAAAAGTTGTATTTGTAGCTTTGACTTGAGATTTGCAGTGAGAGAGATTGGGAATAGAGTTTCAAGCTAAAGAGACAGATCAGACACACTGTTATAGATCTTAGAGATAAGACACATGATTGAAGATCTTAGAGATAAAAACTTCAGTAAGGAGAGGGGAATTCCCTTGTATGCTACCTCTATGTCTCCTCGGCATAATTTTATAAGAACAAAATATAATAATTGAATTTTAACTCAATAAGATCTATGCATAAATTATAAAAATACTTAATTAAAAACTTTCGGAGTTATAGAATTATCTGATACAACATACTTTATGAATCTATAGAGCTCCTGAAATTATTTATATTTGAGTGATATGTCTTCTTCTTTTAAAACTTCTTTGAGTAACAATCTTCAATAAGTAAAACTGTATTGTTATGAATTTAGAGATGTGACATAGTTAATATATAATAAATTATTAAACTCATCAAAAGTCAGTAAGCCTTAAGACTTACTCTAATAAAAGATACATTAAAGATTGTTATTATCCACTTGATAAACCTCAACATGAAGATGGCACAATCAATTAAAACCTGAATCTATTACAAGAAACCATCCCGTCTAAGTAGTGACAATGACATGAGACGGATACCATGTCCAAAATTTGACCAGTACAAGGATTGCGCTGACATCTCGGGGATGTATGTTTTGCAAACATCCCATCAATTGCACACATGTTTTAGGGTCTTTGGTGTAACCTTTCATCAAATCTATATAGTGATAGACGAGGGCAGAACCAGCCCCATGAATGCCTACCCTTAAATTTAAAAATCAAAAGTGTACTGAAATTCTAAACCCATATGGGATTGGCTTATTCTTTTCCAGTATATTTTAATTTTGGAGTTGAAGAGGACTGCGGGAATTTTTTGTTGGTGCTGCATCCTATGTGCTCTGGTACTTGCTTATGGGTCATGTAAGTATTCATTAAAAGCAATGAAAAATTATTCGATATTGGCTAATTAATAGGACTTTACAATATATATCCAACCTAACTACCTGAAAAGGAAACTCATCCCCACATATCATCCTGTATACAATCCGGAAATTAACTCAATTAATCCCATAAATTTGGAAAATACACAAAAAAGGAATTAAACAGAAATAAGAAACTTAAATGGCAAGATCCTCTTATTTTTTACTCTCCTCAAATTAGTTTGAAGATATCAATCGTTCCTAACTTGTTAACACAAGTTTAAGACATGGTTATGGATGACCTATTAGTAAAAAATAAAAATGTCGGCCAAATTTTGTCGAATGGTGATAGTGGCATAAATATTTTATTACTTTTCGATTTTTCTTTAATAAAATGTCTATTCACTTCAACATGTTTAATTCAACCATATCGTACCAGATTATGAATTAGTTGAATGTAGCCTTAGAATCGTAGTAGACTTTCATCATGTCTTTTGGGTTACCTCCATAGTAGAGTCTGGAACCGTATCAACAAATAAGTTCCTTCCACCATTGCTCTAAATTACAGCTTGATTAGATACGATCGAAGCACATTTATCTTTCAGATGGCCATCTATAGAGCTAAAAGGGTTTGCTTTGATCCCTTTCAATAAGAGCATACATCTTTTAAGATGGAGATGATGAAGAATACTCTTTTGACTCTAGAAACCAGTTAAGAAAAAAAAAAGCAGTATTTAGCTCTTGAAAGAGTTGTAAATTTTTTAATGAATAAGAAAATATGTGATTGTCATACTTTAAGATAGTTTTTACATATGTATAATGGAACCGATCAACTAGACTTATTGCTTGCCAGATACTGTAATTAAAAACCCAAAAAGAAATATCTTTATGGAGACCTTTATTTTTTTGGTTCTTTCCCTACAACAGTGGTTGAGCCCTTCTGCTTGTTTAGATTGCAATTTTAAGTATTGGATAATATATTAGAATGGAAGAGACTTAAATTTTTTTCTTGATGTTATTTTCTTTAAGTAATTAATATATCATATTATAACATATGTGTTGATTGGTAGATAATAGCAAAGCCCTAGAGGTAAGCGTGAAATTGAGTCAAGTCAAGCTTGAACAAGGGTCGACTCAACTTGGCTCGAATCTATAGCTTAAACTTCGGCTCGAACTCGTTCGAATTAATATAATTATTATTAAAGGATTTGATAAGGTGAACAGTACTATCAACGAGGTGAACAGTATCACTAAAAAGATCAATAATGTCAATGCAAAATGAACAATGTTATTACAGAATGAATAATGTTACTGGAGGGGAAAAGTAGTCAAACTCGAGTTGAGTTGAGCTTCAACTCTAGTTTAACTCACAAGAGTCAAACTTGAATTAACTCAATTCGAATATACCTTATATAAATGTCTCCCCTTGGCAAAAATCCAAGTTCTACCACTGGTGATACACCATCCAAACAAGTCAACTTTGCCACATACTCAAAGCTCGTTCTTGAGATTACTAGTATATAAATCTGCAAACAGTGGTCGATATTTCAATACATAACTAGATGATTATAAAGCCCATTTTAACTATTATTATAATTTTGTTAGTTTACCTTATCTACCAAGCTCCAAGGGAAGAAATATCGGTCCCCTCTTTGACCATTAACAAAATCCATTAGAATACTAGGCTATTGATACTCCACGCTGATGTAGGATCGATCACTAATAGACATCCTAATGAATCCTATGATAATAACAATTATCTAATTGTAAGCACTAATTAGTTGGCCAAGTGTTGGATACATTACAAAAGGCCTAAATATGCATTTATATGTGTAACACCCTTAGATACGCTCTAAGGGTATTAGTATCCTTTCTTTGAATTTTTAATTTTGATTTGGGTTAAATCGAACTGGGCTAGAATCAAATATATATTTCTGATTAGGCCAAAAAAAATAGGGGACCTTGTTTTTTGGCCTAATGGACAACCCATGCAAGTATGGTTGAAGAAAAAAAAAAGGAAAAGAAAACTAAAGAAATAAAATAAAAGAGACTTCTGCAAGGTGGAGAAATCCTTGCGAAAGTGGGCAAATTGCAACATATATAAGTAACTTCTCTCCTTAATTCTTGGTTGATTTCTACCACTTGATTATAAGGAGAGAGTGAAAGAAAATTCGAAAGCCTTGGGGTGACCTCCAACAACCAAAAAGTTAAGGAATGGAGGTAGAAAATCAGTCAAAATAGCCCAACTAAACAAGCCACTTCTTATTGTTACTAGATTGACAGAAATAAAGATAGAGAAACTAGAAGAGGAAAACAGCCACCAACAACCAAGAAGAGGGCAAAAATTATGTTTATTTAATATTTAATTCAGCATAAAATTTGGCTACCCTGACTAATATAAGTTACAAAATGAACTAGTACTTAGCTCACAATCCATGTGGGATTGATATCTTAAGTATTACTTGACGACTTGTGCACTTGCAAGAGAGATGCAACGTTATGCCCTTGGAATTTGGTGAAGTTCTTGCATAATTCATATCCTGGAATTTTATTTGGTTTTGTGTGAATAATGAACCTAATAACTAATGTTTGAGGTGATTTATGAGAAAAACATAGGTTGTGTTTTTTATTGAGTCTTGTATGAGTTACATGGTCTACATGCATGGATACTGATGGAAGTGCTGAAGTAGGGTTGGATTCAAAGTCAGTTTGTTTGAGCTCGAAATGAGCTTTGTTCAAACCAACCTTTAACAAGCTTATCGTACATGAACTGAAGCTTGAGCCAAAGTTAGAATAAATTAGAGAATACAAACCCAAGCAATGAAGGTGCTCGGTTTGCTTGGCCTATGAGTAGAGCATAGCTCACCCACCTTCTTTAATTAAAATTTCAAATGACATTACTTGAAATTTTCCTTAAAGAAAAAATTGTACAAACAAAAACAGTTAGTCAATGTCAAAGTGTCAAACCCTAAAATTTGTATGCTTTCTGATTTCTCCACATCCTATTACGTTTTTTCACTTCTTCACCTCTTTTTGTGTTTGTCTTCCACAATTCCACTCTTTGGTTTCATTTGGTTCTCCATGACTCACCTCTTCTGCATTTCACTTTTTTGCATTTCATTTAGTTCTCTGTAACTTACCTCCTCTTGTGAGAGTGTTTGACTCTCTAACATTTCTCAAGCAAGCTTTCACATTTGATGATGACCTAGACGAGGAAAATCCAGTTATTCTCTACTTTGGTGATAATGAGTAATATCCCAACCAAATCAATAAAGTAAGTCACCCATTCCTTAATCACATATTATGTGTTTTTCCCTAATCATAGAGTAATAGTAAGCCAAGTTCAAGATCAACTACACTGTCCTAAGTATGTCTAAGCAAATCCCAAACTTTGTAGCCCCCAAGTGAGCCATTCACAAGTGACCATTTTGTTTGGCTTGCTAAACTGGAGTTAAAGCTCAGGTTTACCTATTGTAAAGCAAGTTAAGCCATGTTCATTCTCAGTTCAATTTGAATCCAACCCTATGTTGAAGTCATTTCTTGTGAGTGATTCATAAGGAAGATCATGGTAGTGTCAAGCAAGATGAAGTACCCAAGAAATTGGTCAAAAAAGAAAAAAATAGCTTTCTCACAAATGCCACAACCACATAAGTTATGAAGGAGCAACGTGAGGTTGTTCTTATGTTGACTCTTAAATTTTGTTGTTGGATCCAAGTGCTTGACATGTGTTAATTTGTTCTTGCATGTTGTGATTGATGTAGGAAGGTTAGAGTTGATGCTTGTGTGACTTGAAAATATAATACATAGGTATGTGATGGTTATTGGATTGGACGACATGCCAAGAATTGGCCAAAAAAATAGCCTTTCGAGAACGTTGGTAAGCTATTGTGATATTCCTCATGGGGTTTCCACACATGCTTTTGAATACGAGAAGTTCAGGTCATGTTTACAAACTGGATTTTTGGCCAAGAACTTGGTTGAAAGTCTCATCGAAATGTAAACATAAGATTTGCTTTATGTAGCCATTGATTTGATTTTTATGAATTTTCTTTATGCGACCACCATATATATATTTTAAAATAAAGTTTTGAGTGTGATAAGGAAAGCACAACGAACCTTAATAGAATTTGGTGATGTATACCTGAATTTGGACTAGAGAGAATTGTACATCAACTTATTGATACATACATTTGGATATAGCCAACGATACACCGTATATCAAAAGAAAAACACAGTTGTAAATTGGTTACATGAAAGATGTACACAAATTAGAATTTATTAGATTTCCAATAATGTATTTAAGATTTTTATTTTTGTAATATAAGTTAAGGTCATAAAGTGCCGAAAGATAACTGAAGGATTAGTTACTTAAAGGAAAGATTCGATAAAAACATGAGATAGATCCATAAGGTAAGGAATAAGATTGATGTGACAAATACCTAAGAGATTGATACTCGAGGGAAAAATTTGATATGAATACAAGAAAGATACCCAAGGTAGAGAATATATATGATCAAAGAAAAAGAAAATCTCAAACACAAAATGTAATAAACTATAGGTACGTCTAAGGATAATTTGGTCTTTTTACCTCTTAAATATGTCCTAAAGACTGCATTTAGGACGAGATATGGACAATATGAGTTTATGGTGATTCTTTTTGGTTTGATTATTGTTCCAACAATCTTTATGAATCTGATGAATAGAGTATTCTAAAATTGTCTCGAGAAGTTCATAATGGTTTTTATTGATGACATATTAGTGTATTTCAAGACTTGGGAGGAACATGAACAATACTTGAGGTTTGTGTTTCAGAGATTAAGAGATAGGCAATTGTATGCCAAAATTTTCAAATATGAGTTCTGGTTGGATCATATGGCATTTATGGGATATGTAGTATCAGTTGATGGTGTCTTGGTGCACCCAAGTAAGATTAAGATTGTGTTTAAATGAGGTACAAAGTTTTCTTAGATTGGCGGGTTATTATAGATGGTTTGTAAAGGGTTTTGCTAGGTTGGCTTGACCATTGATTAAGTTGAATCAAAATAATGCTTTTTTCAAATGGTTTGATGCTTGTGAGTTAAGTTTCCAATAACTGAATAAGAGATTAACTTTGATCCCTATTTTGGCATTACTAATAGAAGGTAAAAAATATGACTTATATACAAATATTTCTCACCAAAGTTTAAGAGTTTTGCTGATGCAAAGAGGAAAGGTAATTATTTATGCCTCTCGATAGCTTAAGGATTATGAGATTTAGTACCATCTTCATGATTTGAAGTTCATCGCAATTATGTCTACATAAAAATTTGGCGATATTATTTGTATAGAGTCAAGTGCAACATTTAAATAAATCATAAGAGTTTGAAATACTTCTTCACCAAGAAAAAGTTGAATATAAGACAGAGAAGGTGGTTAAAACTGGTAAAAGATTATGATTGTAATATCAAATACCACCAGGGGAAAGTTAATGTTGTAATTAATGCCTTGAGTCAAAAGGTGATATTGTCTTAGATTACTACTTGTGGAGAGTTACAACATAAGTTGGTGAAAGATCAGATAGACTTGGTCACTAGGTTAATGGTTAGGTTGAAGGTTTAATCGACCTTATTAGATTAGATCTCTACAACTTAATTAGAGATGAATGGTGTAGTTAGATGAGACAAAGATATATCGAGTCAAAGTTCAATATTGTGGATGATGTATTAAGGTTTCAAGGTTGGGTTTATGCTTCCAATATTGATGATTTGAGGAATAAGATCCTCACAGAGGTTCATGGTTCCCTTTGTACTAACCACATTAGGAATGTAAAGATGTATCAAGACTTAAGAAAGTCATGTTGATGGTTTGCTATGAAAAAGAATGTGGTCAAGTTTATTACCAAATGTTTGGTGTGTTAGCAAGTTAAGGTTTAGCATCATACCGCATTAGATATATTGTAGCCTTTAAATATCCTGGATAGAAATATGAGCATATATATATGGATGTTGTATTTGGTTTGTTAAGGGTTAAAAGTAGATGTAATGTCTTATAGGTAATTGTGGATAATTCAACCAAGTTAGGACATTTTATCCTAATTAGGGATAACACCAGGACTGATCAGTTAGGTCAGATATATGTCAAGGAAATTACAAGACTCTGTGGTGTGCCCAAGATAATTATGTCGAATAAAGGCATAAAATTTGTTTCAGCATTCTAGTAGAGTTTATAAAGGTCTACAGCTATAAAAATTGCATTTAGTACCACCTATTATCCTCAAACTGATGGGTAGACCAAGAAAGTGAATCAGGTAATCCTAGATATATTGAGAGCATGTTGTTTTGATCAGAAAGTGAGTTGCATTGATATGTTGGTGCTGATAGAGTTTGCATATAATAACAGTTATCAACCAACCATCCAGATGGCTTCGTGTAAACCATTTTATAGAAGAAAGTATAGATCACCACTTTATTAGGATGAGATAGGGGAGAGGGACACCTTAAAGTTGGCTTTGGGGTTAAAGATGACTCAAAAAATGATTGAGGATGTGAGACTGATTAAGGAGAGGATGAAACAGACCCAAGATTGCCAAAGAGTTATGCTGATAAAAGGATATAAGACTTAGAGTTAGAGGTAGGTGATATAGTTTTCTTCATAGTTAAGTTCGATTCAGATATTAGATAAATAGGTTAAACAACTTAGAAATAAGCAAATTCCACTTGTTAAGGTTCTTTAGAGGAATTATCGGGTCAAAGAGATCACCTAGGAAGTGAAGTATGATATAAGGCAAAGGTTCCCACAGATGTTCTAGTAAATTTTTAGAACAAAATTCTTTTAAGAGGAGAGAAATATAATAGCCCACAGGTATGCCCAAGGTTAATTTAGTCTTTTTATCTCTTAAATATGTCTTTTTAATTGTGTTTAAGTATTTTTGGGGTTTAATGGCCATATGGGAAGATCACACACCCGTGCATGTTTTAGTAAGGGTTAAATCATCTTTTTCTATGTGATGCAAGAAATTTGGCTAAATATGGGAGATATGCATGCCCTTGTATACTGGAGTACACGTTTGTGTATAGTTAATATATTTGAATTTTGGATTAAGATCAATTTTGCAATGATTTCAAAAATTGTCATTAATGGGTAACGACATACATGCCTGTATATGGTAAGGTACACAATTGTGTGTCATAATTTGTAGTGAAAATAAAAAACCCAGATGCATTTTGGCTAATTATTTTGATACTTTCTTTTAGCCAAACAAAGAGAATGAAAGGGAATTCGTGACCTTAGAAGCCTTGGACTCAAGATAGACCCCTTGACAATCAATCTACGCTACATGAAGATCATTTCGACGATGGAAGAGAGATAAGTAAATGATTTCTCTTCTTTCCAGTCTGTGAAATTATAATTGTTATGTTACAAACTAAAATTTGATTATGTGATTATGATTATATGACTAATATTAGGGCTTATATGTGATGATGCAATTATAAGTATGCATGTTTATATTATTATTCCCTAAGATTAATGTCGAGTTAACTAACTACATGGAAAAATATATGAATAAGAATAGTCATGAGGCATATTGTCCTTGTATTTTTGGTTGGTGGCTATGTTCTGGTATTACATTATCATGAAAGTATATATGTGTACGACAACTACAGATGTGTGAAAAGAAGGTTTTTTGTCATTGATGAAGATGGTTTAATGTTTTTAGATTTTGACGCATAGATTATGGTATGTATGAAAGTGTGAATGATGATTAGTTGTAATGAATATAGACTTGATACAATTGGTGCATAATTAAGTGCCTCGGTTTAAGTTTTTGGTGGTCAAAAATCATCGTTAAAGCAAAATCACATTTTGCAGATTAACTTTACATGCACGTGTATAAGGGATACGTGGTCGTGTATAATTGAGAATGAATAGTCCTTGTGTTAGGTTGAAGCCACAGGAATGTTAATTTAGGAATTGATACATGTCTGTGTGATATGGACATACTATCGTGTATGCCACCCTGGATTTTTATGCCAATGTTACTTCATTGCCTTGTCGCGTATGTGGAATAAGTGCACCCCCCATGTATGTATGGTACATCTCCATGTTCATTTGGGAAAATTTGAAAGTAAAGGTATAAGAAGTTAGTAATGCTAGTATGAAGTTTTTATACTTGTAGATCATTATAAAAATAATTGTTTTACCCTTATGAGGGATGATTTTGAGGAAATAAGTAATAAGACCCTAACGAAGGCAGATATGAATAACAGAGCCCTAATGAAAGCAATATGAGATGTTAATTGGATAAGTGTGTCAAACTATGTGAAAGATGGCATAAATGATAATTTTGGTGTGTCTAATTGTGTGGACAATGACACAAACCTCGATCAAAGTGATTCTAGGTCAAATTTGAAAACACTATATTATATTATTTTGACCCACCGAGCTATGTGAAGTGTGGTCATGAAAGTATTAGAGCTAATCTATGTGACCTTGATATCCTTTTTATGATTATGTACTAGTGTTAGACACCTTAACATTTAGGATACTCGTGCACACACTAACATTAGGCATCTTAGCATCTAGGATTCTTGTATGATATTGGGAGAGACCCAAAGCTTTACTCTTCTTATAATATGTTATCCATAGCCTGAAGTCTAACCAACAAATCTATTAGGCATCCAGGATGTCGATATACATCGTTTGGTATTAGTTATCTAAGATGACACCATCATGGGAGATTAGGCACTGGACACCGAAATAACTCATATAGGTATTCAAAATGCTAGAAAAACATCTAAAATACCATAAGAGGATTAAATAAAAGACACATGACATTTTGATTTTATATATATATATATATATATATTGGGATGTCATGAGGTCACCTACTTATTGTGGAGTAGCAGAACAGCGATAAGAGAGCCATCGGGTTAGCTTAAGGCAATACATGAGGTAGAGATATTTTAGTCATTTTACCCATTGGACTATAATTATGTATTTGGGTTTATTCATGTTTGTTTATGCACTTCGACTTATGAGTTTTGGATTTTAGACATTTGGATTTGTGTTATGTTCTTAAACAATTTAATACATTTTTTGGATACTAAGAGTATTTTATTTATCTTGCATGTCTATTATTAATTGTTGTGCATTCAAGAGAGAAGGTTTTAAGTCTACACATCTTTTTGGGTGTATATTTTGGATAAGGGTATGTATTTGAAGATGAGTGTTATAGAGAATATATTAGACTAAAGGTAAGTTGTAACATCCCTCCCTAGAATTACTACCCTCCGAAGGAGAAATATTACAAATTAATATCCAGAACATCTATTTAAAAAAAAAAAAAAAACTCTTTTAAACTAAACTCATTACTAAAATATTTAGAAATTATTCTAAGAAAACTAAAAATCTGGAAGTGAACAAAAGATGCATATATCTCATATGAAAACTCATCTGAAAGCATTTGAAGACATGGAGTAATCATATACAACTGTACAACCATCTCTAAAAGGTCAAAAGTCAACAAGACATGCGATTGTATGCATGTAACATGAACCAGAGATAACCTACTCCAGCCAGATCTATCTTTACTGACCTAATTCTACCTCGCAATTACCATGATCACCTGTACTTGCAATCATGAAAGAAAAGGAAGTGAGAGATAAGAATACTCAGTAAGGGGAAAAAATGAAGTAAACTATCTCCTTTCCTGTTCTAACTCGCTCTCGGCACTCAATCTCACATCATAACCTTCATAAGGAATCCAAAGGATAATCTAATTCATTTTTTACTATTTGGGTCATACTTTGTCCCATTTGATATCCATTTGATACTTTTTAGAAGCTGACTATAGGGATTTGACACTTTTCTAAGCTCGACCTCTCTTCCTTTCTCTTACTACATAATTTCTAAATCTGAATTAAACTCTACTATGAGCATGCTCTACTGTAAGCGGAGCCTACTGTGGGTCTATATCCTATTACGAATGTGTCCTATTGCGAACATGCCCTACTATGGGCGGTGTAATGTAAAGTGCCCCCTTATAATTCATAGCATGTATACGTGCGTTATATCTTACTAATCTTATTTCCATCTAAAACTATCCACAACCTACCAGACTATATTCTTAGGACGACCCTTGAATCTTGAGCCCCAAATTCTTTTTCTTGTTTTTATTTCTTTTCTTCTTCTTTTCTTTTCCTCTCCTGTCTTTCCTTTCTCCTTTTTCTTTTTCTCCTCCTTTTCTTTCTTTCTTTCTTTCCAAAACTGTAAATCACTACTCACGGAACTGTTCATTTAATAAATCAGTCTTTTTCATCATGCAATTTAACAATCCAAACGGTCTCTAATTCATACAAGCTATATATCATTAAAAAAAGAATTCAAAGAGATTTCCAACAAGCTATAACAACACTCATGATTCATCAAATACGGCAGTCAAAACGTAGGATGAAATCAGTGACCAAAAACTATATTTACTATTCATTTGGTAAGATAATCTTTTTGTTCATGCAATTTAATAGTCCAAACGGTATCTAATTCATACAATCTATAAATCATTAAAAATAGGATTCAAAGAGATTTCCAAAAAGCTATAATAGCACTCATGATTCATCAGATAAGGCAGCCAAAATGTGGGATGAAGTCATTGGCAAAAAACTGTATTTACTGTTTATTTGGTAAGATAGTCTTTTTGTTCATACAATTTAACAGTCCAAATGGTCTCTAATTCATACAAGTTATATCTCATTAAATAGAGGATTCAAAGAGCTTTCCAACAAGCTATAATAGCAGTCATTATTCATCAAATAAGGCAATCAAAACATGAGACGAAGTCAATGGCAAAATGGTAAATATCATCCAACTCTCTGCCATAAACAAACTAACACACATAGATACCTCAAATGGGAAAACAACATTTTTCAACTTCAAAATCATCATTTATAACATAGATCTAAGGAATCAAAAGCATAAAACATGAAACATACTAAGTATAATACCCTTTACCTTATTTCAAGTCAATCTTTGCTAAATTGGCTTCCTCCTTTTTGTCTTCCTTCTTTGATCACCAAAACCACCTTAAATCAACACTAAAACACACTAACATCTTCATATAACATGCATCCAATATATATAATCATAGGAAAAGGGAAAAAGAAAGAGATCTTTTGGTTATCAAGGCTTCAAAAGTGTTTCCTCTTCTTTTCTATCCTTATTTTTTTTTCAAAACCCTTCAAATCATCCACTTTCCTTCTAAAAACAAAGAAAAAGCATGAAGAAGGCTTCTTTTTCTGGACAAGAGATTGAAGATAATAGGAAAAGGTATAAGTTTCCTTTTTTCTTTGACTTTTCTCTCTCTTTATATATATATATATATATATATATATATATATATATATATATCTCTTTGTTTTTCTTTTGTAATTGTTTTGTATTTATAAATAGAAATATATAAACACATATACATTTGAACATATATATTTAAAACT